>NC_140592.1:846301980-847501980 GCF_964204655.1 Triturus cristatus
CAAAAGGTCATGGTTAACGCCAGACCAAATTAGGGGCCCAATTATGAAAGAAAGTCTCAAAAGTGCACCCTTGGTATATGTCCTTGCATTAAGGGCAGCTATATGGCTTTCGTGAATTCACAAGAATTTAGAGCAGTAGGGCAACAAATAGTACTCCTAGAAAATATTTGTGAACTGCATTTTAGCATGAGCAAATATGCATGTGTAGATTTGCTCATGCGAAAACCTGAGTGTTTGCAAGTTTATTTTCCCTCCAACCACTTTTTTCCCAACTCTGGAAGAAGGTTTACATCTGCCATTGTCAGGAGTAAATTTCCAACATTTCTCAGTATTGGAAAAGATTAGAGAAGAGTTGTTGAAAACCCTTAAAACATGCAAGTTAGTAGGTTTGCACAGACTCAAAAGGACATTCCAACCCTGGAACTATTGTTTACCACTACCTTCAGTCCCAGTATGTAGATCTGCGGAAACGTAGCAACATAAAGGGATTGCTAGTATTCAAACACTACTATGGTATGAGCCCTGGCATAATGAGAGAGGCTATATAAGAGCTCTTATATAATGAGATTGCTGCCATAATTTGTCGCCACACAACATGGCACCAAAGGGACAAGTGGATTTGGTAACAGGACAAGTAGATTTATGAAGCAACCTGCCCCATGGACAAGTAGATATTTTAATAAATTCCACACCCCTGGATTCTGATCATCTCACTGAGATCTCGGTTGTGTTGAAACCACTGTCTGTGGAGGGACCACTGGAGTGCCCTCATGTGCCAGCGTACATGGTTGGGCAGCAGTATGCAGGAAGCGAACAGACTGAGCAGATGAAGCACCTTCAGGACTGGAACAACCGCTCCACTTTGGAACAGTGGAATCATAGCCTTTATGTCCAGAATCCTCTGAGGAAGGCACGACTTACAGTAGTGTCCAGTACTGCCCCTATGAACAGGTTGGCCGGAGAGGGCACCAGGTAAGATTTGGGTACATTTTTGAAAAACCCAAGGCGAACAACAAACTTGTTGTCACTTTCAAATGATGCAGCTCCATCTCTGGCAACCTCGATTTGAGCAGCCAGTCGTCCAAATAGGGTAAAACAGGAATTCCCAACCGTCTGAGATGTGCCGCTGCCACTGCCATCGCTTTGGTGAAGACCTGAAGTGCTGAAGTAAGACCGAACGGAAGGACAGCAAACTGGTAGTGCTGAAACCCCACCCTAAAACAGAGATCCCTCCAATGCGACTTCAGGAAGGGAATGTGAAAATATGCATCCTTTAAATCGATCAACACCAGCCAGTCTTCCTGCTGTAAAACCAGTAGAACCTGAGCCAGAGTCAACATCTTGAAATTTTCCTGTTTGAGGAAAAAATTCAAGATCTTGAGGTCTAGGATCGACCTCAAACGGCCGTCCTTTTTGAGAATCAGGAAATACCGGGAGTGTCATTCCTGACCCCTTTCCTGCTCCGGAACCCCCTCTATCGCACCTTTCTGGGTAAAGACAGAACCTCCTGCTGCAGAAGCGACAGATGGTCCTCCGAACACCAACCGCGGCACAAGGGAAAAGGAGGGGCAAACTCCCGGAAAGGAAGGGTGTACCCATTTTCTACAAGATTCAAAACCCAAAGTTCTGATGTAACAGATTTCCAATTTTGTAGAAAATGGTACACCCGCCCTCCCATGGGTCCAACATGCTCCAGGTTGGGCAATCTAGAGCGGCGTCCAACATGCTCCAGGTTGGGCAATCTAGAGCGGCTTCCCTGCAGAGCCGGGGGGGGGGGGGGGGGTTTCAGGGGAGCAGGTGGAGACCAGTTGGCGTGCAGGCCCGCGCAGACGACCTCTTCCCTTCCCTCTGTGTGATCTATACAATGGGTTCTGTTGTTGCTGCCGGCCTCAAAATAGAGCTGTTGGAAAGTGGATTAGTAGTAGCAGATATACATTTACCATTAGCAATAATACCACTGACACGATATAGGGCTCGGAATAGGTCTTAGAAAATTATTCCCATGCAGAACCCTTGGTAGCTTTGCTGCAAGCAGGCAGGCTCAACTTCAAAGACAGGTATGTAAAGCATTTAAAAACACCAATTCAGTAAATAATTAAGACATCACAATAAAAATCCAACACCAATTTACAAAAATAGGAAGGATAATGTTACTTACCCAGTAAGCATCTGTTCTTGGCAAAAAAAAACGATGGATTTAGGCCCAGATCTTTGTACTGGGGTGAATGTATGACATTGTTCTGCGTTCTGTCCATCAATTGTTCATCTTTGCATTTTTCGCCCCGAGTGGGACGGGTATGCCCAGACGTGGGTCCTGTGCTCTCTGTGCCACTGGAGTTGGGCTATCCTGGCTGATGGGGGCTGATAGCCCGAGACCGGTCCTAGGATGCTTGTTTCCGGTCCGGGAGGGACCTGGCTTGGCAGTTCAGGCTGGACTGTTCCTGTTGGGCGAAGGGTCAAGACTGGTTTGCATGTGGCTTGGTCCGGGCTGGAGTGGCATGGTAGGCAAAACAAATGATGGATTTAGGCCTGGATCTCTGTACTGGGGTGAATGTCTGACATTTTTCTGCATTCTGTCCATCAAATGTTCTTTTTGTATATATCACACACACACCAGCACAACAAGATCTTCAAAGCGCAACACATCATGATACTTGGCATCACAAAATACAAACATATACCCACCTTTCAAACCACACAAAGGAACAAACTCCAATGCCAAGCTTGCGCTCTTCCACCACACCTAACACAGATACAGCAACACAGCAACTCTCTTCTAACCGCCTCTCATCCATTGGACAATTTAGAACTTTACTACATGACCCACATGCTGCACTACCACCCCTGACCCATACACCTTCTGCCCTAAACACACGCAAACAATCTAAGCGACGTGCCACACCTCACAATTTCGCTTCCCCAGGTCTACTGCACAACAATGTTACACCACAAAAACAACACAGCACACCTACTCACTCTCAAACACCATCTCCACCACATACACACGCAGACCCATCAAAATGCCTTCTTAGCATGCTGGATGAGGAACATGATACAGAACAGCTACACAATTGCCATCCTAATACAGCTAATGCCAGCACTAAAAACACACCTGCTACAAACCCACACAATACAGATCACTCTTCTACAAAACAAAGTCTCACTATCACCAAAGGCCATTCTCTAAACTGTCTACTAATAAATGCTCGATCTCTCTCTAAAAACAAACATCACATCTACGACCTTCTAACACATGCAATACCAGACAAACTATTCATACCTGAATCATGGTTGGGAGATGATATGGCTCCAGTCCTGCATGAAGCCGTTCCTCTAGGCTATCAAACAATCACCCAAAATTGTATAGGCCAAAAAGGAGGTGGTCTAGCTGTTGTGTTCAGGCATACATTACATATCACTAAAGTTGACGACATCTCCATAAAGAATTGTGAGGCTCTTCTAACAAGATGCAATCCTACACCGTCTTCCTCTTTTAACTTTCTGCTCCTTCACAGACCTCCACTTAGCAAGGCGACATTCCCAGACGCACTTCTAGACACAGTTTCAAACCTGATAACAATACACTCCCAACCTATGCCTTCTGAGTGACCTCAACATTTGGTTTGACAAACCCAATATGACCCATCCAAAAACAATAATCACTGGCCTAGACGCACTGAACCTACATCAGATTATCCACAAACCCACACACATCGCTGGACATATCCTAGATGTCGTTTTTTCTAATACTGAACTAGTTACCTTTCAAACTATAACTCCAGTCACATTGTCAGACCACCACTTGCTTGCTTTCCAACATAAAACAACACTAAGCGACTCACCTAAAACTACCTTACATCCAATCCACCTATCGGCCGTGGAACAATCTCAATTTGGAACACTTAGAAACACAACTAACATCCAGTACAAACCTGGAAACAAATTTTGTTCAAAATCTATATGAGTGGCTACAGTAAGCTTTTGACATCCTGATACCTCTCAAAACCACACAACAGAACAAACAAAAAAAGCGCCTTGGAGAAACATAGAAATAAAAGGCATAAAGCAAAAAATTAGAAAGTTGCAATGTACCTGGCTCAAACAAACGCCAAACAAGACAAACTTCCCTTACAGAAAATTAACAGATTATACAAGTCAGCTATCAAAAAAGCTAAGAAAAGGTACTATTCAGACAGAATTCAAAATGCTAAATGTGCCAAAAAAGAATTCTATAAAATACTCAATGAATTTCGCACACCAAGGTGCCGATCACGATCCGGCAAAAACCGGGTACGAACCGTCGGACGGAGCATAATCTCCGCCCGACGCGTACCCGGTCGTCAATTTTTACAAACAAGGAATTACGATTCGCACGGGTACACCATTACCGTACGATTCGTAAAAAAGCCCGACCGAACAAAAAACACCTACCAATGCCATCCGGGAAAGCGCCGACCTGACGTCGGGACGCTCGCAGCCAGCCATTCACGACCCAGGAATCACGATTCGCACCGACGTCACCCCGCACGGTGAATATTTTGCGGCAGCCAAAAACTGCCGGGAAATCAGGACGACGCGAACAAGGACCACCAGTACGCGACGGACAGACGACGACGCGAACAAGGAGGACCAGTACGCGACGGACAGACATGGACCCGAACCTACGAGTCATCCCTGCCCTCATAGCAGTACACCTCCTCTACAGGTTACGCCGCAGACGCCGCAGAAGGTCAGAATAACTAAGGGAGGGGGGAAAGTGGGGTGGGGTGGGGGTGGCACGACCAGGGCAGGCCACAAAACAACCACATAAGTCACACACCACACATGGCCTGGACATACCTGACTCCCATGCCCTGGTCACCACGAGGGGGTGGGGGCGTGTCCTGATAAGCCAGCGACCGCCACAACGGAAGTCCGTCACCACGCGAACCGGCAACACAACCAGACAGGTACGTCCCGTACCCACGCCTGAAGAGCGTGGGTACGAGTCGGACCACGCCCACACACGTCACCCCAACAATGGCGGGACGGATCGCACCCACGTGGCAAAGGCCTGGGTACGGGCCGCACAAACATCACATAGCGTGGGGACGGATATGTACGGACCCTACCCCCACCCCGTATGCAAGGAGCGTACCCCCCACCCCAACAGTGAAAGTACGACCCGTACCCCCACCCGCGTATGCATGGAGCGTACCCCCACCCCAACAGTGTAAGTTCGACCCGTACCCTCACCCGCGTATGCATGCAGCGTACCCCCCATGCCAACAGTGTAAGTACGACCCGTACCCCCACCCGCGAATGCAAGGAGCGTACCCCCCAGCCCAACAGTGTAAGTACGACCCGTACCCCCACCCGCGAATGCAAGGAGCGTACCCCCCAGCCCAACAGTGCAAGTACGACCCGTACCCCCACCCGCGTATGCAAGGAGCGTACCCCCCATGCCAACAGAGTAAGAACGACCCGTACCCCCACCCGCGAATGCAAGGAGCGTACCCCCCAGCCCAACAGTGTAAGTACGACCCGTACCCCCACCCGCGGACGTACGGAGCGTACCCCCACCACACCAGTGTCAGTAGACTCGTACCCTCACCTCGAATGCATTGTGCGTACCCCCACCGTGTATGTGCCAAGCGCACATATCCTGAAATCGGAGGTGTGTGTGCAGAGTCCACCCAGCAGTGCCCTGAGACAGGAGGGGTGGGTGTGGAGTCCTCCCAGCAGTGCCCTGAGACAGGAGGGGTGGGTGCCCATCACTCCCAGCAGTGCCCTGAGACAGGAGGGGTGGGTGTGGAGTCCTCCCAGCAGTGCCCTGACACAGGAGGGGTGTGTGCAGAGTCCTCCCAGCAGTGCCCTGAGACAGGAGGGGTGGGTGCCCATCACTCCCAGCAGTGCCCTGAGACAGGAGGGGTGGGTGTGGAGTCCTCCCAGCAGTGCCCTGACACAGGAGGGGTGTGTGCAGAGTCCTCCCAGCAGTGCCCTGAGACAGGAGGGGTGGGTGTGGAGTCCTCCCAGCAGTGCCCTGAGACAGGAGGGGTGGGTGTGGAGTCCTCCCAGCAGTGCCCTGAGACAGGAGGGGTGGGTGTGGAGTCCTCCCAGCAGTGCCCTGAGACAGGAGGGGTGGGTGTGGAGTCCTCCCAGCAGTGCCCTGAGACAGGAGGGGTGGGTGCCCATCACTCCCAGCAGTGCCCTGAGACAGGAGGGGTGGGTGTGGAGTCCTCCCAGCAGTGCCCTGACACAGGAGGGGTGTGTGCAGAGTCCTCCCAGCAGTGCCCTGAGACAGGAGGGGTGGGTGCCCATCACTCCCAGCAGTGCCCTGAGACAGGAGGGGTGGGTGTGGAGTCCTCCCAGCAGTGCCCTGACACAGGAGGGGTGAGTGCAGAGTCCTCCCAGCAGTGCCCTGAGACAGGAGGGGTGGGTGTGGAGTCCTCCCAGCAGTGCCCTGACACAGGAGGGGTGGGTGCAGAGTCCTCCCAGCAGTGCCCTGACACAGGAGGGGTGGGTGCCTATCACTCCCAGCAGTGCCCTGAGACAGGAGGGGTGGGTGTGGAGTCCTCCCAGCAGTGCCCTGAGACAGGAGGGGTGGGTGCCCATCACTCCCAGCAGTGCCCTGAGACAGGAGGGGTGGGTGTGGAGTCCTCCCAGCAGTGCCCTGACACAGGAGGGGTGTGTGCAGAGTCCTCCCAGCAGTGCCCTGAGACAGGAGGGGTGGGTGTGGAGTCCTCCCAGCAGTGCCCTGAGACAGGAGGGGTGGGTGCAGAGTCCTCCCAGCAGTGCCCTGACACAGGAGGGGTGGGTGTGGAGTCCTCCCAGCAGTGCCCTGACACAGGAGGGGTGGGTGCAGAGTCCTCCCAGCAGTGCCCTGAGACAGGAGGGGTGGGTGTGGAGTCCTCCCAGCAGTGCCCTGACACAGGAGGGGTGTAACACATGTGTGTGAGGCCAGAATTATCCACATGCATACTGGCTACAAGGGAACATGTCCCCATGAACTCATGTCAACAGACTCCACACACAAGTACAGTGATCACCAAGGATGCCACGATTGTCGCAGGTGGAGACATGGCCCTGCATGCATGGCCAAAGTAGAAGGGCTCCGTCACACACACAGCTCATGTAGACACAGCTCTGCGCTAAACATTGGGAACACCCTGCAGGGAAGAAAGCTGGGTACACAGAGGAAGGAATACACCCTGGGACAAGTGCACCATGCAGTAACTGCTTACATGAACAAAGAAAGTTAGCCAACACCTTGTGATGGCACACAGATCACAGGGTCCCACCAATGAGCAGTACACTACTACATATCCCACACACCCAAACCCTTACACACCACCCAAAACCATGTAGCAGCCCCACCAACACCAATACCAGCATAGCAGTAGTGTGATAATGAAAACAAAATTAAGCTTTATTCAGCATGAGCACAATGTCCGTGGATCGCAGGCAGTTCAATCTTCACAAAGCCCATAGGGCAGTCAATGATTCTCAGCTGGATGGGGGACACAGTGGGATGCGTGTCCCCTACCTTGCCTGCACAGTCAAATGGCATCGTCTTCCACACTGGTGAGGGCATCAGGGGGGGGGGGAAGCAACAGGCACCGCAGGGACATCAGGGCAAAGGGGCGGCGTTGTGGGTGCAGGGATGGAGGACTCCACCACAGGGGGTGGGTCAGTGCCAAAGGCCAGGATGGCACTACACACCTTTGCAAGGTCCTCCAGGGAGTCCCCTGCACCCGAAGGGACCTCAGGCCCCAAGGAGGGGGGGGGGGTCAGAGGGATGGGTCGCAGCGCCACCGGGGGAGGGTGGAGACAGTGGGGGAGACTCAACCACCCTGACCGGGGACCTCCTTGACCGCTTGCGTGGTGGTGTAACTGTGGGGCTCAGGGACAGAGCGGCCATGAAGGAGTCCTTGGGGGAGATGTGGCCAGGAGAGCTGAGGGGAGGGGATTTGGAGGGAGTGGACTGGGTGGAATGCGGACTCCCACTATGGCTGCGTGTCACACGTTTGCCCCCCGACCCAGTGGGTGTGCCTACCTCACCCTGTGTGTGCGTGTCAGGAGGAGTGCGGTGGACCTTCCCTGCTGGTGTGGTGCCCGTGTCCGTTGATGTGGGTGCATGCCGACGTCTGGGTGTACGTGTGACAGGCATGGGAGTGGGAAGTGTGGATGGGGCAGGGGTAGGTGGGGGGAGGTCGCGCTGCAGGAGACCCACTGCTGCAGTCAGTGTGGAGTCGATGGACCTCAGCAAGTTGCGTTGGTCAGCCTGCGATGAATGAATGCCCTCCAAGAAAGCCTCGATGTTGGTGAGGGTTTTGCCGTGGGCATGGAGGACATTAAGGATCGCAGCCTGACCAACCTGCAGTTGCCGCTGGATGTCCACAGACTCTGCATTGGCGGCAGCAGTGGAGACAGGGGCAGGGGGTGCGGTGCCTGGCAGGAAGGAGACATGCTGTGACCGGGCACGCTGGGAAGGGACACGAGCAAGTGGGAGGCGGCTGGTGGAAACTGAGGGGGCGGTGCGAGGTGTTGTTCCGCTGTCAGCTGCTGGTGCAGCCTCCGCCCACTCGGAGACATCGTCCCCGGACCTGTCAGCTTCGTAGTCTGATGTGCCAGTCGACAGGTCCTCGGCCACACTCTCCTCCGCCTCTGTCCCACTCGATGTGCCAGACCCGATGTCACGGCTGGCACTGGTGCTCGGTCCCTCCGCCTGGTCTGTGTCCATGTCTCCCTCTGTGTCCCCCGACGATGCTGTGGGCAGGGTGGAGAGACAGAAATTATTCAGACACCTGTACACATCTGTCACATGAGTCCAATCTACATAGGTAACATTGCATGGCCTGAAAAGGAAGATCCCTAACATCTACTGAACAGGGTACCGATGTAGGGCATGAAACACACAGTTGGTTGAGCCACCATGCCACTGAAATACCATGGAGAGCATGAGACAATAGCTAAACACAGGAAAAGGAGTCTGACATAGCACCCAGGCCCTGGGGACAATCCAGCACTGCATCTGCACCACACAGCGTTGGCGAAAATACCGATGACCAGGGACCATATCCATGAACTTGAGACACATGCTGCATAGGTAATGCTGAAAACATGCACAACATGACTCGGTCACTGCACATTGCGTGTGTGTCCAGGCACATCACACACTGCCCAGACCCAGCAAGTGGTAATCAGGATTTAACACATAGGCATTGCCCGCCCCAACAAGACCCTACACGAGGCAAATTGTTGAGACACAGGTGGCACCAACATCTCATAGTCTGGGTGATACACACAGGGGCAGGCAAAAAGCAAGATTGGACGCCAAACAGTCAAGGTGCGCCTGTACAAATAATGAGGTACCAGTGCCCATCCTCAGATGAGTATAACAAGACACACAGGCACTGGCAACTGTGAGTATGAAGAAGGACAATCAGGTCAGGCTGCACAGTGGACACCTGTACAAAATAGCACGTCTATATACATGGTGACAGGGGACAATGGCACAGAGCACAACTTACGCTGTAGACACTGACAGTGGCCACGTTTATGATGACACATACACCACTGAGGAAAAGGTGCCCCAGGGGACAGTAGTGGGCACGCAACTACATGCTACTGAATGGTAATGACTGCAACACACGTCACCATCCCTGCACTATGTGTATCGCACACTCATGCACATCATGTCACAGGCCACTACATAGGACATGCGCGCTGTAAGGCATGACACATGAGAGACCAACTCCCATGTCTGGAGTCAGCATCAGTGCCAACTGACATGGAACCCACATGCAGTGAACTTGACAGTGCACAGGCAAGGTCCCACAACCTGTTACACACCACCCCCACACATGATGCTACAGACATTGTTTCCGTGGACAAAGCGCCAGCCTACATTACCCTGTGAAGGAGTGACTACACACAGACCAGGGAACACATTGCAAGGAGGGGAAGGGTGGCAGGGGCACAGCGCTATACTGGGGCAAACAGGATCTGCACAGCACCTTTAAACCCTGCCAGTGGATTCATGCTACTGTGCCCTTACAAATGCCGGTGACACACAACAAACACACATGTACCTACCCCCTTCCGGCTGCTGCATCGCCTGTAAGCGCCTCTCCAGGTCTGGAAAGACCACCGGCAGCACACGCCTGTGGAGGTGGCTCAGACGGCGGCGGCCGCGGTTCTTGTGGCTCTCAGGTGAGTCCCCCAGCAGGAGCCGTGCAATCCTCCGCGTCCAGCACCGGATATCCTGCCAGCGTTTCCTCACCTGGGGCAGGCTCCGCCTCCGACCATCCACACCCCTCACGGCACTGACGGCGGTCAGCCAGATCTGCTCCTTGGCAGTGGCGCCTACCTGTGAGGAGGAACAAGTGACACCACATCAATACACCAGCCACATGTCACAGAGGGACATATGGGTACAAATTAGCTGGTTACAACAAGGCATGTCATGCAGCCAACGCATTGCACCTTTGTCATAGGGACATCATCCCCTGGTGAGGGAAAAAGCACTGCGTGCCACAGTGGGTACACAGGTGGAATGATGGCAATGTCACAATCAATGATCAAGGCTCACACTGTGCATCACACCCACCCCTCCTGTCTCAGGGCACTGCTGGGAGTGATAGGCCCCCACCCCTCCTGTCTCAGGGCACTGCTGGGAGGACTCTGCACACACCCCTCCTGTCTCAGGGCACTGCTGGGAGGACTCTGCACCCACCCCTCCTGTGTCAGGGCACTGCTGGGAGGACTCCACACCCACCCCTCCTGTGTCAGGGCACTGCTGGGAGGACTCCACACCCACCCCTCCTGTGTCAGGGCACTGCTGGGAGGACTCTGCACCCACCCCTCCTGTCTCAGGGCACTGCTGGGAGGACTCTGCACCCACCCCTCCTGTGTCAGGGCACTGCTGGGAGACATCAGGCACCCCCCCCCTGGGACCCCCCCGACAGTACATGGCATGTGTGTTACACCTGGACGCAATGGCAGAAGTCACAGTCACCACATAGGGACAGTCTGTGGCAGTGGCCTATGCACTCACCTGATAACCTGGTCGCCCATACAGCATGGAGTACTGTGGGAGGATCACATCCAGCAGAGCCATGTTCTCCTCCAGGGTGAATGGCTGTGTCCTCTCCACAGCCCTTGACATGGTTCCAGGGAATCAGTAGCAGCAGCTGGGTCGACGAATGCAAAGATGTGCAGGCAAGTGCTCCCTCATGGGACCTGGCTGCCTTATATGTGCCCTCCTGCCCAGTCTCATGCACAGGAGTACAGAGAGATTGGTCACTCACATTTGCATCCTATGTTTCCACCAATCCCTTCAAACCTAGCAGTCTGTGGGTTCTCTATCGGTTTCATTCTCCTGCATGATGTCAGCCCCACAAACACATTGCAACAAAGTAGACAAATCCCAACTGACTTCTGCTGTGCACCTTCCAGAACAATTTCGAATTTTGAACTTGGTCTCCATGACAACCAGCATGCATGTAGGCCTTAATACTTGTCCCCTATGTAATTTGGTGCATCACACACCGGTACGGTGCGTGTGGGGGCCCTAGGGCACCCCAAATGCATGGCAACGGCCCGTACATGCATGCATACGCTCTCCATCACTTTTGGTCTGCACGCGTATGCGTACCCGTAGTGGTACGGACCGTACACTCGCATCTACGCTCTCCATCACTATGGGTCTGCACGCGTATGCGTACTCGTAGTGATAGTGAGCGTAGATGCGAGTGTACGGTCCGTACCACTACGGGTACGCATACGCGTGCAGACCCATAGTGATAGTGAGCGTAGATGCGAGTGTACGGTCCGTACCACTACGGGTACGCATACGCGTGCAGACCCATAGTGATAGAGAGCGTAGATGTGAGTGTACGGTCCGTACCACTACGGGTACGCATACGCGTGCAGACCCATAGTGATAGTGAGCGTAGATGCGAGTGTACGGTCCGTACCACTACGGGTACGCATACGCGTGCAGACCCATAGTGATAGTGAGCGTAGATGTGAGTGTACGGTCCGTACCACTACGGGTACGCATACGCGTGCAGACCCATAGTGATAGTGAGCGTAGATGCGAGTGTACGGTCCGTACCACTACGGGTACGCATACGCGTGCAGACCCATAGTGATAGTGAGCGTAGATGTGAGTGTACGGTCCGTACCACTACGGGTACGCATACGCGTGCAGACCCATAGTGATAGTGAGCGTAGATGCGAGTGTACGGTCCGTACCACTACGGGTATGCATACGCGTGCAGACCCATAGTGATAGAGAGCGTAGATGCGAGTGTACGGTCCGTACCACTACGGGTACGCATACGCGTGCAGACCCATAGTGATAGAGAGCGTAGATGTGAGTGTACGGTCCGTACCACTACGGGTACGCATACGCGTGCAGACCCATAGTGATAGTGAGCGTAGATGCGAGTGTACGGTCCGTACCACTACGGGTACGCATACGCGTGCAGACCCATAGTGATAGTGAGCGTAGATGTGAGTGTACGGTCCGTACCACTACGGGTACGCATACGCGTGCAGACCCATAGTGATAGTGAGCGTAGATGCGAGTGTACGGTCCGTACCACTACGGGTACGCATACGCGTGCAGACCCATAGTGATAGAGAGCGTAGATGTGAGTGTACGGTCCGTACCACTACGGGTACGCATACGCGTGCAGACCCATAGTGATAGTGAGCGTAGATGTGAGTGTACGGTCCGTACCACTACGGGTACGCATACGCGTGCAGACCCATAGTGATAGGGCCGTACACTCGCATCTACGCTCTCTATCACTATGGGTCTGCACGCGTATGCGTACTCGTAGTGGTACGGACCGTACACTCGCATCTACGCTCGCCATCACGATGGGTACACATACGGCAGCACTCCCACAGTGATTTGGGAACATGCACAGGCCCTCTCAGCAGCAGTACGGCGGATTTTACACATCACTGTGGTGATAGGCGACACACATGTGGGAATAGGGCGGACATACTTGTCCATGGATGGACATACTTGTCCAGGAATGGACATCAAGGCATCGTCTGTGCATTACCACATGTGTGGGGCACAGGTGTCACAGGCTGTGATGTGGAACATGCCTCCTGAGTGGAGAAGGCACCAGATGTATGATGAGATGTGTACATGTGTACTGTGTGAGGGTGCAATGTGTGCCAGGCATGCCCTTGACTCCTTTGACATGTGTGCATGTGGGACTGCGCACTTGGGGTGAGCGTCACTGGCATGGCATGGGCACCAACACACGGAAGTGTCCCATGATGCCCGGTACAGGGGTCATGACACATGACTTATCACTACCCACAGTGCACAATGTGACTATGCCATATATGTGTCCGGGATTTACATCAGGTTGATGTTGTAGCACCCTCAAAAGCTGCAGCCGTTGCAGCAACCAACATGTGGCTGTGTGTAGATTCTCATTGCACACTGTTCCCAACACCATGCCACATGTGTTCTCGGATGTGAGGTGCACATGTATGCAAGGGACACGGAGTAGCGTGACAAGGCCATGTCAGCAAACTCACAAGGAATGTGTGGTGAGTCATGACATGTGCACCTTCATGGCAAGGTGTGTGGGCTGGACTAGTGTAATGTCATGTGACCTGTGGCTCAAGTGTTCCGCTGCCAGTCTCTGCAATCGGCATCACACTTCTGCTGATGTGTGGGTGTATGTCACTCCTGTCTTGCGTCGGGCAGTGCACTTGCACTGGGACACAGCTATTTCCATGGCGTGGCATGGGGAGGTTCTCAATCACCGTGTGTAGCTGGGTCTTGGAAGGAGTGTCACCTTGCATCCATACGTGTCCTGGGCATGTAGCACATGCCTGACTCCCTATGTGGCATGTGTGTATTGCCAGATTTACATGTGCTCAGTAGACATGAGTTGTTCTCGTAGTGCACTCACTCTTCCTTGTCACTTCCAAATTACTGCAGAGCGCCTCCTGTTGCCCGAAGAATTCCAGACTTGGCCACCATGCAGGAGAATGACAGGATCCGGCTCTACCGCTTCACCCAACCGTTGATTCTGGAGCTGACGGCGAGACTGGCACCACACCTGCAACCGCAGCACAGGTATCCTACGGCACTGACACCCCAGCTGAAGGTAATGGCTGCCCTACATTTCCTTGCCACGGGTACCTTCCAAAATACCATAGCTCATGTTGGTGGCATGTCCCAGAGCATGTTCAGCGGTGTGCTGCATGATTTCTTGGAGGCCATGTTGATTCACCTGGATGACTTCATCAAGTTCCCAACCCCTGAACAGATGACTGAGGTCAAGCGTGGTTTCTATGCCCTGGGAGGGATGCCCCATGTCATTGGGTCCATAGATGGGACACATGTAGGTTTGGTACCACCACACGCACGGGAGGTGGCGTACCGTAATCGGAAGCACTACCACTCCATCAATGCCCTTGTGGTGTGTCTGTCCAACATGGTGATTTCACATGTCTGTGCTCGTTTCCCAGGATCAGCACACGATGCCTACATCATGAGGCGTAGCGGGATGCCTGATATGATGATGCAGCTGCGCAACGAACGAGCATGTGTTGTTGGTGGGTACAGTCTGTCTGTCCTGTATTCTGTTTGGCCGAGCAGCACTACCGCTTCGCCAGTTCTAACGATATCCATGTGCTTTCCATTTAGGGGACGCTGGCTATCCCAACATGCCTTGGCTGCTGACACCTCTCCGCAACCCCATCACGCCGGCCCAGCTCCGCTACAACACCGCCCATGGCCGGACAAGGCGAGTGATAGAGAGGACGTTTGGCATGCTGAAGAGCCGATTCCGGTGCCTCCACAAGACCGGCGGCGCACTCCCATATGCCCCGGCAAAGGTTTGCAAGATCTTCATGGTCTGCTGCATGCTGCACAACATGGCAGTTGAAAGAGCTGTGCCACTCATCCTGAATCAACATGACGAGGACCATCCACCCGTGGAGGACGAAGGTCTTGGCAATGGGGCTAGTGATGTGGAGGATGTGGAGCCGCAAGAGGACATCCGGACTCGGCTCATACGCGACTTCTTTGCTTAGTGGTGAGTACCAGTGTCTGAGTGTGCACGCCTTGGTCCCCGTGTGGCATGTGTTGTGATGCGTGTCTCCACCTGCATGTATGGCACGTGAGTCAGAGGTGTGCGTGGGTGTGTCACTGGAGTGATGGTGGCAGTGATGGTAGTATTTCCCCACTCATAATTGTGACCTAGCATTTTTTCATCCATACATGTGTCGAGTCAATGCACATGCAAGTGGCTGTGCTTTTTGTGGCTGACTTCTTGTGTGTCTCTCTTCCCCAGGTACCTGCGCATGCCGTCTTCTGGTTGCATTGTTGTGGCACTGCTATTCCTCATGGACATGGCATCGTGGGCTGACTCAGCGTTACAGGCACGGACACGTTTGGAAGTCTCCATGGGGTAAGGGATGCATCTGGGGTGTATTGGGTGTGGCAGTTGTTCACGATGTGTGCACACTGCCCCGGTCGGGGTGTGGTTCCTCTGCAGACATGTGGCATCCCCATGGGACACAACATGCAGCTGGGTACACCTGAATAGATGGGCTGCCTGGTTGTCAGTCATCAGTGATGGGATAGTGGATTGTGATGAAGGCATCAATGTGTGTGACACTGCCCTCGGACACATACGGTTAACATTGTCTTGACATTGCGTGGGACTTCCACATCAGCGGATGTATGGTGTATGGCAGTCTCTCCGTGAGCAGCTGTGGGTATTTAGCTGTTAGCCGACACTTGTGTGCCAGTTCCATGGCTATCACGCATTTGTGCTGCAGAAGGGGGGTGCCAGTGTTTGAGCCACATGTTACTCCACATGATGTGTTCATGTGTACTTCAAGTTGCCTCTGCAATCCCAAAAACATGACTATTAAAGGTGTCCCTATGCCTCCAAGGTGCCTCTTCTCAGTCAATGCTGGTGTGTTGGCACGGTGCATCCTGCATGTCTGGCATGGTATTCCCTGATTGTGGCTATGTGTCAATGTGTCGAGTGGCAAGATGCAAGCTGTGTGTGTGTGCTGAGACTGTGTATTGGGCATGAAGTCCATGACTGTGTGGGTAGTGTGACATGTGCCATCCCCATGCATCCAACGTTGTCCAGGCCCCCATTCTCTGCATCCACCGGACTCAAGCTTGCAGGACATGGTTCTGCCACCTGTCTACACGTACCTGGGTGCCCCCCAGGACACGGGCCAGGATCCCTGACCTCTGCGCATGACTGTTGCTGTACTCAATGTGTCTGTCAGCACGGTTGTTCGGCCACCCCCTCAGCTGGTTCTGACCATCACGGGTGTGTATGGTGCTCCATGTCTGTCTTGCCTAATAAACTGTGACCCATGTGTCCTGTGCCAGACTCAGGCCCCAGGGTGTGGATGGTTGAAGTGAACAGATGACTCAGGCATGTTTAGACTGTACAAGACACATGTTAGGTGATAATGATACCAGCAGGCATCTACTCTTAATAGTGTGATTTATTATTGGGGGGGGGGGGGGGACAAAGTGAGGGGCTTTCCGGGATTAGGGAATCCAAAGTTCAGTAGGGGAGTTGGTGTCCTTGCCATAGGAAATCCTCAGAGTCCATGCCACAGTCTTTGTCAACATTGGTCAGCCAGTGACCAGCAGGGCCATGTGGCAGAGAATGTCTCTTGATGCTGTGATGCTGTTGCTCCTGTGGGCCAGGTGCCAGGCCAGGTGTCCTGGGAGATGGTGATGTAGCAGCCACCCTCACGGTCCTTTCCGTGGACGACCCGGCTTCCTGCGGGGAACCTCAGCAGCAGGCCGTGACGACGTCTGGGATGCTCCGTTGGATGTTTCCTCCTCCTCCTCATGATCCCTCCCTGTGGGTGGTGATGTTCTCCGCCTTCTGGCACAGGGAGGGTCGGCCATGGTGTCGGCCATCCGACGGAGTTCAGCGTGAATCCCCTGGGACGCCGTCACTTGCTGAGCCGGTCTGTCCTCCATCCTCCGTTGGTGTAGCTGTAGACAGGCTATTAGCTCCGCATGTTGCTGGGCCTGCTGGACCTTGATCCCCTCGAGGACGGACACAACCTGGGCCATGCCCGTGGTGTCCTGCCGGTATGAGTCCAGGATGTTACGGACATGGGAGAATACCGTATCCCCAGCCAACTGGTCAGGCTCGTGCCTCCGCCGTCCTCCACTCCCACCACCCCTGCCCACTTGCGTCTGTCCTGCACTTGTGGGCACATGGGGTCTCCGGGACCCCTGAGGGGTGGCATTGGCGTTGTCGCCTGCCTCCTCCTGGGTGCCCGGGACACCGTGTCCCTCCTGGCGAGCCTGGCTGCATTGTGGTGTTGGGGCAGGGATCCTGGGTGTCTCCTGGGATGTGGCAGGAGTGGGGGTGGTGGTTGGCACGGTTGTACCTGACGCAGGTGCTGCAGGTGGTTGGACACCAGAGGGGCCAGGTCGGTCGGGGTCGTCCGCAGAGTGGTGAGAGTGGTCGCTGCCGGTGGGATCGGTCTCCTGCAGATCCGGGTCCTGTGAGTGTTCCCCCCCAGTGTTGGGGGGTGCAGCACGACGTTGACCTGTGTGTGAGAGAGAAAATGTTAATTTTGATCCATGCAACATCCATGTTTCATCCGTTACAAAGTTGGCACATTTCCTCTTGGAATTAGGATCTGTCTTGCATTCCACTCACAGTGCACTTGTGCATGTGTGTGTCCCTTGGGCACCAATTTGGCCCCTTTAACTATGTGTGGCACAGTCTTACTTGCTGCGTCAAGTGTGACTGCAGTCAGCAGTGGAGTGTGCATGTGTGCCGAGCTATGCATTTGCGCCTTCCTTGTAGCACTGTACATGTGCACATGGAGTGGATCCACACACTTATATGATGCAGGTGGCTGTCTTTGTGCTCGTGTACAGGTTGTGACATGGCCCTGCGTTTTGCCATGATGAAGAGGGGGGGTTCTGGCACTGGCCACCCTTGTCTACATGCACGCAGTCCACCTGCTGACGAGCAGACATTCCCACACACCACAGGACTGATTTGCTCTCCCTGTGTCTCCCTCCTTCTCTGTCCCCCTCTCCCTCCCTCTCTGTCCCCCTCTCCCTCCCTCTGTGTGTCAGCCTCCTCCCTGTGTCCATCTTCCTGTGTCTCCCTCCCTCTCTGTCCCCCTCTCCCTCCCTCTCTGTCCCCCTCTCCCTCCCTCTGTGTGTCAGCCTCCTCCCTCTGTCCGTCTCCCTCCCTCTCAGTCCCCCTCTCCCTCCCTCTGTGTGTCAGCCTCCTCCCTGCGTCCATCTTCCTGTGTCTCCCTCCCTCTCTGTCCCCCTCTCCCTCCCTCTCTGTCCCCCTCTCCCTCCCTCTGTGTGTCAGCCTCCTCCCTCTGTCCGTCTCCCTCCCTCTCAGTCCCCCTCTCCCTCCCTCTGTGTCCCCCTCTCCCTCCCTCTCTGTCCCCCTCTCCCTCCCTCTCTGTCCCCCTCTCCCTCCCTCTGTGTCCCCCTCTCCCTCCCTCTCTGTCCCCCTCTCCCTCCCTCTGTGTGTCAGCCTCCTCCCTCTGTCCGTCTCCCTCCCTCTCAGTCCCCCTCTCCCTCCCTCTGTGTGTCAGCCTCCTCCCTGTGTCCATCTTCCTGTGTCTCCCTCCCTCTCTGTCCCCCTCTCCCTCCCTCTCTGTCCCCCTCTCCCTCCCTCTGTGTGTCAGCCTCCTCCCTCTGTCCGTCTCCCTCCCTCTCAGTCCCCCTCTCCCTCCCTCTGTGTCCCCCTCTCCCTCCCTCTCTGTCCCCCTCTCCCTCCCTCTCTGTCCCCCTCTCCCTCCCTCTCTGTCCCCCTCTCCCTCCCTCTCTGTCCCCCTCTCCCTCCCTCTCTGTCCCCCTCTCCCTCCCTCTGTGTCCCCCTCTCCCTCCCTCTCTGTCCCCCTCTCCCTCCCTCTGTGTGTCAGCCTCCTCCCTCTGTCCGTCTCCCTCCCTCTCAGTCCCCCTCTCCCTCCCTCTGTGTCCCCCTCTCCCTCCCTCTCTGTACCCCTCTCCCTCCCTCTGTGTGTCAGCCTCCTCCCTCTGTCCATCTTCCTGTGTCTCCCTCCCTCTGTGTCCCCCTCTCCCTCCCTCTCTGTCCCCCTCTCCCTCCCTCTGTGTGTCAGCCTCCTCCCTCTGTCCGTCTCCCTCCCTCTCAGTCCCCCTCTCCCTCCCTCTGTGTGTCAGCCTCCTCCCTGTGTCCATCTTCCTGTGTCTCCCTCCCTCTCTGTCCCCCTCTCCCTCCCTCTCTGTCCCCCTCTCCCTCCCTCTGTGTTTTAGCCTCCTCCCTCTGTCCGTCTCCCTCCCTCTCAGTCCCCCTTTCCCTCCCTCTGTGTCCCCCTCTCCCTCCCTCTCTGTCCCCCTCTCCCTCCCTCTCTGTCCCCCTCTCCCTCCCTCTGTGTCCCCCTCTCCCTCCCTCTCTGTCCCCCTTTCCCTCCCTCTGTGTGTCAGCCTCCTCCCTCTGTCCGTCTCCCTCCCTCTCAGTCCCCCTCTCCCTCCCTCTGTGTCCCCCTCTCCCTCCCTCTCTGTACCCCTCTCCCTCCCTCTGTGTGTCAGCCTCCTCCCTCTGTCCATCTTCCTGTGTCTCCCTCCCTCTCTGTCCCCCTCTCCCTCCCTCTCTGTCCCCCTCTCCCTCCCTCTGTGTGTCAGCCTCCTCCCTCTGTCCGTCTCCCTCCCTCTCAGTCCCCCTCTCCCTCCCTCTGTGTGTCAGCCTCCTCCCTGTGTCCATCTTCCTGTGTCTCCCTCCCTCTCTGTCCCCCTCTCCCTCCCTCTCTGTCCCCCTCTCCCTCCCTCTGTGTGTCAGCCTCCTCCCTCTGTCCGTCTCCCTCCCTCTCAGTCCCCCTCTCCCTCCCTCTGTGTCCCCCTCTCCCTCCCTCTCTGTCCCCCTCTCCCTCCCTCTCTGTCCCCCTCTCCCTCCCTCTGTGTCCCCCTCTCCCTCCCTCTCTGTCCCCCTCTCCCTCCCTCTGTGTGTCAGCCTCCTCCCTCTGTCCGTCTCCCTCCCTCTCAGTCCCCCTCTCCCTCCCTCTGTGTCCCCCTCTCCCTCCCTCTCTGTACCCCTCTCCCTCCCTCTGTGTGTCAGCCTCCTCCCTCTGTCCATCTTCCTGTGTCTCCCTCCCTCTCTGTCCCCCTCTCCCTCCCTCTCTGTCCCCCTCTCCCTCCCTCTGTGTGTCAGCCTCCTCCCTCTGTCCGTCTCCCTCCCTCTCAGTCCCCCTCTCCCTCCCTCTGTGTCCCCCTCTCCCTCCCTCCGTGTGTCACCCTCTGTCACCTTGGCCCAGCTTCCTGGGCACACACTGTTAGCAGATCTTTGAGTGGCCCTTGGCCTGTTGATGTGAGTTTGTTTCTGATCTCCAGGCACCCATTTTGTCTGCTGTGTGTCTGTGCGCTGCTGCTGTGGTGGTGTGTGCTGCCACTCTTTCACACTGTTGGCTGTTCATTAGCTGCTGGCATGTGCAAAACAGTGCCTTCACCCCCATGTGTTGATGCAAGGCGTCCGCCATTTGCTGGCAAGTCATTCCTGTGTTGGGACACAGTGTTTGTCTGGCTGTGACCTAGGCCATATGGGCAGAGGGCATTGTTGTCTGCTTTGGAGTCGCACTATGTGATTCTTGGTGCCCAGCCTCCCGCCATCCGGGTTACCGTGTCATGTGTTGTTGTCTTCTGTGGCCTGTGACTTGACATTGTCCAGCTGGGTGCATGGGGCATGGTGGCAGCAGTGGCATGTGCCTGCTCATGGAGTGTGGTTGAGTAATGCGATGGCTTGTGGTGGTTGCGTGCCTGTTATTAATTTTGGTTGTGGTTGCAGTTCCCCCCATGTGAGGTGCGTTGTTTGTGTACTCACCCGGGTCTCGGAGTCCTTCTACTCCTTCAACTGCCTCCACCGGCAGTATGGCCATCACCCTCTCCTCCCAGGGATGGTACTGTACGGCTCTGCGGGAGGGCCCTCCTCCGGTGGCGTGGGCCTGGTCGTGTTCCTCCTGTCTCTTGGCTCTGACCCTCCTCCGCAGATCGTACCACCTGTTCTGGCAATCCTGCTTGGTCCTCCTGGTGTCCGCAACAGCATTCACAGCATCGACGATGGTCTGCCACATGGCTGTTTTGGCTGCCTGGCTGGTGCTTCTGACCAATGTTCCAAAGATCTGTGGCTCGACTCTGAGGATTTGATCAACAAGGACCTCCAACTCTCGGTGACTGAACTTTGGATTCTTGGTAGTGGGCATGGTGAGGGGTGTGGGTGGGGATGGTGTGGGGGGGGGTGTGGATGTTGGGGGGGGGGTGTGGATGGTTGTGTGTGTGTGTGAATGTGATGAGAGGGTGTTTGTGAGGGTGGTCGTGTGAAGGTGTGCAAGTGTAAGATGTGGTGTCGCTTGTAGTCTGGTTCTGTGGTGTCTGGCAGCAGTGGGTCTGTTGCAAAGGCTCATGGTTTGTGTGTGTGGGCCCTTTTCATTGGTCCATGGGTGGGTGTGGCAGTGTTTGAATTTTGGGTGGGTGTGTTATAAGGAGTGGTGGTGTATTGGGCCTCTGTTTGTTTTTGACAGTTGCAGGTCAGTGATTGTGTTATTTTAGTGGTTGTTGGCCATGTTTAGTGGCTGTGTGCCTTTCGAATGGTGTATTGTTGAGTTGTTTTGTTTTGTCCTTGTTGTGTACGTGCGTTTTGAGCGTGTGTACGGTGTGTACATGGGCCATTTGGTTGTACGATTTTGTCCTTGTGTGTGGCTTTGTAAGACTCGTACATGCGGTTGTGATGTTGGGGCATGGGGTGCGCTCCGTACTTAGGAGGTTGTGTTGGGGGTGCGCCAGGAACGTACTGGGGTGGGGGTACGACTGGAACGTACTGGGGTGTGGGTACGACTGGAACGTACTGGGGTGTGGGTAGACGGGGCTATGACACGTCCTGGGGTGGGGGTGTGGCTCACACGTACTGGGGTGTAGGTACACGGGGGGTACGACACGTACAGGGGTGGGGGGGTGTACATGGACGGTGGTACGACACGTACTGGGGTGGGGGGGTGTACATTGACGGTGGTACGACACGTACTGGGGTGGGGGGGTGTACATTGACGGTGGTACGACACGTACTGGGGTGGGGGGGTGTACATGGACGGTGGTACGACACGTACTGGGGTGGGGGTACGACTGGAACGTACTGGGGTGTGGGTAGACGGGGCTATGACACGTCCTGGGGTGGGGGTTCGACTTGAACGTACTGGGGTGTACCTAGACGGGTGGGGGTATACATATACGGGGGGTACGTGTCGGACGTACTGGGGCTGGGGGGAGTGTTGGGCGCGTATGCGGGCACATGTCTCCATGGTTGCTGTAGGAGTTCGGTGCGGACGGTGTTTTTTCCATACGGTTGTTACCTCGGACGCACGGGAGGGATCGTGATTCCTAGGTCGGACTTGGTTTTTCACGTTTGTATGGTAAATCGTCCGAGGACGTGTCGGACACATTTTCCGACCCGAGGACGTGTGGGGAATGATTCCCAGTGCGGTTCGTATGGACTTTTTACCATGCGAATCATGATTGCCAGTTCGTACGGCACTTGTACGATTCGTACGGTAAAAAGACCCGATACGAGTCGCACGGGGACATTTTTTACCGGATCGTGATCGGCACCCAAATTGCCTGGAAGGAACTCCTACTGTTACTCAAGACTTCACAGACAAACTGGCAAATCATTACACGGACAAAGCAGACACATTGGACTCATACTTAAAACAGGAACAAAGCACCAGCACTAACCCTTGTTCAAAACAACAATCCAAGAATACTCTAAACCAACTTCTCCGTTCCTTCCAACACATCTCACACAATTAATTTATGGACCTGGTCAAAGCAAGCAGGCCTGCGGACAGCCCTTCTGACCCCTGTTCACCACAAACTTTCAAGACCATTCTTTTAACAACCTCTGCTGCCACTCCAGTAAGAAGAATCATCAACGATTCAATAACTACTGGAATATTTCCAGAAGAACTCAAAAAGTCACACATACGCCCTTTACTGAAGAAAACAAACGTGGACCCGCTGAACCCTGACAACTACAGACCCATTACAAATGTACCTTTCCTGGGCAAACTGATAGAAAGAGTTCGCCCAGATGTCACAATTCATTGAAGAGAATGACATACTTTCAGACTTCCAAACAGGATTCCGTCCGGGAAGAGGTACTGAATCTGCCCTCCTTGCCATCTGGGATGACCTGAAGAATACAGTACACTGCAACGGGGTTGCTGCACTACTCCTCTTGGACCTCTCGGCTGCCTTTGACACGCTTGACCATGACACTCTGAAACAAAGACTCTATGAAACCGGCGTAGAGGGAACTGCTCTAGACTGGATCGCGTCCTACCTTCGAAACAGAACTGTCATCCATACCCCACCTTTCTCTTCCAAACCATACTCCACAAAAGCAGGGGTCCCTCAAGGCTCAATCATCTTGCCCATGCTTTTCAACATCTACATGAAGTCATTACCGGAACTGATCAATTTCACCTCACGTGCTATAACTTTGCAGATGACACGCAAATACTCCTTCAACTGGAATGCCCCAAAGACATTGGAAAATCCCCAGTTTTCAGTTGTCTCAGAGCCGTGGATCAGTGGATGACTTGGAGCCATCTCAAATTGAATGCTTCCAAAACAGAAATACTCACATGTGGCGATTGGTAACATTATGACCCGCTTGCCGCCTGGCCTGATGAACTGGGATCACTGCCTAAAGTATCGAAGGAAGTAAGAAACCTCGGAATGACCATGGACTCCAAGCTGTCAATGAATGCCAAAGTGGACAAACTAGCAAGATCAAGCTTTGTCACTATAAAAACGCTGCAACAAATTTTCTTTCATTTGTGATTTCCACACACAGTCCAAGCTACCATCTCCCTTGTTCTGTCCAAACTCGATTACGCCAATAGCCTCTACCACGGATCACCTTTAACAACCATGAAAAGACTACAATGGATTCAGAACTCGGCTGCCAGACTACTCTTGCATATCAAACCGCAAGACCACATCTCACCTGCATTGGTTACCGGTTGCCAGAAGATCCACGTTCAAGCTACTTTGTATCGCCCACAAAGCAATACATGGAATGGGACCGCTCTTCTTCAGGAATAAAATCCGCAAACACATTCAACAAAGGAACCTCTGCTCTGAAGGGGCATCTCGCCTCAAAATCCCAAGATACAAGAAAAAACCATGGGTGGCACATCCTTCTCTGTTCAAGCAGCCAAACTATGGAACTCTTTACCCCCCAACATAAGATCCACTGACAACCACCTTATCTTCAGAACACTACTCAAGAATTGGCTCTTCCCCCACAAACACCATACGCAAACAGAAATTTACAGCATATCCTTCTGTATATAAGAATTTATTTTCACTATAGATATGTACCTATCTTT
The DNA here is from genome assembly GCF_964204655.1 of Triturus cristatus. NCBI lineage: Eukaryota > Metazoa > Chordata > Amphibia > Caudata > Salamandridae > Triturus > Triturus cristatus. The sequence goes on from NC_140592.1 coordinate 846,326,383, forward strand.
GTGTATTGCTTTGTATAAACGCACAAGTTACTTACCTTCGGTAACAATAAATCTATAAGAATCATTAGTTAGTGATAGATTCCTTACCTTAAAATTACCCCCAGGCATCAGACTGGATCTGGAAAGTTTTTGCCAGCAGTACTCCTGTGCGTCGGAAGGTGGCGTTGTGCGGCTCCGCGTCCGTCGTTGGCATCATGGTCGCAGAGATGAAGTTGCGGCAGCTACTTAGACGCCACCCTCATGCGCTGACGTCAGTTCTGTACACGACTTTCCGCGCCAGGAACGCAGAGCCATGCAAGATACTAACCACTGGTGCATTGAAACTAGGGCCCTGAAAGGGATGACCTTAACCCTAGAAATCCGTTCGCAGAACAGGGAGGATGGGTGGGGCGGTAAGGAATCTATCACTAACTAATGTTTCTTACAGATATATCGTTACCGAAGGTAAGTAACTTGTGCATCTGAAAGAAACACGTTAGTGATGGATTTCTTACCTTAGAATAGATACCTCAGCAATACCAACCCCGATGGTTGGTCTGCGAACCAAGATCACACCAGGAAGTCCCGAAGAACAGAACGGCCAAAAAAGTCATCTCTCCAGACTTGGCTGTCCAGGCAATAGTACTTAGTAAAAGTGTGCAGCGAGGCCCACATAGCTGCCTGACAGATGTCTTGTAAGGGGACACCACATCCCAACGACGTAGTGGCAGCCATCGCCCTTGTGGAATGGGCGCGCAGCCACAACAGAGGCTCCTTCTTTGCCAGAGAATAACAGGCTTTAATACACAAGACGACCCATCGGGAGATAGTCCGCTTGTGTACGGGCCGACCTTCCTTGGCGCCAACAAAGAGCTGGTCATCATCTGGATTGGTTGCGTGCGATTCAGGTAAAATGAGAGCGCACGTTTTGGGTCCAGATGGTGGAGCCTCTCTTCCTCTCTGGAAGGAAGCGGAAAGAAGGTGGGCAAAGTGATGGTCTGCCCGATGTGAAAGGCAGTAACAACTTTCGGCAGAAAGGATGGACGTGTCCTGAGCACATCCTTGTCCAGATGGACAGACAGAAAATGAGGTTTGCAAGAAAGAGCCTGGAGCTCACTCACTCTCCTAGCGGAGGTGATGGCAACTAGGAAAGCAGTCTTTATAGTTAACAGACGAAGAGAACAGTTGTGGAGAGGTTCAAAGGGAGTGCACATTAAATATGTGAGAACCAGGTTCAAGTCCCACTGTGGCATTACAAAAGGAATAGGAGGGAAAAGGTGAGTAGTGCCTTTGAGGAATGTATTTAAAACAGGGGACTTGAAAAGAGAGGGCTGATCAGGAAGCCTAAGAAAGGCTGAAATAGCAGAAAGGTAGCCCTTGATAGTTCCCAGAGCCTAGCCCTGCTGGGCCAAAGAAAGAAGGAACAGTAGTACTTCAGAAAGAGGGGCAGAAAGGGGATCCACAGCCTTTGCTGTGCACCATGCCACAAATGTGTTCCACCTGCAGGTGTATACCAACTTAGTGGAGGGACGCCTGGCTGCCAGAACGACATGACAGACTTCAGGAGGCAAATCAAAAGGAATCCACTGCCACTGCTCAGTCTCCACGCAAAGAGGTAAAGACTTGACAGGTTTGGGCGGAGCACCATCCCCTGCTGCTATGGAAGAAGATCCTCCCGAGGGAGGCAGTCGGATCGGGGGATCGATGGTCATACTGAGTAGCTCGGGATACCAGACTCTTCCAGCCCAGTCCAGAGCCAAAAGAATGACTTGGGCCCGGTCGTGCCTGATCTTCTTCAGCACTCTGGGCAGAAGTGGTATAGGCGGAAAGGCATACAACAGACCGCAACTCCACTAACGACGAAAAGCATCGCCTAGCGAGTGCCGCCTTTGAAATTCCAACGCGCAGAACTGACATTGCGCGTTCTCTTTGGTGGCAAATTGATCTAACCAAGGCTCTCCCCACTGCTGAAAGAGACCTTGCGCCATGTCAGAGTGAAGACGCCATTCATGATCCATCATGCACCTGCGGCTGAGCTTGTCAGCCCTGGCGTTCAGTGAACCTGCCAGTTGTTGAACCACCAGGGAAATGCCCTGATGTTCCAGCCATGTTCAGAGGTGCAAAGCCTCCTGACATAGGGTCCACGACCCCACACGCCCTGTTTGTTGCAGTACCACATGGCAGTGGTGTTGTCCGTGAACACCTGCACTACCCTCCCCTTGACAGAGGGAAGGAATGCCTTCAGTGCAAGTCGGACCGCCAGAAGCTCCAGAAGGTTGATATGGATCCTGGACTCCGCCAGAGACCAGAGGCCTCTGATCTCCGCCTCTCCCATGTGGTCGCCCCATCCCAGGAGGGACACATCCATCACCACTGTGTGCTCCGGTTGGGGAAGGGAGAGGGATCTACCATTGACACAATGCCGGTTTGTGAGCCACCACTGCAATTGTTGTGCAGTGCCCTCCGAGATCTGGACATAATCGAACAGGTTCCCCTAATGCTGCGCCCACTGGAACTTCAGGTCCCACTGCAGAGCCCGCATATGCCACCTGGCATGATCGACCAGCAGGATGCAGTAGGCCATGAGGCCCAGCAGCCTCAGGGTCATCCTGAAAGAACACCAGGACAAAGGCTGAAAGATCGGAATCAGAGTCTGAATATCCTGGACTCGCCGTTCGGGAGGCTATACCTGAAAGTGCATCGTATCCAGATCGGCTCTGATGAAGAGGAGCTTCTGAGAGGGAATCAGGTGCGACTTCGGCACATTGATGGAGAACCCCAGCAAATGCAGGAGGTTGGCCGTAGTCTGAAGGTGGGAGATGACTGTCAGGGGCAAGCCCGCCTTCAACAGCCAGTCGTCGTGATAGGGGAAGACTGGAACCCCTGATCTGCGCAGATGAGCTGCGACCACCGCCATCACTTTCGTGAACACCTGAGGGGCACTGGTAAGACCAAAAGGGAGCACGGTAAACTGAAAGTGCTCGTGGCCTACTGTAAACCGCAGGTAATGCCGGTGGGCTGGCAGGACGGGAATATGGAAATATGCGTCCTGCAGGTCCAACGCTACCATCCAGTCTCCAGGGTCGAGGGCAGACAAGACCTGTGCCAGAGTTAACATCTTGAACTTCTCCTTCCGGAGGAAGCGATTAACATCCCTGAGGTCCAAGATAGGACGCAGGCCCTTGTCCTTCTTGGGTACCAGAAAGTAGTGGGAATAACAACCACATCCTACTTCTGGCGCAGGAACGCGCTTGATGGCCCCCTTGGCCAAGAGGGCCGTGACTTCCTGTTGAAGAAGAGCTGAGTGATCCCCCGACATGCGGTGGTACTGGGGTGGCATGGCTGGAGGGGTAGTCTCGAAGGAGAGGGAGTAGCCCCTTCAGACTATTTGTAAAACCCACGTGTCCAAAGTGATGGTGCGCCAGTGGGGCAGGTGATGGCGAATCCTGCCGCCCACTGGCATTTGATGGGCCTGAAAAAACAGACTAGGAAGGTTTGGAGGCAGTGGTGGCTGGAGTGGAGGTGGACTGACCCGCCCGCTGGCCCTCTGACCCGCCTCTGCGGGTCCTACGTCCGCAGCCGCGCTGAGACTGTTGCTGTGCAGGCCTGTGGCTCTGGAACGAACATGTCGGGCGCCCCTTCCATGGCCACAAAAGGAGCGAAAAGCAGAAGGTGGAGGAGGGCGCGTGGCGGAAAGGCCCAGGCACTTGGCCATAGCCCTCGAGTCCTTAAAGCGCTCCAACACACTATCTGCCTTGTTGTCAAAAAGGCGAATGCCATCAAAGCGCATGTCCATCAGGGTGTTCTGGACATCCCCAGAGAAACCAGTATTCCTCAGCCAGGCGTGGCGACGGAGCGCCACGGTCGTGGAAATCGCTCTGCCCAGCGAGTCGGCGATGTCAAGGCTACATCAAATTGTGAACTTTGCTGCATCTCTCCCTTCGCCATACGTTGGCAGGGTATGCTCAGACGTGAGTCCCTGGCTCACTTTGCCACTGGATTCAAGCAAGCCTGGCTGAAGACGGCTGAAATGCCAGAAACCGGTCCTAGGAAGCTTGTTTCCGGTCTAGGGAAGACATGGCTTGGCAGTTCGGGCTGGACTGTTCCCATGAGGCACAGGGTCAGACTGATTTGCATATAGCCATGTCTAAACTGCTGTGGCAGAGTGGGCTAAAGAACGGTGATGGATTAAACCCAGATCAGTTGACGGGGGTGAGTGCTTGCAATGTTCAACACTCTGTCCATCATTTCCTTTGGTTTTTGCTTTGTTCGCCATAAGTTGGCAGGGTATGCGCAGACGTGAGTCCCTTGCTCACTTTGCCACTGGATTCAAGCAAGCCTGGCTGAAGACGGCTGAAATGCCAGAAACCGGTCCTAGGAAGCTTGTTTCAGGTCCAGGGAAGACATGGCTTGGCAGTTCGGGCTGGACTGTTCCCATGAGGCACAGGGTCAGACTGATTTGCATATGGCCATGTCTGAACTGGGGTGGCAGAGTGGGCCAAAGAACGGTGATGGATTAAACCCAGATCAGTTGACTGGGGGTGAGTGCTTGCAATGTTCAACACTCCGTCCATCATTTCCTTTGGTTTTTGCATCTCTCCCTTCAGCAATAGCTTGAGAGAGCACTGTCAGGGCCTCCTCCGGACACTGAGGCAGCACTTGCGCCACCATATCCCACACAGAGTGGGAATAATGGACCAAGAGGCATGCAGTGTTCACAGCCCGCAGCCCTGAACTGGCGGTAGAAAAAATCCTCTTGCCAAACTGCTCCGGTCTCATGGATTCCCTGTCCGGTGGTGTGGTAGGGAATGCGCTCTGGGACGTAGAGGCTTGGACAACAAAGCTCTCAGGGGTGGGGTGTTGGGAAAGTAAAAAGGGCGTCTGGCCATGTTCCTATCCACAGGAGCCCCTGTGTTGGGCCTGGATCAGGTGCCCAAAAGAACGTCGGAAAGTGCATCTTTAAAGGGCAGCAGTGGTTCCGCAGAGGTAGCCGCCGGCTGAAGCACTTCTGTCAAGAGGTTAGTCCTGACAGCCACTGTAGGGAGCTTGAGGTGGAGGGCCTCGGCCGCCCTACGCAACACCACTGCGTAACTTGCACACTCCTCTGTGGCCACGATAGGAGTTAGCAGGCCAAGGTCAGGAAAGGTATCAAGACCACTGGCATCCCCCAGCTCCTCTGCCCAGTCTGGGTCATACTCACACTGAGCTGTGAAAGGGTCCTCAGACCCCTCCCAGTCCTCCCCTTCCTCCAAAGGCTGATGAACAGCCAGAACATAAGGAGGCTGGACATAGGGGTAGAAAGGCCCCATCGGCGTCAGAATTGGCATCGAGCGACGGCGTTCTGGCGCCGTGTCCACATCAGGGCTGAGACCGGGGGCGACGTCATCCGGTACCACGGGTGACGTCGGTGGTGGTGCTGGTGGGGTCAACGTCGGTGGAGGTGTCACAAGGTCGACCGGGATCCAGGCCTGGATCCATAGGGGTCCTGCGGCGCCGGGGCCGGAGCAGACAGCGATGCCGGAGCCGCCGACAGTAAAGGGCAAGGACCCCCAGTCAGGCCCGAAGGTGCGCCGGCAGGTCTCAACGGCCCAAAGAGGCGAGCCATAGCTGACAAATTCCTGCAGTTGGAGCCGCGGGGGAGGCACCATCCGCACCCTCAGATGCATTGAGCAAGGGGAAGTCGGGGAGCGATGGCACTTCGACTTTTTGTGATGCTTCTTCTTACCTGACCCCGAGTGCGAAGACTTCGATCCAGACGAACGATGGTGATGGCTCCGTGACCGGTCCCTCGACCTCCCACAGGACCGGGACCTTGAACGGTGCAGAGCGGAGCGGACTGCCGAACTTCAAGCAACTTTCGGGACCGCTCCCGCAAAGTCTTCGGTACCATGGCCCGGCAGTCGGGGCACGACTTGGGGTCATGGTCGCGCCCCAGGCAGTAGAGACACACGTGGTGCGGGTCCGTCACTGACGTCATACGATGACAGTCCCCACAAGACTCGAAGCCGGACATCCCCACGGCACCAGGAGTCGATCGATTCGAAAAATAGAGACAAAACGCACCGAAAAAACTCAGTCAAAAAGTGACTGGGGGTACCGCTCTCTCAGGCTCTGCGCTTGCTGGCGCGGAAAAAGAAAGAACTGACGTCAGCGTGCAAGGACGGCGTCTAAGTAGCTGCCGCGACGTCATCTCAGCGACCACAACGCCAACGACGGACACGGAGCCGCACGACGCCACCTTCCGACGCACAGGGGTGCTACTGACAAACGTTCCGGATCCAGTCTGACGCCTGGGGTAAATTCTAAGGTAAGCAATCTATCACTAGATATGTAGAATAATGATGTTGTTAAAAAAAAAATCATCTTTGGTCTACATGTACTTGCTTCCATTGTGCATCTATGTACCTCCATGTACTTGGATCTGTGTTACTTTTCGCCTGAAAAAGCATTTCCAGTGCACTACCCTATTTCTCATCCTGTACCTCTATCAATATCTTTAGTCTACATATACTTACCTCCTTTATGCATCAATATACTTTCAATGTACTTATGGATCTATATATTTATCATTTTCTTCTAATTTAGCTATTCCAATGCACTACCCTATTACCCAGCCTATACTTCCCAAAATAACCCTTTCTAGACTCTCTCCTACTCTACTCTTCCTTGCATCATCTGTCACCTCTTTTACTATACCGATCTCCCAAAACAAACATTTCTAAACTCTTCCCTCTGACTCTTCCCCTCCAAAAACCCTTTTTACTCATCCAAAAGTCTCTTCTTACTGCTATGACCTAAAATAATAAAAAATAAAAATCCTTCAATCTTCTATCCCTCCACTTTCCTTTTCAATCAAAATAACAGACTAACATGTTCACTTCTCAAATTCCATATTCCACTATAATAATTCACCACTAATCCTTTATGGGTTCCAGAGTAGTGTGCTACTCACCAATAAAGCGATTCAGTACCCCATCAGGGTTACAAGCGCTATATAAATACAAACCTTTTTCCCTTTCTACCCCTCCCCAACCCTTCTCAATCCAAATAACTGACTAACATGTCCACCACTCAAACTAATTTCATCTTTCACCACACTAATTCAACACTAGTCCTTATGGGTTCCAGAGTAGCGTGCTACTTGCCAAAAAAGCACTTCAAAACCCCATCAGGGGTAGCAAGCGCTATATACTTTCCCGCTTCTATCCCGCAACCAAACCATTTCTATCCAAATAACTGAATAACATATCCACCACTCAAATTACTTCATATTTCACTATACTCATTTTCAACACTAATCCTTTATGGGTTCCGGAGTAGCGTGCTACTCGCCAGAAAAGTGCTTCAACACCCATCAGTGGTAACAGGTGCTATATGCATGGAAACCTTCTTCCCCTTCTATCCCTCCGCTATCCTTCTCACTCCAAATAACTGACTAATATCCACCACTCAAATTATTTTCATATTTCACCATACTAATTCACCACTAATCCTTTATGGGTTTCCGGAGTAGCATGCTTCAACACCCCATCAGGGGTAACAAGCGCTATATAAATACAAACCTTTTTTCCTCTTCTATTGTTCTGCTATCCTTCTGGATCCAAATAACTGACTAACCTATCCACCACTTAAAATGTACTTGCATGTTTCAACACTAATCCTCTATGGGTCCCGGAGTAGCGTGCTACGTGCCGAAAAAGCACTTCAACACCTCGTCAGGGGTAGTAAGCGCTATACAAATGCAATACCAATACAACACAATGTACAGCTTGTGACTGGAAAAGACTTCTTCGAAGAAAAACAAATTGCAAACATCCGGACCCAACACTAGATGGCAGGAGTAAGCAAAGCATGTGCTCTACATCTCACATGCCTTGAACATTTTTATCTTATAAATGACACCAAAATGGAAAACATCCACTGTAGGGAACCAGAGATATGAATTTTTAAAGATTAGTCACTTTCTAGTGCTTAGTAACCAACAGTGCCACTTTTGGACATTTGGTTGCCTTTGACAGAGACACATTCACGTTTTGCAGTTGTTCTGGAGGATTTCTCACCAGACTTGTGCAGATCAAATCCACCACCCCTGAACTTCTCAAAATCTTCATAATTTTCACTCCCATCATTTCTTTTCTCCTCCTCCCTCCCCCATCTCTTAGCTAATTCCAATTTCTCCCTTTCCAAGGCAATAAAAGCTAGTTGGGCCTCAAGCTGCCTTTCTGCAAGGGTCAGTGATGGTACCTGCGCATGGGTCCCTCCCCTCCACCAACCATCTGGAACTGCATGGCTAACATAAAAAAATGGAAGAGGCAACATCCTCGCCCCTCTTCCTGGGTGAGGGTGGAGAACACTCCCCAACCCCCCCCCCTCCCAGAATCTACTGCGCTACACCAGCCCAGGCCTTTAGAGACTTAAGCAACCCTGCCTTCCTAATCTTGTTGGAAGCAGGCAGCCCCCTCAGCCTACAATGTAGCCTAAGATCAGCCATCCTGAACTGGGAGAGATTAGCTAGGTCCAACTCCATGGTTCCCTAGGTTTGGGTCACAACAACTAGGCACACAGACTTAGAACAATTTGGAAAAATCAAAACAATGGTCTAAAAACAGTTATAGTTCAAATTCTGAAAATCAAACTCAAAAGTTTTGTTCTAAGGCAATTTAGAGGATTTTTAAAATCTTAATTCATGTTACTGAAAGGTGTACTTTTTAAACGTAAGTCCTCATCCACACCACTGAGCACTAAATGTTGGAAAGTGGATTATTAGTAGTGGCAGATATGCATTTACCACTGGCAATAACACCAGACCCGATTGAGGGCTCAGAGTAGGTGTTAGAAAATTATTCCCATGCTCAACCCTTGGTAGCTTGGCTGTGAGCAGGCAGGCTTAACATTAAAGACCGGTATGTAAAGCATTTAAAAACACCAATTCAGTAAATAATTAAGACACAACACAATAAAAATCCAACACCAATTTATAAAAATAGAAACTACTTTATCTTTTAAATGACACCAAAATGAAAAACAATCCACTGTAGGGAACCACGCATATGAATTTTTAAATTTTATTCACTTTCTGGTGCTTAGAAACCAACAGGGCCCCTTTTGGACATCTGGTTGCCTCTGATAGGGACACATTTAGCAATTGTTCTGGAAGATTTCTCACCAGACTCTTGCAGCCTCCTCCAGCAGGCTTAATCCTGTTTGGACCCGCAAGAGGCACTAGAGGAAGGAGTTCCAAAGTGTCCAACACACCATCCAAGGGTCTGGAATTTGCAAGAGGGTCATTGAAAGTTGGAGACTTCAGTTCCCACAGTCCACTTGGACAAAACCCTTCCAAATCCACTGGTAATACTCCAGGCTGAGGATTCTTTGCGGTGATGGTCCAGGTGAGCTCCTCTGTTAACCTGTAGCTTGCGGGGAGTCCACTCTTTAGTCTTTTTGAAGCAGGTTTGATCCACAGGGCTGTAGTGTCGGATGGTGCAAAAGGCGCAATCTTCAGAGTGCTGGGCTGGGTGAATGCAACATCAAACTCTTCAGCGTGGCCCTTCTGATTCTCTTAGGTTTCAAAAGCAGATCTGAGAGGCACTGCCCCTCTCAGATACTTATTCAATTTTCTCTGGCGTCAAGCAGGAGGTAACTCCTGTCCAATGAGGTATAGGGCAACACCCCAGAGCATGACCACTTCCTCCAGAATGTGGCACAATGCCAACAGAGAAACCACTATTCTTCCAAAACTCAATGTCACACCCCTAGGATGGCTAATCTCCATAGTCTCTGCCCCTTGCATCTGCTCATGTAGGGGCATATCAAGGTCCAGCGATAAATATCGCAAAGCGCACTTAGCGCTTGCATATTTATCGCCGGCTATCTCTGGAATTTATCGCCCGGTTAGCGTGTTATCAACAACGCGCATCGCCGAGGCGATTAATATTCCAGAGATAGTGGGGATATCGCAGTTTTCCATGGTGGAAAACGGCGATATCCTAGATGATAGGGCCTGTGGTCTTAGCCACACAATCCACCCCCCATGTTAGGTATGCCTTAGTCAGGAATTTAACGTCTGTTAAATTCCTGACTAAGGCATACTTAACATGATTTTAAATATCGCTAACCCTCCTTGTCAATATGACGAAGCTGGGTTAGCGATATTTTCCCAAGAGAGTCTTGTCAGGGACGCCTCCTTTGCATCCCATTAGTGATGCGATGGGAGGCGTGCTGACAAGGGGCGCTATTGCCAGTAAACTTAGCGACAGCTTGCTGATAGGGCGATAAAAATATCGCCACTTTAGCGGCGAAATTGCCCTTGATGATTTGCCCCTTATTTCTTAAGCCTAGCATCTGCCTTTGTTCAAAGAGTAGTTGTAAATGAAACTGATGTCTTTAGCTGGTCTCTACCTTCCCTCGAAGAGCATTATTTACCACCCCTTTGAGAAATCACTCCGCCGGTGATAATTCCGACACGGCTGGTCTAGTTTAAGTAAAAAAGAAAAACTGAATAGTCCTTGGGAGTGTTAAAAGGAAACAGGGAAGCTCCGATGTAACAGAGATCCCGGCGGAGCGATTTCTCAAAGACATCCACGCTTTCCCATACAGCCCTGAAGAAGTAACGGGGTACTTCCCTTTGTGACGAAACACAAACACGTGTTGGCTGGTTGTGTCCTTTAACGATAAAGATTAAATAACTGATGAAATTCTAAACGACTTGAGTGGACCTTATATGACAACTCTCCAGATCCATGAGACTTTATTAACCATTGTCTTCACCTTGTAACGTGTGCCCAGGACTTTGCATTTTAGTCAGAGTAAGTTACCAAAAGTACCAGTCAGCAAAAAGTTGGGGGGTGCCCAGGGCACAGGATGAGTCTGCAACAGGAGAAGCTTTCCCAAAACCAAAATCTCTGGTATCCAAAACCCCTAGGCTGGAATTGCAAGCAGTAGCTCTATCCTTGTATCGTTGCAGGGCTGAGTCCGCCTTGGTCTTAAAGAGTCAAGAGCCATCAAAGGGAAGATCCAACAGCGTGGTCTGAACATTCGGAGAGAATCCTAATCCTCTCAGCCAGGCGTGTCTCCGAGTTGCCACCAAAGAGCCCATCACCCTGGCAACAGAGTCAGCTGTATCGAGCACGTACTGGATTACCTGTTGGGCTACAGCCTGAGTGTCCAACAGCACCTCTGCGAAGTGACCCCAGACATCTTCCGGCAGCTTGGGTATAACCTCCTTGGCCGAGTCCATCAGTGTATGGATGTAACGCTCAAACAGGCACGTGGCATTAGTTGACTTCAAGGACATGCTGCCCGATGAAAACACCCTTCTAGCAGCCTGTTCCAGCTTCTTGGAATCGCTATCCCAAGGAGTGGAGGGAAAGGAAGGAAGGATAAGTTACTTACCTGTAATCCTAGTTCTCTTCCAGGGGTATACTCAACAAAGTCATAAGCACTGAAAAGTCACGCCCACGTGCGGGGACCCCAGAGCATTAATAAAAAATATACGTATATATATATATATATATATATATATATATTCACTGAAAAAACCATAGGTTTCAGGGGCGTTATAGTTAGCTGGACTTTTCACTCGTACAAAACCATTGAAATTCCCCCGTTATAGTTAGTTCAGCTAACTATAACTCGCGCGCCCGCAATGCACTGCTGATGACGTCACATATTACATCACTCATGACATGGTCAGTGACATCACTCTTGACATCACTGATGACATCTCAAATGACATCACTGATGACATAATCCAGTGAATGTGTGTTTTTCTGAAAATTACATATGTTTTATAAATGTATATCTCAAGGTCGATGGAAGCATAAATGGGTATATAGGTGTCTAAATGGATGATTTGTTTTTGAAAAATTGATTGTATAACTGACTGATTAAGTGTATCTTAGTGAATACATGGCTTAGTGAGTAATGTTTAAATATGAAAATATCTGTATCAGTCTCTCACTTTGTGTATAAGTGGCTGCATGGGTTGGTGAGTAGCTACATGAGTGTCTATATAGGTTATTAGTTGGTTTTATGAGTATCAGTATGAGTGTCTGTATGGCTCGGTGGGGGGTATTACGTAGTGCATAGGTGCATGAATGAGTGACTCACTGTTTGTATGTGTTGAAGACAGCATGTGTGCAGGACTGTATGGGTGGATGAGTGTGTGCATGGGTGTGTTAGTGAGTGAATGACTGTCTCAATAGTGTCTTTATGAGTAACTACATATGTTTTAAACTACTATATGTGACTATTGGTGTATATAAGTGAGTACATGTGAGAGTGAGAGATTGAAAGAGTTCCTGTATGAATAAGTATGTGTTTCTATAAGTGATTGTTTAAAAGACTAAGTATGTGTAAGTTTCTTTAGAAGTAAGTGTGGTGGTGTGTGTATAACTGTATATGCAAGTAAATGGATGTTTGATTCTTTATTAGCATGAGTGAGTATGTGTGTGAGTAACTCTATGGATAAATGGCGTTGTGTAACAGGATGTATAGGTGTATGAGTACATATGATGAGTGAGTACATGTATGAGTGACTGTATAGGACTGTTGGTGAAAGAGTGGATGTGTATGTGGATCTTAGAATTACTGAATAGGTTGTTGTAACTGGTATTGGTATGTCCATTGTTTTGAAAATTTTAGTTTCTATTTTTGAATGTGTGTATCAAAGGTTATATTAGGGGGAGAGGAGGTCTGCCACTCTATCACAAGGATGATGTCATCAGTGATGTCATTTGAGATGTCATCAGTGATGTCACTGACCATGTCATGAGTGATGTAATATGTGACGTCATCAGTAGTGCATTGCGGGCGTGCGAGTTATAGTTAGCTGAGCTAACTATAACGGGGGAATTTCAATGGTTTTGTACGAGTGAAAAGTCCAGCTAACTATAACGCCCCTGAAACCTATGGTTTTTTCAGTGAATTGCTAAGGTTTTTTAAATGCTAATTCCTAACTATAACGTGCCTGAAACCTATGTTTTTTTCAGTGAATTTCAAAGCTTTTGTAAATGCTAATTTCTAACTATGCCTACAGAGATAGGACATGTGAAGAAAGAAGAAAAAACGCACAGAAAGAAAAAAAAGAAATGCAGAAAGAAGCAACAGAAGTCCTCAAAGACGAAGAAAAGTGTAGGAAGAAGGATAACGTGCAGAAAGAACAAACAGAAGAGCAGAAAGAAGCCTTGCAAAATCATCCTGTACCCTCAACTTTTTCAGGCGGATACTTGTGGTAACTGAGTCTGACTAACCAGTCCTAGAGCTAGTGCTATGTTAAAAGACACTCAGAATACAGTGAAAACACCTACATACACTAGGGAACACTATGCGTTGGGGTCCCCCTGTGATTAGCATGACCTCCTCTGTAAGCCCCTAGTATATAATAGGGCAGGGGATTAAATCTACCTCTTAAAATGCGCCACAGGGCGTGTTTGCACACGTCACCTCAGGCCCCGTCGCCTCCCTTCCCCACTGTGGCCGTTTTAAGTTGGGAGATTAAGTCCCCTTGAATCCTGAGGGTCCCTAGGGTCCAACTAGACCACTAGGTACCTCCAGTAAGCGCCACCCAGCTGCGTTGCAGAGAGATGTAAAAAGGGGCACTGCCTAGACTAACTCTCTGCAACGCAACGCAGTGGCGCTTACTGGAAGCACCTGGTGGGCTAGTTGGTCACCGGGGTCCCTCAGCATTGAAGGGGAATTATTTCCCCAACTTAAAACGCGCCACAGGGCTTGTTTGCACACGTTAACTCAGGCCCCGTCACCTCCCTTCACCACTGTGTAAACACGCCCTGTGGCCGTTTTTAGTTGGGAGATTAAGTTCATTTGAATCCTGAGGGTCCCTAGGGTCCAACTAGCCCACTAGGTACCTCCAATAAGTGCCACAGAGCTGCGTTGCAGAGAGGTGTAAAAAGTGGCACGACCTGGACCACCTCTCTGCAACGCAGCTCAGTGGCGCTTACTGGAAGCACCTGGTGGGCTAGTTAGCCCCCAGGGGCCCTCAGGATTGAAGGGGAATTATTTCCCCAACTTAAAACGCGCCATAGGGCGTGTTTGCACACGTCACCTCAGGCCCCGTCCCCTCCCTTCCCCACTGTGTAAACACGCCCTGTGGCCGTTTTTCAAGTTGGGAGATTAAGTTCCCTTGAATCCTGAGGGTCCCTAGGGGCAAAATAGCCCACTAGGTACGTCCAGTAAGCGCCATTGCAGAGAGGTGCAAAAAGGGGCACGGCCTGCACCACCTCTGCAACTCAGAGCAGTGGCGCTTACTGGAAGCACCAGGTGGGCTAGTTGGCAACCAGGGTCCCTCAGGATTGAAAGGGAATTATTTCCCCAAATTAAAACGCGCCACAGGGCGTGTTTGCACACGTCACCTCAGGCCCCGTTCCCTCCCTTCACCACTGTGTAAACGCGCCCTGTGGCCGTTATAAGTTGAGAGATTAAGTCCCCTTAAATCCTAAGGGTCCCTAGGGTCAAACTAGCCCACTAGGTACCTCCAGTAAGCGCCACAGAGCTGCGTTGCATAGAGGTGTAAAAAGGGGCATGGCCTCAGAACACCTGTCTGCAACGCAGCTCTCTGGCACATACTGGAGATACCTGTTGGGCTAGTTGGCCCTCAGTATTGAGGGGGAATTAATTCCTAAACTTACAACTGACCAGGGGGCGCGTTTGCAGAGTGCTGCAAGGAGGGGGCGTGGCCTCCGGCGCGACGCCGGTCTTTTATTTATTTTATTTTTTTAAGAAGGAGGGCTGTGTGGCCCCCCTTCTTTTTCTAATTTATTGGCCCTGGGGACCCCATCCCCCAGGGCCTGCACCCTAATTTTATTTGTTGAAAAAAATTAATTTGGCCCTCCCAAGGCCTTAATCGGACCCCAACCCGGTCATGGCCTTTTTTTTTTTTTTTTTATTCTTTAGGAGGGGGGCTGCGTAGCCCCCCTCCTCAGGCCACTTATGGCCCCGGGGACCCCATCCCCGGGGCCGGCCTTTGTTTTTTATTATTTGTTTTAAAAATATATTTATAGAAACACCTAGGACATGCTGGACAAACCGTATGTACCTATCACCATGACGATTTGCGTGATATTCAGTAAAAGGCGACTATGCATACAATGAATCCACGTGGAATGTATTTACACCGCTAGTGAAGCTCTGACGTGTCTGACACCCTACTGTGCCTAATCCCGGCGCCCCCGCCGGTGGGTACTCTCCAAGTAGACACCCTTGTCGTTTATTTATGCAAACATGGGTAGCTATTGATGGGCACATTTAATACACACGCACACCAAGCTATTCAAAGGGGATTCGACAAAAATTCGACCAAAGTATGCAAGAAACCCTCCTCACGGTTAATAAAACACACATCCACCGCCGGATATGTAATAATTTTTATTTTACTCTCTGGAAAGGAGACAAACCTCACTTGAGAGTCACAGCGTGCTCCTGGCTGAGCCCAATGCTGTATTACACCCACCAGTGCCCGCCGAGTGCCACACACCTCTGTGTTGTATTCCACCAGCTAGTGCGTATGCTATGACACTCTCTAGCCCATGTGCACTGTAACACCACCCCGTGAATATGTCATGCCACACTTGCCTTCGCACGGGTTATATTGCCCCATCTAACGTGCCTTCCTTGGTGCCTATGTTATAACGCACAGCGCTATGCCATACATATTACAATCTGGGATCCATATCTTTGTAACAGTGCATATGCAACGTTACACTCCCCAGCACATATTTTATATTACAACTTTTGAGACTAGTTAGGTTACACGACACTGCCCTGCGCATATTACACTCCAAGGCGCATATCACATAGCACGCGCTAGTACCTGTGCTATCTTTCGCTCTCCAATGAATCTGTCATTGCGCACAATGTATTGCATATTATATTTCACGCCCCGGTTCATCTTATATCACACTTTTTGGTGCATAGTTTATACCATATACTATATCTAGTTTTCATTTTCAATCGTGCTCTCAGGACTATGTTCTATATAACACTGCGTCCACCTACCCTTTTCACAGGCATTACATTTTGTGATGGGGGTGGAGGGTCAGGAGGTGTTTCTGCCAAGTGAGCCCGGAGTCACAGTCACAAACGTCCTCTTCTTCCTGAATAAAAGTGAGATTATGCTGCATACTTGTTCATATTTTAAGTAGTTCGCACAGACACACATTTTAAAAACAATAAAGTTCCTAATACCCACCTTCTCTGAACTGTTAGCTTGCTGCCCCATCCACCTCCTCCCTATCCTCTGTTGTCTGAATCCATGGACTAGCCTCCTCCCTCCTGCCATGCATGGTCTGATGTGGTGCTACTGCCATCCATTTAGCATGGTGTACCAGTCCACTCCTCCTGCCCTCAATTGCCCAATTCTATGGCCCATCATTGACCTCCTGCTTAGCCTCTGTGCTTAGCTTGCTGCCCCTATTCTCCTTCCCCCTACCCTCCGATGTCTTTGTGCATGCCCCTGCTCCATCCTTTTTGCCCACCATGTTCCATGGACCTGCCACTCCTATCTACTCTGAGTGTTCTGTTGAGCTGCCACTCCCCTCCCACCTGCCTAGCATTGTCAGATGACTGTAATCTGTCCCTGCCACCTCCACCCTGCCTGGCCACATGCCATGCCCTATCCCCTTCCTCCTGTCCTCCATGGTACATTTTACTGCCGCACCCTTCTGCCCTCCCTGGTCTGTAGTATGGGTTAACCACTCCCTATGTACAACGCTAAGTTAGCATAACCTCGTCGGCTGTTAAAAAGCCAGCTTGCCGCTTTTGCTGCTTTTGCACGCGACACTATTGTTACATGTTATTCATTCGAGAACTGCTGACTCGACTTTGCTTCACATGAGAACCGTCTGTTGTTTAACATCCTTAACAGTGAGTAGTGACCTTGGTCTGTACACCGTGTAAAGAACAAGTCTGGGTCACTAGACGGTGCAGGTTGTTGTGTTCAGGTTGATTGTACCACTTCTTAGCCATAACATACATACAGCTGCCAATACCTGAAAGACGAGTCCTTTAATATTGCAGAGCAGCATGTTTTCTGTTACATTCGAAACGAAGAGCTGTTGCAGGAGAGAGCCTAGCTGATCCTGTGATGTGATTCCACTAAGCTGATCTATAAGGTATGGGGTCCCCCATGCAAGCCTAAGAGACCTTCTATTAGTCTAATAATAACCTATTAGTTGCTAGAGAAAGGAGGGTGGCCGCTTTCCACTGTCATTATTATTATGATTGCTCCTTTCATTTTCTATGGTATTGTAACAATGCTGATGGTTCTGATTTTAACCATTTGTCTGCTTGTGTTAGCCAAAGTACTGCATCTTAGGACGCGAGGTTTATAAAATAAACTCTTTAAACTTTACTGTGTCAGTAAACGGGTCAGTAACGGGTATTTCGGATTCCCACCACTCCTGAGAGTATCTAAGTCGCTTGTTCTGGGTTGTCTATACATTGGGACCGCCGAGCTAAATCTCGGATAACGAAAGTGACACTAAGCTAGTCGGATAGGGGTTCTTGGTTCTGAGGGGAGTTTCTGGTACACCACAATTCTCTGAGGTCCTGGTTTCCTGCGCATAGTTCTGTGCATAAGCAGAATCCCTGCAACATGGCGCACCTAACGTTTGGTCTTTTGATCTGAAACGCCTTAGTAGTGCTTTTATTAGTCCACAACGCCCTCACTCTAGTTTCCGGACAACAGGAGTGACGGCTTAACCTACCTAGGTTTCGACTAAAGGTTCTTTCAAGCTTGATAATTAAAAAGGTTTTCTTTTTCTGAGCCCCAGTGCTACTGTAGAGCTTGTTGTTGCTTCTGTGTGTCCCGATGGCGGTCAATGTTGCCGCGCATAGTCGGGTTCCCCTGACCGCACATTTACGGGTATATGGGGCTCCTGATGACGGGTTGGCTGTTATTTTTGTGGTAGGGGCTGATGCGGCGTTCCCATATGAGTTGTTTTACTCTTGGGTGACGTTCGATGCAGTGGATGCAAACGACAATTTGTTCCACGAATATACTCCCACAGCGATGCCTGCAGCCTATGCCCCTTATCGGACACTTGAAATTCCTCTCACTGCCTGGCAGCATACTATTTGGTTTAATGGCGCCCTTCCCCATGCGGTAGTACCGGCGAGAATGGGCCCGTTGTCTATTGCAGGGGCCACATGGCCGGTGCTGGCCGGTTATACACCCCATCCCCGCTACATGACTGTGGCGGTGGCGGAGTTACGTGTGCTACACACTGCCCTGATTACGGTCCATAGGGCGTTAGTGCAGTACGTGTCTCGCAATGTACAGGTGGGGGCACCTGTGGTTGCGGGCCACACGACTGACCATCACGCGGTGGTCATCAGTCCAGTTATGGTTAATGCGGTTGTCGGCAAGCGCCCCCAAAATAGGGATGAATTTCCTTACTGGCTTGCTGAAAAGTTTGATCAATTAGAAGCCGTGTTTCCGCATACTTCTCCTGTGGATAAACACAGGATACTCACTATTACTTTGCCAAAGGACCTGGTCCCGGATATTGTCGACTGTGACAATTGGGGCAAGGTCTTTGCTGCGACCTATGCGAAGTGCTATGGCACTCCGTCTATGTCCGTACTACCCTCTGTCATCAAGAAGGTCCAAGACAATCATGGTGCAGAGGCAGCCATTGAGTTGGGAATGAGGCTTGTCGACAGCTTCGATGTGGTGTGTTCCATGGTAATGGGCAACCTCAAAGGAGATGCCATGCAATTCCAAGTGTGCAATATGTTGGCACTTGTGGATCCGGCCGACAGGCCAAAGGAATTCGCTAAAATTATAGCGAAAGCCTACAGAATGGTGGGTCGTAGCACCTTGGGTGTGAAGCCCACCGTGATCATTCCTACTGTAGTACAGCAACCTAAAGTGAGTTCATCTACCAAAGACGAAAAGCCCAACTTTCCAAAACAAAGTTGGCGAGCCAAAAAACAGGGGAAGCAGCAAGAGAAACCGAGGTCTCGTTCTGCGTCGCCGGTGCAGATACAAAGTGAACGCACTTATGATTTGCGCGATCGTTCTAATATTAAGTCACCTGATAGGTTTCAGGTTCCTGAGCAACGCTCTCCTCAATCCGGTGGCGGAGATCGTGGGAAAGGAAGGGGTGCTCAAGGTCGTGAGCAGCCGGTCAGACTGACGGTAAAGGCAAGCAGGACGAATCTGCACGTCAAAGACCCCCGTTTCAGAAGAAAAAAGTTGCTGCTCTAACTGCGAGATATGCCTCAGATGGTACGGACACAGCTTCTGAACCAGACATGGGCGCTAACGCTGCTAGACAGCGCGGCGGAAGTTACAGTAGTGCGACAAGCGCTGCGTCCATTTCTGGCGGCGACAGCAACTGATACATTTGTAAGTGTTGAAACTGCTGATACTCGCGTATCTCCCCCTGAACGGATGTTTGAAATTGTCCTTATAATTGAGGGTGACATACAACGTAAAATAAAAGTGGTATTTTGGGATAATCTAACCTCCACCTATGATATCCTTTTGGCGGAGGCGGATTGGCCCCCGGCTTTCGTTTTAGATGCTCCTAGAGGGGAGGTAGTGATCCTCCCGTCCTTTGGGCACACAGTGCCGCTGGAACATTCTAACAGGTTAGCCGGGGAGTGGGCGCAGGTGCTAGCGCCTGCGTTGTATGGTACTCAGGTGGGCTGGGACAAATTTTCTCCCAACCATACAATTCCGTTGCGGTCAGAACCCCAGCCACAACCCCAATATCCCATGCGTCGCGAGGCTAGGTCTCACGTCGCGTCTATCCTTGAACAATTGGAATATCAGGGAGTAATTGAAACATGTGTGTCACCCATGAATAATCCTTTATTCACTGTGACGAAGCCTGACGGATCGTACCGCCAAGTTTTGGATTACCGGCACTTCAATTCGCATTGCCGGACATGCGCGGTACAAAATACTCACAGTTCGGCTCTTGTCGATAGTCTCGTGAGAAAACGGTTTAAAACCACACTTGACATCTCCAATGGCTTTTATAGCCATAATCTGTCCCCTCATAGCTATGAGTGGACGGCGTTTACCTCGGGTGGCAATCAAAAGAAGTTCAAAAGGCTCCCGATGGGCTATAAAAATAGCCCCGGGGTCTTTGCTGCTCGTGTGGTCTCTCTCTTGGAGATGGTTGACCCGGAAGCATATTCGTACGTAGATGACATCTAACTAACGGACGACGAGTTGCTTCCACGCCTTGCTCGCGTGGATAACATAATTACTATGTTTGCTGACTTCGGTTACAAGTTCAACTTTGCGAAGTCCCACATTGCCGCGTTCACAGTGTTGTTCTTGGGGTACGAACTCAATCATGAGGGTCGAGGCTTGGCTCCGCAGTTCCTTGAGAAATGCGCACGCCTTAGTGCTCCTACGACACTGAAGAAATTACAATCTTTGCTGGGTTTTCTGAATTTCGGTCGTACCTACATTCCTGATTATGCCCAGCGTATCAAGTCGCTTTATTCCTTGGTACAACCTACTTTTACCAAATCTTGCTGGCTGCCTGAGCATTCTGCTGCATTGCAATCTTTGCAGTCTGATCTTCTTGCTTCGAAGTTCTTACAAACTCGTGATAACCACACTAACCTGGTCATTAGAATCGTACCGGGTGCAGTGGGTTTCACCTACTTGACGTTCAATGAGGGCGACACCGTCCCCATTGCCTACAAATCTCATCTGTACACTTCGGCTGAGCTGCGCTTTTCCGCTGTCGAAAAAGTACTGACAGCAGTTCAGATGGCGATCCTGAAAGAGCGAGCGCTATCACAGGGAAAGCACATGCTGGTGGTAACACCGTACCCTGCCCTTGAGGCGGTCACTAAAGCCAGTGTACCAAATTCTAAGGCTTTGCATCCAAGGTGGATACAATGGGCAACCTCCTTGGCCTCGCCTGACGTCACATATATCTTTGACGCGGCATTACAGACACAGGAGTTCTTGGAGTATGAATTTGTTCATCCGGCTCCTCTGACATTGCGCCCGCTCGAGGAGTACCATTGTGTCATTTACACTGATGGGTCTGCGCAACCCGCGACTGGATCAAAGCACGCCTATTCAGCGGCCTGCGCTATTGTGGTGGGTAATTTCGTGAACGGTGAGTTCCAATCTGATGTCGTGCATACGCAGTCATTGGGTGATTGTACCGTGCAGTTAGCAGAACTGAGGGCTCTAGTGCTTGCACTGGAGTTTGCTGATCCTCGAGTCACTACTCTTATAGTGAGTGACTCGTACTATTGTGTTCAATCATACAACGAGAATCTACACTTTTGGAGTCACAATGACTTTCGTGATTCGAAAGGTAGCACAGTAAAGCACAAAACGCTTTGGGTTCGAGTGGCAGAACTTAAAGAAGGTTTGCCCCTCGTGAATGTAATTCACACTCTTGGTCACCAACGGGTTGGTGTCCATGCTGTCGGTAACAGTTTGGCTGACGAGGCTGCAAAAACCGCAGTGGCGACATATTTAGTAGCAGCAGTTACAAGATCCAAAACTAAGATTGATGATGACATCTTAGCAGCTATTGCTGCATCCGAGACAGGGACTGCCTTCCCGAAAGGTTTCCCTTCTCGCTACCATTATCGCTTAAGTCCTGATAACGTCCCGTTAGTAAGGATTAACGACGTTGGTGACAGATTGATTCCCAACGCGGACTGCAGACCATCTCTGATTTCAGCTGCCCACGAAGGTGTTGCGTCTGCGCATGCCGGCGTTTCGGCTACTGTATCTCTTTTGCAGCAACGTTACTGGTGGTACGGTTTGTACAAACAGGCGCGAGCTTATGTCCTTTTATGTGACATTTGCCAGCAGATTAAACCTTCTTCTGCCGCGCGTCCACCACAAACGCAGCTGTATATATCTAATCAACCACTTGCGTGTGTTTATTTAGATCACTGCGGTCCTTTTTCCTCTGATACTGCGTACAAGTACATCTTGGTTGCAGTGGATTCGTGCACACGTTTTCTGTGGGTGTGGCCGCAAAGGAGTGCTGATGCCCGGACGGTCATCAAGGATTTGCGTGTCTTTATTGGGAGTTTTGCATGTGGTACCCTTCATTCTGACCAGGGCCCTGCGTTTGCCTCTAGGGCGTACAAAGAAGCCATGAGAAGTTTGGGGGTCCAAGTCAAATTTTCGTCTCCATACCGGCCTGAGGGCAATAGTGTTGCGGAGCGAATGAACCGTGACCTAAAGCAATCTTTGACAGCAAGGGTTTTAGGTACAGGCCGAAGCTGGCTAACCCACTTGTATGACGTGCAACGTGCACTTAATAATCTCCCTAGAAGGTCTCTGGGTGGGCGGACCCCATACATGATGCTCTTTGGAGTACGAATGTTTGTTCCGGACCTTGAGGGTCTAGACATGGCGGCGGCTGCCGCGCCTTTTGACCTAGATGATCACTGTGCTGTATTGCAGAATCTTCAAGAAGCCAGAGACACTCTAGCAAAGGAACACGTACCCTCTACATGCGAAGCTGAGCTCCAGATTCCGGTAGTCGGCTGGCTACCTTGAGTTGGTGACCTGGTCCGTGAGAAGGTGGAGAACAAGAAGTAGTTTGGCCCCTCTTATCGTGCACCGGTCCCGGTGCTTGGAGTCCAGGGTACACGTACAGTTATTTTACCTCCGCTTCCTGGTCGCAAGGATAACAGGTACATCTCGATTGACAATGTCAAGCTACAGCGGGTGGCCGATTCTCCATAGTATGACACCTTCAGTTTCTTGCCCTTCCATTCTGCGAAATTCTGTTGTGATGCCGCCCTCGAACATCATGCCTGAGGTGGTCGTTGAGATGCATGAAGTTACTGCCCCTTCTGTGCCGCCTACTGCTGGTGGTTTGCCTGATGATCCTGAGTATGCTTATCCTGCAGGTGTCCCGTTGCCTCTGTTACATTCGACAGCGATTAACCAGTCACGTTCTTCCTTTGACACTGAATCAATGACTTCCACTGCCCCTTCCAAAATTTCTGTATTTTTTGCCTGGTTCAAGAGACATTTTTTGGTGGCACCATGGACTTACATCTGGCTGGTGCTAATATGTATTTTTTTGTTCATGACAATTGGCTTTGTGGTAGTGTTTTTTAAACTTATCAATGGACACTACCTGACTGAAAGATCTACGATTAGATTAATTGATGGAACTTTGGCCCCCCATTCCTCATCACACATTATGAAAAGGGACCAGACTTTGGTGAACATTACTGCCTGGCCTGTGCGTGATGGGATCGCTTGGGATGCTGTTAAATTTCAAATTCATGGACCTACCGAAGTGATTAATGTGCCTAATGTCTTTCGTGTTTCTATGGGTGATGTAGTTAAACAGAATATCCGATCTGATGATTGGGATGTACAAGCAATAGAAGCACTATTTTCTGATCTAAAATATTATGCTGCATTTGATGCTGAAGATTTGTATTTAAATTCTGCTAATTATGGTGAACAATTTTGTTATCAACATTATGGCACACATTTCCTACACAGAGCAAATACCTTTCGTAATTTTGTTAAATACACGCAATGGGAACACTGTCCGGCCCCTTATTATGGCAGTTCTGCCACATTAGTGAACAAGTTCACATATTTTTGGGATTTTAGTGTGTCTAGACCGACCTCCTTTTATTTTAAAGTGGCGGCTGAGACCGCCTCTAAGGTTAGGTTGACACATACCAAATTGTTATATTCCAAGTCCTTTATGGACGAATTGGCTATCGGAGGTTATGAGCTATGGAAAGCTACTATCGATCTTAAATCGGTTTGGGGTACTAAACCGTGGCAGGTTCAGGGAACAGAAGCTTTGCAACGCGCTTGTCTTATCCCAAACCACATTTTGTTTTTGAATTCATCTATTTTTCAGACAACCTGTTTTGGATTGGCAACATCTAAAAAATTGAATTCCCCCTCGATCCCGGATCTGGGTGCTTATCCCGGCTGGGGTAATTACACAGATCTTTCCCTTACTAGGTTGCAGTCCCTTATTTCCAACGCCACCTTTAATGTTTCAGCGTTTAATCCTGATGGGTGGTTGGTATGGCAAACTGGTTCAGATTCCTGTCAACGTCGATTTTTAGCCTTGGCACCTGGGTACACTCAAGTCAGGGTAGATCCTCGTTTTGAATCATCACACACTGTAACTACCTACTCTGTGGGTAAGTAATGCCAGTCATGGCTGCAACATTCCACGTTAGCATCTGTTAAACTTCATTTGTCACGTTTAAACAACAAAATTGATCTGAATGATTTTATTAAGGGTCCTGCAGTAGGCAGGTCCAAAAGATGGGTATATGCTATTTACAACGAAGTTTGGAAAATGTCGCAAATTGAGGCTGCGTCCAGATTACGTGCTATTGACCAGGCCAATATGGAAAAAGTATTGGCTGTGATTGATAATAGTATAAATACCTTGTCTTCTAGAATTTACACTTTAGATAATATTGTTTCATCTGTTGTAGACATTGTGCAGGATGATTTGTCTGTGTTGTATCATGGCCAGAATCGGTTGCGTTCTGTTATGCAGTTTGCATGGACTTTACAAACGTTAAAGGCAGGGAAGGTCCCATGGGATTACATGAATGTTTCCTCTTTGTTCCTCCCTTTTAATTTAACTGCAAAACAACAGTTTATGTCTATGAAGGATGCTACTTATTCATTATTGCACATTGAGAAATTAGAACCGTTGTCGTTCTCTATTGCTGAGTTAAATTCGGCCGTGTGGCTTATCCACGGAGTGATCACTTTACCTTTTCCGCTTTTTAAGTTTAGTTCGTGCATGAAACATTATGCTCTTGGCAGATATGAACAACTTGGTACCGCATTCCTGCACGAAGTTTGGTCGCTCCCGTTCACATATAGATGCATGCGGGATGGAAAAGAGGTTTATTTGAAGGTTGAGGAATGCACTTCTGCCCCTGATCATTCTGTAGTGTGTAGACACATACAATTACATGGTGCTTGCAATGTACACGCTCCTAATTTGGCTTGCGTCCTGAAAGGTGTACCGGTGCCGGTTATAACCCCTTCATTCACGCTGCTTGCTAACGGTAGTTATTTGCTTTTAAATAATAGGGATTGCTGCGGGATGCTAAAGGGCATACCATACATAGTGACTGTTTCACAGCGTGTTGTTTGCTGTAAAAATGTCCTTTTCCCACCCCCGCATGGTCGGCTCGATGTTTCTATCTGGCCTTCGATTCCAACCTTGAGCGCAGAGTTCAACCAGATGAGCAGAATAAGGGCTCTTTTGTCTCAAAGGGAGGTCGCTTTGACTTCGTCCCGTGAAACCTTTCTTCTTCACGTGGCAAACACCCGCACAGAGGTGCAGGCGCTTTTGAATACTGACCTCCCCTTCCATTTTGGAGCATTGATACAGACTATCTTTAATGCCTCGTCTACGACTGGCATAGTTCATTTTTTTTAAACTTGTGGGCTCTGGCCTCGTGACCTCCTTTCAAACTATTTTTGGTGTGATTCCCGCATTTTTTCATTCTATTTATTTCAGCGTCTTCGGAGGTCTCCCTTTGCTTCTCGCCCTTATAGCTGGAATACTTCTATTGGTTTGCGTACTACGCAATGGCTGCGCAACTTGCGTACCGAGACAACATGCCCCGGCTGTTACATCTGCGTAACCGGATGCTTGAAAACTATGGCACCTTACCCCTGGCGACCTTAAGTGTCGCATATGGATTGTCCTTCCGGTTTCCTTTCTTTACTTGTGTGCAACCAGTCTTTCACTGCCTGTATTGTCCATTCCAGTGGGCTCTGGATTTATGCCTGTCAAACTCGGTGTCACCTGTCCCGGATTTTGGTCAACTAATGGCCCCTTAACGGCTCATGAGTTTGAATGTTCTGGTGTCAGGTTTATGGCCTTGGGTGCGGCACATGGAGTCCTTGGAAATTGGGCCATTGAAGAGGCTGCGATTGACTTGCTGGAACGGAGTTATATCGAGGAACCTTCCTGTTGTCCTCGTGTGGTGCTGGAAGCTCCAATTGTGAGTGAACACGTGTGTTCCTTTCCCTTGCTGGATTGGATGGCGGATAATTTTGCGGAACGCTCCAATGATTTCCTCTTGGAGGCTGTTGCAACTTATTGCGCCTATACCTTGATGGATTGACTTTTTGTCTTGGTCATCTCATGGTGCATCCATCGGTGTCATTTTTCCCCATTTTTTCTTGGTTTTTTTATCTGACGACATCATTTTTCTATTTTTGACACTTTTTTTCTTTTCGAACTTACACTTAACTTATATGGACTTATAGTTCATGCCCTTGGTTCCGTTCTTTCTAACTTGAACTCTGTGTTCTTCATAAGTGCGCCCATAGTGGTTAGTAGTCCGATCAAGGGGGGGTGTAGTATGGGTTAACCACTCCCTATGTACAACGCTAAGTTAGCATAACCTTGTCGGCTGTTAGAAAGCCAGCTTGCCGCTTTTGCTGCTTTTGCACGCGACACTATTGTTACATGTTATTCATTCGAGAACTGCTGACTCGACTTTGCTTCACATGAGAACCGTCTGTTGTTTAACATCCTCAACAGTGAGTAGTGGCCTTGGTCTGTACACCGTGTAAGAACGAGTCTGGGTCACTAGATGGTGCAGGTTGTTGTGTTCAGGTTGATCGTACCACTTCTTAGCCATAACATACATACAGCTGCCAATACCTGAAAAACGAGTCCTTTAATATTGCAGAGCAGCATGTTTTCTGTTACATTCGAAACGAAGAGCTGTTGCAGGAGAGAGCCTAGCTGATCCTGTGATGTGATTCCACTAAGCTGATCTATAAGGTATGGGGTCCCCGATGCAAGCCTAAGAGACCTTCTATTAGTCTAATAATAACCTATTAGTTGCTAGAGAAAGGAGGGTGGTCGCTTTCCACTGTCATTATTATTATGATTGCTCCTTTCATTTTCTATGGTATTGTAACAATGCTGATGGTTCTGATTTTAACCATTTGTCTGCTTGTGTTAGCCAAAGTACTGCATCTTAGGACGCAAGGTTTATAAAATAAACTCTTTAAACTTTACAGTGTCTTTGTTATTCTGTTGTGGACTGATATATAGCTACCAACGGGTATTTCGGATTCCCACCACTCCTGAGAGTATCTAAGTCGCTTGTTCTGGGTTGTCTATACATTGGGACCGCCGAGCTAAATCTCGGATAACGAATGTGACACTAAGCTAGTGTACTGCTCGATTTTTCCGGCCTTCTTGTGTTGTAGAGTGATTAATATGACTTCAGTCTCTTTCCATCCAAGTCTAAGGATTAGAGTAGTGAATAGAGCCTATTTATTAGACACTTTGACACGATCCTGTGCTCCTCCCCATAGATCAGGGCTTACATACATAGCCTAGGGGATAGATTCGTTAGTATTAAGGATAACCTGCCCTATAGTGAGGGTATTTCATGGAGTCGTGCTGAATTCAGGCCTGGTAGGCCTCAGACAGGAGAGACTCCATCTTTCTTTCTGCCCCGGCAGCTTGGGACATTTCTAGGTGAAGGGTGATATTTTAGTTATGAGGTGTTATTCGCTCGGAGAGAACCGGTTCAGGCCGGCCCTTATCGAAAGAGTGTATTTTTTCCCCTGCCGAAGACACTACATCAGGCCGGCCGGCTGGGAACGTGTCCTTGGCACGGGGAGGTACAGGAATTTGGTGGGCGGCAGGTTTCGAGCTGGAATTTTCCATGAGAGAATGCACCTCTATATTAGTGAAAGTCTGAGTTAGATATTGGCACTTGCTTCTAGTCCATAGGCGGCACCTGGCCGTTAGCAGAAAAGCTACTACTTATTTCAGGGAAGACAGATGACGAACTTGAATCTAAAGAGGAGAGGGTAGCCGATGAGGAAGAGGTTCCAGTGACTCGGAGAGGGAGAAGGGAGTAGATCCGCGACTGCGGAGGTGTGACTTCCAGGCGAAGCCGAGGCACAGACGAGAAGGGAACCTAGATGACCATTGAGCACAGGCTACATACGACTAAGGTGATGTCGACCCCTTTTTATTGAAGTGTATAACTTAACCTTTTACTTTCCTTGCAGGTTGTATATATATGATGTATTCTGTGAGTGTGCATGTAGCAATTAAATAAAGTATTTAGCTTGTTGTGAGTCAGCATGTGTTGTGTATCCTTGTATAGGAGGATAGCCTATTCTTCTAGTCAGATTCAACTTGACATGAACAGATGTTAATCCTGATCAGGTAAGTGGTAACTGAATGAGGGAGAAAAGAGCCCCTCGAACTAAAGAACAGGTTGTGCTCAACTAATAGTCTTTGTGTGATCTGATACATAGTAACCCCGATTCCCCTGTCGTGTACTACGGTAATAATAGGATGAGCTCGTGCTAAAGCTGCCGTCTGGGTAGGAAGTACTGGGTCTGTTCGAGACCGCGAGGCTAAGGCTGCCGTCTGGGTAGGAAGTTCTGGGTCTGTCTGAGGCCGCGAGACTGTGGCTGCCGTCTGGGTAGGAAGTTCTGGGTCTGTCTGAGACCGCGAGGCTGTGAGGTCTGAGACTGCGAGACTGTGGCTGCCGTCTGGGTAGGAAGTTCTGGGTCTGTCTGAGACCGCGAGACTGTGACTGCCGTCTGGGTAGGAAGTTCTGGGTCTGTCTGAGACCGCGAGACTGTGGCTGCCGTCTGGGTAGGAAGTTCTGGGTCTGTCTGAGACCGCGAGACTGTGGCTGCCGTCTGGGTAGGAAGTTCTGGGTCTGTCTGAGATCGCGAGACTGTGGCTGCCGTCTGGGCAGGAAGTTCTGGGTCTGTCTGAGACCGCGAGACTGTGGCTGCCGTCTGGGCAGGAAGTTCTGGGTCTGTCTGAGACCGCGAGACTGTGGCTGCCGTCCGGGTAGGAAGTTCTGGGTCTGTCTGAGATCGCGAGGCTGTGAGGTCTTGATATATATATATATAATAGGAATTCCCTGTCCTTAGGTGGTACATATATATGTGGTTATTTAGGTGTAAAAAGGCCCTAGGGAGGGAGTAACGTTCTGGTTTGGGTTAGAAAGGCTCTGTTGAGCGGGTTCCACCTGATCCGAAAACCCAAGCAGAACATTTGGCGTCACGAACTGTTTACGAAACCTGTGTGCGTTTTGTTTGTCTTATATTTGCTTTCGGTGTGTGCGTGGTTTTCTTTGCATTCTTTTTTATATATTTGCGTGTATAGTTTTTTTTCTCTCTCTCTTTCTCTCTTCCTTTTTTTTTCTCTGC
This sequence comes from Triturus cristatus, assembly GCF_964204655.1. Classification (NCBI taxonomy): domain Eukaryota; kingdom Metazoa; phylum Chordata; class Amphibia; order Caudata; family Salamandridae; genus Triturus; species Triturus cristatus. Next base: position 846,355,559 of record NC_140592.1, read on the forward strand.
GTTTCTTTTTCTTTCTTTTTTTTTCGCGATGTTTTCTAAGAAATCTAAATCTACTCTTAAATTGTCCGTTGATATTCCCGGATGGGATTCAACGCCTTATGGAGCCTTAGCCCGTGAGTGGGCTGACTCTACTGGTCTGAGTGAAAATTGGAACTCTTCTTTGGAGTCGGCGGAACCGGCTGACGTGATTACTTGTTTGCAGACGGCACCTGTATTGAAGGGTGAGGAGGTTCCCGCTTTGGGGCGCAGAGGTTGGGTTATTCTGTCTGCGTATCGGATTCTGCATGAGAGATTGTTGAAATTACAGATCTCTCTTAAGGATGTGGAGGCACACTTTGTTGAGATTCAAAATTCTAAAACTCTACTGCGGTGTCAAAATAAGTTGCTTTCTGACAAACTTGACACTTACCAAACGGTTGCCGAAAGGGCGGCTGTGCGGATTGCTCGTTATAAGTACAAGAACAGGCGTGGTCGAGTTTCGACGCGTAAGGTGCGTCTGGTCGTGGCGAAAGCTGGACTAGATTGGAATCCTGATGAATGGGATGGTAATATCTGGGACTCGAGTACCTCTTGTTCCTCGGGTGAGGAGTCTGTTACGCACGAGTTTTCTCGTTCCCGTCATGAATGTAAGCCTGCTTCTCGCACCTCTGATGGTGCACCCCGTGATTACGCTCGTTCTTCGGGCGGGATCGATGCTTCTTACACTGGTTGTCCCTCTACTAGTACTGCTCGGGCTCCTTGTGATGCTCGTCCCGTGGTCTCTGCGCATCCGGTTTTTCGTCGGAAGTTGCAGCAATCTCCTAATGCTCCGCAGGGTGTTTCTTTGGACTGTTTAGAAGATTTTACTCAACAAGAAATTAGTGATATTTTGCAGCGCTTTCGGCAGCGGACTGGTGAGGCCTTGCTCACATGGATGGTGCGCCTTTATGAACTAGGCGCTGCTGGTATTATGCTGGATACTGGCGACTGTTTGAAATTTTGTTCTTTGAGTTTGGATTCTACTGTACAAGATCATTTTCGTAACTATAATGGTGGTGGTCAAATTTCTTTGCTCCAATTGGCGACTGAGGGTTGTAATTTGAAGTATCCTACTGAATCTGACTGGCCTGTCAATGACGAGCCGTGGTATACCTTGCGTGATGCTGCGCAACGTCTTAAGGAGGAAGTGATGAAAACAGCTATTTTTCTGGGCACTGCTGACAGGTTGCTTGATGGGATGTTGACTTCTTCTGTGCGGAATCGTATCATTCGCTCTTCTCCTGTCGCCTACAAGCAGGTCATGATGACTTTGTTGATTAACCAGACTGGTAATGTGCTATCTACGGTGTTGGAATCGGTGCGCCAACTCGGTGAGTTGGGTGAGTGGTTTAAACCTGAACGTCAGCCCCGGTCTGACACTCGTACTCCTGGTGAATATAAATTTACTAGACGTGATATCTTTACTGGTCTTTTGGCTGATGGTGTACGTCGGGAGGACATTGATGGTGAGACTACTGCTCGTTTGTGGGAGTTGTTTCGCAAACGGGGCTTGGATCGGAAGGAGGGTGCTCGGCGTGTTCGAACGACTGAGTGTGATCGTGGTTGTTCTGATGGTAGCGGTGATGACGATCGCCGTGGGCGCTCTGATCGTCGTGATGATCGGCGTCCTGTACGTGATCTGTCCCCCCGTCGAGAGCGGGACAGGGAGAGAGAGGGGGAAAAGGAAAGGGGGAGAAATGATCATGCTTACAGCAGGTGTAGAGATGATAGGGATCAATCTCCTGAGTTGAGGAGGAGAGAGAATCGTCACAGCTTGGTTGATCGTAACCCACGGTATAATACTGAAGACTTGAATCCGTTCCGTACGGGGAATGGATATGAACAGGAGGTACCGATACCTAAGAAACGTGAGAGTCTTTATCCTGATTTGTCCTGGTACACAGAATGCAGTAAGAATGACTAGGAAATAGGTCAAGCTCCGGTACACAGATGGGCTCATAGAGATAATAGACCCTATGTAGATATTGATATTTATTGGAGACATCGTAATATCCAAAGGGCCCGAGCATTAGTTGATACAGGAGCGGAGGCCACTCTTATTCATGGAAAATCAAAGAAGTTTACAGGGCAGCCTTTTACTATTACCGGATTAGGAGGAAAAGAAACCCCTGCAGTTCAAACTTTGCTTGAAATGAGAATAGGTAGAATCCCTAGAAAGGAATATTCTGTATTAGTGGTGCCACTCTTAGAATTCATAATTGGAATTGATATTTTGAAGGGAATGACGTTGCATCTTGATGATGGGTGTTACCAATTTGGAACGACGCATTATATCTCGTCCAGACCTATACGGGTTGGTCGTTTAAGGATGCCCCCCATACAAGTTCCCCAGGCGACCAAAGTGGTTTGTCAGAAGCAGTATCGTATTCCGGGTGGTCATGAAGAGATTAGTACCACCATTCAGGAGTTGGTTGATGCAGGTGTTATAACTCCAGTTACTTCTGCTTGGAATAATCCTGTTTGGCCGGTGCGTAAGAGTGATAATTCTTGGCGCATGACTGTTGATTATCGAGAATTGAACAAACACACGCCCTCTTTGACTGTTGCAGTACCGGATGTTATTACCCTGATTGAAAGAATCCAAACACATCCAGGTACATGGTATGCGTCCATCGATATTGCTAATGCTTTCTTTTCTATTCCAATTGCCCCTGAGTGTCAGGAACAGTTCAGTTTTACGTGGAACGGGCGTCAGATGACGTTTAGAAGTCTTCCTCAGGGCTATGTGCATAGTCCTACGATTTGTCACCGGCTGGTGGCAGAACATTTGGCTGAGGTACCAGTTCATCCCAAAATTCAGATATGTCATTATATTGATGATGTTTTGATCCAAGGCGAAACACAAGAGGATGTTCAGACACAATTAGATAGAGTCATTGAGTGTCTGCGTGAGAAAGGTTGGGAGATCAATCCGGATAAATTACAAGGTCCGTCCCAAGCTGTAAAATTTTTAGGTATTAATTGGCATGAGGGACACCGCGAGGTGATCCCTCAAGTTAAACAGAAGATTCTTGATTTTTCGGTTCCGAGGAATAGGAAGGAAGCCCAGAGCTTCATTGGCTTATTTGGTTTTTGGCGCCAGCATATTCCTCATTTGAGTCAAATATTGGCCCCTTTGTACCGAATTACACGTAAAAAGAATGCATTTGAATGGGATAAGCAACAGCAAGATGCATTTAGTCTGGCGAAAGAGGCAATTCAACATGCTATGGATCTATGGCCTGTACGTGATGGTGATGTGGATTTGAATGTGTCTGTGCAAGGCCCTTATGCAAATTGGAGTTTGTGGCAGAAACAAGGCAGGAGTAAGGTACCGTTAGGTTTTTGGACCAAAAAGCTACCTGATGCTGGTGAGCGTTATACACCCTTTGAGAAACAGCTCCTTGCTTGTTATTGGGCTTTGGTGGATACCGAGCAATTGACTTTGGGACATGATATATTCTTGCGTCCTGAAATTCCTATTATGCAGTGGGTTCTGAGTTCACCGAAAACTCATCGAATTGGGCATGCTCAAGAGGCGAGCGTGATTAAATGGAAATGGTACATACAAGACAGGGCACGTGTGGGCCCGAAAGGAGTTGCGTCTTTACATGAGCAAGTGGCGCAAGCACCGTCGACTGAGACTGAGAGTGAGTGTTCCGTACCTTTAGAACAGGAGTCTCCTGTCAAGTGGGGTAGACCTTTTGATGATTTGTCCGCTGAGGACAGAAACCATGTTTGGTTCACAGATGGGTCGGCGAAGTTTATTGGGACGACACGGCACTGGAAGGCGGTGTCTTATAATCCGGTCACACAGAAACTGTTGAGCACAACTGGTGAAGGGAAGAGTAGCCAATTTGCCGAGCTTTACGCTGTTTACCAAGTTTTGAAACAAGAATTACCTGGTACATGTCATATTTTTACCGATTCTTGGTCAACTGCCAATGGACTGGCTGTTTGGTTGCCGACTTGGCATTCCCATAATTGGAAGTTACATTCCAAAGAATTGTGGGGAAAAGAGTTATGGCAAGAGATTTGGGAGATGCTCCCACAGAGTACTGTTACAATCTTCCATGTGGATGCTCACACCCCAATAGACTCCCTTGACAAATTTTTTCATAACATTGCAGATGAAAAATCTAAAATTGCTGAGGCAGTGGTGGACAGACAAGATCCTGATATTGCGGGATTGGCGAAATGGGCACACCAGAAGGCAGGACACTTTGGAGAGAAGGCCACTAGCAGGTGGGCTGCTGATAGAGGAATTTATATTCCCCTGGATCTAATCAAAAATGTTATTTTACATTGTCCCGTCTGTCAACATATCAGACAGCGTAAGGTACCCCAAATTGTTAGAGGCCATTTACATCGCGGGAAACTGCCCGCTCAAATTTGGCAGATTGATTACATCGGACCCCTTCCCATGAGTAGGAATTGTCAATATGTTTGCACAATCGTCGATACATATAGTGGCTTGCTGGTAGCTCTTCCATGTAAGCAAGCTACCCAATTGAATACCATAAAAACATTAGAATTGATTATGATGTATTATGGTGTGCCATTCCAAATTCAATCTGATAATGCATCCCATTTTCGTGGAAGATTGGTACAAGAATTCTGTGTGGAAAATAATATTGAATGGATATTTCATATACCCTACTACCCGCAGGCCTCGGGCCTGGTGGAGAGATTGAATGGCCTGTTAAAGGACCAATTACGAAAGTTAACAGATGACAAGTATAAAAACTGGCGAGACTTTTTACCACAAGCACTATTGATTCTGAATAATCGTCCTTTTTTAAATGCTGAATCTCCACTTATGCGTTTGTTTCCCCCAAATGTTGAGACTATGCCTAATGTAATCAGTGAAACTGTGATGTATTGGGAAATTACTCCCGGAGCTCTGACTCCATGCAGAGCGACCCCAGGGTCGGCAGGTTTAGACTTGCACGCCATGGATGACACCGTTCTGGAGAGTAAGAATCGGGTCATCATTGCTACTGGTGTTGGTATTCATATACCACCTGGGAATTTTGGATTGATCGCCCCTAGATCGGGGCTGGCTGTAAAAGGCATCCAGGTACTTGGAGGTGTCATCGACAGTGACTATCAGGGAGAGATTAAGGTACTTCTGCTAAATAGCAGTGAGATTGACTTACTGATACACCGCACTGACCGAGTGGCTCAATTACTCATTATGCCTGTTTTCAGTGGCGAAATATTGAAAGGCACTGCCCCAACTTTGCTAACTGTACGTGGCCAGAAAGGCTTTGGCTCTACGGATAACCCTGGGGCCAGGGTTTGGGTGCAATCGCCTAAGAATCCCCCTGAACAAGCAGAGGTTATTGCCACCGGTCAGGACAATACCATTTTGGTTATGAGGCCAGGGAAAGATAGCTGGGAAGCTGTCCCAGCTGATAAATGTTATTTACGAGAATGATTAATGCCTGTATTTGGTTCTTTTTCAGATCATTCTTTGGATTGTTGCTGCAGGATGTGTCGGAACTGGACTCCTTTTGGATTGGTTCGGCGAGAGCGAAGGGATCCCGTCAACCCGGGATGAACTGAGAACCCGAGTGTTGCGTTCCTTCAATGCGTGGGATTCGTCATCAAACTTTTGGACATTACTGGCCAAGAGAGTGACTGATGCCCCTCACTTCTGCTTGACACCGATGAGATCTGTGCATGACATTCTAGCGACTTGTCTAGTTGCTGTCCCCGCCTCACTGGAGACTTTAATTAGTATCTTTAACGTTTCGAAGGCTCGTCCGAATATTATCCTGGGTGATTTTGCTACCCATGTATATTGTCCTTTGTGCACTGAACTGCCGAATGAGCAACTCCCCATCCAGTCCCAAATAATTACGTATAATATCACACGAGGTGACCTATGCTTCTTTCTTACATGTAATCCTAATGCAATTTCTGAATGCCTACGCCTCAAGTTAAGAGGCGCCACTTCATTCACAACTCACGAACGGACTTTGTGTTTTCAGAGGACACCGACCACATGTGTCTCAGTCCAGAACAATATGACTTGCAATAGTTTGGTAGTTACTCCCAGTCACTATCGTGCGATGTTGCTACCTGCCGGATGGCTTTTCTCATGTGGTAATACTTCCTGGCCATATGTCCCTGCAAACATTTCCGGAGGCCCGTGTGCCATTACCAGACTGAGTTTGCTAATGTTCTCATCACATCCAAATGCCAACTCTCGTGTGCTTCGAGATACTATGATGTTACAGGAGGATTGTGACTCATCTTTGCATTTATATTCCAAGTCTGAATATCTTAGCCTAGCTGTTTCAATTATTGGTGTTCCTGCTTTGGCGGTTTATAATGCCAAATCTATTGGGAAAATGGCTTGCTGGATGGTGAAATCTATTAATCATACTTCTACAGTCTTGTCTGACTTGCTATTAGACGCCCAGGGTGAACGTAGGGCCATTTTGCAAAATAGAGCAGCCATTGATTATCTTTTGCTTAAACATGGACATGGCTGCTCGGACTTTGAAGGCCTCTGCTGTTTTAACTTATCTGATCATACACAATCCATTTGTGCACACCTAGATAAGTTGCATGACTTAACGGATGAAGTTAGAAAACACATTGATCAGGGCTGGTTTGACTGGCTCTTTAATTGGTTACCGGACGTGCATATGTTACGCCACACATTAGGTGGCATTTTGATTGCTATCGCTGTTTTGATTTCTATCTGTTGCTTTATTCAGTGTATCCCTTCACTGCTTCAATTCTGTACACTCGGTACTAGACATAGATCAGTTAGTTTTGTTTCATATTATTCTTCCACCGATGTTAGTTCTGTTTAATGGATGTATAATAGACTGAAGTCAAGGGTGAAATGTACTGCTCGATTTTCCCGGCCTTCTTGTGTTGTAGAGCGATTAATATGACTTCAGTCTCTTTCCATCCAAGTCTAAGGATTAGAGTAGTGAATAGAGCCTATTTATTAGACACTTTGACACGATCCTGTGCTCCTCCCCATAGATCAGGGCTTACATACATAGCCTAGGGGATAGATTCGTTAGTATTAAGGATAACCTGCCCTATAGTGAGGGTATTTCATGGAGTCGTGCTGAATTCAGGCCTGGTAGGCCTCAGACAGGAGAGACTCCATCTTTCTTTCTGCCCCGGCAGCTTGGGACATTTCTAGGTGAAGGGTGATATTTTAGTTATGAGGTGTTATTCGCTCGGAGAGAACCGGTTCAGGCCGGCCCTTATCGAAGGAGTGTATTTTTTCCCCTGCCGAAGACACTACATCAGGCCGGCCGGCTGGGAACGTGTCCTTGGCACGGGGAGGTACAGGAATTTGGTGGGCGGCAGGTTTCGAGCTGGAATTTTCCATGAGAGAATGCACCTCTATATTAGTGAAAGTCTGAGTTAGATATTGGCACTTGCTTCTAGTCCATAGGCGGCACCTGGCCGTTAGCAGAAAAGCTACTACTTATTTCAGGGAAGACAGATGACGAACTTGAATCTAAAGAGGAGAGGGTAGCCGATGAGGAAGAGGTTCCAGTGACTCGGAGAGGGAGAAGGGAGTAGATCCGCGACTGCGGAGGTGTGACTTCCAGGCGAAGCCGAGGCACAGACGAGAAGGGAACCTAGATGACCATTGAGCACAGGCTACATACGACTAAGGTGATGTCGACCCCTTTTTATTGAAGTGTATAACTTAACCTTTTACTTTCCTTGCAGGTTGTATATATATGATGTATTCTGTGAGTGTGCATGTAGCAATTAAATAAAGTATTTAGCTTGTTGTGAGTCAGCATGTGTTGTGTATCCTTGTATAGGAGGATAGCCTATTCTTCTAGTCAGATTCAACTTGACATGAACAGATGTTAATCCTGATCAGGTAAGTGGTAACTGAATGAGGGAGAAAAGAGCCCCTCGAACTAAAGAACAGGTTGTGCTCAACTAATAGTCTTTGTGTGATCTGATACATAGTAACCCCGATTCCCCTGTCGTGTACTACGGTAATAATAGGATGAGCTCGTGCTAAAGCTGCCGTCTGGGTAGGAAGTACTGGGTCTGTTCGAGACCGCGAGGCTAAGGCTGCCGTCTGGGTAGGAAGTTCTGGGTCTGTCTGAGGCCGCGAGACTGTGGCTGCCGTCTGGGTAGGAAGTTCTGGGTCTGTCTGAGACCGCGAGGCTGTGAGGTCTGAGACTGCGAGACTGTGGCTGCCGTCTGGGTAGGAAGTTCTAGGTCTGTCTGAGACCGCGAGACTGTGACTGCCGTCTGGGTAGGAAGTTCTGGGTCTGTCTGAGACCGCGAGACTGTGGCTGCCGTCTGGGTAGGAAGTTCTGGGTCTGTCTGAGACCGCGAGACTGTGGCTGCCGTCTGGGTAGGAAGTTCTGGGTCTGTCTGAGATCGCGAGACTGTGGCTGCCGTCTGGGCAGGAAGTTCTGGGTCTGTCTGAGACCGCGAGACTGTGGCTGCCGTCTGGGCAGGAAGTTCTGGGTCTGTCTGAGACCGCGAGACTGTGGCTGCCGTCCGGGTAGGAAGTTCTGGGTCTGTCTGAGATCGCGAGGCTGTGAGGTCTTGATATATATATATATATATATATATAATAGGAATTCCCTGTCCTTAGGTGGTACATATATATGTGGTTATTTAGGTGTAAAAAGGCCCTAGGGAGGGGGTAACGTTCTGGTTTGGGTTAGAAAGGCTCTGTTGAGCGGGTTCCACCTGATCCGAAAACCCAAGCAGAACAGCTAGTCGGATAGGGGTTCTTGGTTCTGAGGGGAGTTTCTGGTACACCACAATTCTCTGAGGTCCTGGTTTCCTGCGTATAGTTCTGTGCATAAGCAGAATCCCTGCAACAGGTCTGTTGTGCTGCAACTGCTCCTCCTGCCTGCCCCGCGCGTTCTGTTGTGAGGCCCCTTCCCCTGAACTCTCTTGTCTGTGCCCAGGTCCTGACCCTCCCGTCTATCCTCCATGGTCCTTTGTGCATGCCCCTGCACCCTCCTTCTTGACCATCATAGCCATTGTGCTGCCACTAACCCTCCCTCTTGCCATGCATGGTCTTCTGTGCTGCCATGGCCCCTCCCACCTTCCCTGTGTGATCAGCTAGCTGCCCCAGACCCCCTCCCACCTTCCCTCCATGGTCTGTGTGTATGCCATCATAGTCTCATTGTTGCTCTCCATGGTGTGTCTTGTTTCTAGTGCCCATCCTGCCTGACCTCCATGGTCATCTTGCTGCTCCTGCCCTGCCCCCTTGCCCCCAGCCCTCTGTTTCCATGTGCAGACCTCTATTCCCTCCCTCCTGGCTTGTCTGTTCCATTGTAATGCCCCTGATCCGTCCCTCCTGCCCTTTATGGTCTGTTATGCTACAGCTTTCTCTCCTGTCTGTCCATTATGGTCAACTAGCTGCCATTGCCTCTTTCCCCTCTGTTCTCTGTTGTCCATGTGCATGGTCCTGTCCCCTCCCTATTGCTTTTTATGGATTGTTGTGCTGCACTCCCGTCCCGCATGCCCTGTGTGGTGTATTGTGCTGCTGCAAACCCTGATGCCTGCCCTGTAGGGTCAGTTTGGTGCACCTCTCCATGTCCCTCCTGTCCTCTGTTATCCAAGTCCATGTCCCTACCCCAATTCCTCCTGCCTACCATGATCCAATGTACCATACTTGCGAACATTTTGAACTTGGTAAGAGGGAGATTTTGAAAAAAAACTGGGGTATTGATTTTCCCCTTTGAGTTACATTGAAAAAGAGGAGATTGTAGACAGGAGACAGATCAAATAAAGCCCATTTGAGCTTAAAAACATTGGATGTTTCCTGGCTGAAACCACTGCCTCTTCCTTCTGCCCACAATGGTCTATTATATTGCCACAGCCTCTCTTGACAGTCCTGTATTGTTGGTTTGTTGCCCCTGCCCCCCATTCCACTGCCCTCCATAGTCTGTTGTGCTGCCACTGCCCTTCCTGCCTGCCCAGTGTGGTCAAGTTGTTGCCTCTGCACTCTCCTACCTGCCTTCAATTTTCAGAGTCCGTGCCCCTGGCCTCTGCCTCTCAACAGTATCCCAATGAACAACTAGATTGCTAACATTCTATATTTATTACAAAAGTGTGGAACGCCTTACGTCATCTTGATGTAATCAAAACTGTAATACCTAGAACATTTCCTTTAGAAATTACATACATGAGAGGGTCTTATTTGCATTAAATTTATGGTTAGTGCTCTAAAAAACTAAAATGAGGACATATTTTCTGAGTTTTCAAATAGCGACAAAGAACTTTTAAATTATTTGTAATCTTTATGTTTTGTATCCAGTTGACCACTTGATTAAATGTTGCACCTAGGGGAGAGGATGTGGTGTTACTTCCAGAGATGCAGACTTTGCAACTGGGGAACCAGGTTGGAGTTTCTGCTTCAGCTCAACATTCTGTGATTCTGGTTAAATCACTTAATCTCCCCATGAAGTTTCCTAATTTCCTCATTTACTGCAGTCTCCTCAGTAGGAAATACTTTTAGTTTTTTACTTTGGGTCCATCAAGAAGGCATTCAGATGTGTCACACATTTGCCATAAATTCTGCTGCTGGTATTCAAAGTGCATGTTTCAGTCTGCATGTCAGAATTTTTTTATGAAATAGAAGAGGATTTGAGAAGTCAAAATGTGCCCTCATTTTTCTTTCTGCTAAATGTTTTAAGAGTTACCACTTTATTCCAATCAAGATGGCTTCAGGTGTGCAATACGTTTGTCAAAAGTAGGATTGTTAGCGCTCTAGTTGTTCTTTAGAACACTCTGGGAAGCTGCAGTAGAACACAAAGGAATCAACTGACAGTCTCTGCCCTTGTTGGATGTACATGTTTTACTGAGAATGTCAGACTTCATTCTCACATGACTGAAAAAGATAATGTGAATTTACAGAAAATATGCTCTCAGTTTAGCTTATAGATCACCTTCCAAACCTCTGTGGGAAAAGCATGAGAAAATAGTTTTCTCTCAAACATGATTCATGATATCACAGCAGAAGGCTTTTTCACGCGGTAAAATCACCTTAGAACACACCACAATTCCTAAAATGAGTATGGTACCATCAACAAATGATTTATAATGTAACTAAAGTCTTAAAACCTTCTATTAACTACAATGCTTTTTAATGAGGTGCTATCATGTATATTGGTCCCAAGATGGCTGCCAACACTTCTTGGATGAAGTACTGACAGCCAATCAGATCTCACGATGAGATGTGTGGTTAGGCTCCGCCCAGATATATCTATCTATTTTTTTTTTTTTTTTTGAAAAACCTTTATTGACATGTCAATCAAGAACAAGTATGGGCCTACAACCCCCCGGGGCCGGCCGCTAAGCAAGCAGAGCAACAAAGATCAAATGTAAACACAGGCAGCACCTCGGGGAGGAGAATCTTCATGCTAATACTGTGAACAGCGCAGGTAGGACACCAGGAGAAAAAAGGTTTTCATTTTATAATGGAACAAGACAGAAGGATCAGGTGCCGAACAATTTCCCAACAGCGATAAAAGGTATGCAGAGTAATAGACGTAAGCAATAAACAGCAATCTATTGGATCAATGGCGCAGACACAGGAAATTCAGGATGGGGAAGAATATCATAAACAGTTGCGCCTGCAGTCCCCCGCCCGGAACTCCCAGAAAACACCCCGGAAATTGTGGCACACATGAAACGGCAACGAGTCATAACAAAGGAGGTGTATCACACTGATCCCAGAGAAAGAAAAACAAGAGGAATCAGAGAAGAAAAAGGAGGCCATGGAAAAAGAAGTGAAAGACTAAAGAATCCCCTCCCCCAACCCCCCACCCTGCACCTCTGCAGATGAGTACGGCCCCCCCCCCCCAGCAGTGTGCCTGTCGCCCTAGAACCAGACCCGAAATATAGAAGAATAGGGAAAAGAAGTAGGAAAAGAACCCCACCAGACGGGGGGGGTATAGAAAGTGTTAATAAACTGGAGGAGGGCCTTCAAAACATACCCCCGGCTTCTCCCTCCCGCACGGTAAGTTTTCCCCAAAGTAAACAATAAACAGCACAAAATCGATCGTAACAAAGAAAGATGGGGAACATTATGCACCTATTATGCTAATAGCTATGCCATGAGAGCACGCAACCCCTGAGCCCGCCCGTCCACTAGATGACCACCCCTGAAGGATCAGTCTTATCCCTGACCACTCTTTGCAATTCTGCCCATGCCTACCCCTCGACCCAGCGCCATGTCCGATGTTCCAAGGTAGAGGAGTGTCCAAAACCGACCGAGAAGCGACGCACACAGGTGGGGTGGAAGTCTCTGAGCACCAACACAGTCCGCATCATGGAGGGACGGGCTTCCCAGTGCCGCCCCAGGATCTGCACTGCACTCGAGGTCCAGGAAGGCAGAAGCAGCCAAGGTAGACAATTGTTGCTGGAATTGTCCCCGGGTCGCCGGAGGCTGTGTACGGGACGAGGCCACCACCTCCCACTCAGGTCCAATACCTCCGGGACAGATCAGACCCTCAGCTAGCCGATCACACAGTAGCATATTGTCCGGAGTGTCCAACAATGCGCTAATCTCAGGGGTGGCCGCAACAGTGTCCTCCTGTGCGCAGTGTGGGAAGTCCCTGTGCACCTGAGGACAGGCGGGCCGCCGCTGTCCCAACGCTGATGCCACACCGTCGAGCTTACTCCCCAAGACCCCGACGCCATGAACCAAGGAGGAATGAAGAGCACCAAGGGCCTCGAGGAGGTCGCCGTACCCCAGCACAGCTCTCTGCGATCGCTCCGCCACACTCCCAAAAGTCACACACTCCCAATCCTGCTGCGACCCAGTGGACAGGATGGTAGGCCGCATCGCAACAAGATGGCCGCCAAGTATGCCCGACCCGTATTGGGGCCGGGACCCAGGGACAAGCGCCTCGAGGTCCACGTCGCTGGAGACAGGGTTCCGGGGGCAGGCAAAAAGTTATCCGTTGCGTTGTCACGGGCGACAGTCGTCCCCACCACGGACCAGCTCCCGCGAAAATCCGGGAGCGGCCCGCAAGGATCAGGGCGAGATACGGGCGGCGTCCGGGCAGCTCACCATCAAAGGCAGGGGCAATCACCGGAGGATCTGAGAATTGCACCCCCGGGCATGCATTCGGTCCGCTACGCTTGACAGTAGGAACGACCCCGACGAAATGTAGGCCGAGTTTGGCACCGCTCCGGTGGACCGACTCCACCCAGTCACCACAGGCCGCTGTTGTTGGACTGCCACCCGGCCAAGGCGTCCACTCGAGGTCCTGGCTCCAGGGCTGCACGGGCCGCAAAGTTCAAATGCACATTTCTCCGGCGATACCGCAGCCAGAAACCTCGGAGTCACACGATCGGGTGCCACTCTCCTTCAGAAACACAATCGCATAGCACAGGCTGAGGATCTCGTGCAGGATATCCGTGCGGGATGCGGAGGTTCACGGAGCCGGGAGTCTACGCTGCCGTCCCGGTCGCCATCTTGGCTCCTCCAGTATATATCTATCTTTTTAACTCTAAATTTCTCAGGAACTACTGAACGGATTAACACCATTTAAGCAAAAGGCACGAGTCTGAACTGAGGACTACCTCTTTGCCAAATGTGGTGTAATTCCGTTCAGCAGTTCGGGCTGTAGCTGCGTCAACAGGTCCTATGGGAAAATGCATGGGGAAAACGCTTCATGGGACCCCCCTTTTTTCTCGACCCCTGCTTGACGAATCACCGTGAAGTTTTCAGGATAGGAGCGGACCGGAGCAGGCCAAAAGTTTGGAAAATTTCGCGAAGATTCGTCAATCAGCGCCAACGTTATTCCAAATAGAATGTTGCGGATTTCCTATGGAAAATAGGTCCTAACTATAACTACCTACTGGCAACTGCCAGTAGGTAATATAAAATATGCATATATTTCAATTATACACACATGTATATAAATATGCAGCCCAAACAATAATATTAGGCTCAAATATGCCAATATTACATTGTATTTTTCATTTGAAATAAAAACATAAAATAACATTTTCATGACACAGAAAACGTACCTCCAACTCGTTTTTGAACATAGCCTTTATTTTCTAAGGAAAAAGGCAAGGTGATGGCAGGCAGATTAGCCTATAAGGTTGCATATAGAACAATCAGTAAAAACTGGTGACATGCCCTTAAGACCTCCAGGCTCCCATCATGCCCCACTGGTGACAGTTAGCTCAGGTTTTTTTGACGGTGTATTGAATTTTATTAATAACAGGCATATCATTTTAGACATGGTATTCGTCTGGGGAGGAGGGAGGGTTGCTTATGACTTTGATGAGCGTACCCCTGGAAGAGAACTAGGAATATAGGTAAGTAACTTATCCTTCTCTTCCAGGGGATACTCATCAATAGTCATAAGCACTGAATAAAGTAGCAGCCCATCCCTAAACCCTGCGGACGAATACCTGCATATCAAACCTGTTTTCATCCATTTGTTATCCAAATAAATTTCTCAAGGATGCTTGCCCAAACTGAGCATCCGCCCGAGTATCAGAATCGAAGCAGTAATGGCGGGCAAAAGTGTGGACTGAGTGTCATGTAGCAGCTTTGCATATCTCTTGGATAGGTATTAATAAGCGGAGCAGTAGTAGCAGCTTTACCTCTCAGAGTGAGCCCTTGGCTTGCCAGGGAGCTGCTTGTGGGCTAGCTGATAAGATAATGTGATGCAAGACACTATCCATCGAGCGATGGACCTTTTAGATGGGGGGAAACCAGTGCGTAATGGACCATAATTAAGAAAGACGGTCTGACTTTCTTATACCCTTTGATCTATCCAGATAGAATTTCAACACTCTTTTTAGATCCAGAGAAGGCAATGACCTCTCAAGAGGCGTAGTAAGATTAGGAAAAAACGTGGGAAGAGTGATTGACTGATTAATATGAAAATACAAGATCACTTTAGGAAGGAAACTCGGGTGAGTCCTCAGCACCACTCTGTTAGCATGGAAAGCTAGATAAGTCTCTGTAGAGCATAAGACCTAATTCTCGCTTACCCTGCGAGCAGAGGTAATTGCCACAAGAAAAGCAGTCTTCCAAGATCGGTGCTGTGGAGAAGCTTTGTGAATGGGGGGAGCCATTAATTTAGAGAGGACTACGGACTACATTCAGTTCCAAGGCAGGAGAAGGTAGCCTAATTGGTTGGTAAACTTTTCTTAGCCCCTCCAGGAAGTCTTTAACAACTGGCATTTAAAAGAAAGAAACAGGAGTGGGAGACTTTCTATACGCTGTAATTGCTGCCAGATACACTCTACTAGAAGATAACTGTAAACCTGCTTTAGCCAAGTATAACAGATAAGGTAAGATAACCTGCTCTTGGCCCCGGATACAGTCATGACCATTAGCTGTACACCATAGATAAAATCGCTTCCATTTGAAAGCATATGACTTTCTCGTCAAAGGCCTTCTCGCTTCCTCCAAGATCTGCATAAAGTCTTGCGAGAGGCCTAAGTGTCCATATTGAAGGCACTCAGGAGCCATGCTGTCAATGACGGTAGGTTGGGATGACAAACCTTCCCAACTGGCTTGGTCAGTAGATCCGGATGGCATGGCAATCTCCTGTGTGGCACCTTGGACGGGTGTAGCAGGTCTGGGTACCACCACTAGCGAGGCCACTCTGGTGCAATCAGGATCATCTCTGTCCTGGACCTGTAAAGTTTGTTGATCACCAGCGGTATGAGAGGGACTGGGGGAAAGGCTTAGAGTAATTTCTCTGACCAGTCGATCATCAGTGCATTCACCCTGGAGCCTGATTGGGTGCTTCTGGATGCAAAGACGCATAATTTAGCATTTTCTACATCCGCAAATAAGTCTGTCTGGCGCGCCCCATCTCCGAAAGATGTCTTGAGTTCTTGTCTTTTAGCACCTAGTTGTGCGCTACGACGAAGTTTCAGCTTAGGTTGTCCGCATGTGCATTGAAGGCGCCTGGAAGGTGAACTGCAGGCATCGACATGTGTCTTGCAAGAAGCCATTTCCAGATAGCTTGAGCCTCCAGAGACCGGGGTCTGGATCTGGTCCCTCCCTGTTTGTTAAGGTAATACATTGTTGTTGTATTGTCCGTCTGAACCAGCAGGGAAGTTGACTCGATGGAGGAAAAAATGCCTTGAGCGCCAGATGCACTGCTCCGAGTTCGAGCATGTTGATGTGGTAAAGTTTTTCCTTTTCTGACCACATCCCCTGGACCTGAAGAGATCCCATGTGTGCGCACCAGCCCTGAAAGGACGCATCTGTGACAAGAGTTTATTTGGAAAATTCCTGGTGGAAAGGAACTCCTTTCATAAGATGAGACCGTTGCATTCACCATCTTATTGAGATTTGGACTGAGTGAGGTAGAGCTATAGTGTCCTCCCAGCAATTGGAGACCTGAGACCATTGGTCTTCTAGAGCTTGCTGTAAGGGTCTCATCTGCAGCCTAGCATTCGGAACAATGAATATGCATGAAGCCATCGAGTCCAGCAGAGAGGATACCTGCCTGGCCGTGGGATGAGGTGTTCTCAGGGGAGTCAGACTCTTGTGGAGTATTGATAATAGTTTCTCCTCCGAAGGAAACGCTTTAGTGTTTGCAGCGTCTAGAGTAGCGCCCAAGTAGTGTATCCTCTGCATTGGATTTAGGACAGATGTTTTGAAGTTGATGCACAAGCCTAACTGGTTTAACAGTCGAATGCAGCATCTCAGATGCTACTGCAGCAGGCTGGGAGAGGCACTTTTGCGTAACCAATCATCTGGGTAAGGATAGATGAAGATCTTTTTCTTTCTCAGGAAAGCTGCTAACCACCGCCATGCATTTTGAGGAGGTGTGAGGAGCCGACTTTAGCCCAAAAGGCAGGACCTTGAACTGGAAGCGGTCTGATTGTATCCTGAATCGTAGAAACTTTTGGTGCGTCGGAGAAATTGGGATGTGAAAATGAGCATCCTGAAGATCTGTGGAACATATCCAGTCCCCTTGATGAATGTGTGGAATGATTTGGTGTAATGCCAACATTTTGAATCTCTCGGAGGACAAATTTGTTTAAGAGCCTGAGATAGAGTATAGGCCTGAACTCCTTGTTTGTACCTTTCTTTGGGACCAAGAAGTAACGGGAATAGATACCCTGCCGATGTTGCTGCTAGGAAACCTCTATGATGGCCTGTTTTTGCAGCAGGATAGAAACCTCTTCTCGTAGCATATTTATCCTATGTACTGTGTTTCTCCAAGAAGGTACAGACAGTGGAGGTGACATGAATTTGATTTAGTACCCATTCCTCACAATATTGAGTACCCATCTGTCCTGCATTATTTTGGTCCACTCGTCCAAGTGAAAGCGTATACTCTCCCCCTTCCCCCCACCCCGCAACGGAGTGGGTAACAGAGCTAGGGGAAGCAAGCGCTCACTGCTTAGCCTGTTTTGCTGCAGGGGTTGCTTGTCTTGAGCCTCCTTTCCCTCTAGCAGATGTGAGAAAGTGCCCTCTTTCTATGGGTGCCCCCACATTTTGCTGAATTGCTGATGTGCTTTGACTGAGTGTGCCCTGGGCTCCTGCTAATCAGGTACCCAGGGCCTATGTTCTTTCCCTAAAACTGCATTGAAGCCTAAACCCAATTGGCATCTCTGGCCACAGGTCAGCCTCTGGTAAATGGTACCACAGGTACTCAGGGCACAGTGGCCAGAGAAGGTATCTAAGGGCTGCAGCACTTATTGTGCCACCCTTAGAGGTCCTGTACCTTCGAAATCACACACTGTCTTTGCGGGCTGCGTGTTTTGGTGCAGAACAAAGTGAAGAGTCGACATGGCACACATCCCTGTGTTGGGGTTATAGACAAGTACGAACTTGTATGTAGCTGCGCACTGTTCACCTGGTGTTACAACTAACACCTCTCATTTATACATAATAATACAACGTAAACATTGTTTTGATACAAAGAAATTTTCATTGGCTTGTTATCAAAGCGTTTAGTACTGTTTGTTGCCATGCTGTAAGAAATTGGCTCTATATATATATTGCACCAAAGTGACGTACAGTGTGTATAGAGTCTCCAGAGGTTTGGCAGAGGTTAAAGTTAGATAGAACCTTACTCTCTAAAGTGGTAGCGTGGTCGAGCAGTAAGGCAGTATCAGAGGACAGTGTAAAGCATTTGATGAACACACTCAGTCAGCAAATGGTCTCACACACTCAAGAACTGAACTCTAGGCCAATTGTTTGTATACAAAATATACAGTTGTTTTATTTTAGAACCACAGGTTTGCATAAAATACTTTCTCAAGATGCTGTCTTTGAATACTTTCAATGAACAAAACAGACTTGAATGCAATAAGGTACAGGGATTGCAATAGGCAACACAATACTTTGTGTATCTATAACATTGAGCTCAATGGGATTTTTAAGTAAACTGCAATAGAATTACTTTACGAACGTTTTTCTTACTCAGGGCTGGATCATGGATTAAGCCCTGGTGCATTTCCTGTAAACAGTTGAAAGAAATAGTTTTTGTTAAAACAGGCGATTTTTAAGGAATATTTGCATGTTGCAAAAATCGACACTTAAAATAATTTCTGGTAAAAACCAGGCAATGTTATCCTATGGAGGAAAATCAAGTTATCGTAAAATCACAGTTGTAATAACTTTTTCTGTTCAATGCTGGGCACCTAAGTCCAGCACTGGGATCTCTCCTGAGAACAGGTGAGTAATTTCGTTTTCGTTAATCAGACGATTTTTAGTGAATATTTCAAAGTTTCAAAACTCGACACTTAGAAGAATTTCCAAGTGAAAACCAGTCAATGTTACCTCATGGAGAAAATTTAAGTTATCGGCTTTCAAGTAAGTACTCGACTGGCAGAGTTAAGGTTCTGGGGCAAGACTCAGGGGTCTCCCAGGTTCAGGATTGTACTGTTGTTGCACCCTCAGCGACACAGGGGCGGCTGGGTGCAGAGAGTGTAGGCCCAATGTTAGCCTATGGCGGGCAGGGGGCCTTTGGTTGGTGGCTGCTAGCAGGCAGGCCACATGGCTGTGGGAGCAAAGCTCCTGGTCACTTACTCAGGGCAAGTGGGGAAGTCGAACAGGGTAGTTGGTGCACCCTCAGCGGCACTGGGGCAGCCAGGTGCAGTGGGCTTCTGGGCAGTCGGGCGCCCAATTGATTTCAATGGGAAAGCTGCGAGACGAACAAAGGCTGCAAACCCTGGGACGGTTATTCTTCAGGTGTGACCACCACTTAGAGAGGTAAGTTAGGAAGCTGTAGGTTGGGTAGACACCCAGGAGTTGGGCACAGGGGGCCGTTGGGTGCCGGGTGCAGGGGTGTCTTTTGGCGTCGGGAATTCTTACCCTCTGCTGGTCGCGGTTGGAGGGGTCCCTGGTGTTGAGGCTGCAGGAGTCGTCAGGAGCGTCGAGGTGAGTCCTTGGGTGCTGGATTCTTGGTCACAGTCGCCGGGGGGACGTCCTCGTGGTCTTTGTCCAATTAAGCTTGGGCCGGGTTCGGCAGGTGCAGAGTGGGCAGGATCCGTGTTCTCAGGCC
This sequence comes from Triturus cristatus, assembly GCF_964204655.1. Classification (NCBI taxonomy): domain Eukaryota; kingdom Metazoa; phylum Chordata; class Amphibia; order Caudata; family Salamandridae; genus Triturus; species Triturus cristatus. Next base: position 846,375,061 of record NC_140592.1, read on the forward strand.
GGGGCCTGGGGTTGCAGATGTTTGAGCAGAGCCACTGCTCGTGGGAGTCCCAGTCTTTAGTTGAGCAAGGCAGCCAGGTCTTCCGGGGTTTGTGAGGTTGCTGACCACTGAAGAGGCCGGGGTTTAGCAGGAGCAGGTTCGAGGGTCGACAGGCCGGTAGGGCTGGGGCCAAGTCAGTTGTTGTCATCCTCTTGTTAGCAGCTGCACAGCTGGTCTTCTTTCTTCTTGTAGTTTCGGAATCTGGATCTGAGGAAGGAAGGTTCAGGGTGCCCCTAAATACTAAATAAATTTAGGGGCGTTACAGGTAGGTAAAGGGCAGGGACCAATGGGTTCCTTCCCTGGGGTGGGTACACCCCCTATTCTGCCACTCTCCAGTGGGAGAGGGGCAGGAGCCTGTCCCTGTTTGGCTGGGTCCCCCCAACCTTAAGATGGCAGGGACTCGAGGTTGTGCTTCACCTCGCCTCCCCCATCTTAGGGGTGGAGTTGGCAGAGGTGGGCACACCTCTCTTTCTCACTTTGTTTTTCCCGCCGGGTCTCCCGCCCAAGGGGGGGGGTAGAACCAGTGGGGACCAGTTGAAGAGTACAGCAAGTGGCCTGGAGAAGCTCACCAAGGCGGTATGCCTTTGAAGCTTCTCCTTCGTGAACCCTGCCCATCCTGGGGGGTGGAGGCTTGGCACCTCGTCCCAGGATGTGCATTGTTTCAGGCCTCCGAGAGCAGCAAGCTCTCGACCCAGGGGTCCAGAATCATGTCTGGTGGTGGCAGCCTGCGCAGCCACTCAGTCAGGTCACTGGGAGTTGGTCGAGCTTCAGGGAGCATCTCTAAGATGCCCTCTGTCGTGCATTTTACATTAAATCCCACCCTGGCACCAGTGTGGGTTTAATGTGCTGAGAAGTTTGATACCAAACTTCCCAGTCTTCAGTGCAGCCATTATGGTGCTGTGGAGTTTGTAATGACAACCTCCCAGCACCATATACTCTTAATGACAGCACTGCACTTACAGGGCCCAGGAATGGACCTGGGCACTGCAGGGGTATAGGGCTCATGCACCTGTACCCTCACCACTTGCATAGGGCACCCAGCTAGAGGGGTGACTGGTGTATGCCAGGGCAGTGGTTAGTGGGCATGGCACACAGGGATGTGTCATGTCGTCTCTTTGTTTTGTTCTGCACCCACTCAGCCTGCAAAGGCAGTGTGTGTGTGTCCACACTAAGTGCTGCAGCCCTTAGGGACCTTCTCCGGTCAGAATGCCCTGGGCACTGGCTTGAGATGCGACAGGCGGGATCGGTGCGGAGTCCACCGGGGAGTGTCGGGGAGAGGCGATCCCCTGTTGCCGTGATCCCGCCGGGGTCCTTGCCGCCGCCGGATCGGCGCCTTGAGCGCGACAGAGCTGTACAGGCGGTGGTGGCAATCAGTCAAAGTGACTCCAGGCCGGCTTCTGCTGCTTCTAGCCGAGGGTTGGAGAGGTCCGGCTCTTCTCCGGCTGCCAGTACGACCGGGGACTCCGATAATGAACTTCCTAGAGGTCACTCTGCAAATAGTGGACTTGTTTGGCTGATTAGGGCCTGACTGGGGGGGACTGACGTGCTGGTATTGTCGCCCAGGCTTGTTTAGTGGAGGGGATGTGGCCTGGGAGCTGAGGGGAGTTGCTTTCAATGGAATGGCATTGGGGGGGTTCGTGGGGGCCCCTGTTGCTTCACTCACACTTGACGGGGGGAGAGCCAGGAGGGATTTGGGTCTCTTGTGTCGGCTCACGCTTCACTACCCATGATGGCAAGGTTGACTGTTCTGGTTGTTTGGATGGGGACTAGTTTTTGGGTGCCTGTCCTGGGGTGCGGGAGTTCGGGGAGTTGGGATGTTGGGGTAGGGAGAGGAGAGGGTGGGACCAAGCATGTCACGGCAGGAGGTGAACTGAGCAGTGATTATAGTACTGTGTTATGGCTGCCACCGTAGGCTTTAAGTGTATATCGTGGAACATTAGGGGGATGCACACCATGACTCGACGACATACGATTCATGCTTATCTTCGACGGCGGGGGTGCAGATAGCATTGTTGCAGGAAACGCACCTGGACAAGCAGGAGGGGCTAGCACTGCAACGGAGATGGTGGGGGCAGATGTTCTGTACCACATACTCGGCATATGCATGGGCGTGTTGGTTTGGATCCGAGCGGGGGTGCCGTTTCAGTGCACTGGGCAGGTGATCGACCCGGATGGTCGCTATGTGGTGGTGGCGGGGCGTCTAGATGGTAGGGATATTGTTTTAGGAAGTATCTATGCTCGCCTTTCTGGCAAACTGGCCCCCTGGTTGACTGGCTCGGTGCTTCTGGGTGGCGACTTTAATTGTATTACTGATGTTTCGCTGGATCGTTCCCATCCCCCTCTCCCGGATTCTCCGGTCCATCGGTTAGCTAAGGTGCGGCTGGAATGGCAGCAACAGTGGGGGCTGACAGATACCTGGAGAGCACATTACCCGGCTGACCGGGATTATTCTTACTTCTCGTCGTTACATGCCTTACATGTTCGGTTGGACTCGATCCTTAGCTCCCCCAATGTCCACGGGGCAATGGTCCATAGTGAATACTTAGCTAGGACGGCGTCGGATCATAATCCACTGTTGACAGTCTTGCATTGGATGCGATATCGTCCCGCCATCCCCACGTGGCGACTTTGTCCGGATACCTTAGAGGACCCGGTGTTCCGGGATACTATTGGGTTGGCTATTAATGACTATTTTCGACTTAACACCAGAACGGCATCGTCTAGGGTGGTGGAATGGGACGCGTTCAAGGCAGTAATTTGGGTGCGATGTATAGGCGAGGTGGTGGGAACCCGTAGAGTGTTGCTCAAGGATGTGCAGAAGGCGGAGCAGCGGCTGCGCGAGGAGGAGAGGGAGCGCCCGGAACGCCCGGATAGGCATGCAGGGTTGCTTGAGGCGCGAGAGGCTCTGGCAGTCCAACTTGAGAGGCTGCGATGCTTTCACTTCAAGGCATACACAGATAAGACGCATGTGGAGCGGGATAAGGCGGGGAAACCCGGCGCGTAGGGGTACACAGATACTGGAGCTGAGGGGACCAGGAGGGGAGGCATTTCTCACCCAGAAGCGCATTAATACTTGTTTCCTGCATTATTATGCGGAGTTATATCGAAGTAGATTGGGGCCTGGGACGCCGGGGGATGGGGACTTTTTGCCCACGGCGGAGTTGCCGCGACTTGAGGTTGCCGCCGCTGAGGTGCTGGCCCGCGATATTGAAGTGGGAGAGGTACGCAGTGCCATAAAGAGCATGGCCAGGAGCAAAACACCGGGGATGGACGGGCTCCCCGTTGAATTTTATTCAGCTTACACAGACGCTCTTGCTCCCCACTTGATGGCGCTCTATAACATGGCACGTCGGGAAGGTGCCCTCCCTACTTCCACGCGAGAGGCTCTCATAGTCCCCCTCCTTAAGCCGGGCAAACCCGCCTGGGATCGTTCATCCTATAGGCCCTTAGCGATGCTCAATCACGACTACAAGATCTTAAGCAGCATTTTGGCCAGTCGTTTGATGCCTCACATGACGGCATTGGTCCATGCGGACCAAGCTGGGTTTATTCCCTCCCGCAATACTGCGATGAATGTTCGCAGACTCCTGCGCATTTTGGGGTCCAACTCCTATGACAAGGAAGAAGCTTGTATTTTTGCGGTTGATATCGAAAAAGCTTTCGATAGCCTGGAATGGCCCTATCTTTTTAATGTGTTGCGGGATTTCGGATTGAGAGAAAGCTTCGTGCAGTGGACGGCACTGCTTTACAGTGCTTCTACTACGCGGGTCCGGACGGGGGGGGCTGATTTCTGACTCCTGCATGGTCGCTCGGGGAGCACGACAGGGCTGCCCGCTATCCCCTTTATTGTTTGCTCTGGCAATAGAGCCCATGGCGGCGCACGCCAGGTCAGGGCGGTATTTCCCAGGACTCGTAGTAGAGGGAAGAGTACATCACATAGCGCTGTATGCAGATGATCTCCTTATGTTTTTGCCAGATACTGGGGATGCGTTAAGAGGAGCGCGAGTCTTGCTGGAGATCTTGGGGAGGGTGGCGGGCCTCAGGGTGAATTGGAATAAGTCCTGTCTGTTCCCAGTTAGACGGGGTGAGCTGGATCGGTCAAAGATAGGGGATGTCTTGTGGGAGCCCCGGTGTTTATCATATTTGGGGACACAAATTTATCATGATCCAGATGACCTGCTGGAGGGTAACGTGGGGCGTGCACTGCGGGGAGCGAAATCCTGCTTTGAGTTTTGGGGGACCCTTCTGTTGTCGGTGGCTGGTAGGGTTGCCTTGGTGAAAATGATCATCTTGCCCCGGTTTCTTTATTATTTTGGGACTCTCCCCGTCTGGATCCCGAGTAGACTCTTCACGCAGATGAACACTTTGATTACTGGGTTTCTTTTGGGGGACTGGCAGACGGAGGGTGGCGTTAGCTACCCTGCAGAGGCCCAGGGCGGAGGGGGGCCTTGCGTTGCCGGACTTTGAGGCTTACTATCATGCTGCGCAACTTCAGTGGTTCACGAAATGGGTGGCGGGTCACATTCGGCGGCCGGAGGAACAGGATGGGTCGGATCCGAGTTGGCACCTCCTGTCCCGCGTGTTGTTACGGGTGCCACTGAGAGGTGTTATATTGTCGCCGGAGTTGGGAACGATCCGCAACTGCTGGGCGCGTCTTGTCAGGAGGACACGTGGGGGGGCCCCTTATGCTCCTGAGATCCCGCTGCGGATGTGCAAGGGTTTGCCTCATGGGGGAGACTGGAACCAGCTGCTGTCCTGGGAGGAAGCGGGAGTCACGGCCATAGGTGATCTCTATGAAGACGGGGGTCTTCTTCCCTTTCAGGACCTCTGTGAGTGCCATGATCTCCCGCGGGGGGATATTCTCTTGCATGCTGCCCTGGCTGCAGCCATTATGAAGCATTGGCACAATGGGCTGGTGGAGCCAGCTACGTCTCTCGCTTGCCAATATGTAGTGATGGCGGCGGGAACTTTTAAAGCGGTGACCTGCCTATATCGCCGGATCACTAGTTACATGCGCAAACCGCTGCGTCTCAAGTGGGAGGCGGATCTAGGGGAACCCATTGCAGAAAAAGCCTTGGAGGCGATTGTGGAGAGGCCGTGGAAATGTTCTCAAAATGCACGGTTCCAACTCATTCAATTTTATATCTTCCATAGGGCCTACCTCGCCCCCAGTAAAATTGCTGAGTACTATGGGGGGTCGGGTGATTGCCCCCGTTGTGCCCAGGGTGGGGCGAATTTTCTGCACACGGTCTGGGACTGCCCGCGGGTGGGAGACTTTTGGCGGGAGGTGATGGCTGCCCTGCTGACTGTGACAGAGAGAGAGCTAGTGATGGTGCCTGGTCTTTGCTTGCTGCATTGGTTTCCGCACACTACCAAGACTAAGGTTACCAGCCGGTTTATAGACCTGGGGTTGATCCTGGCTAAGCGGGAACTTACTTCTCACTGGAAGGCGAGGCAGGGTCCTAGCTTAGAGCGCTGGAACAGGGAGAGGGTGAATTGGGTGGAGAGTGAAGGGAACTATAGGTTACAGCTGGCCCGGCGCAGTGGTAGCGAGAAATCTCAGGAAATGGCGCAAGCATGGGTGGCACTCCTGGAGCTGCTCAAACATCCGCCAGAAGATGGTGAGGAGGTCTCTGAGGAGCGGGACGAGGCAGTGGACACTTGAGCGACTCTCCATAGCAGGAGGGAGGGTGGAGCTGGGGGGGACCCCTGGGACCATGGGGACAGGATAGGTGGTTTCTCCTGATGTTCCTGTTCGACTCGTTGTTGTATCCCATGTGATGGGGAGAGTGGGAGGTGGTCTGCGAGGCATATCTGTTCTATTGTTTAGCTTAGTGCTGGCGACATGCTTGAGAGGGTGGCTGGGAAGGGGCTGTGTTGGGGAAGTTATTGAGCTGGAGGGGGGGGAACTGTTGTTCCACTCTGTTGCATTGAATTGTACATGTAAGGCGGGCAGCAGGGAATTGAGGAAACTTCAGGCGACATTGGATAGGGGTCTAGGCTGAGGCTGATGGGCTGTTGGTGGTACTTCCTCCTGATTTTCGCTATCGCTCAGTTAATGGGCGGCGGGGATGTGTGTGTATTTACATGAAACTTAATAAAAGTCTGTTTTTAAAAAAAAGAAATCATCAAGATAAGCTGCACTAAAGGACTCCAACCCAGCAAGGACTTGATTCACCAACCTCTGGAAGGTGGCAGGGGCATTCTTTAGACCAAAGGGCATAACAGTGAACTGATAGTACCCATCAGGTGTGGAGAATTCTGTTTTGTCTTTTGCTCCTGGGGCCATGCCAATCTGCCAGTACCCTGCAGTTAAGTCAAAGATACTGAGAAATTTGGCTGTCCACAATTTGTCTATCAACTCATCTGCTCTTGGAATTGGGTGAGCATCTGTCTTGGTGACAGAGTTGAGCCCTCTATAGTCCACACAGAACCTCATTCCTCTTTCCACCCTGTGGATGAGGTTTGGGGACTAGAACCACTGGGCTAGCCCGGGGGCTCTCAGAGGGTCCAATAACCTCTAACTCCAGCATCTTTCTGACCTCAGCTCTGATGCTTTCCTTGACTTGGTCTGACTGTCAATAGATCTTGTTTTTGACAGGTGCACTGTCACCAGTGTCCACATCATGGGTACACCAGTTGGTCAGACCAGGGGCCAGGGAAAAGAGCCCAGCATACTGTTGCGAGACTTGCTTGCAGTCAGTCTTCTGTTGGGCAGAGAGGCTGTCTGAAAAGACAACTCCATCTACTGACCCATCTTTTGGGCTGTAGGAGAGGAGATCAGGGAGAGGTTCACTCTCTGCTTCCTGTTCTTCATCAGTCACCATCAGCATGGTGATGTCAGCCCTGTCATTGTAGAGCTTGAGGCGGTTCACATGGATAACCCTTTTGGGTGTCCTGCTTGTGCCCATGTCAACTAAGAAGGTGACCTCACTCTTTTTCTCTAGGATAGGGTAAGGACCACTCCATCTATCTTGGAGGGCCCTTGGTGCCACTGGCTTCAAAACCTACACCTGTTGCCCAGGTTGAAATTCAACCAGTGCAGCTTTTTGGTCATACCAGTGCTTCTGAAGCTCCTGGCTGGGCTCAAGATTCTTGGATGCTTTTCCATGTACTCAGCCATTCCGGACCTTAGGCCAAGCATATAGTCCACAATATCTTGTTTGGGTTCTTGGAGAGGCCTCTCCTAGCCCTCCTTTACAAGACAAAGTGGTCCCCTCACAGGATGACCAAACAGAAGTTCAAAGGGTGAGAAACCTACTCCCTTCTGTGGCACTTCCATGTAAGCGAAAAACAGACATGGTAAAAGGACATCCAATCTCCTTTTGAGCTTTTCAGGGAGCCCCACAATCATGACTTGAAATCTCTCAACAAGGCCATTGGTTTGTGGATAATAGGGTGTAGTAAACTTGTACTGCACCCCACATTCCTTCCACATGTGCTTCAGGTATGCAGACATAAAGTTAGAACCTCTGTCTGAAACCACCTCCTTAGGAAACCCTACCCTGGTGAAGACACCAATGAGGGCCTTGGCTACTGCAGGAGCTGTAGTAGTCCTAAGTGGAATTGCTTCAGGGTACCTAGTAGCATGATCCACTACTACTAGAATTAATTTGTTCCCTGAGGCTGTGGGAGGTTCAAGTGGACCCACTATGTCCACACCTACCCTTTCAACGGGAACCCCCACCACAGGCAGTGGGGTGGCCACCTGTCTTGCCACTGGCCTGACAGGTAACACCGGAGCTGACAAACTCCTTCACCTTTTGGTGCATCTTGGGCCACTAAAGTGGCTCACTGACCTTTCCCGAGTTTTGGTTTGCCCCAGATGTCTAGCTAGGGGGATGTCATGAGCCAAAGTTAGGAGGAACTCTCTGTACTTCTGTAGCACTACCACTCTCCTGGTGGCTCCCGGATTGGGGTCTCTTGCCTCAGTGTACAGTAATCCCTCTTCCCAATAGACTCTGTGGGTACCACTGACATCTCCCTTTTCTTCTGAAACAGCTTGCTTGCTGCCTCAGGCTTTCAAGAGTGGGACAGTCTTGCTGACCCTAGCACAGCTCTTCCCTAGAGGGTCCCCCTGGGCCCAAGAGAGTTCAACCTGGTAAGGGTCAAGCTCCTTAGGCTCAGTTCCCTCAGGGGTATCCAAGTCCTCTCCAAGAGGAGAGGGGTCCTGATCTGGTTGCCGAACAGAAGCTGGTCCCCCAGTCTTCTTACCTTTTCTCATGTTTGGTTGGTCCATTCTTTCAGGCTCAAACACTTTTTCACCCTGCTTTTTACTCTGTGCTCTTGTTTTTACACACACCAATTCAGGGATATCCAGCATTGCTGCATGGGTTTTTAGTTCAACCTCAGCCCAGGCTGAGGTTTCCAGGTCATTGCCAAGCAGACATGCAGCTGGTAGCTTTGGAGAGACCACTACCTGTTTCAGGCCAGTAACCCTTCCCCATTTGAATGTCACCGTAGCCATTGCATGATTAGTGGTAACACTGTCAGCATTGGTGACTGAGTAAGTACGCCCAATAGGTATTGCTCAGGGGAAACCATTGTATCTTTCACCATAGTGACACTGGCACCTGTATCCCTCAGAGCCTCTATCCTAGTTCCATTGATTCAAGGGTACTGTAAGTATTTCTTTAAGTTGGGTGGCCACACAGCATCAGTGGCAAACTCAACTTCCACCTCTGAAACTAGAACTGCTTCAGTGTGCATCCTGATTTACTCTGGGCACACTGTTTATCCCATCTTTAGACTTGCTACCCCAGGAGTAGCTGTACTTGTTGAACTAGGGGCCTTGCTGTGAGGGCAAGACTTGTCTACAGTTAAGTGTCCTAACTTCTTACAGTTGTTACACCAGGCCTTTGTGGGATCAAAGTTCTTCCCCCTATAGGGCTGTGGCACATAGGGAGTAGTTTGGGACCCACACCCCTGTGCAGGTTTTTGGGGCCCTTTGGAAGACTCAGACTTCTTATCTTGGGGATTCTCACCACCTTTCCCCTGGGGAGGTTTTGTAAACACCTTTTTCTAGTCACCCCCAGTGGTTGTCCTGGTCACCCTAGTCTTAACCCAGTGGTCTGCCTTCTTTCCCAATTTTTGGGGAGAAATTAGACCTAGGTCTACCAAATGCTGATGTAACTTCATTTGTGCAATTACTCAATATATGTTCCTTCATAAACAAATTGTAAAGTCCAGTAAAGTCATGCACATTGCGTCCAGTTAACCAACCATCCAGTGTCTTTACTGAGTAGTCTACAAAATCAATCCAGGACTGGCTCTGGGTTTTGTGAGCACCCCCTGAATCTAATTCTGTACCCCTCAGTGGTGAGCCCAAATCCCTCAATCAGAGTTTTCTTCATGAGATCATAGGACCCTGCATCTGGTCCAGAGAGGGTCAGAAGCCTGTCTCTGCAGTTACCAGAGAACAGTTCCCACAGGAGTGCCCCCCAGAGAGGTTTCTTCACCCTCCTCATTTCACAAGCCCTCTCAAAGGCTGTGAACCATTTGGTGATGTCATCACCCTCCTCAAATTTAGGGACAATCCCTTTGGGGATTTTAGGATCAAAGGATTCCTCCCTGTCCTTGTTTTTAGGATTGCTGCCACCATTGATGGGTGCTAAACCCATCTTCTTTCTTTCTTTCTTTCTTTCTTTCTTTCTTTCTTTCTTTCTTTCTTTCGAGCCAGGAGTCTGGACTCTAGATCCAATCTTTTGACCAGCCTTGCTAAAAGGCTGTCCTCCTCATTTAGGCTGTCCTCAATGCCCTCAATGGTACCTGTGCCACCTGTGTGGCCTCTAGGTCCCCAGGGGTTGATTCGTGGGGTTAAGGGTCTGGGGACCCTTTCCTCCCTAGGGATTATTGGGGGCGGGCTACCAGCCCTGTCCTCCTCAGCCCTGTCCTCATCTGACTGGTCATCACCATTCTCAGATGGGTGGGCCTGTGCATACTCAGCCAGGAGCTCCTGGAGCCCTTGTTTGGTTGGATGCAGGCCCATTGGTGTCTTTTTAATTTTACATAAGGACCTTACCTCCTTGAAAGACAAGTGAAGGTAAGGGGTGAGGTTGAGTGCCTCAATAATGTCCTGTATGATATCTTGGTCATCTTCACTAATAGCTGGGTTCTGTTTTTGAGACATTCTAACTAAAAAGTTCTAACCCCTCTACCCTTGACTATAGTGACTTTTATTTTCTAAAATTCTAAAGAGACTTAAGAAAGGCCCTAACAAGACTTTTAGTAGTTTGGTAAAAATGCCAATTTGAAAAAATCAGAATTCTAAAGGCAATTTAAGAGTTCTGTTTTGTGATCAGATGGTAACCAAGTAGTCCAACAAATGCAAGTTTGTATCCCACCGCTGATCCACCAATGTAAGAAACTGCCTCTATATATACTGCACCAAAGTGAGGTACAGTGTGTATAGAGTCCAAGAGTCTCCAGAGGTTTGGCAGAGGATAAAGTTAGATAGAACCCTACTCTCTAAAGTGGTAGCTTGGTCGAGCAGTAAGGCAGTATCAGAGGACAGTGTAAAGCATTTGATGTACACGCTCAGTCAACAAATGGTCTCACACACTCAAGAACTGAACTCTAGGCCAATTGTTTGTATAACAAATATACAGTTGTTTTATTTTAGAACCACAGGTTTGCATAAAATACTTTCTCAAGATAAGATGCTGTTGTTCAAAACTTTCAATGAACAAAATTGACTTTGAATGTAATAAGGTACAGGGGTTGCAATAGGCAACACAATACTTTGTATATCTATAACATTGAGCTCAATAGGATTTTTAAGTAAACTGCAATAGAATTACTTTACAAACGTTTTTCTTACTCAGAGCTGGATCCTGGATTCAGCCCAGGTGCATTTCCTGTAATCAGTTGAAAGAAATCGTTTTTGTTAATCAAGCGATTTTTAAGGAATATTTGTATGTTGCAAAAATCGACACTTAGAAGAATTTTTGGTAAAAACCAGGCATTGTTATCCTATGGAGGAAAATCAAGTTATCGTAAAATCACAGTTGTAATGACTTTTTCTGGTCAGTGCTGGGTACCTAAGTCCAGCACTGGGATCTCTCCTTAGAACAGGCGAGTAATTTCGTTTTTGTTAATCTGACGATTTTTAGTGAATATTTCAAAGTTTCAAAACTCGACACTTAGAAGAATTTCCAAGTGAAAACCAGTCAATGTTACCTCATGGAGAAAATGTAAGTTATCGGCTTTCAGGTAAGTACTCGACTGGCAGAGTTAAGGTTCTGGGGCAAGACTCAGGGGTCTCCCAGGTTCAGGATTGTACTCTTGTTGCACCCTCATCGACATAGGGGCGGCCGGGTGCAGAGAGTGTAGGCCCAATGATAGCCTATGGCGGGCAGGGAGCCTTTGGTTGGTGGCTGCTAGCAGGCAGGCAACACGGCTGTGGGAGCAAAGCTCCTGGCCACTTATTCAGGACAAGTGGGGAAGTCAAACAGGGTAGTTGGTGCACCCTCAGCGGCACTGGAGCAGCCGGGTGCAGTGAGCTTCTGGGCCGTCGGGCGCCCAATGGATTTCAATGGGAAAGCTGTGAGACGAACAAAGGCGGCAAACACGGGGACGGTGATTCTTCAGGTGCGACCACCACTTCGAAAGGTAAGTTGGGAAGCTGTAGGTTGGGTAGACACCCAGGAGTTGGGCAAAGGGGGCCGTGGGGCACTGGGTGCAGGGGTGTCTTTTGGCGTCAGGAAATCTTATCCTCTGCTGGTCGCGGTTGGAGGGGTCCCTGGTGTTGAGGCTGCAGGAGTCCTCAGGAGCGTCGAAGTGAGTCCTTGGGTGCTAGATTCTTGGTCATAGTCGCCGGGGGGACGTCCTCGTGGTCTTTGTCCAATTTAGCTCGGGCCAGGCTCAGCGGGTGCAGAGTGGGCAGGATCCGCGGTCTCAGGCCGGGGCCTGGGTTTGCAGATGTTTGAGCAGAGCCACTGCTCGTGGGAGTCCCAGTCTTTAGTTGAGCCAGGCAGTCAGGTCCTCCGGGGATTGTGAGGTTGCTGACCACTGAAGAGGCCGGGGTTTAGCAGGAGCAGGTTCAAGGGTCGACAGGCCGGTAGGGCTGGGGCCAAGTCAGTTGTTGTCATCCTCTTGTTAGCAGCTGCACGGCTGGTCTTCTTTCTTCTTGTTCTTCTTGTAGTTTCGGAATCGGGATCTGAGGAAGGAAGGTTCAGGGTGCCCCTAAATACTAAATTTAGGGGCCTTACAGGTAGGTAAAGGGCAGGGACCAATAGGTCCCTTCCCTGGGGTGGGTACAGCCCCTATTCACCACTCTCCAGTGGGAGGGGGGCAGGAACCTGTCCCTCGTTGACTGGGTCCCCTCATCATCAAGATGACGGGGACTCGAGGTTGTGCTTCACCTCGCCTCCCCCACCTTAGGGGTGGAGTTGGCAGAGGTGGGCACCTCTCTTCCTCACTTTGTTTTTCCCGCCGGGTGTCCCGCCCAAGGGGGGGTAGAACCAGTGGGGACCAGTTGCTGAGTACAACAAGTGGCCTGGAGAAGCTCACAAAGGCGGTATGCCTTTGAAGCTTCTCCTTCGTGAACCCTGTCCATCCTGGGGGAGGAGGCTTGGCACCTCGTCCCAGGATGTGCATTGTTTCAGGCCCCCCGAGAACAGCAAGCTCTCGACCCAGGGGTCCAGAAACATGTCTGGTGGGGGCAGCCTGCGCAGCCACTCAGTCGGGTCACTGGGAATTTGTCGAGCTTCAGGGGGCATCTCTAAGATGCCCTCTGTCGTGCATTTTACATTAAATCCCACACTGGCATCAGTTTAATGTGCTGAGAAGTTTGATACCAAACTTCCCAGTCTTCAGTGCAGCCATTATGGTGCTGTGGAGTTCGTAATGACAACCTCCCAGCACCATATACTCTTAATGGCAGCACTGCACTTACAGGGCCCAGGAATGGACCTGGGCACTGTAGGGGTACAGGGCTCATGCACCTGTACCATCACCACTGGCATAGGGCACCCAGCTAGAGGGGTGACTGATGTATGCCAGGGCAGTGGTTGGTGGGCATGGCACACAGGCATGTGTGCCATGTCGTCTCTATTTTGTTCTGCACCCAGACACTCAGCCTGCAAAGGCAGTGTGTGTGTGTGTGCGTGTGTCAGGGTACAGGGCCTCTAAGGGTGGCACAATAAGTGCTGCAGCCCTTAGGGACCTTCTCTGGTCACAATGCCCTGGGTACCTAGGGTACCATTTACCAGGGGCTGACATGTGACCAGAGATGCCAATTGGGTTTAGGCTTCTGTAGGAGAGTAGGATCTGCTTCACATGGGTACCCCCACTTTTTGCTGGTGTTTCACTGTTTTTCGACCTTAGTCTGGCTGTGGCCCTGCTAATCAGGACCACTGCCTAGCTGCTTCCTTTCTAAAATGGTTTCCATGTACATTAGGTACGTAACTAATTGGATTCTGGAGTGCCTTATAAGCCCCTAGTATATGGTATACTATGTACCTAGGGCATAGGTACCTCAGAGGCCTACCAGGGGCTGCAGCATGTATTATGCCACCCCTGGGAAGCACTCCAAAATGGCACCGCAGGTCTGCTACTGCAGCCTGGGTAAGGGTGTGCTTGCACCCCTTACAGTGGTATAGGCTACCTATATCCACACATATATACAGACACATATAAAGCTATAAGCCACTCTTATGGCAGGCCTTGACAATCCTGAAGGCAGAGTGCTTGGTTTTATGTGAGAAGGTGCCCAAGCATGAGCTAAGCCCCTCTGCAGCTTTCGGAAATACTTCCTTATGGCTGTTCTGTGATACTGCCATACCATATACTCTTAAGTGCATTATAACCTCTCGGTAAATGCTAACTTTGGAATGTCGTGTTTGGTGTCAAACGCTTTGTAATACTACCCCCCTCCCCCGCCAGTTCTGGCGGCGGGGGTAGCATTCCACCCTTCTAGAGGGAGAGACATGTTCATACTGGCTAAACCTGGTAGGACTTTCCTGAGCCCTGGCATCACAAAATGGATGCCTCTGCCACAGACACGGGTCTGGCCTCCTGCTGCTGACCGAAACTCCGGCAGGGAAAGCTTGGACAATTGGTTTTCTGTCGAAGGGAGGTGTGACCACCTCCCCAGACAGGCAGATGTGTATTGGGGCTGGGCGGGAGCACTCTCTGGTGCTTTGAAGTCCTGCACTGGGGGCACGTTTGCTGTCCCTGTGCATTGCCCAGTTCAAACCGGTTGCAGGGGCTACCTGCCCCTGCTCTGGCGCAAAACTGGACAAAGGAAATGGGTGTAACCACCCCTCTTTCCAGGCCCACCGATAGGTGGGGCCTTAGAGTTAGTCCATCCCCTAAACTTACTATAAGTATAGGAATCCAGTCCCTAGGACTTGAGATTACTCTGGACGAAACTCTGCAACGTACATCCTGGACCTTCGACGTTCTATCCTGACTAGAAGACTGAAGAGATCTCCCTTGGGATCAAGGAGTGACTCCCCTGCTTGGCAGGCACCAAAGAAGCAACTGACCGGTCTGCATCACTGAAGCTCCCGCCGGACGCCGAAGTCTTTGCATCACCAGAGGTGGATTTCCAGACTTCCCCGAGGCTACCCTGAATCCACAGCAAAGCTGAGGCGTGTGGCCATCGTGGGTGATGTGGAACCGTGACCCCTGGACACCGTGAACTTTTGCAGCAACACTATCTTCCTGGTCCTCCTCGAAGTTGTGCTTTGGGCTTCGAGTAGCCCCAGCCTTGAGCACCTCCTGCTCTGAAGATTGTTGGCCTCCACTCCACGAGTGACCCGTGGGCCAGCTTGAAGTGCGACCGCTCGAGGCTCCTTCGCGATCACTAGCCCGTTGGCTAGCAGGTCCCCACGAAGGCAACTCCTTTTCTGATTGGGCTTCCCTGGTTGCTCCAGACGTGCCCTGACTTACCCTCGCTGGGTGAGTCCCTCAGACCTTGCTGGTCTGCAACGCAGTCCTTTCTCTGAATTCCAGTGACTTGCCGTTGCCAAGGCTTGTTGGGTTCAATCTGGTCACCGACACCGCAGCACTCGACAGACTTCGTGGGACTCTTTGATAACATTCATACAGTCAGGGAGTAGGTTAAGGTAACCAAGACTTCAGGAGCCAGATCGCTAGGTTGAGCTGTGCTTTGTCCGGGTGTGTGATCTCTCCACGGTTCTGTGTTAAGAGGCGTGGGGAGAGGTGTAGTTTGTGATGTGGGACCACTGATAGTTCCAGCAGTGTTATGTACCATGGTTGTCTGGCCCATGTTGGAGCAACTAGGATGAGTTTCAGTGAGTGTTGCTGCAGTTTGCGCACCACCAATGGAATGAGTGGGAGAGGCGTAAAAGCGTGCGCAAATTTGCCTGACCAATTCATTCATATCTCATTGCCTTTGGACAATGGGTGTGGATATCTGGTGGCGAAGCTTGGGCATTTTGTGTTGTAATGTGTGGCGAAGAGATCTATCTGTGGCTGCCCCCACATTTGGAAAAACGGTTGAAGAACTTGTGGATGGAGTTCCCATTCGTGAATCTGTTGTGTCGGACGACTTAACAGATCCGCTATGCTATTTTGGACTCCTGGAATGTGTTGGACTAGGAGAAAAATGTTTTGAGGAATAGCTCACCTCCATATGCTCTGCGCTAATTGAGAGAGCTGTAGGGAGTGTGTCCCGCCTTGTTTTTGTATATAGTACATTGCTGTCATATTGTCGGTGCAGACTAGGACAGCTTTGCCTGATATTTGTTTCTGGAATGATTTTAATGCCAGAAATATTGCTAGTAACTCCAGGTGATTGATGGAGTAATTTTTGCTGAGGTGTCCATTTGCCTTCGACGGTATGATGTAATAGATGAGCTCCCCAGACGGTGAGCGATGCATCTGCTGTTAGTACAATCTGTGGAACCGGCTCTAAGAGCGGTCGCCCTTTGGAAAGGTTTTGTGTCTTCCACCAGTGCAGAGAGTGATGCATGCAGCCGTCCACCAACACCAGAGCTGTGAGCTGACCTTGAGCCTGGTTCCACTGACGTGCTAAGCATTCCTGTAGGGGGGAATGTGGAGTCTGGCATGAGGTACTATGAATATGCAAGAGGCCATCATCCCTATGAGCTGCATGAACACTCGAGCTGGAAGCGAGTGTTGTGGTTGGAATTTTGTAATGAGACTTTGTATGCTTGCTATCCTGGTGGACTGGGATATGCAAGGCCTTTTGAGGTGTTTATTGTGGCACAGAGATACTCCTGGATGTGGGACGGTTGTAGGTGAGACTTTGTGAGGTTTATGGTGAATCCTAAGTCGTGAAGTAGTTGGATTGTGGCGTGTGTGTGATTTACACACTGGCTGTATGACTTGGCTTTTATGAGCCAGTCGTCAAGTATGGGAAGACGTGAATATGTTGTCTTCTTAGGTGAGCTGCAACTACTGCTAGACATTTTGTGAAGACTCTGGGTGCTGTGGTGACTCCGAATGGGAGAACCTTGAAGTGGTAATGCTGACCCTCCACTACAAATCTGAGATATTTCTTGTGAGCGGGGTGAATGGGAATATGGAAGTAGGCGTTCTTGAGATCTAGGGTGGCAAGGAAATCGCCTTGTGTGAGCAGAGGAAGGACCTGTTGAAGTGTGACCATGTGAAAATGGGCTGATTGTATGTAAAGGTTTAGGGGTCTGAGGTCCAGGATGGGTCTCAGGGTTCCGTCATTCTTTGGAATGAGGAAGTACAGGGAGTAAACTCCCGTGTTTTGCTGATGCAGGGGAACTGGTTCTATTGCATGTTTTTGTAGGAGGGAAAGCACTTCTTGCTTTAGCAGCGATATATGTTCTGTTGACATTTGGTGCTGTCTGGGTGGTATGTTTGGGGGAGTAGAGGTGAGTTCTAGACAATAACTTGTTTTAATGATTTGTCTCACCCACCTGTCGGTAGTGATGTTGCTCCAGACAGGTAGGAATTGTAGCAGTTTTCCCCCGACCGGAGTGGAATGGTTCGGGGGGAGTGGAGGGAAGTCACTGGGTGGGGGTGGAGGAGGAGCGAGTATTGTTAGTTTTGCCTCTGCCTTTGTTATTATTGCCTCTGTAGCCTCCTCTATGATAACCTCTGGTAAAGGTTGTTTGGGTGGGACTTTTGTAGGAAGTGTAGGGGTTGTCAGAGGAATAACCTCTAGAGGTGCCTTTATAAGAGGAGCGACGAAAAGAACGTCTGGGGGCTTGCGATTGTAAGGCTCCCATTGAATTGGCGGTGTTGGTGTCTTTTTTCATCTTTTCTAAAGATGAATCTACAGCAGGGCCAAATAAATGTTCCTGATCGAACGGTTGGTTGAGTATGGAAGTTTGTGCTTCTGGTTTAAGCCCTGAAATGCGTAGCCATGCATGTCTATGTAAAAGTACACTCGTGTTGATGACTCGGGAGGCGGTGTATTCCACATCTAGAGCACAACGAATGGAGGTATTGGTTATAAGTTTACCCTCCTGAATGAGGTCATTGGCTTTTGTCTTGTACTTATCTGGAAGATGTTGTAATAGGGTCTCTAGTTCGTCATAGTGTGCCCTATCATATCTAGCCAGCAAGGCTTGTGTGTTTGCAATTCTCCATATGTTGGCTGCTTGTGTCGCTATCCTTTTGCCAGAGGCATCTAATAGTTTTGACTCCTTATCAGGAGGTGGAGCATTGCCCGATGTTTGGGAGTTAGCCCTTTTCCTGGCGTTGGAGAACACTAAGGAATCCAATGGGATCTGACCTTTGATATAAACAGGGTCAGCTGGGGTAGATTTATATTTCTTTTCTATTCTAGGGTTAATAACCCTAGTCCTTATGGGATCTTTGAACACCTCGGGTGCGTGTTTAATTACCCCATTTAACATAGGGAAAACAGAAGTGGATCTTTGAGATGTGTCAAATGTGTCCATTAGAAAATCTTCTACAGGGTCTGTATGGAGATTTACCCCGTGGTAATGTGCAGCCCTGTGTATGAGCTGTGTGAACCCCATAGTGTCTTCTGGAGGGGAAGGTCTAAAGGATATATATCTTCCTGTGGTACATCAGGGACATCTGGTGTGCCATAGTTGTCCCATGGAAAAAAAAAGTACAAACAACAGGGGTATACCCAATTGACCCTTTATAAACCTGGGTAAGTTACGTAATATCATACAAAGCAAAAATGGTCTAATAGAAATAATACTCAGAATAAGTTTTTGAGTAGAGCACGTTTAATTACTCTCTCTTAGGTTATTACTCTAAAAAGATTCTATCAAAATATTTTTCACATACTACATAGAAAATGACATCTGCTCATGAAGAAGAGCATGTATACACAAAAGAAATGTACATACAAAATCACATGACATAAATCAAAACATACAGTAGGACATCAATACTAACCCTAAAACAAATTGATTTCTACTAGTGTCCTCCTTACAATTTCTGAAAGGACCACTAGGAGGTAGTCTACATAATACACTTAAGGTCTCTTAACTAATATAGACCATCCTAGTGTACCATCAAACAAAATCAACGCAATATTATATATCCACGACTTATCCTTTTGAAGTGTCTACGCAACCGCGTTTCAGCCTTACTCCTTCTTCGGCCTCCTCAGGACAGGGTTAACACATAACTGCAGACATACTACAAAGAGATGATAAAATAATAATGGCATTACTACAACCATCCATAGCGCAAGGGTAAGGTGGTAGGGGATGGTGGCTGCCCAAAGAGTCATCTTATTCCACAGTGCATTTAAAGCACTCAAGAACCGGTGAACAGTATCTAATGTAAACCACGTGAAAAGAAAGAGTGAAATCCAAAAACCAAAGCACTTATGGCACCAATGCTTAAATGATCAATATGAATGCAACCCTCGAGTGGCATAAGGGAAACAGAAAAGAGCACTAACCCTATTCACCAATGACGCACACATGACCTAGTGTATCAAAAATGCCAAGAAAAAGCATGCGGGAACCCTAAGGCTACCTCATACTCACTTCAAATAAAGAAATCCCACCGCCACAATTTGCAAATAAGGCGGTAATTCAAATTAACAGGGTCCTAGATAGACTGGTGTACCTAAAACGATATAACATCAACACTTCTTATAAAATAGACAGTCAAACGTGACCAGCTCACAGGACTCAAAACTCAAAAGGGCTTACCTCCCTAACTCGAATGACGGCTCACTGCCGGTCCACAGCGCAAAAGTCGCTATTAATATTCCTTTCCTCCGCTGGATATAAACGCCACAATCACCTAAGTGAAGCCAACAAATATTATAGTATATCTATCTGACTTTCGATCCATACTGCTCGCACGCGCTTGAAATGTATCCATGTAAGGTAGACGTCTACTTACTTGAATTTAACACGGGTTTATTCACTATTCCAAACTCCGATGTCCGCCCACCATCTGGATGTGAACAGAGGAGGCGAGCGCGTCTCTATACCGGTCAATTCTTAACCGGCATGCCGTGGCACATCAAAGAGGCATAGGCATAGAAAGGGGACTACGAGGCCTCCAAATTTCAAATAGAGAACGACAGCCATATTGACAAGGGAATGAATCCTCAAAGTAAAAAGAGGTTCTACCCTGCATTAGGGGAATTAAAAGTGAGAGTAGCCAACTCCGGAAAGACAAAAATGAGGTTTTATATCGCCCAAATCAAAAAAAGAGAACAACAATACTGGTCTCTCTAAATGATAAACAGCTAAAGATAAAGTAAGATAAAAATGCCTATGTCGATAAAAACGGGGAAACAAAATCTATATATATAATAATTTCTCACAAATTCTGTTACATTCCACATTAACACATTATAGTAGGGCTAGGGTATTCAACCTTTAATTATGGACTGTGTATCTTGATGCTATGGGATTTCATGGCCAGTACACTTTCAGACGTTTCTCTATTATCTGTGTTTTTTACATGTATATTTGGAATATAATAGAATTTGTGAGAATTCATGTTTGTTGCATATAATGTGTTAATGTGGAATGTAACAGAATTTGTGAGAAATTATTATATATTTTTTTGTACACAATGTGTTAATGTGTGGTCTTATTGCTCGGCGCCCCATGCTGTGACCGTGAGATGGTTGGGTGGATTGGTGGCGTCCTTTAGATTCATAGGGTCCCTTGGACCGGGATAACTTTTTCTCGCCTTACGGATAGAGTTACTTATTATATATTTAGATGATCTTTTTGTTGGTTCACTTAATTATGAGAAAGGGTAATTGGGTACGTCGATTTTGTTTCCCCGTTTTTATCGACATAGGCATTTTTATCTTACTTTATCTTTAGTTAAAGTCTGTTTCCCTTATGCCACTCAAGGGTTGCATTCATATTGATCATTTAAGCATTGGTGCCATAAGTGCTTTGGTGTTTGGATTTCACTCTTTCTTTTCACGTGGTTTACATTAGATACTGTTCACCGGTTCTTGAGTGCTTTAAATGCACTGTGGAATAAGATGACTATTTGGGCAGCCACCATCCCCTACCACCTTACCCTTGCGCTATGGATGGTTGTAGTAATTGTGAGAAGTTGGCCTGATATATAATGTCACTAATT
Source organism: Triturus cristatus (assembly GCF_964204655.1). NCBI lineage: Eukaryota > Metazoa > Chordata > Amphibia > Caudata > Salamandridae > Triturus > Triturus cristatus. The sequence goes on from NC_140592.1 coordinate 846,395,620, forward strand.
CTAGTGTACACCTTGTTTCAGTCCAAACAACCCTTATGGTGATTGGTTGTAAAGTCAACCTTATAGACCAGCTATCCTAGTGGTAGCATGGACAAGAGCAGTCTTAGGCTAAACTCTGAATGGCATGTGAAGCCAGCTGTGATACCATATATAATCCCTTTAATACCAAATGAAAGGACACCACAACAGATATATATATAAAATAAAGTGTATTTATTCTAGTCAAACCCTCAGCACTCTTTATGAGATTCGAGGTAAGTACAACACAGTCTTATTCAAGCATACATTAAGTCACACAGGTAAGTAATACAGTTAGGCCCTAGGGGCCACGCAAACCATATACCAAGGAAGTGGTATAAGGACCACTGTCACGGAAATAGAATAGGCCTAGGCCTAGGGAATCGCTGGGGCTACACTACACTACCAACAGTTAGGAAATGGGAGGCCCACGGGATTCAGGTGCAGAGTGGAAACACTCACGCGTAATGCGTAAAATCGATAGAAATAGTACAGTTCTGAAATAAGCAGTTTTAGGACACTTCTGGAGTAGCTAGAAAGTCGAGACTCGGAAACTAGACCCTAGGATAGTCACTACCCTTGTGAGCACCGAAGTACCCAAGTTACCTAGCCCACGGGCTGCGGGTGCATAGGTGTGAACTTGCGTCGGGTTTCATCGTGGACTTCTATGGATGCCTGAAGGAAAGTTGCTGACAGGCAGTCAGTGCAGAGTGTCCGGTGGATCCCAAGGCCGGGATCAAGAAGGAAGGGTACCTGCAAGCAGAAGGGACAGAGTCAAGGTCACTAGCCAGTGACCACGTGGAACCAGGAAGGAACCAGGCGATATTGTGAAGATTGCAGGTGAAGAGGTGAAGCTTGTCGCAGCAGCCACGGGTACCAGGAGACGTCAAGGACAACCAGGACCAGGAGGCGAGCTGTCCCACGAAGGCTCTTGCTGTCGGCATCGTCGAAGTCGAACTAGGACTCACCAAGCCTTGGCAAGCGGAACCCACGAAGAATGGAGGACTTACTTCTGGTGCAGACCAGGAAGGTCTGGGGTGCTTCTCTTTTGCAGAGAAGCGGGAGCCAGTCTGGAGGAGCCAAACCAGCAGTGAAGATTCAAAGGCGTGTCGTCGCAAAGGCCGCTAGCCAACGGGCAAGCAACCGGACAGACGCGGCAAGCAGGAAAATGCAGAAGGGCCCCACGCAGGACTCGTGGAGTGTGGGGGGCTGATCTTCGGTGCAGATGGTGCTTGGGTTTGGGGCTTCTCAATCCCCGGTGCACAACTTCGAGGGTACCTCAGAAGCTGCGCTGGAAGATACTCGCCACTTTTCCCAGGTAGCCGGTCCCACGTCTCTCGTCGCCTCCACGGATCTCAGCTTGGCTGTGGATGTGGATCAGCGTCGGAAAAGTCTGGAAGTCAAGGCTCCGGTCGGGCTCTGCAGTCGGTCCCTCGTAGAACTTCAGCAAAGCAAAGGGTAAGTCTCTTGATGGTGCCTGTTTGCACAGGGTAGCCACTCCTTGGCCACAAGGGAGATTCTTCAGTCTTCTTCTTTCGTCGAATGTCGAAGGTCCAGAGTTTCTGTTCAAGTTGCAGGTTCAGGATAATCTAATCTCCTGGGGCCCAGCTACCACTCTTATACTAATCTGGGGGTCTGGGTTGCCTGCTAGGTCACGCCTTATGGGTGGGACCTGGGAGGGGGGTGGTTACACCCCCTTCCCTTTGTCCAGTTTCGCGCCAGGACTGGGGCTGGTGTGCCCCAGCACCGGTTTGAACTGGACTATGCATGGGACACCTTGTGTGCCCCAGGCAGTGTCTTGTTTCTTTCATCCCTCCCTGCCCCAATACACTAAGGCCTGTCTGGGGTGGTGCTCGCACCTCCCAAGGCAGGAAACCTATTGTCCATCGTGCCGGGATCACTCCCAGCAGCAGGAGGTCAGACTTGTGTCGTGGCAGCAGCATCCATTTTGTGATGCTGGGGCTCTGGTTAACTTTAACCGGGTAAGTAGGTTTCAACATGTCTTCTCCCTCTAGAAGGGAGGGATAATATCCTCATCCCCAGAAATGGGATGGGGGTATTATTCCAAAGTGTTAGACACCTTACACGACATGCTTTGATAAAGCCAAACCATAGTTACCATAACCGTTTAAGATTATAAGGCACTTTAAGAGTATATGGTAGGCTATATCATAGAACAGCTGTAAGGACATGGTTCCGAAAGCTGCAGACAGGCTCAGCTCATGCTAGAGCACCATCTTACATGTTACCAAGCACTCTGCCTCCATGATTGTTAAGGCCTGCCATAGGAGTGGCTGATAGGTACACATGTGTCTATATATAAGATAGGTATAGGAATACTACACCTAAGCAAGGGGTGGTTACACGACCCTGCACCAGATGAGTGATCAGCCAGTTGTGTCATAATGGAAGGCCAGGCCAGGGGTAGCATAATACATGCTGCAGCCCCTGGTAGGCCTAGGGTACACCTATGCCCTGGGTACCTAAGGTACACTGTACAGGGGCCAATAAGGTGATCCTATCCAAATGGGTTATGCACCTAAAGTACATAGTATTAATTTAGAGAGAGAACAGCAGGGCTGTGGGTCTGATTAGCAGGCCCACAGCCACATCTAAGTCGAAAACCAGTAAAGCAAAAGCAAAAAGTGGGGGTGAACATAGAAAGCAGACCCTCCTTTCCTACAACCCCCCCCCCAAACTTAGGGACATTAAACTAACCTTGACCAGTTGAGTCTTCATGTTCTAAGTGGAAATATCTGGAGAGTCCATCTGCATTGGCATGGTCAGTCCCAGGTCTATGTTCCACTGTGAAGTCCATCCCCTGTAGGGAAATGGACCACCTAAGAAGTTTGGGATTTTCACCCTTCATCTGATTTAGCCACAAGAGGGGCTTATGGTCTGTCTGAATCTTGAAGTGAGTGCCAAACAAGTATGGCCTCAGCTTCTTCAGGGCCCAAACCACAGCAAAGGCCTCCCTCTCAATAGCTGACCAACGTTTCTCTCTAGGGGTCAGCCTTCTACTTATAAAAGCAATGGGCTGGTCTTGACCATCTATATTAAGTTGTGAAAGAACAGCTCCCACACCCAACTCAGAAGCATCTGTCTGGACAATGAACTCTTTGGAGTAGTCTGGACTTTTCAGAATAGGTGCACTGCACATGGCCTGCTTCAGGTCATCAAATGCTTTTTGACAGCTTACTGTCCACTGAACTTTCTTTGGCATTTTCTTGGAGGTCAAGTCATTAAGTGGTGTCACAATGGACCCATAGTTCTTAACAAACTTTCTGTAGTAACCAGTCAGGCACAAGAAAGCTCTGACCTGAGTCTGGGTAGTTGGAGGAGTCCAGTCCTTTTATGGTCTGGATCTTGCTCTCCAGTGGTTGAACCTGACCCCCACCAACTAGGTGGCCCAGGTATATTGATAGTGAGGCCTGCCTTTTGCAGGGCCTCTAAAACATTCCTCAGGTGGACCAGGTGATCCTCCCAGGTGGAGCTAAAGACAGCAATATCATCAAGATAAGCTGCACAGTAATCATCCAACCCAGTAAGGGCTTGATTCACCAACCTTTGGAAAGTGGCAGGTGCATTCTTCAAACCAAAGGGCATTACCACAAATTGATAATGTCCTCCTGGGGTCGAGAAAGCAGTTTTGGCCTTTGCATTCTCAGCTAGTCTATTTGCCAGTAGCCTGCTGTCAGGTCGATTGTGCTAAAAAACTTAGCAGCTGCCAGTCTGTCAATGAGCTCATCTGCCCTAGGTATTGGGTGGGCATCTTTCCTAGTGACAGCATTGCGACCTCTGTAATCCACGCAAAACCTCATCTCTCTCTTACCATCTTGGGTGTGAGGTTTTGGCACAAAGACTGCGGGACTAGCCCAAGGGGTCTCTGAAGGTTCAATGACTCCCAGCTCCAACATCTTTTCTACCTCAACTTTTATGCAGTCCCAGACATGGTCAGGTTGCCTGTAGATTTTACTCTTCACAGGCAGACTGTCACCAGTGTCCACCTCATGGGTGCACCAGTTTGTCTGACTTGGGGTCAGAGAGAACATATGTCTGTAGGATTGCAGAACTTGTCTGCAGTCCTGTTGCTGATGGACAGTGAGGCTGTCAGAAAAGACCACACCATGAACTGAGCCATCATCAGGGTTCTGAGTCAACAGGTCTGGGAGAGGGTCACTCTCTTCCTCCTGCCCCTCATCTGTAGCCATGAGTAAGCCCATGTCTGCCCTGTCAACATATGCCTTCAATCTGTTGACATGAAGCACCCTGTGGGGGCTTCTGGGAGTCCCAAGGTCCACCAAGTAGGTGACTTCTCCCTTTTTCTCAACAATAGTGTGGGGTGCAGACCATTTGTCTTGGAGTGCTGCTGGGGCCACTGGCTCCAACACCCACACTTTCTGCCCTGGCTGGTAAACAGTCAGCACAGCCTTTTGGTCATGCCAAGCTTATTGGAGTTCTTGGCTTGCCTCAAGGTTTTTAGAAGCCTTCTTCATATACTCTGCCATCCTGGAGCGGAGACCAAGTACATAATCCACTATATCAAGTTTGGGTTGTCTGAGAGGTCTCTCCCATCCTTCCCTTACTAAACATAGGGGTCCTCTTACAGGATGCCCAAGCAAAAGCTCAAAAGGGCTGTAGCCAACCCCCTTTTGTGGGACCTCTCTGTAAGCAAACAGAAGGCAGGGTAAAAGGATGTCACATCTTCGCCTAAGCTTGTCTGGTAACCCTTTTATCATTCCCTTTTAGGCTCTTGTTGAATCTCTCAACAAGCCCATTGCACTGTGGGTGATAGGGTGTGGTGAACTTGTAGTTCACACCACACTCCTTCCACATTGCAGTCAAATATCCTGACATGAAGTTGGCACCTCTGTCAGAAATGACCTCCTTTGGAAAGCCCACTCTGGAGAATACTCCAAGTAGGGCCCTTGCCACAACAGGAGCTGTTGTGGTCCTCAGGGGAATAGCTTCTGGATACCTGGTGGCATGGTCCACTATCACCAGTATGAATCTGTGCCCAGATGCTGTTTGTGGGTCCATTGGTCCTACAATGTCTATGCCCACTCTTTCAAAGGGAACCCCCACCACAGGTAGTGGTATGAGGGGGGCCTTTGTGGTGCCACCTGATTTGCCACTGTCTTGGCAGGTGACACAGGAGCGACAAAACTCCTTGGTATCTTCTGACATATGGGGCCAGTGAAAGTGAGAGACAAGCCTGTCCCAAGTCTTGTTCTGGCCTAAGTGTCCTGCAAGGGGAATATCATGGGCCAAGGTAAGAAGAAAGCCTCTGAACTTCAGTGGTATGACCAACCTCCTGGATGCACCAGGCTTGGGGTCTCTAGCCTCTGAATACAGCAGCCCTTCATCCCAATACACTCTATGGGTACCTTGAGCATTCCCTGCAGCCTCAGCAGCAGCCTGCTGTCTGAGGGGTTCAAGAGAGGGGCAGTCTAATTGTGCCTGCCTCAGTTCTGCCCTTGAAGGTCCCCCTGTCCCAAGAAACTCAACCTGATCAGGTTCAAGTTCTTCTAAGACAGTTCCTTCAGGGCTCTCAGAATCATCCTCCTGTGAGGGCTGATCCAGTGCCTGAGGCAGGGGGGAAGGCACAGCCTTTACCCTACTGCTCCTTCTCTTGGTTTGTGACTGGTCCATAGTTCCAGGATCCAGCACTTGTTCAGTGGTGCACTTTTTGGCCTGTGACCTGGTCACAGCAAGGACATGTGCATCTATCCCTAGCATTTCTGCATGGGTCCTATACTCCACTTCAGACCAAACTGAAGTTTCAAGATCATTGCCCAGTAAACACTCCACAGGAAGGTCTGAACTAATAACAACTTTCTTGAGGCCAGTTACCCCTCCCCAGGAGAAGTTAACAATTGCCGCACTATGGGAGGTAGTGGCATTGCTAGCGTTGGTCACTAGGTAGTTCTCACCTAGTATGATCTGTCTAGGGTCCACAAAGGCAGGTGTCACCATTGTGACACTAGCCCCAGTGTCCCTGTAGGCCTGAGCCATCCTATCATTGATAAAAGGAGTCTGTCTGTACTTGCCCAGGTTACTGGGGCCTACAGTAGAGGACAAAGCTATGTCCCCATCACAGATCAGAACAGCCTGAGTAGGTATCCTGACTAGGCCAGAATCCTCCTCAGTTCCCAGGGTTAACCCTACTACACCCTTTTGCTGGGAACCACCACTTACAGCTGAACTAGGGGGTACAGTTGCCTTAGGGGCAATGGTGGCTGGGGGCTTATCCTTCTTGGTGCACTCACTAAACCAATGTGAGTTGGACTTACAATAGTTGCACCATGGTTTCTTTTGGCCATCTTTCTTTTTATCCTTTTTGTGACCAACCTCCCCCTGAGCCTTTTGGGGGCCTGGTGAAGACTTCTGGTCTTTTTGTTTCTGATCATTACCCTTCTGGTCTGCCTTTTTCTGATCACCGCCCTGGTTCTGGTTTTTCTGCTTAACTCTAGTCCTGACCCATCTATCTGCCTTCTTTCCCAATTCTTGGGGAGAAGTCAGATCAGAATCAATCAGGTGTTGATGCAGTAGCTGGTTTTGACAGTTGTTAAGGATTTGTTCTCTCATGATCAAATTATACAATCCTGTATAGTCCTTAACCTTACTTCCCACTAGCCAGCCTTCCAGAGCCTTTGTGGCACAATCTACAAAGTCAGTCCAGTCCTGAGTCTGTGTCTTCTGGGTATCCCCGAACAACAACCTGTATTGTTCAGTGGTTAGGCCAAACCCATCAATTAGAGCACTCTTCAGGACAGTGTAATTGTCTGCATCCTCATCGCTAACTGTGAGGAGCTTGTCTCTACCTTTCTCAGAGAAGGAGAGCCACAAGATAGCTGCCCACTGACTTTGGGGTACCTGCTGTACTTTGCAAGCCCTCTCCAAAGCAGTTATCCATTTGTGGATGTCATCCCCACACTTGTAGGGAGGGACAATCTTGCTCAGGTTTCTATTATCATAGTGCCTGTCTCTATCCTTAGGGATATTGCTGCCACCAGTGGGTTCTAACCCACTTAACGTTTTCTCTCTAGCCAGAGCAAGCTTCTCCTTGGCAAGGGCAAGTTCTTCCCTCTCAATCCTTAGATTAGCTTCCCTCATTCTGGCTTCATGCTCTTTTCTCTAGGGGGGAAGTCATTCCCCTGTGAGAAGAGGCATTAGAGATGCTAGAGACATGGGAGTGGATGGATTCCCTTGAAGGGGATCTGTCTCTCCTGCTTCTCTGGTTAAGCCTACTTGGGGGTCTGTATGGGGGGACCCCATGCAAACTCCCATGTAAGCTTAGGTTAGCCTGGCTAAGTCTTCCTACTTGGCCCTGGCTGTCTACCTCCTCATCTGAAGTCCCATCTGACTCATCTGTAGCGGGTAGACCCTCCCCTCTACCTAGGGTACCAGCCTGTGAGGCCCTAAGAGCATCATATTCCTCTAGGATCTGTACTAGCTGAAGGAGGGTAGGGTTTGCACCCTGTTTTAACTTTCTGGAGGTACACAATTGTCTCATCTCCTGAAAGGTTAGGGTATCATATCTAGAGGGGATCTTTCTCAGACCGGCCCCTCCTGAGAGAAAATCTCATTGATCTCCTCCCAGAGACATGATCTAGTGAGGGTGTGGTGTGTGCACCTACCTACACAACTTGTTTCTACTAAACCTCTCTAGTAGTTGTAGTCAGGGTGTGCTAGGCCCTTCAACCTACAACAACTAAGTCCAGTAGGACTTAAGTATTATAATCTATGTTATATGTACCTAAACAATATCTGTGTGATCTTTCAATTTAGTATCTCAAGATTACAATGGTATTACAACAGCAAGCTCAGATCCCAACCGCTGCTCACCAATGTGAGAAGTTGGCCTGATATATGATGTCACTAATTCTAGTGTACACCTTGTATCAGTCCAAACAACCCTTATGGTGATTGGTTGTAAAGTCAACCTTATAGACCAGCTATCCTAGTGATAGCATGGACAAGAGCAGTCTTAGGCTAAACTCTGAAGGGCATGTGAAGCCAGCTGTGATACCATATATAATCCCTTGAATACCAAATGAAAGGACACCACAACAGATATATATATAAAATAAAGTGTATTTATTCTAGTCAAACCCTCAGCACTCTTTATGAGATTCGAGGTAAGTACAACACAGTCTTATTCAAGCATACATTAAGTCTCACAGGTAAGTAATACAGTTAGGCCCTAGGGGCCACGCAAACCATATACTAAGGAAGTGGTATAAGGACCACTGTCACGGAAATAGAATAGGCCTAGGCCTAGGGAATCTCTGGGGCTACACTACACTACCAACAGTTAGGAAATGGGAGGCTCACGGGATTCAGGTGCAGAGTGGAAACACTCACACGTAATGCGTAAAATCGATAGAAATAGTACAGTTCTGAAATTAGCAGTTTTAGGACACTTCTGGAGTAGCTAGAAAGTCGAGACTCGGAAACTAGACCCTAGGATAGTCACTACCCTTGTGAGCACCGAAGTACCCAAGTTACCTAGCCCACGGGCTGCGGGTGCATAGGTGTGAACTTGCGTTGGGTTTCGTCGTGGACTTCTATGGATGCCTGAAGGAAAGTTGCTGACAGGCAGTCAGTGCAGAGTGTCCGGTGGATCCCAAGGCCGGGATCAAGAAGGAAGGGTACCTGCAAGCAGAAGGGACAGAGTCAAGGTCACTAGCCAGTGACCACGTGGAACCAGGAAGGAACCAGGCGATGTCGTGAAGATTGCAGGTGAAGAGGTGAAGCTTGTCGCAGCAGCCACGGGTACCAGGAGACATCAAGGACGACCAGGACCAGGAGGCGAGCTGTCCCACGAAGGCTCTTGCTGTCGGCGGCGTCGAAGTCGAACTAGGACTCACCAAGCCTTGGCAAGCGGAACCCACGAAGAATGGAGGACTTGCTTCTGGTGCAGACCAGGAAGGTCTGGGGTGCTTCTCTTTTGCAGAGAAGCGGGAGCCAGTCTGGAGGAGCCAAACCAGCAGTGAAGATTCAAAGGTGTGTCGTCGCAAAGGCCGCTAGCCAACGGGCAAGCAACTGGACAGACGCGGCAAGCAGGAAAATGCAGAAGGGCCCCACGCAGGACTCGTGGAGTGTGGGGGGCTGATCTTCGGTGCAGATGGTGCTTGGGGTTGGGGCCTCTCAATCCCCGGTGCACAAATTCGAGGGTACCTCAGAAGCTGCGCTGGAAGATACTCGCCACTTTTCCCAGGTAGCCGGTCCCACGTCTCTCGTCGCCTCCACGGATCTCAGCTCGGCTGTGGATGTGGATCAGGGTCGGAGAAGTCTGGAAGTCAAGGCTCTGGTCGGGCTCTGCAGTCGGTCCCTCGGAGAACTTCAGCAAAGCAAAGGGTAAGTCTCTTGATGGTGCCTGTTTGCACAGGGTAGCCACTCCTTGGCCACAAGGGAGATTCTTCAGTCTTCTTCTTTCGTCGAATGTCGAAGGTCCAGAGTTTCTGTTCAAGTTGCAGGTTCAGGATAATCTAATCTCCTGGGGCCCAGCTACCACTCTTATACTAATCTGGGGGGCTGGGTGCCTGCTAGGTCACGCCTTATGGGTGGGACCTGGGAGGGGGGTGGTTACACCCCCTTCCCTTTGTCCAGTTTCGCGCCAGGACTGGGGCTGGTGTGCCCCAGCACCGGTTTGAACTGGACTATGCATGGGACACCTTGTGTGCCCCAGGCAGTGTTTCGTTTCTTTCATCCCTCCCTGCCCCAATCCACTAAGGCCTGTCTGGGGTGGTGCTCGCACCTCCCAAGGCAGGAAACCTATTATCCAAGCCTCTCGTGCCGGGCTCACTCCCAGCAGCAGGAGGTCAGACTTGTGTCGTGGCAGCAGCATCCATTTTGTGATGCTGGAGCTCTGGTTAACTTTAACCGGGTAAGTAGGTTTCAACATTTCTTCTCCCTCTAGAAGGGAGGGATAATATCCTCATCCCCAGAAATGGGATGGGGGTATTATTCCAAAGTGTTAGACACCTTACACGACATGCTTTGATAAAGCCAAACCATAGTTACCATAACCGTTTAAGATTATAAGGCACTTTAAGAGTATATGGTAGGCTATATCATAGAACAGCTGTAAGGACATGGTTCCGAAAGCTGCAGACAGGCTCAGCTCATGCTAGAGCACCATCTCACATGTTACCAAGCACTCTGCCTCCAGGATTGTTAAGGCCTGCCATAGGAGTGGCTGATAGGTACACATGTGTCTATATATAAGATAGGTATAGGAATACTACACCTAAGCAAGGGGTGGTTACACGACCTTGCCCCAGCTGAGTGATCAGCCAGTTGTGTCATAATGGAAGGCCAGGCCAGGGGTGGCATAATACATGCTGCAGCCCCTGGTAGGCCTAGGGTACACCTATGCCCTGGGTACCTAAGGTACACTGTACAGGGGCCAATAAGGTGATCCTATCCAAATGGGTTATGCGCCTAAAGTACATAGTATTAATTTAGAGAGAGAACAGCAGGGCTGTGGGTCTGATTAGCAGGCCCACAGCCACATCTAAGTCGAAAACCAGTAAAGCAAAAGCAAAAAGTGGGGATGAACATAGAAAGCAGACCCTACTCTCCTACAGTAATGCCATTATTATTTTATCATCTCTTTGTAGTATGTCTGCAGTTATGTGTTAACCCTGTCCTGAGGAGGCCGAAGAAGGAATAAGGCCGTAACGCGGTTGCGTAGACACTTCAAAAGGAGGAGTCGCGGAAATATAATATTGCGTTGATTTTGTTTGATGGTACACTAGGATGGTCTATATTAGTTAAGAGACCTTAAGTGTATTATCTAGACTACCTCCTAGTGGTCCTTTCAGAAATTGTAAGGAGGACACTAGTAGAAATCAATTTGTTTTAGGGTTAGTATTGATGTCCTATTGTATGTTTTGATTTATGTCATGTGATTTTTTATGTACATTTCTTTTGTGTATACATGTTCTTCTTCATGAGCAGATGTCATTTTCTATGTAGTATGTGAAAAATATTTTGATAGAAAGAGAGAGTAATTAAACGTGCTCGGGGAATCAGGATGAATGGGTTCCTCTAAAGGTTCATTGTCTCCTCCGTCTACTCCGTCCTCAGAGTTATCATCGTCATCGTCCTGTGGTGGAGGAGATGGTGAGGGAAGTGGAGATGGGGTAGGAGAGTGGTGTGGAGAGGGATGTGGAGGTGTAGATGGAACTCTGAGAGGAGATGTGGCAATGTCTTTCTTCTTTGGTGGTAATGGAGCCGGTACAGGCGTGTCCATTTTCCTTTTCCTGGAGCTGAGTATGAGTTGACCTGTTTTTGGGTCTTTTAGAAGAGTTTTTTGGTTTGGGTCAGGTAGGAAAAGTTCTTGTGGAGGTTGTTGCTTCGGTGCCAATTTTTTCGGTTCCGAATGTTTACGTGGCAACTGTTCTGGAGCTTGTTTACATTGCTTAGGCTTGTCGTGAGGTTTCTTTGGTTCCAAAGGAGTCTTTGAAACCGATTGTTTGTTCGACTTCGAGGGTTTTTCCGGTTCCGAAGGTTGAGTGTCTGTGCTCTTCGGAAGCGTTTTTTTTGGTCAGTTCCAATGGTTTTTTCGGTGTGGAGGGTTCAGTACCTGGAGGTTTCGGTGCCGAAAGCGCCGATGTGGAACTAGTTGTCGGCACGGAGGGGGACGGCAGTTTTTTTTTGGGTGCCGGGGACGGTGTTTCGGCATGGACGACAGGTTGACTAGATCCTGAGTGACCTGAAGGCTTGTTTGTCGACTTCTTTGCCGTGTACGAAGGCGGGGCGTGGGAAGTTTTGTCCCCGTGTTTACCTAGGCCCGAAGGTGAAGGTGTTACAGAAACCTTTTTGGGGGTGGGTGGAGGGAGGGAGGGGGTCGATGTCTGTACTCACGACCCGCTGCCCTTGAGTGATGTCTTCGATGTCGGAGTCGTCGGCTTCGGAAGCGCTGATGACGTCTTCTTCGACCCGTTCCTGCTCAAGTACATCGATGCCCTCTTGGAAGATGTCGTCAGGAATGGATGTTGAGGATCGAGCCATGTTCCTTCGAGCTTGACGATCCCGGATAGTTTTCTTGGAGCGGAAAGAGGCGCAAGCTGGACAGTCTTTGGCCTCGTGCTCCGGCGAAAGGCAGAGGTTACACACCTCATGTAGATCTGTGTGTGGAAATGTGGATCCACATTGGGGACACTTTTTAAAAGGAGTCCTTTCCATGAGCCAGGTCTAATGGCGTAGGTAGGCCCGATGGCCTGCATCGACGACCGGAATCGACGGTTTCAATTTTGTAGAGATGCACGTCGAATAGGGAACACGATCGAGACAATACCGGAGAAGGGGTAAAGAATCGCACGTCAAAAGTTAGATCGGTAGCGGCACCGAACTGGAGTGCAACAAACACATCCGAACCCGATGGCGGAAAAAAACAATCCGACGATGGAGTCGATGCCCATGCGCACTATTGTCCAAAGGAGGAGCCACCTATCTTGTGACTTCCAAAGACTTTCCAGGACAACAAGAAAGTGCAAACATCCGGGCCCAACCCCAGATGGCGATCTATGCATAAGTGTGTGATCTACAGCTCATATGCCTCGAACATCTAGTTTTTAGGGACTCCCCTGAACCTTGCTCCCTCAGACCAGATGAAGCTACAAGAAAAGTAGAAGGACCAAACAGCCGTGCCGAAGCCAACAAGAGGAAGACACCCATTGACTTTCCCCAGCCTTACCAGCCTGTCTCTACCGCAAACCTGCTCCTGCAAAATCCCGGTGTGTCCTGCAGCCAGAAACCTCGAAAACCCCAGATGACCTGCCTTCAACCACAAAGACTGTCTCCAGTGAACACCGGATTTGTTCATCTCCAACCTCTGGCTCCCGCCGGACACCACATATCCGCACCACTCTGCACCCACCGTCCACGGACGGAACTCGAGTGGGCAAACACCACGAGGAGATCCCACTGGCGATCCTAGCCCGAGATCCGGCGATCCCTGACCTACCTCAAACCTCCAGCCGACACCGGCAGACTAAATTCGGAAGGTCGCCCCAACCGCGACCAGGAGCTGGTAAGAAGATCTGACCATAAAAGGCACCCCTGCACCAGACGCCCCAGGGCCTTGGGTGGCCAAACAGACTGCCAAACCAGCCCCCAACTTACCTCTCAAAGTGGTGGTCGCACCCAGAAGACTTTCGTCCCCCAAGCCTGCAGTGCTTTTGCAAACCGGAGGTTCCCCATTGCAAACAAGGTGCCCGACGTAGAAACAGCAGCCTGTCGCCCTAGTGCAGCTGAGGGTACACCTTTGGTGCTACGTTGTTTCCCCATTTGCCCTGAGCTAAAGTCTAGGAGCTTTGCTCCCACCACCAAGTGGCCTGCTCGTCAGCCACCAACCGGAGGCACCTTTTCCCCCATTGGACAACATTGGGCCTCAGCACTCTGCACCCGGCCGCCCTAGTGCCGCTGAGGGTGTAACAGTGCATCCCTGACACTGGGGGACCCTGAGTCTACCCCCAGAACCTCAACTCCTACTACCAAATACTTACCTTAAAACCAACAGCACTATTTACCTCCATAGGATAACATTGACTGTTTTTCTCGGAAAAGTTTCTAAGTGTGAAGTTTGAATCTTTAAAATTGTACTATTTACCAAAAACGATTTTACTTACCTGTTTGCAGGAAATGTCCCAGAGTAGTATCCAGGTATACTACTCTGTGTAAGAAAATTAATTTCAAAAGTAATTTACCTGTGATCTTACTGAAAATCCTATACAAAGTATATGTACTGTATTTACAAAGCATTGCATTTCTCAAAAACAATACTGTGAGTCAAAACAAATTGCATTTATGATTGCTATCCAAACTGTGTTACACACTGTATATTTACTGAAAGTACTTAACACTTACCTGTGCCAGGCTTGCTTGGTACTAGGAAATAAAATAACTAAAAGAATATTTTTATACAAAAACAATTGGTCTGAAGTTCAGTCTGAGTGTGGGAATTCATTTTCTGACAGTGTGTACAACAAATGCTTAACACTGTCCTCGGATACTGCCTTACTGCTCGACCACACTACCCCAAATAGAGAGTGATTTTCTATCTACTTTCACCTCTGGCTACCTTTTGGGTTCCACTGGACTCTGTGCACACTATATCTTACTCTGGAATAGTATATACAGAGCCAGCTTCCTACACCAGGTCATCGCTAGTGGTAGTGAGATCTCGCCTGATGTTGCTGCAAAGATCAATGAGGGGTTTGAACCTTCTGCTGGTATTGATGTCATCCATATGGTCGGTAGCGACGTCGGAAGTCCTTTCTTTTCTCTAACCCCACAGCCTTCAAGGTATCCAGATCGGATTTAATTCTTGACATTTCATCATCAGCATGAGGGCCAAGAGTGAGTTTCCATTGAAGGGAAGGTTGAGAATCCTGTGCTGGGCCGCTGGTTTCAAACCTGTGAGTCAGCCAGGAGGATCGACAAGCGCAGATTCCATGAGAATAGCCATGGGAAGCAAGGTCTGAGGCCTCTGCTGCAGCGCTTATGACTTGATCAGTCACAAGCCCTCCTTCATGTAGGATTTCTTGAAAATCCTGTCGGTCGTCCTTTGGTAACTTCTCTGCAAATCGTGATAGAGTCCCAAAAAGAACGGTCATATCAGCCCAACAACGCTGAAGCACTGGCCACTTTCATGTAGGCAGTAGATGTGTTACACATTCTCTTGCCAAGCTGGTAAGAAGACCCGACACCTAAAGACACCCCGGCACCTGAAGTCCCTCGGCCTCGGGTGGCCCAACCAACGGGTGTCCCAGCATCCCCATGCATCCCAACTTACCTCTACGACCTGTGGTCACCTCCAGAAGATCTTCGTCCCGAGCCTGCGGTCTTCGTCAAAACCAAGGTATCCCCATTGAAACCAATAGGACACCCAATGCCAAAACAGCACCCTGCACCCAGCCGCCCCTGCGGGTGTACCTTGGGTGCTAACTTGGATCCCCTATGCCCTGAGCCTAACACTAGAAGCTTTGCGCCCACAACCCTGTGGCCTGCTCGTGAGCAGCCACCAACCGGAGGCCCCCTATCCCCCATTGGATATGATTGGGCCTCAGCACTCTGCACCTGGCTGCCCTAGTGTTGCTGAGGGTGCTTTCAGAGTGCATCCTTGAACCCGGGGAAACCCTTTTTCTTACCTCAGAAACAACCCAAACACTGAGTACTTACCTGTTAACCAATAACTTTTTTTCTCTCCATTGGAATACATTGACTGTTTTACCTTGAAAAATGTGGAGTTGATTTGTAGGAAAACCTGAAAAACTACACTGTGCAAAACCGATTTTACTTACCTCTTCTCTTGGAAATGTCCAAGTGTGAGATCTAGGCATATCACATGGAGTAGAACAAGTAACTGAAAAAGTAAAAAAAGAAGTTACTTACCTGTACACTTTGGTTATCAAGTATCAATATCTTTCATAGATTCGCATGCTTGTATCTTCCCCGTCTTAATGGTGGGAGTCTTGCGGTAGTTAGAAAAGTAGTACCATAAGAGTACATTATAAACCACAAAAGGAAAGGAAAAACTTTAACCTTCGTCAGCATCTTTATATAGGTCCAAACGTTGACCAATCAGAGACGAGCCCTAGACCTCAACTCCCCAGCCGAGCCATCAGACCTCAGATTTCGCTTACAAGTGTGCTAAGGTTAAGAGTAGCATGAGGTAAGAAGTGGCAAGCCAAGACGGGGAGGAGGGAGGGCCGTAAGTGAACCTATGAAAGCTACCAATACTGGAAAACCTGTGTACAGGTAAGTAACTTGTTTGAGCATGTGCCGAAGGTCAGTGATCAGGGAGGTTGGCACCAACATGGAATCCCTTCTTACTTCCTGGCGCTCCTTATAAGCTTCATACGGATAGTGTTCTTGGAAAGAGTCGTATCGTTGGGCCCTTGGAGGACCCGTGAAAGAGTACTCCCCTTCCATAAACTCTGAGGTGTCTTGCATATGTGTCTCCTCTTATTCAGTGTCTTGGCATTTAACCCTGAGTTGTGAAGGGCTGTAAGCAGGACCGAACAAACCTTCATCTTCTGATTGCCTTCTTCTCACCTTCTTGTTACAGAGGAAAGGTGATATCTTGGTTAAAGATGTCAAACCTGGATACTTTTGAATAAATTGGAGGCTTTTATTGTCCTGCTTTTGATCAGTCGAGGACGGAAGACGTCTGAAAGTAATAGTCGTTGATATCAGTCTAGAGGGAGGATTTAAAAACAATCAACGGAGTGCCCGTCTACGGGGCAGTAGACGTGGTCGTCGTCTGTGCCAGAGATGATGCCGTCGATGGGGAAATCATAGTCACCGTATTTGTCGACGAGGTAGTCACCACAGAGGTTGTCTCCATACACCTCGATTGGGACTTGGCTGAAGTTAGACGACGGGTCCGTCACGGAGCTTTTTTCGGCGATGAAGCCTGTTTTTGGGTGTGACAAGCAGAGAAGCAGCAGAAGACTTCTTCAGGCCAGAGTCTTTTGGTTTAAGGGCTGCTTTTTTGGCAGAAGATGATTTTTCAGCTTTCAATCTCTTAGGATCAGCCTTTAGTGAGGTAGAGCCCTCATTTTCACCTTTCCTGTCAGCTGAGGATGGCCCAGGACTCTCTTCAACATTCGAACCAGAATCCTATCTGGATTTTCTCTTCTAGGGCCATAATAACAATCTTGCTTCTCTATCTTTTAGAGTTCTGGCTGAAAAAGTTCTGCAGTCTTTACAGTCCTTGGCTGTGTGTTTGGGATAAAGGCAATAAAGACAATCCTTGTGGGGGTCTTCAGAGAAAGGTCTTGCCTTCCCACAAGATCTGCAAGGTCTAAAACGCATTTACTTCGCTCCCTCTGACATCTTAGAAGCATAGAATGTAGAAAAACAGTACCTTGGGGTGAATTCTAGCAGGGTCAAAAGTTCACTCACTGACAAACTGAGCAGAGCTCAGGGAAACTCCTTGCACAATGTGCAGTTAGAAATCGGAGGTCTGATGGCTCTGCTGTGGAGTTGAGGTCTAGGGCTCATCTATGACTGGTCAAAGTTTGGACCTATATAAAGATGCTGACGAAGGTTAAAGTTTTTCCTTTCCCTTTGGTGGTTTATAACGTACTCTTATGGCACTACTTTTCTTTTTTTGGGGGGGGGATGTATTTATTAGCATTTTCTCAATCGCATTACAAGACCACTGCAAATATATAAAACATCGTGTTTCAATTTTCTTTACAGATATAGCTAAATCGTACAATATTAGCACGTAAGTAATCAACAACAGAAATTGTCTATCAACGGAGTCCCTCATCTCTCCTCCCCCTTCCCCACGTATGACGTCAATTTCCAGAACTACGGTGAGTCTGTGAGTGTCAAACCGTAATAGGTTAGCCATGGCTTCCATATTTTCCAAAATTTCTTCGGGCACCCCCTCGCTTTGTCTGTCGTTTTCTCTCCCAGCATATACATGTCCATCCCCTTCCGCAATTCCTCCAGTGTCGGATTAATCATCGCTCCCTAGGCCTTTGCCATGTCTCTTTTGGCTACAACCAGACCCAGCTGAAGGAAAAAACAAGCTACTTACCTGTACACTATGGTTCTCCAGTATTATCTTTCATAGATTCACATGCTTGTATCTTCCCCGTCGTCATGGTGGGAGTCCCACGGTAACAGAATGACCATAGCAGTACTATAAAAAACTGCTTAGCAAAATCCCATAGGGAATCATGACATTTGGCAACCAGACCTCATCATTATTTGGTCCAAGACTCAGCCAATCAGCTACCAGCCCTGACATCACACTCCCCAGCAGAGCCATCTTACCTCAGATTTCCAGCCCAGAGTGAGAGACAAGGATATATCTAGAGATAAAGAGGTTCTACCTGAGAAATGGGGAGGTGGGCGGGCCGCATGTGAATCTATGAAAGATAATACTGGAGAACCATAGTGTACAGGTAAGTAACTAGTTTTTTCTCCAGTATTCAATCTTTCATAGATTCACATGCTTGTATCAGAATAGCGAGCAGTACTTTTTCCAAACTGCATTTCCAGGATAGAACCCCAAATAGTCTGTGGGCTCTGCTCTTCTGTGTAGAATATTAACATACATTACAGGTTTCAAAATATTCAAGAAAATAATTAGTTGAGAAGACATATATACATTTGCAATATGTATACCAGAACATATATAGATATATATATATATATATATATATATATATATATATATATATATATATATATTCACTTAAAAAACCATAGGTTTCACACATGTTATAGTTAGGTGGACA
Source organism: Triturus cristatus (assembly GCF_964204655.1). Classification (NCBI taxonomy): domain Eukaryota; kingdom Metazoa; phylum Chordata; class Amphibia; order Caudata; family Salamandridae; genus Triturus; species Triturus cristatus. The sequence continues at coordinate 846,413,913 of NC_140592.1, forward strand.
TTTCAATCGTAAAAAACCAATGAAATTCCCCCGTTATAGTTAGTTCAGATAACTATAACTCGCGCGCCCGCAATCCACTGCTGATGACTTCACTTATTACATCACTCATAACATGGTCAGTGGCATCACTGATGACATCACTGATGACATCATCCTTGTGATAGAGTGGCGGTCGCGCGAGTTATAGTTATCTGAACTAACTATAACGGGGGAATTTCATTGGTTTTTTACGAGTGAAATGTCCACCTAACTATAACATGTGTGAAACCTATGGTTTTTTAAGTGAATTTGCAAGGTTTTTTAAATGCTAATTCCTAACTATAACGTGTGCGAAACCTATGGTTTTTTAAGTAAATTTGTACGTTTTTTTAAATGCTAAGTTATGTATCTATTATTATATATTTTTTTTAAGGTTTTTCACCGTGCGCGCACCCCGCGATTTAAAAAAAAAAAAAAAAAAAAGTTTTTTTCACCCTTCGGGGTCCTTCAGGGACCCCCTGACAAAGGCTAGGGGGTCAGGAACTCTCTACCCTGCCCCCTTTTCACGTTCGCCACCTCTCTTTTTCAGTGTCGCACCCAAAACAAACAAAATGGCGGCCGACACTTCCTGATTTCGACCGATTCGAACGTTGACTGACATGTAACCACCAATCAGAATTACGCTCGCGCACTTAAGGGTGTGCGCATGGTGCGCGGCTATAGATATTTATGTACTTTTAACTGCAATTTTCTCAGGAACTACTGAACAGATTGACACCATATATGCAAAAGGCACATGCCTGACCTGAGGACTACCTCTTTGCCAAATTTCAAGTAATTCTGTTCAGCCGTTCGGGCTGTACCTTCGACTAAAGGTCCTATGGGAAAATGCGTTTTGGGACCCCCCTTTTTTCTCAGCCCCCGCTTGACGAATCACCCCGGGACTTTCAGGGTAGGAGCTGAGCGGAGCGCCCCATTAGTTTTGAAAATTTCGCGAGGATTTGTCAACCGGCGCCAAAGTTATTAAAAGAATTTTCAGATGGAAAAAAGGGGGCTCCCAAAACGCGTTTTCCCCATGCATTTTCCCATAGGACCTTTAGTCGAAGGTACAGCCCAAACGGCTGAACAGAATTACTTGAAATTTGGCAAAGAGGTAGTCCTCAGGTCAGGCATGTGCCTTTTGCATATATGGTGTCAATCTGTTCAGTAGTTCCTGAGAAAATTGCAGTTAAAAGTACATAAATATCTATAAGCGCGTACCGTCCGCGAGCGTAATTCTGATTGGTGGTTACATGTCAGTCAACATTCGAATCGGTCGAAATCAGGAAGTGTCGGCCGCCATTTTGTGTGTTTTGTGTGTGACAGTGAAAAAGAAAGGTGGAGAACGTGAAAAGGGGGCAGGGTAGAGAGTTCCTGAGCCCCTAGCCTTTGTCAGGGGGTCCCTGAAGCACCCCGAAGGGTGAAAAAAACATTATTTTTTTTCAAAAAATCGCGGGGTGCGCGCACCGTGCGCGCACGGTGAAAAACCTTAAAAAAACACACAAAAAACATCTTAAACGAGCCATTCCATATTACAGGATACAGTCAATCTGTAACTATATACATAGGTAGCTTATTGTAAAATAAATATATAAAAAATATAATAAAATATACATAACTTAGCATTTAAAAAACCTTACAAATTCACTGAAAAAACCATAGGTTTCACAGACGTTATAGTTAGGAATTAGCATTTAAAAAACCTTGCAAATTCAGTTAAAAAACCATAGGTTTCACATATGTTATAGTTAGCTGGACATTTCACTCGTACAAAACCATTGAAATTCCCCCGCTATAGTTAGTTCAGATAACTATAAATCGCGCGACCGCCACTCTATCACAAGGATGATGTCATCAGTGATGTCATGAGTGATGCCACTGACCATGTCATGAGTGATGTAATATGTGACGTCATGAGCAGTGGATTGCGGGCGCGCGAGTTATACTTATCTGAACTAACTATAACGGGGGAATTTCAATGGTTTTTTACAAGTGAAATGTCCACCTAACTATAACATGTGTGAAACCTATGTTTTTTTAAGTGAATTTGCAAGGTTTTTTAAATGCTAATTCCTAACTATAACGTGTGTGAAACCTATGGTTTTTTAAGTGAATATATATATATATATATATATTATCTACTGGCGGTCGCCAGTAGATAGTTATAGTTAGGACCGTGTTTTCATAGGAAATCCGCAACATTCTATTTGGAATAACTTTGGCGCCGATTTGACGAATCCTCGCAAAATTCTCAAAATAGGTGGGGCGCTCCGCTCCTTCCCTGAAAGTCTCGGGGGGATTCGTCAAGCGGGGGCTGAGAAAAAGGGGGGGTCCCAAAACACATTTTCCCCATGCATTTTTCCATAGGACCTTTAGTCCGAGCTACAGCCCGAACGGCTGAACAGAATTACTTGAAATTTGGCAGAGAGGTAGCCCTCAGGTCAGGGATGTGACTTTTGAAGGTCTCGTGTAAATCTGTTCAGTATTTCCTGAGAAAATAGCATTTAAATCAATATATATATCTATAGGCGCGCTCCGAGCGCGTACCGTAAGCTTACCGTACGCGCACGCCGCCGTGCGTGAGCGCGATTCTGATTGGTTGTTAGATCTTAGTAAACATTCGAATCGGTCGAAACCAGGAAGTGTCGGCCGCCATTTTGTCTCTCGCAGTCTGAGGGGGTGAAAAACAAAGGTGGAGAACGTGAAAAGGGGGCAGGGTGGACAGTTCCTGACAGCCTAGCCTTTGTCAGGGGGTCTCAGAAAGACCCCCAAGGGCAAAAATTAATTGTAATTTTTTTACGAAAAATCGCCGAATGCGTGTAGCTTACGCGCACGGCGTAAACGGAAAAATTCCGCGAACTTCGCGTAACGATTCCGCAACTACGCGTACCGTGCGCGCACGGCAAAAACATTTTTAAAAAAATACATAACTTAGCATTTAAAAAACCGTACAAATTCACTGAAAAAAACCATAGGTTTCACACACGTTATAGTTAGGAATTAGCATTTAAAAAACCTTGCAAATTCACTTAAAAAACCATAGGTTTCACACATGTTATAGTTAGTAGGACATTTCACTCGTGAAAAACCAATGAAATTCCCCCGTTATAGTTAGTGCAGGCAACTATAACTCACGCGACCACAATCCTCTGCTGATGACGTCAGATATTACATCACTGATGACATATGTGTTTTTCTGAAAAAAAAATATTTGTGATATATGTATAGCTAAAAATTAATGGAAGAAGACATGGGTAAATAAGTGTCTAAATACAGTGATGTAATATCTGACGTCATCAGCAGAGGATTGCGGTCGCGTGAGTTATAGTTGCCTGCACTAACTATAACGGGGGAATTTCATTGGTTTTTCACGAGTGAAATGTCCTACTAAATATAACGTGTGAAACCTATGGTTTTTTAAGTGAATTTGCAAGGTTTTTTAAATGCTAATTCCTAACTATAACGTGTGTGAAACCTATGGTTTTTTCAGTGAATATATATATATATATATATATATATATATGTATATATATATATATATATATATTCACAGAAAAAACCATAGGTTTCAGGGGTGTTATAGTTAGCTGGACTTTTCACTTGTACAAAACCATTGAAATTCCCCCGTTATAGTTAGTTCAGCTAACTATAACTTGCGCGCCTGCAATGCACTGCTGATGACGTCACATATTACATCACTCATGACATGGTCAGTGACATCACTCATGACATCACTGATGACATCTCAAATGACATCACTGATGACATCACTGATGACATCATCCAGTGAATGTGTGTTTTTCTGAAAATTTAATATGTTTTATATATGTATATCTCAAGGTCGATGGAAGAATAAATGGGTATACAAGTGTCTAAATGGATGATTTGTTTTTGAAAAACTGATTGTGTAACTGACTGATTAAGTGTATCATAGTGAATACATGGCTTAGTGAGTAATGTTTAAATATGTAAATATCTGAATCAGTCTCTCACTTTGTGTATAAGTGGCTGCATGGGTTGGTGAGTAGCTACATGGGTGTCTATATAGGTTATTAGTTGTTTTTTTGAGTATCAGTCTGAGTATCTGCATGTTTCGGTGGGGGGTATTACGTAGTGCATAGGTGCATGAATGAGTGACTCACTGTTTGTATGTGTTGAAGACAGCATGTGTGCAGGACTGTATGGGTGGATGAGTGTGTGTATGGGTGTGTTAGTGAGTGAATGACTGTCTCAATAGTGTCTTTATGAGTAACTACATATGTTTTAAACTAGTATATGTGACTATTGGTGTATATAAGTGAGTATATGTGAGAGTGAGAGATTGAAAGAGTTCCTGTATGAATAAGTATGTGTTTCTATAAGTGATTGTTTAAAAGACTAAGTATGTGTAAGTTTCCGTAGAAGTAAGTGTGGTGGTGTGTGTATAACTGTATATGCAAGTAAATGTATGTTTGATTCTTTATTATCATGAGTGACTATGTGTGTGAGTAACTATGGATGAGTGGCATTGTGTAACAGGATGTATAGGTGTATGAGTACATATGATGAGTGAGTACATGTATGAGTGACTGTATAGGACTGTTGGTGAATGAGTGGATGTGTATGTGGATCTTAGAATTACTGAAGAGGTTGTTGTAACTGGTATTGGTATGTCCATTGTTTTGAAAATGTTAGTCTCTATTTTTGAATGTGTGTATCAAAGGTTATATTAGGGTGAGAGGAGGTCTGCCACTCTATTGTGGAAATGTGGATTTTCCTGATCAGTTATGTCCCCTATCTTGGACCCCAACGGTTCTATATGCATGTTACAAATGCATGTGTGTTCCCTCCAGTTCCAGTTTCCGAGACGCAAACATATGTGTGTCTACCGTCGACATGTTCTCTGTCAGATCCGCCATCAATGGGCTGGATATTCAATTCCTAAGTATGAAAAGCCACCGACTTTATATGGCTAAGTTACTCCATTTTTACAGTTCAGGCAAGTAGGCCCGATTCTTTCCTCAAAGCCTTTCCCTGCTCTCTGTCTCTGACAGTTTCAGCTTGAGCTCGCATCTGTATCCATGAACTTTGTCCTACTCCCTGTGCAGCTAACGGTGCCTGCCTCGGCCAGTTTTCGCCTGCCTGCCAAGAAGCTGTATTTCACCTTCGAATTATCTATTTTGCTCTTCAGCCGATGCATTCCTGCCTAGTGATTTAGGTAAACATTTCCTTTAGCTCACAAGCAAAGGACTCAGCCTTTCCGTCCTCCTGCAAGTGATTCATAGCCCTGTTGCCATGGAAAGTTTTCTGCCCCTCGCATCTCATATAGGCACTTAGACGCTTGTACACGCACATACAGTTAGTATAGAATAGATTCTGTCCGAGAGTCCTTCCTTGTGGATAACATAGTTCTCTAAACATAGGATGTTAGATATGATTTGGGATTAGGTTGACTTGACCCCCCAGACTTCTCGTCTCCACATGTAGAGCTAAATGTCAAGTCCCCTTCACTCCCTAGTTGCACGTCAATCACACGTCATGCTGCTGCGCGCGCATCTATGTTAAGTATTATCGTATAGATCCACCTATGTAAGATAATCAGAGCCAATCATGTTTCTTTTTTCTCCTTATTACGCCTAGTTTCGATTACGTATCACTATGTTAATTTATCTTATCAATTGTTACGCCTTTTTGCATTTGTTTCATTGTAAATGTATGACCTATAAAAGTTACTTCTTGTCAATAAAGTATTGTACTTCACTTCCTGAACCCTCGTGGTGACGGAACCTGAAGGCCGCGACTCGAGTCGGCCATTTTGGATGGAATAAAGCCCATTTAGAAAAACTCTTATACCACGGATTCTGCCTCTTGTTATTCTGAGCTATTTTACTTTATTTTAAAGATTCCGTATGAAATTCAGTTTAGGTGAAAAGAATATTTACCACATAATGGCGCCCGAATAGGGACACTTTCTCATCTCACGCGCCGGCGGTGCGTTGCAGGCCCGGTCTCCTGCCACAGCTGGACGGACCATAAACGCGTACCAGCAGGATTTCCTGTAAGCTCCCTCCGGTCAAGCGGGGGCGACTGAGGCTGCGATCAACCCAGACGAGGCGGTGAGAAGTGCGAAGTATCCCGACCAGAGCCTAGCTGAGAGAGCAAGATCCGAGGTATACAGAGGCCCACCAGGTTTTTCGAAATCCCGATGTCCAGAGGGTCCGCTGTCCGCAGTCATCGAGTCCTGTCCATTCTCTGAGGCCTTCCGTTTCAAGGAGCTACTCGGTGAGTACCATCGCCGAGGAGGCGTGTTGACGCGCACATAGGTTGTGCCGGTCAAGACGGATTTGGGTACACAAATCCGGTCTGCACTGTTTAGCAGTGTATATGTACTGTTTAGCAGTATATCAAGTATTCCGAAGTATTCAGTTATTGTCAAGAATTCAGCGTGGTGATTAGTTAGGCAGACTGTCATCATTGTCGGTCACTGTTAAAATGTTTAATGTTCAATGTTTAAAGTGTTCAAATGTCTTGCATATTGTGGTATGAATGATTGTTCATTGTTCACTGTTCATTATTGTGTTTTTCGTATTAAGTGAATTCAAGAGTAAGTATCAGATCAGTTGTCAATATGCCGCTCTTCTCGAAGATAAGACAGATTACTACCAGAAAAGGGGTGCTTGAAGAAGCAGTTCCTATTCCTCCTAGGGACACTCCAGGGCATTTTATGTACCACAAGCATGGCTTAGATGCCATATTGTTTCTTGATCTATGGGTAGATTATACCAAGGGATTGCCGGAAAGTCAAAGGTGGCCCGTAGCGGGAACCTGGGATGCAGAGTGCATCATGAAAGTGGAGGAAGAGTTATGGAAAAGAAAAGTCAGACAGTCACAGAAAGACGCTGTTGAGTTATGGCGTAAAGAATCTCATAGACGTACAGAAAAAGCACGTAGACAAGAAGAGAGGAGTAAAGAAAGTTCAAATAAAGTTCAAGAAAATCTATTAATTGAGGAAGGTATTCGAGTGAAATCAGAACAAGTAAATAGACAAAGAAATGCTCTTATGAATGGTATGTATCCCCTTCTAGCCGAAGGACTACCTAAGGCTGTTCCAGGGATGCCAAAAGACTTGCCACCCCCATTATTTCCAATTAAGGTACATCAAAAAGGGCATCCCAGAACCGCAGAAGATGTTTTTCTTTCCTCATATCTAGACGACGCAGCTCCCGAGTATGCTAACGCCACACCACATAGACCGTCTGGCGGAGGGGTTCAACGTCAGGATCAGGTATCCGACCCCGTGCAACAGCAAGTCCCGATACAAGCTTCGGCAAGCACATCTGTTTCCGCATCTGTCCCCGCAGTCGATTCTACAGTGGTATCGACACCCATAGTTGCTGTGTCACGTTCAACGAACCCATTCACACCCGACGCCCCAGATGGGGCCACGGGAGGTGCTAGCAATACCTTTACACCACCCAGAATAAATAAACTTGTCTTTCAAGAGTCAGCGCATTCACGTACACCTAAATTCGTAAGTGAACGTACGCTTAAGGAACTCCTTGTAAATTGTAGATATGACCCGGTGGTTGGTAAAGAGGACGAAATGGTCCTGGCATCATTACGTATCAGGCGAGCCGCAGAGTATTTAGCAAGGTTACCAGGAATGACTACGCATCTAGATAACATATATCATTTTGTTCAAACAGGACGAGATCCAGGATGTATTAACAGAGCTATGGAATTCCAGAAAGTAGAGATACAGGGGGAACTGTTACGTTTCCTCATAAACTGTGTGATCAGAAATCAAGACCGTCCGGGGGTGGACCCGAATGCAATGCTTATTCTTACAAGATGGAGCCAGAATATATCAGAAGGGAGACACGATAAGCAAAATTGTATAATAGCCATGTGCCGAAAAATCCGTAGAGAAATAGAGCGTATTCATGAAGAAAGATTGGGAACAGACGAGTTCGAGCAAGATGAAGTGTCCGAATCAGGGAATTCCGCAAGACAGTCAGAGACCATAGCCTATGTAGGCAGAGGAAGATCCTGTGATAATGCTAGATGTTTTTCTGATCCCATACACTCTGTATGCCCAAATAATAGCAGAACGTATCCGACGCCTGTAATAAATCTGAAGTCTCCTGAACATTTGTTTCAAGCTGCAGATAAAATACTACGAGAACGAAGGGGTTACCACCTCCTCGATTCCATGGATGAGCAAGAATTAGCCAGATCAGCTGTTCACTGGATTGACAGTCCTGAAAAATACGGTGATGAGACCGTAGCACACACGTTTTTTAATCTCAGTGCAGATGAACAACGTTTAGCTGGAATCTATATGATTCAGCAACTCCTTATATTATATAAGAGCCAACATGCTGACCCTGGTCCTTTACCTGATATATTAACGGAACTACTCACGAACAGATGGAGAGGTTCTAGTAACAAGCTAATTAAAGAGATATTAGTGTCACGTAAACAGTATGTCCTTTTTGTAAGTCCGGATTCTCTCTCGCTGCCCCGCAGAGAAAGAACGCCGTACTATATGGATAGACAAAATCCCTTACGAGAAGTGCACCCAATAAAAGGCGAAGACAATGAGTTTCACCGTGTATTTGTTTACACACCCATATCAAAAATGGAATTATTAGAAATGAAGAAAGTAGTACCTAGTCATGACAAAGACCCAGCGGGTTTCCACCGAGAAATTAAAGACATGTTACTAATGGGAGAGTACACCTTTCCTGATATTATGACGATATTAAAGGTGCTTTTGCCTGCTGGCATTTATGAAAAACTGAAAGAAAAAGAGTGGGAAGTGGGAGACCAAAAGATAGACTGGACAGCATTAGCAGAGGAAGAAAGGGCCCGAACTGCAGGTTCAGGGCTCGGGGATAAAGTTAAACTGTTACCAGGTTTACTAGTACAGGTACTGCCACGTTTATTAACTACAAAAAAGGAAGATTGGGGTGCAATCACAGCCTGCAAACAAAAGCAAGATGAAGACACAAGCGATTATTATGCTCGATTTGAAAAATGTTTTGGTATAAACAGTGGTATAAAAGCAAGTAGTGACTCATATCCACATTTATTTGTGACAAAATTAGTGGAAAATGCATTGCCTCCAGTGAAGAATAGAATATTGAAATTCGAGAGTACCTGGCAAAGTAACACTCCGTCACAAATGCTACAAATGTTACAGTATCATCACAATAGAATTAGGGATGAACAAGAACACGAGCATAGACGCATGAAGGATACAAAAATGAAAATGCTAGTTTCTCAGACAGTACCAGCAGATGGTCACAAAAAGGGTGTGACACATTCTGGTGATTCTGCAGTTCCTGTAAAAGGAACCTGCAATTACTGTAAACAACTAGGCCATTATGTACACGATTGTCCAGTCCTGAAACGTAATATAGCTACAGGTATTGCAAAAGAGAGACCACGATTAGCTAGACAAGATCAGAATGAACAAGGAGCTATGCAGCATGGACAGTCCATGCCAGTTCAGCAACAGTCCATGCCAGTTCAGCAACAGTCCATGCCAGCCTCACAGCAGCCCATACAGTTTGTGCCAGCTGCACCACCGTTGCCTGCTACTGCCACACAAACCACAACACGACAAATGTATCAGACTGCACAGTATGAATATCCTGAGTATCAGCGTTACGCATGAACAAGCCTAGAGAGGGAAGTTGACTTACCGCTTATCGAGATTCCTGTAGATCAAGAAGGACCGTATGTACATAGTGAATTATTAGGTCAAGATAGAAAATTCTTACTCGATACAGGGGCAAGTCGAACAACTATAAAACGTAGTGAAGTTCCAGGGGCACCCCTCTCAGGCTCTCAAAATGTTTCCCTTGGTTTTTCAGGAAAACCTATTGTTAATGAAGTATCACAGCCTCTCCCACTTACGATAGGACCTTTGACACGAACTACAGATTTATTGCTTACTAAATCATGCCCAGAAAATCTGTTAGGAATTAAAACTCTGAAAGCACTAGGAGCCATAATATGTTGTTCTCCGGAAGGAGTAAGGTTGTTTTTACGTGATTTTAAAGGTCACTATGTGTCTAGGGACATGGATCCCCGACTACAGACTTTACCAGTACATCTATGGGCACAAGGCCCTACGGATGTTGGCTGCATGAACATTACACCATACCGAGTCACATTGAAAGCAGGAGTGGTACTACCACGAATGCGACAATACAAGTTACCGCATGATGCTGTAGTGGCTTTGCTGAAAATCATTGATGAGCTAATTGCCCAGGGAGTAGTTGTAGAAACAGACTCCAATGTATGTAATTCACCGATAATTCCGATTCTTAAACGAACTGATCCTACTGCCCCACCAGTATACCGATTGGTTATTGATTTGCGTGAACTAAACAAGTGCATTGTACCACAATTTCCTGTGGTTCCTGATATATCATCATTATTGACAGCAATTGATTCCGAAGCAACATTCTTTACTGTAATTGATCTCAAGAATGCCTTTTTCAGCGTCCCAATAGATCCGGAAAGCCAATATTTGTTCGGATTCAGTTTAAATGGGCGCAGCTTTAAATTCTCACGCGCTCCCCAAGGATTCACAGAAAGCCCCAGCATCTACAGCCAAGCACTGAAACGAGAACTTGACAGTATCCACATGCCAGTCAATACTGCACTGCTTCAATATGTCGATGATCTGCTGATCACCGCGAGAAGCGAACCTGAATGTGAAAAGGCTTCTCTGACAGTTTTACATTTTCTAGCCGACAAGGGGCACAAGGTGTCTCCTTCTAAGCTGCAATTCTGTGTCCAGCGAGTTATTTATCTTGGTCACTCGCTGTCCAAGGAGGGAAGGCAGCTTACACCAGATCGCATCCAGTTAATTGCTAACATGTCAATACCCCAGACACAAAAGGAGGTGCGGGCTTTCATAGGCCTCACTTCATATTGTAGGCAGTGGATCCCTCAGTACGCATTTCTAGCAAAACCACTCATTCAGTTAACCACACAGGAGGCAGCCACATCGACTGTTCTCCCTTGGACTCAGGAACATACACAAGCTTTTGAAAGCCTAAAGGAAGCTTTATGTCAAGCACCTGTTTTAGCAACACCATGTTATAGCAAACATTTTACACTCTTTGTCACAGAACGCGAAGGTACTGCCTTGTCAGTACTCACTCAGGATCAAGCAGGATCACGCAAGCCATGTGCTTATTTTTCCAGTACATTAGATCCCGTAGCTCAGGCTTTGCCTGCATGCCTGAAATCAGTGGCAGCGACAGCTTTAGCAATCAGACAAAGCGATGCCATAGTGTTAGGACATCCATTGACAGTACAAGTACCACATGCAGTAGAGGTTCTTGTGAACCGAACACAAACACAACACTTGACCATAGCAAGACTTACCGGTTATGAACTGACATTGTTTCAACCACACATAGAGATCCGACGGTGTAATACATTGAATCCTGCTACACTATTACCTGTAATTGGAACAGACCCACTAGCTCATGATTGTGTTGAAATCATTGAAATAAAGACGAAACCTAGACAAGACTTGACAGACGTTCCATTGTTAGATCCAGACCTGACGTTGTATGTAGACGGATCGTGCATGAGAACAAGTACAGGAGATTTAGTGGCCGCGTATGCAGTCACAACAGACACTGAAGTTATTGAGACAAATTGTATAGATACTTTGTCAGCCCAAGCAGCAGAACTTATTGCTCTAACACAAGCCTGTATTCAAGCCACAAATAAGAAAGCTAATGTATACACTGACTCACGTTATGCATTCGGAGTTGTACACGACTTCGGCGTGCTGTGGCGAGAGAGAGGTTATTTAACCTCCCATGGTGCCCACATTCAGCACGGACCCCTCATTCATGCCTTGTTAGACGCAATACATCTACCCACTGCTATATCGATTATGAAATGTAAAGCACACACGAAGGTTACTGATATCATTTCTCAAGGCAATGATTTAGCTGACAGAACAGCTAAACAGACTGCTCAGAATCACACATTAGACATGACAAAGCCAATAGTTCAGGCACCAACACAGTGTATGACAATTAAGGATCCCGCACTTGACGTAATTGACATACAGACACATGCTACTGCAGAAGAATTAAAGAAATGGACTGAACTAGGAGGGATCCAGACAGATCAGGGATGGATAACGAAGGAGAAATCTGTATGGTTTCTTCCTGACTCTATGGTCCAAGCCATTATAGCTACAATTCACAGCCCGGCGCATTTAGGAGAAAAAGCTATGCTAGATAGCATTCAACACATTTGGTTCAATAAACATTTACGAGCAGCAGCTAAACAAAAGGTCCGTACCTGTATGATATGTTGTCAGTTCAACCCGGGAAAAAGTGTTCCCGTAGAACAGGGTGGATTCCAGACTCCTGATCATCCTTTTGAAGTGCTCCAAATGGATTATATCCAGATGGAACGATGTCGAGGATTCAAATATGTTCTTGTAGTTGTCTGCGCTCTCTCCCGATGGACTGAGGCGTACCCAGTATCAGATTACACGGCCCCGACTACTGCCAAACAGTTAGTTCGAGAATTCTTCCCACGGTACGGGCTACCACGTGTTGTATATTCAGATAACGGCCAGCCTTTCTCATCCGAATTAATGAAACATGTCTCACTTTTGTTGGGATATCAGTGGAAATTCCACTGTGTCCGACACCCCGAGGCAGCAGGTCTCGTGGAACGACATAATCAAATTTTGAAAATCAGATTGTCTAAAATATGTAAGGAGAAAGGTGTTGACTGGATAGTAGCCTTACCAGTTGCACTATTTTACATAAGAATGGTAGCACACTCTCGAACAGGGCTATCCCCGTATGAGGTGATCTTCGGAAGGCCACCAAATATGTGGGGGACGCCTATACCACGTAAAATAACTGATGTTAATTGTAATATGCTGACAGATTACTTGGCTTCCTTGATGTCTGCACTACAATCTTGTCGTTCACAGGTAGCTGCAGCTTTTCCTGACAACACTGAGGTGAAACCCCATGACGTTGCTCCGGGGGATCTGGTGTTTGTGAGGAATTTCGATCGGAAAACCCAATTGGAGCCCAGGTGGAAAACACCGAAGCTAGTCCTGCTGACCACAAGAACAGCCGTGAAAGTGGAGGGCCGCAAGGGATGGATACATTCCAGCCACGTTAAGAAATTTCATGGACTATCCTCGGATATAGACACTGTGCCCTGCACTCCCTCACAGACTGATTCAAAACTTCCCTTTGTTGAAAAGAATGACTCTCAGAACTATAAATTAAAACTTAGGCCCAAACAGTCGAGCAATTTGATTGTTTAAGTCCTCTCCAAGGTGAAGCGGTTGAATTGTCTCTGACATGTATCCCTTGGACCTGAGTAGAGAAAATACCAGAGAAATGTTGAAACGACAGGCGTATTGTAAATCACTGCGTAGCTACTGTGTGAGGACATTATTAATTCTGTTTTTATTGAGTGTTTTAATAATCATTACGAGTGTGATTTTGCACATATATCATCCTATTTCTAGACATGTTTATAATATTACTGCTGAACATTCTTTTAGTGACCTACCGCCACATGAATTATCTTATAGACTTGCGCTGCGCAATAACACCTTCATTAGTATGTTACATCATTCCCATCAGACTAGTAATGCCACCAATTGTTGGGTGTGTGGCCGACTCCCTCCCTATCAGAATAACAAAGGAGTTCTGCCTTTCTTTCCACATCCGTTCACACACAATGGCTCCTGTGGAGCATGGTTTAGTTTACTAAATTCCATAGACCCAGACACAGCAGTTTATCAACAACATTGGATATGGGGAAATCTGAATCTAGTTTTATTCAAAGTCTGTCACCCTAATAAGGAGGGGCACCCCAGTAGAACAGGAACTGATTTAGAAAATGAAGTGTATAAATTAGGTAATTTTACGCCTAATCTTATGATTTTGAATGTCAAATCCGAAGTTGAACTAATTCTGCCCACTATGTCAGTATTTCCAGTTAAGGGTGAATTATGTGTGAGAAAAGTTGGTTCCATACACATGGGCCATAGCAAATGCGTTACTACAGTAGAATATAGTGATCAAGGGAAATCTTCATTTAGAGCTTCTCGCCATTCTTACTTTATATGTGGTCAGACGGCATATATGCGTCTGCCTCTAGATTGGGATGGTACCTGTTACATAGCATTCCTTTTGCCACCTGTTTTCCTAGCTCCCCCTGATTATTATCGAAATGTTCATTTAGTACACAAAAGAGAGCGTAGAGATCTCCCAGTTGTCGATTATACTGAGACGGCATGGGACAAGTATGTAGATTTCAATAAAGGTATCTTTCCCTATATAGGTACAATATCAAATAGTAAGCTGATACGCAGACTCACCAAGACTCTTGAAGCTGTAGTAAACGAGACTATAGCCGCCCTAGGCAATCTGACAGAGGAACAATCAGTGATGAGAATTGTTGTTCTCCAGAATCGTCTTGTCCTTGACGTCATCCTGGCCGATAGGGGCGGAGCTTGCAGGGTCATCGGATCCAGCTGCTGCATATTCATACCAGAAAATTCGCCATCTGTATATAAAGCTATAACACGCCTTCATAAGATTGTAAGCCAGATACACGAGAATCCAGGCACTTGGACGTGGTCCGGGTGGTTTTGGAGTGTGATATCAGCCTGGGGATGGAGAGTTCTATCCTTCCTAGGTATTGGCCTTCTTATGCTCTTCAGTTGTTGTTTATGCCTACAATGTGGACCAGCGATTTGTGGTCTGTGTGCCACATCATGCATTCCATATCAAAGTTCTCGTTCAAAATGCCGGAAAAAGAAGGAAGAAGAAATGATGCTCCATGAGCAAATCGATGGAATGATGAAGATTGATATCTCTTGAAGGGCAAGTAGGGGACAAGGAGGGAATGTGGAAATGTGGATTTTCCTGATCAGTTATGTCCCCTATCTTGGACCCCAACGGTTCTATATGCATGTTACAAATGCATGTGTGTTCCCTCCAGTTCCAGTTTCCGAGACGCAAACATATGTGTGTCTACCGTCGACATGTTCTCTGTCAGATCCGCCATCAATGGGCTGGATATTCAATTCCTAAGTATGAAAAGCCACCGACTTTATATGGCTAAGTTACTCCATTTTTACAGTTCAGGCAAGTAGGCCCGATTCTTTCCTCAAAGCCTTTCCCTGCTCTCTGTCTCTGACAGTTTCAGCTTGAGCTCGCATCTGTATCCATGAACTTTGTCCTACTCCCTGTGCAGCTAACGGTGCCTGCCTCGGCCAGTTTTCGCCTGCCTGCCAAGAAGCTGTATTTCACCTTCGAATTATCTATTTTGCTCTTCAG
Organism: Triturus cristatus; assembly: GCF_964204655.1. Lineage (NCBI taxonomy): Eukaryota > Metazoa > Chordata > Amphibia > Caudata > Salamandridae > Triturus > Triturus cristatus. Next base: position 846,429,281 of record NC_140592.1, read on the forward strand.
CCGATGCATTCCTGCCTAGTGATTTAGGTAAACATTTCCTTTAGCTCACAAGCAAAGGACTCAGCCTTTCCGTCCTCCTGCAAGTGATTCATAGCCCTGTTGCCATGGAAAGTTTTCTGCCCCTCGCATCTCATATAGGCACTTAGACGCTTGTACACGCACATACAGTTAGTATAGAATAGATTCTGTCCGAGAGTCCTTCCTTGTGGATAACATAGTTCTCTAAACATAGGATGTTAGATATGATTTGGGATTAGGTTGACTTGACCCCCCAGACTTCTCGTCTCCACATGTAGAGCTAAATGTCAAGTCCCCTTCACTCCCTAGTTGCACGTCAATCACACGTCATGCTGCTGCGCGCGCATCTATGTTAAGTATTATCGTATAGATCCACCTATGTAAGATAATCAGAGCCAATCATGTTTCTTTTTTCTCCTTATTACGCCTAGTTTCGATTACGTATCACTATGTTAATTTATCTTATCAATTGTTACGCCTTTTTGCATTTGTTTCATTGTAAATGTATGACCTATAAAAGTTACTTCTTGTCAATAAAGTATTGTACTTCACTTCCTGAACCCTCGTGGTGACGGAACCTGAAGGCCGCGACTCGAGTCGGCCATTTTGGATGGAATAAAGCCCATTTAGAAAAACTCTTATACCACGGATTCTGCCTCTTGTTATTCTGAGCTATTTTACTTTATTTTAAAGATTCCGTATGAAATTCAGTTTAGGTGAAAAGAATATTTACCACACTATCACAAGGATGATGTCATCAGTGATGTCATCAGTGATGTCATTTGAGATGTCATGAGTGATGTCACTGACCATGTCATGAGTGATGTAATATGTGACGTCATCAGCAGTGCATTGCGGGCGCGCGAGTTATAGTTAGCTGAACTAACTATAACGGGGGAATTTCAATGGTTTTGTACAAGTGAAAAGTCCAGCTAACTATAACACCCCTGAAACCTATGGTTATTTCTGTGAATATATATATATATATATATATATATTCACTGAAAAAACCATAGGTTTCACACATGTTATAGTTAGTGGAAATTTTACTGATAAAAAACCAATGAAATTGCCCCGTTATAGTTAGCGCAGGCAACTATAACTCACGCGACCGCAATCCTCTGCTGATGCTAATACTGTATTTAGACACTTATTTGCCCATGTCTTCTTCCATACATTTTTAGCTATACATATATTACAAATATTTTTTTTTCATAAAGACACATATGTCATCAGCAGAGGATTGCGGTCGCGTGAGTTATAGTTGCCTGCGCTAACTATAACGGGGCAATTTCATTGGTTTTTTATCAGTAAAATTTCCACTAACTATAACATGTGTGAAACCTATGGTTTTTTCAGTGAATTTGCAAGGTTTTTTAAATGCTAATTCCTAACTATAACGTGTGTGAAACCTATGGTTTTTTCAGTGAATTAGTACGGTTTTTTAAATGCTAAGTTTTTTTCCCTTATAATAAGCCCTGTACATTTGGTGGCCTACGGCCACCAAAAGCACAGGGGGTGGGGTAAGTGTGGATAGTGTTTTTTTCCATTGTAATAAGCCCAGCACATTTGGTGGCCTTCGGCCACCAAAAGCACAGGGGGTGGGGTAAGTGTGGATAGTGTTTTTTTTATTTTTATTTTTTTACCGTACGCTTACCGTAAGCGTACGGTAAGCGTACCCCGCGAAATTGCCGAAAAAAAAATAAAACCGTTTTTGCACTTGGGGGATGTTTGGGGACTCCCTCAACATGACTATGTGGGAGGGAGTTGTCAAAACAGCCCCTTTACATGTTTTTGGGCTTCCGATTTTAAAAATCTCTCTCAGTGCGAGAGACAAAATGGCGGCCGCCGCTTCCTGGTTTCGACCGATTCGAATGTTTACTAAGATCTAAGAGCCAATCAGAATCGCGCTCGCGCACGCCACCGTACGCTTACCGTAAGCGTACGGTAAGCGTACCGTAAGCTGGCTCAGATATATATATTGATTTAAAGGCTATTTTCTCAGAATCTACTGAACAGATTTACACCAAACCTACAAAAGGCACTTCCTTGACCTAGGGACTACCTCTCTGCCAAATTTTGAGTAATTCTGTTCAGCCATTCGGGCTGTAGCTCGTTCTAAAGGTCCTATGGAAAAATGCATGGGAAAAACGCGTTTTGGGACCCCCCTTTTATCTCAGCCCCCGCTTGACGAATCCCCCCGAGACTTTCAGGGTAGGAGCGGAGCGTAGCGCCCCACCTATTTTGAGAAATTCGCGAGGATTCGTCGACCGGCGCCAAAGTTATTCAAAATAGAATGTTGAGGTTTTCCTATGGAAACGTGGTCCTAACTATAACTACCTACTGGCTATCGCCAGTAGGTAATATATATATATATATATATATATATATATATATTCACTGAAAAAACCATAGGTTTCCATTGCAACCACAGAGGTTTATTTAAGTGAACCGCTACGCGTTTCGACACCAAGAGTGTCTTGATCACACGATTTTCACAGTGCTTGATGCCGTGTATATGACAACAAGAAACATAGAAAAGGTACTACAATTGGAGATCTCACTACTGCCCCGTTTTTTGGCAGCCATCTTGTAAGTGTAACCAAAGTAAATATTGTATGTCTGAATAGATGTAGACTCACCAATTAATATCTACAAATTGACACAAATGAAAACATACTTGATAAATCATGATCACATAATGTCCCGTTAGTGATGAATACACGAACTGAAGTAGAATTGCAAAATAATAAAGTTAACAATTTCGTACATTGAAAAACGTATAACTGATAAGTTGCATGATTCTCAACATGACTCATTTGTGTCTAGGATCTGCAAGTGCAAATTCATACATACCATCTCAGACTATAGGATAGTATTTTAAATCAATACTGTAATTGAACTCAACATGTGTTAGTTTTTTCAGACAACAATAAAGTTTCAAACAAGGTTGAACAGGCAAGTGCCCTGAAAATGCTCAATTGGTTATACACAAGTGATGGACCCGTCTCAATAAAGGCGCCCTAGTGGCTCTAAGCAAGATTTCACATGATTCTTATTTGCAAATCCTCAGGTAGTCACACACAGAATATAGTCCTGCACAGTGAAACATGGACCAAAATGAAAGTGAATAAAGTTATAATTGAAAAGGTAAAAAGTTTTTACGTCACTTTACTTGATGGAGAGTGCCCAGGTGATTCTGTTGAAGAAAAGGGTAGGGTACCCGTGAAATAATAAACCCACAAGTGCCAGTGAAGGGTCCCTTCCTTTCCTCCTAAAATGCAACAAAACAGAGCACACAGTTAAAAACATATTAAAAAATGCAGCTATAGAATATGATCACAAAATGTCATATACAGTTAAACCAGAATCAACACATTATAGAAATTAAGAATTCCTCAGTCCTCATGTAAATGGCTCGCTAGTTCTTCATCGAGATTATGCCCACCTGGGAATCTCGTTTCCAGTTCTATGATCCATTTGGATTCATTTTTCCTAAGGGCTACCTCTCTATTTCCGCCCCTTTAACCTATGTTGACCTGTTCAATGGCAAAAAATCTCAAAAGGGAGTTATTTGATTGGTGTTTGTCTCGAAAATGGCGGGCAATGGGATAGTGTAAATCTTTATTGGTGATGGCTCGTAGATGTTCCTGAACTCTTTTCTTGACCATGCACGTCGTGCTGCCGACATACCTCAATTTACACGGGCATTCCAAAACATATATCGTAAAACTGGTGCTACATGTCAGGAATTGCCAAATCTTTTTGTTATGTTGCATACCTGGGATCTCAAAGTCCTGTACCATATGGCTTGATTTGCAAGCCCTGCAGTGTCCACAGGGATAGAAGCCTTAAAGATTATGGATGCTTCTATCCGGGATTTCAGAGATATCACCTTTGACCAGGATGTCCTTCAGACTCTTACCCTTCCGATAAGTAACCAGGGGTCTATCTCCTATACTGGAACCTATCACATTGTCGGTTTTTAAGATTTTCCAGTTATCGGCCAGTATTTTCTTAATTTTCTCAGAGTCATGGTTAAAAGTAGTGATTACTCTGGTTACAGTTCCTTCGCTGGATATAGGTTGTTTTGTTTCGAGGGATCTTGATCTAGTGGTTTCATTAATTCTATTTATGGCTCTGCTCAGAGCCCATTCTGGATAACCCTGTTCCCTGAACCTAACAAGCATCTTCTCTTGTTCACACATATACATGTCATCAGTACTACAGTTCCTCCTTGCCCTCAGTAACTCACCGAATGGAATGCTCCATTAAAGAGCTTCTGGATGGGCACTGAGGGCATGAAGGAGCCTCTTCCCGGCTGTTTCCTTCCTGTGTAAACTGGTGACCAACTTGTCTTGTTTAACCATAGCACAAGTGTCAAGAAATTCCAGTTTTTCTTTGTTAATGTTGGAAGTGAGTGTAATGTTGTATGGATTCAGATTCAATTTGTCAATGAAGGCCCGTGCTTCCGTTTCCGTACCACTCCAGACAACAAACAGATCATCAATGTACCTAATCCATACAACAACTGAATTGAAATCAGATTTCAGATTTTCATCCATGCGAATTTCCTCCTCCCACTTGCCTAAGAACAGATTGGCAAAGCTCGGCGCAAAGCATGAACCCATCGCGGTCCCGCGTACTTGTTTATAGAGATCACCGTCAAACATAAAGATGTTATTAGTCAGACACATCCTCAACATTTCAACAATCATGTGTGTGTGTTCGAGATATCCTATATCACGTTCTTTCAAAAAATGAAAACAAGCCTCTATACCCTGGTCATGGTCAATGATGGTATATAGCGAGCTTACATCCATAGTCAATAGGAGATACCCATCAACCCAATTAACACATTCAATTTTGTTAAGGAAATCCTTCGTGTCTCTGGTGTAGGAAGGGAGGAGTGTGACATACTCTCTCAGAAAATGATCAATGTACTTGGATATGTTCTCATTAACACTCCCTATTGATGAAACAATGGGTCTACCTGGTGGTTTAGTTGCATTTTTATGAATCTTAGGCAACAGATAAATTATAGGTAGTTTGGGGTAGTCTTTTTTGAGAAAGCAATATTCTGGCCATGATAGTAAACCATTTTCCTGCCATAAAGACAGTTTCTCCCATGTGTTGGTTATACTTACATTGTACTCTACAGTGTTGCTGACAACATAGAAGTTCCTATCGCTAAGTTGTTTAAGTACTTTTTCAATATATAGCTGCCTCCCCCAGAGTACAATATTACCTCCTTTGTCTGATGGTCTAATGATAACATTGGTGTCTTTAGCCAGGGAAGTGATGAAGTCTCTTTGTTGTCGAGTTAAGTTAAACCTCACATTCTTAGTTTTGACCGTTTTGTATTTGTGTTTATTGAGTTCTCTATTAACAACTTCATGGAAGGTGTCTAGTGAGTCGTGTGGGAGAATAGGACAAAAAATAGATTGGGGTTTGAAAGGAGTGCAGGCTGCTCTATCTGTACTTGTAGATTGTGAATGTGTACCATCTTCACCATTGGTTGTTACATCACCCAGGTCATATACAGTTTCTAGTAAATTAGCATCACCCACAGTGAGTCCGGGAGGATTACAACCTTCATCAGAAGTATTTATCACATTAGCAACCTGTTTGTTGTTAAATAAAGAGTGCCATTTTTTCAACTTTAATTTCCGAATAAACTTGAAAATATCCACTCTAGTATTCGTGTAGTTGCCAAAAAACGGGGCAGTAGTGAGATCTCCAATTGTAGTACCTTTTCTATGTTTCTTGTTGTCATATACACGGCATCAAGCACTGTGAAAATCGTGTGATCAAGACACTCTTGGTGTCGAAACGCATAGCGGTTCACTTAAATAAACCTCTGTGGTTGCAATGGATTCCTGAGTGTGCGTCGTTACTTGAGGAAACTTTGAACATTTTTACCGGCTTGGGTTTCTGCCGGCTGACGCATCACCTGGCGACGGGACCGATCCCAGAAGGACCCGCATTTTGTTTGTCTTATCATTGGAGGGATCGTATGCCGGCTGGATCTGACGAAGGAAGAACTTTTCAGCAAAAGGAGATCGTGGGTACACGCTGCAGCTACGAACTGTGAAGGTGAGCCTGGGGTTGCGGAAACGCCGATTGGGAGTCGTTCGCACTTTACTGTTCGGGCGGACTTCCGGGTTGACGGGGACGCGGTAACTTCGGACTGTGCTCTCACATAGTAAAAGCTAGCATGCGGGGAACTGACGAGTAAATTTTGAATACATATTCACGGTAGCGAGAGCTCTCGCACCTTTCTTCTCTCAGTGTTCATTTTACCCACGGAACTCCTCGATTATATTCAGCACCAGGAACTACCTACGTGAGGCAGGGGAGCCATTGCATGAAACAGAGTTTTAAAGGAGCGGTGGTCCATATAACCGCATATTTTCTTTTATTGTGTCGTGTATAACTTTGGGCAGTTTACACAGGAATCCCTTTTCTTGACACATTGAAACAAACATGGACAATGAAGATGAGAGGCGGAGAGAGGCACAAACATTATTTGCCAGAGCACCAGGCAAAGGCATAAAAGTGATCACAGTGGCAGACAAATCCAATGGGAGTTTATTGAATACTAAACTCAAAAGATATGAGAAATTGAAAAAACAAGAAACCTCAAAATGGTGGGAGGTAATCTCCCTACAAGATTATATGGAGAAAGATATGGTACCACGCGGACTGAGAATTTACATAACTCCGTCATATGAATCACCGAATCCCAAGATGCTGGACGACTGGGCAGCAAATTCAGCGGCCAGCTCAAAAAATATGCTGGGGATATTGGTGAAATATGCATGGGAAGATCGAGAAGCTATTATTAATGAACTCAAACAGATGGACGAGGAGTTCAATAGTAGCGCAGAACAAGAAAACATCAAGAAGTTTAAGGAGGAACTCAAAGGGAGATTAAAGAAATATGAGGATGATATTAAGTTCCGGAAACAAAGAAAACTACATAGGGACTGTGGGGACTATGAGAGTGGCCGTATTTTAACATACAGTCCTAAGTATGACCATCTTTATAGTCAAGAAGGAGTGCGTACAGAAGACATTACGAATTCGGATGTCCTGACAACTACACAAGAACATGTACTGATTAGTGACACGGACACCGATGTGTCAGGAACAACAACCAGCAGTACCTCTGATGTGGAAATAACCTTCAAACCGGCAACTTTTTTAGACGAGTTCCGGGTATTAAGAACACGTCGACAAAAAGAACAGTCGCAATCAACACCCCAAGGAGCGAGAGGAAGGAGCCGGGGGAGAGGAAGAGCAAGAGGCAGGGTCGCTCAAAGAAGAAACGCCTCAAACGAAAGCAGAGGAGACTTAAACAGAGAGCCGGTGGGAACCAGACGTGGAGGCTACAGAAGAGCCAAGTGAACATGGATGGGACAATGGTAAATCAAACTATTATAAATTTATCATCAAGAACTTTGACTCTAAGTGAAAAAACCACTCTTTGTTTAGGGTTGACCTTTTGTCCAACCAAACTGTTCAACTACACGAATACTAGAGTGGATATTTTCAAGTTTATTCGGAAATTAAAGTTGAAAAAATGGCACTCTTTATTTAACAACAAACAGGTTGCTAATGTGATAAATACTTCTGATGAAGGTTGTAATCCTCCCGGACTCACTGTGGGTGATGCTAATTTACTAGAAACTGTATATGACCTGGGTGATGTAACAACCAATGGTGAAGATGGTACACATTCACAATATACAAGTACAGATAGAGCAGCCTGCACTCCTTTCAAACCCCAATCTATTTTTTGTCCTATTCTCCCACACGACTCACTAGACACCTTCCATGAAGTTGTTAATAGAGAACTCAATAAACACAAATACAAAACGGTCAAAACTAAGAATGTGAGGTTTAACTTAACTCGACAACAAAGAGACTTCATCACTTCCCTGGCTAAAGACACCAATGTTATCATTAGACCATCAGACAAAGGAGGTAATATTGTACTCTGGGGGAGGCAGCTATATATTGAAGAAGTACTTAAACAACTTAGCGATAGGAACTTCTATGTTGTCAGCAACATTGTAGAGTACAATGTAAGTATAACCAACACATGGGAGAAACTGTCTTTATGGCAGGAAAATGGTTTACTATCATGGCCAGAATATTGCTTTCTCAAAAAAGACTACCCCAAACTGCCTATAATTTATCTGTTGCCTAAGATTCATAAAAATGCAACTAAACCACCAGGTAGACCCATTGTTTCATCAATAGGGAGTGTTACTGAGAACATATCCAAGTACATTGATCATTTTCTGAGAGAGTATGTCACACTCCTCCCTTCCTACACCAGAGACACGAAGGATTTCCTTAACAAAATTGAATGTGTTAATTGGGTTGATGGGTATCTCCTATTGACTATGGATGTAAGCTCGCTATATACCATCATTGACCATGACCAGGGTATAGAGGCTTGTTTACATTTTTTGAAAGAACGTGATATAGGATATCTCGAACACACACACATGATTGTTGAAATGTTGAGGATGTGTCTGACTAATAACATCTTTATGTTTGACGGTGATCTCTATAACCAAGTACGCGGGACCGCGATGGGTTCATGCTTTGCGCCGAGCTTTGCCAATCTGTTCTTAGGCAAGTGGGAGGAGGAAATTCGCATGGATGAAAATCTGAAATCTGCTTTCAATTCAGTTGTTGTATGGATTAGGTACATTGATGATCTGTTTGTTGTCTGGAGTGGTACGGAAACGGAAGAACGGGCCTTCATTGACAAATTGAATCTGAATCCATACAACATTACACTCACTTCCAACATTAACAAAGAAAAACTGGAATTTCTTGACACTTGTGTTATGGTTAAACAAGACAAGTTGGTCACCAGTTTACACAGGAAGGAAACAGCCGGGAAGAGTCTCCTTCATGCCCTCAGTGCCCATCCAGAAGCTCTTAAATGGAGCATTCCATTCGGTGAGTTACTGAGGGCAAGGAGGAACTGTAGTACTGATGACATGTATATGTGTGAACAAGAGAAGATGCTTGTTAGGTTCAGGGAACGGGGTTATCCAGAATGGGCTCTGAGCAGAGCCATAAATAGAATTAAAGAAACCTCTAGATCAAGCACCCTCGAAACAAAACAACCTATATTCAGCGAAGGAACTGTAACCAGAGTAATCACTACTTTTAACCATGACTCTGAGAAAATTAAGAAAATACTGGCCGATAACTGGAAAATCTTAAAAACCGACAATGTGATAGGTTCCAGTATAGGAGATAGACCCCTGGTTAATTATCGGAAGGGTAAGAGTCTGAAGGACATCCTGGTCAAAGGTGATATCTCTGAAATCCCGAATAGAAGCATCCATAATCTTAAAGGCTTCTATCCCTGTGGACACTGCAGGGCTTGCAAATCAAGCCATATGGTACAGGACTTTGAGATCCCAGGTATGCAACATAACAAAAAGATTTGGCAATTCCTGACATGTAGCACCAGTTTTACGATATATGTTTTGGAATGCCCGTGTAAATTGAGGTATGTCGGCAGCACGACGTGCATGGTCAAGAAAAGAGTTCAGGAACATCTACGAGCCATCACCAATAAAGATTTACACTATCCCATTGCCCGCCATTTTCGAGGCAAACACCAATCAAATAACTCCCTTTTGAGATTTTTTGCCATTGAACAGGTCAACATAGGTAAAAGGGGTGGAAATAGAGAGGTAGCCCTTAGGAAAAAGGAATCCAAATGGATCATAGAACTGGAAACGAGATTCCCAGGTGGGCATAATCTCGATGAAGAACTAGCGAGCCATTTACATGAGGACTGAGGAATTCTTAATTTCTATAATGTGTTGTTGGAGGGAGGACCACCGGGGAGTCGGGGAGACTACTCCGGGGCACCTTCCTACCGCAAAGTTATAGCCGAGCGCCGCTGAGAAGCCCCCTAGGGAAGGTCCTTCTCCTATGATCGTACTAGGCCCAGTAATACCACCACACAGGACTCCGTATTAGTGGATTATCTTGGTTCTTTATCAATAGTAGTACGTTCAATATTTACAGTGGGATCGAGTGATCCAGTAAGAGTCTCAATGTCTTTGGAGGGATAGGGTAGCGGGACAGTCTTAGTACCAGCCAGGTACGGGAAGGCTCTGCGCCAGACCTTGAGTGCTGGTCTCAGCGCGGCTCGGACGTGGAGAGCCGCGACGGCGTCTGCAGGGCTCGGGTGGTAGTTCCGCTTGGGTCGAGCCGCGACACAGTCAGCAGGGCTCCGGTGGTAGGTCCGCTTCGGTCGAGCCGCGACGAGGTCAGCTGGGCTCTGATGGTACGTTTCAACAAGGTCGGGCCGCGACAGCGTCAGCAGGGCCCCAATGGTTCGTGAAGGTCTTTAAGCACGGTGGAGCCGCGACGTCGTCAGCAGGGCTCAGAGTGTGGGTTCAAGATGAGTCTTTCTCCGTAGGGTCAGCCGCGATCCGATCAGCAGGGCTCTTGACTCCAGGATACAACTGTTGTCTTGTTGTCGGGTCGCCCCAGATATAGGACTGGAGCCCTTTGATGTCCGGACCCTTGCGCCCGGGGGGGGCGGAGAGGCCGGGTAGGGAGCGGCCAGACGCCCAGCAGGAGAGGCGCCAGGCCCCAGAGAGTTGTGGGGCGATCGAACCTAGGTGTGGAAGGACGGTTGGGGGTCCCATCGATACTGCCCTCCGCCGGGAGTGGGAAGGGTTCTTGTGGTATCCCCCGGGCCAGGGGTTGGCGCCTAGATGTCGGGCCTCGCTGGGACCGAGGCCGTGTGGAGCGGGGTCATGTAGGTGGTTACGTAGAGTCACGTACAATCCAAAATGGAGGAGCCCCGAGGTGCATGGGACCTCGTGCGGCTTAGCGAGGGGGAACAGGGCCACGCCACGAGGCCGGCTCCAACACGCGTCCCCCCCCCAGCTGAAGGCAGGGAGAGTCACCCATCTCCTTGGGGGTTCTCCTCGCCGAGGCGGAAGAATCTGGACAGGCCGTCAGTGTGAGAAGTTGGCCTGATGTATGATGTCACTAGTTCTAGTGAACACCTTATATCAGTCCAAATACCCTTATGGTGATTGGTTGTAAAGTCAACCTTATAGACCAGCTATCCTAGTGGTAGCATGGACAAGAGCAGTCTTAGGCTAAACTCTGAATGGCATGTGACGCCAGCTGTGATACCATATATAATCCCTTGAATACAAAATGAAAGGACACCACAACAGATATATATATAAAATAAAGTGTATTTATTCTAGTCAAACCCTCAGCACTCTTTATGAGATTAGAGGTAAGTACAACACAGTCTTATTTAAGCATACATTAAGTCACACAGGTAAGTAATACAGTTAGGCCCTAGGGGCCACGCAAACCATATACTAAGTAAGTGGTATAAGAGCCACTGTCACGGAAATAGAATAGGCCTAGGCCTAGAGAATCGCTGGGGCTACACTACACTAGCGTTAGTTAGGAAGTGGGAGGCCCACGGGATTCGTGTGCAGAGTGGAAACACTCACGCGTAATGCGTAAAAGTCAATAGTAATAGTACAGTTTAGAAAACGGTAGATTTAGGACACTTCCGGAGTAGCTAGGAAGTTGAGACTTGAAAACTAGACACTAGGTTAGTCACTATCCTGATGAGCACCGGAGTACCCAAGTTACCTAGCCCACAGGCTGCGGGTGCATAAGGGTGAAGATGCGTCGTTTTCGTCGTCGACTCCTATGGATGCCTGAAGAAAGATGCTGACAGGCAGTCAGTGAAGAGTGTCCGGTGGATCCCAAGGCTGGGATCAAGAAGAGAAGAAACCTGCAAGCAGAAGGGACAGAGTCAAGGTCACTAGCCAGTGACCACGTGGAACCAGGAAGGAACCAGGCGATGTCGTGAAGATTGCAGGTGAAGGTGAAGCTTGTCGCTGCAGCCAGGAGGACCAGGAAGCGTCGAGGACGACCAGGACCAGGAGGCGAGCTGTCCCACGAAGGCTCTTGCTGTCGGCAGCGTCGAAGTTGGACTAGGACTCACCAAGCCTTGGCAAGCGGAACCCACGAAGAACAGAGGACTTGCTTCTGGTGCAGACCAGGAAGGTCTGGGGTGCTTCTTCTTTGCAGAGAAGCGGGAGCCAGTCTGGAGGAGCCAAACCAGCGCAGAAGATTTCAGGGTGCATCGTCACAAAGGCCACTAGCCAGCGGGCAAGCAACCGGACAGACGCGGCAAGCAGGAAAATGCAGAAGGGCCCCACGCAGGACTCGTGGAGTGTGGGGGGCTGATCTTCAGTGCAGATGGTGCTTGGGGTTGGGGCTTCTCAATCCCCGGTGCACAACTTCGAGGGTACCTCAGAAGCTGCGCTTTAAGTTACTAGCCACTTTTTCCAGGTAGCCGGTCCCACGTCGCTCGTCGCCTCCACGGATCTCAGCTTTGCTGTCGATGTGGATCAGGGTCGGAGAAGTCTGGAAGTCAAGGCTCTGGTCGGGCTCTGCAGTCGGTTCCTCGTAGAACGTGGGCAAAGCAAAGGGTAGTCTCTTGATGGTGCCTGTTTGCACAGGGTAGCCACTCCTTGGCTACAAGGGAGATTCTTCAGTCTTCTTCTTTCGTCGAATGTCGAAGGTCCAGAGTTTCTGTTCAGTTTTGCAGGTTCAGGATAATCTAAAGTCTTGAGGCCCAACTCCCACTCTTATACTAATCTGGGGGGCTGGGATACCTGCTAGGTCACGCCTTATGGGTGGGACCTGAGAGGGGGTGGTTACACCCACTTCCCTTTGTCCAGTTTCGCGCCAGAGCTGGGGCTGGAGTGCCCCAGCGCCGGTTTGAACTGGACTATGCAAGGAACACCTTGTGTGCCCCAGGCATGTCTCATTCCTTTCAGCCCACCCTGCCCCAATACACTAAAGGCTGTCTGGGGAGGTGCTAGCACCTCCCCAAGCAGGAAACCTATTGTCCAGGCCTCCCTGGCTGGGATCACTCCCAGCTGCAGGAGGTCAGACTTGTGTCGTGGCAGCAGCATCCATTTTGTGATGCTGAGGCTTTGGTCAGAGGCTAACAGTTGAAGTATGATTTTAACATGTCTTTCCCTCTAGAAGGGGGGAATAATATTCTCATGTCCAGAAATGGCATGGGGGTATTATTCCACAGTGTTAGACACCTTACACGACATGTTTCGATAAAGCCAAACCATAGTTACCATAACCGTCTAAGATTATAAGGCACTTTAAGAGTATATGGTAGGCTATATCATAGAACAGCTATAAGGACAAGGTTCCGAAAGCTGCAGACAGGCTCAGCTCATGCTAGAGCACCATCTCACATGTTACCAAGCACTCTGCCTCCAGGATTGTTAAGGCCTGCCATAGGAGTGACTGATAGGTACACATGTGTCTATATGTAAGTTAGGTATAGGAATACTACACCTAAGCAAGGGGTGATTACACGACCTTGCCCCAGCTGAGTGATCAGCCAGTTGTGTCAAAATGGAAGGCCAGGCCAGGGGTGGCATAATACATGCTGCAGCCCCTGGTAGGCCTAGGGTACACCTATGCCCTGGGTACCTAGGGTACACTGTACAGGGGCCAATAAGGTGATCCTATCCAAATGGGTTATGCACCTAAAGTACATAGTAGTAATTTAGAGAGAGAACAGCAGGGCTCTGGGTCTGATTGGCAGGCCCACAGCCACATCTAAGTCGAAAACCAGTAAAGCAAAAGCAAAAAGTGGGGGTGAACATAGAAAGCAGACCCTACTCTCCTACACAACCCCCCCCCCCCCAAACTTAGGGACATTAAACTAGTTCAGTTCAGTTCATTTATTTGTTTCGAAGGTTAAAAACCATCATGAAAATACATAATAATCATAATATGTAATCACAAAAAGAACATTCTGAGCAACGTAACAATTGTTAAAAAGTAGACAGAGAAAAAGTTATCCAATAAAAAAGTTAGGTTATTGTAAAAGATAAAAACCTGTGAGCAACAGTGATACAAGACCCCGTATTATAATAATATTTCCCGTACCTCCCTAACCCACCCTTCATCATTCCCTTGTGTTTCTCAATTTAAAAGCAATTTTGAGGAAACTTATAACAGCGAATAAGATTCGCGTTTCAGCGGCTCTTTGCAAGAACAATAAGGCAGGTTTAGCATGGATAATATTTGAGTCCTTTAAGACATCCACTAAAAATCTTTGGCGCGGTGTTTTATAAAAAGGACACAATAATACAAAATGAAGGGTGTCCTGCGGAGACCTATTGTCGCAGCCGCAGGCACCCTTCTGCTCAATTGTTTGAGTGAAACCTGATGGATAAGCTAAAATATGATGCAACAAATTGAACCTAAAACGAGTCATTAAAAACCTCTCGTGCTGACTGTACAATAAAAAGAGGTATGGTTCCATGCCAGCTTGATTAGAGACAAGGGAGTGGGCAACTGCCGAGGATTTAGCTAAATCCAACTCCTTCCTCCTGCCATTAAATTTGTCCAATAATAAGCTTTGAACGTAGTGTCTGGAGTATATGTCCACCCTGGAGGGGTCCAGGAATAGCATTTGTTCGTCAATATCCCCCAGAGTGTCTTTAACATATTTCAGCCATGGGATTTGAAGGCATTTCTCTTTCGACAAGCAATCCTGGATGATCTGTCTGGATAGTCCTGCATTTGGATTTGTCCAAATTTTGAGCCAGGCCAGTATAGGTCTCAGTCTGTTAATGTCAGCAATATATGTGATTCCCAGCTCTTCATGAGTAATTGCTGCAGTGATGCTCGGCGGAAGTTTTAACAGTTTTTTTAAAAATTTGTCTTCCTCACTTTGAATTAGTTGTGCCTCTCTGCAGCCCCACACTTCTGCTCCGTAGATGGTCTTGGAAATACTAACTGATCTATACAAAGTCATCACCTGTTCTGGTGACCAACGACCCATTCGACGTGCAAAGCTCAGTATAGCCCCATTAGCTGACACTAGTCTCCTTGCCCTCTCCTCAATCAGCGGGACAAAGTTTAACTTATCGTCAAATAAAAGGCCCAGGTATGGGAATGTTTTAACAGTGTCCAGGACCTGATCCCCCAGTTTGAATACAAATTTCTTTCGTGGTTTCTTCCCCGCTATCATAATGAATGATTTTTTCATGTTGACGGAGAGATCCAAATTCCTCATGAAATCCGCGAAACCCTTGATTAAAAGTTGCAGACCAACAGCTGTTCGGGCTAGGAGCACCGCGTCATCGGCGTACAAAAGTACTGGCAGATGACGCGTGCCCACCTTAGGGCAGTCAGTTCCCAGTGCAACGAGGTCATTCTCCAGGCCATTTATGTAGAGGGAGAACAAGAATGGCGCCAGGATACACCCCTGCCTCACCCCGCCCGAGCACGGGAAGGGATCAGTGCTCACCCCCCCGCACTGTAGCGGACCTTGGCAGTGGTGTTCCAATGTAGCTCCCTTAAGATGTTAATGAGATCCGGGTCAATGCCTAGGTTAGACATAAGTATCCAGAGTTTGGCTCTGTTGACATTGTCAAAAGCTGCTGCTAAGTCCATAAACCCCATATACATGGTGCCTTCAGACGTCTTGGTATACTTAGCAGTGATCAGGTATAGGTTAAGGCATTGGTCGGTGGTTGACCTGCCTGTTCTGAACCCATACTGGGTGTCCACCAGGGTGTTATTGGTGTCAGTCCAATCTATTAGTCGATTGAGGAGTGCCCTTCCTAGTACCTTGGCGGAGACGTCAATGAGCGAGATTGGTCGATAACACTGCGGGCTGTCCCTACAGCCTTTTTTGTAAATAGGGACAATCACCGCAGTGGACCATGATCTCGGCAGACCCGTTTTAATTGCTGCATTCAAAACTCTTGTTACCATTGGGACCCATAGCTCAGTGTTGCTAAGAAAAAGATCCGGGGGGGTCCCGTCCGGGCCCGGGGCTTTGTTGCGTGTTAGACCTAAAATTGCTTTGCGAACTTCATCCAAAGATAGTTCAAATTTATCTGCCCTTGGTCCCCTCCATATTCCATCACCAGTGTCCATCTCCTGTTGATTATACAGGGATTTGAAATGAGCAATCCAGTGTTCTGGTAAGATGTTAGAGCTGATGACTGGAGAGTTTGAGTCGTGGAAGCAAGGTCTACTTATAATTTTCCAGAACTGGGCATAGTCTTTGTTCTCACCAGCCTCCCTTAGGTCTGCCCATACTTCTTTTTGAAGGGTCCCTTTCCTGATCTTTAATTGATTTTTGTAGTTTTTTCTGCAGCGAGCAATTTCTACCTTGTCCCTTGGGGTTTTTTTCAGGCTCAGTTTTAGATCTCTTAGCGCTTTGAAACAGGTAGAATCAAACCATCTTGGCGTAGATGACTGCATTGCGGGCTTCTTGGTTGTTAGGAGTCTCTCGATTATTTTAGTCAAGTTCTCAAACGCCTCTACTACTCCTTTATCCTCTGAGGTGTGTTCTAAACAGGTCTCTATGTGGGCTTTCCCTTCATCCACTAATTTGACATAAAATTCCTGGGGGTTGATCACTGACCACCTTAAGCGTCTTCCTTGGTCTACTGGTTGAATTTCAGATTGGTGAATCAACCCTGGGTCTTTTTTAGTTAAATCATTCCCTTTGAGTTCTATTATAATGGGATTATGATCACTGAAGGGGCTCCACTCTGTCCAGGTATTTAAGATCTGATCTCTTGCGCTAGCTGAGATCGTTATGTAATCTATTATAGACCCCCCCCCTCTGCCCTTAAATGTTGGTGTTAGGGATTCGCCTACATTGAGAGCAGCTAAGTCCATGACATGACTGAGGGCAAAGTCTTCTAATAACTTCATCAAAGTTGTTCCCTCTTTGCAATGAGAAAAATGGGGGCCCTTTTCTAATGGGCAAGCTGACCAGTCAGGGGTTGGAGGGAGTAATTTGGGGCATAAATGACAATTAAAATCACCCATTAACAGAACAGTTGGTTCTGGCCCCTTCGTCCTTTGCTCTAGTTCCACATTTAGTCTACCTTCCAGCTCCGCTAATATTGGGAATTTCCCTTCCACTGGGCCGGAGTTATAAAAGTTTACTAACAGTAGACTCTCCCCCTTGTGGAGAAGTCTAACTGTTTGTATGTTGTCTGAGGAACAATCTGGGTAAGACCAGGTACCTTTCAGGTCTAAGTCCACATAAACTACTAGGCCTCCTTTTGCCCTACCCGAGTTTGTTCCTTGTGCGGGTCTAAAAAAACACTTGTAGCCCTCCAATTGACATGGGCCTGAATCCTTTGCCCAAGTTTCTTGGAGTGCTATGACATGGAAGGATTTTATAAATTCTACCCATTCCTTACTTTTAAATTTGACTTCCAACCCTGCAATATTCCAAGAAAGGATGGTCAAACCCTCCATCTTGTCCTTGCCTTTTGTTGTGGGAGTCAAAGTTAAACTGTCCTCCCCAGCTATAGGTAGATCGATATTGGGTGAATTGGTTCCCCTCTGCCTCCGAGGTGAGTCCAATCTCCCAGATTGGGTACTTTCCTCAGTCCCACATGTGCCCCATGAGTCTAGGCCAGAGCAACCACTGGTAGCCAGGCTTGCTACACTAGTGATTTCTGTGGGTGTGAGTCAATCAATATCTTCTAATGATTGAAATGGGGCAAATCTATTTGTCCATTGTACGCGATCTCTGGGGGGATAGGGCTGTTCAGGGCGGCTTGCTAGTCTCGGTCTAAGTGGGCGCTGCGCTCTAACCCGCGTCCACCCTCCCTCGTCACCCCCATAATTATTATTCCTGGATCTAGGGTAAAAATACCCGAGTGGGAGTGCACAAATGGTACTTGTTTGGTTCCTATTGGAGTTCTTCAGAATGTACTCAACCAGACTAGTGTCCGTGAAGTGTGCAACTATGCAATCACCTCTAATGTCTTTATTCCTTCCCCCAATCCAGCTTGCCCTTCTTACACTTGCTATCTCTCCTCTCTCCCCCATGCTTAAGGGTCTATGGATATTCAGCCACTTGGAAATTTTGGTGAGCAGTTGATAATGGGTTTCTCTCTCATTAGGCCTAATTTCCGGGACCCCTGCAAAAATAACTACAAAAGGACACTCCTCGGGGGGGAGATCTATGTGTGGAGCGTTGTTGTTATAAAAGGGATCAGGGTCTGTATAACAGTTATTATAATTCCCTTCCCTCTGGATACGATCGTCCTGTCTCCATTGCATTAAAGGTTGAGGGATCGGTTTCTCTCTTTGTGTATTACTTACACCTTGATTGTGTCTTCCTCTAGAGTTATCGTTAGTACCCCCTTTGGGGTTTTGGGCAATTTTGGGGGCCTCATGAACCTGGACTATTTCTTGGTGGGAGTGACTAACACAATTGTTATTTTGTGCTCTCTTTGAGTCTGCCTTATCATTTGTGGTTACCTCAGTTGATTGGGGTGGAGCAAGTGGAGTTTTAGTAAGTGTGTGCTCTAGGGCTTTAGATAGTTTGGTGAGCTCACACATTATTTTATCCACCTTACTTATGATAGGCTTTAATTGTGTCGTGATGAAAGATTCTAGCTGTATTTTCAAATCCAAAACTACCGTGTCAATCCACCCTGGTGGTGCGGATTCTACTTGAGAGTCATTTGCTGCTATTATGTGCTCTTGGGTACATGATAGAGAATTGTCTCTTGGTAGTTCTTTCCACTGTTATGTTATGTTATGTTATGTTACGGTTATTTATTGTGCGCACAGATACTCCAGCCAAGGAGCGTCCTGGCGCAGAGACAAGGAAGCACGTAACATAACCACAAGCTAAAAACAGATACTAAAAGAGGGCTAAAACAAGAAGGTTTTTATAGCCCTCCGAAAGGTCAAAAGGTCCTCCAACATGCGGATCTCAACAGGCAGGGAGTTCCATGCTGACGCAGCCATAACCCTGAACGAGCGGCCTCCCATGCGGCTAAGCCTAAATCTGGGAACCACCGCAAGGGCCAGACCCTGAGAACGAAGGCTGCGGGCAGGAACATAGAACGACAGACAACTCGACAAGATCTCCGGACCTGTGCCTCGCAAGATTTTAAAAGCAAGACACAGTACCTTGAAGAGGATACGCTTCCTGACCGGAAGCCAGTGTAGGGAGCGAAGGACACCTGTCACCGAGCAGAATCTGGGCAAGCCCACGATCGCCCTAGCCGCAGCATTCTGAACCCGTTGTAGACGGGTTAGTTCAGACTGATTAGCCCCAGCCAGGAGAGAACTGGCGTAATCCAGGCGAGAGATGATGGTAGCCTGGATTACCAGTTGCCTGGTCGGGGCATCAAAGAACTTGAGAACAGGTCTCAAACCCCTCAGAAGACCGAAACAACAGGCCGCGTTTTTTTTAGTGTGGCCAACAAAGGAGAGGCCCGCATCCAGCCATACCCCCAGATTTTTCACTTCCGATACCGGGATCGGAGTAGGTCCCAACTCTGGAGGCCACCAGTGGTCGCCCCACAGCTCCACACCCTTCCCGACGACCATCACCTCTGTTTCTGATGTCCCTTATTTCTCCCCAATCGCTTCCTTTTTTTCCTAATGGTCATGTCATTAAGCTCAGAGGTTTCTAAGCCTGCGGTATGTGCACAGGGGACGTCCTCTATATCATTGGTTGTTTGGAATACACTACCCTGAGTATTTGGGCTATCTACTATTAAGACATCTCTAGAGGGTGTTTGAATGATGGCGTTAAGGTTAGGCGAGGAGGATAAACTCCTTTCCATGCGTTCAATTTCGCCAGTCACTTTCTTTAGCATTAAGTCGATTGCAGTTGGTTTCTTCCCACTTGCAAGGGCGCCCTCCTTTGTAGTTTCCCCCCGAGTTGGTTTAGGGGTGGGTTTTTTGTTTGATTTAATCCCAGCAGAGCGAGTGTTGGGATGAGTAGACATAATTCCCCTGAGGTCAAGGGTAAAACTGCTGTTTTTCAAAGGGATTCAGTACCCTGTCCAACTTCCCTGCGCAAACAGGTAATGCAATACCTGGGTCTATTCTCCGATGCAAGCGCTGGGGCCAAGGGGGGTTGCCCGTCCCGTCCCTCGTCGTCCCCGGACGGCCACAGACGGCCCGCCCGGTGCCCGGGCTCCGCCCGGCGCCGTCCGCGACGCGGAGGGATGGGTCTGTTTTTAAGCGCCTCCGTTCGCGCCAAGCAGGAAGTGGGCGGCGATCTCCCAGGGCAGGCTGGGAGCTGTAGTCTCGACCCCGCTCCGCGGCCGAGCGATGTCAGCTGCTCGCCGTCGGGGGAGACCACAGCGTCAGGAGCGCAGCCGCGCCCGATTGCCCAGTGAAGTCGGTGAAGCAAGGAGAGGCAAGAAGATCAGGTAGACTGCGAGCCCCCTCGCAGCGCGTCCCCACCGGTCTGGTCTTTAGCGTTCCCCTCAGGTGCTCTTTAAAACTAACATTAAACTAAGGTGGACATTAAACTAACCTTGACCAGTTGAGTCTTCATGTTCTAAGTGGAAATATCTGGAGAGTCCATCTGCATTGGCATGGTCAGTCCCAGGTCTATGTTCCACTGTGAAGTCCATCCCCTGTAGGGAAATGGACCACCTAAGAAGTTTGGGATTTTCACCCTTCATCTGATTTAGCCACAAGAGGGGCTTATGGTCTGTCTGAATCTTGAAGTGAGTGCCAAACAAGTATGGCCTCAGCTTCTTCAGGGCCCAAACCACAGCAAAGGCCTCCCTCTCAATAGCTGACCAACGTTTCTCTCTAGGGGTCAGCCTTCTACTTATAAAAGCAATGGGCTGGTCTTGACCATCTACATTCAGTTGTGAAAGAACAGCTCCCACACCTAACTCAGAAGCATCTGTCTGGACAATGAACTCTTTGGAGTAGTCTGGACTTTTCAGAATAGGTGCACTGCACATGGCCTGCTTCAGGTCATCAAATGCTTTTTGACAGCTTACTGTCCACTGAACTTTCTTTGGCATCTTCTTGGAGGTCAAGTCATTAAGTGGTGTCACTATGGACCCATAGTTCTTAACAAACTTTCTGTAGTACCCAGTCAGGCCCAAGAAAGCTCTGACCTGAGTCTGGGTAGTTGGAGGAGCCCAGTCCTTTATGGTCTGGATCTTGCTCTCCAGTGGTTGAACCTGACCCCCACCAACTAGGTAGCCCAGGTATACAACCTTGCTCTGCCCTATCTGGCACTTAGTGGCCTTGATAGTGAGGCCTGCCTTTTGCAGGGCCTCTAAAACATTCCTCAGGTGGACCAGGTGATCCTCCCAGGTGGAGCTAAAGACAGCAATATCACCAAGATAAGCTGCACAATAATCATCCAACCCAGTAAGGACTTGATTCACCAACCTTTGGAAAGTGGCAGGTGCATTCTTCAAACCAAAGGGCATTACCACAAATTGATAATGTCCTCCTGGGGTCGAGAAAGCAGTTTTGGCCTTTGCACTCTCAGCTAGTCTGATTTGCCAGTAGCCTGCTGTTAGGTCAAATGTGCTCAAAAACTTAGCAGCTGCCAGTCTGTCAATGAGCTCATCTGCCCTAGGTATTGGGTGGGCATCTGTCCTAGTGACAGCATTGAGACCTCTGTAATCCACGCAAAACCTCATCTCTCTCTTACCATCTTGGGTGTGAGGTTTTGGCACAAGAACTACAGGACTAGCCCAAGGGCTCTCTGAAGGTTCAATGACTCCCAGCTCCAACATCTTTTGTACCTCAACTTTTATGCAGTCCCTGACATGGTCAGGTTGCCTGTAGATTTTACTCTTCACAGGCAGACTGTCACCAGTGTCCACCTCATGGGTGCACCAGTTTGTCTGACTTGGGGTCAGAGAGAACATATGTCTGTAGGATTGCAGAACCTGTCTGCAGTCCTGTTGCTGATGGACAGTGAGGCTGTCAGAAAAGACCACACCATCAACTGAGCCATCATCAGGGTTCTGAGTCAACAGGTCTGGGAGAGGGTCACTCTCTTCCTCCTGCCCCTCATCTGTAGCCATGAGTAGCCCCATGTCTGCCCTGTCAACATATGCCTTCAATCTGTTGACATGAAGCACCCTGTGGGGGCTTCTGGGAGTCCCAAGGTCCACCAAGTAGGTGACTTCTCCCTTTTTCTCAACAATAGTGTGGGGTCCAGACCATTTGTCTTGGAGTGCTGCTGGGGCCACTGGCTCCAACACCCACACTTTCTGTCCTGGCTGGTACACAGTCAGTACAGCCTTTTGGTCATGCCAAGCTGTTTGGAGTTCTTGGCTTGCCTCAAGGTTTTTAGAAGCCTTCTTCATATACTCTGCCATCCTGGAGCGGAGACCAAGTACATAATCCACTATGTCTAGTTTGGGTTGTCTGAGAGGTCTCTCCCATCCTTCCTTCACCAAACACAGGGGTCCTCTTACAGGATGCCCAAACAAAAGCTCAGAAGGGCTGTAGCCAACCCCCTTTTGTGGGACCTCTCTGTAAGCAAACAGAAGGCAGGGTAAAAGGATGTCCCATCTTCGCCTAAGCTTGTCTGGTAATCCTGTTATCATTCCCTTTAGGGTCTTGTTGAATCTCTCAACAAGCCCATTGCACTGTGGGTGATAGGGTGTGGTGAACTTATAGTTAACACCACACTCCTTCCACATTGCAGTCAAGTATCCTGACATGAAGTTGGCACCTTTGTCAGAAATGACCTCCTTTGGAAAGCCCACTCTGGAGAATACTCCAAGCAGGGCCCTTGCCACAACAGGAGCTGTTGTGGTCCTCAGGGGAATTGCTTCTGGGTACCTGGTGGCATGGTCCACTATCACCAGTATGAATCTGTGCCCAGATGCTGTTTGTGGGTCCATTGGTCCTACAATATCTATGCCCACTCTTTCAAAGGGGACCCCCACCACAGGTAGTGGTATGAGGGGGGCCTTTGTGGTGCCACCTGATTTGCCACTGGCTTGGCAGGTGACACAGGAGCGACAAAACTCCTTAGTATCTTCTGACATATGGGGCCAGTGAAAGTGAGGGACAAGCCTGTCCCAAGTCTTGTTCTGGCCTAGATGTCCTGCAAGGGGAATATCATGGGCCAAGGTAAGAAGGAAGCCTCTGAACTTCAGTGGTATGACCAACCTCCTGGATGCACCAGGCTTGGGGTCTCTAGCCTCTGAATACAGTAGCCCTTCATCCCAATACACTCTATGGGTACCTTGAGCATTCCCTGCAGCCTCAGCAGCAGCCAGCTGTCTGAGGGGTTCGAGAGAGGGGCAGTCTAATTGAGCCTGCCTCAGATCTGCCCTTGAAGGTCCCCCTGTCCCAAGAAACTCAACCTGATCAGGTTCAAGTTCTTCTAGGACAGTTCCTTCAGGGCTCTCAGAATCATCCTCCTGGGAGGGCTGATCCACCACCTGAGGCAGGGGGGAAGGCACAGCCTTAACCCTACTGCTCTTTCTCTTGGGTTGTGACTGGTCCATAGTTTCAGGATCCAGCACTTGTTCAGTGGTGCACTTTTTGGCCTGTGACCTGGTCACAGCAAGGACATGTGCATCTATTCCCAGCATTTCTGCATGGGTCCTATACTCCACTTCAGACCAAACTGAAGTTTCAAGATCATTGCCCAGTAAACACTCTACAGGAAGGTCTGAACTAACAACAACTTTCTTGAGGCCAGTTACCCCTCCCCAGGAGAAGTTAACAATAGCCACACTATGGGAGGTAGTGGCATTGCTAGCGTTGGTCACTAGGTAGTTCTCACCTAGTATGATCTGTCTAGGGTCCACAAAGGCAGGTGTCACCATTGTGACACTAGCCCCAGTGTCCCTGTAGGCCTGAGCCATCCTATCATTGATAAAAGGAGTCTGTCTGTACTTGCCCAGGTTACTGGGGCCTACAGTAGAGGACAAAGCTAAGTCCCCATCACAGATCAGAACAGCCTGAGTAGGTACTCTGACTAGGCCAGAATCCTCCTCAGTTCCCAGGGTTAACCCTACTACACCCTTTTGCTGGGAACCACCACTTACAGCTGAACTAGGGGGTACAGTTGCCTTAGGGGCAATGGTGGCTGGGGGCTTATCCTTTTTGGTGCACTCACTAAACCAATGTGAGTTGGACTTACAATAGTTGCACCATGGTTTCTTTTGGCCATCTTTCTTTTGATCCTTTTTGGGACCACCCTCCCCCTGAGCCTTTTGGGGGCCTGGTGAAGACTTCTGGTCTTTTTGTTTCTGCTCATTACCCTTCTGGTCTGCCTTTTTCTGATCACCGCCCTGGTTCTGTTTTTTCTGCTTAAATCTAGTCCTAACCCATCTATCTGCCTTCTTTCCCAATTCTTGGGGAGAAGTCAGATCAGAATCAATCAGGTGTTGATGCAATAGCTGGTTTTGACAGTTGTTAAGTATTTGCTCTCTCATGATCAAATTATACAATCCTGTATAGTCCTTAACCTTACTTCCCATTAGCCAGCCTTCCAGAGCCTTAGTGGCACAATCTACAAAGTCAGTCCAGTCCTGAGTCTGTGTCTTCTGGGTATCCCTGAACAACAACCTGTATTGTTCAGTGGTTAGGCCAAACCCATCAATCGGAGCACTCTTCAGGACAGTGTAATTATCTGCATCCTCATCACTAACTGTGAGGAGCTTGTCTCTGCCTTTCTCAGAGAAGGAGAGCCACAAGATAGCTGCCCACTGACTTTGGGGTACCTGCTGTACTTTGCAAGCTCTCTCCAAAGCAGTTATCCATTTGTGGATGTCATCCCCACACTTGTAGGGAGGGACAATCTTGCTCAGGTTTCTATTATCATAGTGCCTGTCTCTATCCTTAGGGATATTGCTGCCACCAGTGGGTTCTGACCCACTCAACTTTTGTTCTCTAGCCAGAGCAAGCTTCTCTTTGGCAAGGGCAAGTTCTTCCCTCTGAATCCTCAGATTAGCTTCCCTCATTCTGGCTTCATGCTCCTTTCTCTCAGGGGAAGTCATTCCCCTGTGAGAGGAAGCATTAGAGATGTTAGAGACATGGGAGTGGATGGATTCCCTTGAAGGGGATCTGTCCCTCCTGCTTCTCTGTGTAAGCCTACTTGGGGGTCTGTAAGGGGGGACCCCATGCAAACTACCATGTAAGCTTAGGTTAGCCTGGCTAAGTCTTCCTACTTGGCCCTGGCTGTCTACCTCTTCATCTGAAGTCTCCTCTGACTCCTCTGTGGTGGGTAGACCCTCCTCTGTACCTAGGGTACCTGCCTGAGATGCCCTAAGAATGTCATACTCCTCTAGGAGTTGTCTTAACTGAAGGAGGGTAGGGTTTGCACCCTGTTTTATTCCTCTGGAGGTACACAAGTGTCTCATCTCCTGGAATGTTAAGGTATCATATCTAGAGGGGGTCTTTTGCAGACCTGATCCTCCTGAGAGAGCATCTACTTGATCTCCTCTCAGAGACATGATCTAGTGAGGGTGTGGTGTGTGCACCTACCTACACTAGTTGTATCTACTAAACCTCTCTAGTAGTTGTAGTCAGGGTGTGTTACTCCCTTCAACCTACAACTACAAAGTCCAGTAGGACTTAAGTATTATAATCTATGTTATATGTACCTAGACAATATCTGTGTGATCTTTCAATTTAGTATCTCAAGATTACAATGGTATTACAACAGCAAGCTCAGATCCCAACCGCTGCTCACCAATGTGAGAAGTTGGCCTGATGTATGATGTCACTAGTTCTAGTGAACACCTTATATCAGTCCAAATACCCTTATGGTGATTGGTTGTAAAGTCAACCTTATAGACCAGCTATCCTAGTGGTAGCATGGACAAGAGCAGTCTTAGGCTAAACTCTGAATGGCATGTGAAGCCAGCTGTGATACCATATATAATCCCTTGAATACCAAATGAAAGGACACCACAACAGATATATATATAAAATAAAGTGTATTTATTCTAGTCAAACCCTCAGCTCTCTTTATGAGATTAGAGGTAAGTACAACACAGTCTTATTTAAGCATACATTAAGTCACACAGGTAAGTAATACAGTTAGGCCCTAGGGGCCACGCAAACCATATACTAAGTAAGTGGTATAAGAGCCACTGTCACGGAAATAGAATAGGCCTAGGCCTAGAGAATCGCTGGGGCTACACTACACTAGCGTTAGTTAGGAAGTGGGAGGCCCACGGGATTCGTGTGCAGAGTGGAAACACTCACGGGTAATGCGTAAAAGTCAATAGTAATAGTACAGTTTAGAAAACGGTAGATTTAGGACACTTCCGGAGTAGCTAGGAAGTTGAGACTTGAAAACTAGACACTAGGATAGTCACTATCCTGATAAGCACCGGAGTACCCAAGTTACCTAGCCCACAGGCTGCGGGTGCATAGGGGTGAAGATGCGTCGTTTTCGTCGTCGACTCCTATGGATGCCTGAAGAAAGATGCTGACAGGCAGTCAGTGAAGAGTGTCCGGTGGATCCCAAGGCTGGGATCAAGAAGAGAAGAAACCTGCAAGCAGAAGGGACAGAGTCAAGGTCACTAGCCAGTGACCACGTGGAACCAGGAAGGAACCAGGCGATGTCGTGAAGATTGCAGGTGAAGGTGAAGCTTGTCGCTGCAGCCAGGAGGACCAGGAAGCGTCGAGGACGACCAGGACCAGGAGGCGAGCTGTCCCACAAAGGCTCTTGCTGTCGGCGGTGTCGAAGTTGGACTAGGACTCACCAAGCCTTGGCAAGCGGAACCCACGAAGAACGGAGGACTTGCTTCTGGTGCAGACCAGGAAGGTCTGGGGTGCTTCTTCTTTGCAGAGAAGCGGGAGCCAGTCTGGAGGAGCCAAACCAGCGCAGAAGATTTCAGGGTGCGTCGTCACAAAGGCCACTAGCCAGCGGGCAAGCAACCGGACAGACGCGGCAAGCAGGAAAATGCAGAAGGGCCCCACGCAGGACTCGTGGAGTGTGGGGGGCTGATCTTCGGTGCAGATGGTGCTTGGGGTTGGGGCTTCTCAATCCCCGGTGCACAACTTCGAGGGTACCTCAGAAGCTGCGCTTTAAGTTACTAGCCACTTTTTCCAGGTAGCCGGTCCCACGTCGCTCGTCGCCTCCACGGATCTCAGCTTTGCTGTCGATGTGGATCAGGGTCGGAGAAGTCTGGAAGTCAAGGCTCTGGTCGGGCTCTGCAGTCGGTTCCTCGTAGAACATGGGCAAAGCAAAGGGTAGTCTCTTGATGGTGCCTGTTTGCACAGGGTAGCCACTCCTTGGCTACAAGGGAGATTCTTCAGTCTTCTTCTTTCGTCGAATGTCGAAGGTCCAGACTTTCTGTTCAGTTTTGCAGGTTCAGGATAATCTAAAGTCTTGAGGCCCAACTCCCACTCTTATACTAATCTGGGGGGCTGGGATACCTGCTAGGTCACGCCTTATGGGTGGGACCTGGGAGGGGGTGGTTACACCCACTTCCCTTTGTCCAGTTTCGCGCCAGAGCTGGGGCTGGAGTGCCCCAGCGCCGGTTTGAACTGGACTATGCAAGGAACACCTTGTGTGTCCCAGGCATGTCTCATTCCTTTCAGCCCACCCTGCCCCAATACACTAAAGGCTGTCTGGGGAGGTGCTAGCACCTCCCCAAGCAGGAAACCTATTGTCCAGGCCTCCCTGGCTGGGATCACTCCCAGCTGCAGGAGGTCAGACTTGTGTCGTGGCAGCAGCATCCATTTTGTGATGCTGAGGCTTTGGTCAGAGGCTAACAGTTGAAGTATGATTTTAACATGTCTTTCCCTCTAGAAGGGGGGAATAATATTCTCATGTCCAGAAATGGCATGGGGGTATTATTCCACAGTGTTAGACACCTTACACGACATGTTTCGATAAAGCCAAACCATAGTTACCATAACCGTCTAAGATTATAAGGCACTTTAAGAGTATATGGTAGGCTATATCATAGAACAGCTATAAGGACAAGGTTCCGAAAGCTGCAGACAGGCTCAGCTCATGCTAGAGCACCATCTCACATGTTACCAAGCACTCTGCCTCCAGGATTGTTAAGGCCTGCCATAGGAGTGACTGATAGGTACACATGTGTCTATATGTAAGTTAGGTATAGGAATACTACACCTAAGCAAGGGGTGATTACACGACCTTGCCCCAGCTGAGTGATCAGCCAGTTGTGTCAAAATGGAAGGCCAGGCCAGGGGTGGCATAATACATGCTGCAGCCCCTGGTAGGCCTAGGGTACACCTATGCCCTGGGTACCTAGGGTACACTGTACAGGGGCCAATAAGGTGATCCTATCCAAATGGGTTATGCACCTAAAGTACATAGTAGTAATTTAGAGAGAGAACAGCAGGGCTGTGGGTCTGATTGGCAGGCCCACAGCCACATCTAAGTCGAAAACCAGTAAAGCAAAAGCAAAAAGTGGGGGTGAACATAGAAAGCAGACCCTACTCTCCTACAGTCAGCATTGGCGTGGTCGTTGCCGGGCCGGTGTTCCACGGTGAAGTCCATCCCTTGCAGCGAGATGGACCATCGCAACAACTTGGGGTTCTCGCCCCGCATTTGCATGAGCCACCGCAAGGGCCGGTGGTCAGTTTGGACCCTGAAGTGGGTGCCGAAAAGGTAGGGCCGGAGCTTCTTGAGAGCCCATAACACAGCGAAGGCTTCTCGCTCGATGGTGCTCCACCTCTGTTCTCGTGGCAGCAGTCGACGGCTGATAAAGGCCACAGGTCGGTCGAGGCCCTCGGCGTCCATCTGGGAGAGGACCGCCCGACCCCGTACTCCGAGGCATCGGTCTGAACCACAAATTCCTTGCTGTAGTCAGGGGCCTGTAGCACAGGGGCAGCGCACATGGCCGCCTTGAGGGCTTCAAAAGCGGTCTGACAGCGGGGCGTCCAGTGCACCGCCTTGGGCTGTTTCTTGGAAGTGAGCTCCGTAAGGGGGCCCACAATGCTGCCATAATCCTTAATTAATCGTCGGTAGTAGCTTGTGAGGCCTAAGAAGGCCCGGACAGCGGTTTGGGTTGCGGGGGGCTCCCACGCCTGGATGGCATCGACCTTTAACTGGAGGGGCGCCACCTGGCCACTCCCCACCTGGTGGCCCAGATAGGTCACAGATCCTTGACTGATCTGGCATTTGCTGGCCTTAATTGTGAGCCCGGCTCTTTGGAGAGCGGCCAGGACTTCCCCGAGGTGTCCTAGGTGCGCGGCCCAGTGGTCGCTGAAGACTGCAATGTCGTCGAGGTAGGCCGCGCTGAAGGCTTCTAGCCCGGCCAGGACCTTGTTCACCAGCCTCTGAAAGGTCGCTGGGGCGTTCTTCATACCGAAGGGCATTACCCGAAAGTGGTAGTGCCCATCGGGGGTGGAAAAGGCGGATCGTTCCTGGGCGCCGGGAGTGAGCTTGATCTGCCAGTACCCAGCGGTGAGATCAAAGGTGCTTAGGTAGCGGGCGGCCCCTAAGCGATCGATCAGCTCGTCTGCCCGTGGCAAGGGGTGGGCATCGGTCTTGGTGACTGCGTTCAGGCCCCGGTAATCTACACAAAATCTGAGTTCCTGAGTTCCTTCGGCACCAAGACCACCGGGCTGGCCCACGGGCTGTCTGATGGCTCGATGACTCCGAGGGCGAGCATCTTGGAGGCCTCGGTCTGTATGCAGGCTCGGACTCGGTCAGGTACTCTGTAGGCGCGGTGTCGCACAGGGGGGCTGTCCCCAGTATCCACGTCGTGGACGCACCAGGGGGTCACCCCGGGCGTGAGAGAGAAGAGGGCAGCGAAGGGTTGCAGCAGCTTCTGGCAGTCATGGTGCTGTTCTGGTGTCAGGGTGGCGGAGAGGCGGACGCCCTCCAAGGAGCCGTCTTGGCCCGAGGTCCCCAGGAGGTCTGGTAGGGGCTCGGAGTCGCTTTCGCCCCCATCGTCGGTAGCCAGCAGCAGGCTTAGTTCAGTTCGGGCAAAGTGGGGCTTGAGCCGGTTGGCGTGCAGGACCCGGAGGGGGTTCCTCGGGGACTCCATGTCGACCAGGTACGTGACGGGGCTCTTCCTCTCAACCACCTTGAAGGGCCCGGTCCACTTGTCCTGCAGGGCGCAGGGGTCCACGGGTGACGACATGACCCAGACTTGCTGGCCCGGCTCGAACTCGATGGTTGAGGCATTTTCGTCATACCAGCGTTTCATGTCTTCTTGGCTGGCTTCGAGGTTGGCTTCTGCCAGGGCCCGGAACTTCCGAGTCTGGTTCCGCAGGGTCAGGAGGTACCGGTAGACGTCGGGGGGGGCATCTTGGACGTGCACCTCCCAGCCCTCCTTGACCAGGCTGAGGGGCCCTCGGACGGGGTGCCCATACAATAGTTCGAAGGGGCTGAAGCCCAGGGATTTCTGTGGTACCTCTCGATAGGCGAACAGGAGGCAGGGCAGCAGGACATCCCATCTCCTCCTCAGGGGCTCTTCCAGGCCCTTGATCATCCCCTTCAGGGTTCTGTTGAACCGCTCGACCAGTCCGTTCCCCTGGGGGTGGTAAGGGGTGGTGAATTTGTAGGTGACCCCACATTGTTGCCAGAGGGATCTCATGTACTTTGAAATAAAGTTCGTACCCCTGTCGCTCACCACTTCTCGGGGGAACCCCACCCTGGAGAAGATGCCCATCATGGCCCGGCCCACCACTGGAGCTGTCACGGTGCGGAGTGGGATGGCCTCGGAGTATCGGGTGGCGTGGTCGACCAGTACCAGGATGAAGCGGTGTCCCAGGGTGGTTCGGGGGTCGAGGGGCCCCACAATGTCGATCCCCACTCGTTCGAACGGGGTGTGGACGGCTGGAAATGGTTGGAGGGGGGCTTTAACTCGACCCCCAGTCTTCCCGCTAGCCTGGCAGGGTGGGCAGGACCGGCAGTGATGGTCCACGTCTCTCCTCATTCGGGGCCAATAGAAATGGGTCACTAGGCGGCTGTAAGTTTTGTCCCGCCCGAGATGTCCGGCGAGGGGCACGTCATGCGCCAGGTTCAGGAGGAACTCTCGGAATCGGAGGGGGACCACCAACACCCGGCCGGCCCCCAGTTCGGCGACTTTCTGCTCGCTATACAATAAGTCATTGTCCCAATAGATCCAGTGGGTTCCCATGGGGTCCCCCGCGGCCTGGGCGGCCGCTTGCTGTCGGGCCCCCTCGAGGGACGGGCAGCCCTTCTGCTCTTGCTGGAATTGTTTGCGGGTGGGGCCCCAGTCGTGGCGCCACTGGGCCAGCTCGGGGATCTCGCTGAGGGAGGCGGCCTCGTCGGGAGAAAGTTCGGATGGCCCGGCCTCATCGTCAGGTTCCTCCGTGCCGGAGGAGGGTGGTAGTTCGGGGCCCGTCGGCTTGTCGGGGGCCGCGGCAGCGGCTGGTTGGGCGGTCATGGACCGGGTGGTGGCGCAGGCCCACTCGGGCAGCCCTAGCATCCCCAGATGCTCTCGCGTTCCACCTGGGCCCAGGGGGAGCTCTCTAGGTCATTCCCCAGGAGGCAGTCCACTGGGGCGTCGTCGCGAACAGTTACTTTTAGGGTGCCGGACACTCCTCCCCACTCGAAGGGGATCCTGGCCATCCGGCACATGCTCTCGGTGTTGTCCGCGGTCCGTACAGGGCATAGGACATGTGGCAGGATTTGTTCGGGGGTCACCAGGTGGCAGCGGACAGCGGTCACACTGGCCCCAGTGTCCCGGAGGGCTTCGGCCCGTCGTCCATTGATGGTGACCCACTGCTGGTACTTCTGGGTGTTGCTTGGGATGGCAGCTCGGGGCACCATTTCTCGGGAGCCCAGGCATACGAGCGACATGGCAGCTGGTTCCCACTCGGGGGACCCGTCGTCGCGGTTTTCCTCCTCGTCCTCTCCTTCCCCCCAGGGCTGCGGCGGCTATTTGCCGGGGAGGGGGCCCACCGGTCCCGTTCCGTCGGTTCACGGGGCAGGCCGGGTCGCTCGCATAGTGACCTGTCTGCTGGCAGCCGAAGCAGGTCACTGTCGGTCGGGGTCCAGGCCGTGCGATAGGGGTCCCCCTTCGGCCCAGGGTCGGGGACGTGTGGTTGGTGGCTTGGCCTCGTGGCGGGCTTCTGGGCGGCCCGGCCGGGAATTCTCGACTGCGGTGGGACCCCCCTCCTCCGCCCCACTGGCGGGGAGGTCCCGTGGTACTCCGTTGGTAGTCCCCCACGGGGTTCCGGGGGACCCGGGTGTTGACCCATCGGTCGGCTTCGGCGGCGAGCTTCCGGGGCTCGGTCAGCTTACTGTCCAGGAGGTGTTGCCTTAGTTCAACAAAGCAGTTGTTGGCGAGGTGCTCCCAGACAATGAGGTCGAACAGTTCATTGTACGAGGTGACCTTGCTCCCTTTTATCTATCCTTCAAAGGCTCGGCTGAAGAAGTCCACGTATTCAACCCACGTGGTACCGGGGAGCTTCTTGCAGTCCCGGAAGCGCTGCCGGTACATCTCGGCTGATAGTCCGTAGCGTGTGAGTAGGGCTTCTTTCATGTGGTCGTATGAGGTCATCACCGCGTCGGGGAGTTGCAGCAGGGTATCCCGGCCCTCGCTGAGGAACCTCCCCCATAGGCCGGCACCCCAATCCTTCCGGGGTACCCGATGGGAGGTCATGGCTACTTCGTATGCTCGGAACCATTGCTGGATGTCGTCATTTTTATAGTACTCCCTGACGACATCCTTGGGGATATGAACCTTTGGCTCGGTCAGTGGCAGAGCGTCCCGGGATCCGGGGGTGCTGGTCTCCCCCGTTTTGGATTTTAGTTCAAGTTCCTTGAGGCTCCTCTCGTGCTCGAGGGTTAGCCGTCTCTCCTCTAGTTCCAGATGCCGTTTCTTTTCTTCGATTTCCTCTTGCAGCCGCAGTTGCTCCAAGGCTATTTTCTTCTCCGCCAGTAGGAGCTCACCGTCCAGCCGGAGTCGGGCGAGGTCCATTTCGTGTGTCCGGACCCTCTCCCGTTCTCGCATTTCTTCGTGGGAAAGGCTGGCTTCTGGGACGCTTCGCCCCCCATCTGTCGGGTTGGGGTCGGCAGGTTTCCGTCCCGGGCCGAGGTCCCTTCGGCTCGGGGTGGAGTGGTCTCGGGTTCTGCCCAGGCTTTCAGGGCTTTCTGCATTTCTTCCTTGGTGCCCAATCCTGTGGTTGGGATCCCTTTGTCCTTGCAGAATTGTTTCAGTTCTTTGTGGGTGTATTCTTCCAGCCTTTCCGGCTGGAAGGTTGCGGCCACGGTTGCTTCTTGGCCGTCCATGGTTCCCTTTTCTTTTTCCGTCTGGTTAGGCAGTGGGTGCGTTACTTGCCTGTACGATAGCGTCTGGCTCGGATCCCGTCGCTGGCCACCAAATGTTGGAGGGAGGACCACCGGGGAGTCGGGGAGACTACTCCGGGGCACCTTCCTACCGCAAAGTTATAGCCGAGCGCCGCTGAGAAGCCCCCTAGGGAAGGTCCTTCTCCTATGATCGTACTAGGCCCAGTAATACCACCACACAGGACTCCGTATTAGTTGCTTATCTTGGTTCTTTATCAATAGTAGTACGTTCAATATTTACAGTGGGATCGAGTGATCCAGTAAGAGTCTCAATGTCTTTGGAGGGATAGGGTAGCGGGACAGTCTTAGTACCAGCCAGGTACGGGAAGGCTCTGCGCCAGACCTTGAGTGCTGGTCTCAGCGCGGCTCGGACGTGGAGAGCCGCGACGGCGTCTGCAGGGCTCGGGTGGTAGTTCCGCTTGGGTCGAGCCGCGACACAGTCAGCAGGGCTCCGGTGGTAGGTCCGCTTCGGTCGAGCCGCGACGAGGTCAGCTGGGCTCTGATGGTACGTTTCAACAAGGTCAGGCCGCGACAGCGTCAGCAGGGCCCCAAAGGTTCGTGAAGGTCTTTAAGCACGGTGGAGCCGCGACGTCGTCAGCAGGGCTCAGAGTGTGGGTTCAAGATGAGTCTTTCTCCGTAGGGTCAGCCGCGATCCGATCAGCAGGGCTCTTGACTCCAGGATACAACTGTTGTCTTGTTGTCGAGTCGCCCCAGATATAGGACTGGAGCCCTTTGATGTCCGGACCCTTGCGCCCGGGGGGGCGGAGAGGCCGGGTAGGGAGCGGCCAGACGCCCTGCAGGAGAGGCGCCAGGCCCCAGAGAGCTGTGGGGCGATCGCACCTAGGTGTGGAAGGACGGTTGGGGGTCCCATCGATACTGCCCTCCGCCGGGAGTGGGAAGGGTTCACGTGGTATCCCCCGGGCCAGGGGTTGGCGCCTCGATGTCGGGCCTCGCTGGGACCGAGGCCGGGTGGAGCGGGGTCACGTAGGTGGTTACGTAGAGTCACGTACAATCCAAAATGGAGGAGCCCCGAGGTGCATGGGACCTCGTGCGGCTTAGCGAGGGGGAACAGGACCACGCCACGAGGCCGGCTCCAACATGTGTTGATTCTGGTTTAACTGTATATGAAATTTTGTGATCATATTCTATAGCTGCATTTTTTAATATGTTTTTAACTGTGTGCTCTGTTTTGTTGCATTTTAGGAGGAAAGGAAGGGACCCTTCACTGGCACTTGTGGGTTTATTATTTCACGGGTACCCTACCCTTTTCTTCAACAGAATCACCTGGGCACTCTCCATCAAGTAAAGTGACGTAAAAACTTTTTACCTTTTCAATTATAACTTTATTCACTTTAATTTTGGTCCATGTTTCACTGTGCAGGACTATATTCTGTGTGTGACTACCTGAGGATTTGCAAATAAGAATCATGTGAAATCTTGCTTAGAGCCACTAGGGCGCCTTTATTGAGACGGGTCCATCACTTGTGTATAACCAATTGA
Source organism: Triturus cristatus (assembly GCF_964204655.1). Taxonomy (NCBI): domain Eukaryota; kingdom Metazoa; phylum Chordata; class Amphibia; order Caudata; family Salamandridae; genus Triturus; species Triturus cristatus. The sequence continues at coordinate 846,463,929 of NC_140592.1, forward strand.
GCATTTTCAGGGCACTTGCCTGTTCAACCTTGTTTGAAACTTTATTGTTGTCTGAAAAAACTAACACATGTTGAGTTCAATTACAGTATTGATTTAAAATACTATCCTATAGTCTGAGATGGTATGTATGAATTTGCACTTGCAGATCCTAGACACAAATGAGTCATGTTGAGAATCATGCAACTTATCAGTTATACGTTTTTCAATGTACGAAATTGTTAACTTTATTATTTTGCAATTCTACTTCAGTTCGTGTATTCATCACTAACGGGACATTATGTGATCATGATTTATCAAGTATGTTTTCATTTGTGTCAATTTGTAGATATTAATTGGTGAGTCTACATCTATTCAGACATACAATATTTACTTTGGTTACACTTACAAGATGGCTGCCAAAAAACGGGGCAGTAGTGAGATCTCCAATTGTAGTACCTTTTCTATGTTTCTTGTTGTCATATACACGGCATCAAGCACTGTGAAAATCGTGTGATCAAGACACTCTTGGTGTCGAAACGCGTAGCGGTTCACTTAAATAAACCTCTGTGGTTGCAATGGATTCCTGAGTGTGCGTCGTTACTTGAGGAATCTTTGAATATATATATATATATATATATATATATATATATATATATATATATATATATATATATATATATATATATATATCTTGATAAATACCTTATTGAAATAGATGACGTAGAACTGCCTGTCCCACTGCTGCATCCTTTTTCCATGCTGCATCTAGGCAATAGTGTCTAGTGAAGGTGTGCGCATTTCTCCACGTCGCTGCCCTACAAATGTCCGGCAAAGACACTCCTGCAAATAGAGCCGTAGAAGTTGCCATCTTTCTTGTAGAATGCGCATGTACCTTGGCTTGTAAAGGTTTTCCAGCTTTGACATGACACAAGGAGATCGCCGAAGTTATCCACCTTGAAATACTGGATCTGGAGAGTGCTAAACCTTTCCTGGGACCAGAAAAGGCTACAAAGAGCTGGTTTGTTTTTCTGAAAGATGTTGTTTTATCGATGCAGAATTTCAAACACCGTTTAATGTCTAAAGAGTGTAGTGCTCTTTCTGCAGATGATGAAGGATCTTTAAAAAATGTAGGTAATACCACCCATTCATTCAGATGGAAGTTGGAAGGGACTTTAGGAATGAACTTTGGATTCGTTCTAAGAATAACTCTATCTTGTCTGAATTGTAGAAATGGTTCTGCAATTGAGAAGGCTTGGATCTCGCTGACCCTTCTTGCCGACATGAGAGCTAATAATAATGCCGTTTTCCATGAGATAAACTGTAAGTCAGCCTTATGTACTGGTTCAAACGGCGGCTTCATGAGCTGTGCAAGAACCGTATTAAGCTGCCAAGCAACCACTGGGCGTTGTACTGGGGGAGACATCCTGAAAAGCCCTTTGAGAAATTCTTTTATAACTCTTTGAGACCAAAGAGATGGGCGGTCAGGAACTCTCGTGTACCTTGAGATAGCGGCCAAATGTACTTTTATAGACATATGAGAAAGTCCAGATGTAGCCAAATTTAAAAGATATGGAAGAATTTGTTCCGAGGAGACGTGAAAAGGATGCAGATTTTTAAATGCACACCAATGACAAAATCTCTTCTATTTAGCCAAATATGTTTTATTTGTAGAGATTGCTCGAGATCGTAACAGAATCTCCCGGCATTCCTGAGGGATATTCAAAAGTTGGAACTCATGTTCGTGAGGTTTCATGCTGACAAGTTCAGCGACTTCAAATTTGGATGAAGAATTTGACCATTGTTCATTGTGATTAGATCCTGCACTAATGGAAACTGTATCCTGGGTGTCATTGATAATTTGAGAAGCTCGGAGAACCAAGCTTGTCTCGGCCATGCTACTAGAATCAGATGGCACGGCTCCGATTTCATCTTTCTCAAGATATTCGATATTAGCAGAAATGGGAGAAATGCATACGCAAACATCCCTGTCCAGCACATCTGAAGAACATTGCCCCATGAACCTTTTTGTGCAAGCCTGCTTGCAAAGTGTTTGCATTTTGAGTTGTGGCGATCCGTGAACAGATCAAGCGATGGAGTGCCCCATAACTGGAATACTCTGAGAAGCTGTCTTTGGTCCAATTCCCACTCTTGAGAAACCTTGGACGATCTGCTCAGAACATCTGCCCTTGTGTTGTCCACTCCCGGAACGTGTTGGACTTGAAGTGATATGTTGTGAATCAGAAGCCACTTCCAAATTTCCTGCGCTTGCTTCGACAGTATTTCTGATTTTGTACCCCCTTTCGATGTTGAGCTGTCTGTCTTGACAAGTACTGTCGAATCGTGAATCCTGGGGAGAAACGCTTTTAGACCAAGAAAATAGCCTTTTGCTCCAGCAAGTGAAGGACTGGGCTATTCTAAGGCCCAGCGGTGCCAGGGGACAACACCTGAAACCTTCGTGGGTTACCTGTTCCGGCGTACAAAACACAGAGAAACGGGACACCTCCTGCGACGTCAAAGATCAGCGTTTATTTACTGCAGGGATACAGAAATCGCAAGAAGTACACAACGTGTAGGTTCTGAGAGACTGCTTCAAATTGCACAAGTGGATCGCTCCTTTTATACACATTTTCGTCATTGCACAACATGACGAACAAAAGGTTACAACTCAGTTCCCACAGTAAACTTCAAAAGGGTCGCATTCATGTTTCAGAAGCCCGGAACATAATTACAGCAACATTGCCAGTTCCCAACTGTAAAAGCACATTATCCCCACATTAAACACATTCCATTCTGACTGTAAACGAATTAGGAGAAAGGACAGAAACAGATGCAAAGGAAAAACAAGGATGCACAACAGATTGGAAAAAGAGTGTAAAGAGCAATATCGGAAACTCGATTGCAGGATCAAAGGACTCGTGCCTAATGCATGCATGACTGAAACAATAGACTGGCACGGCAAGATGAGCCTCGAGCGGAGCCATCTGCCTATGCCGTGTCAACCCCCTCATCATAAAGACACCTTCAAAGGAACACGTGTCCTCCGCAAAAGCTTGGGAATCCCAGGGTCACGAAGCGGACAAGGTCCGTTCGCTGGCTACTTGAGGGCAAGAAACAAAATGGATGCCGTATCTACGATGGAACCCGAGGGTTCAGATGGACATACCCAGGAATGAGACGAACCGTACATAGTAGCGTAGCGAAAACGAGTACACCCACTAAACTCGTCATTTGCGGTTCGTAGATACCAAACTCGTCCATCTTCGAACAACCCAAAAAGTGCCATTACGATTCTCACGGAACCTCAGACGCTCCTTTTGCCCTCATGTAGGCAAGCACTAGTCGAGATCAGAATCGATTTCGATATTCATCAAATCGTTCAGTTGTTGCTGGAACATCATTCTATCCATCAATGTCTCCTTGGTAACAGATGGCCGTCTTATACACGTTGTGGCACAAAGACCACATAAGGCAGGACCACACTGCACACAAAGACAACACGTGAACAGAAACGTTACAACAACCCCTACGATCATCAGAATCTTCCAACCCCAAGTTGATATCAGGCCCCAAAACCATCCTAGAAGTGTCCAACCACCTTCGTCCACGTGTATGGACTCGGAGATCTTATGTAACTTCGAGATGGCTTGGTAGACAGTTGGAGCGTTGTCAGGGATGAAAATGCAACAACTCGAATGGATCACTTTGCACACACCACCTCTATCTGCAAGAACAACGTCTAGAACCATACGGTTCTGCAACGTCATAAGTCTATCCGCCTGAAGCTCTGCTGTTAAATTACCAAGAGCACTCGCAGTTATGTTAGCAGTCGACTCTACCACACGGGTCAATTGTCTCAGGTTCCTACTATTAACCATAGGTCCCCAAAACGGCAAGAAACCCTTAAAGAAGTCTCCTGCTTCTTGACCGGCAGTGTCCTCTTCACTAATAACGCCTCTCACAACTCTAGTCTTGTGATAGTCTGAGGCAACTGTAAAAGTTGGTGGCAAAAGATTCGCAATATAACAGGTACCCGAGAAGTCACGGGGCAACCATGTATATGCACGTTCATAACATACGAAATAGGTACCCTTGGCAGTCAAGAAAACAGGGGAAGAGAGCGTTGGTAAAACATACGTATCAGTACAAGCACTCTTCCCAAGTTGTGCTCTCGGATTTCGACCAAGACCTTCCAAGCAGAAGTTACGAGGTGGGGTACGATCCATATTGGAGACGAGCTCTTAAGCTGTCTATCACCCACTGACATACTATACTCAGCCTCACTCAGATCTTTATAGGCTTGCACCTCTTCATCTGGAATAAGCGATGCATCAAAAATATCTCTATCTAAATCAGCAATCGCTATCGCCAAAGGCTTGTGGTACGGACCAGGACCGAAGTTTGCAGAGCGTGGCTCTCGACTGGGGTAGGAATCTAGTGCACTACGGAACATAGTTTGGAATGCTCGAGCTGACCCTTGGGAGCTATAAGGAAGAACCAAATACGGAATACCCCTATCCATGGTATGTGGCATTAACCCGCACACCCAACAATTGGTAGTATTCATCACCAACTGATGCTGATGTAGGAGTTGAACGAAGGAATTATTCATGAATTCCGCACGCCTAACCTGTTCATGTTGGGGCAGAGGATGAAAGGAATGTGGAGAAACAGTGGTAATAGAACTTAGTTTAGGAGAAAAAGTAGGTGAAATGGAAGGCAATAACGACTGTATTCCAAAATACACTCCACCCACCAATAGCATAGATACAGTCAGAAACAGCAGGAATACCTGAAACAAAAAACATTTTGTTCGTATAATCTTATGCAATTTTGATCTTTGCGCCGACATCCTTTCTACTTCCAACAGCTTAGAGAATGCCATCCTCTAAAAACCGTCCGTGACGTCCTTGACGCACTTCGTTCTGAGTAGCGATTATCAATTCCCAGGAGTTCCCAGGAGTCGACAAAAAGTAACCGACCTAGTGTCAGGAACCTGCTAAACAGAAAGGAGAACCCGCACGGCCCTACGGTTAACCCGGATGATAGGTTTTCTTAAACAAACACTCAACTTAACAAAAATCTCTTAGCTGTAAAGAGCACACATAAAAAGGAACTCAAAAATCAGAAAAGGATGTAATTGTTCTTAATGTTCGTGGCAACAGTAAAGGAAAATATAAGAAAAATTGTATTAGTCTTTGTCACGTGAGCGAAGAAAATATCGATTTCTTCCAGGTCGAGTCTGCTCTTCAAATAATTGTTCAACTGGTGAAACAGTGTTCAGTCGATCAGATGACAATGCAGACCTTGAGTTCTCCAAAACTGACGACTCAACAGATGTGTCTGGCTGCAATGAATTGTCTCTTACAGGTTGAGCATCACTAAACGGCACAAAGCATAGAGGGGTCTCGGTTTCCGTTGCCGCAATACCAGTTCTCACCCAACTGTCTGCTGGTGAAGGGATCGGAACTTTCTTGGTATGGGTGGCGTGCACCCAGTTCTTCCTGCCTTCCAACCGAACTGCAGTCCTTGTAGCCAGCAGCACTTGGAAGGGACCCACAAATCTCGGCTCCAAGTTACGTTTTCGGCCAAAATTGCGGGTAACAACCCAGTCACCCGGTTGAAGCCGATGTCCAGGACCCTCTGTCTGTGCCGGTAAAGCTTCAAAGACCTGTTGATGAATTAACCTCAGTTTAGCAGTCAGATCATGAAGATAATCAATTAGCATTGGATACTCAAGACTATCAAAGGCCTTAGGCCTCGGGACTCCCCAAATGTTCGCAGGGCGGCTGAACACAATCTCATATGGGCTGAGCCCTACTCGAGAGTGCACAGTCGCTCTGGTTGATAAGAGAGCCAGAGGCAAGGCATCAGGCCATGACAAACCAGTCGTAGCTTGTATCTTCGCAAGTTTCAGCTTCAGAGTACCATTGTACCCTTCAACCAAACCCGCTGCCTGGGGATGATTGGCGCTATGGAATTTCTGTCGAATTCCAAGGCCCTTACACACACTCTGCATCACGCTTCCCACAAACTCGCTTCCGTTATCTGACCACACAATCCGTGGCATTCCATACCGAGGAAAGTATTCCCTCAGTAGGACCTTCGCTGTGGACAGAGCAGTATTATCCTTAAGAGGATAGGCCTCGATCCATCTGGAGAACGCACAAACCACAACCAAAACGTACTTCAGATTATTGCATCTCTCCATATGGATGAAGTCCAGTTGGATAACCTCAAAGGGACAGGCAGGAGGAGCAAAATGACCGGGTGGAGTTGGGGTGCCCTTGCCAGGATTATGCATCAAACACACCATACAACTCTTAACCACCCTCTCAGCACATTTAGCAATACCATCGTTCTTCCATACAGGGGACAATAACTTACATATACCTTTCACACTAATGTGTGACAAGCCGTGAGCCATAGTCACAACAGCTAGCACATATGCATCCGGCAACATCCACCTCTGATATTCCGACAAGTCAACCCAACATCCATGCGTGTCTAACTTTCCCGTGCTTTCTTTCCACTTGATCTTTTCAGTTTCAGTGGCCTCATTCTGAATTGCTTTCATGCTCTCAACAGTGTCTTCACACATACCAGTCTCCGTCGGCCACCTCACTGAACTCGTAACAAACATTCGGGTTACAAGATTCTTAGCCGTTTCTTTAGCAATCTCATCCGCAAATGCATTACCACGACCAACGTCATCCGTAACCTTTCGATGCGCACTACATTTAATGATCGCCACCTGTTTAGGCAATGTAAGTGCATCCAAAAGATCGTTCACGAGCTGTCCGTTTTGGATCTTCGTACCATGCGATGTCATAAATCCTCTTTCTCTCCACAATCGACCAAAACTATGTGCAACACCAAACGCATACTGACTGTCGGTAAACACATTCACTCGCTTTCCCTTAGATAAAACACACGCTCTTGTCAACGCAATCAATTCTGCCGCTTGCGCTGAATTCTGACTCAATCTTGCAGTTTCCACAACCGTACTCAACGTCACTACAGCATACGCAGTCGTCACATCACCATTCGGCAACTTAAAACATGAACCATCAACATACAAAGTGCCATCGGGGTCTGTCAATGGAGTGTTTTTCAGGTCCACCCGACCCTTCGTTTCTTCCTCAGTTCGTAAATAACAATCATGTGGTGGTACATCATCTGATTCCATATTAGTCGGCAACAATGTCGCCGGATTCAGCACATTACAATGCTTGATCTGTATATGACTTGCCAAAAGTGTCAAATCATACCCGGACAACCTTGCACTCGTCAGATGTTGAGTTTTTGTCCGATTCAGGAGAGTGTCAACTGCATGCGGAACCATCACTATGAGCATATTATCCATGACCAGACCTGCGGATTGTCGAATAGACACCGCAGCTGCCGCTGTCGCTCTCAAGCAACTTGGCAACGCTCTAGCTACCGGGTCTAAAGTCGCGGAAAAATACGCACACGGACGCTGCTTGCCACTAAATTGTTGCGTCAAAACACTCAACGCACAACCTTCTCTCTCGTGAACGTATAGTGTAAATGGCTTACTGTACTCAGGAGTACCTAACACAGGAGCCGAACACAGCGCATCACGTAGTTCAGAAAAACTTTTCTAACATTCTTCCGTCCATGGCAAAGGAGTCGAAACATCCTTGCACGTGAGAGCTATCAATGGCTTCGCTACAGTGAAAAGTTCGGAATCCACTGCCTGCAATATGACGTGATACCGAGAAAGGCACGCACATCTCTCTGAGTTATTGGCACAGTCATTCGAGCAATTGCTGCGATTCTTTCAGGGGTCAACCTTCTTCCCGCCTTTGACAATAAGTGACCTAGATAGGTTACTTCTTGACAACAATATTGTAGTTTAGAAGGTGACACTTTGTGATGTAAGTCACATAGATGCTGTAACAGTGATACTGTAGCAGTTCTACAAATCTGTTCAGTGTCAGCAGCTACCAACAGATCATCAACGTACTGAATCAAGGCCGCACCAACCGGTTACACAAACGCATCAAGTTGACTCTTAAGAGCTTGGCTGTAGATCGATGGACTCTCACAGTAGCCCTGAGGTGCGCGTTTGAACCTGAAGCTGCGACCACCTAATGAGAAACCGAATAGATCTCTGCTTTCCTCAGCAATCGGAATGCTAAAGAAAGCATTCTTCAGATCAATTACCGAGAACCATGATGCAGAAGCTGGAATCAGAGTCAGCAAAGCCGTAATGTCAGGCACCACGGGAAACTGTGGAATAACAATTTTATTTACCTCCCTTAAATCAATAACAAAACGATACACAGGAGGCTTGGATGGATCAGTTCGTTTCAAAATAGGTAACACAGGACTATTACACACGTTACCCCGAGTTTCTTCAATGACATCTTTATCGATAAAATCGTAAATGATCGCTAATAGTGCTCGTTCTCCATCAAGAGAGATACGATACTGGGAAATGCGCGGCAATCGCACATTTGATTTCAATTGAACAACATAAGGCGGTATATCCAGCAGGCCCACATCATTGGGACCTGTTGCCCACAAAGACTCAGGAAGAGAACTCAATTCCGGTGGGAGCTTATCAGTCGACAGATACATAGGAGAGATCACTCTCTGACCCAACGTAAGCTCCACTCCCGCAGGAGAACAGTACAAAGTCGCATATAACCGCTTCAACAAATCCAGACCCAAAAGATTCTCACCACAACCAGTAGTCAAAATCAAAGGAGCTTCTAACTCACGAGACCCAATTGTAAGGGGCAAAGGGCTAGAAACTGGATTGCTAACGGGGGCGCCAGAGAATCCAACGGAAACATTCGTTAAGCCAGACAAAGGCGCGCCAGGGAGTTTCGAATGCATGATGGAACTTTTCGCTGCACCAGTGTCCAACAGAAAAGGCTCAACTACGCCCAATGTGGCAACTGCGACATAAGGCCCTCTCTGATCAACCGGAACCGATACTACTCCCTCTCTTTGTCTATAGCTGTCCTAGTAATTACCATCAGCATCAACATCATGCTCGACATAATAGTCGTCCACATGATACTGCGCAGATCTACCAGACGATGGATCGCGCCGATCAAAGCAATTTTGCGAGTCTGATGAAGTGGCAAAACGCTCAGTCTGATTCTGAGTAACACCACGACCTCTACCACGTGACGCTTGTTGAGGACCACTACGACCTCCTCGAGCCGAAACACCATTATTTCGGTCACGCAAAACTGGACAATTAAACTTCAGATGGCCCTCACCCCTACAATATGCGCATTGATTATACCCCAACATAGAGCGAGGTGTAGAGGAGTCAGTACGCGACTGTGATCTAGAAAACTGTGATTGTAATCGATTTGGCTGTTGCGAGTCATTTTGATTCGAGCGCGGAGGATACACTTGCTGCAATAAGACCTTAGTTTTAAGATCCTTCGTTTTCCTATCTGCGCGCTCGCTTTCTTCTTTCTCTCTATTTTCGTAGTATTGGGCCGTGGCTAATATCTGAGCAGTGGTAGAAACGGCCCACGAACTTTCAGAATTCTTCAACTTGTTGCTTAGTTCAGGCAACAAATTAGATACAAATTTATCAACGAACAATCGCTGACCTCCCTCAGAGCTCATATCCTGACCAATATGATCAATAAATGCCTCCTCAAATCTCGTAAAGAAATCGGAGACACTCTCGCCCTTCTTTTGTTTGCACGCAGACAATTTGTCCCAATTAACGCGTATTGCTGGCATAAGTGTCTTCATAAGTGTAATTATCCTCTGGGGCAGATTCTCAATGATCTGTTCAGGTTTAGCCCCACCAACTTGCCGTCCGTCAGCCGCCGCAAGAGCAGCCCAATCACCGCCTAACTCAGCTGCGTGATTCTCTTGACGGATTTTCGCCCAAATCGGTTGAGGCACTACGTTACCAAACAACATGTCAATATCGGCAAGGTTCATAACAGTAGCATCCACTAATTGGGACAACTCCTTATAATAACCTGCAGGATTTTTGCGAGAGTCAGGCAAAGTTTGCTTTACCTGCAAAACTTCCGATCGCTTCCACGGGAGGTGTATCCAAACTCTCTGAAAGTGTGGTAGAACAACAGGATTAGCAGCAGGATCACCTGGCATCCATACTGGGGGAACTTCCCGCATAGGATACTGACCAGGTTGAGCCGTCCGCTCCTCAGTTTCGTCCTTAAACAATGCTCGAGGTTGTACTGTAGATCGAAAAGATAACAGACGCTCTAAAGCACGTCGGACATTACCACCCACAATCATACCAGTCGAAAATTGATTCTGAAGCTCAGTGATCTCGGGCGGTACATTGTCTACCTCCTCATTATCCCACTCTTCTCTCAAGGATTTACACATTTCCTCGAACACGAATCTTTGTGTGGGCTCATTGAACTGGGAAAATGTCTCAAAAACTATACGCGAAGTGTACTTAGCAGGATGCCTAATCCATTTACGCGCCATCTTCACTAACGACTCACGTTCCCTACCATCAGGAATTTGACTGCGCCTCTGAGCGACATCAGAAAGATCAGACCCGAGTATTGGTCCGAAAAGTGGAGAATAGAGATTAGCGACAGCATTGAATATACGACTACGAACGGAAGGAGAAGAAGAAGGAAGCACAGGAGCAACGACATTAGGAGTAAACGTAGAAGCAGTAGCGGTAGTCGGGATAACGGGAGTAGTAGCAAGATTGGGCTGATGAGATACTGGCAAAGGAGCAGTAGGAAAAAGAGCGGGTAAAGGAGGATGAACAATTTGTGGCACAAGGGGATTCGGAAGAACAGGAGGAACGACAGGCTGACCAGCAGCCGCCAGAACAACAGGTTGAGGAACAGGAGGAATCACAGGACCCACAGTATCTGGTGCATAGGGAGGTGGTGATTTCAATAGATAAGACAATATGGGATCTTCTACCGCTTCTTCTCCCGTCTTATCAGGACTAGACGGTAAAACCGGATAACATTTATCCACCGCCATATGATGAAGTCTAGCACAAACTTCCTGCTCCTTCTCGTCTTTGTCTCGCTGATACTGTTCTGCATTTCGCATCACCGTAATAACACCTTCTCTCTTATTTTTCTTAATCTGTTTGATTTCTTTCTGCTTGGCCTCTTTACGCCATAACCGAAAGGAATCAAACATGGCCGGCCTAACCTTCTTTTTAAACAATTTAGCTTCAAGATTATCTAATATTGCAGTTTCGAAACTACCATGTGGTGGCCAACTAAGAACACCATCATTTTTAGTGTAACTGTAGGAAGGTGGATATCTGACTATGGTTACCCCCAAATTTTTGCCTAGTGTCTAGCTGGTTTTTCGACTTAGTTGGCCTGAGATCCTGCCATTCAGGACCTCAGCCCATCTGCTCTCTCTTTAAAATGGACTCCATGTACCCTAGGTACATACCCAATTGGTTGGATCACCCTGTCAGCCCCTGTACCAGTGTACACTAGGTACCCAGGGCATTGGTGTACCCAAGGCCTGCCAAGGGCTGCAGCATGTATTATGCCACCCCAGGCTTGGCCTAACAATTTGACACAACTGGCTGATCACTCAGCTGGGGTAAGTTGGTGTAATCACCTCTTACTTAGGTGTAGTATACCTATACCTAACCTTAAATGGGACACCTGGTAACCTATAAGTCACTCCTATGGCAGGCCTTAACAATCCTGAAGGCAGAGTGCTTGGTTCCATGTGAGATGGTGCTCTGGCATGAGCTGAGCCTGTCTGCAGTGGTCGGAACAACTTCCTTCTACTGTTTCCAGATATCGTCATACCATATACCCTTAAGTGCATTATGAACCTCGCGGTTAAATGCTATCTTTGGTTTGGCTTTATCAAAACATGTCGAGTAAGGTGTCATACGAATTGGAATACTAACCCCTCGCCAATTCTGGCGACGGGGTTAGCATTCCACCCTTCTAGAGGGACACGACATGTACAGTACCTGAAACCCGGGTAAAATCAGACATAGCCTCAGCTCCACAAAATGGATGCTGCCACCACAGACACAAGTCTGCCCTCCTGCTGCTGGGAGTCCTTCCAGCTTGGGAGGTGTGGACAAAGGGTTTCCTGCCAGGGGAGGTGCGTGCACCACCCCAGACAGGATTTTGTGTATTGGTCAGGTAGGGCTTGAAAGAAACCAGACATGCCTGTGGCTCACAAGGAGCCTCGGTGCATATGCCAGTTCAAACCGGTCCTGGGGCACACCAGTCCCGGGCCTGGGGCGAGCTGGACAAAGGATTGGGGGTGTAACCACCCCCCTTCCTGGTCCCACCCATAGGGAGGGACCTAGCAGGTAGTCCGGCCCCTAGAATCCGAATAAAGGTAGGAGCTGTGTCCTAAGACTTCAGACATCCTGGAATCAACTTAAAACTAAGAAGAAGACGGGAACTTCGACGCTCTGCTGCACAGAGGACTGAAGCCAATCTCCCCTGTGGTCAGGGAGTGACCACCTTGCTAACGCAAGCACCATCCAGCGAATCAACGTCTGCTTTGCCGCCGCCTCCCGCCGGAGCCCGAGCCCAGAGACTGACAAGACCTGGACCTCCAGACCTCTCACCGCCCGATCCACAGTCCCCGCAAAGAGGAGACCCGTGGAGGCACCGAGACACGTGGAGCCAGCCATCTTGAAACGACTACGACAAGCTGACCAGTGCAACAACCGAGGCTCCCTCCAAGTTGTGCTTTGGGTCCTGAGAAGCCCAACCCTCGAGCAGCATCTGCACCAAAGGTGAGCCCTCCAGCATCTCCACGATCTGCGTGGGGCCCTTCTGCATTTTGCCACTCGACGCGCCTAACCGGTTGCTGGCCCGCTGGCTAGTGGCCATCTTGGCGACGAAATCTACGACAAACACCGCTGGTCTGGTTGCTCCAGACTGGCCCTTGCTCCCCTCCAAAGGAGCAGTTCCTCTGACCTTGCTGGTCAGAACCATCAGCTTAAACTCCTTGCCTACAACAATTGCTTTTGCCAAGGCTTGTTTGCTTCGATCAAGTCGCCGACACCGCCGACAGCGAGAGCCTGCGTGGGACAGCTCGTGACTCGACTCCTGGACGTCGTCGACCTTCAGGGACCACGTGGCTGCAGAGTCAAGTTACACCTTCCTTCCTGTTTGCACCCGACATCGCCTGGTACCCACCTGGTGCCACGCTGGTCACTGGCTAGTGACTGTGAACACTGTCCCCTCTGCTTTCAGGTCTTCAACATCTCCGATCCACTCTGGGATCAACTGCATCTCTTCCCGACCGACCGCCTGCAGCACTTTTGTCTACAGGCCCCACGGAACAGATAGAAGAAACCCGACGCACTTCGAGGCCTATGCACCCGCTTCCTGTGGGTGAGGTAAAGCTGGCACTCCTGTGCCCAAGTGTAGTATTACATCTCTAGTGCCTGTGTTCCAAATCTTAAGTTCCTAGGTCATCCGGAAGATTCCTTTTGCAGTAACTTTGTACTTTTTACGCACCCATTGAAACCTATGGGAGCACGCGTGTGACTATTTGCTCTGCACACGCCACCCGTGGACCTCCTGGTCACTAACTGACGTTAGCTCCTTGTAGGCCCAGCAATTCTAGAGGCCCTAGGCCTTTTCCCTTTTCTGTTCGTGGTTCTTATACCACTATTTTAGTATATGGTTCGAGTGGCCACCAGGGCCTATCCATATAAAGTGCAACTTCTGTGTATTCTGTGATAATCTTGTTTGACGATTTGTGCTCCTGTGCTCATAAAGAGACTAGGGGTTACTTTGAGAAATAAATACATATATATTTTGAATATATATCTGTGTGGTGTCCTTTCATTGGTATAAAAGGGGGTTACTATTGGTAAAACAGCTTGCTTAACACGCATCACGAGTTTAGCCTCAAAGACTGCTTAGCCTACGCTACCACTAGGGCAGCTAGTCCAAAAAGGTTGACTTACAACCACACCATAAGGGTTGCTTGGCATGGTACAAGGTGGTCACTAGAACTAGTGAACAGCATATACCAGGCCAACTTCTCACATTGGTGAGCAGCGGTTGGATTTGAGCTTGCTGTGTTTTACCATTGTAATCTCTTGGTTACCAATTGAAAGATCACATAGGTACCTGTAGGTACATATAAAACAAGATTAGATATACTTAAGTTCTACTGAACTTAGTTGTTGTAGAGCAAAGGGAGTAGCACACCCTGACTACAACTACTAGATAGGTTTAGTAGGTAAACCCAAGTGTAGGTAGATTGCAACACATCCACCCACACTTAAGAGCAATGGCTGGGGCAGAGGGGTCCACTGTACCCATCTCTGTTGAGAGTGACCCCCCGAGGGCACCATCCATCTATGCTACCCTTAATCAAAATGAGCTCAGGCAGCTGGCAACTCTTAGAGGCCTTAAACAGCCCAAGAACCCTACCTCTGCTTTGCTCAGAGAGCTCTTGCAAGAAGATGAAAATCAAAAAGAGCTCAGGAAAGCTTCCCAGTTAGCCCCCTTAGGGACAGGAACAGGAGGCCCCCCTTCTGAAGATGCCACTGAGGTACCCCTTCCCAATAGTCACCCCTTAGATGGGATGCCTACCACAGAGGATGAGAGTGAAAAGGATACTGACAGTAGTGAGGATGAAGGGAGAACTAGCCCAGTGCCAAGTGTTATACTTGGCCCAGCTAAACTAAGGCTATTGGGGACTGACAGTGGGTTCACCCCACTGGATCTCCCCAGTGGACTTAACACAGGGCTTGGAAGGCAAAGGAATCGCTCAGGTGACTCCAATGCTTCCCATGGCTCTAGAGGCTCTCAAGGTCACTCCAGGAGAAGGATGACCACCCCTCAGAGGAGGGAACATGAGGCCAAGATGCAAGAAGCCCAGCTGAGGATCAGGAAGCAGGAGCTAGAAGTAGCCCTGATGGAAGAGAAACTGAGCAAGGCTAGACAGCATAGAGAGAGTGGGTCTATACCCACTGGTGGCAGCAATGTCCCTAGGGACAAAGATAGGGTCTTTGACAATAGGAACCTGTCCAAGATTGTGCCCCCCTACAAAAGTGGGGATGACATCCACAAATGGATGACTGCTCTTGAGAGAGCCTGCAAAGTGCAGCAGGTTCCTGAAGACCAGTGGGCAGCAATCTTATGGCTCTCCTTTGAGGGGAGAGGCAGAGATAGACTCCTCACTGTTAGAGAAGAGGATGTCAGAAATTACAGAGTCCTGAAGAGTGTCCTAGTTGATGGGTTAGGCTTAACCACTGAACAGTACAGGTTAATGTTCAGAGACACCCAGAAGACACAGACTCAGGACTGGTCTGAATATGTGGAATGTGCCACTAAGGCTTTGGAGGGTTGGTTGCTGGGAAGTAAGGTGTCTGATTATACAGGATTGTACAATTTGATGATGAGAGAGCAGATTTTAAGTAATTGTCAAAACCAGCTTCTCCATCAACACCTGGTAGACTCAGATTTGACCTCTCCCCAAGAATTGGGAAAGAGGGCAGATAAATGGGTCAGGACCAGGATCAGGCCTAAAAACCAGGGTGGTGACCAAAAGAAAGATACCACCAAGCCTCAAGAGAAGGGTGGGGATAAAGAAAAAGAGAAACCTTCCTCAGGGCCCCAAAACTCCACACAGGGTGGCGGGTCCCAAGCTCCCTCCTCTATCACAGCTAAAAAGCCCTACTGCCATGAGTGTAAAACTCCTGGGCATTGGAAAACTGACAGCGGTTGCCCAAGGGCTAAAAACAAAACTGTTCCTCCAATTACTCCTGTCACACCACCTATTACTGTCAGCAGTAATCCCCCAGGTGGTGGGAGTGCCCCCAGAAATCTGGGTGGGTTTACTTGGGGAACACAGGGGGACCCTGGCTTAGCCAATTCCCCTACAGCAACCACTCTTGTCTGTGATGGTGGCATGGGGTTTGCCAACTTCACTGCCTGTCCCAACACTTTGGGTAGGTACAGACAGGAGCCCTACATCAATGGTACAAAAGCTGAGGCCTACAGAGACACTGGAGCTAGCATCACAATGGTGGCCCATTGGCTAGTTCCCTCTGAGCAGCTTTTGCCTGGTTTCTCCTACCAGGTGACTAACATTGATGGCAAACAGAACAGTCATCCCATGGCAGAGGTATGTCTCAGCTGGGGAGGGGTCACTGGCCCTAAAAGGGTAGCAGTGTCCCCAACCTTGCCTGTAGACTGCTTACTGGGGAATGACTTAGAACTCTCAGCTTGGGCTGGAGTTGAACAAGACACCCATTCTAAAATGGTAGGCCTGTCACAAAAGGGTAGGGGGGTTGTGCCATTCACAACCCCTGTCCAAATAGATTTCCTCCCTGAAAAGGTTGGAAGGGCAGTGGTAGCCACAGCCCAGGCACAGACAGACTTCCCTGTAGAGACTGGCAGAGCTGTGACAGTCACAGCTCAAACACAAACTGAGTGCCACCCTGAAAAGGTTGGCAAGGCTGTAATGGTCTCAGCCTATACTCAGACTGACATAGGTGTAGTGAAGCCTGAAACAATGGATCACTCCACACAAACTGAGAGTAGTGGGGAGGAAGAAAAGTCTCCCTCTCCCCAGACATTAGGAAAAGGTCAGCCTCCTCAGGGATCTGACCTCACCCCTTGTGGAGGAACTGCCCCAGAGGTAGCCAGGCCTGGCATGGCAGAGCCTCTGATGTCAGTGGCCCCTTCCAAGGTGGGACCCAGTCTGGTGCAGGTAGCCTGCCTCTCTCTACCCTGCCTCAGTCAGCCCAGGGCTGCAGAGGTCAGGGAGGCCAGTGGACCCCCAGAGGGCCCCTGTCCACAAGAACCCCCCCATCAAAAGAATGAGGATTGCCTGGCTAGTAGCCCTAGTCAGGTGATGGGTAAAAACATTCCTGAGGGATCTCCTTTACAGGTAGTTAGGGACCTCCCCCAGAGGGATTCTGTTGGGCACAGGCAAACCTGGGACCTTAGGGCCCCAAACCTGACCTGTCCCTCCAGTAAGCCCACAAAAGGGACCCAGCCTCCAGCTTTAGGTAGCCAGAGGCTGACCCTGAGAGCACAGTGCAACTCAGTTAAGGAAAGAAAGGCATCCATGGTGAAGGATGATTGGAGGAAGCTGAGGTCTCACTTTGAGGACACTCACTTCAGTACTCCATCTCAACACCAGCCTTTTACTTTGCCAAGACACACCAAAGGTAGAGATTCCCTATGGTGGAGACCCTC
This sequence comes from Triturus cristatus, assembly GCF_964204655.1. Taxonomy (NCBI): domain Eukaryota; kingdom Metazoa; phylum Chordata; class Amphibia; order Caudata; family Salamandridae; genus Triturus; species Triturus cristatus. The sequence continues at coordinate 846,481,085 of NC_140592.1, forward strand.
TGATACCCTTAGGGTGAGGGATTGCTTAGTGGACCATGAGACAGGGGGTAACCATGCCAGTGCTGGTTCCTCCTTATATGGCCACTTGGGCAATATAGGCTTACCTGGTCAAGGTCAGCCTTATCTCCCTTCGTTTGGGGGGGGGTTGTGTAGGAAGGTGGATATCTGACTATGGTTACCCCCAAATTTTTGCCTAGTGTCTAGCTGGTTTTTCGACTTAGTTGGCCTGAGATCCTGCCATTCAGGACCTCAGCCCATCTGCTCTCTCTTTAAAATGGACTCCATGTACCCTAGGTACATACCCAATTGGTTGGATCACCCTGTCAGCCCCTGTACCAGTGTACACTAGGTACCCAGGGCATTGGTGTACCCAAGGCCTGCCAAGGGCTGCAGCATGTATTATGCCACCCCAGGCTTGGCCTAACAATTTGACACAACTGGCTGATCACTCAGCTGGGGTAAGTTGGTGTAATCACCTCTTACTTAGGTGTAGTATACCTATACCTAACCTTAAATGGGACACCTGGTAACCTATAAGTCACTCCTATGGCAGGCCTTAACAATCCTGAAGGCAGAGTGCTTGGTTCCATGTGAGATGGTGCTCTGGCATGAGCTGAGCCTGTCTGCAGTGGTCGGAACAACTTCCTTCTACTGTTTCCAGATATCGTCATACCATATACCCTTAAGTGCATTATGAACCTCGCGGTTAAATGCTATCTTTGGTTTGGCTTTATCAAAACATGTCGAGTAAGGTGTCATACGAATTGGAATACTAACCCCTCGCCAATTCTGGCGACGGGGTTAGCATTCCACCCTTCTAGAGGGACACGACATGTACAGTACCTGAAACCCGGGTAAAATCAGACATAGCCTCAGCTCCACAAAATGGATGCTGCCACCACAGACACAAGTCTGCCCTCCTGCTGCTGGGAGTCCTTCCAGCTTGGGAGGTGTGGACAAAGGGTTTCCTGCCAGGGGAGGTGCGTGCACCACCCCAGACAGGATTTTGTGTATTGGTCAGGTAGGGCTTGAAAGAAACCAGACATGCCTGTGGCTCACAAGGAGCCTCGGTGCATATGCCAGTTCAAACCGGTCCTGGGGCACACCAGTCCCGGGCCTGGGGCGAGCTGGACAAAGGATTGGGGGTGTAACCACCCCCCTTCCTGGTCCCACCCATAGGGAGGGACCTAGCAGGTAGTCCGGCCCCTAGAATCCGAATAAAGGTAGGAGCTGTGTCCTAAGACTTCAGACATCCTGGAATCAACTTAAAACTAAGAAGAAGACGGGAACTTCGACGCTCTGCTGCACAGAGGACTGAAGCCAATCTCCCCTGTGGTCAGGGAGTGACCACCTTGCTAACGCAAGCACCATCCAGCGAATCAACGTCTGCTTTGCCGCCGCCTCCCGCCGGAGCCCGAGCCCAGAGACTGACAAGACCTGGACCTCCAGACCTCTCACCGCCCGATCCACAGTCCCCGCAAAGAGGAGACCCGTGGAGGCACCGAGACACGTGGAGCCAGCCATCTTGAAACGACTACGACAAGCTGACCAGTGCAACAACCGAGGCTCCCTCCAAGTTGTGCTTTGGGTCCTGAGAAGCCCAACCCTCGAGCAGCATCTGCACCAAAGGTGAGCCCTCCAGCATCTCCACGATCTGCGTGGGGCCCTTCTGCATTTTGCCACTCGACGCGCCTAACCGGTTGCTGGCCCGCTGGCTAGTGGCCATCTTGGCGACGAAATCTACGACAAACACCGCTGGTCTGGTTGCTCCAGACTGGCCCTTGCTCCCCTCCAAAGGAGCAGTTCCTCTGACCTTGCTGGTCAGAACCATCAGCTTAAACTCCTTGCCTACAACAATTGCTTTTGCCAAGGCTTGTTTGCTTCGATCAAGTCGCCGACACCGCCGACAGCGAGAGCCTGCGTGGGACAGCTCGTGACTCGACTCCTGGACGTCGTCGACCTTCAGGGACCACGTGGCTGCAGAGTCAAGTTACACCTTCCTTCCTGTTTGCACCCGACATCGCCTGGTACCCACCTGGTGCCACGCTGGTCACTGGCTAGTGACTGTGAACACTGTCCCCTCTGCTTTCAGGTCTTCAACATCTCCGATCCACTCTGGGATCAACTGCATCTCTTCCCGACCGACCGCCTGCAGCACTTTTGTCTACAGGCCCCACGGAACAGATAGAAGAAACCCGACGCACTTCGAGGCCTATGCACCCGCTTCCTGTGGGTGAGGTAAAGCTGGCACTCCTGTGCCCAAGTGTAGTATTACATCTCTAGTGCCTGTGTTCCAAATCTTAAGTTCCTAGGTCATCCGGAAGATTCCTTTTGCAGTAACTTTGTACTTTTTACGCACCCATTGAAACCTATGGGAGCACGCGTGTGACTATTTGCTCTGCACACGCCACCCGTGGACCTCCTGGTCACTAACTGACGTTAGCTCCTTGTAGGCCCAGCGATTCTAGAGGCCCTAGGCCTTTTCCCTTTTCTGTTCGTGGTTCTTATACCACTATTTTAGTATATGGTTCGAGTGGCCACCAGGGCCTATCCATATAAAGTGCAACTTCTGTGTATTCTGTGATAATCTTGTTTGACGATTTGTGCTCCTGTGCTCATAAAGAGACTAGGGGTTACTTTGAGAAATAAATACATATATATTTTGAATATATATCTGTGTGGTGTCCTTTCATTGGTATAAAAGGGGGTTACTATTGGTAAAACAGCTTGCTTAACACGCATCACGAGTTTAGCCTCAAAGACTGCTTAGCCTACGCTACCACTAGGGCAGCTAGTCCAAAAAGGTTGACTTACAACCACACCATAAGGGTTGCTTGGCATGGTACAAGGTGGTCACTAGAACTAGTGAACAGCGTTCCCTACCATCAGGAATTTGACTGCGCCTCTGAGCGACATCAGAAAGATCAGACCCGAGTATTGGTCCGAAAAGTGGAGAATAGAGATTAGCGACAGCATTGAATATACGACTACGAACGGAAGGAGAAGAAGAAGGAAGCACAGGAGCAACGACATTAGGAGTAAACGTAGAAGCAGTAGCGGTAGTCGGGATAACGGGAGTAGTAGCAAGATTGGGCTGATGAGATACTGGCAAAGGAGCAGTAGGAAAAAGAGCGGGTAAAGGAGGATGAACAATTTGTGGCACAAGGGGATTCGGAAGAACAGGAGGAACGACAGGCTGACCAGCAGCCGCCAGAACAACAGGTTGAGGAACAGGAGGAATCACAGGACCCACAGTATCTGGTGCATAGGGAGGTGGTGATTTCAATAGATAAGACAATATGGGATCTTCTACCGCTTCTTCTCCCGTCTTATCAGGACTAGACGGTAAAACCGGATAACATTTATCCACCGCCATATGATGAAGTCTAGCACAAACTTCCTGCTCCTTCTCGTCTTTGTCTCGCTGATACTGTTCTGCATTTCGCATCACCGTAATAACACCTTCTCTCTTATTTTTCTTAATCTGTTTGATTTCTTTCTGCTTGGCCTCTTTACGCCATAACCGAAAGGAATCAAACATGGCCGGCCTAACCTTCTTTTTAAACAATTTAGCTTCAAGATTATCTAATATTGCAGTTTCGAAACTACCATGTGGTGGCCAACTAAGAACACCATCATTTTTAGTGTAACAAATCCAATATTCATTGTATACAATAGGACCTACTCCGTGGCGACTATAGAGCTCATAAATTGAAGTTCCAACTGAAGGTATCGGACATGAATCCTCCAGTCGGGAATCCGTGCTGCAACATTTGAGGAAACCAAACAAAGTACTACGGCCAGGCATCGTGCACACTAACCGAGTTTACAAACTTCAAGGGCTATCGAATTACGATGTCCTCGCAAAAAAATGCAAGACCCTCGGTTTTTGGCAATTGCAATCGTCAAATAAAACCCAACAACTAAGAACCAACAACTAAGAACCACAAGTGCAATGGAACCATGCAAACAACCAGGTTTAACCAAGAACTCTGGGAGCGACCCACAAATACTTAACTGAAAGAGCAATGGCATCACCAGGAAGGCCCGTCTATCGTCTCGCCGTACAAAGGACTACGCCAGGCGCCAAAACAGGTCGACAGTCAGGGCATCAGTCCGTCGCAGCCGTCAGGAGGCGGGAATCTTCGCGGGAAAAGTCTTCGGGCCACTTATTTCGACAACTGGATCGATGAAGCGGGGTGCACCTATCCTCGGAGATTTCACACGAAGTTCCTCACTATCGTCGGGCTTTGGACCGGTACCGCTGATGTCGCCCCACGTTGGGCGCCAACTGAAGGACTGGGCTATTCTAAGGCCCAGCGGTGCCAGGGGACAACACCTGAAACCTTTGTGGGTTACCTGTTCCGGCGTACAAAACACAGAGACACGGGACACCTCCTGCGACGTCAAAGATCAGCGTTTATTTACTGCAGGGATACAGAAATCGCAAGAAGTACACAACGTGTAGGTTCTGAGAGACTGCTTCAAATTGCACAAGTGGATCGCTCCTTTTATACACATTTTCGTCATTGCACAACATGACGAACAAAAGGTTACAACTCAGTTCCCACAGTAAACTTCAAAAGGGTCGCATTCATGTTTCAGAAGCCCGGAACATAATTACAGCAACATTGCCGGTTCCCAACTGTAAAAGCACATTATCCCCACATTAAACACATTCCATTCTGACTGTAAACGAATTAGGAGAAAGGACAGAAACAGATGCAAAGGAAAAACAAGGATGCAAAACAGATTGGAAAAAGAGTGTAAAGAGCAATATCGGAAACTCGATTGCAGGATCAAAGGACTCGTGCCTAATGCATGCATGACTGAAACAATAGACTGGCACGGCAAGATGAGCCTCGAGCGGAGCCATCTGCCTTTGCCGTGTCAACCCCCTCATCATAAAGACACCTTCAAAGGAACACGTGTCCTCCGCAAAAGCTTGGGAATCCCAGGGTCACGAAGCGGACAAGGTCCGTTCGCTGGCTACTTGAGGGCAAGAAACAAAATGGATGCCGTATCTAAGATGGAACCGAGAGCCATCATAGACGCAGGAGGATCAGTGGCAGTGATCCTCCTCGATCTAAGTGCCGCCTTCGACACGGTGGACCACTCCATCTTGGTCCACCGGCTGAGCCAACTGGGAATCACCGACTCAGCCCTCGCATGGATTAAATCCTTCCTCGAGGGAAGATCATTTCAGGTATCAGACGGCTTTTCCACGTCTAAACCCCTGCCTATGCAGTGTGGGGTCCCTCAGGGCTCTTCCCTTAGCCCCACACTTTTTAATGTCTATATGGCCCCCCTCGAAGACATCATCACTCCCTTCGGTGTCAAGTCAGTGATGTACGCTGACGACACCCAGCTGGTGGTGTCCATTAACCACTCTGACTCTAGCTTAGGAAACCTCGCCAGTTGCCTAGAAGGGATCTCACAATGGATGTCGGACTCTAGACTCAAGCTCAACGGCGACAAATCCGAAATCCTCCTACTGGGCAATCAACACAAACTACCCGTAAACCTTTCCTGGCCAGCCTGCATGGGCACCTACCCTACTCCCAAAACAGAAGTCAAAAGTCTAGGTATCTGGCTTGACCAGGACCTTAATTTCAAAACCCAGGCCAGGAAAACATCAGGGACCTGCTTCGGCCTAATCCGTATGGCCCGTAAGATCTTCCACCTGATCCCTTTCCATTCCAGGAAGTTACTGATGCAGGGACTGGTCAACTCAAGACTTGATTATGGTAACATCCTATACTTGGGAGCCCCTGCATCAGTCATTCAAAAACTCCAGGTGGCCCAAAACGCCGCAGCTAGAGTCCTCACGGGAACCAAAGCACGGAACTCGGCGAAACCTGCCCTCAAGAGCCTACACTGGCTCCCAGTAAAAGAGCGCATTACGTTCAAAACGCTCTGCATAGCGCACAAAATCCTGCAAGATAAAGGCCCCCCAATACTCAGATTCCTGATGAAACTTCACAAAGCTAGCCGTCACCTAAGATCTGATTCACTTGCACTGGCATCCATCCCGAGAATAAAAAAGGCAAGATCGGGCGGCCGCAGGTTCGCCTATAACGCGCCTAAGCTATGGAACTCCCTCCCACTACCCATGAGGAGTGAGCAGAATTTACTATCATTCCGAAAAAAATTAAAAACCTGGCTCTTTCCCTAAACATTTTCCTGCACCGACCCCACTTGGAATAAACTAGGTCCTCTTAGCGCTGGGATGCCCAAGGGTAGCTATGCGCTCTATAAATCCACATCCAAATCCAACCCGAGGGTTCAGATGGACATACCCAGGAATGAGACGAACCGTACATAGTAGCGTAGCGAAAACGTGTACACCCACTAAACTCGTCATTTGCGGTTCGTAGATACCAAACTCGTCCATCTTTGAACAACCCAAAAAGTGCCATTACGATTCTCACGGAACCTCACAAGTTGATGTGAAGCTGAGCTTCGCGCTTTGACCAGTGACCCTGAATCTCGAGCTCCTGGAGATGCGCTCCCCAACCTTGTAGTGAAGCATCCGTCATCATCACAAAACTGTAATTCTGTGGTTCGAAAGTCAGTCCTTCCGTTAAATGATCTCTGACCTTCCACCATGACAGGGCCTTTAGGATCTGAGGAGTTATAACTATTCGATCTTCGAAGGATCCCTGAGACTGAATCCATTGCTTGTCTAGCAGTTCTTGAAGAGGCCTCATGTGAAGTCTGCATTTAGGAAGTAGGAGAATACAGGAAGACATCATCCCCAGCAATGATTTGCAGATTCTCCCTGAAACGTACTTTTTTATTTGCAAATGCGACGCCAGGTTTATGATTTTTTGAATACGCTCCTCTGAGGGATAAGCTTTCGCCTTCTTTGTGCGAATTATAGCTCCCAGAAATTGAAGGGACTATGATGGCATGAGGTACGATTTTTCTAGGTTGATTCTCAGACCTAGACGACTGAAAATGTTCATGCAACATTGTAGAGAATGTTGGGTGTCTCTGAACGAAGAACCTTTTATGAGCCAATCGTCTAGATAAGGGAAAATTTGGTGACCTTGAAGTCTTAGATGTGCCGCTACAGGTGCCATACATTTTGTAAAGGTTCTTGGCGCCGACTTCAGACCGAAAGGCAATACTTTGATCTGGTAATGGCGACCCGCCACCATGAAACGAAGAAACTTTCTGTGATTTATATGAATTGGGACATGAAAATAAGCATCTAAGAGGTCCAGGGATGTCATATAATCTCCCTTGCAGACAAGAAGGAGTATTTCCTGCAGGGATAACATTCGAAAAGATTTGTTTTTGATGAATTTGTTCAAACCTCTCAGGTCCATTATCTGCCTCCATTTCGATGTGTCTTTTTTCTTTATTAAGAAGAAATGCGAATAAAAGCCTTTCCCTTGTTGAAGGCGCGGAACTTCTTCTATTGCTTCCTTTTGTAGAAGAGATAAAATTTCCGCCTTGAGGGCTGAAAGGTGTTCTTGTTTCCTGCGTATAGGAGGATGATTTGGAGGCTTTTGTATGAACTCCAGGGTATGGCCTTGTTGAATCACATCCAAAACCCATCTGTCTTATCGACAGCCAAGCCGGATAAAAGGAGGAAAGGTAATGATTCTTGATGTTTGAACATGTGGCGACATGTGGCGACATGTACAGAGTCACTGTCGTCTATTAGATTGTTGCGATTTACCTCTCGCAGATGACCTCCCTCTGGACTGTTGCTGGTATGTGTTTGAGGAACAAAATTGTTGATTATTGGAAGATTGGCGATACCCCTGCTGATTGTACGGCTGATATCTATTGGATTGGAAAGAAGATCTTTGCATATATTGTCCTCTAGAACCTCTCCTCCGAAAGGACTGGAACCTGCCCTGCTGAAGAGACCCCAACGCACGCGCTGTCTCCGTGTCAGTTTTGATACTTTGGAGGGCATCATCCACATGTTTTCCAAAGAGGTTCTCTCTGTCAAACGGCATGTCCACTATTTTCGCTTGCACTTCTGGTCTAAAAGAAGTGGCTTTAAGCCATCCTTGCCTTCGTAGGGCCACTGCACCTGCCATTTGCCTGAAAGCCACTGAAGACAAATCCATCGCAATGTCTATGGATTCCAAAGCCGCCCTAGCTCCATCCTGTAAAATGGCGGCCGCTTCCTCCTTCTTATCCTCTGGTAGATGAGCCAGTAAAGGTGATATATCTGACCACATCTGCCTATTATATCTGCTAATGAGAGCTAACGCGTTTGCAGACTTAATGGAGGACGCTGCCATCACAGCAAAACGCTTCGCCTCCCTTCCTTATCCGGGGGAGCTGCAGATGTGGAAACCGGATTTTTGGATTGTCTTTGAGCGGCTTGCATCACTTCAGACTCCGGCCGCGGATGTCCAATTAAACAAGCAGGAGAAGATTCTGGGGCTCTATATTTCTTCTCTATCCGGGGCACCGAGGCAGTTACCGAAGCCTGGTTCCTCATTATTTTTAATCCTTCATCCCAAATGTGAGCAATAATTGGAATAGATCTAATGGATTTCCGTGAATCCTCTTTGAAATCATAGAAGAAACACTCAGCTTCTTGTACTGGAAGCGGAAATCTTCTTGAAGCTTTTTCCATAATGTCATGGAAACCTCCAATATCTTGTGGTGGAGAGTTCGCCGGCGATGGTGATGGAGACGGCGTAGTGGGTAGAATGTATTGATCCCATTCATCCCCAACCTGAGAATCCTGAAGAAGTTCCCCTTCTTCCGGTTGATCTGCATCACTCTCCTCTAAATCATCCCTAATTGTAACAATAAGAGGAGATTGTATTTTCTGAGTTGAGATTTTGGGAGAGGGTTGAGGTGGTTGAACTTGAGCAGGCGTAGATGAAGTTTAAGAGGTTTGAGTGTTAGCGTCAGGAAACCGTCGATAATAATCGTTTATCATAAGACGCAAGTCTGTTACTAGAGAAATTGGCATTGATATAGTGTCCTCTCTCAAATCAGATTGAGGTTCTTCCTCCTCCTCGTAGTCATATGACTGCTGAAATGACTCATATCTTTTTGATTCTGGTGCAGGACGATCCTGGAAAGAGAATACTTCCTGAACCTCCTGATATTCTTCATGGTCAGTCTCCTGGCTCTTTATCTGAAGTTGAGACGGACTATATGCCACTCCTGATGACTCTTCATCTTCTGACTGTAATTCCAGCAGATTAGATGGAGGAAGCGGAGAAATCTTTGTCCAGCCGATGGAATAGACTTTAACGAAATTGGCGTCTTTGCCTTGGGAGGCTTAAAAGATGCCGTCAATGGAGCTCCCGTCGACGGAGTTCTCGTCTACGAGGAAATATGAATTATCGTCGCCAAGGTGGTCGTCGACGAAGTCAGCGTCGACGGAGTCGTCGTCGCTGACGATGAAGCCGTCGACGAGGTCGTAACCGGCCTTCCCGTCGACAGGGCATCGACGGGCCTTTCTTCGACGACAATGTCTTAGTCGTCGCAGTTGACGCAGCTGTCGTCGTCGAGATGGTAGTTGTCGACGGAGTCGTCGTCGACGGAGCTGTCGACGTTTTCATTGAAACCAATGCCGGCGACGCCCCAGTTTTCGTCAACGGAGCTGAAGAAACTTCTCTGGACCCTGTTGATTTTTTAAGAGGAGTATGAGGAAGCGAAGACGAAGAAGCCTCTTTGTATTTTGTTTTCTGCTTTTTAAGCTCTACCTTCTCCTCAGAAGCAGAAGATTTCCTCTTTTTAGATGATTGTGATTTAGTTTCCTGTTAAGAGTCAGAATCTAAAGTGACCTTCTTCTTTTGAAGTCACAACACAAGCCGTGCCTCCCTGTCATGCAGGGTTTTCGCAGGAAAGGTTCTGCAATGCTTACAGTCCTTAGGCACATGTTTAGGTTGCAGACAATACAAGCAGTCCTTGTGGAGATCTTCAGAAAACAGTCTAGGTTTTCCACATGATCTGCAGGGCCTGAAGAGCCTCTTTTTAGAGCTTTCAGCCATAGTAAGCAAAATATGAAACACAGTACCTCAAATCCAGTAGAAAGAAAGAACTTCCAGTTGAAAAAGAGGTCAAAAGTTCACACAGGAACAAAACTGAGCAAGGCTCAGGGAGACTCCTCCTCACACGAAGGCGGTTGGAAATCTGAGGTAAGATGGCTCTGCTGGGGAGTGTGATGTCAGGGCTGGTAGCTGATTGCTGAGTCTTGGACCAAATAAGGATGAGGTCTGGTTGCCAAATGTCATGATTCCCTATGGGATTTTGCTAAGCAGTTTTTTTATAGTACTGCTATGGACATTCTGTTACCGTGAGACTCCACCATGACGACGGGGAAGATACAAGCATGTGAATATATGAAAGATTGAATACTGGAGAACGTCAGTTTTACTTTGGGGAGGTCAATCTCCATGGGAATACCCAACAGAATGACTATGGGGTCTGGGGGTATTGGCGCATTCAGTATAAGTTGTAGTTCCTTCAAAAGTTTGCCCCAATATAACTGTGCATGTGTGCATCCCCATACAGTGTGGAAGAAGGTCCCCTCCATAGTTTTACATTTCAGACAGTTGGGAGACTCTGCTCTAAAGCGGTACAAAAGGGGGTGGTGATGGACGGAGCATCAGAACCAATCAGACACTCACAGCCAGTCAACAGATCTGGGTTTGATCCATCACCATTCTTTAGCCCACTCTGCCACCCCAGTTCAGACATGGCCATATGCAAATCAGTCTGACCCTGTGCCTCATGGGAACAGTCCAGCCCGAACTGCCAAGCCATGCCTTCCCTGGACCGGAAACGAGCTTCCTAGGACCGGTTTCTGGCATTTCAGCCGTCTTCAGCCAGGCTTGCTGGAATCCAGTGGCAAAGTGAGCAAGGGACTCACGTCTGAGCATACCCTGCCAACTTATGGCGAACAAAGCGGTACAAAAGGGGGTGGTGATGGACGGAGCATCAGAACCAATCAGACACTCACAGCCAGTCAACAGATCTGGGTTTGATCCATCACCGTTCTTTAGCCCACTCTGCCACCCCAGTTCAGACATGGCCATATGCAAATCAGTCTGACCCTGTGCCTCATGGGAACAGTCCAGCCCGAACTGCCAAGCCATGCCTTCCCTGGACCGGAAACGAGCTTCCTAGGACCGGTTTCTGGCATTTCAGCCGTCTTCAGCCAGGCTTGCTGGAATCCAGTGGCAAAGTGAGCAAGGGACTCACGTCTGAGCATACCCTGCCAACTTATGGCGAACAAAGCGGTACAAAAGGGGGTGGTGATGGACGGAGCATCAGAACCAATCAGACACTCACAGCCAGTCAACAGATCTGGGTTTGATCCATCACCGTTCTTTAGCCCACTCTGCCACCCCAGTTCAGACATGGCCATATGCAAATCAGTCTGACCCTGTGCCTCATGGGAACAGTCCAGCCCGAACTGCCAAGCCATGCCTTCCCTGGACCGGAAACGAGCTTCCTAGGACCGGTTTCTGGCATTTCAGCCGTCTTCAGCCAGGCTTGCTGGAATCCAGTGGCAAAGTGAGCAAGGGACTCACGTCTGAGCATACCCTGCCAACTTATGGCGAACAAAGCGGTACAAAAGGGGGTGGTGATGGACGGAGCATCAGAACCAATCAGACACTCACAGCCAGTCAACAGATCTGGGTTTGATCCATCACCGTTCTTTAGCCCACTCTGCCACCCCAGTTCAGACATGGCCATATGCAAATCAGTCTGACCCTGTGCCTCATGGGAACAGTCCAGCCCGAACTGCCAAGCCATGCCTTCCCTGGACCGGAAACGAGCTTCCTAGGACCGGTTTCTGGCATTTCAGCCGTCTTCAGCCAGGCTTGCTGGAATCCAGTGGCAAAGTGAGCAAGGGACTCACGTCTGAGCATACCCTGCCAACTTATGGCGAACAAAGCGGTACAAAAGGGGGTGGTGATGGACGGAGCATCAGAACCAATCAGACACTCACAGCCAGTCAACAGATCTGGGTTTGATCCATCACCGTTCTTTAGCCCACTCTGCCACCCCAGTTCAGACATGGCCATATGCAAATCAGTCTGACCCTGTGCCTCATGGGAACAGTCCAGCCCGAACTGCCAAGCCATGCCTTCCCTGGACCGGAAACGAGCTTCCTAGGACCGGTTTCTGGCATTTCAGCCGTCTTCAGCCAGGCTTGCTGGAATCCAGTGGCAAAGTGAGCAAGGGACTCACGTCTGAGCATACCCTGCCAACTTATGGCGAACAAAGCGGTACAAAAGGGGGTGGTGATGGACGGAGCATCAGAACCAATCAGACACTCACAGCCAGTCAACAGATCTGGGTTTGATCCATCACCGTTCTTTAGCCCACTCTGCCACCCCAGTTCAGACATGGCCATATGCAAATCAGTCTGACCCTGTGCCTCATGGGAACAGTCCAGCCCGAACTGCCAAGCCATGCCTTCCCTGGACCGGAAACGAGCTTCCTAGGACCGGTTTCTGGCATTTCAGCCGTCTTCAGCCAGGCTTGCTGGAATCCAGTGGCAAAGTGAGCAAGGGACTCACGTCTGAGCATACCCTGCCAACTTATGGCGAACAAAGCGGTACAAAAGGGGGTGGTGATGGACGGAGCATCAGAACCAATCAGACACTCACAGCCAGTCAACAGATCTGGGTTTGATCCATCACCGTTCTTTAGCCCACTCTGCCACCCCAGTTCAGACATGGCCATATGCAAATCAGTCTGACCCTGTGCCTCATGGGAACAGTCCAGCCCGAACTGCCAAGCCATGCCTTCCCTGGACCGGAAACGAGCTTCCTAGGACCGGTTTCTGGCATTTCAGCCGTCTTCAGCCAGGCTTGCTGGAATCCAGTGGCAAAGTGAGCAAGGGACTCACGTCTGAGCATACCCTGCCAACTTATGGCGAACAAAGCGGTACAAAAGGGGGTGGTGATGGACGGAGCATCAGAACCAATCAGACACTCACAGCCAGTCAACAGATCTGGGTTTGATCCATCACCGTTCTTTAGCCCACTCTGCCACCCCAGTTCAGACATGGCCATATGCAAATCAGTCTGACCCTGTGCCTCATGGGAACAGTCCAGCCCGAACTGCCAAGCCATGCCTTCCCTGGACCGGAAACGAGCTTCCTAGGACCGGTTTCTGGCATTTCAGCCGTCTTCAGCCAGGCTTGCTGGAATCCAGTGGCAAAGTGAGCAAGGGACTCACGTCTGAGCATACCCTGCCAACTTATGGCGAACAAAGCGGTACAAAAGGGGGTGGTGATGGACGGAGCATCATCAGGATTCAGGCAAGCCGGGCCGACGAAGGCTGTGATGCCAGAAACCGGTCCCCGGAAGCTTGTTTCCTCCCCAGTATAAGAATTGGCTTGGTAGTTTGGTTTGCCCTGTTCCCATCATGCACTGGGACAGGTACAGACTAATTTGCATGTAGCCAGGTTCTGAGCTGGGATGGTGCAGTGAGCTAAAAAACGGTGACGGATTAAAACCATGATCTCTTGACTTGGTAAGAGTATTCTGCATCATTCAGAAACTCTGTCCATCACCACCCCCTTTTTCCCAAATCGATTTTATCCACACTCAGTGTGGGAGGGTATGCTCAGACGTGAGTCCCTTGCTCATTGCACCATCAGGATTCAGGCAAGCCGGGCCGACGAAGGCTGTGATGCCAGAAACCGGTCCCCGGAAGCTTGTTTCCTCCCCAGTATAAGAATTGGCTTGGTAGTTTGGTTTGCCCTGTTCCCATCATGCACTCGGACAGGTACAGACTAATTTGCATGTAGCCAGGTTCTGAGCTGGGATGGTGCAGTGAGCTAAAAAACGGTGATGGATTAAAACCATGATCTCTTGACTTGGTAAGAGTATTCTGCATCATTCAGAAACTCTGTCCATCACCACCCCCTTTTTCCCAAATCGATTTTATCCACACTCAGTGTGGGAGGGTATGCTCAGACGTGAGTCCCTTGCTCATTGCACCATCAGGATTCAGGCAAGCCGGGCCGACGAAGGCTGTGATGCCAGAAACCGGTCCCCGGAAGCTTGTTTCCTCCCCAGTATAAGAATTGGCTTGGTAGTTTGGTTTGCCCTGTTCCCATCATGCACTGGGACAGGTACAGACTAATTTGCATGTAGCCAGGTTCTGAGCTGGGATGGTGCAGTGAGCTAAAAAACGGTGATGGATTAAAACCATGATCTCTTGACTTGGTAAGAGTATTCTGCATCATTCAGAAACTCTGTCCATCACCACCCCCTTTTTCCCAAATCGATTTTATCCACACTCAGTGTGGGAGGGTATGCTCAGACGTGAGTCCCTTGCTCATTGCACCATCAGGATTCAGGCAAGCCGGGCCGACGAAGGCTGTGATGCCAGAAACCGGTCCCCGGAAGCTTGTTTCCTCCCCAGTATAAGAATTGGCTTGGTAGTTTGGTTTGCCCTGTTCCCATCATGCACTGGGACAGGTACAGACTAATTTGCATGTAGCCAGGTTCTGAGCTGGGATGGTGCAGTGAGCTAAAAAACGGTGATGGATTAAAACCATGATCTCTTGACTTGGTAATTGTATTCTGCATCATTCAGAAACTCTGTCCATCACCACCCCCTTTTTCCCAAATCGATTTTATCCACACTCAGTGTGGGAGGGTATGCTCAGACGTGAGTCCCTTGCTCATTGCACCATCAGGATTCAGGCAAGCCGGGCCGACGAAGGCTGTGATGCCAGAAACCGGTCCCCGGAAGCTTGTTTCCTCCCCAGTATAAGAATTGGCTTGGTAGTTTGGTTTGCCCTGTTCCCATCATGCACTGGGACAGGTACAGACTAATTTGCATGTAGCCAGGTTCTGAGCTGGGATGGTGCAGTGAGCTAAAAAACGGTGATGGATTAAAACCATGATCTCTTGACTTGGTAAGAGTATTCTGCATCATTCAGAAACTCTGTCCATCACCACCCCCTTTTTCCCAAATCGATTTTATCCACACTCAGTGTGGGAGGGTATGCTCAGACGTGAGTCCCTTGCTCATTGCACCATCAGGATTCAGGCAAGCCGGGCCGACGAAGGCTGTGATGCCAGAAACCGGTCCCCGGAAGCTTGTTTCCTCCCCAGTATAAGAATTGGCTTGGTAGTTTGGTTTGCCCTGTTCCCATCATGCACTGGGACAGGTACAGACTAATTTGCATGTAGCCAGGTTCTGAGCTGGGATGGTGCAGTGAGCTAAAAAACGGTGATGGATTAAAACCATGATCTCTTGACTTGGTAAGAGTATTCTGCATCATTCAGAAACTCTGTCCATCACCACCCCCTTTTTCCCAAATCGATTTTATCCACACTCAGTGTGGGAGGGTATGCTCAGACGTGAGTCCCTTGCTCATTGCACCATCAGGATTCAGGCAAGCCGGGCCGACGAAGGCTGTGATGCCAGAAACCGGTCCCCGGAAGCTTGTTTCCTCCCCAGTATAAGAATTGGCTTGGTAGTTTGGTTTGCCCTGTTCCCATCATGCACTGGGACAGGTACAGACTAATTTGCATGTAGCCAGGTTCTGAGCTGGGATGGTGCAGTGAGCTAAAAAACGGTGATGGATTAAAACCATGATCTCTTGACTTGGTAAGAGTATTCTGCATCATTCAGAAACTCTGTCCATCACCACCCCCTTTTTCCCAAATCGATTTTATCCACACTCAGTGTGGGAGGGTATGCTCAGACGTGAGTCCCTTGCTCATTGCACCATCAGGATTCAGGCAAGCCGGGCCGACGAAGGCTGTGATGCCAGAAACCGGTCCCCGGAAGCTTGTTTCCTCCCCAGTATAAGAATTGGCTTGGTAGTTTGGTTTGCCCTGTTCCCATCATGCACTGGGACAGGTACAGACTAATTTGCATGTAGCCAGGTTCTGAGCTGGGATGGTGCAGTGAGCTAAAAAACGGTGATGGATTAAAACCATGATCTCTTGACTTGGTAAGAGTATTCTGCATCATTCAGAAACTCTGTCCATCACCACCCCCTTTTTCCCAAATCGATTTTATCCACACTCAGTGTGGGAGGGTATGCTCAGACGTGAGTCCCTTGCTCATTGCACCATCAGGATTCAGGCAAGCCGGGCCGACGAAGGCTGTGATGCCAGAAACCGGTCCCCGGAAGCTTGTTTCCTCCCCAGTATAAGAATTGGCTTGGTAGTTTGGTTTGCCCTGTTCCCATCATGCACTGGGACAGGTACAGACTAATTTGCATGTAGCCAGGTTCTGAGCTGGGATGGTGCAGTGAGCTAAAAAACGGTGATGGATTAAAACCATGATCTCTTGACTTGGTAAGAGTATTCTGCATCATTCAGAAACTCTGTCCATCACCACCCCCTTTTTCCCAAATCGATTTTATCCACACTCAGTGTGGGAGGGTATGCTCAGACGTGAGTCCCTTGCTCATTGCACCATCAGGATTCAGGCAAGCCGGGCCGACGAAGGCTGTGATGCCAGAAACCGGTCCCCGGAAGCTTGTTTCCTCCCCAGTATAAGAATTGGCTTGGTAGTTTGGTTTGCCCTGTTCCCATCATGCACTGGGACAGGTACAGACTAATTTGCATGTAGCCAGGTTCTGAGCTGGGATGGTGCAGTGAGCTAAAAAACGGTGATGGATTAAAACCATGATCTCTTGACTTGGTAAGAGTATTCTGCATCATTCAGAAACTCTGTCCATCACCACCCCCTTTTTCCCAAATCGATTTTATCCACACTCAGTGTGGGAGGGTATGCTCAGACGTGAGTCCCTTGCTCATTGCACCATCAGGATTCAGGCAAGCCGGGCCGACGAAGGCTGTGATGCCAGAAACCGGTCCCCGGAAGCTTGTTTCCTCCCCAGTATAAGAATTGGCTTGGTAGTTTGGTTTGCCCTGTTCCCATCATGCACTGGGACAGGTACAGACTAATTTGCATGTAGCCAGGTTCTGAGCTGGGATGGTGCAGTGAGCTAAAAAACGGTGATGGATTAAAACCATGATCTCTTGACTTGGTAAGAGTATTCTGCATCATTCAGAAACTCTGTCCATCACCACCCCCTTTTTCCCAAATCGATTTTATCCACACTCAGTGTGGGAGGGTATGCTCAGACGTGAGTCCCTTGCTCATTGCACCATCAGGATTCAGGCAAGCCGGGCCGACGAAGGCTGTGATGCCAGAAACCGGTCCCCGGAAGCTTGTTTCCTCCCCAGTATAAGAATTGGCTTGGTAGTTTGGTTTGCCCTGTTCCCATCATGCACTGGGACAGGTACAGACTAATTTGCATGTAGCCAGGTTCTGAGCTGGGATGGTGCAGTGAGCTAAAAAACGGTGATGGATTAAAACCATGATCTCTTGACTTGGTAAGAGTATTCTGCATCATTCAGAAACTCTGTCCATCACCACCCCCTTTTTCCCAAATCGATTTTATCCACACTCAGTGTGGGAGGGTATGCTCAGACGTGAGTCCCTTGCTCATTGCACCATCAGGATTCAGGCAAGCCGGGCCGACGAAGGCTGTGATGCCAGAAACCGGTCCCCGGAAGCTTGTTTCCTCCCCAGTATAAGAATTGGCTTGGTAGTTTGGTTTGCCCTGTTCCCATCATGCACTGGGACAGGTACAGACTAATTTGCATGTAGCCAGGTTCTGAGCTGGGATGGTGCAGTGAGCTAAAAAACGGTGATGGATTAAAACCATGATCTCTTGACTTGGTAAGAGTATTCTGCATCATTCAGAAACTCTGTCCATCACCACCCCCTTTTTCCCAAATCGATTTTATCCACACTCAGTGTGGGAGGGTATGCTCAGACGTGAGTCCCTTGCTCATTGCACCATCAGGATTCAGGCAAGCCGGGCCGACGAAGGCTGTGATGCCAGAAACCGGTCCCCGGAAGCTTGTTTCCTCCCCAGTATAAGAATTGGCTTGGTAGTTTGGTTTGCCCTGTTCCCATCATGCACTGGGACAGGTACAGACTAATTTGCATGTAGCCAGGTTCTGAGCTGGGATGGTGCAGTGAGCTAAAAAACGGTGATGGATTAAAACCATGATCTCTTGACTTGGTAAGAGTATTCTGCATCATTCAGAAACTCTGTCCATCACCACCCCCTTTTTCCCAAATCGATTTTATCCACACTCAGTGTGGGAGGGTATGCTCAGACGTGAGTCCCTTGCTCATTGCACCATCAGGATTCAGGCAAGCCGGGCCGAAGAAAGCTGTGATGCCAGAAACCGGTCCCCGGAAGCTTGTTTCCTCCCCAGAATAAGAATTGGCTTGGTAGTTTGGTTTGCCCTGTTCCCATCATGCACTGGGACAGGTACAGACTAATTTGCATGTAGCCAGGTTCTGAGCTGGGATGGTGCAGTGAGCTAAAAAACGGTGATGGATTAAAACCATGATCTCTTGACTTGGTAAGAGTATTCTGCATCATTCAGAAACTCTGTCCATCACCACCCCCTTTTTCCCAAATCGATTTTATCCACACTCAGTGTGGGAGGGTATGCTCAGACGTGAGTCCCTTGCTCATTGCACCATCAGGATTCAGGCAAGCCGGGCCGACGAAGGCTGTGATGCCAGAAACCGGTCCCCGGAAGCTTGTTTCCTCCCCAGTATAAGAATTGGCTTGGTAGTTTGGTTTGCCCTGTTCCCATCATGCACTGGGACAGGTACAGACTAATTTGCATGTAGCCAGGTTCTGAGCTGGGATGGTGCAGTGAGCTAAAAAACGGTGATGGATTAAAACCATGATCTCTTGACTTGGTAAGAGTATTCTGCATCATTCAGAAACTCTGTCCATCACCACCCCCTTTTTCCCAAATCGATTTTATCCACACTCAGTGTGGGAGGGTATGCTCAGACGTGAGTCCCTTGCTCATTGCACCATCAGGATTCAGGCAAGCCGGGCCGACGAAGGCTGTGATGCCAGAAACCGGTCCCCGGAAGCTTGTTTCCTCCCCAGTATAAGAATTGGCTTGGTAGTTTGGTTTGCCCTGTTCCCATCATGCACTGGGACAGGTACAGACTAATTTGCATGTAGCCAGGTTCTGAGCTGGGATGGTGCAGTGAGCTAAAAAACGGTGATGGATTAAAACCATGATCTCTTGACTTGGTAAGAGTATTCTGCATCATTCAGAAACTCTGTCCATCACCACCCCCTTTTTCCCAAATCGATTTTATCCACACTCAGTGTGGGAGGGTATGCTCAGACGTGAGTCCCTTGCTCATTGCACCATCAGGATTCAGGCAAGCCGGGCCGACGAAGGCTGTGATGCCAGAAACCGGTCCCCGGAAGCTTGTTTCCTCCCCAGTATAAGAATTGGCTTGGTAGTTTGGTTTGCCCTGTTCCCATCATGCACTGGGACAGGTACAGACTAATTTGCATGTAGCCAGGTTCTGAGCTGGGATGGTGCAGTGAGCTAAAAAACGGTGATGGATTAAAACCATGATCTCTTGACTTGGTAAGAGTATTCTGCAACATTCAGAAACTCTGTCCATCACCACCCCCTTTTTCCCAAATAGACTCTGCTCTACCCATCTTATACAATCGAGCTCTATCATAGTACATTCTGTGTAAATACTTAAATTGAATCAACCGCAGCCTAGATCTAATGGCCACCTCCCTGGGGTGCATCAGGGCCATTTCCCAGTCCAGATCTTCTAAGTCCCCCAGATACGCCTCCCAGTGTAGTCTCAATTTTAGCAGTGGGTCGGGTGTGTTGTTCATGATTGTCCTGTAGGTCCATGACACTGCTTTCCCTCCTATGTCGCCCATCAAGAGTCTCCCTTCTAATGGAGCGTATTCTGGGAGGCCTTCCATATCAATATGTTGCTCTCGCCAGGCATGTCTCAGTTGCAGATAATTAAAGTGTTGTGTCATGTTCATATCATATTCTAGCTGGAGGTGCGGGAACGTCACCAACTCTTTACGATATACAATATCCTTGAGCTGGGAGATACCCACCAGATCCCACTTCTGAAAACCTTTCAACTTGAGAAATTCCTTAAGTCGTGTTCCCACCCAAAGCGGGGTTTCCTTAGTCACCTGGTCTTCCCACTTCGTGCGCCTCTCCGCCTTTTTCCATGCCATTATCGCTATTTGTGTGGCCGGTAGCAATTTTGCTCCGTAAAGGTAGTGTGTGTATGGCCTGTGCAGGAACTGTGTATGTTCAAGCGCATACGCTGGATGGTCCCTCTCCCCAAAGGCCCATTCATTAATTACCATCAAGTGCGCTGCCCAATAAGAAGCCCGTGGATCCGGCAGGGAAATACCACCGCTGTACTGATTACATTGCAGCTTCCTCAGTGCCACCCTGGGGGGCTTCCCTCCCCAAAGAAATGTCTTTAGAATGTCGTCAATTTTACTGAACACCTCTTCTGGAATCTGATGATAGGTATAAAAACTTAGGGAGGGTTACCATTTTGAAGAGCGCAGCTCTTCCGAGCAGTGTTAGAGGTAAGGAGGCCCATCGGTCCGCGTCTCAACGGAATTCCCCCAATACTCTATATAGATTTCGTTCCAGCACCAGTTGTCTGTCTAGCGTAATGTGGATACCTAAGTATTTTATCCCCGTTGTTGCAACCTGTAGTTGGCTGGGGTAAATACTGTGTTCGACCTCGTGACCTACCGGGTATACACTTGACTTCTCCCAGTTAATTCTGTACTCCGTATGTGAGAAGTTGGCCTGATATATGATGTCACTAGTTCTAGTGTACACCTTGTATCAGTCCAAGCAACCCTTATGGGGATTGGTTGTAAAGTCAACCTTATAGACCAGCTATCCTAGTGGTAGCATGGACAAGAGCAGTCTTAGGCTAAACTCTGAATGGCATGTGAAGCCAGCTGTTATACCATATGTAATCCCTTGAATACCAAATGAAAGGACACCACAACAGATATATATAAAAATAGAATGTATTTATTGTAGTCAAACCCTCAGCACTCTTTATGAGATTCGAGGTAAGTACAACACAGTCTTATTTAAGCATACATTAAGTCACACAGGTAAGTAATACAGTTAGGCCCTAGGGGCCACGCAAACCATATACTAAGTAAGTGGTATAAGGACCACTGTCATGAACACAGGATAGGCCTAGGCCTAGAGAATCGCTGGGGCTACACTATACTACCAACAGTTAGGAAGTGGGAGGCCCACGGGATTCAGGTGCAGAGTGGAAACACTCACGCGTAATGCGTAAAAGTCGATAGAATCACTAGCAGTTAGAAATAAGCAGTTTTAGGACACTTCTGGTATAGCTAGAATGTCGAGACTCGGAAACTAGACCCTAGGATAGTCAATACCCTTGTGAGCACTGAAGTACCCAAGTTACCTAGCCCACGGGCTGCGGGTGCATAGGTGTGAACTTGCGTCGGGTTTTGTCGTGGACTTCTATGGATGCCTGAAGGAAAGTTGCTGACAGGCATCAGTGAAGAGTGTCCGGTGGATCCCAAGGTGGGGATCAAGAAGGAAGGAACCTGCAAGCAGAAGGGACAGAGTCTAGGTCACCAGCCAGGAGCCGGGAAGGAACCAGGCGATGTCGTGAAGATGCAGGTGAAGAGGTGAAGCTTGTCGCAGCAGCCACGGGTACCAGGAGGCGTCGAGGACGACCAGGACCAGGAGGTGAGCTGTCCCACGAAGGCTCTTGCTGTCGGCGGCCTCGAAGTCGAGTCAGGACCCAACAAGCCTTGGCAAGCGGAACCCACGCAGGATGGAGGACTTGCTTCTGGTGCAGACCAGGAAGGTCTGGGGTGCTTCTCTTTCACAGAGGAGCGGGTGCCAGTCTGGAGGAGCCGGACCAGCAAGTTGAAAGTAAAGGTTCGTCGTCGCAGAGGCTACTAGCCAAGTGGCCAGCAACCGGACAACACGTCGAGCAACACAGGTGCAGAAGGGCCCCACGCAGAACACGTGAAGTGTGGGGAGCTGATCATCTCTGCAGATGGTGCTCGGGAGTGGGGCTTCTCAATTCCCCAAGCACAGCCTCGAGGAAGCCTCAGAAGTCGCGCTAGTCAGTTACTAGCCACTTTTCCCAAGTCGCCGGTCCCACGTCCCTCGTCGCCTCCACGGGTCTCAGCTTCGCTGGAGATGTGGATCTGGTTCAGAGGTGTCTGGAAGTCTCGCCGCTGGTCAGTCTCTGCAGTCGTCCCTCGTAGGATTCAGTCGCAAAGCAAGCAGCGGTCGCTGGATGGTGCCTGGTTGCCCAGGGTGGTCTCTCCTTGGCCACAAGGGAGATTTCTTCAGTCTTCTTCCTGAGGTCGAATGTCGAAGGTCCAGAGTTTCTGTTCAAGTTGCAGATTCAGGTTAATCTAATTTAGCAGGGCCCAACTAGCTACTAATATACTGGGCTAGTGGGCTGGGCTACCTGCAAGGTCCCTCCTATGGGTGGGACCAGGAAGGGGAGTGGCTACACCCTCTTTCCTTTGTCCAGTTTCGCGCCAGAGCTGGGGCTGGAGTGCCCCAGCACCGGTTTGAACTGGACTATGCATGGAGCACCTTGTGTGCCCCAGGCATGTCTCATTCCTTTCAGCCCTCCCTGCCCCAATACACTAAAGTCTGTCTGGGGAGGTGCTAGCACCTCCCCAAGCAGGAAACCTATTGTCCAGGCCTCCCTGGCTGGGAGGGCTCCCAGCTGCAGGAGGTCAGACTTGTGTCTGTAGCAGCAGCATCCATTTTGTGATGCTGAGGCTTTGGTGAGAGTTAAACAGCAAAGTAGGATTTTAACATGTCTCTCCCTCTAGAAGGGAGGAATAATATCCTCATCACCAGAAATGGTATGGGGGCATTATTCCAAAGTGTTAGACACCTTACACGACATGTTTTGATAAAGCCAAACCATAGTTACCATAACCGTTTAAGATTATGAGGTATTTTACGAGTATATGGTAGGCTATATCATAGAATAGCTATAAGGACATGGTTCCGAAAGCTGCAGACAGGCTCAGCTCATGCTAGAGCACCATCTCACATGTTACCAAGCACTCTGCCTCCAGGATTGTTAAGGCCTGCCATAGGAGTGGCTGATAGGTACACATGTGTCTATATATAAGGTAGGTATAGGAATACTACACCTAAGCAAGGAGTGATTACACGACCTTGCCCCAGCTGAGTGATCAGCCAGTTGTGTCATAATGGAAGGCCAGGCCAGGGGTGGCATAATACATGCTGCAGCCCCTGGTAGGCCTAGGGTACACCTATGCCCTGGGTACCTAGGGTACACTGTACAGGGTCCAATAAGGTGATCCTTACCAATTGGGTATGTACCTAGGGTACATGGAGTCCATTTTAAAGAGAGAGCAGACAGCCTGAGACCCTGAATGGCAGGATCTCAGGCCAACTAAGTCGAAAAACCAGCTAGACACTAGGCAAAAAGTTGGGGGTAACCATAGTCAGATATCCACCTTCCTACACCGTATACCTGCCATAGTCCTCGCAGCTCTCTATAATATTGGGAAACGTTACAGGGAATGTGACATACAGCAGTATGTCGTCAGCATACAGCGAAATGCGTTCATCCAGGTCATCCTTATCATTGACCCGAAAACCGCTTATGTGTGGGTGTGCACGTATGATGCATGCCAGGGGTTCCAGGACTATTGCGAATAAGAGAGGGGGCAGGGGGCAACCCTGTCTAGTACCCCATTCGATCGTGAATTTCCAGGACGTCACCCCATTACCTCTGACCCTGGCTTACGGTCTTTCATAAAGAAGAGCTATCCATCTTCTGAACTAGGGACCAAAACCCAGTCTCGCTAGTACTGCCAAAAGAATCGGCCAGTGGACCGTGTCGTATGCCTTCTCGGCATCTAGGGA
The DNA here is from genome assembly GCF_964204655.1 of Triturus cristatus. Taxonomy (NCBI): domain Eukaryota; kingdom Metazoa; phylum Chordata; class Amphibia; order Caudata; family Salamandridae; genus Triturus; species Triturus cristatus. Next base: position 846,504,850 of record NC_140592.1, read on the forward strand.
TACTATGATGTGGTGGTCCGTCCTATGTTGCACTAACTCCAACCAGTTGGAGACCCGTCTAAGATTGAGTCTTGTCGACCTGCGAGGCATAATGCCCGACTGGTCCCTATGAATAAGTTCTGTTATGGCCGTGGTCAGTATGTTGTCCAGAATTCTGGCCAAGATCTTCATCTCCATATTTAGGGAAATGGGCTTATACGAACCACATTTCTGTTGAGGTCGCCCCTCCTTGGGTATCACCACGATAGTGGCAGTCGTCAAATCTTCTGGAAGTGCACCCATTTCCCGCGCTTTGAGATACATCTGCAAGAGATGCGTGCTAAAAAGTGCCCCATGCTGCTTAAAGAATTCCGGCGGGAGCCCATTAGGACCCGCGGATTTCCCTGTTTTCAAATGGCCGATGGCTTCTACAATTTCTTCTTTTGTCAGTTTTGCGTCCATCGCTTGCACGTCATTTGATTCTAGTCGAGGAAGTTGCATAGATTGTAAGTATGTGTGTATCTGGTCGGAGCTCTCTAAAGGTCGCTTAGCATAAAAAGCTTCATAATATCCTGCGAAAGCATGAGCTATTGCGTGTGGGGTCTTGTGGACCTGGTCCCCTCCCGTTTCTATTTGAGCTACCCATCTGCTTTCCATCTCTTTCCGGCTGAGCCAGGCAAGCAATCTACCTGTTTTGTCGCTGGCATCATAGGGTCTCCTATGCATGGCTTGTATTGCGAGCTGCACGTCTTTTTTTAGCAAGGGCAAGATACTCGTGCTGCAAAAGTTTGAGCTGTCTTAACCTGGTGACATCACCACCTGTGCTGGCTTGCGACTCGACCCACAGGAGCTGCTGTTCCACTTTCTCTATCTCCACTGTCTCCTTACGTTTCTTATGCGCGATGATGTTTTGCGCCCTGTCTCGGAGGACTGCCTTATAAGCTTCCCATAGAGTAATGGCAGAGTCTACCGACCCTACATTTTCCCAGAAGTATAACTCTGTATCCACTCTGAGCTCTTGGGACACCTGCGGATCTCGTAGCTCCCACGCATTCAACTTCCAGTCTCCATAATGGTGTTGTGACTGCTCACCAACCATTAGCCATATAGGCGAGTGGTCCGAAAGACCCCTCGATAGATAGTCAATCTTCTGTATGTCCCCTACTTCTCCTGCCAGTGCGAATATGTAGTCTATCCACGCGAATGCCCTGTGAGCCCCTGAGTAGGAGTATGCTTTGGTCTGGGGGGGCTGTTTCCGCCACAGATCAGTGAGCGCCAGTGTGTCTACGAATCTTTTAAGTGGGGTTTCCCTAGGCCCCCCTTGGGGGATCGTTGTACGATCCCATGTGGGATCCATCACATCATTAAAATTGCCATGGTACTACGTCTCTAACTACCGCAAGCCTCCCACCATGACAACGGGGAGGATACAAGCATGTGAATCTATGAAAGATTCCATACTGGAGAACCTGAAAAGTAATTGACATTTTAACTTACCTGTATTCCAATCAAGTGCATTTGAACCTGCATTTAATTATAAAACACTGCATAAGATTTTGCAAATCATTTATATCACTTACTTGTGCCAGGCTTAGCCAGTATACATCTGTTATTGGCATGTAGAGCTGTAGAATCTCATGCTTTGCATAAGATTGCCATCTAATGTTGGGCCCGGATGTTTGCACTTTGTTTTCTTGGAAAAAGTTTTCCTTGTCACAAGGTAGGGGACTCCTCCCTTAGGTGACAGTGCGCATGGTCATCGACTCCATTTTCAGATTTTCGGTAAGAGAATGGAGTGGTAGTAAAGAATAGAGATGTCCATGCGTAAGTATGTATAGTAAACAGTGAACTACAGCAATTACAGGTACCCGGGGAGGTGGGTGGGTGAATGAGATTCTACAGCTCTACATGCCAAGAACAGATGCATACTGGGTAAGTACCATTTTCCGTTCGAGGCATGTGAGCTGTAGATCACATGCTTTGCATAGACTACAGCAGTCTCCTCAAAGTGGTGGCTATCCTGTAACTAGTGGAGTTGTCTGGAATAACGTTTTAAGTACTGCTTGGCCCACATTAGCTTGTTGTCTTGCTAACACATCTACACAATAGTGTTTGGTGAGTGTGTGTGGTGTAGACCCTGTTGCAGCTTTGCAGATATCAGCAATAGGGATTTTCCCTAAGAAAGCCATAGTAACCCCCAGCTTGCGAGTAGAATGTGCTATAGGGGGTACTGTTTGTTAGAGTCCTTTTGGTTTTAGCATAACAAATCTGTATACATTTAACAATCCACTTAACAATACTTGATTTGGAGATAGGGTTGCCCTTGTGAGGTGGTGCAAAAGCAACAAAGAGATGTTTGGGTTTACAAAATGATTTTGTTCTTTCAGTGTAATACCAAAGAGCTCTTCTAACATCTAAGGTGTGTAGAGCTCGTTCTGCAACAGAGTCAGGTTGAGGAAAGAACACAGGTAATTCAACCGACTGATTGATGTGAAATGCAGATACAACCTTAGGTAGGAATTTGGGGTCGGTACGAAGAACTACTTTATCTTTGTGTAACTGGAAAAAGGGTTCTTCTATGGTTAATGCCTGTAATTCACCCACTCTCCTCAATGAAGTGATAGCACTGAGGAAGGAAAATGCTACTTACCACAGTATGCATCTGTTCTTGGCATATAGAGCTGTAGATTCATATGCTTTAGCATAGATCGCCATCTGGTGTTGGGTCCGGATGTTTGCACTTCGTTTTTCTTCGAAGACGTGTTTTCAGTCACGAGGTAGGTGACTCCTCCTTTCGGTGATAGTGCAAATAGGCATTGACTCCATCCCCAGATTGTTTTTCCATAAGGGTGATGATAGAGTTAGTAAGAGTAGTAAAGAGATGTCCATGTGTAATATATCTAAGTAAGATAATACTGCAACAGATAAAGGTTCCCTGGGAGGCGGGTGGGCGCATATGAATCTACAGCTCTATATGCCAAGAACAGATGCATACTGTGGTAAGTAGCATTTTCCGTTTGAGGCATATGAGCTGTAAATCATATGCTTTAGCATAGACTATACAGCAGTTATTTTCCCAGCGGTGGCTAACCTGTAGCTGTTGCAGTGGCTTGAAATAGTGTTCATAAAACAGCCTGGCCCACACTAGCTTGTTGTCTTGCTAACACATCTACACAATAGTGTTTTGTGAATGTGTGTGGTGTAGACCATATTGCAGCCTTGTAGATGTCCTCTAATGGCATATTCCCTATGAATGCCATAGAAGCACTCTAGGGGGAATTGTTAATGTGCGTTTAGCTTTAATGTAGCATGTTTGAATGCATTTAACTATCCATCGTGCCATACCTGCCTTTGAAATGGGATTGCCTTTATGGCGGTGATGCAAAAGCAACAAAAAGTTGTTTGTTTTCCTAAAGGGTTTAGTTCTTTCAATGTAATACAGTATGGCACCACTGACATCTAATAAGTGAAGAGCACGCACTGTCACCGAGTCTGGTTGAGGGTAGAACACAGGTAACTCAACAGACTGGTGGATATGGAAGGCAGAGACTACTTTGGATTAATCCCAAGAACCACTTTGTTTTGGTTTATTTGCAAAAATGGTTCTTGTATGGTTAGTGTCTGAAGCTCACCAACTCTAAGAGATGTGACGGCAATAAGGAAGGCTACATTCCAGGTGAGAAATTGTAGGTCACATTTGTGTAAAGGTTCAAATGGTGGACCCATTACTCTTGTAAGAACTATATTAAGATTCCACACTGGGGAAGGTGAAAGCCTAGGAGGAATGATTCTTTTGAGTCCTTCCATAAGAACAAGTTACTTACCTTCTGTAATGATATATCTAAGAAAAACTAGTTATAGATTCCTTACCTTAGAATCCCCCCCCCCCAGGCGTCAGACTGGATCCGGAAAGTTTTTTGTTTTTTTTCGTCAGCGTTACCTCTGCGTGTCGGAAGGTGGCGTTGGTCGGCTACGCGTCCATCGTTGGTGTCGTGGTCGCCGGGATGATGTCGCGGTAGCTACTTAGACGCCACTCTCAGACGTCAGTTCTGAACACGACTTCCCGTGCCAGAAACGCAGAGCCATGCAAGACACTGACCACTGGTGCACAAAACTAGGGCCCTGGAAGGATGTCCTTAACCCTAGAAATCAGTTTGCAGAACGGGGAGGATGGGTGGGGCGGTAAGGAATCTATAACTAACTAATGTTTTACAAATACATCGTTACCGAAGGTAAGTAACTTGTTCATCTGAAAGAAACACGTTAGTTATAGATTCCTTACCTTAGAATAGATACCCCAGCAATACCAACCCCGGTGGTGCATCTGCGAACCAAGATCACACCAGAAAGTTCTGGAGAACAGAACGGCCAAAGAAGCCGTCTCTCCAGACTTGGCTGTCCAGACAGTAGTGTTTCGTAAACGTGTGCAGTGATGCCCATGTAGCTGCCTGACAGAGGTCATGTAGAGGAACGCCTCTCCCCAAGGCTATAGTGTGTGCTGTTGCCCTGGTGGAATGGGCACGTAGCCCCACTGGAGGATCCTTCTTTGCTAAGGAGTAGCAGGCTTTGATACACAAAACGACCAATTGAGAGATTGTTCGCTTGTGTACGGCCCAACCTTTCTTGGCGCCCACGTAGCCAACAAAGAGTTGGTCATCCACCCGGAACTGTTTGGTGTGATCCAGATAGAAAGCGCACATTTTGGGTCCAGACGGTGGAGTCTCTCTTCCTCTTTTGAAGGATGTGGAGGTTGAAAGAAGGTGGGCAAAGAGATGGTCTGCCCGATGTGAAAGGCAGTGACAACCTTGGGCAGGAAAGATGGAAGAGCCCTGAGAACTACTTTGTCCGGATGGACAGACAGAAAAGGAGGCTTGGATGAAATAGCCTGGAGCTCATTCACTCTTCTGGCAGATGTGATGGCTACCAGGAATGCAGCTTTAAGGGTTAAAAATCTTAGAGGACAGTTGTGAAGTTGCTTAAAGAGGAGTGCACATCAAGTAAGTCAAGACCAGATTCAAGTCCCACTGGGGCATAACAAAAGGAATAGGAGGAAAGAGATGAGTTATGCCTGTGAGAAGTTGGCCTGATATGTAGTGCTCACTATTCTAGTGATCACTATGTATCATTCCAAACGACCCTTATTGATGATTGGTTGTAAGTCAACCTTATAGACCAGCTATCCTAGTAGCGTGGATACGAGCAGTCTTTAGGCTAAACTCTAGAGGGTGTGTTAAGCCAGCTGTTTACCATCACATATACCCCTTGAACACCAAGTGAAAGGACACCACACAAGCTGTTATGAAAATAAAGGATATTTATTTATAACAAGACTACCCTGGCTCTTTATGAGTCAGGGGGCTAAGCACACTACAAAACTCTTATGAAAATACTTCTGGTTGCACAATTTACACAAATGCCCGAAGGGCACGAAACCATTCCACTGTAAGTGGAATGGGAGAGGTTAGAAAGTTTAAAGTGACTGATTCCGGAGGAATCCGATCAGTGGGACTAAACGAAAAAGGAACTGGACACTTGTAGAGTGAACCTACGGTGGAGCACCGAGATGCTCGAGTTACCTAGCCCAGAGGCTGCGACTGCGTGGGGTTCAGCAAGATGTCGGGAGTCCTCGTTGTAGTCTCAGGAGCCTGAAAGAAGACGTTGCTGGCAGGCGACCAGTGTCGATGTTCAGAGAGATCCAAGCCTGGATCGGTGATGAAGGAAACCTGAAAGCAGAGGGGACTCAGTTCTCAACCGCTAGCCAGCGATCGTGTGGGTACCAGGAAGGTACCGGCTGAAGTCACCTCGACCAGGTGAGTGGATGACGTCGGACTCGGCTGTTCCTTGGACCAGGAGGCGCGGCGGCGACCCGGAGGGAGGGCGAGCTGTCCCACGAAGGTGTCTGCTGTCGATGATGCTGGGCCCAGGAATGGGGCAGCAGGTCTTGGCAGTGGCAAACCCACGCGGTGGAGTCAAGATGGCGTCGGGAGTGGACCAGGAGGGTCCGAGGTACTCCTCTGTTGAAGGGGAGCAAGAGCCAGTCTGGAGCAACCAGACCAGTGATGAAAGTCTGTCGTGGTGCGTCGTGAAGAGGACCACAAGCCGGTCGGCGAGTGGTCGGACAACGCGGTGAGCAGTAAGGAGCAGAAGGGCCCCCACGCAGGTCTCGTGGATGCTGGGGAGGCAGACTTCGGTGCTGGAGCCGCTCAGGGTTAGGGCTTCTCAAACCCTAGGTGCACTCACTCGAGGGTCCCTCGGTGGGCGTGCTAGATAAGCGTCGTGCAGGTTCTGAAGATGGCCGGCCCCGCAGGTCTCGTCACACCTACGAATCTCAGCTGGGCTGACGATGTAGGTAGAGGTCAGAGATGGCAGGGAACCCGGGTCTCGTCGAGCTGGGCAGTCTTGATCCGTGGGAGAGACGTACAGCAAACCGCAAGCGCTTAGTTGGTGCCTTCTGGTGCAGGGTGGCTACTCCTTAGCCACAAGGGAGAGTCTTCAGAAAAGTCAAGAGTTCCTTTCGTGGAAAGTAGTTAAAGATTTAGAATTATCCAATTTGGGAAGGGGACCCGCTCCCACCTTTATTCTAGGAAAAAGGGGCTGGCCCGTGACTAGGTCCTACCTATGGGTGGGACCAGGAGGGGGGTGGTTACACCCCTATCCTTTGTCCGGCTTCGCCCCAGCTCAGGGGCTGGTGTGCCCCCGAAACTGGTTTGAGCCGGGCTATGCACAGTGAGCACCGGGGTGCCACTGGCAGTCACCTTCCTTTCAGCCCTGCCTACCTGGGATACACAAACCCTGTCTGGGATGGTGCTAACACCGCCCTTGGCAGGAAACCCTTTGTCCAACTCCCCTCGCTGGAAGGTCTCCCAGCAGCAGGAGGTCAGACTTGTGTCTGGTGGCAGCATCCATTTTGTGATGCTGAGGCTTGAGTCAACTTTAACCGGGGTTCAAGGTTACTTCCATGTCGTGCCCCTCTAGAAGGGTGGAATGCTAACCCCGTCGCCAGAACTGGCGAGGGGTTCGTATTCCAATTCGTATGACACCTTACTCGACATGTTTGGGTGACGCGATGCCAAAGTTAGCAAATAACCGCGAGGATTATAATGCACTTTAAGGTAGTTGGCCCGCGTCACCATGGAACGGCTATTAGGATTTGGTTCCGCAAGCCGTCGACGGGCTCAGCTCGCGCCAGAGCACCGTCCCACATGATCCCCAGCACTCTGCCGTCAGGATTGATAAGGCCTGCCATAGGAGTGACTGATAGGAATCCATGTGTCCATTTTAGGGTTAGGTATAGGAATACTACACCTACAGCAACGGGTGATTACACCACCTTGCCCCAGCTGTCGTGCAGCCAGTTGTGTCAAATTTGGGCGGCCATCCAGGGGTGGCATAATACATGCTGCAGCCCCTGGTAGGCCCTGGGTACACCGATGCCCTGGATACCTGTGGTATGCTGAGACAGGGACTGACAAGGCGGCCCAGTTCCAATTAGTGGATGCACCTAATGTACATGTGTATTAATTTCGAGAGAGAACAGCTAGGCTGTGGGTCTGATTGGCAGGCCCACAGCCGGGGAAAGTCGTAAACCAATGAAGCAAAAGCAAAAAATCTGGGTGATCATAGGATTGCAGACCCTACTCTCCTACATGACCCCCCCCCAAACTTTGGGACAATAAGCTAACCTTGACCAGGTGAGTCTTCTTGCTCTAAGTGGAAATACCTGGAGAGCCCATCTGCATTGCCATGATCAGTGCCAGGTCTATGCTCCACTGTGTAGTCCATCCCCTGCAGGGAAATGGACCACCTAAGTAGTTTGGGGTTTTCACCCTTCATTTGATTTAGCCACAAGAGGGGCTTATGGTCGGTCTGAATCTTGAAGTGAGTGCCAAACAAGTATGGCCTCAACTTCTTCAGGGCCCAAACCACAGCAAAGGCCTCCCTCTCAATAGCTGACCAATTCTTCTCTCTGGGGGTCAGCCTCCTGCTAATAAAAGCTATGGGCTGGTCATGACCATCAAAATTCAGTTGAGACAGAACAGCTCCCACACCCAACTCTGAAGCGTCTGTTTGGACAATGAATGTTTTGGAGTAGTCTGGACTCTTTAGGATAGGCGCTATGCACATGGCCTGCTTTAGGTCATCGAATGCCTTTTGACAGCTGGCTGTCCACTGAACTTTTTTTGGCATCTTTTTACTTGTCAGATCGTTTAGCGGGGTCACAATGGATCCATAATTTCTGACAAATTTCCGGTAATAACCAGTCAGGCCCAAGAAAGCTCGAACCTGAGTCTGGGTGGTTGGAGGAGCCCAGTCCTGTATGGCCTGTATTTTGCTCTCCAATGGCTGAACCTGGCCTCCACCTACAAGGTGGCCCAGGTATACAACCTGTGTCTGCCCTATCTGGCACTTAGTGGCCTTGATAGTGAGGCCTGCCTTTTGCAGGGCCTCTAACACTTCCCTCAGGTGGACCAGGTGATCCTCCCAGGTGGAGCTAAAGACAGCGATATCGTCCAGATACGCCGCACAGAAGTCGTCCAACCCAGTGAGAACTCGATTCACCAGCCTTTGGAAGGTGGCAGGTGCATTTTTCAAACCAAAGGGCATTACCACGAACTGATAATGCCCACCCGGGGTAGAAAATGCTGTTTTGGGCTTGGCCTCCTCAGCTAACCTGATTTGCCAATACCCAGCTGTCAGGTCAAACGTACTTAAGTAGTTGGCCGAAGCCAACCGGTCTATAAGTTCGTCTGCTCTCGGTATCGGGTGGGCGTCAGTCTTAGTGACTGCATTGAGGCCTCTGTAGTCCACGCAAAACCTCATCTCTTTCTTACCGCCCTGGGTGTGAGGTTTCGGCACGAGAACTACGGGACTAGCCCAGGGGCTGTCCGAGGGCTCAATGACTCCCAGCTCCAACATTTTCTGCACCTCTGTCTTGATGCAGTCTCTGACATGATCAGGCTGTCGATAGATTTTACTCTTTACGGGCAGACTGTCCCCAGTGTCGACCTCATGGGTACACCAATTGGTCTGACTGGGTGTCAGAGAGAACATATGTCGAAAGGATTGAAGAACCTGTTTACAATCCTTTTGTTGATGTCCAGAGAGGCTGCCACAAAAGACAACACCATCTACTGATCCATCGTCAGGGTTCTGAGAGAGCAGGTCCGGGAGAGGGTCACTCTCCTCCTCCTGTCCCTCATCTGTGGCCATGAGCAAGCCCATGCCCTCCCTGTCGACATATGCCTTGAGCCTGTTTACATGGAGCACCCTGTGGGGGCTCCGGGGAGTTCCCAGGTCTACCAAGTAGGTGACCTCTCCCTTTTGCTCAATGATCGTGTGGGGCCCAGACCATTTGTCTTTGAGTGCTGCTGGGGCCACTGGCTCCAGCACCCACACCTTCTGCCCAGGCTGATACACAGTCAGGACAGCCTTTTGGTCGTGCCAAGCTTTTTGTAATTCTTGGCTCACCTCAAGGTTTTTAGATGCCTTTTCCATGTACTCAGCCATCCGCGAGCGGAGACCGAGCACATAGTCCACAATGTTTGATGCCGGCTTTTTGAGAGGTCTCTCCCATCCTTCCTTTACCAAACAAAGGGGTCCCCTTACAGGATGTCCGAACAGAAGTTCAAAAGGGCTGTAGCCAACCCCCTTCTGCGGGACCTCTCTGTAGGCGAACAAGAGGCAGGGTATCAGGACATCCCATCTCCGCCGAAGCTTTTCAGGTAGTCCATGAATCATCCCTTTGAGGGTCCTGTTGAATCTCTCAACAAGCCCATTGCATTGTGGGTGATAGGGTGTGGTGAATTTGTAGTTGACACCACACTCCTTCCACATAGCAGTCAGATATCCCGACATGAAGTTTGCACCTCTGTCTGAGACAACCTCCTTAGGGAAGCCCACTCTGGAGAACACTCCAACTAGGGCTCGTGCCACAACAGGTGCTGTAGTGGTCCTAAGGGGAATAGCTTCAGGATACCTGGTGGCGTGGTCCACCACCACCAGTATAAACTTGTGCCCTGATGCTGTCTGGGGTTCCATTGGCCCGACAATGTCGATCCCCACTCGTTCAAAGGGTACCCCCACCACCGGTAGTGGTATAAGGGGGGCCTTTGTCGTGCCACCTGACTTACCGCTGGCTTGGCAAGTGACACAGGAGCGGCAAAACTCCTTCGTGTCTTCGGACATGTGGGGCCAGTGAAAGTGTGGAACAATTCTGTCCCATGTCTTATTCTGGCCTAAGTGACCTGCAAGGGGAATCTCGTGGGCCAAGGTAAGGAGGAAACCTCTCAGAGACAAGGGGACGACCAGCCTCCTGGTCGCGCCAGGCTTGGGGTCTCTTGCCTCGGAGTACAGGAGTCCATCGTCCCTGTTAGAAATGAGGGGGCTCTGGTTGACGCAGGTGTGAACCCACCACAAGCAGGGACCCTTTACTTCTTGTCAGGGCGAAGGATGACTCCCCAGAATAACCCCTGCTCACCCTCTAGGTGCGTGGCGCGAGCAGTCTAGGCTAAGTCTCAGGCGTACACGGTTAAGCAAATGCAATTACACATACAGTAAACCCCTTGCGTGCACCACAAACGGACACCAATCAGGAAGTATATAAAAATAAGCTTTTATGTAGTTTCAGCAGATTCAAATACAAGGCCCAGTAACGTTGAACTGATGGGGCCACAATTCGCAGGAATACGGTAAAGTTCTCTTTGTATTACGGAAAGTTCTTTAGGCGGGCACAAGGTAACTGTAGGCCTCAGTGCACTTCGTGCTGAGGCAGCGCCCAGGGAGCACACAGCAGATGACAGGGAAATAAGAACGTTGCGGACCCTGGATCCGATGCGAGCTCGCGGTCGAGTTCGTAAGTACAGTACCTTGTTTCTTGACGCAAAGGCGGGTGCGGGATTTCAGCGGCTCTTCGACAGAAGAGCGAGGCGGCGTCCGGGGCTCCCACACTTCACGATGGGGGGTCTGATCTTCAGGCTCACGACAAGAGCGGGGTGTTGCAGGTGGCGGGTGAACAAAGCGGGGCAGCCGGGCACGCAGATGCGTCCGGGCCGTCCGAGGCTTGGAGATGCTCACAAACGCCGATTCCGGCGGGAGGGTGAAGGTGCACAGCGAGCCTCCAACGAGCGAGGTGACGGGGCAGCCCAGCACAGCGTAGGGGGAGCGGCTCCGATCGAGCGAGGCTCTTCCCAAGGCGGGGGCGGCTAAGCAGTCCTGGTCACGGCTCAAGGAGGGACTGGGGCACGAGGGTCACAGCTCCGGCGAGGGAAAGGACACCACAGTCCAGCAGCAGGCGAGTGAAGATCAGGTAGAGCCCAATGGTCCTGGGGCTCAGTTCAGGGGGCAAGCTCAGTTCCAAGCCCTTGGAGATTGTTTTGGAAAAGCACAAGTCTTGAAAGTAAAAGTAAAGTAAAAGTCTTCAGCAACAGTTTCTCTTCTCTCCTTTGGCAGCAAGGTCACCACTGCAGGCCAATCCCCCAGGATAGGGACAGTCTTCCTCCTACAGCTTTCCCGGTGCCTCCTCCTCAGGCAGAGATTCTTCTTGGTCAAAAGCGGATCTAGTTTCTTAGGAGCAGGGCTCCTCCATTTATACCACAAATCTTTTGTTCTCCCAGGCCAGGGGGGCCCTTGCCTAGTTCAGTCCGGTTTCTGAGCACTTTGTTTACGTGATGCAGGCTTCTCCTTTCAGAGTGCAGGGCAGAGTTGTCAGACGCTCCACAGGGGGTGGAGCCGGCATCGAGGTAGCGGAGCACTGTCCTATTCAGAACCTAGGAGCACTCCTCCCACCCATCTACCTGTCGATCGTCCTATTCATACCAGGCTACCTAGCCCTGCCCATCTGGGTTCCCCCAGCCCTGTCACTCACACCAGCCAGACATCAGATACACAACACGCAGAGGCGGCTGAAAGGTTTAGGCAAGCAAAGGCCAACTTTCTAAAAGCGGCATTTGCAAACCCGGAATATTAAAATAAACCTTGCGAAAAGATGTACCTTATTATTCCGAGTTCAGGCATACTAAACTCGATCTCCTACCATGTTCCCTGGGTCGGTTAGGATCATAGGGTGTAATAATCCAGGCCGCCCATACTGGCCTATGAGAACAGGGTAGCCTTGCAGTAGTGAACAACAAGATGGCGGTAATTCACTACTAGGACATGCCACGCATCCGGGCTTGTCCTACCTTAGGCTTACAACGCACCCTGCCCGTGGGCCTACCAGAGGGGTGACTAACATGCAGCTAAGGGAAGGTTTTAGGGACTGGCAAGTGTGGGCACTTGCCGGTCAGCATGTCAGTACCAGACTGCACGCAGGTTCTGCGATGGCAGACCTCAGATATATTTTACCGGCCGCTTCTGTGGGTGGCACAACCCGTGCTGCAAGCCCACCAGCGGTGTTCGTATTTACATGCCCTGGCGCCCCTGGCGCACTGTACTGGGGTCTGATAGTAAACCAAACAATCCAATCATGGAATCCAACCAACATATACAATTTACATAGGGAGCACTCGCACCGCGACACTGGTTGGCAGTGGCACAGCGCGCTGAGCGGCCAACACCATAAAAACACATGAGGCACAGTGACAAAAAGAGGAAGGGAGACTCACGCCAAGGTGTCAGGTCTAACACGTGTCCCCTCCAGCTGAAAAGTGGGGAGAACTACCCTACCCCAGGGAGTTCCTCATCACTAAGGCGGAAAAATCTGGACAGACCGTCAGCATTGGCGTGATCTGTACCAGGGCGATGTTCCACCGTGAAATCCATACCCTGTAGGGAAATGGACCACCTCAACAGCTTTGGATTCTCACCCCTCATATGCATCAACCATCTGAGGGGCCTGTGGTCCGTCTGAACCCGGAAGTGAGACCCAAACAAGTAGGGTCTTAGCTTCTTCAGCGCCCAGACCACAGCAAATGCCTCACGCTCAATAGCACTCCACCTTTGTTCCCGTGGAAGTAACCTCCTGCTAAGAAAGGCTACGGGTTGATCTAGGCCCTCCTCATTAATCTGTGAAAGAACAGCCCCCACACCATGCTCTGAAGCGTCTGTCTGAACGATAAACTCTTTGGAGAAGTTGGGAGCCAAGAGCACGGGCGCCGTGCACATAGCAGTTTTCAAGGCCTCAAAAGCTTTCTGACAGGTGTCAGTCCAGATCACCTTCCTGGGCTGCTTCTTCGAAGTCAGCGCTGTCAAGGGGGCAACCATGTTGCCATACCCCTTGACAAACCTCCTGTAGTATCCGGTGAGACCTAGGAAGGCTCTCACCTCCGTCTGGGTTTTGGGCGCCTCCCAATTCAGGATGGTTTCTATCTTGGGCTGAAGGGGTGCCACCTGGCCACTCCCAACTTGGTGTCCCAAGTACACCACGGAACCCTGCCCGATCTGGCACTTACTCGCCTTGATCGTGAGGCCTGCTTTGCGCAGCGCCATCAACACTTCCCAGAGGTGACGCAAGTGTTCCTCCCAAGTGGAGCTGAACACTGCGATGTCATCCAGGTAGGCTGCACTGAACGAATCCAGCCCAGCCAACACCTGGTTGACCAATCTCTGGAAGGTGGCAGGGGCATTCTTCATCCCAAATGGCATAACCCGGAACTGGTAGTGCCCATCTGGGGTGGAAAATGCTGACCTCTCTTTGGCCCCTTCGGTCAAGGCGATCTGCCAATACCCAGACGTTAAATCAAACGTGCTGAGGTAGTTGGCAGCCCCTAGCCGATCGATGAGCTCATCAGCTCTGGGGATGGGGTGTGCGTCGGTCCTAGTGACCGAATTGAGTCCTCTGTAGTCCACACAGAACCGGAGTTCGGGTGTGGCTCCCGGCGCTGCAGCCTTTGGGACCAAGACCACGGGGCTGGCCCAAGGACTGCTAGAAGACTCAATTACCCCGAGGGCAAACATCTTGGAGACCTCCTCCTTGATGCAGGTCCTCACCCTGTCAGTCACCCTGTAGGCCTTGTGCCGCACAGGTGGACTATCCCCAGTGTCCACATCATGGACGCACCAATCAGTGACACCAGGGACCAGGGAAAACAGGTCAGAAAACTGTCCCAGCAACTGGCGACAATCATTCTGTTGCTCAGGGGTCAGGGTGGAAGAGAGGATGACACCATCCACTGACCCATCTTGCTCCTTGGCTGACAGGAGGTCAGGAAGAGGTTCCGTCTCCTCTTCCATTCCAGCATCTGTTGCCAAGAGCATGCCCACTTGGGACCTCTCCAAGTGGGGCTTGAGGCGGTTGACATGTAGGACCCTTAAGGGGTTCCTAGGAGACTTCAGGTCCACCACGTAGGTAACAGGACTCTTGCGCTCCACCACCTCAAAGGGACCGTTCCACTTATCCTGGAGCGCACATGGCTCCACGGGGGCCAAGACCCATACTTTCTGTCCAGGCTGAAGCTCTACCAGAGTGGCATTCTGGTCGTACCACCGCTTCATCTCCTCCTGGCTGGCTTCCAGATTTGCCTCAGCAAGTTGCCTGAATCGCCTAGTCTGATTCCTGAAGGCCAGCATGTAACTATATACATTCTGGGGAGGCTTCCTGGGAGATTGCTCCCAGCCTTCTTTGACCAGACTTAGAGGTCCTCTGACTGGGTGACCATACAGAAGCTCAAAGGGACTGAGCCCCAGAGACTTCTGTGGCACCTCACGGTAAGCGAAGAGAAGGCATGGTAAGAGGACGTCCCACTTACGCCTCATGGCTCCTTCTAGGCCCATTATCATGCCTTTGAGGGTTCGGTTGAATCTCTCAACCAACCCGTTTCCTTGGGGGTGGTAAGGGGTGGTGAACTTGTAGGTTACACCACACTCTTGCCAAAGAGATTTCATGTACTTGGACATGAAATTGGTACCTCGGTCAGACACCACTTCTAGAGGGAATCCCACTCGGGAGAAAATTCCCATCAGTGCCCGTCCCACCACGGGGGCCGTCACTGTCCTTAGAGGAATGGCTTCCGGGTACCGGGTGGCATGGTCCACCAGGACCAGGATGAACCTATTGCCCATCGCTGTCCTGGGGTCCAGTGGCCCTACAATGTCAATCCCCACTCGCTGGAATGGGGTACCGACCACAGGGAATGGCTGGAGTGGAGCCTTCTGCTTCCTTCCACTCTTTCCACTTGCCTGGCAAGTCTGGCATGTCCTGCAGTGAGTATCTGAACTCCTGCGCATTTGAGGCCAATAAAAGTGGGTGACAAGCCTTTCAAAGGTCTTGTCCTGCCCCAAATGCCCTGCCAATGGCACATCGTGAGCCAGCCCCAGTAGGAAGGCTCTGAAGTCCTGGGGTACCACCAGCGCACGGGCTGACCCAGGCTCAGCAACCTTAGGCTCTGTATATAGGAGGTCGTTCTCCCAGTAAACGAAATGTGATCCTGACTGATCACCTGCGGCCTGGTCTGCAGCCTGCTGCCGCATACCCACGAGAGAAGGGCACTCCTTCTGTGCCTTGCAAAAGTCCTCCCTGGTGGGACCCCCTTCCTGCTGCCAATGGGTCAGCTCCGGCAGGTCTCCCAGTTCAGCTATCTGCTCCCCTGTAGGCTCCAGGGCATCCCCCTCAAGGTCTGCTTCCTCCTGGACCGTGGGAACTTCAGGGGCCGGCTTCCCGCGCCCCTTGCTCCTTCTCTCTGAGGCCGGTTCCTGGGCCTCCCTCTCAGGCTCCAGGACCTCTTGAGTACCTCTACTGGCTGCCATGGACCGTGTGGTGACACACGCCCAATCCGGCATACCCAACATCTCCAGGTGAGCACTCCGCTCCACCTTAGCCCAAGGTGAGCTCTCCAAATCGTTCCCTAACAAACAGTCTACAGGCATGGCGGGCCTCACAGCTACCTGAAGAGTACCAGAGACCCCCCCCCACTCAAAGGGAACCTGAGCCACCTTGCAGTGTCTCTCTGTGTTGTCAGCGGCAACAACGGGATAGAATGCATTGGGGACCACCTGCTCCTGAGACACCAGGTGACACCTGACAGCTGTCACACTGGCTCCTGTATCTCTAAGAGCTTCCACTCTATGGCCATTTATGGTCACCCACTGCCTGTACTTCTTAGTGTTCTCAGGCAGCTGGGTTGGAGGGACCACTTCACGGTCTCCTAGCGAGACCAGGGACATCTCTGCGGGACCCCACCCACCTTGGACATCCCTCTCCTCCCCCAAGGCTACACTAGTCACCTGCCGGGATGGAGCACCAGTGGGTGCTGGTTTACCAAACAATGGACACTTTACATCCGAGGCAAAATGCCCCAAATTGTTACACCTGTAACATCTTACGGGCCCCTTTGGAACAGGAGGACCTGTCGGGGCCCCGGTCGGTTTCTGGGGTGGGGGAGGCTGAGAACCCTTCCCTTGGTTCCCTTGGGGACTATTTTGGGGCCCTTTTTGGAACTGCTTCTGTTTACCCCTGTCCCCCCCACTCTTCTGCTGGGGACCCTGCCCACCTTTGGCGGAATCTCCCACGGTACCCTTGTGGACCCTGGTACTGACCCAGCGGTCCGCCTCCTCAGCAAGCTTCCTAGGGTTAGTCAGCCTACTATCGATCAGGTGCTGGCGTAGCTCAGGAAAACAATTACTGGACAAGTGCTCCCATGCCATTAAATCAAGAAGCCCTTGATAATCATTTACCTTACTACCCTTTACCCAACCATCCAGCGCTCTGCAAAAGAAAGTCACATACTCCACATACGTACTATTGGGAATCTTAGTGCAACCCCTAAACCTCTGTCTATATAACTCAGGGGTCAACCCATACCTAGCCATCAACGCTTCCTTCATATGGGCATAAGAATTATGAACATCAGCAGGTAAATCTAACAGTGTGTCCCGCCCTTCACTCAGGAACCGTCCCCACAACCCCGCTCCCCAATCTTTCTCAGGGACCCGGTGGGAAGACATGGCTACCTCGTAGGCTCTGAACCACTGCCCGATGTCGTCATTCTTGAAGAACTCCTTCACTACATCTTTGGGAATATAAACTCTTGGTTCCGCCGGTACTGGCGGTGTGCTGCCACCAGAGGGATTAAGCTCCAAACTTTTTGCTTTCAGCTCCAGCTCCCTCAGCTTCATGTCATGCTCTAATTGTAGTTTCTTTTCTTCCATGGCTAATCTTTGTTTTTCCATATCCATCTGCCCATGAAGTTTTGCCATTTCCACCTCGTGTGCCCGGGTTGCTGCCCTGTCTGCCAATTCTTCTGGCGACAGGCCTCTGCCAAACTCATGGACACTTTCTGGTGGAACCACTTCCACCTGATTCTCTGGTGCCTTTGACTCATACCAGGCCCTCAGCGCCTTCACAAATTGTTCCTTCTTTTTCAATCCAGTTTGGGCAATCCTGAACTTGGAGCAAAGACCTTTCAAGTCTTCATTGGTACGATTCAGAAGCGCGTCTTCTTCCCAATCTACGTCTTCAAATCCAGAGATTATGGAAGCCGCCCTTCCGGCGGAAAGTGAACCAGGCATGGCTCTAGCAACGGAGACTCTTGGCAAAACAAAAACAAATGCTAGCCTTGTGGCTGTGTTACTGGTCTGCTCTCACTACGTGGTGATCAGTGATTCACTATACGCAAACCACAAATGCAAATCCGTAAATCCTCACCGCTGCCACCAATGTTAGAAATGAGGGGGCTCTGGTTGACGCAGGTGTGAACCCACCACAAGCAGGGACCCTTTACTTCTTGTCAGGGCGAAGGATGACTCCCCAGAATAACCCCTGCTCACCCTCTAGGTGCGTGGCGCGAGCAGTCTAGGCTAAGTCTCAGGCGTACACGGTTAAGCAAATGCAATTACACATACAGTAAACCCCTTGCGTGCACCACAAACGGACACCAATCAGGAAGTATATAAAAATAAGCTTTTATGTAGTTTCAGCAGATTCAAATACAATGCCCAGTAACGTTGAACTGATGGGGCCACAATTCGCAGGAATACGGTAAAGTTCTCTTTGTATTACGGAAAGTTCTTTAGGCGGGCACAAGGTAACTGTAGGCCTCAGTGCACTTCGTGCTGAGGCAGCGCCCAGGGAGCACACAGCAGATGACAGGGAAATAAGAACGTTGCGGACCCTGGATCCGATGCGAGCTCGCGGTCGAGTTCGTAAGTACAGTACCTTGTTTCTTGACGCAAAGGCGGGTGCGGGATTTCAGCGGCTCTTCGACAGAAGAGCGAGGCGGCGTCCGGGGCTCCCACACTTCACGATGGGGGGTCTGATCTTCAGGCTCACGACAAGAGCGGGGTGTTGCAGGTGGCGGGTGAACAAAGCGGGGCAGCCGGGCACGCAGATGCGTCCGGGCCGTCCGAGGCTTGGAGATGCTCACAAACGCCGATTCCGGCGGGAGGGTGAAGGTGCACAGCGAGCCTCCAACGAGCGAGGTGACGGGGCAGCCCAGCACAGCGTAGGGGGAGCGGCTCCGATCGAGCGAGGCTCTTCCCAAGGCGGGGGCGGCTAAGCAGTCCTGGTCACGGCTCAAGGAGGGACTGGGGCATGAGGGTCACAGCTCCGGCGAGGGAAAGGACACCACAGTCCAGCAGCAGGCGAGTGAAGATCAGGTAGAGCCCAATGGTCCTGGGGCTCAGTTCAGGGGGCAAGCTCAGTTCCAAGCCCTTGGAGATCGTTTTGGAAAAGCACAAGTCTTGAAAGTAAAAGTAAAGTAAAAGTCTTCAGCAACAGTTTCTCTTCTCTCCTTTGGCAGCAAGGTCACCACTGCAGGCCAATCCCCCAGGATAGGGACAGTCTTCCTCCTACAGCTTTCCCGGTGCCTCCTCCTCAGGCAGAGATTCTTCTTGGTCAAAAGCGGATCTAGTTTCTTAGGAGCAGGGCTCCTCCATTTATACCACAAATCTTTTGTTCTCCCAGGCCAGGGGGGCCCTTGCCTAGTTCAGTCCGGTTTCTGAGCACTTTGTTTACGTGATGCAGGCTTCTCCTTTCAGAGTGCAGGGCAGAGTTGTCAGACGCTCCACAGGGGGTGGAGCCGGCATCAAGGTAGCGGAGCACTGTCCTATTCAGAACCTAGGAGCACTCCTCCCACCCATCTACCTGTCGATCGTCCTATTCATACCAGGCTACCTAGCCCTGCCCATCTGGGTTCCCCCAGCCCTGTCACTCACACCAGCCAGACATCAGATACACAACACGCAGAGGCGGCTGAAAGGTTTAGGCAAGCAAAGGCCAACTTTCTAAAAGCGGCATTTGCAAACCCGGAATATTAAAATAAACCTTGCGAAAAGATGTACCTTATTATTCCGAGTTCAGGCATACTAAACTCGATCTCCTACCATGTTCCCTGGGTCGGTTAGGATCATAGGGTGTAATAATCCAGGCCGCCCATACTGGCCTATGAGAACAGGGTAGCCTTGCAGTAGTGAACAACAAGATGGCGGTAATTCACTACTAGGACATGCCACGCATCCGGGCTTGTCCTACCTTAGGCTTACAACGCACCCTGCCCGTGGGCCTACCAGAGGGGTGACTAACATGCAGCTAAGGGAAGGTTTTAGGGACTGGCAAGTGTGGGCACTTGCCGGTCAGCATGTCAGTACCAGACTGCACGCAGGTTCTGCGATGGCAGACCTCAGATATATTTTACCGGCCGCTTCTGTGGGTGGCACAACCCGTGCTGCAAGCCCACCAGCGGTGTTCGTATTTACATGCCCTGGCGCCCCTGGCGCACTGTACTGGGGTCTGATAGTAAACCAAACAATCCAATCATGGAATCCAACCAACATATACAATTTACATAGGGAGCACTCGCACCGCGACACTGGTTGGCAGTGGCACAGCGCGCTGAGCGGCCAACACCATAAAAACACATGAGGCACAGTGACAAAAAGAGGAAGGGAGACTCACGCCAAGGTGTCAGGTCTAACAGTCCCAGTACACTTTGTGGGTACCTGTGGCGTTCCCTGCAGCCTCAGCAGCAGCTTGCTGTCTGAGGGGTTCAAGTGAGGGGCAGTCTAACTGTGCCTTCCCCAGGTCTTCCCTGGAGGGTCCCCCTGAGCCCAGAAACTCAACCTGACCAGGTTCAAGCTCTTTCGGCTCAGTTTCCCTCAGTTCTTTAAGGTCAGCCTCCTCAGAGACTTGATCCACGACCTGGGGCAAGGGGGAAGGTGAAGCCTTACCCTTACTGCTCCTTTTCTTGGAAGGTGTCTGGTCCGTTCTTCCAGGATCCAGCACCTGTTCAGTGGGGCATCTTTTGACCTGTGACCTGGTCACAGCAAGGACATGTGCTGGCAAGCCTAACATTTCCATGTGAGTCCTCTGCTCCACTTCTGACCATTGTGACGTTTCCAAATCATTGCCCAACAGACATTCTACGGGGAGGTCTGAACTAACCACAACCTTTTTCGGGCCACTTACCCCTCCCCAGGAGAAATCAACAACTGCCATACTGTGATTGGTAGTGACGTTGCTGGCATTGGTCACTAGGTAATCTGTACCTAGCATGATCTGTCCAGGGTCCACAAAGTTAGGCGTCACCATGGTGACACTGGCACAAGTGTCCCTGTAGGCCTGAGCCACTTTTCCATTGATCAAAGGTGTCTGTCTGTATTTGCCCAAAGTATGGGGACTGGCATCAGGGGACATATCCATATCCCCTGTACAGACAAGGACGGCCTGAGTGAGCGTGCTGACTAAGTCGTCACTCCCCTCGGTTCCCAAGGTTAACCCAACTAATGCCTTGGGAGGCGCACTGCCACTGCTGACTGTACTAGGGGGTGCAGGTGCCTTAGGGGCTGCAGTGGCAGGAGTTTGCCCTCCTTTCTTGGTGCACTCACTAAACCAGTGAGTCTTACTTTTACAGTATTGGCACCACCTTTTTGACTGGCCTTCTTGAGTCTTCTTCTTCTGTGAAGCCTGACCCCCACCCTCTTTGGTTTGTTGGGGACCTGTCGAAGACTTCTGGTCATTTTGTTCGTTCTTGTTACTACCCTTCTGGTCTGCTTTCTTCTGACCACCCTGGTTCTGAGTCTGGTTCTGCTTGACCCTTGTTCTGACCCATCTGTCTGCCTTCTTTCCCAATTCTTGGGGAGAGGTCAGATCCGAGTCGACAAGGTGCTGATACAACAATTGGTTCTGACAGTTGTTTAAAATCTGTTCTCTCATGATAAGATTGTACAATCCTGTGTAATCAGTAACCTTGCTACCCAGCAACCAGCCCTCCAAAGCCTTAGTGGCACAATCGACAAAGTCAGTCCAATCCTGAGACTGAATTTTCTGGGTGTCCCTGAACAGCACCCGGTACTGCTCGGTGGTTAAGCCGAACCCATCAATCAGTGTATTCTTCAGGACTTGGTAGTTGTTCGCATCCTCAGCTCTAGTAGTGAGGAGCTTGGCTCTCCTATAGCTGCCCACTGACTCTGGGGGACGCACTGGACAGTGCAGGCCCTCTCCAAAGCAGTTATCCACTTGTGGATGTCGTCCCCTTGTTTAAAGGGGGGCACTATTTTACTCAGGTGTCTAGTATCTATACCCCTGTCTTTCTCTCTAATGAGAATGCTGCCACCAGTGGGATCTAACCCACTTAATTTCTGCTCTCGGGCTAAGGCAAGTCTTTCTTTGGCGAGGGCAAGTTCTTCCCGCTCGATCCTCAGATTGACCTCCCTCATCTTCGCTTCATGCTCCCTTCTCTGAGGGGACGTCATTCCTCTCTGAGAAGATGCCTGAGAGACATGTGTACGAACAGATCTGTTAGAGCCTCTGGAGAGAGACCTAGCTCGTCCGTTCCCAACGTTAGGCCTCCTTGAGCGTGGGGCCGGGGCTCCCCCGGTTCCATTCTCATGCCTGCTTAAGTTGGTCCTCGTAAGCCTGCCGACTACCACTGGACCTTTGTTTGCCTCGTCTCCTGATAACTCCTCCTCGTCTTCCTCCTCTGTATGGAGGTCGAGGTCCGGGTCACCAAGGGTTCCCTCTAAGGGAGGCATGTTCCCATCAGCATTGGGGGGACCTGTGTTAGAGGACCTCCTAGCATCGTACGTCTCTAAGAGACCTATCAGAAATGCGATGGTAGGGTTAGAACCCTGGTTTAGCTTCCTGGAGGCACACAGTTGTCTCATCTCCTTGAAGCTAAGAGCTGCATATCGTGACACGACCTGTGGAGGGTCACTGACCACTAAGGGAGTCTCTGCAGACTCTCCGTGGACCGACATTCTTTCTAGTGAGGTGTAAGGGATGCACCTACCTACACCATTAGTTTACCTACTGATCCCTTGCTAAGAGTTGTAGTCAGGGTGTGCTAAGCCCTGTTACACTACAACAGCTGGTTCAGTAGAACTCAGAGTATTCTAAGTTAAGTTATATGTACCTGGGTACTTATGTGATCTTTCACTTTGATATTCTTAGGATACGTGTGTGGTAACCAACAGCAAGCTCAATCCCAACCGCTGCTCACCAATGTGAGAAGTTGGCCTGATATGTAGTGCTCACTATTCTAGTGATCACTATGTATCATTCCAAACGACCCTTATTGATGATTGGTTGTAAGTCAACCTTATAGACCAGCTATCCTAGTAGCGTGGATACGAGCAGTCTTTAGGCTAAACTCTAGAGGGCGTGTTAAGCCAGCTGTTTACCATCACATATACCCCTTGAACACCAAGTGAAAGGACATCACACAAGCTGTTATGAAAATAAAGGATATTTATTTATAACAAGACTACCCTGGCTCTTTATGAGTCAGGGGGCTAAGCACACTACAAAACTCTTATGAAAATACTTCTGGTTGCACAATTTACACAAATGCCCGAAGGGCACGAAACCATTCCACTGTAAGTGGAATGGGAGAGGTTAGAAAGTTTAAAGTGACTGATTCCGGAGGAATCCGATCAGTGGGACTAAACGAAAAAGGAACTGGACACTTGTAGAGTGAACCTACGGTGGAGCACCGAGATGCTCGAGTTACCTAGCCCAGAGGCTGCGACTGCGTGGGGTTCAGCAAGATGTCGGGAGTCCTCGTTGTAGTCTCAGGAGCCTGAAAGAAGACGTTGCTGGCAGGCGACCAGTGTCGATGTTCAGAGAGATCCAAGCCTGGATCGGTGATGAAGGAAACCTGAAAGCAGAGGGGACTCAGTTCTCAACCGCTAGCCAGCGATCGTGTGGGTACCAGGAAGGTACCGGCTGAAGTCACCTCGACCAGGTGAGTGGATGACGTCGGACTCGGCTGTTCCTTGGACCAGGAGGCGCGGCGGCGACCCGGAGGGAGGGCGAGCTGTCCCACGAAGGTGTCTGCTGTCGATGATGCTGGGCCCAGGAATGGGGCAGCAGGTCTTGGCAGTGGCAAACCCACGCGGTGGAGTCAAGATGGCATCGGGAGTGGACCAGGAGGGTCCGAGGTACTCCTCTGTTGAAGGGGAGCAAGAGCCAGTCTGGAGCAACCAGACCAGTGATGAAAGTCTGTCGTGGTGCGTCGTGAAGAGGACCACAAGCCGGTCGGCGAGTGGTCGGACAACGCGGTGAGCAGTAAGGAGCAGAAGGGCCCCCACGCAGGTCTCGTGGATGCTGGGGAGGCAGACTTCGGTGCTGGAGCCGCTCAGGGTTAGGGCTTCTCAAACCCTAGGTGCACTCACTCGAGGGTCCCTCGGTGGGCGTGCTAGATAAGCATCGTGCAGGTTCTGAAGATGGCCGGCCCCGCAGGTCTCGTCACACCTACGAATCTCAGCTGGGCTGACGATGTAGGTAGAGGTCAGAGATGGCAGGGAACCCGGGTCTCGTCGAGCTGGGCAGTCTTGATCCGTGGGAGAGACGTACAGCAAACCGCAAGCGCTTAGTTGGTGCCTGCTGGTGCAGGGTGGCTACTCCTTAGCCACAAGGTAGAGTCTTCAGAAAAGTCAAGAGTTCCTTTCGTGGAAAGTAGTTCAAGATTCAGAATTATCCAATTTGGGAAGGGGACCCGCTCCCACCTTTATTCTAGGAAAAACGGGCTGGCTCGTGACTAGGTCCTACCTATGGGTGGGACCAGGAGGGGGGTGGTTACACCCCTATCCTTTGTCCGGCTTCGCCCCAGCTCAGGGGCTGGTGTGCCCCCGAAACTGGTTTGAGCCGGGCTATGCACAGTGAGCACCGGGGTGCCACTGGCAATCACCTTCCTTTCAGCCCTGCCTACCTGGGATACACAAACCCTGTCTGGGATGGTGCTAACACCGCCCTTGGCAGGAAACCCTTTGTCCAAGCTCCCCTCGCTGGAAGGTCTCCCAGCAGCAGAAGGTCAGACTTGTGTCTGGTGGCAGCATCCATTTTGTGATGCTGAGGCTTGAGTCAACTTTAACCGGGGTTCAAGGTTACTTCCATGTCGTGCCCCTCTAGAAGGGTGGAATGCTAACCCCGTCGCCAGAACTGGCGAGGGGTTCGTATTCCAATTCGTATGACACCTTACTCGACATGTTTGGGTGACGCGATGCCAAAGTTAGCAAATAACCGCGAGGATTATAATGCACTTTAAGGTAGTTGGCCCGCGTCACCATGGAACGGCTATTAGGATTTGGTTCCGCAAGCCGTCGATGGGCTCAGCTCGCGCCAGAGCACCGTCCCACATGATCCCCAGTACTCTGCCGTCAGGATTGATAAGGCCTGCCATAGGAGTGACTGATAGGAATCCATGTGTCCATTTTAGGGTTAGGTATAGGAATACTACACCTACAGCAACGGGTGATTACACCACCTTGCCCCAGCTGTCGTGCAGCCAGTTGTGTCAAATTTGGGCGGCCATCCAGGAGTGGCATAATACATGCTGCAGCCCCTGGTAGGCCCTGGGTACACCGATGCCCTGGATACCTGTGGTATGCTGAGACAGGGACTGACAAGGCGGCCCAGTTCCAATTAGTGGATGCACCTAATGTACATGTGTATTAATTTCGAGAGAGAACAGCTAGGCTGTGGGTCTGATTGGCTGGCCCGCAGCCGGGGAAAGTCGTAAACCAATGAAGCAAAAGCAAAAAATCTGGGTGATCATAGGATTGCAGACCCTACTCTCCTACAATGCCCTTCAAGAAATGATTAACCACCGGGAACTTGAAAAGAGAAGGCTGATCTGGAAGCTGAAGGAAGGCAGAGATGGCCGAAAGATAGCCCTTGATGGTGCCCAGAGCAGAGACCTGCAGGGCCAAAGAAAGAAGAAACAAGAGAACCTCAGAAAAAGGGGCGGAAAAGCGATCCACAGCATTTGCTGGGCACCATGCCACAAACTTGTTCCACCGGCAGGCGTATACTGTCTTAGTGGAGGGACACCTGGCTGCCAAGATTACATCGCAAACTTCGGAGGGCAGGTCAAAAGACGTCAACTGCCGAAGCTCGATCTCCACACAAGTAGGTGGAGGCTGGACAGGTTCGGGTGGAGGACCATCCCCTGCTGCTGCGACAGAAGATCCTCCCGAAGAGGCAGATGGGTCAGAGGATCGATGGCCATGCTGAGCAGCTCGGGATACCAGACTCTTCGTGCCCAATCCGGTGCCACAAGGATTACTTGGGCCCGGTCGCGCCTGATCTTCTTCAGCACTCTGGGCAGAAGTGGTATAGGCGGAAAGGCGTACAACAGACTGCAACTCCACTTGCGACAAAAAGTGTCGCCTAGTGAGTTCCGCCTTGGAAATTCCAAAGAGCAGAATTGCTGAAACTGCACGTTCTCTTCGGTGGCGAATAGATCTAATCAAGGCTCTCCCCACTGTCGAAAGAGACCTTGCACCACCTCCGAGTGAAGACGCCATTCGTGATCCATCATGCACCTGCGGCTGAGTTTGTCTGCCCTGGAGTTTAGGGAACCTGCCAGGTGTTGAACCACCAGGGATATGCACGGATGTTCCAGCCATGTCCAGAGGCACAGGGCCTCTTGACATAGGGTCCACAACCCCATCCCGCCCTGTTTTTTGCAGTACGACATGGCGTTGGTGTTGTCCGTGAACACCTGCTCTTCCCCGGACAGAGGGAAGGAATGCTTTTAGTGCAAGACAAATCGCCTGAAGCTCCAAAAGGTTGATGTGGAGCCCGGACTCTGCCGGAGACCAGAGGCCATGTGGCCGCCCCATTCCAGAAGGGTTGCATCTGTCACCACTGTATATTCTGGTTGGGGAAGGGAGAGGGATCTGCCGTTGACCCAATCCTGGTTCGTGAGCTACCACTGCAATTGTCGTGCAGTGCCCTCTGAGATCTGGATGCAATCGGCAGATTCCCCTGATGCTGCGCCCACTGGAACCTCAGGTCCCACTGCAGAACGCCCCCATATGCCACCTGGCATGGTCGACCAGAAGGAGGCAGGCGGCCATGCAGCCTCAGGGTCATCCTAGCCGAAACCCGGGATAGAGGCTGAAAGATCGGAATCATAGCCCGAATATCCCAGACTCGCTGTTCGGGAGGATAAACCCAAAACCGTGTCGTGTCCAGAACCGCTCCGATGAAGAGGAGCTTCTGAGATGGAATCGGGTGTGACTTCGGCACATTGATGGAGAACCCCAGCAAATGCAGGAGGTCGGCCGTAATCTGGAGGTGGGAGACACCAGCCTGGGGCGACCCCGCCTTCAACAGCCAGTCGTAGAGATAGGGGGAAGACTGGGACCCCCTGATGAGCTGCGACCACCACCATCACTTTCGTGAACACCCGAGGGATGCTGGTAAGGCCAAAGGGGAGCACAGTAAACTGAAAGTGCTCGTGGCCTACCGTGAACCGTAGGTAACGCCGGTGGGCTGGCAGGACGGGGATGTGGAAATAAGCGTCCTGCAAGTCCAATGCTACCATCCAGTCTCCAGGGTCGAGGGCAGACAAGACCTGAGCGAGTGTTAATATCTTGAACTCCTTCCGGAGGAAGAGGTTGACGTCCCCGAGATAGGACGCAGGCCCTTGTCCTTCTTGGGTACCAGAAAGTAGTGGGAGTAACACCCACGACCTACTTCTGGGACAGTAACGCGCTCAATGGCTCCCTTGGCCAAGAGAGCTGTAACTTCCTGTTGGGGAAGGCCCAGGTGACCCTCCAATATGCGGTGGTATCGAGGTGTCCAGGCTGGAGGGGTAGTCTTGAAGGGGAGGGAATAGCCCCTTCGGACTATCTGCAAAACCCACCTGTCCGATGTGATGGTGCGCTAGTGGGGGAGGTGATGGCGAATCCTGCCACCCACTGGCGTTTGATTGGCCTGAAAAGTCAGACTAGGAGGGTTTGGAGGCTGCTGCAGAGGGGGGTTGGTGGACTGGCCTGCCCGCTGGCCCCCTGAACCACGGCATTGGTTCCCACATCCCCGGCCGCACAAAGGTTTGGCAACTTGCTGCGGCCTGTGGCTCTGGGCGGGATGTAGTGGGGCACCCCTTCCGTAGCCACGAAAGGGGCGAAAAGCAGACTGCGCTGGGCGGCTGGAGAGGCCCAAGGACTTGGCCGTAGCCTGCGAGTCCTTGAAACGCTCTAGAGCGTTGTCCGCTTTGTCGCCAAAAAGGCGACGACCATCAAAGGGCATGTCCATCAAGGTGTTCTGGACATCCTCTGAAAAGCCAGTCGATCTCATCCAGGCATAGCGTCGAAGGGCTACAGACGTGGAAATCGTCCTGCCTAGAGAGTCAGCAGTATCCAGCCCACAATGGATGGTAAACTTAGTCGTATCCCTCCCGGTGGCGACAGCCTGGGAGAGCAGTGTCTGGGCCTCCTCCGGACACTGAGGCAGCACCTGCGCAACTGTATCCCACACAGAGTGGGAATAACGTCCCAATAGACATGCAGTGTTTACCGACCGCAGTCCCAAGCTGGCGGAAGAGAACCTTTCTTCCCAAGATGATCCAGCTTCTTGGATTCCCTCTCCGGTTGGGTGGTAGGGAATGCGCTCTTGGAAGTGGAGGCTTGGACCTCCAAGCTCTCCGGGATGGGGTGTTGGGAGAGTAAAGTGGGGTGGTCCGGAGCCGGGCGGTGGCGTCGGGCAATCATCCTATCCATGGGCGCCCCAGTGTTGGGCCTGGACCATGTGCCCAAAAGGACGTCGGTAAGGGCCTCATTGAACGGCAGCACGAGCTCCAAAGAGCTCGCTGCCGGCTGAAGCCCCTCTGTCAGAACACTCCCGCCTCTGTAGCCATGGTAGGAGGAGACAACATGCCAAGGTCAGATGTGTCAAGACCACTAGCATCCCCCAGTTCCTCTCTCCGGTCCTGCTCAGACTCCATCTGATCAGTTAAATGGTCACCTGACCCCTCCCAGTCCTCCTCCTCCTCCTCAGGTTGCCAATCTGGCTAAAAAAGGGACCCCTGGAGTGAACAGGGGCACAAAAAACACTCTTGGCGCCGGATCCGGTGTCGGGCAACGTCTGTCATGCTCCGGGTCCACGTTGGGATCGAGGCCGGGTTCGACGCCGGCGGGGGACACAACCAGCGTCTGTTGCGGTGCCGGAGGAAGTGGCGCTGGTGGAGGTATAATAAGGTCAACCGGCGCCGATCCGGATCCAGGCATAAGCCCCCCCCCAACCGATTCCACGGGGCCCGAAGGCAAGTGGGCGGGTTCGGGCCACCCAAAGATGGCATGCATCGCCTCGTTGAACGTACGAAGCTGGGCGGGAGTCGCTCCGGGTCCCGAGAGGGGAGGGAAGCCCAGAGTTGACTCTTCGGGCTCCCTGCACGGAGCCACGGGAGGGGCACCATCCGCATCCCTCGTTGCGTCAGCCGACTGACGGGGAGAAGTCGAAGAGCGACGATGCTTCTTAGACTTCTTTTGTGCTTCGACTTACCCGACCCAGAGTGCGAAGACTTCGATGACTTGGACGATTGGTGATGGCTCCGCGACGGTCCCTTGACCTCCCTCGCAACCGGGAACGCGAACAGCACGGAGCCGACTGCCGGCGCTCAAGCAGCTTTCGGGACTGCTCCCGCAAAGCCTTTGGCGCCATCGACCAGCAGTCGGAGCACGACTTGGGGTCGTGCTCCAGGCAGAAGAGGCACACGCGGTGCAGATTCGTAACCGACATCAGTCGGGTACAGGACCACAAGCCATGAAGCCAGGCATACCTCGTGCACCAGGAGTCGATAGACTCAAACAAGAAGTCGAGAAAAAGTCAGTCAAAAAGTGACAGGAGGTATCGCTCTCTCCGGATATGTGCTGGCTGGCGCGGAAGAAAGAAAGAATGGACATCAGCATGCAAGGGCGGCGTGTAAGTAGCTACCGCAACGTTATCCCGGTGACCAGGACACCAACGACTGACGCAGAGCCGACCGACGCCACCTTCCGACAAGCAGAGGTACTGCTGACGAGAAAAAAAAATATCTAGATCCAGTCTGACGCCGAGAGGTAGTTCTAAGGTAAGGAATCTATAACTAATGTGTTTCTTTCAGATAAGCTTTGATAGCGGGCACTCAAAACAATTACAAATGCGGTCTGTTTTGTAGGTAAGCAGCAATTGCAGCAAGATGTAAGCGTATGGATGTATACGCCAAATTGGAACGCTGTAGGTGTAATAGATAACAGATGATGTTTTGGATTGAAGCATCTAGTCAATTGATTTGATTGTTTGTACAGTAAATTACAAACTTTTTCCACTTAGCTGCGTAGCATGCTCTCATGGTATGGCGTGTCGCCTCTTTAATGATGTTCATACAGTCTGGCGGAAGATGGAGGTAGCCAAACTCTATGATTTCAGGTGCCAGATCGCAAGGTTGAGTTGACTGGGATCTGGATGTCTTAATTCTCCATGGTTCAGAGTGAGAAGCTTGGGAGAGAGGAGTCGTTTTTGGTGAGGAACTACCAATAGTTCCAACAGGGTTGTCGAACCCATGTGGGAGCAACTAGGATCATTGTCGGGGAATGTTAATTGAGCTTCCGAACCACTAACAGTCCAACAGTCCAAACCACTTTATTCGATTAATTAAAATCATAAAAGTGTACAATACATTTTACAACAAATTAAAAACATTTCATCGTATACATAGTTAAAAAAAAAAAAAAATTAACCCGGTGATTTAATATATAAAAACTAATTAATTTCCTCCAATGCAGCCAATCTCAGTTTCCTTAGTCTAATACAAGCAACTAAAAAGCTAGCCACACAAAACATAGTTGTAGGCGATTCCATCAATTGCAAGAACAATAATGCTGGTTTAACATGGATAAAAGCTTCCTTTCTCAGAATAGGCAGAATAAACCTTTTCCTGGCCTCTAGGTACAAAGGACAAAAAAATATAAAGTGCATCATATCTTGGGCAGAGAAATTGTCACAACTGCAAGGAACCCCATCTTCAGGCCTAAACCACCCCTGTGGGACACTTAAAACAAGGTGAATTTGTTTAAAACGAAATTTTGTCAAGAGCCATTTATGATAAAAATTCGTGACAGTAGACAAATATGGGTGCATAACCGTGGATAAATTAAGCAAGAGGTGAGCCGTTACTGAAGATTTACCAAGCTCATGGAATTCTCGCTCAGCCTCGCAGTGCTTAATATAATACGTCTTAACCCATCTTAAATCAGCTTTACATAAACCTTCGGGGTTGGTAAAGAGCTCAGGGCATCCTAGCACTTTAGTGATCAATTTAATGTATGACAGCCACTGAATACCTTTCCAATTGTCTAATTTGGAACAATCTTTCAAAATACTATGGTTCAATGTAAGGTCCGGGTTCAGCCAAGTTCTGATCCATAACAAGAGTGGAGCTATTTTTAAAATATCGGAGATATATCCAGTCCCCAATTCAAGATGGACCGAATAGGTCGCTGTGGATTGAGGAAGGCCAAGAAGAGCACGAAAAAATGTATTCTCTTCTGTTTGAATAAGTTCAGGGTTAATATATCCCCAAATAGCAGCCCCATACCTAGCTATTGAAACAGTTTTAGCTTGGTATATTTTTAAAATAGCCTCACAGGGTTTCCCTCCCAACCTTTTTGCGAAACCCAATGTTGCAGCCGAAGAACTACGTACAGCTTTCACCTTAGTAGTTACTTGGGGAACCCAGTTACATTTATCGTCGAAAACGACGCCCAAGTAGGTGAAAACTTTAACTCTAGAAATAACTGCTCCATTGCCGTAATACGTTTTAAGATGATTTTTTCCCTTCCCCAGTGCCATAATATGGGATTTACCATTGTTGACCACCAGGTCCAAAGATTTCATAAAACTACCAAAAGAATTCAATAATCTTTGAAGACCAAACGGGGTCCGCGCCAATAGGGCGGTATCGTCCGCATAAAGTAGTACAGGTACGGGAGTACCATCAATCCGGGGGATATCAGGGGAAGCAGCTAGCAGACTATCTTCGAGGGAATTTATGTACAAGGTAAATAGCAAAGGAGCAAGTATACACCCCTGACGTACCCCTCTATCAGATTTAAAGCTAGCAGTGCATTTCCCCTCCTGTGACATCCTAATTGAGGCCTTCAAATCTTTGTGTAGCTCGGCCAGAAAGTACACAAGGGGCTTATCCAGACCTAATTCTAGGAGTTTTGACCAAAGCTTAGACCTGTTAACCAGGTCAAAAGCCGTGGATAGGTCCATAAAACCTGCAAAAATCGAACCCCCTGAAGCTTTGGTGTACTTTGCAATAATTAGATATAAATTGAGACATTGGTCCTCTGTACCCCTCCCCGATCTAAACCCATAGTGTGCATTAGAGATTACACCTTTCTCTGATGCCCAGTCACTTATCCTAGCCAGAATAACCTTTCCCAAAATTTTAAACGAGGAATCTAGCAAGGATATGGGCCGATAGCATCTAGGGTCACCCCTTTGGCCCTTCTTAAACACTGGGATTATGATCGATTGGGACCACGAACTTTAGCCCAGTACTTAGGGTTAGCCTTAAACATATCCGTAGGCACCCCATCAGGGCCTGGTGCCTTATGGCCGGCCGAACCCTCGATTGCTTTCTCCACCTCTTCAACAGTAAAAATAATAGGGGAGAGGGGAGAGCAAGAAATTGGAGTCACAAAAGCTTCCAGCTCGAGATTACTTCCATAAATATTTTCGAAGTGGGCTAGCCAGTCCTCCTCGGCGATATTCAATTCTAGGACCGAGTTCTGGGAACCGGATAGCAAAGGGGAATTAATAATTTCCCAGAATTTGGAGCTGTTTTTCAAGATGGCATTGTCCATTAAGGCTGCCCAAGCTTCTTGTTTAATTTCCCTCTTCCTTGCCAGTGTTATTTGGGAATACTCTTTCCTTAGCTGTGTAACAAGTCCTTTGTTCCTCGGTTTATCATTAAGGGCTTTTCTAAGTTGATTTAAGGCCGAGGTACAATTATGATTGAACCAACCTCGGCCGATTTTGCTTTTAACAGCTCCGCTTTTTATGGTAAGTTCACTAGCCACTTGAGAACAAATGGCTTCAAAGGCCGTTATTACATCTTTATCATAAGAGGATGGATCGGTACATATATTTAAATGAGTGCCAACCTTTAGGGTAATTAAGTTAAAAAAGTCTTCAGGGATTACCTTACTCCATTTTAGTCTCCTCCCTTGATCTTTAACATTCACAGAGACCACCGCAGGTATCAGGGTACGTTTGTCTATAATAGGGAAAACATTGGCCATAATCAATACCACCGGGTTATGATTACTAAAACAAGACCGTAGGGCGTTATAAAAAAACACATATCTTAAAAGCCCTGCAGATAAAAATATATAATCAATTATAGTTTCACTATCCCTTGCAGCATAGGTAGGGACACGAGAGTTCTTGTCCCGGAACCCTACCTCATAGAGATCATTATTTGATAAAAGGGACTCCATGGCTTCCCCTTTCGAACTGTGTTCAAAATGTTGGGGAGTTGTAAATTGAGGGCCATCCTTATCTCTATAATGGCAGTTTACATTACATAGATGAACATTAAAATCACCCATCAGGATATAGTGACAAAAAGTGGTTTGACTGTCCTTATAAGATTTTAAAAATTTAGTCAACCAGAGAATATGCTCATTAGGGGACTCTTCCTGCTGGAAATTATAACAATTAATTAATATAAACTTGATATCGTTTGCCAGACTTACTTCCAGAATAAGGCAGTTATGGGAGGTACTTACAACCTTCTTGACACTACCCAAGATATTTACTGAGATAAGGTACATGAGGCCACCCCTGTCTCTTCCCGCTGTAGAACTCAGGGCCGGCACAAAATAGGAGGTAAAACCATCCAACCAAAAGTCACAGTCCTTATCCCAAGTCTCTTGTAGGGCAATAATGTCATATTGTTTTAAAATATTTAACCAACCACTATCGCTCTTTTTGGACCGTAAGCCCGCAATGTTCCAACTCAGCATTTTTATAGTTTCGCCGGGGTCAGATGCAGTGCTATCAGAATTTAATTGTGAACTTCCATGGTACGTTGAGACTTCTATAATTTCTATGGAATCTAAAGTAACCACACTGGCGCTCCCCTGAGATACAGAGTCCTCCCGTCAATCGCAGGCCTCCAAGCCCGAAAGTGCCCCAAATCTATTATGGGTGGAAATGTTAGGGCCATACCCACGAAGAGTATCCGCAATAAACCCTTGGGGTTCTACGGGCTTCTGAGGTTCCCTGGTTGAAAAGGGTCTAAGAATTGCTCGATTCGGGAAACTACCTTGGTGCATATAAAAATAATCCAACGGGCGCGCACACACACTAGTTGTATCACTGGCCAAGGAGGCTGCACGTAGCAGGACTGTATTAACGTGTTGAGGAAATCTAAAATTAACTATAACACAGTCCCCACTACAGCTTTTCTGGGATGGGCCGACACACTTCGTCCTTCTAGTAGATATAATTTGATCAGCGAAGTGTACCGGGAAACCACATCTTCTGTTGAGCCAGGACACAGTTTTATTTTTTAACGACTCATGTGTTTCCTCACGAGATTGAGCGTGCATGTTTCCTAAAACAGGCACATTTGTCAAGACAACCACATATGGCGCACACTCAGGGGAAAGGTTAGTAGAACCAGTGGACGTTCCATATCTAAAGGTAGATGTACCACCTTGTCCCACAGAGAGTTGTTTAACAGGACCAATAGGAGGTAAGGGGTCAGTAGGGACAAATTCCGGTAGAGCGGATGACTGTGAAGGTTGCAGCGAGGGATTACTTAAAATATCATCAATGACCCCCGCAGTACCAGTATCTAGTGACTTAGTTATCCCACTACCGGGCAAAAGTTTCGCTACCAGATCGCCAAGCCTCTGCACTTCCTTATTGGCATTTTTTAATTGGAGTAGTAAGGATTGAGTGTGCTCGGCTAACTTAGTTTCAAATTTGGCCTCAAGAGTTGCTACAAGTAATGCAAATTGGTCTGGATCTAAAATACTACAGACTGGGCTTCTAGCTTCCTGTAGACCAGTCCCAGAAACAATACTATTATGGGCTTTGTGTAGGGCTTCCGCTCTTTTTTTAATAGGCCTCCCCCCCCTTTTGTTTATTTGTTTCCTGCAAGCTCTCACTGGTCTAGGACTAGGTGGATCATACTCTATAACAACAGGGGCCAAGTCATGAGAATCCACCGGGCACTCAGAATGAACCTGAGCTTCGACCGTTATAACTGGACAAGCGTTCACACTGGTAGAATCCTCAAAGGGGTTATCAGCCACAGGGTTGGAGGTGGCATCGGGCAGAGCAAGGGGGGCCCCTTTACCAAGGGAAACTCTGCGATCATTGTTAATTTTGTTGACCACTTTGACTAGATAGTTGTCCATTAGGCCAAACCCAGCTGCAGATTTATCCAATTTAGCACTCGGCATGCTCGATAATAAGGTATTAACAGTAATGCCACCCCAAAATCCAATATGGAATCTGCAGCACTACTTTAAAGTAACAGTCATATCAGCAAGCCAAGCCATTACAAGCAGGATCCACAAATTAAAGGGTATTACAAGCTCACGTATGTAGTAGTCCGAGACGATATAACAAGGTATGTGGCCCAGCCCAGCCACGTCCGGCCCCGGACGGCCCGCCCTCTGCCCGGGCTCAGCCCGGCGTCGCCCGCGACGCGGAGGGAGCCTCACGGTATTTGTGCGCCTCCGGGCGTGATGTCGGGCAGAAATGCCCCGCTCAGGACCTTGGGAGATGTAGTTCGGTGAAGCCGCAACGGCGGCGGAAACCACACAGCGTGACCACAACCGGCCACAGCAAGACCCCCAGTAACCTCACGAGCCTCGCACCTCTCAGCACAAAAGTAAGTTCTGATTTTAAATGTCCCCGCTCCACCGAGGGAGCCTCACGGTATTTGTGCGCCTCCGGGCGTGATGTCGGGCGGAAATGCCGCGCTCAGGACCTTGGGAGATGTACTTCGGTGAAGCCGCAACGGTGGCGGAAACCACACAGGGTGACCACAACCGGCCACAGCAAGACCCCCAGTAACCTCACGAGCCTCGCACCTCTCAGCACAAAAGTAAGTTCTGATTTTAAAGTCCCTGCTCCACCGAGGGAGCCTCACGGTATTTGCGCGCCTCCGGGCGTGATGTCGGGCGGAAATGCCCCGCTCAAGACCTTGGGAGAAGTAGTTCTGTGAAGCCGCAACGGCGGCGGAAACCACACAGCGTGACCACAACCGGCCACAGCAAGACCCCCAGTAACCTCACGAGCCTCGCACCTCTCAGCACAAAAGTAATTTCTGATTTTAAATGTCCCCGCTCCACCGAGGGAGCCTCACGGTATTTGTGCGCCTCCGGGCGTGATGTCGGGCGGAAATGCCCCGCTCAGGACCTTGGGAGATGTAGTTCGGTGAAGCCGCAACAGCGGCGGAAACCACACAGCGTGACCACAACCGGCCACAGCAAGACCCCCAGTAACCTCACGAGCCTCGCACCTCTCAGCACAAAAGTAAGTTCTGATTTTAAATGTCCCCGCTCCACCGAGGGAGCCTCACGGTATTTGTGCGCCTCCGGGCGTGATGTCGGGCGGAAATGCCCCACTCAGGACCTTGGGAGATGTAGTTCGGTGAAGCCGCAACGGCGGCGGAAACCACACAGCGTGACCACAACCGGCCACAGCAAGACCCCCAGTAACCTCACGAGCCTCGCACCTCTCAGCACAAAAGTAAGTTCTGATTTTAAATGTCCCCGAACCACTAATGGAATTAGCGGGAGATGTGGAAAATTGTAAGCAAATTTTACTGACCAATTCATCCATAGCGCATTGCCTTTGGACGATGGGTGAGGATACCTGGACGCTAAGCTTGGGCATTTTGTGATGAGGTGTGTGGTGAACAGATCTATTTCTGGGTAGCCCAACATCTGGAAGAATGGGAGAACTTGAGGATGTAGTTCCCATTTGTGGATCTGTTGTCCGACGACTGAGCAGATCTACAATCTGGTTGTTTACTCCTGGGAGGTCGAAAAACACAATTAGTTAGAGGGTCTAAGGGAGTTTAAAGACCTGCGCGGACAGATGCCCAAATAACTGAGACTTAAACAACACAGGAGTCCGCGGGTCTACAACAGTCTACCTGAAGCACGAGAGCAACACACCAGCAAAATTCAGATATGCAAAAGTCCTTTTAAAAGGGAACAAGTCCCATCACCCACCGAAGTGGCATGCTTCATCATCTGGGACCTCCCTTAACCGCACCTGGTGCGGTTAAAGAGCTACAACTCCTTTATTTACTGTAAAGAGGAGAAGCTCAAGGATGTTTTTATTTGATGTAACATGGAGGATATAAATCTCCTAGTGAAAAAAGCTGCCAAAAGTGTAGTGAAAATAAGTGCAGTGTGTGAAATTGGAAAAGTGGTTTAAAATTGATTACCAATAGAAAAATATTTTTATTCGATATCCAGTGGTATCAAAAATAAAAAAGCAGAGATATTGGAGGAAATCGTGTACACAAATATTGTAGGAACACGTCCTCTTGGGTCTACATGTTTCAGCCAACTAGTGTCTAAACAGAATGACAGTGGCTTTCTTCAGGACCATATCATAACACTACTGCGAAGTGAAAAACTGTAAAAAGTGAATTCAAAAGGAACGATACAACCTACACATGTACCTGCTTATCTGGAGATATGCGGCACCGTAGGGAAGTATAATTGTCGCCTGTTGAAAAAAAGATCATTTTAACAGGGAGAGAAATGCATAATTGGTCAAAGCTGGTCAAAATTACAAGTGTAGATAGACTTGATGCAAACATATCAAAAGTAAACGTTTGTAATGAAGGAATCTGAAATGCCTTCTTACCCGTCAAGGATCGGGGATACGTCCTACACTCCTGGTAACAACTCAGGGCGTGAGGCAACGCTCTAAAAAACAGAAGGAGCAGACTAATACTAAAACGAAACAACGTAGTATTGTCTAAGCACTCAAGCCAATACAGACAAGCTTGGCTATACACACAAAACATAACAAGGACGATCGATTGACTAACTAAAGTATGAATGTAAAAGTGGACCCCACACTGGGTATACCGACATTCATCCAAGCATCAGCTGATAAAATCCAGAGATTCTTAATAAAACTGTCAAAAACACTGAAGCAACACAGCGATGTACTGCTATACGCCAGCTATTGTGTCAAGGAGCATCAAGCGTGCGCCACACCGGTGCGACCGGGTGAATTCAAATGCTAATGGTAAAAGAACGTCACCGGAGCACTGGATTAAGTGACGCATCTGTGAGCACAGGTTACAGACCACCATAAACACCCGTGTCATGAAGCGTCAAGGGGGTGATGCCCCAGCGCTATGGCCGATTAGATCTAGGTAACATTAGTTAAGGGAAGTATCCAAAGCTATGGATTCAACCTCACGGATGTAAACAGCAAACTACAATCTACGGTATGCTTACCTGTCCGTCGTTAACCCGGACCTTCTTCCTGGTTGTTCCGAGTCGTAACCGGAGCAGTGTAAGCATACCGAACTTGAAGACTCACGTTGTCTCCTCCACATCGCTAGACCCATCCTGTGCGTGACCCTCGTCACATGGCTGGGGAGACCACGCGTCATACGCGATGTGAAGCGTGTCAGTGAGGGAGCATGCCGGGTAATGTAGTTTGTTCTCAAACCCTCAGTATCCCGCGGGAGCGTCAGGTTCGTGGATCGTTTCACACATAGGAACTAACAAGGGTGAAAGTATGCCAAAGACTGTCTAATTATCTACGTGTGCAAAACTGACCATCTCTCGTTCAAAGTAAAACCCGAAGGGTATTCAGAAGTAACGTACTGTTATGAACATCCTTGGGTGGAATAAAGAGAGATCAAATATTCAAAAAGTGTATGTTGGTGTACCACAGTCCCACATAATCCTGGACATTGATCATAGTGCCAAACACCTAGGAAAAGGACACCTAGTGGACAGCGTCCTGCGCATTAACAATTTGGAAAAAACGGAGGATCAGTTCTGACCAGATGTATTGGGCACGGAGCAAAAGTGATTGTTGAAACTAGCCAAATGCCTAGCGTCAGCCAGTACATCCCAAAAAAGGGGGCCCGTAAACTGATAGCTAAAGTATTACCAAAGTAGCACAGATTCATTTTCGTGACATGTAGCCTATAAACAGCAATGAGCCCTTGATATCTGGTTCGCAGGCATGTGAGGAACCAGTAACGACATCTAACGGTCAAAAAATTATTATTATTATTATTTGCTTAAGGGCATTGATACAAACACAGCAACAAAACGGTCGTGAGTTGCAGTACACTCTCTGGAATATGCCACCTGTCCAGGGCCACTATGCTTGTGGTCATTGTGTGGTTTGCATACACACGCAACATACCACCGAAATTGACATTGGAACAAACAAACCTTGGCGACAGTTGAAACACACAAACTGCAATAGCGAGAGGGTAATTTATCTGATTACCTGCCCCTGTGACAAGAAATATGTGGGGATGACCACCAGGAAGGTCAAAATGC
This sequence comes from Triturus cristatus, assembly GCF_964204655.1. NCBI lineage: Eukaryota > Metazoa > Chordata > Amphibia > Caudata > Salamandridae > Triturus > Triturus cristatus. The sequence continues at coordinate 846,543,553 of NC_140592.1, forward strand.
GGATAATGGAACATAAAAGCACCATTAGATGCCAGAGACAGGCCATACGTCTAACCAGACACTTCTTGGATTTGAAACACAGGCCCGAAGACATAAGTTGGACGTCCCATGTCACTGACATTTCTAAATTTCTGTTTAGAAAAAAACAGCGTTGGGTTTTTAAACTGAGTAGTGACCAAGTGGGGTTGAATGAGGCCATTCCCTGGACCTTACTGTGACATAGGCGTGTCTCGCTTGCTATGTGGTCATGGGGTCTTTACCAGCAACTCACGACCGTTTTGTTGCTGTGTTTGTATCAATGCCCTTAAGCAAATAATAATTTCTTGACCGTTAGATGTCGTTACTGGTTCCTCACATGCCTGCGAACCAGATATCAAGAGCTCATTGCTGTTTATAGGCTACATGTCACGAAAATGTTGGATTTTGATTGCTTGGGCATATGGGGAAGTTGTTCTAAAGGGACGTTGACCCAGAGTTACGTTCAGGTCTTCCTCCATGTCGGAGTCGGCGTAGCAGGCCCTTGTGGTAGGCTTTCTGGCTTCTTTAATAATGTTCATACAGTTTGGTGGAAGGTTGGGATAACCAAACTTTGACTTCAGGAGCCAGATCACAAGGTTCAGCTGTTTGGGATCTGGGTGTTTGATTTCTACATTGCTCTGTGTGAGGAGACAGAGTCAAATGTAATTTTTGGTGTGGTACCAGAGAGTTCCAACAGGGTTGACATGCCCATGTTGAAGCTACTAGCATTAGCATGAGAGATGTTTGTCTGAGTTTCCAAACCACTGATGGAATGAGTGGGAGAGGCAGAAAAGCGTAAGCAAATATCCCTGACCAGTTTATCCATAGAGCATTGCCTTTGGACAAAGGGTGTGGATACCTGGAGGCGAAGCTTTGGCATTTTGCGTTTTCGGGTGTTGCGAACAGGTCTAGGTGAGGGACTCCCCAAACTTGGAAGTATGGTTGGAGAACTTGAAGGGGAAGTTCCCACTCGTCTATTTGGTGGCGCAATCTGATTGATCCTGGGAGGTGTTCCGCTAGAAGATAAATGTTGTGATGAATAGCCCACTTCCATATGTCCTGGGCTAAATGGGACAGTTGGAGTGCACCCCCCCCCCCTGTTTTGTATGTAATACATAGCTGTCATGTTGTCAGGTCGGACTAACACAACTTTGCCAGAGAGGTGATCTTGAAAGGCTTTAAGAGCTAGAAAGATTGCCATGAGCTCCAAGTGATTGATGTGGAGCATTTTTTGCTGGTGACTCCATAGTCCTTGCACTGTGTGTTGTTGAAGATAAGCTACCCAGCCAGTAAGGGATGCATCTGCTGTTAACACTGTGTGGAATCGGGTCTATGAACAACCACCCTTTGTGTGTTCCACCACTACAGAGAGTGAGGAGTACAGCCGCTTACCAACACTAGATCGGTTAACAGACCTTGAGAATGGTTCCACTGACTGGCTAAACACTCTTGAAGTGGACGCATGTGTAACCTGGCGTGGGAAACGATCATGATGCCATCATTGGAAGCAGGCGGTGGTGTCCCCGATTATTAAAAAACCCTCCTTGGACCCGTCTAAGCCTGAAAGTTTTCGTCCCATCTCGCTGCTACCCTGGCTGGCAAAGTTGACAGAGGCCCATGTTAATCTGGCCCTGTCAGAACATCTAGCCCGGACCAACGCCCTCGACCCCACACAGAATGGCTTCCGTGCTGGTCACAGCACGGAGACCGCTCTTCTTGTGATGGTGGAACATCTGCGTGCAAGGTTGGATGCTGGTCAGACGGCGGCGCTGATATTGTTAGATCTCAGTGCCGCCTTCGATACGGTATCTCACAGCATCCTCCTGCATCGGCTCGAGGAGATTGGTATCAGTGGTTTGGCGCTGCAATGGCTCCGCTCCTTCCTGGACAACCGCTCCTTCTGTGTGGCCATCCCTCCCTTCACGTCCAGTTTCCAGCCTCTGGCCATGGGGGTTCCGCAAGGGTCCTCGCTGAGCCCCACGTTGTTCAACCTTTACGTGAGACCGCTGGCTGATGTCGCGAGGCAGTGGGGCCTAACTTTGGTCTCATATGCCGATGACATTCAGCTGGCGGTTACTCTCAGCGGGGATGTACAACAAGATGCCCCCAGGTTTTCAGTCTGGACTGAAGGCGGTGGCTAGCTGGTTGACAGGAAACTGTCTCCAGCTTAATGCCACTAAAACGGAGGTAATGGTTGTCGGGAAGGGAGTAGAGCTATGGGGCGATCAGTGGTGGCCTTCTGAGCTGGGCCCCACTCCGACCTCGGTGTCGGAGGTGAAAAATCTGGGGGTCTGGTTGGACGCTGGCCTTACCTTTGTAGGGCATACCAAAAAAACTGCAGCCGGTTGTTTTGGTCTGTTAAGAGGACTTAGACCAGTTCTTAAATGTTTCGATGCCCCAACCAGACAGCTTGTAGTCCAGGCAACTATCATCTCTCGTCTGGACTACGCTAGCTCTCTTCTGGCTGGGGCCAACCAGGCTGAGTTAACTCGCCTACAGCGGGTTCAAAACGCTGCGGCTAGAGCCATTGTTGGCCTACCCAGATTTTGCCCGGTGGCGAATGTCCTCCGCTCCCTGCATTGGCTCCCTGTAAGGAAGCGTATTCTTTTTAAGGTCCTTTGTTTGGCCTTTAAAATCTTAAGAGGTATAGGCCCTGAAATCTTGTCCAACTGTATCTCTTTCTATGTCCCCACCCGCAGTCTCCGATCTCAGGGCCAGGCCCTTGCTGTGGTCCCCAGATTTAGACTCAGCCGGATGGGGGGGTCGTTCCTTCAGCGTGAAAGCTGCACTAATTTGGAACACCCTCCCAGTTGAAGTCCGTCAGTTAGATGATCTGCTGTCTTTCCGGAGAGCTATTAAAACATTCTTGTTTTAGTTGTCCATTTTAGGTCTTTTTTTCCTGTTGTGTTATGTTTCTCCTTGTCTCTGCGCCGGGACGCTCCTTGGCTGGAGTAGCTGTGCGCATAATAAATTAACATAACATGACATAACATAACATTCCCAGCAGTTGCATAAACACTCGAGCTGGAAGTGACTGATTGGGTTGAAATTTGAGAATGAGCGTTTGAATGTTTCGAATTCTGGCTGCATTGGAATACGCTAGAGTTTTCTAAATATCTAGAGTGGCTACTAGGTAATCTTTAACTTTGTTTGGCTGAAGATGTGATTTTAACACATTGACTGAGAACCCTAGCTGTTGAAGCAGCTGAATGGTTAGTGAAGTTGCTGGCATGTGCTGGCTTTGATGAGCCAGTCATCCAAATAGGGGGAAGACATGTATGCTTTGTTTTCTGAGATGCGCAGCTTCTACCGCCCGATATTTTGTGAAGAATTTGGGGGCAGTGGTGACTCAGAATGGAAGGACTTTGAATTGGTAGTGTGGACCTGCTACCACGAACCTGAGAAATTTGCAGTGAGCTGGATGGATTGGAATATGAAAGTAGGCGTCCTTTAAATCTAGAGTAGAAAGTGTGAGAAAGTGGCTCTCTATATACTGTTCCCAAATAGGTACAGGGTGTACAGAGTCCACAGTCCCCAGAGGCTTGGCAGAGGCTAAAGTTAGATATAACCTTACTCTCTAAAGTGGTAGCTTGGTTGAGCAGTAAGGCAGTATCAGAGGACAGTGTAAAGCATTTGTTGCCCACACTCAGCCAGCAAATGGTCTCACACACTCAATAACTGAACTCTAGGCCAATGGTTTATATATAAAAAATATATGCTTGTTTTATTTTAGAACCAACAATAGATATTAAAATATACTTTCTCAGAATTAGATGCTTTATATAAATACTTTTGCAATATGCAATTGACTTTTATAGAAAGTTACAAGTGGTTGCAATAGGCAACACAATTTTAAACACAATAATGCATTGAGTTCAATGGTAGTTTCAAGTTATTTGCAACAGATTACTTTTAGGATTACTTTTGGAATTCCAGGACTGGATCCTAGATTCAGCCCTGGGTCAGTACTTGGAATCAAGTGATAAAAGTCGACTTAATTACTGTGATGATTTTTAGACAATATTTTGCTATTTTAAAAGTTGACACTTAGAAAATATTTCATAGAAAACAGTCAATGATTCCCTATGGCAGAAAATTCAAGTTGCAGGTATAGTATGTTCTTGTTACTTTTGTAATCCAGTACTGGGTACCTAGACTCAGTACTGGGACCTTTATCCAAAACAGGTAAGTAATTACGTTTTCAGAAATTATACGATTTTTAAAGAATATTTAAAGTTTGCAGAAATTGACACAAAAGAAATTTCACAGAAAAACAGTCAATGATTTCCTTGGGAGAAAATTGGGTTACTGGTAAGTACAGTTGTAAGTATTTATCAGAGTCAGTGCTGGGCACCAAGATCCAGCACTGGGAGCTCACCTAAGAGCAGGTGAGTATTTTCATTTACGTTACTTAGCTGATTTTTTGTGAATATTTTAAGTTTTGAAAAGTCCACACTTAGAAGAAATTTCAGGAAAAGCCAGTCAATGTTACCCTATGGAGTAAATTGAGTTATCGGTTTAAAGGTAAGTACTCGACTGGCAGAGTTAAGGTTCTGGGCATAGACTCAGGGGTCTTCCAGGGTCAGGTAGGTACAGTTGGTTCACCCTCAGCGGCACAAGGGTGGCCGGGTGCAGAGAGAGTTAGGCCCAATGTTATCCTATGAGAGGTAGGGGGGCATTGGTTGGTGGCTGCTGACTAGCAGGCCACGCGGCTGTGGGAGCTGGGCTCCTGGTCACTAACTTAGGGCAAGTGGGGAAGTAGATAGGTGTAGAGGTTGCACTGCCAGGGCCACTCGGGCGGCTGGGTGCAGGGTGCTTTTGAGCCTTCGGGAGCTCAATTGATTTCAATGGGAAATCTCCGGTTTAGAAAAAGGCTGCAAGCTCGGGGACGAAGATTCTTCAGGTTCCACCACCACTTCGAGAGGTAAGTTGGGTAGTTGGAGGATAGGTAGGTACCCCGGTATTGGGCACAGGGGGCCGCGGGGCGCCGGGTGCAGGGGTGCCTTTTGGTGTCGGGAAATCTTACCCTCTGTTGATAGCGGTTGGGGGGGCACCTGGTTCTGAGGCTGCAGGCTTCTTCAGGAGTGTTGAGGGAGTTCCTTGGGTGCCGGACTCAGGGTCACAGTCGCCGTGGGGTCGTCCTCGTGGTCATTGTTCGCTCCGGCACAGGCCAGGCTTGGCAGGTGCAGAATGTGCTGGGTACGTGGTTCCGGGCTGCTGCCAGGAATTCGAAGTAGATTTTGAGTAGAGCCTCTACTCATGGGAGTCCCAGGGGTTTAGAGTCAAAAGGTAGCCAGGTCCTCCGGGGTTTGTGAGGTTGCTGGCCACAAGAGATGCCGGGTTGGAGCAGGAGCAGGTTCGAGGGTCGACAGGCCGGTAGGGCTGGGGCCAAAGCAGTTGGTGTCTTCCTCTATTTAGCAGCTGCAGGGCAGGTCTTCTTTCTTCTAGCTCTTCTTTGGATTTTGGAATCTGGAATCTGGGGAAGGAAGGTTCAGGGTGCCCCTAAATACTAGATTTAGGGGTGTTACAGGTAGGTGAAGGGCAGGGACCAATGGGTCTCTGTCCTGGGGTGGGTACACCCCCTATCCTGCCTCTCTCCTGTGGGAGGGGGGCAGTAGACATGTCCTGATTGTGCAGGGCTTCCCATCTTCAAGATAGCGAGAGCCCAGAGATGTGCTTCACCTCGCCTCCCCCACGTGAGGGGTGGGGTTGGCCAGCTGGCACATCCCCTGTCCTTATTTGGGGTTTCCGGCCAAGCTTCCCGCCAGAGTGGGGGGTTGCAGTAGCCTGGGGAAGCTCACAGAGGCGGCATGCCTTTGAAGCTTCCCCCTGCCCATCCTGGGGGAGGAGATTTAGCACCTCGCCCAGGATGTGCATTGTTGCAGACCCAGGAGAGCAGGGGCTCTCCTACCCAGGGGTCCAGCAACATGTCTGCTGTGTGGCAGCCTCAGAACAGACGTGGATTGTAGGTTAGGTTTTAGGGGGCATCTCTAAGATGCCCTCTGGGGTGCTTGGTACATTAAATCCCACACTGGCATCAGTGTGGGTTTAATGTGCTGAGAAGTTTTATACCAAACTTCTCAGTCTTCAGTGTTGCCATTATGGTGCTGTGGAGTTTGTGTTTGCCGAGCTCCCAGCCCCATGTACTCTTAAAAGGCAGCACTGCACTTACAGTGCCCAGGAATGGACCTGGTTACTGTAGGGGCACAGGGCTCCTGCGCCCACACCATTGGCATAGGGCACCCAGCTAGAGGGGTGGCTGATGTATGCCATGGCAGTGTAGGTGGTGGGCATGGCACACAGAGATGTGTGCCATGTCGACTCTTTGTTTTGTCTTGTACCCAGACACTCAGCCTGCAAGGGCAGTGTGTGTGTGTGTAAGGGTACAGGGCCTCTAAGGGTGGCACAATGAGTGCTGCCGCCCTTAGAGGCCTTCCCTGGTCACAAGGCCCTGGGTACCTAGGGTACCATTTACCAGGGGCTGACATGTGGCCAGGGTTTGCCAATTTGGGTTTTGGGTTTTATGGAAGAAACATAGGCCCTGAGCACCTGATTGGCAGGAGTCCAGGGCACACTCAGTCAAAGTAAATTCGGCAATTCAGCAAAAAGTGGGGGCATACCATGCAAGAAAGATGGCACTTTCTCACAGAAAGGAAATCGCCTTTTTGCAAAAGAGGCAGTATTTGTTGCAGTGTTACCCTGTGGAAGTGGTCTGACTATGTAAAGGTTGAGTTCTCTCAGATCCAGTATGGGTCTGAAAGAGCCATCCTTTTTTGGGATTTGAAAGTAAAAGGAGTACACGCCCGACCCTTGGTGTTGAAGTGGTACGGGCTCTATGGCTTGTTTTAGTAGCAGGAGTTGTACTTCCTGCGTGAGAAGGTGTAGGTGATCCGTTGGGAGTCTGTGCGACCTTGGGGGAATGTTTGGAGGAGTGTTGATGTACTACAGGCAGTAACCAGAACAGATAATTTGGAGAACCCATTTGTCTGTTGTAATTGACTGCCACTTTGGCAGAAATTGTGACAGTCAACCCCTACAGGTGTTAAGTGGTCGGGGGGGAACTATGGGAAAGTCACTGTTTTGTGTTGGATGGTGAGGTACGCGTGTTGGAACCTGTAGCTCTGCCTTTGGTTCCTCTGTAATTGCCTCGATAGAAACCCTTGGTACCTGAGGGCTGGTTTTTGCCCTTATAGATGGACGCAGTGTCTGAAGAAGCAGTTTTAGATCCTGCCCTATAAAAGGAGCGACTAAAGGAACCACACCCTTGTGGAGACTGAAGTGCTCCCATGGATTTAGCCACTTCAGTATCTTTCTTCATTTTATCCAAAGAGTCCACCACCGGTCCAAAAAGGTGTTCCTTATCGAAGGGTGTGTTTAAAATGGAAGTTTGAACCTCCGGTTTAAATTCCGATATGCGCAGCCAGGCAAGCCTTCAAAAAAAAAAAGAAGGCTACTGTTTACAGCTCTGGCAGACGTATCGGGAGCATCTAATGTGGTTGTTAGAAATTAACTGCCCCTCATGCACCAGGTCTTGCGCCTTTTATTTGTTTTGTTGAGAGAGAAACTGGATAAGTTGCTCCATTTCATACCAGTGTGCGCAGTCATAGAGTGCTAGTAATGCTTGAGTATTGGAAATTTGCCAGAAGTTAGCAGCCTGGGTAGCTATCCTTTTCCCTGAAGCATCAAGGAGTTTCGACTCTTTATCATGTGGTGGTGCATCTCCAGTAGTCTGGGAGTTTGCCCTCTTCCGTGCATTAGAAACTACAAGTGAATCTAATGGTAGTTGACCTTTTATGTATGCTGGATCTGATGGGGCAGGCTTATATTTATCAACCCTCGGGGTAAGGATACGTGCTCTAACAGGATCCTTAAAAATGTCATCTATATGTCTGGTCATGCCGTTCAACATAGGTAACGTGTGTAGATTTGTGTGTTTTGTAGTCTCAAAAAGAAAATCCTCCGAGGGATTGTGTAGTGGGACTCCATGTGGAGAGGGTTTCGTAGGATATATGTCTGGGTCATAATTAGTGGGAGAATCAGTATTATAGTAATCCCACACGTCCCCAGGCTGATCGTCATCATTGTTATCCCCATCACCCCGATTGTCAGATGTGTGTGGTGGTGAGTGCTCAGGTATAGTCTGTGGTAGGGAAGGTGAAGGAAGAGGAGAAGGATTTGTCCCAACTGTTCTCTTCTTCAAAGGTATGTGGTATTCCTCTTCTGTAGTAGCACCTCTTTTTAAAGTCACTTTAGTGGTGATATGTCCAGTCTTTGGGTGTATAACCAGGATTTTTTGTTTCGGTTCTGGTTTGTCGATTGGATCACCGACATGTTTTTTTGGTGACATGGGAGTCTGTGTTTTGGCTCCAAATGCTTCGACGCCATTAGTTTCTTGGCCGGGGTTTTCGGTCCGAAGTTTGTTTGGGTGCAGACGGAGAATGTTCGGTGCCAGACTTTCTCTGCAGCTCCGAAGTCTTTGGCTCGTTGCCCGATTTGGCATGGGGCTTTTTCGGAGCTGGAAGGCTTTCTAGTATGCTTCAGTGCAGAGCCCGAAGGCGGGGCTTCGGAAGCTTGTTCCCAGCACCCACCGGAGCCAGAGGGCACAGGATGGCCTTCTTTGATGGGAGTGGAAAGTGGGGCGATATAGGGGTACGTTGTCCCTGCGGGATGTCTTCATACTCATTGGAGCTATCTTCGGAAACGAAGATGTCTTCCTATTCCTCATTGGCACCAATGGGTTGGTTGCCTTCCTCCTCTTCCGATTGAGGTTCGGAATGGAACCTGCTTGTTGTCTCTGCATGTCGCTTCGTCGGGCCCGACGATCGAAGAGTCTTTTTGGAGCAGAAAGCTCGGCACGTGTTGCAGTGGTCTTCTCTGTGGTTAGGTGACAAACACAAATTGAACACCTCGTGAGAGTCGGTGTGTGGGTATTTCACATTGCACCGAGGACAGAACTTGAAAGGAGTTTGTTCCATCGACTGCGAGTTGAACCAGGGGCTAGGCCCGAACGGCCTACCACGAGCTTTTCGATCGAAGTTTTCTCCAGGAATCACGATCCACAAAGAAAGGGGAACTCGAACGGAAACAATACTGTCGAGTGGGAATTGAATACACGCCGAGAAGGTGTCGGAGCGCAGCAAGATACATCTGAACCCGATGGCGGAAAAAAACAATCCGTAGATGGAGTCGATGACAATGCGCACTATCATCTAAGGAAGGAGTCCCCTACCTCGTGACTGGGAAAACGTCTTCCAAGAAAAACAAAGTGCAAACATCCGGACCCAACACTAGATGGCAATCTTATGCAATGCATGTGATCTACATTTCACATGCCTCGAACATAAAATAACAATATTTTTATACAAACAAAATTGGTCTGAGTTCAGTCTGAGTGTATGACATCATTTGCTGATTGAGTGTGTCCAAGAAATGCTCAACACTACCCTCTGATAAAGCCTTACTGCTCGCCCACACTACCACAAATGGAGAGTTAAGTTCCATCTACTTTTACCTCGGCCTACCTTTGGGGTTCCACTGGACTGTGCACACTATTCCTCATTTTGGCATAGTATATACAGAGCAAACTTTCTACCACTGCAGATTGCAGAACTGTCCATCACAGTGAAGGGAGTGACCCGATTAGGGCCACCCAGGTCACTCGCGACCACCTCTCAGCCTTCCGTACAAATGAAGTCGGTTAGACAGAGAATACAAACCAAAGTTATTTTATTAGCATGCGCTCAACCAGAATCCGCTCTGACCACCCTCCTTAGATAGCTGCCGAGGGACTGACCCCTGTCCACAAGGTAAATTCAGATATACATTTCCAACAGCCCTAAGACCCGCCCAGTCTGGAATTTTCCATCCTAGGCACTGATGAACAGAGGAGGTACAGAAAGATGGACTACCACCATGAGAATGGGTACACGCTATCTTAGTTTCAAGGTTACTCTGTCCGTGCTAGTCTTGAGAGTGGGAGCAGGGATACCTACTGGGAAAGGCATGAAAAAACAGAACTACCTATTCATTAGTGCAGCAAAGCTCAACCTTGAATGATAAAGAGAAACAGAGGCTGCTTTCTGCTGAGGCAGACCGTATGAGAAAAGCTTCATTTCGATCGTAGTACAAAATGGCAGCCGAATACAAATGGTGCCACAAAAGCGTAACACAATAGTAGAGCAAGTGTTATTACAAATTGTATTTCTTTGCATTTGTGCCATCCAAATGTAAGCCAGTCTATAAGAAAAACATTGAGAAATGCCCTCTAACTCACAAGTGTGGGGATCCACAAATTCAGAGATGTTCAAATAACCACTGCTTCTAAACTCTATCTTGTACCCATTTCAAAAGGAAAATGCTACTTACCCAGTATGCATCTGTTCTTGGCATGTAGATTCACATGCTTTGCATAGTCTGCCATCCAGTGTTTGGTCCAGATTTTGCACTTTGTTTTTCTTCGAAAAAGTATTTTCCAGTCACGAGGTAGGCAACTCTTCCTTTCGGTGATAGTGCGCATGGGCATCGACTCCATTGTTAGATTGTTTTCCCGCAGAGGGTGATAATGGAGTTAGAGTGGTAGAAAGATGCCCATGTATACGTATCCAAGTAAGATATCACTGAAACAGGTACAGGTAGCCGTGTGGGCGCATGTGATTCTGCAGCTGTACATGCCAAGAACAGATGCATACTGGATAAATAGCATTTTCCGTTCGAGGCATGTGAGCTGTAGATCACATGCTTTGCATAGACTATATAGCAGTGATCTCCCAATGCGGTGGCTAACCTGTAGCTGTTGCAGTGGTTTGAAATAGTGTACATAAAACTGCTTGGCCCACATTAGCTTGCTATCTTGCTAACACATCTACACAATAGTGTTTTGTGAATGTGTGAGGTGTAGACCATGTTGCAGCTTTGCATAGGTCATATATGGGGATATTTCCTAAGAATGTCATGGAAGCCCCTAGTTTGCGGGTGGAGTGCGCTCTAGTGGCATTGTTACTGTTAGTTTTGCTTTTGCTTATCATGCCTGAATGCATTTGACTATCCACCTTGAAATACTCAATTTTGATATAAGATTGCCTTTATGTGGTAGAGCAAAAGCCACAAAGAGTGATTTTGTCTTACAGAAAGGTTTTGTCCTTACTATGTAATATAGTAATGCTCTTTTAACATCTAAGGTGTGTAGAGCACATTCTGCCACAGAATCTGGTTAAGGGAAGAACACAGGCATCTCTACTGTTTGGTTGATATGAAAGGCAGAAATGACCTTTGGTAGAAATTTAGAGTTAGTCCGAAGAATCGCTTTGTTTTGTTGTACTTGTAAAAATAGTTCAATGGTTAGTGCTTGAAGCTCACCTACTCTCCTCAGGGATGTGATAGCTATGAGAAAAGCTACCTTCCAAGTGAGAAATTGCAGATCACATCTGTGCAATGGTTCAAAAGGTGGATCCATCAGTCTGGTGAGGACAATGTTGAGATTCCACGCTGGAGCAGGTGGAAGTCTTGGGGGAATGACTTAAGTCCTTCAATAAATGCTTTAATGACAGGCACTCTGAAGAGAGACATGTCTATTTTGAAGGTATGCAGCTATTGCAGCAAGATGTAAGCGTATGGATGTGCACTTTAAGTTTAAAATCTGTAGATGTAATAAATGGCATATAATGTTCTTAACTGAAGCATCAAGCCGGTTGATTTGTTATTACAATGTATCACAAACCGCTTCCACTTTCCTGCATAGCAAGCCCTTGTGGTAGGACGTCAAGCCTCTTTGATAATGTTCATGCAAAGATTGAGGTAGCCAAACTCAGACTTCAGGTGCCAGATCGGGAGGTTGAGATGACTGGGATCTGGATGTCTCATCTCTCCACGGCTCTGAGTGAGGAGATTGGGTGTAAGATGTAGTTTTTGGTGAGGAACTACTGAGAGTTCCAACAGGATGGTGAACCAGGGTTGGTGGGCCCATGTAGGAACAACTAGGATTAGTCAGGGACGCCTGTCTGAGCTTCCGAACCACTAATGGAATGAGTGGGAGAGGCAGAAATGTGAAGGCAAATATCCCGGACCAATTCATTCATAGTGCATTGCCTCTGGACAATGGGTGTGGATGCACAAGTTACTACTTGTGTAACAATATATCTGTAAGAGACATTAGTTAGTGATAGATTCCTTACCTTAGAATATTCCCCAGGCGTCAGTCTGGATCCGGAAAGTTTTCTGCTTAGCAGTACCCCTGCGCGCCAGTAGGTGGCGCCGTGCGGTTCTGCGCCCGTCACTGGCATCGTGCACGCCGGGATGATGTCACGGAGGCTACTTAGGCGCCACCCATGCACGCTGACGTCAGTTCTGTACACAACTTTCTGCGCCGAAACGCAGAGTCATGCGAGAAACTGACCTTTGGTGCATAAAACTAGGGCCCCAAAAGGGGATGACCTTAACCCTAGTAATCAGTTTGCAGAACGGGGAGGATGGGTGGGGCGGTAAGGAATCTATCACTAACTAATGTCTCTTACAGATATATCGTTACACAAGTAGCAACTTGTACATCTGAAAGAGACACGTTAGTGATAGATTCCTTACCTTAGAATAGATACCCCAGCAATACCAAACCCGGTGGTGGGTCTGCGAACAAGATTACACCAGAAAGTCACGGAGCACAGAACGGGCAAAGAAGCCGTCTCTCCAGACCGGACTGTCAAGGCAGTAGTGCTTGGTAAACGTGTGCAGCAAGGCCCACGTAGCTGCCTGACAAATATCCTGCAAGGGGACACCGCGTCTCAAGGCAGTAGTGACTGCAGTTGCCCTGGTCGAATGGGCACGCAGTCCCACAGGAGGCTCCTTCTTGGCCAAGGAGTAGAAGGCTTTGATGCACAGAACGACCCACCGGGAGATGGCCCGCTTGTGCACCACCCAACCTCTTTTGGCGCCCACGTAGCCAACAAAGAGCGGATCATTCACCTGGAACTGCTGTGTACGCTTCAGATAGAATGCGAGCGCACGTTTTGGGTCCAGACGGTGGAGCCGCTCCTCTTCCCTGGAAGGATGCAGAGGCAGAAAAAAGGTGATCAAAGTGATGGTCTGCCCTATGTGGAAGGGCGTGACAACCTTTGGCAAGAAAGAAGGACGTGTCCTCAGAACCATCTTGTCCGGATGAACAGGAAGGAAAGGAGGTTTGCAAGAAAGAGCCTGGAGCTCACTCACTCTCCTGGCAGAGTTGATAGCTACCAGGAAAGCCGTCTTGAGAGTAAGAAGACGTAAGGGACAGTTATGAAGGGGCTCAAAGGGAGCGCACATCAGAAAAGTCAAGACAAGATTCAAGTCCCACTGAGGCATTATGAAGGGCACAGGTAGGAACGTATGCGTAATGCCCTTAAGAAAACGGTTAACAACCGGGGACTTAAAAAGAGAAGGCTGATCTGGAAGCCGTAGAAAGGCAGAGATGGCTGGAAGATAACCTTTAAGAGTGCCCAGAGCAGAGCCCTGCTGGGCCAAAGAGAGAAGGAACAGAAGAACCTCAGAAAGCGGGGCAGAATGGGGATCCACAGTCTTAGCTGTGCACCATGCCACAAGTCTGTTCCACTACAGGCGTACACCGTTTTAGTGGAGGGTCGCCTGGCTGCCAGGATGACATCACAGACTTCGGGAGGAAGATCGAAAGGTGTCAACTGTCGCCGCTCAATCTCCAAGCATTGAGGTGGAGGCTGGACAGGTTCAGGTGGAGGACCGTCCCCTGCTGCTGCGACAGAAGATCCTCCCGAAGAGGCAGACGGATCGGGGGATCGATGCTCATACTGAGTAGCTCGGGATACCATACTCTTCGAGCCCAGTCTGGAGCCACAAGAATAACTTGGGCCCGGTCGCGCCTGATCTTCTTCAGCACTCTGGGCAGAAGTGGTATAGGCGGAAAAGCATACAACAGACCGCAGCTCCACTCGAGACGAAAAGTGTCTCCAACTAGTGCCGCCTTGGAAGTTCCAACGCGCAGAACTGATGACATTGCGCGTTCTCTTCGGTGGCTAATAGATCTAACCAAGGCTCTCCCCATCGCAGAAAGAGACCTTACGCCACGTCCAAGTTCAGACGCCACTCGTGACCCACCATGCACTGGCAGCTGAGCTCGTCCGCCCTGGCGTTCAGAGAACCTGCCAGGTTGTGAACCACCAAGGTAATGCCTTGATGTCCCAGCCACGTCCAGAGGCGCAGAGCCTCCTGACATAGGGTCCACGACCCCACCCCACCCTGTTTGTTGCAATACCACATGGCGGTGGTGTTGTCCGTGAACACCGGCACCACACTTCACCGGACAGAGGGAAGGAATGCCTTCAGTGAAAGCCGGATCGCCCGCAGCTCCAGAAGGTGGATATGGAGCCGGGACTCCACCGGAGACCAGAGACCTCTGATCCCTGCCTCTCCCATGTGGCCTCCCCAACCCAGGAGGGACGCATCCGTTACTACTGTGTGCTCCGGTTGGGGAAGGGAGAGGGATCTGCCATTGACCCAATCGCAATTCGTGAGCCACCACTGCAATTGCCGTGCAGTGCCCTCCGAGATCTGGACATGATCGGCAGGTTGCTCTGATGCTGCACCCACTGGAACTTCAGGTCCCACTGCAGAGCCCGCATATGCCACTGGGCATGCGGCACCAGCAGGATGCAGGAGGCCATCAGGCCCAGAAGCCGGAGGGTCATCCTGACTGAAACCCGGGATAGAGGCTGAAAAAGCGGAACCATAGCCTGAATATGCCGGACTCGCTTTTCGGGAGGATAAGCCCGAAACAGCGTCGAATCCAGAACCGCTCCAATGAAAGGGAGCTTCTGAGAGGGACTCAGGTGCGACTTTGGCATATTGACGGAGAACCCCAGCAGATTCAGGAGGTCGGCTGTAGTCCGGAGGTGGGAGACAACTGCCTGGGGAGAGTCCGCCTTCAACAGCCAGTCATCGAGGTAGGGGAAGACTGACTCCCCCGACCTGCACAGATGATCTGTGACCACCGCCATCACTTTCGTGAACACCCGAGGGGTGCTGGTAAGGCCGAAGGGGAGCACGACAAACTGAAAATGCTCCTGGCCTACCGTGAACCGCAGATAACGCCGGTGGGCCGGCAGGACGGGAATGTGAAAATAATCATCCTGCAAGTCCAACGCTACCATCCAGTCTCCAAGATCCAGGGCAGACAGGACCTGAGCCAGAGTCAGCATCTTGAACTTCTCCTTCCAGAGGAAGCGATGGACGTCCCGGAGGTCCAAGATGGGGCGCAGGCCCCCCTTGTCCTTCTTGGGGACCAGAAGGTAGTGGGAATAGCAACCACGATGGCCCCCTTGGCCAGGAGGGCCGTGACTTCCTGACAGAGAAGAGCCAAATGATCCCCCGACATGCGGTGGTACCAAGGTGGCATGGCTGGAGGGGAGGACAGAAAGGGGAGTGAGTAACCTGGACAGATTATCTGCAGCACCCACTTGTCCGACGTGATCTCGCGCCAGTGACGGAGGTGAACCCTGCCACCTACTGTTGTGGGGTGCCCCCTGAAGCTCGGATTAGGAAGGTTTCGAGGCGGAAGCAGCGGGGAGGAGGTGGACTGCCCCACACGCTGGTTATCAGACCCGCCCCTGCGGAATCCACGTCCGCGGCCTCGCTGAGGCTGGTTCTGCACAGGCTTGCTGGAAGAGCACGCCTGGGTACCTCTGCCCTGGCCACGAAAGGAACGAAACCCCGTCGTGGTAGGGTTTTTCGAGGAAAGACACAAAGACTTGGCCGTGGCACGAGAGTCTTTAAAGCGCTCCACGCATGGTCAGCCTTATCACCAAAGAGACGGGAGCCATTGAAGGGCATGTCCATGAGCGAGCTCTGGACATCGGGTGAGAAGCCAGTGGAACGCAACCAGGAGTGGCGCCGCAACGCCACCGTCGTGGAAATCGCCCTGCCCAACGAATCAGCGGTGTCCAAACCACACCTGATGGCAAACTTCGCCGCATCCTTTCCCTCTGCAATCGCTTGGGAAAGGAAAGACTGGACCACCTCAGAGCACTGAGGCAGAACCTCCATCACTGAATCCCACACTGCGTGGGAGTAACGGCCTAATAAGCTGGCAGTATTAACCGACCTCAACCCCAAACTGGCTGAGGCAGAACCTCCGTCACCGAATCCCACACTGCGTGGGAGTAACTGCCTAATAAGCAGGCAGTATTAACCGACCTCAACCCCAAACTGGCTGAGGAGAACAACCACTTGCCATATTGGTCCAGCCTCTTAGAGTCCTTATCCGGCGGAGCCGAGGGAAAGGCACTATGCGATGTCGAAGCCTGAATGACCAGGCTTTCAGGCGGGGGGTGAGTGGTCAAGAAGGCGGGATCACCAGGCACAGGGCGATGATACTTATCCACCGGTGCCCCCGAGGCCGGATGCAACCAAGTGCCCAAGAGGACTTCGGTAAGGGCCTCATTGAAAGGGAGCAGCGGTTCTGACAACGTAGGTGCCGTCTGGAGCACCTCCGTAAGGAGGTTGGTCTTAAGGGCCACCGTAGGGAGGTCGAGGTGGAGAGTCTCCGCGGCTCGACGCAGCACCGTAGTGCAGGAAGCGCCCTCCTCCATAGTAGGCGGAGGCGAGGCAAACCCCAGGTCAGAAGACACATCAATTTCACCCGCATCTTGAAGGTCATCCACCCAATCCTGCTCGGAGTCACTCTGCCGCTCAAGGGGGTCCTCGGAGCCGTCCCAGTCCTCATCCGGCTCCGGGGTAGGAGCCGGCCGTGGCGGCAGGACCGGAGCCGGAGAGGGGCCCAGCGGCGCCAGGAGCATTGCCGGCCGGGGCGAACCGGAGCCGCATCCGAATGAGGATCCCAGGTCGGATTGAAATGGTCCGAGAACCGGGGCAGGGGCGGGATAAACAGCACCCAGTGCAGCGCCTGTGGCGGCGCTGGGGCAGGAGCCAAGGGCAGCGCCGGTGCTGGAGCCAGCGGCGTTGCACCTTGTGGCGCCGGAGCCACGGGCGCTGGATCCAGTGGCTCCAGGGCGGGCACCGGAGGTGGTGCCGCTGGGTCAACAGGATCTGGACACTGGACCGCAGGGCCTGCAGGCGCGCCGGCGGGAGCCCGGGGCCTAAACAGGCGGTCCAAGGCAGCAAGAAACTCTTGCCTCTGTGCGGGAGTCGCTGACGAACCCGGGTATAGCGTGACTCCCAGGCTCCAGAGGAGCCGCAGGGGCGGAACCCCTGTCCCCCTCGTCCGCCTACGGGGAGCAACGGGGGGGGGACGTCAGAGAGCGAACATGCTTCTTCGAGTTCTTCTTATGGCGTCGCTTACCGGAATCAGAAGGTGAAGACTTACAGTCCGAGGAGCGACGGCTCCGGTCCCGCGAGCTGTCCCGTGTACGGCCCCTAGACCCAGAGCGGCGGTGAGAGGAGTGCTGGACCTCCAGCAACTTCCGGCACCGCTCCCGTAATGCCTTTGGGCCATGGCACGGCAGTCCCGACAATCCCGGGAGTCGTGGTCGTTCTCCAGGCAGTAGAGGCGGACATCGTGGGGGTCCGCCACTGACATATTGCAGTGGCACGACCCGCAAGACTTAAAGCCGGGCATCCCTACGTGCACCAGGAGACAAGAGAAGGAGACAAAAAGTCTCAAAAAAGTGGTCAAAAAATGACCGAGGTATGTGCTCAATCCGGATCTGCGCTTTCGGCACGGAAAAAGAAAGAGCTGACGTCAGCGCGCATGGGTGGCGCCTAAGTAGCCTCCGTGACGTCATCCCGGTGCGCACGACACCAGTGACGGGCACGGAGCCGCACAGCGCCACCCACTTGCGTGCAGGGGTACTGCTAAGCAGAAAACTTTCCGGATGGGGAATATTCTAAGGTAAGGAATCTATCACTAACGTGTCTCTTTCAGATACCTGATTACAAAGCTTTGGTGTGTGGCGAACAGATCTAGGTCTGGGAAGCCCCACATCTGAAAGAATGGGAGGAGAGCTCGAGGGTGGAGTTCCCAATCGTGGATCTGTGGTCTTTAACGACTGAGCAGATCTGCTAATTGATGGTCTACTCCTGGAAGGTGTTCTGAGAGGAGATACATTTTGTGGCATGTGGCCCTCCTCTAGATGTTCTGTGCTAGTTGTGACAGCTGGACAATGTGTCCCCCCCCGCCCAGTTTTTGGTATGTAGTACATTGCTGTTATGTTGTCTGTACGTATCAAGACAGCTTTCCCACTAGATGAACTTGAAAGGCTTTGAGCGCTAGAAACATTACTAGGAGCTCTAGATGATTTATGTGAAGCTGCTTTTGCTGCAAACTCCACATGCCCTGAATTGTGTGCATTTGGAGATGAGATCCCCAACCAGTGCGCGATGCGTCTGCTGTTAGCACAGTCTATGGAACCTGGTAGATGAAGGGCCGCCCTTTTGAAAGGATTTGTGGATTCCACCACTGCAGAGAGCGATGAGTGCGGCCGTCCACTAACACTAGATCTGATAACTGACCCTGGTTCCACTGACATGCTAAGCATTCCTGAAGGGGACGCATTTGGAGTCTTGCGTAAGGGACTAGTAGGATGCAAGACGCCATCATCCTCAGTAACGTAAAGTTTCTTACCGGTCGGTGTAGTTTTGCAGCTTGAAGACTTTCTTGATTCACTATGCTGCGCATTATTCCGCCATCTTGTGGTTGGGTCAGGAATCGTAGTATTTTCTCTTTTTTTTTTTTTGTGGCCCAGGTGGGCGGCGACGTCCAAATTTTGGTCGCCATCTTCGAATTCTTTTTTCTCTTCTTGTGTTAATCCTGTTTTCTTTGTTATTTTGAAAAGTCTTGTTTATCATTAACCCTTTACCTCCTGTCTCATCTTTCTGGTGGAGGAGGGTGGGTTCGCTAGTGAATCCAGAAAGTCTTCAAGCTGCAAAACTACACCGACAGGCAAGAAACTATACGTTTTGCAGCGTGAATCTTTCTGGATTCACTATGCTGTGCATAGACTTTGTAGCGGTTTGTCCTTATTGTGGTGGCTGGGTGGAAGATGAGCACTGGTTACTGAATATGTGTTGTAAGACCTTCTGTGCCATTTGCGCTTCTTTGTTCATTTGAATATCCACACAGTAGTGCTTAGTGAACGTATGCACTGAAGACCATGTTGCCGCTTGGCAAATGTCTTGGATAGGTGTGTTCGCTAGAAAAGCAATTGTTGCTCCTTTCTCCCTTGTTGAGTGAGCCTGAGCTGCTCCTTGTAACTGTTGTCCTGCCTGCCTGTGGCAGAGTTGAATTGTCTGCGCAATCCATCGTGCAATGGTATTCTTGGTGACTGGTCGTCCCAGAAAACTGCTTGCGAAGGAGACAAAGAACTGTTTTGTTTTCCTGCATTCCTTTGTTCTCTCTATATAGAGCATTACAGCACTTCTGACGTCTAGTGTGTGTAGAGCCCTTTCTGTTTTTGTGGTCGGTTTTTCGAAAAAACGTGGTATTTGGATTGTTTGGTTAATATGGAACCGAGACACCACCTTTGGCATGAAGTGTGGGACCGTCCTCATTACAATCCGGTCCTTGTGTATTTGTAAGTAGGGATCTTGGAGTGTGAGCGCTTGCAACTCACTCTTCGTAGTGACGTGATCGCCACTAAGAAGGCAGTCTTTAGCGTGAGCATGTGCAGTGTAGCCTTGTGAATAGGTTCAAAGGGTGCCTTCATCAATTGAGTTAGCACTACGTTGAGGTTCTATGTTGGTGCTGGCATCCTCTTTGGGGGGGCGATTCTCTTGGCCCCTTCCAAGAATCTCTTCACCACTTGAGAGTTGAAGAAACTTTTCCCCGTTTCTCCTCTTGTGTAGGCCACCACCGCAGCCAAGTGCACCCTTGGATGTGGATGTGTAGCTTAATCTGCTTTGTTACAGGTGCGTTAAGTACTTTAGTACTGTTGATTCCCTTGTGACCCTCCGTTGTGGTTTCTCCTTGATGCACCATTGGGAGTACCTCTTCCATTTTGCTATGTAGCACTATTTTGTGGTAGGCCTCCTTGCCTCCCCGAGTACTGCCATAGTACTTACTGGTAGTTTTAGGTGCGCAAATTCTAGGTCTTCAGGAGCCATACTGCTAGGCTGATACCCTCTGGTTCTGGGTGAAGCACCCTTCCATTCTGCATTGTTAACAGGTCCCTTCTTCTTGGGAACCTGTGTGCTGGTTCTTGTGCCATTTCCACTATCTGCGAGAACCAGGACTGTCTGGCCCACTGAGGTGCTATCAGTATCAGCGTTATGTTGCCGATTCTGCATTTGCTGAGTACCCAGTGGTATCAGGGGGAAAGCGTATGCAAAGCTCTTTGACCAACTTATTCATAGCGCATTCCCTTGGGACCGATGGTCCAGTTGTCTTGATGCAAAGTGTTGCCATTTTGCATTCTGGTGTGTTGCAAATAGGTCTATTTGTGGAGTACCCCTTCTGGAAAAGCTTCTCTATTTCCTGCTTGTTGAGCTCCCATTCGTGGGATGCCGACATCTGTCTGCTGAGCCGGTCTGCTTCCACATTTTCCTTTCCTGGGAGATGTATTGCTAGTAGTTCTATTTTCAGTGGGATGGCCCATCTCCATATTTCCTGTGCTAGCCCTGATAATGGTACTGATTGTGTTCCTCCTGGTTTGTTGATGTAGAACATGGTGGTTGTGTTGTCTGTTTGGACCAACACCCTGTTCCCGAACAGCTCTTTCTGAAAGGCTTTTAAGGCTAGGAATACAGTCTTTAGTTCCAGGTAGTTGATGTGTCTGATCGCATCTTGCTCTGACCATAGACCCCTCACGTTTAGCTTGTTCATGTGTGCGCTCCACCCCAGCTGGGAGGCGTCCGTTGCGATGGTCACTGTTGGAGTTGTTTGTGTGAATGGCTTCCCCTGTGATATGTTTTCCTTTTCCCACCACGCTATTTCCTGATGCACTGCGTGCGTGACAACCACAAGATCTTCCCAACACCCCTGTGGCCTGTGACCATTGTTGCTGGATCCATTCCTGGAATGGTCTCATGTGTAGTCGGATATTTGGGACTAGGTAGATGCATGACGCCTTCATTCCCATCAGTTTGCTCGCCGTCCTCACTGTCAGAACTTGCCCCTTGCGGTAATGACGTGTTTCCTTCAGTATCGCCAAAGTTCTCTTCCTGCAGGGGAACACTTTAGCCTGAATGGCGTCGATCTCTGCCCCTAAGAATATCTTGATATGTTCTGGTTCTGTTGACAATTTCTCGCAATGGATCGAGAAACCCAGTCTTGTCAGTGTTAGTATGACCTGCTGGATGTGTAGTCTGCATTGGCCGTACGAGCCAGACGTCGAGATAGGGGTATAGGTGTATCCCTTGCCTTCGTAGATGTGCTGCGACAGCTGCTAGGCATTTTGTAAACACCCTTGGTGCGGATTTGAGGCTGAATGCCACTACTGTGAACTGGTAGTGGCTTTGATTGATCACAAACCTTAGCAGGCGCTTGTGTTTGTGGTTGATGGTAATGTGTAAGTATGTGTCCTTTAAATCTATAGTAGCCATGAAGTCCCCTTGTATTTGTGGTATTAACTCTTGTAGAGAAGTCATCTTGAAACTTTGCGTTCTTATGAACTTAGATCTAGGATAGGTCTTAGTGTCTCGTCCACCTTTGGCACCAGGAAGTAAGTCGAGTAAACCCCGTTGTTCCTTTGGACCACCTCTATTGCCTCCTTGCTGAGCAGTTCTTGTGCTTCTAGCTGCAAGAGTTCCTTTGCTGAGTGTGCTCTGTTTCTTGGTTTTCTGTTCGGAGGCAGATTTTCTAACTCTATACAGTATCCGTATTGTATGATGTTTAGTACCCATTTGTCCGATGTGACCTTTCTCCATTCCTGGATGAAGTCTTATTCCCCTACCAGTGTTGAGTGTTCGAGGTACTGTTTGCCTTTGAACGTTTGGCTGCATTTTCCCTTTATGTCCTTTCACCCACCCAGAGGTGTTGCTAGGGTGGGGGCATTTTCTTTGATGAAGTCACTTGATTGAGGGCTGTTGTCCTCCTCTCCGTGTTTGTCCTCGTCCGTTTCCACGCCCTCGAAAAGACTGTCCCCGGGGCTGGTACTGCCAGTTCTGCTGCTGCTGTCCCTGCTGTTGCTGGCCTTGGTTGTTCCCTTGGTAGCCTTGCTGGAATGTTTGGTGCGATGTGGAGGGCGCGTTGCCTCCCCTACTGCCCGGTCTTCTCGTGGGTGTGCCCCTTCTCATTCTCCTGAACTGCAACGCCCCCATGGACCTTCCTGTTTATTGTCCTTCTTAAGCTGTGTCAACTTGTCGTCGACTGGCGTGACAAACAGTTGCTCTCCCTCAAAAAGTGTGTTTAAGACGTTGCTTTGCACCTCTGGCTTGAATCCCGAAATTCTGAGCCATGTGGGTCTTCTCTCACTGACTCCGACGACGCAGTTTGCCCCTCCTTTCTCCGCGCCAAGGTGTCCTTTTCGAGGAGAACCTAAGACGAACTTTGCTTGTCGAGGACTTTCACCGATTGGGAGTCCTTTTTGAAGGATCCGCTTGGTTGGCTGTCCCTGGTAGCTGTTGCTTTCGTCGAGTGTTTCGACAGCAGAGCTCCCTTCGAAGACTTTGCTTCACTTCTGTGAGTGTCGCTCGGAGAGTTTGCTTCACCCTTTCGAGTGTCGCCTGAGTGTTTAGGGGTCGACGACTCCCTTACCTCCTTCTATGTCTTCTTATGGACCTCGACGACCGTGCAATCCTCTGGTCCTTCGGCGAGGTTGTCCTCCTCTCCACTGGAGAGACCCAAGTCTCGGAGCGATGGAGGTGGCCCCTGGCCCTGCATGTTGTGGTTCACCCTTCTCTGCCTCTCCCTTACTCTGAGGGACTTCGATGTAAACGCCGAGCAGGCGTTGCAGTCTTCACTGCTGTGGTCGAGCGGCAGGCAGGCAGAGGTTGCAGACTGGATGCTGATCCTTCTGGGCGTACTTGTGTTGGCAATTGGTGCAAAACTTGAACGGTGTTTTGTCCATCCCCGCACTCAGGGTGCCCCCTGCGAGCGCATCCTCCGTCGAACGTCGAGGTTTTGGTCTCAAAACTTCTCCCTCATCGCTCCGGGTACCTGACCTGTAGTCCGGTGTAGTTGAAAACTTGCTTCTTCATCGATTTTCCTCGATTCCTCTTCCAAAACTCTGGGACTCTTCAGTAACAATCCAGACCCAACAGCGGAAAAAAGAATCTGAAGATGGCGACCAAAGGTGGGAGTTTCCGCAGGAAGCGCACCGATGTCACGGAGGACACCAAATGGTGGGACGTCGCTGCCCACCTGGGCCACGAAAAAAAAATAGAATATACTACGATTCAGGACCCAACTACAAGATGGTGGAATAATGCACAGCATAGTGAATCCAGAAAGATTAATTTATTTATTTTAAAGTTTTATACAGCGCGAACAAGACACTTACGGGTATCAGAGCGCTTACGAGGTAAATATCTTAGATACATACGTACATGGTAAATAACATAGTTTCATGACAATGATGATGTAATCACTAGGCCTGGGCGGTAAATTTCGTTCCGCTCACGGAATTTGCGATATTTTGACATTTTCGCGTTCCGCGGAGAGCGCGAAAATGTCAAAACTTTCGCAACCTGCCACGAAACTGAAGTATTTTTCTTGTTCGTGCTTTAAAAATGCATTCTCTCTCACGCGGTCACGACTTACTGGGTCCCTGCGTTCGCCGACAAGTTTTCCTATCCGTTCGCACGCGCCACAAGATGTTGGATTGTTGGTAGCCGGTCGCGCTATCCCACGAGAGTTGGATAGCGTGCGATCGCACATCACTGTGATCGCGAACAGGAAATAAGCATCGCGAGCAAGATGACCGCACACATTAGCGACCGCATGGGCAAGTTGGAGATATATTTCCCCGCGAGCATGCAAAAACACTTCGCGAACGGGCGGGAAAAGCAATCTTCGCGAAAGTTTTGCATGCTCGCGGAGATTTTGCGCTATTTCGCGATAATTTGCGAAAGTCAATTGCGCAAATTCCGCCCACCCTTAGTAATCACCATATCGTAGATAAATAGGTATATGGTGCATAACATAACGTTCCATATAGATCAAGCATAATATAGACACAATATCTGGGATACATAGAGAGAAAGTAAGGAAAATGCTACTTATCAGTATGCATTGGTTCTTGGCATGTAGAGCTGCAGATCCACACACTATGCCTAGATCGCCATCTCATGCTGCAAAACTGCATGAACACTTGAGCTGGCAATGAGTGTTGAGGCTAAAACTGAGAGAGTTTGTATGTTGCAGATTCTGGTCGGATTGGGGTAGGCTGGAGACTTGTGTATCTATAGTCGCTCCCAAATACGCTTGTGAGTTGGATGGTTGGAGATGGGACTTGGACAGATTTACTGTGAATCCAAGATCGTGGAGCAGCTGCACTGTTTTGTGAGTGTAACTTAAGACAGCTTTGTTGCAAGCTGGCTTTTATGAGCCAGTCCTTTAAGTATGAGAAAACGTGAATGTGTTTGTCTTCGTGGATGAGCTGCGACTACTGCCAGGCATTTGGTGAAAACCCTGGGTGCGGTGGAGACTCCGAATGGGAGCACCTTGAATTGATAATGTTGTCCCGCTACCACGAACAGGAGGTATTTGTGGTGAGGATTGGGTTGTGGAAATAGGCGTCTTTCAAGTCCAGAGTTGACAAAGTCGCCTTGCTGAAGGAGCGGGAGCACTTGTTGGGATGTTACCATATGAAAGTGGTCCAATTGAATGTATAGATTTAGGTCTCTGAGGTCTAGTATAGGCCTGAGAGAGCCATCCTTCTTGGGAATAAAGTAGTACAGGGAGTATACACCAGACCCTTGATATTGTAATGGGACTTGTTCTACAGCTCCTTTCCCCAACATGAGAGAGAACGTATAGTTTACCTGTCTGTGTAGTTTTGCAGTATGACGACTTTCTGGATTCACTATGCTGTGCATTATTCCGCCATCTAGTGGTTGGGTCCGGAATTATTGTATTTCTATTTTTCATGGCCCAAGTGGGCGTCAACATACCACCATTTGGTGTCCTTCGTGACGTCGACGCGCTTCCTCCGGAAGCTCCCACCTTTGGTCGCCATCTTCGGATTCTTTTATTTTTTTTCTCTTTTAATAGTCTCCCTGCTGTTTTAATAGTCTTCCTCCGGTCTCATCTTTCTGGTGGAGGAGGGTAGGATCGCTAGTGAATCCAGAGTCTTCAAGCTGCAAAACTACACCGACAGGCAAGAAGCTATACGTTTTGCAGGGTGAATCTTTCTGGATTCACTATGCTGTGCATAATCTTGGTAGCAGTTTTCTAGGTTTGTGGTGGTTGGGTGGAAGAGGAACCCTGGTTACCTTCTGTCCCACTTGCGCTTCTTTGTTTATCTGAATATCTACGCAGTAGTGCTTAGTGCTGCAAATTTCTTAAATAGGTGTATTTGCTAGAAACGCAATTGTTGCTCCTTTTTTCCTTGCTGAGTGGGCATGCATTGCTCCTTTTAATTCCTGCCCCGCTTGTTTGTGGCAGAATTGTATGGTTTGTGCAATCCATTGTGCAATGGTATTTTTGGTTACTGGTCGTCCCAAAAAAACATGCTGGCAAAAGACACAAAGAATTGCTTTGTTTTCCTGCATTCTTTTGCCCTTTCTATATAGTGCATTACTGCTCTCCAGTGTGCTTAACGCCTTTTCTGTGCTTGTGGTTGTTTTTTGTAAAAAGCTTGGTATTTGTATCGTCTAGTTTATGTGGAACCTTGACACCACCTTTGGCATGAAATGTGGGTCTGTTCTCATCACGATCCTGTCATTGTGTATTTGTAGGTAGGGCTCTTGTAGGGTTAGCGTTTGTAATTTACTTACTCTTCTTTGTAGTTTCTCCCTGATGCACCATTCGGAGAATCTTTTCCACTTTGCTACGTAGCACTTCCTTGTGTTAGGCCTCCTTGCCTCTCTTAGCACCGACATTGTACTTGCTGGTAGTTTGAGGTGTGCAAACTGTCTTCAGGAGCCATGCTGAGGCACTGGGTGCAACACCCTTCGTTTTGCATTGTTAACAGGTCCTTTCTTGTGGGGAAACCGGTGTGCAGGCACTTGTGCCATCTCCATAATCTGCATTTGTTTAGTACTTTGTGTAGCAGTGGTATCAGAGGAAAATCGTAGGCAAATGTCCCTGACCAGCTTATCTATAGCGCATTCCCTAGGGACTGTTAGCACAGTTGACTGGATGCAAAGTTTTGGCATTTTGCAAATAGGTCTATTAACAAAGTTCCCCATTTGTGAAATATCTTCTGGATTTCTTGTTGATTCATCTCCCATTCGGGGGATGCTGAGTCGGTCTTCTTCCACATTGTCCTTTCCTGGTAGATGTATTGCTATCAAGTCTATTTGTCTTGGAATTGCCTATCTCCATATTTCCTGTGCTAGCACTGATCGTGTCACTGTGTTCCTCCTGGTTTGTTGATGTAGAACATGGTGGTTGTATTGTCTGTTTGGATTAGTACCCTTTCTCCGTACAGTTGTTTCTGAAAGGCTTTTAAGGCTAGGAACACTGACCTCCGTTCTAGGTAGTTGATGTGCTTTACCGCATCCTGTTGTGACCACATCCCCTTACTTTGAGGGTGTTTGTGTACGCTCCCCACCCCATCTGGGAGGCATCCGTTGTGATGGTCACTGTCAGAGTTGGTTGTGTGACTGGTTTCCCTTGTGTTACGTTTTTTGTTTCACCACGCTATTTCGTGCTGTACTGATCTTCCCAACTCCTTGTTGCCTGGAAATATTTTTGGATCCATTCTTGGAATGGTCTCATGTGGAGGCGGATATTTGGGACCAAATGTATGCATGACGCCATAATTCCCATCCGTTTGCCCATTGTCCTCACTGTCAGAGATTGCCCCTTGTGGTAAAGACGTGTCTCCTTCAATATTGCCAAAGTTCTTTGCGCTCAGAAACACCTTGCCCTGTATGGTGTTGATCTCCGCCCCCAAGAATATCTTCACTTGTTCGGGTCCTATTGATGTCTTTCCCCAATGGATAGAAAACCCTAGTTGGACTAGTGTTTGTATGACCTCTTGCATGTGCCGCTTTCATTGATTGTATGAGTTTGCTTTTACTAGCCAGTGGTCGAGGTACGGGTATACATGTATTCCTTGCCTCCTTAGTGTGCTGCTACTGCTGCCAGGTATTTTGTGAAAACCCTTGGTGCGGACTCGAGTCCGAATGCAAGCACTGAACTGGTAGCGAGTCTTGTTGATCATACACCTTAGTAAAGGTTTGTGTTTGTTGTTGATGGGGATGTGCAAGTAAGCTTCTTTTAAGTCGATGGTTGCCATGTAATCCTCTTCCTGTAACTGGAGTATTACTTCTTGGAGAGATGTCATTTGGAATCTGAGTTTTTATGAAGTTGTTTAACTCCTTCCCTGCTCATGACGGAACCACTCCGTCATGAGCCACGGGCGCCGTGTGCTCATGACGGAGTGGTTCCGTCATGCTGCGGCCGTTGGCGGCCGCTCCGCCCACGCGGCACTGATTCCCCGCCTGTGCGGGCGATCAATGCAAGTGGGCGGAGTCGTGATGGAACCACTCCGTCATGAGCACAGCGCGCCCGTGGCTCATGACAGAGTGGTTCCGTCACGAGCATGGCGGCGCCGCAAACCCCCCAAACCCCCCCAGCGCCGCGGCAAAATTCGTGCCGCGGCAAAGGGGTTAAGAACCTTAGATCCAGAATTGCTTGTAAGGTTTCGTCCACAATTAGTATGAGAAAATAGGTGGAGTGGACACCCTTTTTTTTTTTTTTTTTTTTTTTTTTGAAACCGTTTATTGCACGATAAAAAAATTACAGGCATGGGCCTACAACCATCCGGCCGGCCGCTAGAGTAGCAAAAGGCATATAACATACATACAGTGAGAGTCTCTTGGCGGAGCAGATTGGCAAATCAGGCGATATCAATAGCGTAGGCCGCATCATTCCTAGCCCACAATACGGCTTCCTTTTGTCAAACAGAACAACACAAAAAACCACACCCGCAAGGCAACCCGCGATCCAAGTGACAGTACATGCTCCGTAATGGGGGATCCTAACCAGCAGCAAAACTCTGGAGAGGGGAATGGGAGTATAGCAGGGACTGGGGAGCCACGTGCCCACGGCTGAGGGAGGGGGTCGGCTAAGGAGATGGGGCTGGCGAGGCTGCCGGTAGGAGTGGCGGCTCACAAATACCCCCACGGTAGGCGTTCCAGGGGCCCCAGAGTTTCACCCACGCCCCAGGCTTACCCCTCGCCACATACACTACTTTTTCACGAAACATACACCAATCCATATGTTCTTTCCAGGCCAACACCGCCGGGGGCCTCTGGGATCCCCACAATTGGGCGATGTCCCGCTTCGCTATCATGTATCCCAGAGTCACCCACCGCGTCTGCGGGACCGAATAATCATTTGGTTCCCACACATTCAGCAGGCATCTCCTCGCTTCAGGCAGCAGTGCAACACGCGTAACCACACGCAAAACCTCATGCACACCACGCCAGAATCGCTCCACTTTCGGGCACTCCCACAGTATATGCATGAAAGTTGCCAAAGCACCACAGCCGCGCTTACACAATCCGTCACCAGCAAAGCCCATACGTAGAAGCCTCGGCCCCGTGACGTAAACCCGGTGAAGGATCTTAAGCTGGACGAAACGAAGGCGAGCCGGGATGGCCACCTCCTTCGGAGAGGCCACCGCGGAAATCCAATCCTCGTCGTCCAGCTCCAGCCCATCGGCAACCCAGGCCTCGCGGAGGCCAGTCAGCAGGCACGATCTGTCATTAATCAGCTTTTTATATATAAGGGAGATCGTGCTGTCTGGTACATGGCCATCCAGCACCCTGTCCTCCAGGGGGGAAGACTCCGGAATGGACGCAACATCTGGGAAGACGGAGGTCAGCGCGTGGCGGACTTGTAAGTATCGAAAGTACTCACTGCCTTGCAGCTGAAACTCCGTCTGCAGCATCTCAAAAGTCTTGAAACCCCCCCTCGTCCAGAGATCTCCCACCGTGCTGATTCCGATCGTGTCCCACTTCTCGAAGCCCTTCGATGTCCACAGGGAGCCCAACCTCTCAGACGCATATAGCGGTGACGCCCGGGTCAAACGGTCCTTCCACCCCATAGCTGCATTAGCCGCGTGCCATACACGCACCATGACACGCGTCGGTCCCGTCAGACGGGAGTCGGGCGTGCCAGAGTAGAGCGCTCGATTGTAGTCGCCACCGGGCAGGAGCATCTTGTCCATTTCAAATGCCGGGTTCAAGGCGGGCCCGTAAAGG
Organism: Triturus cristatus; assembly: GCF_964204655.1. Taxonomy (NCBI): domain Eukaryota; kingdom Metazoa; phylum Chordata; class Amphibia; order Caudata; family Salamandridae; genus Triturus; species Triturus cristatus. The sequence continues at coordinate 846,572,836 of NC_140592.1, forward strand.
CCATGATTGATTGCAGCTAGCTGGGAGGCCCAGTAATACCGTTTAATGTCCGGGAGGGCGACCCCCCCATCGTACCACGGGAGCGTCAATTTGGCCAGAGCAATACGCGGCCTCCCGTCCCAGAACAGGCGTCGCTGCAGGCCCTCCACCTCGCGGAAGTAGCGCGCTGGTACCAAGTCCATAGTGTTCTGGAGGGCGTACAGAAAGCGCGGCAAGGACATCATCTTAAACAAGGCCGCTCGGCCAAGTGGCGAGAGCGGAAGACGCCGCCAACGCGCGACATCCTCTCGCAAGCGCTGGAGGGGGGGCAACAAGTTCCGCTCATAGCGGGCCTCCGGGTCTAGGGTGATATAGATACCCAGGTACCGGAACCCCTGGGAGGCAATCTGGATCGGGCAGTCACGCGGTAGGGCCGGAGCCTCCCCGGAAAGCACATATACGCAGGATTTCGCCCAGTTGATGACAAGGCCTGAGTTACGCCCGAAGGAGCGCAAAACATCAACCAGGACAATCAGCGATTTGCGCGGGGAGGCGAGATACAAAAGGATATCATCGGCGTAGAGGGACACACGGTCCTCATACTCAGGGGTCCAGCGGAGACCACGGATAGAAGGGTGCCACCGTAGCCACTCCGCCAAGGGCTCCAAGGCCAGTGCAAACAGGAGCGGCGACAAGGGGCAACCCTGACGTGTGCCCCGCCCCAGCTCGAATGGGGCCGAGACTCGCCCATTCACCACCACCTGCGCCAGTGGGCCCGAATACAGCAATTTGACCCAGCTAATGAACCCCGGGCCAAATCCGAATTTCGCCAGCATCGCCCAGATGTATGGCCATTCAAGCGTGTCAAACGCCATGGTGGCGTCCAAGGATGCCAAGATGGCCGGCTCCCGCACAAACGGGACACGCGCGAGCACCCCGTGCAAGCGTCGCAGATTAAGAGCCGTATTGCGATGGGGTATAAAGCCAGATTGGTCTTGGTGGACCAAGTCGCCCACCACACCGACCAACCGGTTGGCCAACACCTTGGCGAGGATTTTGGGTTCCGCGTTCAAGAGCGAAATTGGCCTGTAGGATGTGACCCGCTCACGGGGTCTCCCCTCCTTGTGTATCACCACAATCGTGGCCAGACGCTGGTCCGGCGGGAGGGAACCCTGCGAGTGGGCCGCCAGGAACATCGCGCGCAGGTGGGGCGCTAGCACATCCGGGCGCAGCTTATAAAGCTCGATGGGGAGACCATTAGGGCCCATGGCCTTGCCGGACGCGACCGAGCGACTAGCCAGGGCAATTTCGTCCGAGGTGGGAGGAGCGTCTAGCGAATCCCTGTCCTCCACCGAAAGGGAGGGCAGCGCGATGTCCCGAAGCAGGGAATGGGAATCTTCCTCCGAGCAGGGGGAAACCGGGGAGTACACCTCGCGGAAGTAATCCGCGAAGCAGGAGACGATGGCTTCCGGCTCGGTGACACGCGTACCATCCATCCTCTCAATCAAAGGAACCACACGACTCGCTCTCTCCCTCTTATCCAACCACGCAATCAATTTACCCGCCTTATCGCCCACATCATACAATCGTCCCTGTTGCTCTCTACTGAGGCCCCTGGCCGCCTCCGTGACGAGGGCCCTATAGGCCGCCTGCTTGAGGTGCAAAACATGCAACTTGGCATCCGTTACCCCGCTCCCCAGGTCACCCTCCAATTCCACAATCTCGGCCTCCACCCGGGTCACCTCCTCCCGCTCACGCCTCCGGGCATGGGAGATAAAGGAGAGGGCCTCCCCTCTGAGGACTACCTTAAAGGCCTCCCACAGGGAGATGGCCGAAGGGACAGACCCCACATTCTCGTCAAAATAGCGCTGTAAGGATTTAATCAAGTCGGCACGAATAGTGGGGTCTCGTAGGTACCATGCATTGATTGGGGCCACCCTGCCCTCCCCCCTCGGGAAGACATCAAAAAGTAACAGTAATGGGGAGTGATCCGAAATACCCCGCGCCAGATGGCACACCTCTCCTACCCTCCCAGCGTGGGCCGCCGGGACCAGGATGTAGTCAAGTCGCGAGAGGCTACCATGGGCGCCCGAGTGGAAAGTGTATTGCAGCTGCGTAGGGTGCTTTAGGCGCCAGCAATCCACCAGGCCCAGTGTGTCTAAAAGGCCGGACAGCCACGCCTGTGCCCGGGGGAGGTCCCTAGGGGGGTGGCGATCCATAGACCCAGAAACTACCGCATTGAAGTCCCCCCCGACCACCAGCAGGCCACCCGGGAGGTCCAGGAGGAGGCGCCCCAGGTCCGCAAATGTAGTAGCTTGTAACCCAGGCGGGACGTACACTGACATGAAAACAATCACTCTACCCTCCATTCTACCCACCAGGACAGTGTAACGTCCCCTCTCGTCATGGCGCACCTCATCAATCTCCAGTGGAAGCGAGTTCTTGATCATGATACCCACCCCCCGCGACCCCGAAGTGAAGCCCGAGTGGGCCACCAAACGATAGCCCCGCCGATTCATGGCATGGAAGGAGTTACCTATAAGGTGTGTCTCCTGCAAGAAGACAACATCTGGCGATATACGTTTCAGGAACTGCAGGACCACACCACGCTTAATCCGATCCCCCAGGCCGTTAACATTCCAGGACAACACAGCCAAGTCCCTACCCCCCATCATACGTAGAAGCAATCAGTCGTCCCCCACAGAGCATTTCGAGAACAGTAATACAGTAAAGGGTTTGCCTTGCGGTGCAAACAAACAACACACCCCCCCCACCCAACAGAACTCCCCCCTCCCTGCATGAGCCCAGTCAGCCCCCCCAAAGTGCAGTGTGCCTGTCGCCCCATAGAGAAAGACTAACTAGTACCCCAGAGGAGGAGGGAAGCCCCCAACAGACCCCGTACGACCTCCGTAGGAGGGGAATATACACGATCGAGAAATGGTGAAGAAGTATTGTCCCGAGCAGGGCCTATTATTCACCCCTTAGTTCTGATCCGGCAGGCCCTCTCCATCGCCCGCACCCCCCCCCACCTCCCCGGCCCCGATCATCAGGCAGAGTGTCCAACCAGTCCCCAGCCGCCTCGGGGCGATCAAAGAAGTGCGTGCGACCTTCCACCTCCACCCTTAGCTTAGCTGGAAAGAGCATTGAGTACTTTAGGTTCAGGTCCCGCAGGCGACGTTTAACACCGAGAAAACTGAGTCTCTGCTTTTGGACCGCCGGAGTAAAGTCTGGGTAGAAACGCACATCCATGTTGTCAAGCTTGACCGGTCCCTGTTGCCTGGAGGTCTGCAGGATAGCGTCCCTGTCCCGAAAATTAAAAATCCGGGCAATGAGGGGCCGCGGCGGGGCACCGGCCTTCGGCCTGCCCCCAGGGACCCGATGAGCACGCTCAACCGCAAAAAACTTACTCAGGCCCCGGGGCTGCAGATGGGTAAGGATTAGATCTTCCACAAAAAGGTCGGCGGCCTCCGCCTCTCGTCCCTCCGGCACCCCCACAATACGAACATTATTCCTCCTGGCCCGACCCTCAGCATCCTCCAGTCGCCGGTCCATCAGGGCGCTCGCCTGGCCAAGCCGGCGCACCTCCTTTTGGAGGGCCGCCACATCTGTCTCGAGGCCCGTCGTGGTGTGGGTCAGGGAATCGACCCGGTCATTCGTCTTAGAGAGGTCGGCCCTCACCAGGCTCACATCCACCAGGACCGAGTCTATTTTCTGCGCTAGGGTGTCGAAGCGCTGGTCCACCGAGGCCTTCATCTCCGCGATGGCGCCCATGACGTCCCGGAGGGTCAGGTCCACCGGCTGGGCAGATGTCTCCGTCAGGCCCGCCGGGGACGTGCGCGATGTCTCCGGAGATCCCTTCTGGAGAGTGTAGCGGTCCATACTGTTGGATTGGTGCGCCGGGCCACGGCGGGTCGTCTTCACCTTCGCCCGGTCGCCATCTTGTTTGGTGGACATGCTTGCTTTCCCACCGTCGTGCCAATCTCCGCAAAAGGGCCGATAGACCCGTTCACGGGGTCCGGGGGAGGGAGGGCGGCCACCGCACCGCAGGACGATCCACAGCAGGCGGGTCAGCCGGGCACCTGGACAAGACCACACCACCGCACCCCGCTTCGCGACCCTACCTCGCTGGAGGCGAGGAGGGCGCAAAAGTGAAAGTGAAAGCGCGGGGTACGCGAGTCGCCCAGCCGTGCCCGCCGCTGTTGTTCACTTTGTCCCCGGATCGCCCCACTACTCCAATCCGGGGGGCCGGCACGGGGAAGGCCGCAACCTTCGATCGGCGCTCCCGCCGGTGTTCGGGGTCCGATTCGAACACGGAAAACGGGTGGCGCCTCAGCTCGGGTTCACCGACACAGTCCCCTCGAAAAGGACAGGATATAGTCAGGATTAATTCAGGAGGTCGCGGAGGTCCTCGGGAGCCTCGCACCTACGCGGCCATCTTGGTTGCGCGCTAGGCTCCTCCCCTCATGGAGTGGACACCCTTGTTCCGTTCCCTGTATGGTACTATTTCTATGGCCCTTTTCCTTAGAAGTTCCTGTGCTTCTTGCTGTAAATGAGAACGCTCCTTTGCCGAGTGTACTCAGCTTTTTGGTCTCTTGTTTGGAGGTGGTTTTTCTAGCTCTATACAGTAACTGTATGGTATGAGGTTTAGTATCCATTTGTCTGATGTGATCTTCCTCCACTCCTGGAAAAAGTGTTTTATCGTGCCTTCTACTGACATTATGTGCTGGAAGAACTGTTGTTGGTCTTGAGGTACTTCTTGTTTTTGTGTTATCCTTTGCTGCACCCCTAGAGATGTTGACTGGGTGTGCGTTGGTCTTACAGCGAAGTCACTTGGATGTGGGTTGTTGACCCTCTCTGTCCGTTTCCTCTGCCACGTGCGCACCCTCGAAAGGCTTGTCCTCTGGGCTGGCATTGCCCGTTTTGCTGCTGCTGGCCCTGGTTACCTCCTTGATAACACTGTTGGAAGGTTTGATGTGGTGCCATAGGTTGGTGGTTCCCCCTACCGGCTGGTATTCTTGAAGGCGTTCCTCTTCTCATTCCTGTGAACCGTAGTGCCCCTATGGACCTAGCTGTCTCATTGTCCTTCTTGAGCTAATTCAGTTTCTCGTCAACTGGAGCACCGAAAAGCTGTTCCCCGTTGAAGGGTGTGTTGAGGATGTTGTTTTGTACTTTCGTCTTGAAGCCTGAAATCCTTAGCCAGGCATGCCTTCTCTCTGTTACTCCCAGCATCAGCTGCCTGCTTGATATCTCTGCTGCATCCAGGGCCGACTTCAGACATGTATTTGCCATGTTCTGTCCTTCCTCTACCAGGTGGCTCACCCTTCTCAGGTATTGCTCAGAGAGGTGTTTTAGGAGATCATCCACTTCTTCCCAGTGCTGGTATGTTGATGAGCGCATTGGAATTGGTAATGAGCCATTGGATCGCCGCACTCCTTTCTATCTTCCTCCCCATTAGGTCCATTCTCCTGCTCTTTGTCTGGAGGTGGTTTTGTATTTGTGGGTATATTTGCACTCTTCCTAGCCATGCCTGTGATGATGGAATCCGCTGGTACGGATCCCTTAATATACATAGGGTCCTTAGAAGAGTGTTTGTACTTCTCAGTCCTTGGGGTTACTGCATTAAACATAGCAGGTTCCTTGAAGGCTTCCTTCCCCTGGTCCAGCACACTCGGGAGCATGGGTAGGAACTGGCTTCTTGTCTGTGATGGTAACATGGTCTCCAACAAGAAACAAGATTGGGGTTTCTCCTCCTCTAGCTGCACTCCATATGTGTCTGCAGCCCTCGAGGACTTGGTTATAGATTCCTATGTCGTCTGGCGGCGAAGGACTCAAAGGCTAGGATTCTACTCCCTCTTCCGGGGATTCGGCGTCTAGATCCTGCCACTGCAAGTCCTGCATCTCCGAGGATGTCGAGCCCTGGTAAGTTTGTTAGCCTTCCTCACCTTCGGCATTGCCATAATACAGCTCTTCCTCCTCCTGTTCCTAGACAGGTTCTGGTGTGGTCGGTGGTTGAATTTCGACGCACCTTTCGGCTTCGGCGGAATCATGAACTGTTTCATCTACTCGTCAAAGTCTTTCTTGCATTGCAAGATGCTTGCGATTTCGGCCTCAAGCCTTTTCCTTTTCTTCTCGATCTCGGGCGTGTGTTCGGCAGCGAGAGTTTCAGCCTCTCTCTCTTCACGTTTGTCGACGTCCTAGCCGCTTTCAACCCATCATTCTTCGACGTCGAAGCGTCTCTTTAGTGACTGTTTTTCGACGCCTTTGCCTTCTCTTGGGTTTTCGCCGTCTGGGTGTCCTTGTCAAAGGAACAGACAGGCTGTTTGTCCTTGGATGCAGTTGCGGCCGTTGAGTGTTTCGACGGCAATGCTCCTTTTGAGGACTCTCACTCTTTCGAGTATCAGTGGGGGGCCTGGGGTTTGACGACTTACCTCCTTCGGTGTTTTCTTTTCAACCTCGACTATGGCATCCTCCAGTCCTTTGGTGATATCTTCTCCACAGGAGAGTACAAAATCTCGGAGCAATGGAGGTGTCCCCTGCCCCTGCATGCTGTAGTTTGCTCTTCTTTAAACACTCTCTTACTCTGAAGGTCCTCAGAGTGAATGCCGCGCAGGCGTTGCAGTCCTCGCTTCGATGGTCGCGCGGCTGGCAGAGATTGCAAACTGGGTGTTGGTCCTTTTGCGCATACTTGTGGTGGCAGTTGGCGCAGAATTTAAAGGGAGTTTTGTCCATCACTGCGCCCAGGGAGCCCCGTATGCACATTCTCCGTAGAAACGTCCAAGTTCTGTTTTTCTCCTCTTTCGTCATCCCAGTTACGTGACTCGTAATCCAGTATGTTCTTACAGTGCTTTTTTGTTTTTCCTGTTTTCCATGGATTTTTCTCCAAAGTTGTGGAGACCCAACGGTGGAAAAAAAAGAATCTGAAGATGGTGACCAAAGGTGTGAGCTTCCAGAGGAAGCACGTAGACGTCAGGAAGGACACCAAATGGTGGTATGTCGACGCCCACCTGAGCCACAAAAAAAAAAAAAAGAAATACAATTACGGACCCAACCACTGGATAGCGGAATATTGCACAGCATAGTGAATCCAGAAAGTTTGATACTGCAAAATGTCTTGCTTGAGAAGTGCGAGATGTTCTTATGACATTGCGTGTGATCTTGGAGGAATTTTTGGGAGTGTGTCTAAGTTCCAGGCAGTCACCATATCGGATAATTTGTAGAACCAATCTCTCTGAGGTGATTGTATCCTAGACGGGTAGAAATTAGGAGACGTCCCCCAACCAGAGTGGAATGTTTGGGGGTAGTGAATGGAAGTCAGTTTGTTAATTGCAGGGGAAGTGCGTGTTAAATTGCCTCTGCCTCTTCCCTTGCCATTAGCTCTAAAACCACCTGTAAAATAACCTCTTGAGAGCAATTGGTTGTTGCTCTTGTAAGAGGGATTCTCTGTGGAAACATTTTTGGACCCACCTTTGAAAAAGGAGAGACGAAAGGATCCCCCATTCGATGGTAATTGCAAAGTCCCCATGGACTTGGCGACCTGTGTTGTCCTTCATTTTATTCTAGCTAAGTGTCCACTGTTTGGACGAAGAAGTGTTCTTTGTGGAATGGTTGGTTGAGGATAGAGGCTTGAACCTCCGGATTCCACCCTGAAATTCTCAACCAAGCCTGCCTGCGTATCAGTAGGCTGGAGTTCACTGCGCGGGCTGCTGCGTCTAAGGCGCACCTGATGGAGGTATTGGTGATTAATTTACCCTCCTGAATAAGGTCACTGGCCTTTGATTTGTGCTCTTTTTTTTTTTTAAGCAAACTTTATTGGGGTTTTTACAAAGGTTCCAGAAATCAGTGCAGCATAGCTTTGATTTGTGCTCATCGGGCAGAAATTGCATCAATTTCTCTAGCTTATCGGAATGAGCTCTGTTGTAGCAAGCTTATAAAGCTTGCGCATTAGCAATGTGAGAATGATTGGCTGGTTGCGACGCTACCCTTGCCCAAGGCATCGATTAATTTTGACTCCTAATCAAGAGGGACCTCACCTGTGGTTTGCGAGCGTTGGAAACTACAAGAGTCTAAAGGAAGCGACCTTAGATGCAAGTGGGGTCAGTAGGTGCTGGCTTATACTTTTTCTCCACCCTGGGTGCGATAATTCTTGTCCGCACAGGATCTTTAAAGATCTCGTCTGTATACTTAAGCATCCCTTTGAGCATTGGTAATGAGTGGGTAGCTCCGAGAGGAACGTATGGTTTCGAACAACAAATCCTCTTTAAGAGGCTCTTTGTGTAACTCCACCCCATGATATTGAGTGGCACTGTTAAGTAGCTCACCACCTTCATCCTCTGAGTCAGGTGATGGTGGTGGAGAATGTGGGTGTGATGAGCAAATTTAGATCAGTGGGTGAAGGTGGAATGCACGGTGAAGGGTTAGAACCCACATTCTCTTTAAAAGAATGTGGTAGTCCTCCCGTAGGCCCTTTTTCCTCTTCTCTGGCAAATTGGCATGAATATGTCCAGTGTCTAGATGTAGGACCAGTTCCTTTTGTTTCGGATCCGGAGGCGGAACGTTGAGAGAAAGCTCTTGTGATGGAGTCTTTCTTAGGGCGCTGTTTTCGGAGTTGAAAGTTTCAGCTCTGAAGATTTACTCTGCGGTAGCGAGGGAATAGTCACCAAGACATGTTTGGGTTTCGATGCCAAAGGTTTTGGCTCAGCACTGGAATGGGGCCTACTCGAGCCTTGTGGTTCAGTGTCAAGCCCGGGGCGTCCAAAACTTACCGGTGCCGACCTTGGCTCGAGGGCAAAGGAAAGACCAGAGCCTTTTTCTTCTTGTATTGCTGGGGCACGGGGTTTCTGTACTCACAGTACACTGACGCGGTGTAACTTGCTTCTGTTCTTCCACGTCAGTCGGCCTTGGAGATATGCTTTGCTTCTTCTGCTCTTTGAGCGTGGAACTCTTCTGTCGGAATCTTCACCGAAGACGTCTGGTGCGGAGCAGCTTTGATGTTCCATTTCGGGAGGTCGATCCAGATGGCCACGAAGCGCCTTCTTGGATCAACACAATCGGCACGCGTCGCAGTCTTGTTCCATCATGTTCAGGGGATAGGCATAGGTTGCACACTTTGAGCAAGTCTGTGCGCGGAAACTTTGCACGGCACCCAGGACAGAGCTTGAATGAGTCCGTTCCATCGACCGCTAGCGAGCCAGACACGGGTAGACCCAACAGCCCTCCACGAGTTTTCCTATCTAAGACCTTTGAGTCAATCAATCAATCAATATCAACTTTATTCGGTAGTTTTGAAAAAACACCATAAAAGTTCAAATAGAATAAAAACACAGTTACAATTGTATAATAAAAAAAAAGGTTAAAAAGATTATTAAAATGTACATTTTTGGGCACCGCCAGCAATACATGGAAGTAAAAAGTGCATCACAATTTCATTAGGGCAAATTTTTCCAACATGTGCAAAGACGTACAGTTTTTCTGTTATCTCAGTCCCTTCGTTAATATGTATAAGCGATGTTGTTCGAGGTTATAAATTTGTGCGGTGGCGTATACAAAATTTAAGGTAAGATACAATCGCTTTCGCATAGTTTTCATTTTCCAGAAATTGTAGTGCCAAATACGCTGGGCGACATTGACGGAAACCCCAGAACTTCAAGATAGGGAGTATCCAGCGCTTCCGGGGCTCACTATAGAATTTGCAGAATAACATTGTGTGTATCGTTGATTGTGGCGATACCAAATCACAAGGGCACATAGAGGTGGTAGAAGTCCTGACATTTTGCTCAGGAAATAGAACTAGTAGATGGAACAAATCAAGTCTGAAGCGGGTAAGCAGCATTCTTTCAAACTGTGTTATTTTAAAATTTAGGTAAGGTTCAGCAGAAAACGCAGTCTGGACTAGCAGGGAATGTTGGACTGATGGCTTGTGGACCTCGGATAATAAACGTAGCTGACGTAAATGAGTTAAACACTCCCTTTTTAAGGTCTTTTTAGGGATTTCCTCTATCAGCGATGGATGGTCAAAGTATTTCCTATATCCAAGATCTGTCAATAACGCTTTGACGTACGACAGCCATTTGATTTTCTTAGCGTGGTCTAGCGTTAAAATATCTTGTATAATCGTCCTGGTCAAGTGGCATTGCTCGGTAACCCATATTCTGCGCCACAGCATTATTGGTTGTAATTTTATGATGTCAGTGATGTAGTCAATGCCCAGCTCAGAGTGGCAGGCATAGGTGGAGCAGGTTTTGGGCACCGCCAGCAAATATCTAAGGAAAGAGTTCTCTATTGTTTGTATTGAGTCCACGTTTTTAAAACCCCAGATCCCCGCCCCATATGTTGCAGTGCTTACACATTTTGCGTTATATATTTGCACTAGTTCTTTAATTGGTCTCTGCCCCAATCTCTGCGAGAAGGTTTTTAGTGATGATGTCTCTCGGAGGAAAATCAATTTTCTTGTATTAATGGCTGGAGTCCATTTGAATTTTTCGTCAATGACAATCCCTAAATAGGGATAGGTTTTAGTCCTATCCAGGTGTTCGCCCTGCGCCATTAACTTCCTGTGTTTTACGTTTCTTTGCTCCCCTGAGTGCATTGTGTACGTTTTTTTTGCGTTTAGTTTCAGGTTTAAACTTGCCATAAAATCACAATATCTGTTCAGGGCCATTTGTAATTCGTTTGATGTTCTTGCTAGGATAACTGCATCGTCGGCATATAGAAGTACTGGTATCTGCCGACGAACTGTTGCCGGGAGGTCCTTACTGCCTTGTAGCATGGCAACCTCTAGGCCATTCGTGTATAGGGTGAATAAGAAGGGGGCCAATACGCACCCCTGCCTGACCCCCTTTTCCACTCTGAAGAAGTTAGTGAGCTCGCCCTTTGTCCCAAATCTTACCCTGCCAGTGGTGCCTGTATATAGTTCGCGTAAGAAATCCACAATTGGCGTAGGAACGCCCATTTTCAAGATTGTATTCCACAGCATTGAGTGTGACACGCAGTCAAATGCTGCGGAAAGATCGACATAGGCCATGTGGAATGAGGACCCTTTGGCGTCCAGGTATTTGCTCGCCAGTAGGGACAGGTTTAGAGCCTGGTCAGTTGTTCCTAGTCCCTCCCGGAAGCCATATTGTAGATCGGAAATAATTTTGTGTTCTAAGGCCCACTCCTGGAGGCGGTCAAGTAATATTCGTCCTGCCATTTTGCCTAGGGAGTCCAGGAGGGAGATCGGCCTATAGCATATTGGACTATTTCGATCTCCTTTCTTGAAGATAGGTACCAAGATTGATGTTTTCCAGGATTCCAGGATACCTACTTCAGTGGTGGCGTTCAAGACGTTAGTTAGTAGCGGGGTCCAAAGATCTGGAAGGTGTTTAAAAACGTCAACCGGAACGCCGTCCGGGCCTGGTGCTTTGGCTGTTTTTGAAGATTTTAAAGCTTTTTGGACCTCTTCATGGGAGAAGTGAAGATTTAACGGATAGACAATTTGTGGTAGAGGTTCAGGCTGATCTGTGTCTTCGGTCGGGTCTATGGCAAAGACTTTAGTAAAATGGTTCACCCATTCGTGTTGGCTTATAGATACATCAATTGATGGAAGGTTGGATTTCTCTGTTAGGAGTGGGGAACGAACTATCTGCCAGAACAAAGCACTATCGTTAAGTTCCGAGCTTTGGATCAGTTTTGACCATAGTTCAGCTTTTACTTCCTTTTTCCTGTTTTTTAGGGCGGCTGTATACTCTTTTCTAAGTCTGATGATTTCGACTCTGTCCTTATGTTTACTGTTCAGAGCTTCCTTTAGGCGTGTAGATGCTTTAGTACATGCTGTATCAAACCACCCTTTCTTCAGTTGGGGCCTTTGTTTGTGCTTTTTAGTCAATTCTTTTTGTATGGTTGTTGTAATTGATAGAAAGCTTACTATAGTTTCACTAGGGTGGGTGGTGGAATCCAAGCAGTTAATAATATCCGTTTGGTTATTTGTGACAATTTTTTTTGTTGTGGCTTCTTTATCAATATTACCCCACTTCAATGTAAAGCCATTCAAAGAGCCTAGCTCTAGATCGCTTTGATTTAGAGCGGTCAGAATGTCATATGGCTTATTCTTTGTTCTTTCAGCGAGGACCATGATAATGGGGAAATGGTCACTTAAGGGGTTGTTAAAAACCTTAAAATCTTCTACGATGGATCCTATGGGTGATGAGATCAGTATAAAATCAATTATACTTGTTAAACCTCTTCCGTTGAATGTGGGCTGAAATTGAACAGGTGGATTCTTTGTTTCGTTAGCAAAGTTTAGTTCTAGTTCAGCCATGAGTTCATTCATTTTTTCCCCCCCATTAGAGTGTGTAAAATGCGTGAGGTTTGTATCGGACTCATCACTAATACCACATTTATTATTGTCACTATTACTGCATAGATGTAAGTTGAAATCTCCGCCCCAAATTGTTATGCATGCCTTTTTGATGTGAATAGTTCGTTGCTTTTGTATTATTGCGGAGATCTCTGGGAGTAGCGTGTTCATAGCAGAGTTGGAGAGGTTATTATAAAAGTTTATAATAAGGTAAAGTCTTTGTTTGGTGACCTTAACTGCTATGATCTGAAAATTTGTATCTAAACTTATGGGAATTATCTCATCCACGGAAAGGGTGTTTTTGATATAAATAACTAAGCCTCCGCTATTTCTGCCAGAAGTTGATTTCGTCGCAGGTGACCAAAAAGTTTTAAAGCCTAGTATATGTATAGGCCTTATTGCCCACGTCTCCTGAAGACAGATACAACCGCTCAAATTGATCTGGCTTAGGAAGGCGGGGTCGATTTTCTTTGCGGAGAGACCTGCGATATTCCAGTAGGTAAAATGAAACTGCAAAGTATCTAAGATAGAGTCAACTGGATTGCCTGCTTTAGCCCTCCGTTCGATGATTTCCTGATTAGTTTGGGTCGGTGTTGCAATTGTAATAACTTCATAATTGATTTTTGAGCACTCAGGTTTAATGAGAGGAAGAGGCAAATGCGTAGGAGTTATTGCAAAGGTGGGATATGAGTTAGATGATGAAGTTGGGTTCGTTTTGGATAATTGTGTGAATTCCCCAATATTGTAAGGGTTGAAAAGTCAATCGTTAAAATCTAAACCAGAAAAGGCATTAAATCTGTTATATATTGGGATGTTAAAGGAAGTAGCTAGCGGGGGAACTGGTTGTCTCCATCGATTATCTCCATTCTCTTGATGGGGAGTATCAGAGAGATAAGGATGGATAGATGGGGGTATGGACGTTTGGCTCTGATGCCACTGGACCGAGCCTGTTGGGTATAGAAACTTAGAGTTCTGGTGAGGGATGGAAGGGTAAGAGGTAATAGGATAAGGTCTTTCTAAAAAAGGATTAGTAGGGGCAGACGGGATGTTGGTGGTTGTATTTAGTAAATGCCTGTAGAAATAACCTAATGGGAGAAGGGTTGTGTTGAATTCCCAAGTAGAGGGTGGTGGTGCTTTGGCTAGTGTCTTTTCAGCCCACTGGGGGTTTCTGAAAATAATAACTACACAATCCCCCTCGAATTTTTTCCGTAAGGGGCCTATCCAACCTACTCTTTGCGTGTGGGAAATTTCCCCTACACATTCTATTGGGAAGTTACAATTCAGGCTTAACCAATGAAGTATCTTATTTTTCAGGGATGTTGTTGTTTCACTCTGTTCTTGCTTAAGTGTTGGAACGTTTACCAATACAAGGACGTAGGCTCCGCATTCAGGTGGAAGGGTAATGCGTGCCGGTATCTGTCTAGATTTATAAGGTTGTTCGTATGGTATCTTTGGTTGCTGGGATTTTGCATTAAGCTGATTTAGTTGTGTAGGTTTCTGCGCTGGTTTCTGTGAACCTTTCTGGGATGGTATAGAGGTGCTTACCGTTTGTAAGTTGGCTGTTTGAGTGTTTAAATTAGTGATAAGTGATGTTATATTGGGCGTGGGAAGTTTGCTTTCGGCAATTATACTGTTACTGTGAGAATTTTGTTTCGGGAGGGTTATTAACGTCGATATGGGTTTCTTGACTGTGACTGTCTTAGAATGGGTGGAAGTCGTGGGAGCCAGAGGAGCTAAGGTGGTAATGGGTGGCATAAGGTGACTAGTGTTGCTGATTAATCTTGCCATCTGTTTTTCGATATTATTTAAGGTTCGCTCTATTGGTGTTAGTTGAGTTTTTATAAGGTCCTTAATTACATCTAGTACTTGTGAGTTAAGCTCAAGATAGTTCGAGTTGGTAGCACCATACCCCCTGTGATCGTCAGGCGGTACGGTTGCAACAGAGGGGTCGTCCGCGTTTCCCGATGGTGAGTAGCTTGTGTTATTCCGGTTATTATTGCGGGTCGTCTTTTTGGACCTCAGGCGCCTTGGTGTATTTTTTTGCTTGATCTTGTTCTTGACTACTAGTCTTGTACTATCTTCATTAGGAAAAGGACCCTCCCTTATCTCCTTATCAGTTGTTGTTGGAGGAGCTACTATTAGAAGTGAGGGCTGGGTTAAGAATTGTGGCCCGATCGCAGTTGGTAGTTGACTTTGGGTGATTTGGGTGGGGCTAATCATCAAAGTTGGTGTTTTTTCGAGATCATCCAAGGTATCTTCTTCAAGTGATAAGTGGGTGACAGATAGATCAACGCTTGTTGGTATGGTATGAAGTTCAGCACGTGTTTCGCGCAGTAATGGGACATTTATTTCCTGCTGGGTGGGTGTTTTAGCTAGGGCCAAAAGGCCCATTGAGGATCTACGTGCTGCTGCGAGGTCCTGGGAGACGCGTCTCTCTAAGAGGACTATCCCCTGATTGATCGCGTCATTAGCTTTACTGATGAATTGATCGATCGGCCCGATTATGGGACCCGCTCCTTGTGCTGTTTTATTCCTCATTGCCCTAGTTGTCATAGTGGCAGCTATAATTATGGTTATTATAATCTTACCGGGGCCACGCTGCAGGATGGATAAAGTTGGATTTAGTGGGGATGACAATGGATTAGCCCAGACCAGACTTGCCCAGGCTTGAACAGGCCCGCCCTTGGCCCGGGCGTCGACCCGCGATGCGCGTTGGCAGCCTTGCTTAAGACTGTAAGTGGTGAAAGGGGGCAGGGCACTGGGAGGGGGCGCGGCCCGCGCGGGAAGAGAAAACAGCTGATGGTACTTACGCTGTGGCTCGCAGTCCCGGGGCCGCGCCTCGCACCTCCTCTGCGGCCGCGCTGGTTGAACTCCTTCCTCCTTGGGCAGGTAAACAGATTTGTTGGTAGGCTACTCCTGTAGCGAGTTGTGGGCAAAGTCCAGAACAAATACACAGACCTCTATGCAACGACAGTCAAAGATTGCACGAATGACAATAGACTGGGAACTGTAACAGCAACAACTTACTTTTGGAACGTAATATCAAGGGGAGAGCCCAGCCCGGCCTGGTCGGCCCCGGACGGCCACAGACGGCCCGCCCTTTAGCCCGCGCGCGGTCCCGCGACGCGGGAGACACGGCGATCTTTTGTGCGCCTCCTGGCGCGAAACCAGCAACGCGGCTCCCCTGGCGCTTTGAATGATGGGGAGTGTAGTCCCGTCCCCGCTCCGCGGCCGCAGATGGTGTTAGCGGCGGCGGGGGACGGAAACACTGCAGAAGAAGGCAATTTGGCAGCGTGGAACGTTTGGATCCCAGGTAGGTCCGCAAGGTCTCAGGAGCAAGAAGAAACCCGCTCAGCCGCAGTCACGGCGATCTTTTGTGCGCCTCCTGGCGCGAAACCAGCAACGCGGCTCCCCTGGCGCTTTGAATGATGGGGAGTGTAGTCCCGTCCCCGCTCCGCGGCCGCAGATGGTGTTAGCGGCGGCGGGGGACGGAAACACTGCAGAAGAAGGCAATTTGGCAGCGTGGAACGTTTGGATCCCAGGTAGGTCCGCAAGGTCTCAGGAGCAAGAAGAAACCTTTGAGTCTAAAGGACATGCGGAGAATGGGGTACGCAATCGAGAAACAATACCATTGAGGGTAGTGGATTGCGCAATGGGAACCCGAGAAACTGTGCCAAACGGGAGTGCAGCAATTCACATCCGGACCTGATGGCGGAAACTATCTAACAATGGAGTCTATGCCCATGTGTAGTATCACTGAAAGGAGTCGCCTACCTTGTGACTGGAAAAGACTTCTTCGAAGAAAAACAAAGTGCAAACATCCGGACCCATCACAAGAGGGCAGGCTATACAGCTCACATGCCTCGTACATACAGGTTTCCTTGATTGCCTATCTTTCACTCTTTATATATATATATATATATATATATATATATATTACCTCATGAATTGCTCTATTCCTCGTACAGAACGTAAAAACATTTAACGATGCAGCTCAGGATCTCGCTTACTCTGCGCGCCGATGTAATGGCTACCAGAAAAGCGGCCTTCCAAGACAAATGCTGCAAGGAAGCTCTATGGATGGGCTCAAAGGGCGGGCCCATCAATTTGGATAACACCAGGTGCAACTCCCACAGAGGAGAAGGGGGATACACCTTCTTCAAACCCTGCAAGTAGTCCTTGACCACCTGCATTTTGAAAAAGGAGGGCTGACTAGGAGATCTCCTGTACGCTGTAATGGCAGATAAATGGACCCGGATAGAAGCATACTTTAAACCTGATCTTGCTAAGTACAGAAGGTAAGGGAGAATGACATCCTCCTGCCCCTTCGTAGGATCAAGGTGATGTTCTCTACACCAAAGAAAATACCTCTTCCACTTGAACGCATACGACGCTCTTGTGGAGGGTCTTTTCGCTTCTTTCAAAATATGCATACAATCAGGAGGCAGATTCAAATGTCCGTATTGCAGGACCTCAGGAGCCATGCTGCCAAGCTCAGTGAGGGAAGGTTGGGATGAAGAATCCTCCCGCCCATCTAGGTCAGCAGGTCCGATCTGCAAGGCAGTCTCCTGGTGGAAGTACCGACAGATGAAGAAGGTCCGGGTACCACCACTGCCGTGGCCAGTCTGGAGCAATCAGAATCATCGTCATGCTGGATCTGAGAAGCTTGGACACCACCTTCGGGATCAGGGGCAGAGGAGGAAAGGCGTAGGCATATGTCCCTGACCAGTCCATCAAAAGCGCATTCCCCCTTGTCCCTGGACGGTGGAATCTGGACGCAAAGGCGTGGCATTTTGTGTTTTCGTCGTCTGCGAAGAGATCTATCTCTGGACGACCAACGATGGAAAAGGTCCACCAGCAGCTTGTGGTGCAGCACCCAATCTGGCTGATCTTCGAAGTGCCTGCTGAGTGAGTCTTCCTTGATATTGAGCTCTCCTGGAAGGTGCACTGCCACTACCGAGAGGTTCCGGGTGAGAAGCCAGTGCCAGATCGCCTGAGACTCCAGGGAAAGAGGACGTGACCGAGTTCCGCCCTGTTTGTTTAGGTAGAACATGGTCGTCGTGTTGTCGGTCTGGACCAGGACCGAATCAGACTCTATTGCCGGTAGGAAAGCTTTCAGAGCAAGGTGGACTGCTCGGAGCTCCAGCATATTGATGTGGTAGGTCTGTTCCTTCGCCGACCACCGCCCTTGTATCTGAAGGCACCCCATGTGTGCCCCCCAGCCTTGCAGAGACGCGTCTGTCACCACCGATTGCACTGGAAGTGGCTGGTGAAAAGGGACTCCCACCATCAGATTCCGCTGCTGAGTCCACCATGTGAGGGAGGATCTCGCCGTCTGGGAGAGACAGATCTGATCTTCCCAGCGACCGGTCGACTGATCCCACTGGTCCTCCAGAGTTTGTTGCAAAGGCCGCATCCTCAGCCGTGCGTTGGGGATAAGAAAAATGCAGGACGCCATGGATCCCAGCAGGGATGCCACCTGTCGGACTGACGGGTTCTGCACCTGGAGCAGGAGTCTGCACTTCCGTTTCATTGAGGACAGTCTCTCCTCCGAAGGATACGCTCTTCCCACGCTTGTGTCCAGAACGGAGCCAATGTAGTGGATGGTTTGGGTGGGCTGCTGCACTGACTTCTCCATGTTGACATGAAGGCCGAGATCGTGCAACTGTTGCAGACAGATCTGGAAGTCTTGCCTCACCTGCTGCTGGGATGGACCTTTCAGCAGCCAGTCATCTAAGTATGGGTAGATGAAGAGACCTTTTCTGTGAAGAAAGACTGCCACCACTGCCATGCATTTGGTGAAGACTCGCGGAGCCGACTTGAGTCCAAAGGGCAGGACCTTGTATTGGTAATGCTTGTGGCCGACCACAAACCGCAGGTACTTGCGATGACGCTTTGCAATGGAAATGTGGAAGTACGCATCTTGGAGGTCCAACGAACACATCCAATCCCCTACTTGTAGATGTGGACATATTTAATGAAGTGCCAACATCCGAAACTTCTCCTGGACTATGACCTTGTTCAGAAGACGAAGGTCCAGGATCGGCCGAAATTTGTGCTCTTGATCTTTTTTGGGGACCAGAAAGTACCTGGAGTACACTCCCTTTCCAATTTGAGAAGGCGGAACCTTTTCGATAGCCTGCTTTTGAAGAAGGGCCCTCACCTCCTTTCCAAGCAGCTGTAACTGGTGAGGATGGGACTTTTTTGGTGGTATGTCCTTTGGAAGCGCACGGAAACGAAACATATATCCATTGCGCAGTATATTCAGCACCCAGCGATCTTTTGTGATGCTGTCCCACTCTGCCAGATGTTGTGAAGCACTTCCTCCCACTGGAGTGGGCAACGGCGGCAGAGGAAGCCACTGCTCATGACTTCCCTCCTCTCGCCGTGGTAGAGGACTGCTGTTGGTTGCCCCCTCTACCTCTGTTGGACTTTCCTCCCCGATATTGTGACTTTCCCTGGGCCTTATTCTGGGACCACTGAGGGGCTTGAACCCTCTGTTGAGGCCCCTTGCGCTGGTTGGGTCTGTAGCGGCGTCTGAACTCTTTCTTTTTCTCCAATCTAACCGCCTTGAGGGTGTCCAACTCGGTCTTCATGCGACCCATCTCTTCGTCCGCATGCGTGTCGAAGAGAGAAGAGCCAGATAATGGAAGGTTCAAGATTCTCTGCTGCGCATCTGGTTTCAGCCCTGTTAGTCTCAACCAGGACGATCTCCTGGCGCATACTCCATGCGCGTAAGAATGCGCGTAAGAATGCGCTGATAGCACCGCTCCATCCGCCGCCGTGCTAATAGTCTGATTAGCCACCAAGGATCCCTCAGTGACTATCTCCTCGAAATCCTTTTGGTCCTCCGTTGGGAGCTTGGATTTGAACCACTCCAGAGAGTCCCAGAGAGCTCTGTCATAACGGCCGAGCAGCGCAGCCACGCTGGAGACCTTAAGGGATGCAGCCGCCGACGTGCAGGCTTTGCGACCCCACGAGTCCTGAGATCTGCTCTCTTTATCTGGTGGTACAGAAGAAGATGACGATACTGCGTGAGTCTTCCTTGCCGCTACTATTACCGAGTCTGCAGGAGGGTCTATCTTAACAAAGACCGGATCAGAGGTAGCCGGCTTATATTTCTTAAGGATGCGAGCCGGCACCGCCTTGATGGTTGCTGGAGTTAAGAAGGTGTCCATGACCGGTTCCAGGAACCAATAGAAGCAGCGGTCGAGATGCAGTCTTCTGATGCAAAGTCTCGAAAATCACCGTCGTCGTGACTTGCGGGACTGACATCTCAATGTTGAGCTTCTGAGCCCCCCTCTGCAGAACCTCATGGTAAGTGTTGATATCGTCTATGGGAGAGACCCTGGACACTGGGCTGTCCGATAGCATGGGGGAGTAGTCCCTCTTTGAGGATCGGGTGGAAGAAGTCGAGGAAGTAGATGGTGTTCTTCTACCTCGTCGATGATCACGGGCCCGTGATCTGACTGCACGATCTTCTCGCCTGGGGGAGCGCGATCTATGGCGCTGTCTCTCAGGTGACTTCTCGCGTGGTTGCCTGGGAGGGCTCACTCTGTCCACTTCGTCCACCAATCTTTGAAGTGGGGATCTATGCGCCAGACTGGCATACTCTTGAATCCTCCTTGTAGCCCCTGAGTCCTGCCAGTGACGTACGGGCAGCAGCCATCTGGGCGACAGTGGAACCGCAGAAGTGGTCTCGCGTTGTCTTGAAGGAGACCTGCGGACATGGCTAGCCACTTCCCTCCGTGAGAGACCTTGCGGAGTAGCTGACCTTGGAGAAGCCCACTTGGATGAATGAGAGGACGAATGGCGCGAAGCTGACTCCGTCACTAGGACCACCGATCCATCCTCAGACCTCACCGAGGCCTGTTTCGACGTCGAGCGTGCTCTCGACGTCTATCTGGGCTCCTGCCTTCCTGCTTGTCGGGCCTCTCGTCTGCTCGACGTCGAACGCCGTATCGGCGGCGACCTGTGCCGAGAAGAATGATGCCTCGACGTCGAACGGCGATGTGACGCCGACGGCGGAGGGACTCTCACTCGACGCCGAATGTCGTCTAGACGACGGCGGAGCTGTGTCAAATCTCGACGGTCTGCGCGACGACGGCTGAGGGGTATTTCTCATCCTCGAAGCCGAACGCCGTTGAGACGACGACGGAGACCTCATCCTCAACGCCGATAGTCGCCTGGTTGACGACGGCGGAGGAGTCTTCGCTCTCGATGTCAATCGCTGGTGGAACTGCAACGACGGAAGTGAGCCTGCCCTCGAGGACGGAGGGGTGACACTCCTCGACGCCGAGTCGACGACGGCGGAGGATCTCTGCTCCTCAACGCCGATTGTTGCCGGGTTGACGACGGCGGAGGGTCTCTGCTCCTCAACGCCGATCGTCGCCGGGTTGGCGACGACGGAGGAGTCTTGTCTCTCGACGCCGATCGTCACCGGGTTGACGACGGCAGAGGGGTCTTGTCTCTCGACGCCAATCGTCCCCGGGTTGACGACGGCAGACGAGTCTTCGACGTCGACGACGTACCTTTTCTCGACGGCGAGCCCGCTGTCGAAGGTCTTTTCTTGGAAATATGACACACCTGAAGGTCGCGAGGACTTGCTTCTAGAAGGCGTTCTAGACCTCTTGGAGCCCTTCTTTACCGGAGATCTTCCTCTAGATGGTTTACCTGCCAGGCCATACAGGCAAATTCTTTCCCTGTCCTTCAAAGTTCTTCTGGATAGGTTCTGGCAGTGAGGGCAAGTCGTAGGATCATGGTCCTCCGGTAGACAAAGGATACAGACCTTATGAGAATCAGTCTTGGCCTTCTTTTTGCCACAAGAAGGGCAAGGGTCAAAAAGAGATGGCATTTTAAGATATTAAAAAATGCCCAAACCGGTCAAAAAGGACAGCCTCTTACTTTAACTGATGAAAAACGTCGAAGTAAAGAATAAAAGTTGTGAAAAGTGAAAATATTTTCTGACAAAAATCAGAAAAGAGTGGAGCTGTGTTGCCAGGATCCTTCCTGAAGGAGCCGGAAAGAACAACTGACCTGTCACCCCTGAGGCATGATGGGAAGTTGGGGGTCAGGTGTGCCTTAAAGGCACGGTGTCAGTTTATTGCTATGCAGCTACAAGTTAGCTTTTCAGTCTTTTTAGACTGGGTGTTTGCAATGCAGCCTGGGAGCTTCCTATGCTTTCAGTGATTTGGGAGGATTTCTACTGTGTGCTGAGCATTAAAACAGTTTCTAAAACAAGTTTTGCTATTGTTTTCTCCTGTTTCTAATGCAGGTTTTTCATGTATGGTAGAGAATCCTTATGGCATGATTCAGCTCTGGTGTTTAGTAGGCTGCAATTGCTTGTGTGTGTGTGTGTATATATATATATATATAATATATATATATAGAGAGAGATACATATAGGGATATATATGTGGGGCACATATAATATAGTGTTTCCGGGGTCCCACGCATGGGCGGGAATATTCTAATGCTTATGACTATTGATGAGGATCCCCCTGGAAGAGAACTAATCTTTTCCACTTGGCTGCATAGCAGGCTCTAGTGGTGAGACGTCTAGCCTCTTTAATAACGTTCATACAGTCAGGGGGAAGGTTAAGGTAACCGAATTCTAAGACCTCAGGAGCCAGATCGCAAGGTTGAGATGAGCTGGGTCCAGGTGTCTGATCTCTCCACGGTTCTGGGTTAAGAGGCGTGAGGAGAGGTGCAGTTTTTGGTGCTGAACTACAGAGCTCCAGTAATGTGGTGTACCACGGTTGTCTGGCCCAAGTTGGAGCAACGAGAATGAGAGTCAGTGAGTGTTGCTGTAGCTTTCGCACCACCAGTGGAATGAGTGGGAGGCGGAAAAGCGTACACAAATCTGCCTGACCTATTCATCCATATCGCATTGCCTTTGGACAATGGGTGTGGAAATCTGGCAGCAAAGCTTGGGCATTTGGCATTTTCTTGTGTGGCGAAAAGGTCTGTGTGGTTGCCCCACATTAGAAACAAGCATTGGCATAGCCAATAGGTCTCGCCTTTGGAACCTTATAAGTGTTTAGCTATGCAACAGTTGCATAACTAAATACTTATAAGGTCCCAAAAGCGAGACCTATTGGCTATGCAAAGCGGCCTTGCGGGCGTGAAAATGAAAGTGATCACGATCAAACATCAAAGCGGCTGCGAAAGTGAAAGTAATCGCGGTAAAGCGCGGCACGCGCGCACATGCACTGTAGCTCTAGGCTGGCCTGGTAGCACTTTTTGGAGCCCTCTCAATAAGTCTCGCCAGACCAGCGCATGCGCTGGGTCAGGCGAGACCTAAAAATGGTTGAAGAACTTGTGGATTAAGTTCCCACTCGTGAATCTGTTGCGTTTGACGGCTTAACAGATAGACTCTGCTGTTTTGGACTCCCGAGACATGTTGGGCAAGGAGAAAAATGTTCTGCGGTATAGCCCATCTCCAGTTGCTTTGTGCTAGTTGAGAGCTGTAGAGAATGCTTTCCGCCTTGTTTCTGTATGTAGTACATGGCCGTCATGTTATCTGTGCGGACTAGGACAGCCTTGCCAGATATTTGCTTCTGGAATGCCTTTAGGGCTAGGAATATGGCTAGTAACTCCAGGTGGTTGATGTGGAGTAATTTCTGTTGAGTCCACCTGCCCTGCGTGGTGTGATGTAAAAGATGAGCTCCCCAGCCAGAGAGCGATGCGTCCACTGTGAGGACGATCTGTGGAACTGGCTCTAGGAACAGTCACCCTTTGGAAAGGTTTTTGGTGTTTCACCACTGCAGAGTGATGAGAGCGACCGTCTATCAACACCAGATCTGTTAACTGACCTTGAGCCCGGTTCCATTGGAGCGGACGCATCTGGAGTCTCGTGTGAGGCACTATGAATATGCAGGAGGCCATCATCCCTATGAGTTGCATGAACACTCGAGCTGGAAGAGAGGCTGAAATCTGGTTATGAGGGTTTGTATGCTTGCTATCCTGGCTGGACTGGGATAAGCGAGCTCTTTTGAGGTATCTATTTTGGCACCTAGGTACTGTTGTATGTGGGACAGTTGTAGATGAGACTTTGCGTGGTTTACTGTAAACCCCAAGTCATAGAGCAGTTTAATAGTGGCGCAAGTGTGGTGTACACACTGATTGTATGAGCTAGCTTTTATGAGCCAGTCGTCCAAATATGGGAAGACGTGAATGTGTTGTCCTTAGATGAGCTGCCACTACCGCCAGGCACTTGGTGAATACCCAGGGTGCTGTGGTGACTCCGAAAGGGAGTACTTTGAATTGGTAGTGTTGACCGTCTACTACGAACCTGAGATATTTCCTGTGAGATGTGTGAATGGGAATATGGAAGTAGGAGGCCTTGAGATCTAGAGTGGCAAGGAAGTCGCCTTGTAAAAGAAGAGGAAGGACCTGCTGAAGTGTGACCATGTGAAAATGATCTGAGTGTATGTAGAGGTTTAGGGATCTGAGGTCAAGAATAGGTCTCAGAGCCGTCCTTTTTTGGTATGAGAAAATACAGAGTAAACTCCTGTGTTTTGTTGGTGCAGAGGAACTGGTTCTATTGCACTCTTTTGTAGGAGGGAGATGACTTCCTGCTTGAGCAGTGATAAATGTTCCAATGACATTGGGCGCTGTTTGGGTGGTATGTTGGGGGGGGGGGGGGGTAGAGGTGAGTTCTAGACAGTAATTGGAACGATTTGTCTCACCCATCTGTTTGTGGTGATGTTGCTCCGAACAGGCAGGAACTGTTGTAATCTTCCCCCAACTGGAGTGGAATGGGCCGGGGGGTGGCTTTGGGGAGTCATTGGGTAGGGGTGGATGCAGAGCGGGTGTTGGTCTGGCCTCTACCTTTGTTATTGTTGCCTCTGTAGCCTCCTCTCTGGAAACCTCAGGTGAATGTAGACTGGGTGGGAGTCTTTCAAGAGGTGAAGGGGTTGTCAGAAGAGTAGCCTCAGAAGATGCCCTTGTAAGAGGAACGACGAAAGGAACATCTGGGAGCTTGCGATTGCAATGCTCCCACTGATTTAGCTGTATCCGTGTCCATTCTTTTAAAGGGATGAATCTACTTTAGGGCCAATAGGTGTTCCTGATCGAATGGTTGGTTTAAGATGGAACTTTATACTTCAGGTTTAAAACCTGAAATGCGTAGCCAGGCATGTCTACGCAGAACACTGGTGTGGACAGCTCTTGAGGTGGGATCCGCCACATCCAGCACGTAACAAATGGAGGTGTTGGTGATAAGTATCCCCTCCTGTGTAAGGTGATTGGCCTGGTCCTTCTATTTGTCAGGGAGGTGTGGCAATAGGGTTTCTAGCTGGTCGTAATGTGCCCCATCGTACCCGGCTAACAGTGCTTGAGTGTTGGCGATACGCCACATGTTAGCTGCCTGTGATGCGGTTCTTTTGCCAGAGGCGTCCCAAGAGTTTGGACTCTTTATCGGGGGTGGAGCGTCCCCTGATGTCTGAGAGATGGCCCTCTTTTTTTTTTGAAAATTCTTTTTATTGGCATTTAGTTATATAAACGTACATTAATCACGTTTCACATAAATGGCTGCAACATATACGCAGCGGGGTAGACCATCATTGATTTCAAGATTACATTTACATCGTGGTTGGTGTAAATGTGGTCTGTGGTATAGCAGGTCTGTGCCAGTGAAAGAAACACTAGGAGGGGGGGAGAACTGAACTGGGGAGTGCCATGGGGCGCTTAGCGTTGGGGTGAGGCGTATACTATGAGTCCATTATTGCCTACTCCATCATGCAGCTACTATTCGCCTAGGAGGGAGTGTGTATGCGGGCTGCTATGGAGAGATGGCCCTCTTTCTGGCATTGGAGAATACAAGGGAGTCTAATTGTACGGGGCCCTTAATGTAAGCTGGGTCTGCTGGGGCAGCCTTGTACTTTCTCGATCCTGGGGTTAATAACCCTAGCCCTAACAAGATCTTGAAATACCTCAGGTGCATGCTTGGAGACTCCTTTTAACATGGGCAGAATAGGGGTGGACCTTTGTGGGTTATCAAAGGTGTCCATAAGGAAAGTCTTCCACAGGGTCAGTATGTAAATCCACCCGTTGTTTTGGGCAGCTCTGTGGAGGAGCTGATGAAAACCCAGTGTCCACCGGAGGGGGAAGGCCTAGAGGAGTAGATGTCATCCTGTGGAACATTAGGGACATCTGGCGTACTATAATCATCCCAGGGGTCTGGGGAATAAGGTGGACCCCCTAGTGGCTCATCATCTGCACCTTCTCCTGTGTCAGAGGTGTCATCATCCACTGGTGTAGGAGAATAGTGTGGTGGGGAGGAGGTGAGGTGGAGAAGGGACCCTGAGGGGAGATGTGTCAGTCTTTTTTTTATGGTGGTGGAGCAGGTACAGGCTTATCAAATGGTCTCTTTGTACTCAAAGCCAGCTGACCAGTTTGAGGGTCTTTTAGAAGAGTTTTCTGTTTAGGGTCTGGTCTAAATAGCTCTTATAGAGGCTGGTCTTTCGGCGTCAACCGTTTCGGCAGACTTGCGGGGCACAAACTCTGGAACGGTTTTATGCTCCTTTGGTTTGGAACTGTGATGTTTTACAGTCTCTGGCCACTTGTGGAACTGGGTGTTTTTTCGGTTCCGAAGGGTGCGAATCAGAAGCTTTATGAATCGGCTTTTAGCTCGGATCCGAGAGTTTTCAGAGTCGATGTGGCGGCGCCTGTAGATTTCAGTGCAGAGTGCTTGGATGTGGAGGCAGCGATCGGCACAGAGGAGGAGGGCGGTTTCTTTTTCAGTGCCAGTGACCGCTCGGTACCAATGGTAGACTGACTGGAGCCTGAGTCGCCTGAAGGCTTAGTAGGCTTCTTTGTCAGGCCCAAGGGCGGGGCATGGGAAGCAGTCTCTCGGTGTGTACCTGGGCCTGAAGGTGAAGGTGGGACTGAAGAACAAGTTACTTACCTTCGGTAACGCTTTTTCTGGTGGATACAGTATCTGCCTGTGGATTCCTCACCTTGTGAATATCCCCTGCGCCAGCATTCCACGGAACTTTTCTTCCCCAGCATTCCACGTCGACGTGGGCGACGTCACAATACATCGGCTCCGCACGCGACTCCGTACGACGTCATCGGAGCCATAAGAAGCCCACGTCGGCGTGATGACGTCAGTTCCACCCATTTTTTCCGTGCCTTCGAGGCGAACAGGTGAACCAACGACAATCCCAAGTATACACAGCATATAGAAAAACCAATACATATACATAGCATACAAAACAAAGGAATGCTAATCAAACAAGCATTTCCTACAAATGTACAAGAGAAAATATAAGCATTTCAAACAAGACCTATTTCTTGGTATACAAAAGGTGGACAACGGGGAGGCGGGTGGGTTGGTGAGGAATCCACAGGCAGATACTGTATCCACCAGAAAAAGCGTTACCGAAGGTAAGTAACTTGTTCTTCTGATGGATACATCTGCCAGTGGATTCCTCACCTTGTGAATAGATTCCCACAGCAGTCCCCACTCCCGGAGGAGGGTGTCCACCTTTCTATACCAGAAAGTCTTGCAAGACAGAGCGCGCAAAGTGGCCCTCCCTCCTCATCTCAGAGTCCAAGCAATAATGCTTTGCGAAAGTATAGAGGGAGGCCCAAGTCGCGGCCTTACAAATATCTGCCACAGGAACACCCCGGGCCAGAGCAGATGTTGAAGACTTAGCTCTAGTAGAGTGAGCACGAATACCCTCAGGAGGAGTCTTACCAGCCAAGGCGTAGCAGATCTTGATGGTCAGTATAATCCATCTTGACAGCGTGCGCTTGTGCACCGCTTTACCTTTAGAACGACCAACGTAGCCAATAAAAAGCTGGTCATCAATACGTAAGTCCTTGGTCCTGTCCAAATAAAAACTCATAGCCCTCTTCGGGTCAAGGCGATGGAGTCTTTCTTCTTCTTTGGAAGGATGAGGGGGTGGATAAAAAACAGGGAGGGTAATAGACTGCCCCAAATGGAAAGGAGTAACAACTTTTGGCAGGAAAGCAGCCCTGGTCCTGAGAACCATCCTTTCAGCATGTAAGGTAAGAAAAGGAGGTTTGGAACTAAGAGCTTGAAGCTCACTCACCCTCCTTGCCGAGGTTATGGCTACAAGAAAAACCACCTTAAAGGACAACAGCCTCAAAGGACAATTATGAAGAGGCTCAAACGGGGACCCCATTAAAAAGGTTAAGACAAGATTAAGGTCCCACTGAGGCATTACAAATGGAGTAGGAGGAAACATGTTTGTAAGGCCCTTGATGAACCTCAGAACAACCGGAGATTTAAACAACGAAGGTTGATCTGGAAGGCACAGAAATGCCGATAAGGCCGAAAGGTAGCCCTTGACCGTGGCCACAGCACAGCCCTGCTGAGCCAATGAAAGAGCAAACTGAAGCACATCAGAAAGATGAGCCTTTAAAGGGTCAATGGACCTCTCTCCACACCACTTTACAAACTTAGACCACCTGTAGAAGTATATGGACTTGGTGGAGTGTCGCCTGGCCGATAAAATAACGTCCACCACATCAGGTGGGAGAGAGAAGGAACTCAGGTTGCCCCGTTCAATCTCCAGGCATGAAGGTGTAAGCTCTGGAGGTGGGGGTGTAGAACCTGCCCCTCCGACTGCGAGAGGAGGTCTGCCCTCAGAGGGAGACGGAGCGGAGGGCACAAGGAGAGGTGGAGAAGATCTGTGTACCACACCCTTCTTGGCCAGTCTGGGGCGACCAAAATGACTTGGGCCCGGTCTTGGCGAATCTTCCTCAGAACCCGAGGAATCAAGGGCATGGGAGGAAACGCGTAAAGGAGTCGTGAGCCCCAACTCAACTGAAACGCGTCCCCCAACGCCCCCTGCATCGGATACTGGAGACTGCAGAATGACGGGCAGTGCGCGTTCTCTCGGGTGGCAAACAGGTCCACCCGAGGAGTCCCCCACGTCCGAAAGACGCGACGAACCACCTCCGGATGGAGCCTCCACTCGTGGTCGGCGGAGAACTGCCGACTGAGACTGTCCGCACGCACGTTCAGCACCCCGGCCAGATGATTTGCCATCAGACAAATCTGATGGTCCTGAGCCCAGGACCACAGAAGCAGGGCCTCTCTGCAGAGACAAAGAGACCATACTCCTCCCTGTTTGTTTATATACCACATCGCGGTCGTGTTGTCCGTCAGGACTTGAACTGACTGACCGCGAAGGGAAGGGAGAAAGGCCTTGAGTGCCAAACGAATCGCCCGCAACTCCAGAAGGTTGATATGAAACAACCTCTCCTCTGGAGACCAAAGACCCTTGATCTCCAGATCCCCCAGATGAGCTCCCCACCCTAGGGTGGAGGCATCCGTTATCACGGTGGCCACCGATGGAGGTAGATGGAAAGGCTTTCCTTGGGACAGATTGCCCTCCACGCTCCACCAAGACAGATCCGCTGCAGCTTCTCCGGAGATCTTGATCGACTCCCCGAGATCCCCGTTGTGCTGATACCACTGCTTGCGGAGGCACCACTGGAGCGCCCTCATGTGCCAGCGTGCATGGTTGACCAACAGAATGCAGGAAGCGAACAGACCGAGCAGGCGAAGGACCTTCAGAACTGGAACAACCGCTCCACTGTGGAATAAAGGGACCATCTCCTGAATGTCGAGAATCCTTTGAGGAGGAGGGAATGCTCGACACACAGTAGTGTCCAGTACTGCCCCTATAAACAGGTTGCGTTGAGAGGTGAGATTTGGGCACATTGATCGAAAAACCCAAGTCGAATAACAGCTGAGTTGTCACCTGCAGATGACGCTGCACCATCTCTGGGGACTCTGCCTTCAGAAGCCAGTCGTCCAGGTAGGGGAAAACCGGAATCCCCGACCTCCTGAGATGAGCAGCCACCACTGCCATCACCTTTGTGAAGACTCGAGGTGCAGTAGTAAGACCAAACGGGAGGACCGCAAACTGATAATGTTGCGACCCAACCGTAAAACGGAGATACTTCCTGTGCGACTTCAGGATTGGGACATGGAAGTACGCGTCCTGCAAGTCGAGCGACACCATCCAGTCTCCTTGCTGCAACGCTTGAAGAACCTGCGCAAGGGTCAGCATCTTGAACTTCTCCTGTTTCAGGTAAAAATTCAAGATTCTGAGGTCCAGAATCGGACGCAATCTGCCGTCCTTCTTGGGGGATCAGGAAATACCGGGAGTAGCATCCCTGACCCCTTTCCTGCTCCGGAACCACCTCTATTGCGCCCTTCTGAAACAAAGCTTGAACTTCTTTCTGCAGGAGAAGCAGGTGGTCCTCCGAGCAATAACCTTGGCAAGGAGGGTAAGGGGGAGGAAACTCCCGAAAGGGAAGGGCGTACCCAGTCTCTACGAGGTTCAAAACCCAAAGGTCGGTTGTAACAGATTTCCAACCCCGTAGAAAGTAGGACACCCGACCCCCCCACAGGTCTTACATGATCCGGGATGGGGGATCTAGGGCTGCTTCCCTGAAGCCTCATTTGGAGCAGAGGAGGAGGAGGAAGAGGGGTTGCGACCAGAACCTCTCCGACCCCTTTGCTTCCCTCTATAGGAGCGATAGAGGGGATTCTGCTGCTGTTGTTGCTGCTGTTGTTGTGGCTGTCGGAAGGAGCGAAAGGATGACCTTCCGAATCCCCTAGCCTTACGGAAAGTTGAACCTCTAGCAGGAACCTGCAGACCCAAGGACTTCGCCGTCAACCTACTGTCCTTAAAACGTTGAAGAGCAGAATCTGCCTTCTCCCCAAACAACTTTTGTCCATCAAAGGGCAGATCCACCAGCGTGGCCTGGACATCTGCAGAAAACCCTGAGGAACGGAGCCAAGCTTGTCTCCTTGCGGCAATGGACGACCCCATAATCCTCGCCACAGAGTCCGCCGTATCCAGCCCAGACTGGATCACCTGCCTGGCAGCTGCCTGAGTGTCCGCCACAACCTCCATGAAGGACGACTTATCCCCCTCAGGTAACTTAGGGGCCAAAGTTTTTATAGAGTCCATCAGGGCATGAACATAACGCCCCAGCAAGCATGTGGCATTTGATGACTTCAACGCCATACTTCCTGAGGAGAATGTCTTTTTGGCCGCCTGATCAACTTTCATTGACTCCCTATCAGCAGGAGATTGGGGGAAAGCACCCGAAGCATGTTTAGAACATGAAGCCTGCACCACTAGGCTCTCCGGAGAAGGACGCGTGGATAAAAAATCCGGGTCTCCTGGCGCAACCCTGTATCTCCTTGCCACCTGCCTGCAAACTGCTGGAGCTGACAGAGGCTTCTTCCACACCTCCAACACTGGTTCCAAGAGAGCCTCATTGAAAGGTAACAAAGGCTCCGAAGCAGACGTCGGGGAGTGCAACACCTCTGTAAGCAGATTGGACTTGTATTCCACAGAGGGCAGCTGCAGATCTAACAACTCCGCGGCCTTCTTGATCACAACATGGTAGGGCGCCAATTCCTGTGGTGGAGAAGACCTTGTAGAAGCATGCTCCCACTCCGGGGTGGTATCCAAACCACTTGCTACCTCTATACCTCCAAACTCATCCGAAGAAGAGTCGACTTCACCTTCTTCCACCTCAGCCCGATATCTTTCCTCCTCCAAAACCCTTTGGGCCTCCCGCCTCGATCGATTCCGGGGAGCCGGCGTCGTCGACGTCGTACGCGGCGTCGGTGGAGCCAAAGGCACCGGCGTCGGAGGCGCTACAGGTGGAGTCGGCAAGGCCGGATGCGGCGTCGATGGAGTCGGCCTCGGCGTCAAAGAAGGCTCCGAAGATTGACCATCCATCCGAGGTCGAGCCGGATTCCCAACCGGCGCCGGAAACTGCCAAGAAGGCGCCATCGGCATAAAAGGCAGAAAAGGAGCCTGAGCGTATTGCTGCGGCACTCCCAGAGAAAACGCCATCGGACCCACGGGACCTGCTGGTGCTCCGGATGGGAAGGATGCTCTCTGAAAAATGCCATACATGGCATTCAGAAATCCCGAAGGATCCGTACCTGGAGCCGGGAATTGGGGATAAGGAACTGCCCCTGTATCGTCCTGTGGAGCCACCGGCGTCTGCTCCTCTGAATCCTCCACCGGAGCCGCGGAGTCATCAGGCACCGGAACAGACTCTTCCTGCTCCTGCTCCACATCAGATTCCACCCGACCCGGAGTCGAAGCCTTGGACGGCGCCGGCGACGGCGTTGGGGAACGAGCTGGAGTCCGCTTCGGAGAGGGAGACTTCGAAGACTTATCAGGAGAAGGCGAAGGAGACAAGACCTTGCTCTGACGTCGACGAGGCGAAGCCGACCTCGACCTCTTAGACTTCGAGGACCGACGCCGAGAAGAATGCTTCCTCTTCTTATGGTGCTTCTTCGACTTCGACGACCTCGAAGTCGAAGACTCCCGCCTGGACTTCTCCTTTTTCCTCCCTCTCTTCTCCTCACCGATCTTCTTCATGAAGAGTTTGGTCTTCCTCTCCTTCAGCGCTTTAGGATTCATGCTCCTACAGCACCCGCACTCATCCATGTCATGATCAGAGGAGAGACACCATAAACAATTCTGATGCGGATCCGTCATGGACATCAGGCCTCCGCACTTCCTACAGGGCTTAAAGCCAGACTTCCTCGTCGAAGACATACCGATTTTAACAAAAATACACCACTAGATTACAAAGTATCTAGAGAGCACTGGGAAAAAACCGTTGCGCGTCGACGGCGCGGAAAAAAGGGAACGGACGTCATCACGCCGACGTGGGCTTCTTATGGCTCCGATGACGTCGTACGGAGTCGCGTGCGGAGCCGATGTATTGTGACGTCGCCCACGTCGACGTGGAATGCTGGAGAAGAAAAGTTCCGTGGAATGCTGGCGCAGGGGATATTCACAAGGTGAGGAATCCACTGGCAGATGTATCCATCAGAAGCCTTTTTCAATGGTGTAGGGAGGGGGTCAGGGTCGACGTCTTTACTTACAACCCGCCTCCCAGGACGGATGTCCTCGAGGTCGGAGTAATCGGCTTCTTCGATCCACTCCTGTTCTGGTACATAGACGCCCTCCTGGAAGAGGTCATCGGGAATGGGTGCAGACGAGTGAGCCATTGTTCTCCTGGTTCGACGATCTCTAATGGTCTTTTTGGAGCGGAAAGAGGCACAAGCCGCAGTCTCTGGCCTCGTGCTCCGGGAGTCTGACAGGCAGAGGTTGCACACCTCATGCAGATCGGTGTGGTGAAATTTCGACCCACATTGAGGACATTTCTTGAATGGCGTCCTTTCCATGAGCCAGATACCAAGGCACAAGTAGGCCCGAAGGCCTCCGTCGACGACCGAACAGAGGACTTCAATGTTGAAGAGATGCATGACTAGGGATCGCGATCGAAAACAATCCCGGAGAAGGGTGAAGGATTGCGTGTCGAGAGGGGAAATCTGTGACTGTTCCGAACTGGAGCGCGAGAAACGCACCCGAGCCCGATGGCGGGAAAAAACAATCTGAAGATGGAGCCGAGGCCCATGCGCACTATCATCCAAAGGAGGAGTCACCTATCTCATGACTTCCAAAGACTTTTTTAGGACTAAAACAAGCGCAAACATCCGGGCCCAACACCAGATGGTAATCTACACAGTGTGTGATCTGTAGCTCATATGCCTCGAACATAATATATAGTTCCATGTAGATCAAGTGTTGAGTAATAACTAGCCCATGCTTAAGTGAACTTAGCCATGAGATGAGATTTCACCTTTTTTGAAAGATGCAGTAGAGGGATTAAGTCTAGTTTCTGGGGGGCAAAGCATTCCAAATTCTCAGCGACATCCCTGAAAAGTTTCGGTTGTATGGTCTCTTCTTATTGAATCTTTGCAGTTTCAGTAAGAGGTTTTTGCACTTCTGGAAGATCTGTTCCCACAGGAGGGCACCAGTTTTCTGTGCCAGATAGCTGGGTGCATTGTGATGAATATCTTTACGAGTCATACATGCTATTTTTAGTTGAATTCTTGCTTCAAAAGGTAGCCAATTAAGGGATCTTAGGTCCGGGGATATGTGGGAGCTTCTTTTGGAGCCAGTAATAAGTCTAGCTGCGGCGTTGATTGAGGCTCTTAGAGGGACCGTTGAAGATCAGGGAAGGCCGCAGAGAGAGAGACACTCATATTCCACTCTTGGGATGACTAGAGCTTGTACTGCCAGATTGAAGTCCTTTTCAGGCAGGAAAGGTTTCAGTTCTCAAAGTATGTATCTGAAAGTTTGCCCCTTTTGTTGCATTGCTGATGTTTCGGCATATTGAGATCTGTCCAGCGTTACTCCCTGCTGAGTCAACAATAAGAGGTTGGCATTCGAGTGGTTTGGTGTTTGATCCAGTCTTACATTATAGGTACTTGGGCGGGAGGAGCGATTAGGAGGAATTCGGTTTTGAGGGTATTCAGTTTTAGATGATTTTCCACCAGCCAGGTCGGAGTTTTTCCGAGTTGTGTTGAGCGATTTGATGTCTTCTAGGGAATGGATCTTTAGGTATAGTTGTGTGTCGTCTGCGTACATGTGAAATTGTATGTTAGACTAGTATAGATTTCAGTGACTCGTTCCATGAATAAATTGAACAGTGTCAGAGATAGGGAAGATCCTTGTGGGAATCCTAGTGACTGGGAAGGGTTTGGAAAGGGAGTGGTTGACATTGAATCGTTGCGATCTGTTTTGGAGGAACAGTAAACCAGTTTAAGAACTGATCCAGTTAGTCCCATTCTGTGTTGCAGAAGGTCTAGCAGGTTGTCATGTTTGATGGTATCAAAGGCAGAGGAAAGGTCGAGCAAGATGAGTAAGCAGACTGTTCTGGTCCAGGATTGGTAGTGCATCGTCAATTATATGGGTCATGGCTGATTCAGTACTGTGACCTGCACGGAAACCGGAATAGTATTTGCTGAGACGGTCGAAATGGTCTATATGTCTTACAAGCTGGAGGTGTACACATTTTTCCAAGAGTTTGGACAGAGTAGAGATATTGGGTGGTAATTGAGTCTGCAGGGTCAGCCGTAGGTTTCTTTAGGATGGTGGATACCTGCCCGGATTTGAGGATGTCAGGGATGGATCCTTGGCGGAAAGTGTGATGATCTTGGTCCAAAGAGGCAGCAGCAGCGGGGTGCAGTCTTTTATGAAAGTTTGCTGGGAGAGTGTCAGTGAAGTGATTGGCAGGGTTCAGAGCAGTAAGCATTTTGAGTAGTTTCTTCATTGTAGGTATTGAAGGATGACCAGGATGCATCATTTTTTAGGTCAAACGTTGGTGGATTTTAATGTGGGGCTCCTAGAAGGGATGATTAGGAGTCCATGTGTGTGACAATATGTGCGATTAGATCGTTGAGTAGGTCCTTCTTTGTTATCGGTCTTCAGAGTGAAGGAGGCAAATTCTTCGTAATTGGTTCGTGAGCCTAAGTTAGCTTGGGGCCAGTGAGGCGCATCCTTAGATTGATTTTTGATTAGCTCAAAAAAAAAAAATTGGGGGGACGATTTTTGGCCTGGTCTAATTGATGACTGCAAAAGTCTGCTTTAGTGCACTTTATCTTTAGTAGTGGTTGGTGAGATCATGGTGAGATCATGAACATCAGATATCCCTTCAGGAGGAAGTTGGAACTGGAGGTTGTGATTGTGTTAGGAACAATGTTATTCAGATCCCTCTTCCATACTTTAGGTCTTGTGGGTTAAGCCGAATTAAATTTCACTGTTTCCTTGATGAAGGTGATGATATAATGATCGGACCAATCACATGGATGGATCAGATCTAGCTGGATGGAAGGAATCAACTTTAGAGATCACTAAATCAAGGATTTCTTCTTTATCATGTGTAGAGCTCTTACAAATTTGGACAAATTTGGGTGAGGTCGAGGTTAGAGAGGAAGTTTGAGACTATTGACCGCTGCATCATTGGGGTCATTCCAGTGGAGATTGAGGTCTCAAAAATATTTGGGTATTTTGATGTTCGGCATTAGTAGAGACTATGTCCATGAAATGTTTGGTAAAGGTGAGGTGGTCACCTGGTTGATGAGAGGGTGCGTAGAGATCATACAGGTTTGCCATTGATAGTGATGTTGAGGCATGCATAGTCACAAGCGGGGAATACTGGAGATTTGAATCGGTTTACTGAGATTGTTCAGGCATATGCAGGTGATGCCACCCCCTGGCAGAACAATTCTGTCCAGTCTGATGTTGTGGTTTGAGGGTAACAGTATGTCGATGGGTGTAGAGGATTCCTTTAACCAAGTTTCGGCCAAAATTAGCAAATCCGGTTCTTGTGCAAGTATGAGGTCAGCATGTCTTGAGGCCGATCTACAATTTAGTAGTATACACTTAAGGCGGGGCATGATGAGGGATGTATTGGGTTCCTGAATAAGGGGAACTTGTCTAAGGTTGTTTTCTATTATACCTCTAGGGATTGTGATAAGTGGGCCTGTGAGTGTTGGGAGGAATAGTTGGGATTAGAGCCTTGGGGTGGGGGGGGGGGGTGTTTATCTGGAGGCATAGTGTTGTGATTCGGATGTGGGAGCTCATAGGAGTAGAGAGTACGTTTCTCAGATAGCAGATTGGTCCTGCGGGTTGAAGTATTGTGAAAAGGAACTGATCTCCTGATCATGTTGCGAGGTGACTACTGAGTGGGTCATGTGGAAATTTGATTTGGTCTGTCGTGCCAATCTAGTGTTCCAGGGTTGGCGTAGAAGAACCTCAGCTAAAACTTGTAGTTCTTTGATTTGCTGTAGCGAGAATAGAATCTCGTCAAGTCTAGGGTCTGGTGAAGGCGGTAGCCAAATTGGTGACTGTATTATGGGCGTGGAAGGTGTGCTTACGTCCCGTGGGTGCTAAGAGGGAAGCACGTATTCTAGGTTGTTGTGAGGCATCCTATCTGGTTTCCTATCTGGATCGGGGTGTGGATGTAGGAGGCACAGAGGTGTGCATTGATGTGGTTGTGGGAGTGATGGTTTTGCTGGTGGCAGTGTTGGCACTGGGGGGAAATATGTCTATTCCAGGGGAGTGCCCAGAGAATGGAATGGGTGTAAATGCTGTTAGAGTAATAAGGGGGAGTGTCTTATAAGGGAGTCGAGCGGGGGTGGGGTGGGTAGCACCGAGCTTGGGTGTAAATATTGATTGTGATATCAGCGG
The DNA here is from genome assembly GCF_964204655.1 of Triturus cristatus. Lineage (NCBI taxonomy): Eukaryota > Metazoa > Chordata > Amphibia > Caudata > Salamandridae > Triturus > Triturus cristatus. Next base: position 846,609,217 of record NC_140592.1, read on the forward strand.
AGCGTGGCTAGAGGTAGAAATAGAATTTGGCAGGGTGATCGGTGGTGGGAGCCACCTGGGGGGAGGTTTGGGGATTTATAACTCCTTCTCTGATGATGGGGAAGATGTTATCCAGCATGTTTAAGCTGCGGTCTGTTGATTGCATGAGAATGATTCCGTTATGATAGTGATGGGGGGGGGGGGGGGGGGGGGGAGGGGAGAGATCGCGATTGTGAGACCGTGTGAAGTTTTCCTGGTGGAGGAGAGAGAATATAACTAGGAAGGCTTTCGTCCATTGTGCTTTTTTTTGGTGTAGAAAATGTCAGTGGTTATGTGCCCTTTGTTTAGAAGTAGGGATCCCAGATGGGTGTTTCAGGGTGTAGTTTTAAACAGTGTTTAAAGCGTTTGACTGCTTTTTTTGAGAGGTTGGGGGGTAATTGATGGTGTAGGTATGTATGCCTGTGCGCTCCATAGCGGGGTTGGCACTAGTTAGTATGGGATAGGGTGTTATGCGCATTTGTGAACCGTAACGGGGGCCTGTGCTGTGAAGTGGGCATGGGCTTGGGAAGAAGGGGGTAGACGTGCGAAGGAAGGTGAGGGAACAGTGAGGATGGTGGTGTCGGTTTGGGGCAGAGGAAAAAGGGGGAGGGAGGAGTAGGGGTTGATTCAGGTAATGTGGTAAGTGCACCGTAGGTGACTGAGGCAGGAGCAGTAAAGAATAAGATAAAAATAAATAAATTGAAATTCTGACCTGTATATGTAGATAGGGAGATCGATGGGTGTTAAATAGCAAATTTACAGGGGCTAGTCCACTGTAAGGGAGTCAGTCCAAGATGGCCACATCTTTAGGAGTGGAAATCATAGCCAGCAAGATAGTCCTGTGCGCCTTTCCATTAGCTGGGCTAAACCAGTAGTAGTCCTATTTCAGTTTCTGGTTGAATATGGAATTTCTCCACTTTTCAGAAATCTATAGCTCTCCAGGATCACCCATGCGTTTCACAGATGTTTCAACTACTAAGTGGAAGAGGGGCGAATGAACAAAAATTTGGGAATATGGCCTGCCTCAGTTAAAAAAAAAAAATGACAAAACTGGAAGTAAAAAAGTTAGATTCAGCTCTGCATGTTCTAGAAAACTGGAAAAATTGTGGCTTTAGCACAACAAGCCTGTCATTTTAGAGGGAGAGGGGGGGGGGGGGGAAGCACCCTCCCCTCTTAAGGGAATCCAAACCCTAGTACCTTTAGAACTCCCAGGATGGTGGAAACAAAGGAGGCAAATCAGGCATAGATACCTTATTTGGGGGGGGGGGGGGGGGGGGGGGGGGGGGAGCTATGGACACCCAAGCGCAAACTACCCTAAAGGGCGTAGCATTTTGGGAGGAGCTCAGCAGTTAACAGGTTAACACTAATTTTTATGGTCAAGCAATTTTACTGCTTTGTGAAGCGTTCCAACCACCAGTGGGTAGTTTAACTCCTTAACTAAAACGGGTTCTTATTGGTCACTAGTCTGTAGTAAGGAATATGCCACTTACCAGTATGCATCTGTTCTTGGCATGTAGAGCTGCAGATCTACACACTTTTGCATAGATCGCCATCTGGTGTTGGGCCCGGATGTTTGCAGTTTGTTTTTCCTCATGGAAAGTCTTTGGAAGTCACGAGGTCGGTGACTCCTCCTTTGGATGGTATTGCGCATGGGCTTCAGCTCCAGCCTCAGATTTTTCGCCAGCAGGGAAAGATGGAGCGTAGTAATAACAGTGAAGAAACCCATGTGTGTATCTAATTAAGATAAACTGGAACAGATACAGGTAGCCGGGGAGGGCGAGTGTAGATCTGCAGCTCTACATGCCAAGAACAGATGCATACTGGTAAGTAGCATATTCCGTTCGAAGCATATGAGCTGCACACTACACACTTTTGCATAGACTATATAGCAGTTCCCAACCTTAGTGGCGACCACTGGTATCTGTTGCCGTGGTTTGAAATAATGTTTTGAGTACAGCCTGGCCCACACTAGCTTGTTGCTTAGTTTGCACATCTACACAATAGTGTTTAGTGAAAGTGTGCGGTGTTGACCATGTAGCTGCTTTGCAGATATCATCTAATGGGATGTTCCCTAAAAATGCCATGGAAGCCCCTATCTTTCGTGTAGAATGGGCTTTACGTGAAATGGATAGCGTTTGTTTTGCTTTGTGGTAGCCAATCTGAATGCATTTTACAATCCACCTAGCTATCCCCGGTTTTGAGATGGGGTTGCCCTTGTGTGGTGGAGAGAAAGAGACAAACAGTGGTTTGGTCTTGAGGAAAGGTTGTGTTCTCTCGATGTAGTAGAGCAAGGCTCGTTTGACATCTAGCGTGTGCAGAGCCCTTTCTGCAACGGTCTGTGGTTGCGAGAAAAATACTGGTAGTTCTACTGTTTGGTTTAGGTGAAAAGGGGAAATGAATTTTGGGTTGGTACGGAGAACAACCTTGTTATGGTGCGTTTGAAGAAAAGATCTTGTATGGTAAGTGCTTGTATCTCACTGACCCTTTTAAGGGAAGGGATGGCTACAAGGAAAGCTGTTTTCCCCGTTAGGAATTGTAGTTCGTATTTGTGTAAAGGTTCAAAGGGAGGCCCCATAAGCCTTGTGAGAATAATATTTAAGTTCCACACAGGTGAGGGTGGTACTCTGGGGGGAATTTTCTTTTTAGGCCTTCCATGAAGGCTTTAATGGCAGGTACTCTAAAGAGTGAAAGAGGTTGCCTGTTTTGTAAGTAAGCTGCAATTGCTGCGAGGTGTAGCCGAATGGACGTATAGGCTAGATTACACCTTTGTATGTGGAGTAAGTAGACTATGATGTGTTGAATGGACACGTCCAGGGGATTGATGGTGTTATGGCAATAAACAACAAATAGTTTCCACTTGGCAGCGTAGCACGCTCTAGTGGTAGGTAGTCTAGCTTCTCTGATGACGTTCATACAGTCGGGGGGGTGGGGGGGGAGATTTAGGTACCCAAATTCTAGGATTTCAGGAGCCAGATCGCAAGGTTGAGCTGAGTCCGGGTGTCAGATCTCTCCATGGTTCTGGGTTAGGAGGCATGGTGAGAGGTGTAGTTTTTGGTGTGGTACTACAGAGAATTCCAGCAGCGTGGTGTACCACGGTTGTCTGGGCCCACGTTGGAGCTACTAGGATTAGTGTGAGGGAGTGTTGAAGTAGTTTGCGCACCACTAATGGATGAGTGGGAGAGGCGGAAAAACGTACGCAAATGTGCCTGACCAGTTCATCCATTTCACATTTCCTTTGGACAATGGGTGTGGGTATCTGGCAGCAAAGCTTGGGCATTTTGTGTTTGTGGGTGGCAAAGAGGTCTATCTGTGGATGCCCCCACATTTGAAAGACCGGATGAAGAACCTGGGGGTGAAGTTCCCACTCGTGGATTTGTTGTGTCTGTCTGCTGAGCAGATCTGCCACGGTGTTTTGGACTCCTGGGACATGTTGAGCTAGGAGAAAGATTGTGGGGAATTGCCCATCTCCATATGCTCTGTGCTAATTGAGAGAGCTGTTGAGTGTGCGCCTTGTTTTTGTATATAATACATGGCCGTCATGTTGTCTGTGCGAATGAGGACTGCCTTGCCTGAAATCTGTGTTTGAAAAGATTTTAGGGCTAAAAAGATTGCTAGTAACTCCAGATGGTTGATATGGAGTAACTTTTGTTGAGGCATCCATGTGCCCTGCACGGTGGGATGTAATAAGTGAGCTCCCCAGCCGGAGAGCGATGCGTCAGTGTTAGTATTATCTGGGGAACCGGGTCCAGGAACGGTCGACCTTTGGAAAGGTTTGTGGTGTTCCACCACTGCAGAGAGCAATGGGTGCGACCGTCTACCAACACCAGATCTGTCAGTTGACCTTGGGCCTGGTTCCACTGGTGCGCTAAGCACTCTTGGAGGGGACGCATCTGGAGTCTTGCGTGGGGCACTATGAAAATGCAAGAGGCCATCATCCCTATTAGTTGCATGAACATTCGTGCTGGAAGGGAGTGTTGAGGTATGAATTTGTCGCAAAGCCTGAATGCTTGCAATCCTGGCCGGATTGGGGTAGGCTATCGCTTTTGGAGGTGTCTATGGTGGCAGAGGTATTATTTGTGGGATGGTTGTAGCTGGGACTTTGGGTGGTTCACCATGAAGCCTAGTTGGTGAAGTAGTTCGATTGTGGCGGAGGTGTGTTGTACACTACCGATTGTATGAAGTGGCTTTTATCAGCCAATCGTCTAGGTATGGGAAGACGTGAATGTGCTGTCTTCAAGTGTGCCGCCACCACTGCCAGGCACTTGGTGAATACCCGTGGTGCTGTTGTGACTCCGAGCGGGAGCACTTTGAATTGGTAGTGTTGTCCGTCCACTACAAATCTGAGGTACTTTGTGAGCATGGCGCACTGGAATGTGGAAGTATGCGTCTTTCAAGTCAAGAGTGGTGAGGAAGTAGTTTTGGGAGAGAAGCAGAAGTACCTGAAGCGATACAGTATGAAAATGGTCCGAGTGTATGAATGTGTTTAGGGGCCGGAGATCTAGAATAGGTCGTAGAGTATCATCCCTTTTTGGTATGAGAAAATATAGGGAGTAGACCCCCATATTTTGTTGATTGACAGGAACGTGTTCTATTGCCTGTTTTTGTAAGAGGGAGATTGCCTCCTGCTTTAGTAATTTTGAATGTTCTTGTGACATTGGGCGTTGCCTGGGTGGAATGTTGGGGGGGGGGGGGGGGGGTAGATGTTAGTTCTAGGCAGTAGACTGACTGAATTATTTGGGTCACCTATTTGTCTGAGGTGATGGTCGCCCAGACATGAAGGAAATTTGAGTCTTCCCCTGACCGGAGTGGAATGGTCTGGGGGGAGCAGGGGGGGGGGGTAAAGTCATTGGGTAGGAGGTGTGGCAAAACGGGGTTTTGCTTCTGCCCTGGTTGTAGTTACCCCTGTAGCCACCTCTTTGCTAACCTTTTGTAAAGGTGGTCCGAGTAGGGGATTTGTATGATGTGAACGCTGTGTCTGAGGAGTTGATAGGTTAAAATGCCGGCAAGGGATTTTATTTCAAGCAAATTCACTAGTTGTTGATTATGGAAAAATTACTCTGCGGGTGAGTTTAAAGAAAACACCAACCCAAATGTCAAATAACTGAACCAATCATTGAATATATAAAGCACACACACACGGGAAATCTTTGTGAAATAATCAAATATTTTTTATATGCAAATCCAATTAAAAAAAAAAAAGTACAAATGAACGATTGATTCAGCAATAAATCATGAAAAAGGAAAATCTAAGTCTTATCAGCATTTCATGAGCAAACATCTATTCCAGTGAAATCAACAGAGATCTCAAATTGAGAAAAATAATAATCTGCACATAATGCGTGTGGACCGATGTTAGCTCTCCCATCGTGCAGCAAAAATCTGTCGTTACGCAGCTCAGAAAATAAAAAAGGAAGGTTTATCCCCTTTACTCGAATTTACCGCTAGCAATCCGATTAAGATCCATTACAGAAGCAGCGAGAACGACCTATCCACGACAAAGACTTTATCGTGCTATTTGCAATCGATAAAGGGTCTTTTTATGCAATACCTACTGTCCTGAAGATGGTCTGACGGATTGATGCCATCCAAGACCGAAACGTCAACTTCATCATCTATTTCCACAATATTTATTATGTGCAGATTATTATTTTTCTCAGTTTGAGACAAATCCGTTGATTTCACTGGAATAGATGTTTCCTCATGAAATGCGGATAAGACTTAGATTTTCCTTTTTCATGATTTATTGCTAATCGTTCATTTGTACTCTTTAATTGGATTTGCATATAAAAATTATTTGTGTTTATTTCACAAAAAGATTTCCTGTGTGTGCTTTATATATTCAATGATTGGTTCAGTTATTTGACATTTGGGTTGGTGTTTACTTTAAACTCACCAGCAGAGTAATTTTTCCATAATCAACAACTAGTGAATTTGCATGAAATAAAATCCCTTGTCGGCATTTTAACCTGTCATTTAGTCTGCCCAAGCCCTCAAGGGTATATTGGGTCTTTGTCCCTACGGTTATAGTGTCTGATGAGTAGCCTCTGGCTGTACTCCGAAAGGAGGAGCGGCGAAAGGAGCACCTGGGCGGGTGAGACCAAGGCCCCCATGGATTTTGCGGTATCCGTGTCTTTTCATTTTTCCTAAGGCCTCATCCACCTTGCCCAATGTTCCTGGTCAAAGGGATGGTTAAGGATGGAGGCTTGTACTTCTGGTTTAAAACCACATACCCTTAGCCAAGCATGGCGACAATGAAGGACGCTGATCTTGATGGCCCCGGAGGCTGTGTCTGCTTCATCTAGGGCACAACGTATGGAGGTATTCATGATTGTTTTACCCTCTTGGATTAACTCGTTGGCCCTAGCTTTATATTTTTCAGGGAGATGGTGCATTATACTTTCTAACTCGTCATAATGAGCCCTCTCATATCTGGCCAGTAGTGCCTGAGTGTTTGCTATACGCCATATGTTGGCCGCCTGGGATGCTATGCGTTTGCCTGATGCATCTCGTAGTTTTGATTCTTTGTCAGGTGGTGGTACATCACCTGACCTTGTGAATTTGCCCTTTTACGTGCCGTAGATACTACTTAAGAATCTAGTGGCGCTGGTCCTCTGATGTAGGAGGGCTCAGGGTTTTTTTTTTTTCAATACGTGGGTTAATGACCCTGGCTCTAACTGGGTCCTTAAAAACTTCTGCCGCATGCTTACCACTCCTTTGAGCATGGGCAGTATGGAGGTGGACCTATGTGAGGTATCAAACGTGTCTAGGAGGAAGTCTTCCTCCACGGGGTCGGTATGCAAGTCCACCCCGTGATAATGTGCCGCCCTTTGCAGAAGATGGTTGAACCCTAATGAATCTTCTGGTGGAGATGGTCTAGAAGGGTTAAGATCGTCTTGTGGGACGTTGGGGATATCTGGAATATTGTAATCGTCCCATGGGTCTGGGGGATCCTGTAGGGGTGGGGTCCTGTGGCACATCCCCTATATCATGATATGGGTCCCCCTGATCATCATCTAGAGACGGGGTCGGAGAACGATGGGGTGGGGTGGAGGTGGGGAAGGAGGAGGAGGAGGGGAAGGTATTCTGAACGGAGAGGTAGCAGAGTCCTTCCTCTTTGGAGGTGGAGGAAGCTTCTCCAAATGTCTTTTTGGTAGAGAGTGTCAAATGTCCAGTTTTTGGGTCCTTGGTGAGTTTTTTGCAAGGGATCCAGTGTAAATAGCTCTGGTGAGGTTATTTGGTCCATCGGCGCCGAAGCCGATGTCTTTTTAGGTTTTTCTGTGCCGGTTTGTAGCTTAGAACCCGGCTTGGGACCCTCCGGTCTTTTGGTCGGCGCCGAGATGGGCTTCGGCTTGGAAGTGGTGGCCTTGTGTGGTTTGGTCGGTACAGAAGAGCTGGGTTTCGACCCAGAGGGCTTCGGTGCGGACCTCTGTGTCGAGGTGGAGGCCGGTTTCTTTTTCGGTGCCAAAGGGTGTTTCTCGGCAGCGCTGGTAGGCTGGCTCGAGCCAGAGCCGCCAGAAGGCTTACTTGGCTTCTTCACCGGGCCCGAAGGTGGGGTGTGTGAAGCAGCCTCTTGTCTTGCTTAGGCCCGGAGGCGAAGACGTGACCGAAGCCTTTTTGGGTGTCGGCATGGGTGTGTGTGTGTGTGTGGGGGGGGGGGGGGGGGGGGGGGGGGGATTGGTACTCATGACCCTCTGCGCCGGAGTGATGTCTTCCACATCTGACTCGTCGGCCTCGGAAGCGCTGACGAGGTCCTCTTCGGTGCGATGATGTTCCGGATCGTCGATGTATTCTCCGAAGAGGTCGACTGGAATGGACGTCGAGGAGTGTGCCATGTTACTTCTGGCTCTTCGGTCCCAAATAGTCTTTGGATCGGAAAGACTTACAGGCCGGAAAGTCTCGAGCCTCGTGTTCAGGGGAGAGGAAAGTTGCATACCTCATGAAGATCGGTGTGGGGAAATTTGGACCCACATCGAGGGCACTTTTTAAATTGAGTCCTTTCCATTAGCCGGGCCCGAAGCTTGGGTAGCCCGAAGGCCGCCGACGACTGGAACCGAAGGTTTGTGCTGATGAGAAGGCGCGTTGATTGAAGAGATCGCGATCGAAACAAAACCGCGAATTGGGGTGAGGATTGCGCGTCGATTATCAAACTGGAAGCTGTTCGGAACCGGAGCGCGAAGATTACATCCGAGCCTGATGGCGGAAAAAAACAATCCGAGGATGGCGCCGAAGCCCATGCGCAATACCATCCAAAGGAGGAGTCACCAACCTCGTGACTTCCAAAGACTTTCCAAGAGGAAAACCAAACTGCAAACATCCTGGCCCAACACCAGATGGCGATCTATGCAAAAGTGTGTAATCTGCAGCTCATATGCCTCGAACATGGTCCTACTTTTAATATTAGCGTTCTTATTTCCTTAAGTTCAGTTTTACCCTCCTAAAGAGAAGTAGACTGCATTTCTACAACAAAAAAACAGGACACTGTACAAGGAAAGTAAAGATAGATTGTGACCCAAAGAAAAATAAGTTTTATTTGCACAACTGTAAAAATATGCACCAAGTGTTTATGTCCAATACCAAGATTTAAAAAGAATCCACATGCTGTGTCAGGGCAAAAATAACAAGTGTATTGACTTAGTTAAGCAGCTTAAACAAGACCAATTGTAGTAAATAGTAGTAAAAACACATCTGCAAATTTTTAGTGCAGCACAATGTTATGCTCCTGCAGCTTATTCACATTTATGTTGCACCTCTGGAATAAAATGAGTAATGCAGTTCTTTCCCCATTGGCTTGCGTTGCTTTTAAATTGCATCAATATCAATATCATCCTCTTTAGTTGCAGTTTTCAAAGTTTCAATTTTAGGAACACTGGCAGTGTTGGAATAGACGACCTTAAAAGGAAAAATAAGGTAGAATTAACAAAAGTATAACACTAAATGAACAGAGAAAATTAGATGAAATTATTCAAATAAATCAAATCTAGCCCCTCCCCCGAATTAAAAGGAAAAGTTACTTACCTGCAAGTCTAATTCTGTTACAGTAGATGATTTCAACAATACAAGCACTTTATTTGCCGCCCCCCCCCCCCCCCCCCCAAGGTGTGCAAGTTGTGATAATGGTCAAATGTGTGTTCCCTTGGAAGGCTTTTGATGATTGAGGAATTAATTTACAACCGGCCACTGACTCACCATAATCCAGCGAACTTTCTGCACATTTGCTTTGTGTAGAAGGGAGCGAATAAAGCTCCCATTTGAAAAGGCATGGCAGTTAAACTTTACAGAAAGCTTTGTGGGTTGGTGAAAATCCATTCAGTGCGTTGGAAAGTGTTGAATAGGCTGCAAAATGTTGGAGTTTGTCCAGTTGAAAATGCTTTGTGATTCATTTATCTTGATTTGAAGACTATACATAATTTAATTCTGGCAGATTGGACATGGGGGGCCAGTTGAGCAGATTGACCCTGGATGCATTACCTACAATGCTGTATGTCTGGCAGGTTGAAGAGTATGATCAGATAATGTGGAGGGTGTATGTACTGTAGATTGTGGCCATATGATGTAGGTTGAGCTAAGAGTGGGCTTGTTTTAGTAACAACCTGTACAAATTATAGCTTGTGTGGTTGTACAGCATAGTGGGGAGCATGACCATATTCTGATGAGTGCATAGATGCACAAGGCAAATTAATGGCCATTATGGTAATTAACAGCAAACACTTTGTAATGATTACATTTAAGTATAATGGTTTGTGGACCTAATCGTAGGCGTATGTGTGATAGGAGTAAGCGGTTATGGATTGTGTTGTGGTATTAAAAAGGGTTTTAAGTGACTGGTAGTACACTGGAGTGTGAACGCGATATGGTGTGTTCTCGGATTAGTGTATATTGCTTGTGCAGTGGTATACAATGGTATATTTGCACCAATACAATGGCAAATATGGTCACAGAATGATGGCAGTTTGAACGTATGATGCGGTGACAGATTCTAAGGTTGATTAGACACAGGAGGTGGATGTACATCTCTCCCCCTCATCACAACTCTAGATGGCAGGAGTATGCACAGCATTTTCTTAACCTATATTACACAGTGATGATTGCCAGAGTAGTTAGAAGGAATTGAATATGCTACTTACCAGTATGCATCTGTTCTTGGCATGTAGGGCTGCTGACATTCATATCTGTGCATAGATCGCCGCCTAGTGTTGGGGCCGGATGTTTGCACGTTGTTGTCCTGGAAGAGTCTTCGAAGTATCCTTGGATAGGTGACTCCTCCCCTGGACTACAGTGCGCATGGGCATCCTCTCCATCCTCAGATTGTTTTTCGCCATTGTGGCAGTGATGGAGTAGATACAGAAAGTGATGACCATGCTTGCAGTAATTCTGAGAGCTGCAGCTGCGACAGGCGCCGGGGAGGAGGGAGGGCGATATGAATGTCAGCAGCCCTACATGCCAAGAACAGATGCATACTGGTAAGTAGCATATTCAGTTCGAGGCATGTGGGCTGCTGAATTCATATCTGTGCATAGAATACATAGCAGTGCCCTCTATTAGCGGCGGCTACCCGTGCCAGCTGCAGCGGTCTGAAAAAGTGTTTTGAGAACAGCCTGTCCTACAGCTGCCTGCTGTTTTGACTGCACATCTACGCAATAGTGTTTTGTAAATGTGTGTGTAGTGGACCATGTGGCTGCTCTGCATATATCATGCAGGGGGATATTTCCTAGGAAGGCCATGGAAGCCCCCAACTTACGTGTTGAGTGGGCTCGTGGTGGAATAGTTAATGTGCGTTTTGCCTTTTGATAACAGATTTGAATACACTTAACTATCCATCTGGCTATCCCTGCTTTGGAGATGGCGTTACCTTTGTGGTGTGGGGCAAAGGCAACGAACAGTTGTTTTGTCTTCCTGAATGGTTTAGTCCTGTCGATGTAGTACATGAGGGCCCTCCGTACATCTAGTGTATGTAGTGCCCTTTCTGCAACAGTTTGTGGGTTTTGGAAGAAAACGGGCAGTTCAATAGTCTGGTTCATGTGGAACTGTGATATTACCTTGGGCATGAACTTGGGGTTGGTACGTAGTACGACCCTGTTAGCGTGAACCTGAATAAATGGTTCTTGAACGGTTAGTGCCTGGAGTTCACTAACTCTTCTGAGGGAAGTGATCGCTACTAGGAAGGCCACTTTCCAGGTAAGGAATTGAATCTCGCATGAGTGTAGAGGTTCAAAGGGTGGACCCATCAGGCGTGTGAGGACCAAGTTGAGGTTCCACATTGGAGCCGGTGGGTGACTAGGTGGAATGACTCGTTTGAGCCCTTCCAAGAATGCTTTGATGGCAGGCACTCTGAATAGAGAGAGGTGCTGCCTGGTTTGCAGATAGGCTGATATTGCGGTCAAATGGACACGTATAGAGGTGTACGCCAGATTGCATCGATATAGGTGTAAGAGATAACAGATGATGTTTTGGATGGATGCGTCCAGCGGGTTGATGTCATTATTTCCGCAATAAATGACGAACCTTTTCCATTTGGCTGCATAGCAAGCTCTGGTAGTGGGTCTCCTGGCCTCCTTGATGATGTCCATACAGTCAGGTGGCAGGTTGAGATAGCCAAACTCTAGGACTTCAGGAGCCAGATCGCCAGATTCAGCTGTTGCGGATCTGGGTGCTGAACCTCTCCATGGTTCTGCGTCAAATGCGCGGGTTTGATCCGCAGCCTTTGATGCGGCACCACGGAAAGTTCGAGGAAGGTGGTGTACCACGGCTGGCGTGCCCACGTGGGAGCAACTAGGACGAGTGTCAGGGAGTGTTGTCGGAGTTTGCGGGCCACTAGCGGTATCAATGGCGCTGGGGGAAAAGCGTACGCAAATCTGCCGGACCAGTTCATCCATATCGCATTGCCCTGCGACTGCGGATGTGGGAATCTGGCGGCGAAGCTTGGGCATTTTGCGTTTTCGCTTGTCGCGAATAGGTCTATCTCCGGATGACCCCACTGCTGAAAGTACGGTTGGAGTACTGATGGGTGTAACTCCCACTCGTGCATTTGGTGGCTGTGTCTGCTGAGCAGATCCGCCATCTGGTTGTCCTTGCCAGGGAGGTGTTCCGCCATGAGGAACATGTTCCTTTGAATGGCCCACTTCCACATGCTCTGAGCCAGATGAGACAACTGTGGAGAGTGTGTGCCTCCCTGTTTCTGTATGTAGTACATTGCGGTCATGTTGTCCGTCCGGATCAACACGATTTTGTTGCATAGATGTACTTTGAACGCCTTCATGGCTAGGAAGATTGCCATCAATTCCAGAAGGTTGATGTGCAACTTCTTTTGTTGTGTTGTCCATAGTCCTTGCACTGTGTAGTGGAGTACATGAGCTCCCCATCCCTGGAGAGACGCGTCCGCTGTCAGTACTATTTGTGGGACAGGCTCTTGGAACGGTCGGCCCTTGCAAAGGTTTTGTGGATTCCACCAATGCAGAGAGTTGTATGCCCGACCGCTCACCAACACTAGGTCCTTTAACTGTCCTTGAGCCTGATTCCACTGACGTGCTAGGCACTCCTGAAGTGGGCGCATATGTAATCTCGCGTGCGGGACTATGAAGATGCAGGAGGCCATCATGCCTATCAACTGCATGAACACTCGCGCTGGAAGTGAGTGATTGGGTTTGAATTTGGAGATCAGCAGTTGTATGCTGTCGATCCTCACTAAATTTGGCTGAGCTGTGGCCGCCAGAGTGTCTATAGTCGCACCTAGGTACTGTTGTACGTGTGCGGGCTGGAGATGGGACTTTGGATAATTCAGTGAGAATCCCAGACTGTGAAGAAGGTGAATGGTGCGGGACATGTGGCTTGCACATTGCTGGGCTGACTTCGCTTGAACGAGCCAGTCGTCTAGGTAGGGGTAGACGTGTATATGCTGCCTCCGTAGATGTGCTGCCACCGTAGCGAGGCACTTCGTGAAAACCCTGGGCGCTGTTGTCACGCCGAAGGGAAGGACTTTGAACTGATAGTGCTGCCCCTGAACAGTGAACCTGAGGTATTTTTTGTGTGAGGGGTGGATGGGTATGTGAAAGTACGCATCCTTGAGGTCCAGTGTGGCTAGGAAGTCTCCCTGCTTGAGAAGCGGAAGGACTTGCTGTAGAGTGAGCATATGAAAGTGCTCTGAAAGAATGTACTGGTTCAGGGGTCTCAGGTCCAATATAGGTCTGAGCGACCCGTCCTTTTTTGGAATTAAGAAGTAGAGGGAGTACACTCCCGCACCCTGCTCGTGGATGGGTACGACCTCTATAGCGCCTTTTAGAAGCATACTTTGCACTTCTTGCTGTAAGAGCGTTAAGTGCTCTGAGGACATAGGACGGCTTCTTGGTGGTATTGTGGGTGGAGTGGAGGTTAACTCCAGACAGTAACCGTATTTTATAATATCTTTGACCCACCTGTCCGTGGTGATGGAATTCCACGTGGACAGGAACCTTTGTAGCCTTCCCCCGACAGGTGTTATGTGGTCGGGAGGAAGGGAGAGGGCGTCACTGCTTGTTCTTGGGGGAGGACCTGGTGTTGCCGTAGCCGCGTCCTCTGCCCTTTGTGCTGGAGCCACGATATCCACCTCGGGTGTTTTTATCATAGGTGGTCTGTGTATTGCCTTTGTTATATGTTTGTTGTGACCCCCTGTCCTCTACCTGCTCCCTTGTTTCCGGGGCGACGAAAGGAGCCGCTCCGAAAGGACTGAGTTTGTAGTGCGCCCATGGACTTTGCAGTGTCCGTATCCTTTTTTATCTTTGAGGGTGGTGTCAACCTCTGGCCCGAATAAATAGTCGGGGTTGACGGGCTGGTTCAGTATATTGTTTTGTACCTCAGGCTTGAATCCTGAGATCCGTAGCCAGGCATGTCGTCGCAACATGACGCTTGTGTTTATGGCTCTGGCAGCCGTGTCTGCAACATCTAGTGCGCATTTGATGGAAGCGTTCGTTAGTAGCTGTCCTTCTCTGATGAGCATTTCTGCGCCTTCCTTGAACTGGTCAGGGAGATGTTGGAATATTTGCTCAAGTGTGTCATAGTGCGCTCTATCATAGCGAGCAAGGAGCGCCTGAGTGTTGGCTATGCGCCATATGTTGGCAGCTTGGGCGGCAACTCGCTTGCCAGAGGTTTCTAACACCTTGGACTCTTTGTCCGGGGGAGGAGCGTCACCTGTTGTTTGCGAGTGTGCCCTCTTGCGTGCATTCGCTACGACGATGGAGTCGAGTGGTAATTGTCCTCTGATGTAAGTAGGATCCCCAGGTGCTGATCTGTATTTTTTATCAATCCTGGGGTTTATCACTCGTGCCCTGGTGGGTTCTTTGAAAATGTCCTTGGCTGGTTTGAGGACCCCCTTCAACATTGGCAGAGTCTTTACATGTCTTTCTGAGGATGCAAAGGTGTCCATTAGAAAGTCATCTTCGATGGTATCAGAGTGAAGCTGCACCCCATGGTTATTGGCAGCACGTTCGATAAGAGCATTGAACGCTGCAGTATCCTCCGTAGGAGATGTCTTTGCCCCATATAGTTGTGGATCCTGTGCATCGAGAGGTGCACTGGGGTCTGCAGGGTCGCCCCAAGTTTGATCAGGGTCCTGCTGGTCATCAGGGTCCGTGTCTACATGGTAGGGGACTTGGTCAGCCATGTAGTTCTCCAATGCGTCTGTATCGGAGCGTGTGGGGGAGAACCGGTGTGGATCCAGGTAGGATGAATGGAAGGGTTCATAAAGGAGAGGTTCCGATTCTGCAGGCAACTTCCTTTTTAGTGGGATCCTGAAAGGGTCCAATGGCGGCTCCGAAGTTATCCTTCGGTCCTGGAGAATCATTCTGCCAGTGCCGGCGTCGATGATACGTGCTGGAGACGTCTCAGCAGGTGTGACCGTAGGTTGGGTGACCCGTGTCCTGAGTTGGAACATTTTTGGGATTGTTGACGGAGGCAAGCCGAAGGTAATGTTGGTCGGCACCGAAGAGGCTGCGGGAGCTCCGACCGAACCGGAGCCCGACGTGTCCTGGAGGACAGGTGTGGTTTTGCTGCCTTGCGTCACACCAGGTCGTACTTGGGGCGCCTTCGAGGCTTTGGCACCGGCCAGGCTCGTAGAGGCCGCCGTAGATTTTTTCGGTGCCGGAGGGTCATCGAGTCGGGGTGAAGAGATCACCGTTGAAGTCTTCGATACCTGAGGCTTAGGTGTCGTCGAGGGAGCGATGTGAGACACAGCAGGCGGTACGGCCCTTGGTGTCGTCGGTGCCGGTAGCCGAGCAGGTTTGTCGGTGCCGATGGCTTTTTTCCGTTTGTCGACTCCAACGTCGCCCGCCTCAAGTTCGGCACCGAAGTCCCTCTTTGTGCGGTCGGTGCCGACGCGGTGCGCTGGCGTCGAAGGCCTCGATCCGACCAGCGCTAGTTTCGGTTTCGGTGGAACCTGAGCAGCTTTCGGTTTCGGTTTTGTGATAGGGAAACCAGCCTGTTTATGTAGTAATGGCTGCCGCTGAACGTCCGAGGCCGGGCCCGAAGAACTGCGGGATGGGTCTCGGGTAAGGCCCGAAGGCGATCCCTCGACCGGAGCCATAGGCTGTGGCACTGGTGTTTGAACGGTTTGAACAGGTAGGCCTTGTTCATCATTGGAGCTACTTTCTTCGGCCCCGAAGGCCTCCTCGTCGTCTCCTACCTCGGTGTCGTCTTCACCTCTGTGGAAGAGTGACTCGTCTTCCTCGTCCGATCCGGGTTCGTGTTCGGAAACGGGACTGGAGGGCAAGACTTCCAATTCCTCGACGTCCTCGGCCTCGCCGAAGATGTCTGTCGGGGCCGGTGCCGCGTGCTGCGCCTCGAGTCTCGCCGCTCGTCGATTCCGCAGAGTCTTCTTCGAGCGGAACCGGGCACAGGCCATGCATGTTGATTCGTCGTGGTCCGGCGAAAGGCATTTGTTGCACACCGGATGGACGTCGATGTGTGGGTACTTCGCATTGCATACCGGACACCTTTTGAACGGCGTCCTGGATTCCATCGTCGAAGTCGTCGATGGACAGGTAAATGCGAAAGCAGTCGGTGCTGAAAGTTAGTAAACTAACAAATTCTATCGAAACCCGATCGATAAACAGTACCGACGCGAACTAAAGGCCTTTTGGCCTCGAAAAAATATTTTCCTAACTTGAGCTAAGATAGCACATCCGAACCCAATGGCGGAAAAAAACAATCTGAGGATGGAGAGGATGCCCATGCGCACTGTAGTCCAGGGGAGGAGTCACCTATCCAAGGATACTTCGAAGACTCTTCCAGGACAACAACGTGCAAACATCCGGACCCAACACTAGGCGGCGATCTATGCACAGATATGAATTCAGCAGCCCACATGCCTCGAACATGCTACTTACCAGTATGCATCTGTTCTTGGCATGTAGAGCTGCAGAGTCTCACACTGAGGATAAGATCGCCATCTGGTGTTGGGCTCGGATGATTGCAGGTTGTTGTTGTCTTCGGAAGAAGCCTTTGGTCACGAGGTTGGTGACTCCTCCCCTGGACATCAGTGCGCATGGGCATCCACTCCATTGTCAGATTGTTTTTTCGCCATGAAGGGAAAAGATGGTGTATAGGAATGAAAGAAAGGATGTCCATGTGTAATGTCTAAGTAAGACAGATGCTGGAACAGATACAGGTCCCGGGGAGGCGGGCGTGTGTGACTCTGCAGCTCTACATGCCAAGAACAGATGCATACTGGTAAGTAGCATATTCCGTTCGAGTCATATGAGCTGCAGATCACACACTGAGGATAGATTATACAGCAGTGCTTCCCCTTAGCGGTGGTCGCCTGTATCCGTTGCAGCAGTTTGAAATAAAGTTTTTAGGACAGCCTGGCCCACTGAGGCCTGTTGTTTGGCTTGCACATCAACACAGTAGTGTTTAGTGAAGGTATGCGTGGTAGACCACGTGGCTGCCTTGCAAATGTCTTCTAAGGGAATGTTGCCTAAGAAGGCCATAGAAGCCCCTATTTTACGCGTGGAGTGCGCCCTAGGGGGAACTGTAAGTGTACGTTTAGCCTTTTGGTAGCATATTTGGATGCATTTAACTATCCACCGGGCTATACCGGATTTGGAGATGGGATTGCCTTTATGTGGTGGTGCGAAAGCAACAAAGAGTTGTTTTGTCTTTCGAAAAGGTTTCGTCCTGTCGATGTAATAAAGCAAGGCTCTTTTGACATCTAAGGTGTGTAGTGCCCTTTCAGCTACGGAGTCTGGGTTTGGGAAAAAGACTGGTAGCTCTACTGATTGGTTAAGGTGGAAAGGGGAAATCACTTTTGGGAGAAATTTAGGGTTTGTCCTAAGAACCACTTTGTTACGGTGTAGTTGTAAGAAAGGTTCCTCTAGTGTAAGGGCTTGTATTTCACTTCCTCTTCGTAGGGAAGCGATTGCGATAAGGAAAGCTATCTTCCATGTTAGGAATTGTAATTCACATTTGTGCATAGGTTCAAATGGGGGACCCATAAGTCTTGTTAGAACCACATTGAGATTCCACACTGGGGAAGGTGGTAATCTTGGGGGAAGAATTCTTTTGAGACCTTCCATAAACGCTTTGATGGCTGGTACCTTAAAAAGGGACAGGTGTTGCCTATTTTGCAAGTAGGCTGCTAGGTGTAAACGTATAGAGGAATACGCTAGATTGCATCTTTGCAAGTGTAGTAGATAGCAAATGATGTTTTGGATGGAAGCATCCAATGGATGTATGTCATTATTAGCGCAGTAGATGGCAAATAGTTTCCATTTCGCGGCATAACACGCTCTAGTAGTAGGTCGTCTGGCTTCCTTTATGATATTCATACAGTCTGGAGGGAGATTGAGGTATCCGAACTCTAAGACCTCAGGAGCCAGATCGCTAGGTTCAGTGTTTGAGGATCTGGGTGTCTGATTTCTCCATGGTTCTGGGTTAATAGATCCGGGAAGAGGCGTAGCCTTTGATGTGGAACTAAGAATAGTTCCAGAAGTGTGGTGAACCACGGTTGACGTGCCCAAGTGGGAGCTACTAGTATTAGTGTTAAAGACTGTTGTTTCAGTTTGCGTACCACAAATGGAACTAGTGGAAGAGGCGGAAAAGCGTACGCAAATCTGCCTGACCAGTTCATCCATAGGGCATTGCCTTTCGACTGTGGGTGTACCTGGCGGCGAAGGTTGGGCATTTTGTGTTTTCGGGAGTGGCGAACAGGTCTATGTCTGGTTGTTCCCATTTTTGGAAGAAGGGGAGTAGAACCTTGGGGTGTAATTCCCATTCGTGGATCTGCTGTGTGTGGCGACTTAGGAGGTCGGCCACCTGATTGTGGATTCCTGGGAGATGTTCTGCTAACAGGTAGATGTTTTGGGGAATTGCCCATCTCCAGATTTGCTGTGCCAGTTGGGACAGTTGGAGAGAATGTGTCCCTCACTGTTTCTGTATATAATACATTGTCGTCATGTTGTCTGTGCGTATGAGGACAGTTTTGTTCTTTAGGTGTACCTGAAAGGATTTTAGTGCTAGGAACACTGCTAAGAGTTCCAGGTGGTTGATGTGGAGCAGTTTTTGTTGACTGGTCCATCTGCCCTGAGTGGTATGGTGAAGGAGGTGGGCTCCCCACCCTGTGAGAGATGCGTCGGTAGTTAGCACAACTTGTGGAAGAGGCTCTAAGAACGGCCGCCCTTTGGAAAGGTTGATGGTGTTCCACCATTTCAGTGAGCGAAGTGAGCGACTGTCCACCAACACCAGATCGGTAAGTTGTCCGTGAGCTTGGTTCCACTGTTGTGCTAGACATTCCAGTAAGGGACGCATTTGAAGTCGTGCGTGTGGGACTATGGAGATGCATGACGCCATCATGCCTAGGAGCTGCATGAACACTTGCTGGAAGAGATGGATGAGTTTGAAATTGAGAGATGAGATTTTGTATACTGGCTATCCTGGCAGTGCTGGGATAAGCAATGGCTTTGGATGTATCTATGGTTGCTCCTAGATACTGATGTAAGTGGGAAGGTTATAGATGGGATTTGGGGTAGTTGATAGTGAATCCCAAATTGTGGAGAGTTTTAATCGTGCGATGAGTGTGGAGAACGCACTTTTGGTGAGTATTGGCTTTTATGAGCCAATCGTCCAGATAGGGGAAGACATGGATCTGTTGTCTTCTGAGGTGCGCTGCCACGACTGCTAGGCACTTGGTGAACACTCTGGGTGCTGTTGTTACTCCGAATGGGAGAACTGTAAATTGATAGTGTTGCCCATCTACCACAAATCGTAGATATTTTCTGTGAGCGGGATGCATAGGGATGTGAAAGTACGCGTCCTTGAGGTCCAATGTGGCAAGGAAGTCTCCCGGTTGTAAAAGTGGGAGGACTTGTTGGAGGGTGGTCATATGAAAATGATCCGAATGTATATACTGGTTTAGTAGTCTGAGATCCAGTATGGGCCTTAATGTTTTGTCCTTTTTGGGAATGAGGAAGTATAGAGAATATAACCCTGTTCCCTGATGTTGAAGAGGGACTGGTTCTATCGCATGTTTTTGTAACAGGGATTGAACTTCTTGTTTGAGGAGAGAGATGATGTGAGGACATTGGACGTTGTTTGGGCGGTATGTTTGGGGGGGATTGTACGAGTTCGAGGCAGTAGCCAGACTGGATAATTTGTCTTACCCACCTGTCAGTGGTGATGGAAGTCCAGACAGGTAGGAATTGTTGGAGCCGCCCCCCGACCGGAGTGGAATGGTCTGGGGGGAGTGGTGGCAAGTCACTGTTTAGTGGCTGGGGAGGTGCGGGTGTTATTGTTGTTGCCCCGCCCTCGACCTTTGTTATTGTTTCCCCGATAACCTCCTCGGAAATATCCTCTGTTAGGGGATGTTTGTCCAGAATTTTTAAAGGTGGATGTGGTCTCAGTTCCTGTGTTTTTGGAGCCTCCTCTATAAAAAGGAGCGACGAAAGGAACCCCGGGTTTGAGGAGACTGCAGTGCTCCCATAGACTTGACAGTTTCATTATCCTTCTTCATTTTTTCTAATGCAGTATCCACTGCAGGGCCAAATAACTGCTCTTGGTTGAAAGGTTGAGCCAGAATTGCGGTTTGAACCTCCGGTTTAAAACCGGAAATACGGAGCCAGGCATGTCGTCTGAGTAAGACGCTAGTATTGACCGCCCTAGAAGCAGTGTCTGCCGCATCTAAGGCGCATTTAATGGAGGCATTAGATATTAATTTGCCTTCTTGGATGAGGTCAGTGGCCTGGGACTTAAAGGGTTCAGGCAGATGTTGCATAAGGTCCTCAAGTTGGTCATAATGTGCCCTATCATACCGGGCTAACAGGGCCTGGGTATTCGCAATACGCCAATGGTTCGCCGCCTGTGCGGCGACCCGTTTGCCTGAGGCCTCTAAAAGCTTAGACTCCTTGTCCGGGGGAGGCGTTTCTCCAGTTGTCTGAGTTCACGCGCTTCCTGGCATTTGATACGACCAAGGAGTCTAAAGGGAGCTGGGCTTTAATGTATGCAGGGTCCTGCGGGGCTGGTCGGTACTTTTTTTCGATGCGTGGGTTGAGAACCCTAGCTCGAACAGGGTCTTTAATGACTTCAGTGGCATGCTTTATAACCCCTTTAATCATGGGCAGTATGTGAACAGTTTTTTGTGACTGCTCAAAAGTATCGAGGAGAAAGTCCTCTTCAAGGGCGTCCGTGTGCATTGTGACGCCATGGAATGTTGCTGCCCTATTTATAAGTTGGCCAAACCCTAAGTGGTCATCAGGAGGGGAGGGCTTGGAGGGGTAGGTAGTGGGGTCAGGCATGTCAGGTATTGGATAAGACCAGTCATCTACGGGTGCTGTGTCTGGGAACGTAAAAGGGTCGTTTGGATCAACAGGATAATTAAATAAATCAGGGTCCGCCCCTCCCCCCGTCATCATTATCATCCTGTGGAGGAGGTGAATGATAGGGGGATGGTAAAGGAGAAGGAGGAGGGGGGACGGGTTAGGAGGTAATAGAGGAGAGGAAGGACGAAGTGGTGAAGTAGCACAGTCCTTCCGTATGGGAGCTGGAGGTGGTGTGATGTCCAGCTTCCGTTTCTTGTATGGGACGGCAGTCACATGTCCGGTTTCGGGATTGATGTAGATCCGCTTTTGAGTAGGATCTGGGCGAAAAAGTTCATCTGGCTCCGAAGGTGGTGGCGGTGATGACCGTTTCGGGTCTTTATGAACTTTTTTCGGTGTGGACGTAGTTTTTGGTGCCGATGGAAATTTCGGTGCCGATGGAAATTTCGGTGCCGATGGAAATTTCGGTGCCGAGGGACTTTTAGGCAGCGATGTCGAAGAACGTTTCGGCGCCGGTGGAGACTTCGGTGCCGAGGAACGTTTTGGTGCCGAAGGAGATTTCGGTCTTGAAGCCTGTTTCGGTGCCGACAGTGGAGTTTTCGGTGCCGAAGGTGTTATAGGTACAATCACATGAGGTTTGCTCGAGCCCGAGCCACCTACAGGCTTAGATGTCTTCGGAGCCGGGCCCGAGGGCGGGGCTTCTGAAGAGGATTTCCGGTCTTGACTGGGCCCAGCTGGCGGAGTCTTGACCAATGTCTTTTTGGATGGGGCAGGGGGGTTGGTACTCACACGCTGCCCTGGAGTGATGAGGTCATCGGAATCGTCTGCCTCGGACACGATCGAGATCTTCGGTGTCATTTTCAGGAACATCCTGAGCAAAGATGTCCTCCGGTTCTGGAGCTGGTTTGGCCATAATATGGCGTCGAGCTCTTCGGTCCCGGAGGGTCTTCTTGGAACGGAAAGCGGAACAAGCTGGACAGGTCGATTCGTTGTGTTCCGGCGACAGGCAGAGGTTACAAACCTCGTGGTGATCACTGTGGGGGAACTTCGCTCCACACCGGGGGCATTTCTTGAAGGGTGTCCTGTCCATCAGCCGCTTCCGGAACCGGTCCGAGATGATTTCGATGGAAAGAAGATTGAAGAATTAAATCGATTGCTGGAAGTTTTCTGCTGGAGCGGAAAAAAGTTCATCCGAACCCAATGGCGGAAAAAAACAATCTGACGATGGAGTGGATGCCCATGCGCACTGTTGTCCAGGGGAGGAGTCACCAACCTCGTGACCAAAGGCTTCTTCCGAAGACAACAACAACCTGCAATCATCCGAGCCCAACACCAGATGGCGATCTTATCCTCAGTGTGTGATCTGCAGCTCATATGCCTCGAACCCATGATTTTTTGTTTGCAGTTTGACTGCTCAAAAAAAATAAAAAATAAAAAGGAATATGCTACTTACCAGTATGCATCTGTTCTTGGCATGTAGAGCTGCAGATCTATACACTTTTGCATAGATCGCCATCTGGTGTTGGGCCCGGATGTTTGCAGTTTGTTTTTCCTCATGGAAAGTCTTTGGAAGTCACGAGTTCGGTGACTCCTCCTTCGGTCCGTACTGCGCATGGGCTTCGGCTCCATCCTCAGAACAGATGCATACTGGTAAGTAGCATATTCCGTTCGAGGCATATGAGCTGCAGATTATACACTTTTGCATAGATTATATAGCAGTACCCAGCCCTAGCGGCGACCACCGGTATCCGTTGCAGTGGTTTGAAATAGTGTCTTTAGTACAGCCTGGCCCACACTAGCTTGTTGTTTGGAGTGCACGTCTACAAAGTAATGTTTTGTGAAGGTGTGCGGTGTTGACCATGTGGCTGCTTTGCAGATGTCATCTAAGGGTATGTTCCCTAGAAAAGCCATAGAAGCCCCCATCTTTATTGTAGAATGGGCTTTAGGTGGAACAGATAATGTTTTTTGCTTTGTGATAGCAAATTTGTATGCACTTCACAATCCACCTAGCTATCCCTGATTTAGAGATGGGGTTGCCTTTATGCGGTGGAGAGAAGGAGACAAACAATTGTTTAGTCTTTCTGAAAGGTTGTGTTTTGTACGTAGTACAGTAAAGCCCTTTTAACATCAAGTGTATGTAGAGCCCTTTCCGCAACAGATTGAGGTTGCGAGAAAAAAAATGGTAATTCCACCGATTGATTAAGATGGAAGGGGGAAATGACCTTGGGCAGAAATTTTGGATTTGTGCGAAGTATCACTTTGCTGTGATGTATCTGTAAAAAGGGTTCCTGTATAGTGAACGCTTGTATCTCACTAACCCTTTTAAGGGAAGTGATAGCTACAAGGAAAGCTGTTTTCCAAGTGAGGAACTGTAGCTCACATTTATGCATTGGTTCGAAATGCGGACCCATGAGTCTTGTAAGAACTACGTTGAGATTCCATACAGGGGAAGGTGGTGCCCTGGGTGGAATTACTCGTTTAAGGCATTCCATAAAGGATTTAATAGCAGGCACTCTGAAAAGTGATAAATGCTGTCTGTTTTGTAGGTAAGCAGCAATTGCTGCTAGGTGTAGACGTATGGATGAATATGCCAGGTTACACCTTTGAAGATGGAGCAGATAGCATATGATGTGCTGTATGGATGCCTCTAAAGGGTTGATTGTATTGTTACGGCAGTAAACAACAAATCTCTTCCACTTTCCGGCATAGCATGCTCGAGTGGTAGGACGTCTGGCTTCCTTGATAATGTTCATGCAATCAGGGGGAAGGTTAAGGTATCCAAATTCTAAGATTTCAGGAGCCAGATCGCAAGGTTGAGCTGAGCTGGGTCCGGGTGCCTGATTTCTCCATGGTTCTGGGTTAGGAGGCATGGGGATAGGTGCAGTTTTTGATGTGGTACCACTGATAGTTGTAGTAGTGTGGTGTACCACGGCTGCCTGGCCCATGTTGGAGCTACCAGAATGAGTGTGAGGGAGTGCTGTTGTAGCTTCCGTACCACTAATGGAATTAGCGGGAGAGGTGGAAAGGCGTATGCAAATTTGCCTGACCAGTTCATCCATATCGCATTGCCTTTGGACAATGGGTGTGGGTATGGGTATCTGGCGGCGGAGCTTAGGCATTTTTTGTTTTCGTGGGTGGCGAAGAGGTCTGAGGATGCCCCCAAAGAATGGGCGAAGAACTTGTGGATGCAGTTCCCATTCGTGCATTTGCTGCGTCTGTCTGCTGAGCAGATCTGCCATGGTGTTTTGTATGCCTGGGACGTGTTGTGCCAGGAGAAAGATTTTTTGTGGAATTGCCCATCTCCATATGCTCTGTGCTAAGCGGGAGAGCTGGGGAGAGTGGGTCCCCCCCCCCCCCTGTTTTTGAATATAATACATTGCAGTCATATTGTCTGTGCGAATGAGGACTGCCTTGGCTGAAATTTGTTTCTGTAAGGATTTCAGGGCTAGAAAGATCGCCAATAACTCCAGATGGTTGATGTGGAGTAACTTTTGCTGTGGCGTCCACAGACCTTGCACTGTGAGGTGTAGAAGGTGCGCTCCCCAGCCGGAGAGCGATGCGTCCGTTGTGAGAATCACCTGAGGAACCGGGTCCAGGAACGGCCGCCCTATGGAAAGGTTTGTGGTGTTCCACCACTGCAGAGTGATGGGTGCGGCCGTCCACCAACACCAGATCCGTTAGCTGTCCCTGGGCCTGGTTCCACTGCCGTGCTAGGCACTCTTGGAGTGGACGCATGTGGAGTCTTGCATGGGGCACTATGAAGATGCAAGATGCCATCATCCCCATTAGCTTCATAAACACTCTTGCTGGAAGAGAGTGCTGAAGAATGAATGTTTGGCGCAAGGCTTGTATGCTTGCGATCCTGGCTGAATTGGGATAGGCTATCTTTGGAGGTGTCTATAGTGGCCCCGAGATATTGCTTTGTGCGAGATGGTATGAGGTGGGACTTTTGATGGCTCACCGTGAAGCCTAGCTGGTGGAGCAGCTAGGTGCTGTTTGTATGTTGCACACACTGGTCATAGGACGCGGCTTTTATCAGCCAGTCGTCCAAGTAAGGGAAGACGTGAATGTGTTGTCTTCTGAGGTGTGCTGCTACTACCGCTAGGCATTTGTTAAACACCCGTGGTGCGGTAGTGACCCCGAAGGGGAGAACCCTGAATTGGTAATGCTGACCGTCCACCACAAACCTGAGGTACTTCCTGTGAGAAGGGTGTATTGGAATATGAAAGTATGCGTCTTTCAAGTCCAGTGTAGTGAGAAAGTCTCCCTGGCACAGGAGTGGGAGAACTTGTTGGAGGGTGACCATGTGGAAATGGTCCGAATGTATGTATGCATTTAGAGGCCGGAGGTCTAGAATGGGCCGCAGGGTCTCGTCTCTCTTTGGTATTAGAAAATACAGAGAGTAGGCACCTAAATTTTGCTGATTGACGGGGACCTGCTCTATAGCTTGTTTTTGCAGGAGGGAGATCACCTCCTGTTTGAGCAGTGTGGTGTGTTCTTGTGACATTGTACGGTGCCTGGGTGGAATATTGGGTGGGGTAGATGTTAGTTCGAGACAGTAGCCTGACTGAACAATTTGTGTCACCCATTTGTCTGATGTTATGGTCTCCCAGGTGTGAAGACAACGCCGTAGTCTGCCCCCCGACTGGAGTGGAATGGTCTGGGGGGAGCGGGGGAAAGTCATTGGGCGGGCGGTGTGGCAGAACAGGTGTTGTTGGTTTTTCCCCTGCCCTTATTATTGTTTCCTCTATATCCACCTCTTTGATAGCCCTTTGAGAAGGTATTCTGAGGAGGGGACTTGTAGGAAGTAGAGGCGCTATCGGCAGAGTAACCTCTGTCTGTGCCCCGAAAGGAGGAACGACGAAATGAACGTCTAGGGGTATGGGATTGTAATGCCCCCATAGACTTTGCTGTATCCGTGTCCTTTTTCATTTTCTCCAATGCTTCGTCCACCTTTGGACCAAATAGGTGTTGTTGGTCAAAGGGGTGATTTAATATAGATGCCTGGACTTCTGGCTTAAACCCTGAGATTCTGAGCCAGGCAGGACGACGAAGCAAAACACTGGTGTTTATAGCTCTAGAAGCTGTGTCTGCTGCGTCGAGGGCACATTTAATTGAGGTGTTAGTGATGAGCTTTCCCTCCTGTATTAGCTCATGAGCCCTTTGTTTGTTTGGGAGGTGTTGCATGATAGCCTCCAGCTCATCGTAATGTGCAAGCAGCGCTTGGGTGTTGGCGATGCGCCACATATTTGCGGCTTGCGAGGCAGTGCGTTTACCAGACGCATCTAAGAGCTTGGACTCCTTATCTGGTGGTGGAGCCTCCCCTGAGGATTGAGAGTTAGACCGCTTCCTAGCTGTGGATACCACCAATGCGTCTAAGGGAGCAGGTCCTTTAATATATGCAGGATCTGTGGGGGCTGCTTTATATTTCTTCTCTATCCTGGGGTTTAATACCCTAGCTCTGACTGGGTCCTTGAACACCTCTGCAGCATGTTTGGTTACTCCTTTTAGCATGGGCAATATTGCTGTGGCCTTATCTTGTATGTCAAAAGTGTCCAGTAGGAAATCGTCCTCAACTGGCTCGCTGTGTAATTCTACCCCATGGTAGTGTGCCGCCCGCTGTATTAAGTGGTGGAACCCCAGGGAGTCCTCTGGAGAAGATGGCCTGGATGGATAAATGTCATCCTGAGGCATATATGGTACATCGGGGTTGTGGTAATCCTCCCATGGGTCTGGTGTCCCTGGAGGTGTGGGGTTTATTGGGGCGTCTGCCGGATCATAATCTGGATCTCCATAATCAGGGTCTGGAGATGGGGTTGGAGAGCGGTGAGGCAAAGGTGGCGGAGAAATGGGAGGTGGAGGAGGTGGTGGGGAGGGTTCTCTGAAGGGAGATGTGGCAGAGTCCTTCCGTTTTGGCGGTGGAGGAGGATCTGGCTGGTTTAAAGGTCTTTTTTTGGAAGACAAAGTTAAATGATTAGTCTTTGGATCCTTTGTTAAAGTTTTTTGATAAGGATCAGGCGTAAATAGTTCTCCTGGCACCGATGTTTTCGGAGCAGAGTGCTTCGATGGTTTCTCCATGCCATGCTTTTTCGGGGTCTCCGATATCCTCGGTGCCGAGGCAGGCTTCGGCGCCGGAGCGTCGGTGCCGAGGGGCTTATGCTTTGTCAGCACCGAGAGTGCAGGTTTCGAGCCCGATGGCTTCAGAGCCGAACTGGGTGTGGTTTTCTTCTGGTGCCGAAAAACACCATTCAGCACCGGAGTAGGCTGGCTCGAGACCGAGCCGCCGGGAGACTTATGATGCTTCGACACCGGGCCCGAAGGTGGGGTGATAGAAGCTGTATGTTTGGTTTTCCCTAGGCCAGGAGGCGAAGGTGTAACCGGAGTCTTTCAGTGTGGGTACGGGAGGGGGTAGAGTACTCACGACCCTCTGCGCCGGTGTGATCTCCTCCAGGTCGGAGTAGTCGGCCTCGGAAGCGCTGGCGAGTTCTTCCTCCTGCTCGGTGTGCTGCTGCACCGAAGCTCCGGTGTCGTCTCCGAAGATGTCGGGTGGAGCCGAAGTCGATGAGTGCGCCATGGTGCGTCAAGCTCTTCAATCCCGGATGGTCTTTTTCGATCGAAAAGACTTGCAGGCGGGGCAGTCTCGGGCCTCGTGTTCGGGAGAGAGGCAGAGGTTACACACCTGATGCAGGTCGGTGTGGGGAAATTTAGACCCACATTTTGGGCACTTTTTGAAGGGAGTCCTTTCCATCGGCCGAGACCGGAGTCGAGGGAGGCCCGAAGGCCGGTGCCGATGTCTGGAATCGAGAAGTGCCGCCGAGAGAGATGAGGAAGATGATTTTTGTGTTAAGAATCTCGATGGAAGAGGATTTTCCGTCGAAGGTCGAACTGGAAAGGTTCGAAGCCAGAGCACGAAGTATCACATCCGAGCCCAATGGCGGAAAAAAAACAGAGGATGGAGCCGAAGCCCATGCGCAATACGGACCGAAGGAGGAGTCACCGAACTCGTGACTTCCAAGACTGTCCAAGAAGAAAAACAAACTGCAAACATCCGGGCCCAACACCAGATGGCGATCTATGCAAAAGTGTATAATCTGCAGCTCATATGCCTCGAACAAAAGGTTACAAGGTGTAAGAGTCCCCTATCATGCATACTGGAAAGCATTAGGCTGTATTAGAAAGATTGCAAGGTACGAGCTGCAAGTAACAAAAAGATCTTTGTGCCAAAAGCCTGGGGAGGTGGGTTGCTCGCAGAGGAGGTGGGAAGAGTCATTTGGGATGTAGACTGCACACACATCACCTGTAAGTCACATTGAGGTGGGGGCTGTATTGTATAAGGGCTCACCCACCCCCATGTCACTGATCTGCAGGGAGCAATAGTTTAATTTTATTTTGATAATCTTGGTATGCAAGATTACTGAACTTACAAAAAGCATGTACATTGCATCTCCCATCTCTTTTTAAGGTTAAAACAGATCCATCCTGTAGCATATTACAATAATGCAATATTAACTAACAGTGAACAAAACATTACACGTTTTCCCATCTATAGGCCTCAGTATGTCTGCCATGGCGTAGAGCAATATTTAACATCCTTACATTACCCGTGCACCTCCACCCACTACGATCCTGTGCCCTAGAGCACCTGAAGAGTTGTTGTGCCTCATGGGTCCCTGAGGCAGGGGTGCGTACATGGGTGCTAGAACATACCAGGGAGAAATAGGACCCCCTCAAACGAGGTTAGGATTGGAGCTGTGCTTCCATAGAGTGGCAGAACTTTAAACATGCCCATTTTTAAGAGGAATACTCCGCTAAAGGAATATACTACTTACCAGTATGCATCTGTTCTTGGCATGTAGAGCTGCAGAGCCACACACTTAGGATAGTAGATCGCCATCTGGTGTTGGGCTTGGATGCTTGCAGGTTGTCGTCTTCGGAAGAACAGCTTGACCTACAGAAGCTTGTTGTTTTGCTTGCACGTCAACAGTAGTGTTTAGCGAAGGTATGTGTTGTAGACCATGTGGCTGCCTTACAAATGTCTAAGGGAAGGTTTCCTAAGAATGCCATGGAAGCCCCTATTTTGCATGTGGAATGTGCTCTAGGGGGAACTGTTAGTGTGCGTTTAGCCTGGTGGTAGCATATTTGGATACATTTAACTATTCACCTGGCTATCCCGGATTTGGAAATGGGGTTGCCTTTATGTGGTGGAGAGAAAGCAACAAACAATGGTTTGGTGGAATGATTTGGTTCTGTCAATGTAGTAAAGCAGGGCTCTTTTAACGTCTAAGGTATGAAGAGCTCTTTCAGCTACCGAGTCCGGATTTGGGAAGAACACTGGTAGCTCAACTGATTGGTTAAGATGGAATGGAGATCTGACTTTTGGCAGGAATTTCGGATTTGTTCTAACAACCACTTTGTTGCGGTGTAATTGTAGGAATGGTTCTTGAATGGTTAAAGCCTGGATTTCACTTACCCTTCTAAGGGATGGGATAGCAATAAGGAAAGCCACTTTCCATGTGAGGAACTGCAGTTCGCATTTATGCATAGGTTCAAATGGGGGACCCATGAGCCTTTGTAAGAACAATGTTTAGATTCTACACTGGAGAAGGTGGTAATCTGGGCGGAATAATCCTCTTAAGGCCTTCCATGAAGGCTTTAATCGCAGGTACTCTAAATAGTGACAAGTGTTGTCGATTTTGTATGTAGGCTGCTCATGCTGTTAGGTGGAGACGTATGGATGAGTACGCTAAATTACATCTTTGCAAGTGTAGTAAGTAGCAAATGATGTTCTGGATGGATGCATCCAGTGGGCGTATATCATTGTTAGTGCAGTAAATGGCAAATCTTCTCCATTTTGCAGCGTAGCAGGCTCTAGTGGTAGGTCGCCTGTCCTCTTATAATATTCATACAGTCTGGTGGTAGGTTGAGGTAACCGAACTCTGGGACTTCAGGAGCCAGATCGCTAGATTGTTGACCTGGATCAGGGTTAATCAGGACGGGGAGAGACGCAGTTTTTGGTGTGGAACGAGAGTTCCAGCAGTGTTGTGAACCAGGGCTGGCGTGCCCATGTGGGAGCTACTAGGATCAGTTTGAGAGACGGTTGCCGGAGCTTGCGTACCACGAATGGAATGAGTGGGAGAGGCGGAAAAGCGTACGCAAATCTGCCCGACCAGTTCATCCATATTGCATTGCCCTTCGACTGTGGGTGGTGAAACCTGGCGGCGAAGGTTGGGCATTTTGCATTAGTGTGTGGCGAACAGATCTATGTCTGGTTGGCCCCATTGTTGGAAAAAGGGGAGTAGGACTTGTGGATGTAATTCCCATTCGTGGATCTGAGTGTCGACTTAACAGGTCGGCAATCGGATTGTGAACTCCTGGAAGGTGTTCTGCAAGTAGGTATATGTTCTGGGGAACGGCCCATCTCCAAATGTTCTGTGCAAGCTGGGACAGCTGGTGAGAATGTGTGCCCCCTTGTTTTTGTATACAATACATGGCTGTCATGTTGTCCGTACGGATGAGGACAGTTTTGTTCTGGAGATGTATTTGGAATGATTTTAGTGCTAGTATTCATGCCAGTAGTTCCAGGTAATTGATATGGAGCACTCTGTTGAGTGGTCCATTTGCCCCGAGTGGTGTGTCCTAGGAGATGGGCTCCCCATCCCATGAGTGATGCGTCCGTTGTTAGCACCATTTGTGGAAGAGGCTCGAGGAACGGCCGCCCTTTGGACAGGTTTAGTGTGTTCCACCATTTGAGAGTGATGTGAGCGGCTGTCCACCAACATCAGATCTGTTAGTTGTCCGTGAGCCTGATTCCACCAACGTGCTAGACACTCTTGCAAGGGACGCATTTGTAGTCTTGCATAAGGCACAATGAAGATGCAGGACGCCATCATGCCTATGAGTTGCATGAACACACTTGCTGGATGGTTTGAAATTTTGCGATCAGAGCTTTTATATTGGCTATCCTGGCTGGGCTGGGATATGCTAGGGCTTTGGAGGTATTTATGGTGGCTCCCAGATATTGATGTATGTGGGAGGGTTGGAGATGATTTGGGATATTTTATTGTGAATCCCAAGCGGTGTAAGAGTTGAATAGTTTGGTGAGTCTGTAGAACGCATTTGTTGAATGAGTTGGCTTTTATTAGCCAGTCGTCTAGATACGGGAAGACATGAATTTGTTGTCTTCTGAGATGCGCTGCTACAACTGCTAGACATTTGGTGAATACTCTGGGCGCAGTGGTCACACCGAATGCAAGCACTGTAAACTGATAGTGTCTGTCCACCACACTCGTTAGGTACTTTCTGTGAGCAGGATGTATGGGAATGTGAAAATAAGTGTCTTTGAGATCTAGTGTGGCAAGGAAATCTCCTTTTTGTAGTAGTGGGAGCACTTGTTGAAGAGTGATCATATGGAAATGATCTGAGTTTATGTACAGATTTAGGGGGGGAAACGACCAAAGAATCCAGAGGGAGCTGTCCTTTGATGTAATAAGGATCTTCTGGGGCAGGTCTATATTTTCTCTCAATTCTTGGGTTAAGCACCCTGGCACGGACGGGGTCTTTAAATACTTCTGTGGCGTGTTTTGCGACACCTTTAATCATAGGTAGAATTTGTACTGTTTTCTGAGACTGTTCAAACGTGTCTAAGAGGAAATCTTCCTCGGGTGCATCGGAGTGCATGGTGACGCCATGGTGAAGTGCTGCCCTGTTTACTAGTTGTCCAAACCCCAGGTGGTCATCTGGAGGTGATGGTTTGAAGGGATA
This sequence comes from Triturus cristatus, assembly GCF_964204655.1. Lineage (NCBI taxonomy): Eukaryota > Metazoa > Chordata > Amphibia > Caudata > Salamandridae > Triturus > Triturus cristatus. Next base: position 846,640,770 of record NC_140592.1, read on the forward strand.
TGGTGTAGGGTGTGGGGTCAGGCATATCTGGTATGCCAATCATCCAATGGTGCGGTATCTGGAACCGTGAACAGATCATTAGAGTCACGAGGATCCCCCCCCCCCCCCACACCTCGATGTTTTCCGGTTCCGGAGCTGGGCTCTGTGCCATGATATGGCGTGGAGCTCTTCGATCCCGAATAGTCTTTTTGGATCGAAATTCTGCGCAAGCTGGACAGCTGGCTTCGTCGTGTTCCGGTGATAGGCACAGGTTGCAGACTTTGTGATGGTCACAGTACGGACATTTTGCTCCACACTGGGGACATTTTTTAAACGGAGTCCTAAGCCGTATGCCTCATGGTGTGGATAGGCCCAACCGCCCGCATCGACGTCCGGAATCGAGCCGATGAATTCGATTGTGAGTGAAGGTGCTTCGATGTAGTTGGTAAAAGTTTTAGTCTTCGAAAAGATTGTATTTGAGATTTCCAACCGGAGTGGAAAAGTTGCATCCGAACCCAATGGCGGAAAAAAACAATCTGAGGATGGAGTGGATGCCCATGCGCACTGTAGTCCAAGGGAAGAGTCACCTATCTCTTGACCAAAGACTTCTTCCGAAGACAACAACAACCTGCAAGCATCCGAGCTCAACACCAGATGGCGATCTACTATCCCAAGTGTGTGATCTGCAGCTCATATGCCTCAAACACATTTTTTATTAATTTAAGGCTGAAAATGAATGATTATGAGTAAAATAAAGGGCTGCAAAAATGCAGCTAAATTTCCATATTTGTGCCACTTAATTTGCTAATCCATGCCGCAATATCCTGGGGGGTGGGGGTCGGAACAGTTAGCAATTTTCACCTACATACCTCAATGTTTTCATCATCTTCATCATCATTACCAGAGGACTCCTCTTCTGCTTCTTTTAACCACTTAATGAAGGGCTCAGCTTTGACACGAATCTCTTTGGCAAGTTCCTTGGAGACATATTTTTTTGACGGCTTCAAGTGGAGAGACATTAAGATTATTCATTCTAGAATTTGACAAGTCAAAAACATGCCTATGGCCCTCCATTAGAAAAATGTGCACTTCTGTAAATTAGTGCTGTAGTATATACATCTACAATTATCCATACTCTGCTTTTATTGCACAAAATTAAATGATAATTCACAGCAAACTAATAAGGGCAACATTCTATGGTTCCATTTGAAATATGGATTTCGTCATGGCTATTAAACCACTTTGCAGATCTCTATTATCAGGACAACTAGCTTGCACAGCAGGGTTATTCAAACAAGGAGCAACAAAGGCAAATTATGTGGCATGTTTGACAGCATTTTCATCTAGAAAGATTATTCTAGCTAAACGCAACTTTTGTGAAATCAGCAATTAATATGGTAAATTAGTTATATAATCCCAACTCTTCCCCAAGGAAAAACGTAAATTTGGAAGCACTGAACTCAGAAATTCCCATCCCTCAACAACATGGTTTGAGATCAACAACTGGTATTCACATTTACTTAACAAGTGCACCCTGACTATTCTAGCACAGACCTTTTGGCTACCAGTTTACATAACATTACGCAGTCAATGAAAAAGGATAGCCTGGAACTAGCACAAGATCAGAAACATATTTGAGTTGTTCAAACGGCTATACATGGTTCATTAATGCAACACCTTCACTAAAAGGAGTATTGCTTTAAGAGGAAACGAGTTTGACTTGCCTCACTGACCGGTTTCAGTCTAGAAATATGTACACTTGTTACAAATCACTTTTCAAACCAACTCGTAATGCTCCCAGAATGCTGTGACTATACGCAATTACATGCAGAAGTCCGAAAATATTAGTGATGGCTTTGAAAATAAAATCTAGTAAATAAGTTTGCTATTTTGGAAAAAAAAGTTTTTCATAAACTATTGGGCAATATTTCTACGTTTTATTTAGTAGTCTTGCAGTAGCACATATTATATAGATTTATATTGCCAAGATAGCATACATTCAAGCAGTGGGCTTCTGTACCACAAATCATAAGGTGTGCCCGTCAATTTGACTCAAGCAAGGCTACAACACCAACACCCGTACTGTCATAGGGTGTTCGATCAAAGCACAAGACACATAGATGGATACATGCATAGTGGCCTGACAAGCAGAGAGATGGCAATTGTACATCGGACAGCACGGGCTAAAAACTTGAGAATTTAATCCAACTGGTGTTTCTGCACAGAAACCAGGTCAAATGCCTTCTGCTCAACTTTAAGGGTATGGGTGCAAATAAAATAAAATACAATAAATCACTGACTGGCCAACGGCTAATATGAATTAAATGTAACCTGCCAGTCAATTTCCCACCTCAAATGCTCCAAGGCAGAAGAAATTTGGTGTGCAGTGCTATATAAATACACAGTAACAAAATTAATATATACCTTTTCTGCCCAGCTGATGATGACCTCTTCCTCTAAAAGATCTGCATCATACATTTCTTTAAGGGTGCGGGGAATTTTAGACAGAAGTTGCGCTTGATGTATATCCACTACACACTCAAATCCATGCAGTAGGTACTTCTGTGCTTTTTTGTTGTTATGACAAAACTGCAAAAGAAAAAAAAAATGGTGTAAGGAAACAAATTCCAGTGTCCCTCCCTGCCCCCTCCAAATCATCAAATCCTAACCACGTAGATATGCAATAATGTTTTGCGTCAGTCATGCCTTCATCACTTCACACAAAACATCCTTGTGACAGAAGTCTAGCAGCAAACAGCTTTCAAATTCACATTCAAATTGCATTCTAGGAATTAATTCAGATAATTAGCATATCAAGCTACAGAGCACTTTAAAAGAAAATAGGTAACGCAGCAATACTTGTAAAGGAAAATGCTACTTACCAGTATGCATCTGTTCTTGGCATGTAGAGCTGTATACTTCAGCATAGATCGCCATCTGGTGTTGGGCTCGGATGATTGCACTTTGCTTTTCTCAAATAAGTCTGTAGTCACGGGATAGGTGACTCCTTATGGTGATAGTGCGCATGGGCATCGACTCCATATTCTGATCGTTTTTCGCCATAAAGAGTGATGGCGTTAGTATGAGAATACAAAAGGATGTCCAGGTGATATATCTAAATAAGGAGGTGGGTGGGCGTATACAACTCACATGCCAAGAACAGATGCATACAGGTAAGTAGCATTTTCCGTTGAGGCAAATGAGCTGCAGATTGTATACCTTAGCATAGACTATAAAGCAGTTTCCTCCCTAGTGGTGACAACCTGTATCTGTTGCAGTAGTTTGAACAAGTGTTCTCAATACAGCCTAGCCCACAGTAGCTTGTTGCTTTGCTTGCACATTTACACAATAGGGTTTAGTGAAAGTATGCGGTATAGACCAAGTTGCTATTTTGCAGATGTCATCTAGGGGAATGTTCCCCAAGAATGCCATAGAAGCCCCTAGTTTGCGTGTGGAATGAGCTCTAGGGGGAATAGTTATTGTGCGTTTAGCTTTGAGATAGCATAATTGGATGCATTTAACAATCTACCTTGCAATTCCTATTTTTGAAACGGGATTGCCTTTGTGAGGTGGGGAGAAAGCTACAAAAAGTGGTTTTGGTTTTCTAAAACATTTAGTTTTCGATGTAGTAGAGTATCCCTCTCTTGACATCTAGCATGTCGAGAGCGCGGTCTGCCATGGAGTCTGGTTGAGGGAAAAATACTGGATGTTGAACCGACTGATTAAAGTTAAAGGCAGATGCCACTTTAGGCAGACATTTTGGATTAGGCTTAAGAACCACTTTACTATGGTGTATTTGTAGAAACGGTTATTGTATGGTTAATGCCTGGAGTTCACTAACTAAGTGATGTGATAACTACCAGGAAGGTTACTTTCCAAGTGAGGAACTGTAACTCGCCTTTGTACAGAGGTTCAAATGGGAGACCCGTGAGGACTATATTGAGATTCCATACAGAAGTTGGAACTCTAGGTGAATTATTCTTTCAAGTTCTTCCATAAACACTTTGATAGCCAGTACTCGAAACGACATGTCTGTTTTGGAGGTAAGCACCAATTGCAGTAAGATGTAGCTGTATAGATGTGTAGGCTAGGTTACATTGTTGTAGATGCAAAAGATAACATAATATTTTGGATGGAAGCATCTAGCGGACAGATTTGTACTATAAATGACAAATCGCTTCCTGTTTGCTCATAACATGCTCTAGCAGTAGGAAGTCTAGCCTCTTTAATGATGTTCATGCCATCTGACGGCAGATTAAGGTAGTCAAACTCTAAGACTTCAGGAGCCAGATTGAGTTGTTTGGGATCTGGATGCCTTATCTCTCCATGGTTCTGAGTGAGGAACTTGGGGAAGAGGTGGAGCTTAGGATGATGCTACTGAAAGTTCCAACAGGGTTGTGAACCATGGTTGGCATGCCCATGTTGGAGCAACTAGGATCATGAGGGAGCGTGAGCTTCGGAACCAGTAACTGAATGAGCGGGAGAGGCGGAAAAGCGTACGCAAATCTGCCTGACCAGTTCATCCATAGCACATTGCCTTTGGACAATGGGTGTGGATACCTGGAGGTGAAGCTCGGGCATTTTGCGTTTGTGTGCGGCAAACAGATCTATGTCTGCATGACCCCACATGTGAAAGAATGTAAGAGCAGCTTGAGGATGAAGTTCACATTCGTGGATCTGCAGTGTTCGACGACTGAGCAGAGCCGCGATCTGATTGTGTACTCCTGGTAGATGTTCTGCGAGGCAGTAAATGTCTTGAGGAATAGCCCATCTCCATATGCTTTGCGCTAGTTGTGAAAGCTGGAGTGTGTCCCCCCCGTTTTTGTATACAATACATTGCTGTCATGTCTGTACGGATTAAGATAGCTTTGCCTACTAGCAAGAGTTGAAAAGACTTTAGTGCTAGAAAGATTGTCAGCAACTCCCGGTGATTTATGTGGAGTTGTTTTTGGTGATGGGTCCATATACCCTGAACGGTTCGGTTTTGGAGATTAGCTCACCAGCCGTTGAGTGATGCAGTGGTTAGCACTATATGTGGAACCGGGTCGAGGAACGCATGCCCTTTGGATAGGTTTTGTGTGTTCCACCACAGTAGAGAGCAATATGTGCGGCTGTCCACCAACATGCGATCTGTTAAATGAGCTTGGTTACACTGATGTGCTAAACTTTCTTGTAAGGGATGCAACTGAAGTCTTGTATAAGGAACAATGAGGATGCAAGAGGCCATCATCGTTATTAGCTGCATGAACACTCTAGCTGGGAGTGTTGAGGTTGAAATGCTGGCTATCCTGACTGGATTGGGGTACGCAAGACTGGATTGGGGTACGCAAGAGCTTTTGAGGTATCTATTGTGGCATCTCGATACTGAAGTAGGTGGGGCGGTTAAAGGTGTGATTTGGGTAAGTTTATTGTGAAGAGAGCAAGAGAAAGACACACACACACTGCTTTTATGAGCCAGTTGTCGAGATAAGGAAACACTTGTGTATTGTCTCCGTAAATAAGCTGCGACTACCTCAAGACATTGTGAAGACTCGGGTGCTGTAGAACTCCGAATGGGAGGACTTTGAATTAATAGTGCGGACCGTCCACTACAAACCATAGATACTTTCTATGAGCGGGGTGAATGGGAATATGAAAGTAGGCGCCCTTGAGATCTACATTGGCAAGGAAATCGCCCTGTTGAAGCAGTGGGAGGACTTGTTGGACAGTGACCATGTGGAAGTGGTACGACTATGTAGAGATTTATTGGTCGGAGGTCTAGTATTGGCCCGAGAGTACCGTTCGAGATTAGAAAGTAAAGCGAGTAAACCAGTTCCTTGACGAGGTAAGGGAACCAGTTCCATTGCGTGTTTTTGTAATAAAGAGAGAACCTCTTGTTTTAACGGTGTCCGATGTTCTGTGGACATTGGACGTTCTTTGGGGGATATGAATGGGGGAGTTTAAATGAGTTCCAGGCAGTAACCATACTGGATAATTTGTCTTACCCACTTGTCTGCGGTGATGGAATTCCAGACCGGTAGGAACTGTGATAGTCTCCCCCCCGACTGGAGTGGAATGTTCGGGGGGGGGGGGGAGTGGAGGGAGGTCACTTTTGTAGTAGGAGATGTGTGGGTGTTAATCACCGCGTCTACTTTTGTTGTTGTTCCTTCCATAACACCCTCTTCGGGGAGGTTGGAGTAGTGTTTTTGAAGGAGGATCAGGTGTTATCAGTCCCACTAGTTTTAGAGGTGCCCCTATAAAAGGGAGTGACGAAAAGACCCTCTAGTGGTTGTTGACTGTAGGGCTCCCAAGGACGTAGCAGTTGGAGTCCTTTTTTATTTTTTCCAAAGAGGTGTCTACAGTGGGTCCAAATAAATGTTCTTAAATCAAAGCGTTGATTAAGAATTTTAGACTACACGTCCTGTTTAAACCCAGTTATGCGTAGCCATGCATGTCTGCGTAGTAGAACGCTTGTGTTAACCGCACGAGACACAGTGTCGGCTGCATTAAGAGCACCCTTTATAGAAGTGTTTGTAATTAACTTTTCCTCTAGTATGAGGTAGTTAGCCTGAAGACTTATACTGATTGGGAAGATGTATGAGCTTTTCAAGCTCATCGTAATGAGCCCCATCATACCTGGCCAGTAAAGCTTGGGTATTGGCAATGCGCCAGTGATTCGCTGCTTGCGACGCACTTAGTTTACCAGATGGTCTAGTAATTTAGACTCTATCTGGAGGTGCATTTGACAACCAAGCAATCTAGATGGAGCTGTGCTTGGATATAATCTGCATCGTTGGAACTGGTTTATATATTTTTCTCAATCCTGGGATTGAGAAGTCTAGCCCTGACCGGGTCTTTAAAAACGTCAGGTGTGTGCTTGATCATACCTTTTAACATAGGTAGAATGCTTGTTGATTTTTGTGACTGTGTAAAAGTCTCTAATAAAAAAAAAAAACTTCCTCCAGTGGGTCTGAGTGCAATTCTACCCCATGATATTGTGCAGCCCTATTTATGAGCTGTGCAAAACTAGGTTGTCTTGGGGGGGGGGGGGGGGGGGGGGATGGCCTAGATGGGTAGGAGTCTGTATCTGGGAGGATTATGAATATCCTCCCAAGGATCAGGTGGTGGGAGAGTAGTCAGTCATTATCCTCTTGTGGGTTTTCATCCCCACCCTCAATCATCATCATCTTGTGTTGTAGGTGAATATGGAAGTATTGGAGTGTGCTGGAGAAAGGGGTGTAGTAGGAATATTTGTAGAAGGGTCTGGCTGGAGAAGTTCCCATGTCTCTTCTTTAAGGTTACCTTAGATTCCTCTGGGGAGTCCAAAGGTCTCTTTTAGATGGAGTTGTTTTGATATGACCTGATTTAGGGTGAGTGTGAAGAATTTTTTGTTTAGGATCCACTGGATCTGGTTGAAATGGGTCAGCACTGAGGATTTTTGGATTAGACGCCGAAGATTTAGGAGGGGTCTTTGTCCTTATGCTTTGGAGGAGCTGTGGAATTTACGAGCTTTTTTGGCTCCCAAGAATAATGGTCTTTATGCGGCTCCGAGGATTGGTCTTTTCGTTTCTCAAGATTTATGGCCCTTCTTCGGTTCTGAAGATTTATGGTCTGATTTCGGCTCAGAGGGTTTATCCTGATGGTATTTTGGGGCAGAATGTTTGGATTTTGGTACCGATGCGTGGCTGGCTCGGTCCAGAGTTGCCTGAAGGCTGGTCTTAGGACTTCGGAGCTGGGCCCGAGGGCAGGGCGTCTGAAGGGTTATCACCTGAGCCTTATGTTTTGAGAAGGGGCATAGAGGGATTTGTTGGATGTGCGTCGAGGAACGCGATCGAAAAAACAATACAGTCGAGCCGTGAAGGATTGCACGTCGAAGGGGAATCGAATAAGACACCGACCCGGAGCGCAGCAGTTTACATCCAAACCAGATGGTGGAAAAAAACAATCTGAAGATGGAGTTGATGCCCATGTGCACTATCACCATAAGGAGTCACCTATCCCGTGACTACAAAGACTGACACAGAACAGAAGTGCAAACATCCAAGCCAAACACCAGATGGCGATCTATGCTAAAGTATACAATCTACAGCTCATATGCCTCTAACAGTATAATTTTGCCCCCAACCGACTACTCCACAGCTAAGACAGAGGTGCATCAGCAAAGGTACATGGGATGCATGTAACCATGACACAGGTAAGAATATTCTACTAGAGTTGCGTTTCAGGGTACCGACCACTGAAAAAAAAAGGGTAAATAAAGCAATTAAGGTACAAAGCAACCACAGATGTTTTAATAGCAATTAAAAACTTACTCTGAGAAAATGGCGTCTGTATTTCTTTATCTGCTCTCGGATCCGGTCATCAAAAAGAACTTCAGTCAAGACCAGCGGACCCATTGCTTTGACATCCAGCCTTTCAGCTTCTGCCAAAATATCTTTGTCAGACGTATCAATAACACCCTCTTCCTTGCGTTTCTGATGGGGGGGGGGGAAATAAAAAAAAAACGATTTTCAATCCATTCATTTGTTTGAATCAGAATAGCAAGCAGTATTAAATGTTCAGTAAGCATGTAATAAGCAACATTATGCAACACTGGCATTAAAAGGAGTAGGTTACCCTGTAGGCATCGTTTTGTAGCGTGTGGTGCTACAGATTCACATGCTATGCATACTCCTGCCATCTGGTGTTGGGCCCGGACTATGTAATTTGTTTTTTCTCGATAAGTTTTATGAACCGCGCAGTGGATCATTTCTCCTCCCCTCAAGGTAATACGCATTTTTAATGGCTCCTTTAATTGTTTTTTCTCCCTACCAAATACAGGGAGGATTACGTTGGCATTCGCTGTTGAACATGCTGTATTTGTGTGGATCCTTCTCACCATCTAATACCTGCTGGGGAGGCAAGAGGGTACATGTGAATCTGCAGCACTACAAATGGATCCTACAAAGAGATGGTTATAGGGCAGCATATTCCATTCGTAGTACATGTTGGCTGCAGATACACATGCAATGCATGGACTGTAAAGCAGTACCCCTAGTGGCTTTAGGCACGAGATAGTGAGTTTGTTTAAAATAATGTTTGAAGGAGTTCGTCCAACTAGAGCTTGCTGTCTTGCTTGAACATCCACACAGTTTCGTAAAATAATGAGGGTTAATCATGATGCTGCTTTGCGGATGTCACTAAGAGGGATATTTCCCCAAAAAGCCATGGTCGCTCTTTTCTTCCAGGCTGAATGATTTCTTGGCATAGTTGTTAACGAATAGTTAACCCGTCGGTGTAGTTTTGCAGCTTGAAGATCTTTCTGGATTCACTATGCTGTGCATTCCGCAGTCTGGTGGTTGGGTCCGGAATCCTAGTCTTTCTTCCTTTTTTTGTAGCCCAGGTGGGCGTCGAAGTCCCACCATTTGGTGTACCTCTCGTGACGTCGGCACGCTTCCTGTGAAAGTCCCACCTTTGGGGCGCCATCTTCGGGTTTTTTTTCCCCCTTACTCTTTTTTTTAACCCTAGGCGTTCAGCAATTTACTTATATACATCCTTTCAGTATTATCTTGTTATTTCAGTCTTTGTCCTTCCCAACCTTTTTCTCCTGCCTCATCTTCCTGGCGGAGGTGGGTGGGTTCACTAGTGAATCCAGAAAGATCTTCAAGCTGCAAAACTACACCGACAGGTAAGAAACTATTTGTTTTGCAGCGTGAATCTTTCTGGATTCACTATGCTGTGCATAGATTTTGTAGCGGTTATCTCTGTGGCGGCTGGGTGGAAGACGAGCGTTGGTCGTTGAATATATGTTGGAGCACCTTCTGTCCTAATTGTGCTTCCTTGTTCATCTGTATATCCACGCAGTAGTGCTTGGTGAAGGTGTGCACCGAAGCCCATGTTGCCGCCAGGCATATGTCTTGAATGGGTGTATTTGCCAGAAAGGCAATTGTTGCTCCCTTTTTCCTTGTGGAGTGGGCCGCCGTGGCCCCTCGGATAGCTCTTGCCCCGCCTGTTTGTGGCAGAATTGTATTGTTCGTGCAATCCATCGTGCAATGGTGCTTTTTGTCACTGGTCTACCCAGGAAGCTCGTTGCGAAGGACACAAAAAACTGCTTGGTTTTCCTGTGTTCTTTGGTCCTCTTGATGTAGTGCACCACCGCCCTTCTAGCGTCTAGAGTGTGAGGTGCCCTCTGCGCTTGTTGCTGGGTTCTGAAAGAAACTTGGTATTTGAATAGTTTGATTTATATGGAATGCTGACACCACCTTTGGCATGAAGTGTGGGTCCGTCCTCATTACGACTCTGTCCTTGTGTATCTGGATGTAGGGCTCTTGCAGCGTTCGCGCTTGCAGCTCGCTTACTCTGCGCAGTGAAGTTATTGCCACCAGAAAGGCTGTCTTCACTGTTAGCATTTGAAGGGAGGCCTTGTGAATGGGCTCAAAGGGCGCCTTCATAAGTTCCGTCAGGACTATGTTGAGGTTCCATGCCGGAGGCGGCATCCTCTTTGGTGGCGCTATTCTTTTTGCCCCTTCCAGGAATCTCTACTACCTGTGACGTAAAGAAGCTTCCTCCTGTCTCACCTCGTGTGTAAGCTACGATCACCGCTAGGTGGACCCTCAGCGAGGACGAGCATAGTTTTGCCTTTAGAAGGCGTGTGAGGTATCTAAGCGCCGTTGACTCCTTTGTCAATTTATTTTGCAGTTTATTTTTGTTGCACCACATTGTGAACCTTTTCCACTTTTCCCCATAACATTTTCGGGTTGTTGGTCTCCTTGCCTCCCGCAGCACTCGCATAGTGCTTGGAGGTAGTTTAAGGTGTGCGAACTCTATGTCTTCAGGAGCAGTCCGAGGCTCTCTGGCTCTGGGTGTAGAACCTCTCCGTTCTGCATGGAGAGCAAGTCCTTTCTTTTTGCGAATTTGTGTGGAGGTCCCTGTGCCATCTCCACTATTTGTGAGTACCAGGTCTGTCTTGCCCACTGTGGTGCCACCAGGATCATTGTCATGTTGCTGGTCTTGCACTTGAGTACCCTGTGTATCAGTGGTATTGGTGGAAAAGCGTATGCAAATGTCCTTGACCAACTTATCCATAGGGCATTCCCCTGTGATTTCTGGTTGTCTGGATGCTAAGTTTTGGCATTTTGCATTCAGGTGTGTTGCAAACAGGTCTGTCGGTGTACCCCACCTTTTGAATAGCCTTTGCGTTTCCTGTCCATTGAGCTCCCACTCGTGAGATGCCGAGGTCTGCCTGCTGAGCCAATCTGCTTCCACACTGTCCTTCCCAGGTAGGTGTATCGCCAGCAGGTCTATTTTGAGTGGGATGGCCCATCTCCAAATCTCTTGTGCCAGAGTGGAAAGGGGGAACGATTGTGTTCCTCCCTGCTTGTTGATGTAGAACATTGTGGTAGTATTGTCCGTCTGTATCAACACTTTTTGGTTGTGTAGCTGCCTCTGGAAGGCCTTCAGGGCTAGCAGTACGGTCTTCAATTCCAGGTAGTTGATGTGTCTGACCGCATCTGCTGAAGTCCACAGACCCCTCACTGAGCTTGTTCATGTGCGCTCCCCATCCCATCTGGGATGCGTCTGTGGTAATGGTCACAGTTGGGCTTGGTGGTGTCAAGGGCTTTCCTATAGTTATCCCTGTTCCACCATGCCATCTCCCCTTGCACTGCGTGCGTAACAACCACTAGATCCTCCCAACTTCCGTTTGCTTGTGACCATTGTTGATGCAGCCATTCCTGGAATGGTCTCATGTGAAGCCGTACATTGGGGACTAGGTGGATGCATGACGCCATCATCCCCATGATCTTGCTCGCTGTTCTCACTGTGAGCTTGCCCCTTCTGGTAGAGGCGCGTCTCCTTCAGTAGGGCTATTGTTCTCTTCTCGCTGGGCATCACCGATCTGTCTCTGGTGTTGATCTGTGCCCCCAGGAATATCGAATAGTTTACCTGTCGGTGTAGTTTTGCAGCTTGAAGATCTTTCTGGATTCACTATGCTGTGCATTATTCCGCGATCTTGTGGTTGGGTCCGGATTCGTAGTCTTTTCTTTGTTTTTTGTTTTTTTTTGTAGCCCAGGTGGGCGTCGACGTACACCATTTGGTGCACCTCCCGTGACGTCGTCGTGCTTCCTGCGGAAGTCCCACCTTTGGGGCGCCATCTTCGGGTTCTTTTTTCCTTTCCTCTTTCTTTTTTTTTAACCCTAGGCGATTGATTAATCCTTCTTGTCCCTTTATCTGTATGTTTGTATTTCTTTGATCTTTTCCGTTTTACCCCCTCTTCCTCCAGCCTCATCTTCCTGGCGGAGGTGGGTGGGTTCGCTAGTGAATCCAGAAAGATCTTCAAGCTGCAAAACTACACCGACAGGTAAGAAACTATTCGTTTTGCAGCGTGAATCTTTCTGGATTCACTATGCTGTGCATCGATTTTGTAGCGGTTTTCCTAGTTCTGTGGCGGCTGGGTGGTAGATGAGCGTTGGTCGTTGAAAATGTGCTGAAGCACCTTCTGTCCAACCTGTGCTTCCTTGTTCATCTGAATGTCTACGCAGTAGTGTTTCGTGAACGTGTGCACAGATGCCCAAGTTGCCGCGAGGCATATGTCCTGGATGGGCGTGTTCGCCAGGAAGGCCACGGTGGCCCCTTTCTTCCTTGTGGAGTGAGCCTGCGGCCCCTCCGCTAGTTCCTGTCCAGCCTGTTTGTGGCAGAATTGAATAGTGAGGGCAATCCACCTTGCGATGGTGCCCTTAGTCACTGGTCTACCCATGAAGCTAGTAGCAAAGGACACAAACAGCTGTTTCGACTTCCTGAGTTCTTTGGTTCTCTCAATGTAGTGCATCACCGCTCTTCTGGCATCGAGGGTGTGCAGTGCCTTTTCGGCGTTTGTAGTCGGGTTTTGGAAGAAACTTGGTATCTGGATAATCTGATTTATGTGGAACGCCGACACTACCTTGGGCATGAAGTGTGGGTCCGTTCTCAGGACTATTCTATCTTTGTGAATCTGAATGTAGGGTTCCTGCAGCGTTAGTGCTTGAAGCTCGCTCACCCTGCGTAGTGAGGTTATGGCCACCAGAAAGGCTGTTTTCATAGTCAACATTTGCAGTGTGGCCTTGTGAATGGGTTCAAACGGTGCCTTCATGAGCTCCGTCAGGACCACATTCAGATTCCATGCCGGCGGCGGCAACCTCTTCGGGGGGGCCATCCTTTTGGCTCCTTCCATGAATCTCCTCACCACCTGCGAGCTGAAGAAACTTCCACCTTTTTCACCTCTGGTGTAGGCCACGATGGCCGCTAGGTGTACCCTTAGTGAGCTCGAGCAGAGGTTACTCTTTAGAAGGTGTGTGAGGTACCTCAGTACTGTTGAGTCTCTTGTCATTCTGTTTTGCAGGCCCTTTTTCCGGCACCACACAGTGAACCTCTTCCATTTTGCGCTGTAGCATTTTCGTGTAGTTGGTTTCCTCGCCTCCCGTAGCACTCGCATCGTGCTCGGCGGCAATCTTAAGTGTGCGAACTCTAGGTCTTCAGGAGCCATGCCGCCAGGTTGAGGGTCTCTGGCTCTGGGTGCAGGACCTCTCCGTTTTGCATTGAGAGCCGGTCCTTCCTCCTCTCGAACCTGTATGGGTCGCCTTGTGCCATTTCCTGAATTTGTGAGAACCATGTCTGCCTCGCCCACTGTGGAGCCACCAGGATCAGGGTCATGTTGCTGGTTCTGCACTTGTCGAGCACTCTGTGCAACAGGGGTATCGGTGGAAAGGCGTAGGCAAATGTCCTCCACCAGCTTATCCATAGGGCATTTCCCTCGGATTGCTGATCTGGTTGCCTGGACGCGAAGCTTTGGCATTTTGCATTCTGGCGTGTTGCAAAAAGGTCTATTGTGGGAGTCCCCCATCTCCGGAAGAGTTTCTCCGTTTCCTGGCCATTGAGCTCCCACTCGTGTGATGCGGAGGACTGCCTGCTTAGCCAGTCTGCCTCCACATTGTCCTTCCCCGGTAGGTGAATTGCCAGTAGATCTATCCTGAGTGGTATGGCCCATCTCCAAATCTCCTGAGCTAGGGATGAGAGCGGGAACGACTGTGTCCCCCCTTGTTTGTTGATGTAGAACATCGCCGTGGTGTTGTCTGTTTGGACCAACACCCTCTTGTTGAACAGGTGCCTCTGGAATGCCTTCAGGGCTAGCAGGATTGTTTTCAACTCGAGGTAGTTGATATGGCGGACCGCATCTGCTGGGGCCCATAGACCCCTCACTCTGAGGTTGTCCATGTGCGCTCCCCATCCCTTCTGCGATGCGTCTTGTGGTAATGGTCACTGTTGGGATTGGTGGTGTCAGGCTTCTCCCTGCTGTTATGTTGTCTCCGTTCCACCAAGTTATCTCCTCCTGCACTGTGTGCGTAACAACCACTAGATCCTCCCAACTTCCGTTTGCTTGAGACCATTGTTGTTGTAGCCATTCCTGGAATGGTCTCATGCGCAGGCGTACATTCGGCACCAGCTGGATACAGGACGCCATCATCCCCATCATCTTGCTCACAGCCCTCACTGTCAGAGCTCGCCCCTTCTGGTAGAGCTTCGCCTCCTTCAGTAGAGCCTCTGTCCTCCTCTCGCTGGGCACTACTGTACTGTTGCGGGAGTTGATCTTTGCCCCCAGGAAAATCTTCACCTGCTCCGGTTCCATCGATGATTTTCCCCAGTGGATCGAGAATCCCAGATTTGTGAGGGTGTCTGTTACGCGTTTTGCGTGCCTCTCGCACTTTCCGCGTGAGTTTGCCTTGACCAGCCAGTCGTCCAAGTAGGGGTAGACATGTATTCCCTGCCTTCGTAGGTGCGCCGCTACCGCCGACAGGCATTTTGTAAAGACCCTTGGTGCTGATTTTAATCCGAAGGCCAGGGTCGTGAACTGGTAGTGTTCTTGTTCGATGTTGAATCTTAGAAGGCCCTTGTGCCTTCTGTTTATTGGGATGTGAAGATAGGCATCCTTGAGGTCCACGGTGACCATGAAGTCCCCTTCTCTTATCTGTGGCAGAACCTCCTGCAGTGAAGTCATTTTGAACCTTTGCGTTCTGATGAACTTGTTTAGGTAACGGAGGTCTAGTATGGGTCTGAGGTCTCCGTCTACCTTCGGAACCACGAAGTAGTTTGAGTAGACCCCTTTGTTGCGTTCTCTGAACGGCACTGTCTCTATGGCTCCCTTTTGCAGGAGTTTCCGCGTTTCTTCTCTGAGTATTGCCAGTTCTTAGGCCGATCTCAGTCTTCCCCTTGGTTTCCTGTTTGGAGGTCTTTTCTCCAAATCTACGCAGTACCCGTACTGCACAACGTTCCGTATCCACTTGTCTGTGGTTATACGCCGCCACTCCTGAAGGTAGAACCTCAGTCTTCCGCCTACTGGTGTCGTATGCTCGTAGGCTCTTGAATTTTCTCTTCCCCCTGATGACACTTTTCTGCGCCTCACCCTTGGATCCTGACGAGGGTAGGCGTCCTCTTGCGTGCTGAGTCACTTCGTCGAGGGCTGTTCGCCCCCTCTCCTCCTTTGGCCACGTCCGTTCCCTCTCCCGCGAAAGGACTGGCCCCGAGGTTGATATTGCCAGTTTTGCTTCTGCTGACCTTGTCCGTGACCTTCACCCTGCTGACTTTGCTGGAACGCCTGGTGCGACGTCCCCTGCTGGCTTCCTCCCCTACCGTAGGGTCTTCGAGGGATTTCCTCGCCTCATTCCCCTCAGCTGTAGGGCCCCCATGGACCTTGCCGTCTCGTTTTCTTTTTTCAGCTGGGTGAGCTTGTCGTCCACTGTTGCTCCGAACAGTGTCTCTCCATTGAAGGGGGTGCCAAGGATGTTGTTCTGCACTTCCGGTTTGAATCCCGAGATTCTTAGCCATGCATGCCTCCTCTCTGTGACCCCTATGGCCATGAGTCTTGCTGAAGTCTCTGCCCCATCCAACGCCGTCTTTATACAGGAGTTGGCGATGTTTTTGCCTTCATCTATCAGGTGAGAGGCTCTCAGCCGGTATTCTTCGGGGAGGTGCTTTACTAACTCCCCCATCTCATCCCAGTGCTGGTATTGGTGTCTATTGAGGAGTGCATTTGAATTCGCCATGCGCCAGTGCATTGCGGCGTTCCTCTCGACCTTTCTCCCTGTGAGGTCAATCCTCCTGCTCTCCTTATCCGGGGGTGGGCCCGAAGTTGCTGGTACGTTGGCCCTTCTCCTGGCCGTGGAGGCTATGATGGAGTCCGCGGTCACGCTACCCTTGATGTAAGGGGGGTCCAGGGAGGAGTGCTTATATTTCTTCTCTGTCCCGGGCGTGATCGACCGGCAGGTCGCAGGTTCCTTGAAGGCTTCTCTCCCCTGATTCATCACGCTTTGTAGCATGGGGAGGAACTGGCTCCTTGTCTGGATGGGGAGCAGTGTCTCGACGAGAAAATCGGCTTTCGGTTTCTCCTCGTCGAGTTTGACGCCGAAGGCCATTGCTGCGCTCCTGACCACCATATTGTAGACCCCGATGTCGTCGGGTGGCGAAGGCCTCGAAGGGTACGTGTCCACGGGCTCCTCCGGGTTTTCGGTGTCGAGATCGTGCCATTCGACGTCGTTGCTGGTAGATGCCGCCGATTCGTAGAACGACCGTTGGTCTTCTTCCTCGGCTTCTCCCTCATAATAGGGCTCTTCTTCCTCTTCGAGTTCTCTTGTCAGCCCTTCGGCGTCGAACTCGTCTTCGACCTCACCGACGTCCGCTGATGAAACCGTTGGAATCTTGAATTCCTTCATTCTGGCGTCGAACTCTTTCTTTCTTTGAAGGATGTTCTCCATTTCGGCCTCGAGCCGCCTCTTCTTTTTCTCCATCTCGGAGATGCTTTCGGCGTCGACCGCGGGTCTTTTCGATGAAACTTGCGTCGACGTCGAACGTTCTTTCTGCGTCGATCGGCCCGTTTCATGGGATGCTTTCGACGACCCTTGCCTTTCGGCGTCTTTCGGCACCAGGGAGTCCTTATCTAAGGATCAGCTCGGCCTCTTGTCCGTGGTTCCCCCTTTGGACGTCGAAGTTTTCGGCACCGGGGCTCCCTTCGTGGACTTTGACTCAGATTTTCTCGAGTCACCCTCGTGTTGTCAAAGTACTTTCTGTTTTGCGCTCGACGATTCTCTTACCTAGTCTTCTTTTTTCTTGTCGGTCTCTACGACCGTGAAGTTTTCGGCTGTCTCGGCGTCGTCGTCCGAGGAGAGGCCCAGAGCGTAGAGCGTCGGGGGCTTCCCCTTGCCATCCATGCTGGCGTTGGCCCTTCTCTGCCGCTCTCTCACCCTGAGTGTCTTCGGCGCGAAGGCTGAGCAGGCGTTGCAGTCGATACTCTGGTGATCGACCGGTAGGCAGAGGTTGCAGACCGGATGCTGGTCTTTCTGCGCGAACTTGTGGTGGCAGTTTGGGCAGAACTTGAATGGCGTCTTGTCCATTGCGCTCAGGGTCTCTGAGCGTGCATTCTCCAAGGCCGTCGAAGAAAAAGGGCACTGGTCCTCTTTTCTTCGCGCTCCTGATGAAATCTTTTCCTTTCCTGATATCTTCTAGTGTTTCTATCGACGAAACTCGCTTTTCTTCCTTCGAGTGTAATTCTGGAGCTTCCCGATGACGATCCAGACCCAACGGCGGAAAAAAGAATCTGAAGATGGCGCCCCAAAGGTGGGACTTCCGCAGGAAGCACGACGACGTCACGGGAGGTGCACCAAATGGTGTACGTCGACGCCCACCTGGGCTACAAAAAAAAAAAAAAAAAAAAAAAAAAAAAAAAAAAAAAAAAAAAACACAAAGAAAAGACTACGAATCCGGACCCAACCACAAGATCGCGGAATAATGCACAGCATAGTGAATCCAGAAAGATTCACGCTGCAAAACTTCACCTGCTCTGGGTTCATTCATGATTTCCCCCAGTGTATTGAGAACCCCAGGTTCATTAGTGTCCTTGTGGCCCGCTGTGCGTGTTCCTCGCGCTAACTTGCTTTTATTAGCCAGTCCTCGAGGTAAGGGTACACATGAATCCCTTCCCTCCGCAGGTACGCTGCTACTGCTGCAAGGCATTTTGTGAAAACCCTTGGTGCGGACTTCAGCCCGAATGCCAGGGTTGTGAATTGGTAGTGATCCTTGTTGATTGTGAACCTTGACAGTTTTTTTGTGCTGCCTGTTCATTGGGATGTGCAGACTTTTTGCGTACTTGTTTAGGAACCGTAGATCCAGGATGGGTCTTAGTGTTTCGTCCACCTTTGGTACCAGGAAGTGGTTTGAGTACACTCCTTTGTTACTCTCCTTGAAAGGTACTGGTTCTACGGCCTCCTTTTGGAGCAGCTGTAGTGCCTCCTCTGCGAGTTGTGCTCCCGTCTCGAGTGTTCCCTTCTTTTTGGTTTTCTGTTTGGAGGGCTCCTTTCCAACTCTATGCAGTATCCGTACTGAATGATGTTGAGTATCCATCTGTCTGTAGTAATTTTTTGCCATTCCCGGAGGAAAAGCCTCACTCTTCTGCCTACTGGTGTTGCATGCTCGAGGGGGTTTGGTTTGTGTACCCCCTCCATTTTGTTCCTTTTGTGCTCCACCCTCGGAGGTATATTGTGGGTGAGCCATCTTCTTCGTGCAAAGTCACTTTGATGTGGGTTGGTCTCCCCCTCTTTGTCCTCGTCCGTTCCCCCTACCGCGAAAAGACTGGCCTCTAGGCTGGTACTGCCAGTTTTGTTTCTGCTGCCCCTGTTGGCCATGGCTCTCGCCTTGCTGGAAACTTTGGTGAGATGTTCCCGGCTGGTTACCTCCCCTTCCGAAAGGTCTCCGAGTCAGGGTACCTCTTTGCATCCCCCTGAATTGCAGGGCCCCCATGGACCTTGCCGTCTCATTCTCTTTCTTGAGTTGGGTGAGCTTCTCATCCACCGGTGCCCTGAACAGTGTCTCTCCGTTGAAAGGGGTATTCAGTATATTATTCTGGACCTCTTGTTTGAATCCTGAAATTCTGAGCCAGACCTGCCTCTTTTCAGTGATTCCTATCGCCATCAGTCTGCTTGAAGTCTCTGCCCCGTCTAATGCAGTCTTAAGGCATGAGTTAGCTATATTCTTCCCCTAGATGGGAAGCCCTCTGTTATGTTTGATTAGGTCCCCCTTCTCGTTCCAATGTTGGTACTGGTGCCTGTTCAGTAGCGCATTTGAGTTCGCCACGCGCCAGTGCATTGCGGCGTTCCTCTATTTTCCTTCCAGTGAGGTCCATCCTTCTGCTCTCATTGTCAGGAGGTGGCCCAGAGGTCACCGGGACATTGGCCCTTTTTCTGGCCGTAGATGGAATAATGGAGTCAGCAGTGACAGATCCCTTGATAGATGGCGGGTCCTGTGAGCAGTGTTTGTATTTCTTTTCTGTTCTGGGCGTGATGGATCGGCATGTTGCTGGGTCCTTGAACGCCTCTTTCCCTTGGTTCATCACACTTTGGAGCATGGGGAGGAACTGGCTCCTAGTTTGGATGGGTAGCAGTGTTTCGAGTAGAAAATCTGCCTTTGGTTTCTCTTCCTCTAGTTTCACGCCAAAAGCTGCAGCTGCGCTTTTGACGACCGTGTTGTACGCCCCAATATAATCTGGCGGCAAAGGCCTCGAAGGATATGTCTCTATGGGCTCTTCTGGGTTTTCGGCGTCGAGGTCCTGCCATTCCAGCTCTTGCTTCGTCGACTGTGCGAGCCGTAGATAGACTGCTCCTCCTCCTCTTCTCCCTCATAATAGAGATCTTCTTCCCCTTCTTCGGGAGCTTTCGACTGCTCTTCGGCGTCGAACTCCACCTGCTCCTCGACTTAGACAAGAACTGTCGCCGGTTTCGCTGGGATTGTGAATCTTTTCATCGAACTCCTTCTTCCTCTGAAGGATGCTCTCCATCTCCGCCTCCAGCCTTCTCTTTTTCTTCTCCATTTCGGAGGCATGATCGGCGTCGAGCGCTGGTCTTTTTGACGGAGCTTGCGTCGACGCGGCCTTGACTTTCGAAGTTAAACGCCCCACCTCGTGGGCCTGTCTCGACGAACCTTGTTTTTCGACGGCCTTCGGCACCTGGGAGTCCTTCTCGAAGGATCCGCTGGGCCTTTCGTCCTTGGATCCACTCGCGGTCATCGAAATTTTCGGTGCCGGTGTTCCTTTCGAGGACTTTGACTCTGGTTTTTTCTAGCTAGTGTCTGGTTTTCGGGGCCCTTTTGAGGTTTTTGTGCTCGACGTCTCTATCTTGTCAGACGTTTTCTGCGACCGTGAAGTCATCAGGTCCCTCCGCGATGTTGTCTTCATAGTCGGTGGAGAGGCCCAGGTCGTACAGAGACGGGGCCTTACCCTTGCCTTCCATGTTGAAGTTGACTCTTCTCTGCCTCTCTCACCCGGAGGGTCTTCGGCGTGAAGGCGGAGCAGGCGTTGCAGTCCTTGCTTTCGTGGTCGATAGGCAGGCAAAGGTTGCAGACTGGATGTTGGTCCTTCTGCGCGTATTTGTGGTGGCAGTTACGGCAGAATTTAAACTGTTTTGTCCATTCCTGCGCTTAGAGTCCCTGAGCGCGCATTCTCCGTTGGACGTCGAAGATTGATGTTCTCTTCCTTCTTCGTCGTCCCGGCTCTATGTTCTTCCTCTCTGTAGTCTTCGCAGTCTTCGCTTAACTTCCCTTCGATGAAACTCGTGCTCTTCTTTCTTCGTTCAAACTCCGGAGCTTCTCGTTGACGATCCAGACCCAACAGCGGAAAAAAGAATCTGAAGATGGCGCCCCAAAGGTGGGACTTCCGCAGGAAGCACGCCGACGTCAGGAGAGGTACACCAAATGGTGGGACGTCGACACCCACCTGGGCTACGGAAAAAAAAAAATAAATAATCCAGACCCAACCACCAGATCGCGGAATAATGCACAGCATAGTGAATCCAGAAAGATTCACGCTGCATAACCTTGTATTCCCAGGATCCACTGAAAACGGCTAGTGCCTGTGCCCTGTCTACACAGAGGCTTGCGAGGCATGTAATGACTAATTTCAGAATATTGCGAAGAAAAACAAGCTGTGATATTACAAGATGGGAGGAGAGCATGCACTGCTTTAGCTTTATTGCAACACAAATGCAACTTTGGTGACAGAAAAAAAAAAAACAAAAAAAAAAAACACAGCTGGCTCAAATACCAATTCCTGGATCTACAGGTCCACGTGGCATTTAATACTATGGAAAACTTTGCAAGCAGCTTTTCCACTGTGATGTGTTTACCAGTAGGGACATTGACATGCTGTTTTCAAGTGCAGGGTCTAGCTGTGGCTGTAATCACAAAACCATCACAACTGGCGTTTCACAACCCATTTGTACACAGCAAACTGGCTACCAAAATTAGTGGCATCAGCGTGCAAAAATATATTTTATGGGGCAGTAAGTGAATGAAGTTGTCCAACATTTCTTTTCTAATGGAGGAAAAATACTAGGGCAACACCTACAATTCAAACTCTTACTCCCAAGGACAAACAGCAGGGTTTGAATAGACAATATCAGGAGTATTCTAAGAAATCTACATCCACTGGGATGTTTGAGTACCAGTCTCAAATCAGAGTAATATTACAATTAATAACTTCCACCTTATTAAAAGTGTACAACACAGTAAATTCAAGAGAACATGCTACTGTACCCATGATGGGCTCAGTCTCCATAGGGCCCAAAATATCTACACTGAAAAGGGTAAAGCCCCCCCCCCAAAAAAGTCACATTTTCCATTAACACTAGCAACAAACAAGCTGACAAAAATCAATTACCTTAACAAAGTTAAATAATGTATTAACTCTATCTTCTATAGGTTTCTCCAGTTCTTCGCTAAGGGTCAGATTCTTTGCATGGTCACTTATTTCAGCCATTCTCTTTTGCTGTGCTTCTGCTGTTGTATCTTCGCCCCAATCTTCATCATCTTCATCTTCCTGTGTGTATATAATTAATTAAAATTAGGCTAGGATCACAAACCTGTTGCAACAGTTAGAAAAATGTAAACTTGTGTAAAAGTTACATACCTGCAACTGCAGGTTCACATATGCCTGCATTAAACAGGATACCCTTGTAGACAATTTTAAAAGTAGCATGCTGAAAACCTCTATATACACAAGTAAACTCACTTTTTGACCCAACCACCCACGAGGAGCAAAGCCTTATGATGAAGCACAACACCCATTTGGAAGATTTTCCTGTTCACTTTACATTCCAAGGTACAGCTAACCCACCTGTGTATGTATGCAGGCTTGTGTTATACATGCTAAGGTGGCAAAATGTATGCCCTGTGCCTCAAGTACAACAGATTTTCAGCTACCTATACACAGGTTAAATTCATACACAAGTTCATACATCCTCACAGACCACACAGCCCAATCATTGTGCCTAGTCAAATTAGGTAGAATCTGGTTCTATGGACATTAGTCTTAAAGTCAACGAAGCTGGGTGCGAGCGTGTCCAATAATACTGCACAAGTTGCTTGGCTTTCAGTAGCACACAATGATTCTTACTACAGAAAAGGTTGGAGACCACTGGTTTAGAGCCTGAATAACAGACACTCCACCTCCTCTATATGCAAACAAAGTACTAACTAGTCAAACAGCTCACACGTTTTAGAACTTTCTAATTATTTTCTTACCACACGGGGAGGGCTGATCTCATCCAATGGATTGTCATTGCTGGATGAAGAACCATTCTCCTTATCTTTACCCTTTCGATTTTTCTTGTCCTTTTCCTTTTTTCCAGTACCGCCATCAGTGTTCTCTACAATGAGAAAGTGTCAAAATGCACATTAAGGCTTGGGCAAAAAGGCAGTCATTTACTCCTCATTACATACCAATTTTCAATTAGTTATGGTGTAGTAATTTCATAACTACAGATGTTGGCAACATTAGACATGAATACTCTTTAGATACAAGTTAAACTGAGTAATTAATTGTTTTGAAAGAATAGAAGATGGTCCATGAATTTCAAAGGAGATTTCTATTGCTGAAGTTAGTTGCACAACTTACAGCAGTACACTACTTACATTCCAGCTTTAATCTAAATCTCAAATGTTCAGTGGGTGCGGTAAGACATGCAAGGTACAATGTAATCAATTTGCTGACAATGCTTTTTGTAAAATACATTGTATAGACAGAAGTTCGAAATATATGCAAGGAGTTACTTCCTGAAACTACAGTTAAACAGTTGAATCCTTCAGATTCATGTGCTTGAAATAGTGATCCTGTTTTCTGCCACTCATATCCTCAGGTTCAGTCGAATGTATTCAGATGATACCCTATTGATTAAGGATGCAGAAGATGGAGTAGTTTTTTTTCTGTAACTCCAGTTCTGTAGTAGGGGTATCTCGGTTATAGTCATAATCTAGTGAATAGTCCCGCCCATGTGCGCGGACCCCGGAGCAATAAAAAATAATCTCTAAAAGGTGACAAATCATGCAGACCTGCATACACCTTTAAGAGAGAATTTAATTTAAAGACAGATAATGCAGCCTATACCCACAGGCTACACTGTCCAGTACTTCAACTAGAATTCCACCAAAATCCACAAACAGCACTGCCTGTCCAGTTTTTCTCCACATAGGAAAAAACCCTGTCTCTACCAGCAAAAGCCTCTGGAATGATAGAGAGGAAGGAGTGGACAGACAAGCCCCATAGGCTGCCATTATGTGGCTTGGAACAGGATACTGTGCCTTTAAGAAAACTTTCCAGTTTTCCAGAACTTTCCCCAGTATCCCAGAATGCCCAGCAGGTCCCATTTACTTTCAGTTCTTTTTGAAGGCGTAGCACGCCAGACCTGTAGCATTCTCCATATGAATAAGTATCTCTCCACCGGGGAGGAGGGCGGGCGCTTATGACTATAACAGAGATACCCCTACTACAGAACTGGAGTTACAGAAAAGAAACTACTTCTGTAGTAGGGGATCTCTGTGTATAGTCATAATCTAGTGAATAGAATGGCAAGCCCATCCCCACACAACAAAAGCGGTGGAGAACACATAAGACAACCACTACTGTGCGGACAAATTTCGCAGCGAAGCCTGCCCAACCTGAGCATCTGCCCTGGCATCCGAGTCCAGACAGTAATGCGCAGCAAAGGTATGGACCGACTTCCAAGTGGCCGCCTTACAGATTTCCGCAATCGGAACATTACGCAGCAAAGCCGTCGTGGCAGCTTTGCCCCTGGTGGAATGAGCCTTAGGTTTACCCCCTAAGGTCTTATTAGCCTTTTGATAACACAACTGTATGCAGGACACAATCCACCGAGAGATGGACTGCTTAGAGGTCGCAAGACCAGTCCTGACTGAGCCATAATTAACAACCAATTGGTCAGACCTACGAATATCCTTGGTCTTATCCAGATAAAATTTCAACACCCTTCGGACATCCAGGGAATGGAGAGCCCTTTCCGCTGGTGAAGAGGGATTCTGAAAGAACGTAGGTAAAGTTATGGTCTGATTGACATGAAAGTCAGAGATAACCTTAGGAAGGAACTTAGGGTGAGTACGCATCACAACCTTAGCAGCATGAAACACAGTATAAGGTTCTTGACAACATAATGCCTGAAGTTCACTCACCCTGCGGGCCGATGTAATGGCCACTAGGAACGCCGCCTTCCAGGATAGGTGCTGCAATGAAGCCTTGTGAATAGGTTCAAAAGGCTCTCTCATCAGTCTGGACAGCACCACATTCAAGCCCCAAGAAGGCGAGGGAAGTCTGACAGGAGGGAACACCTTCTTCAAGCCTTCCAAAAAATCCTTGACCACAGGAATCTGAAAGAAGGACGTCTGTGAAGGGCACTTCCTGTAAGCAGTCAAAGCAGCCAGATGAACCTTAATGGAATGGAAATTAAGGCCAGACTGCGCCAGATGCAAAAGGTATGGAAGGATGACATCTTCCTTACATGTTGTCGGATCAAAGTTCTTGGACTTACACCAGATACAGAACCTCTTCCACTTGTAAGCATAGGATGTCCTAGTGGAAGGTCGCTTAGACTCCTTCAGAATGTCCATACAATCGTCTGGTAGATTCAGATGACCGTATTGCACTATTTCAGGAGCCATGCCGCCAAACTCAAAGACGAGAGGTTGGGGTGCACCATCCGCCCCCCGAACTTCGTGAGAAGGTCCGGCCTGCACGGCAACCGCATGCGAGGAAGGAGAGACCGGTGAAGAAGGTCCGTGAACCACCACTGCCTGGGCCACTCCGGGGCGATCAGGATCATCCGCGCCCTGGACTGGGACAGCTTGATGAGCACCGCCGGAATCAGGGGAATGGGTGGAAAAGCGTACAGAAAGCTGTTCGACCAATCGATCCATAGCGCATTCCCCAGCGTCCCCCGCTGGTAGTACCTGGATGCGAAGTCTCGGCATTTGCTGTTTTCGGCGGTGGCGAACAGATCTACACCTGGAGTCCCCCACCTTGCGAAGACTTCTCCTAGTACTTCGTCGTTTATGACCCATTCGTGGTTTTCCTGAATCAGCCTGCTCAAGGCGTCCGCCTGAGCATTCTGCACCCCTGGCAGATGCGTGGCCGTGATAGTCAATCCTCGGGCCAGCAGCCAGCGCCAGATTGCCTGCGCCTCCTGCGACAGAGTGCGCGATCTCGACCCCCCCTGCTTGTTGAGGTAATACATCGTGGTTGTATTGTCCGTCTGTATCAGCAGCGAGTAGGTCTGGAAGGACGGAAGGAAAGCCTTCAGTGCCAGGAAGACAGCTCTGAGTTCCAGGAAATTGATGTGGTACGTCGATTCCAAAGGAGACCACTTCCCCTGAATCTGCAGGTCCCCGGAATGCGCACCCCAGCCCTGGAGAGAAGCATCCGTCACCACATTCGTCGTGGGAATGTCCTTGTGGAAGGGAACCCCCTTGAGGAGGTTTTCCGCCGAACACCACCACTTCAGAGACTGACGAGCATGTAGAGACAGTCGGATCTTGTCGTCCCAAGAGCCCGTCTTCTGATCCCACTGATCCTCCAAGCACTCCTGCAGTGGTCGCATCTGTAGACGTGCGTGCGGAGTGAGGAAGATACAGGAGGCCATCGATCCCAGTAGAGACGACACCTTCCTCACAGTCGTCGATGGAGCAGTCCTGAGGTCCTGAGCCTTCCGAAGGAGTGATAACCGTCTCTCCTCCGAAGGAGACACGCTTGCTGACCGCGTATCTATGGAGGCCCCCAGGTACTGTATGCACTGTACCGGAGATAGGACCGATTTGGTCATGTTGACGTGTAACCCCAGCTTGTTCAAGAGCTCGCACGTCCAACGGAAGTGTTCTTGCGCTTCCTCGAAGGAGGACGCCTTGATCAGCCAATCGTCCAGATACGGGTAGACAAACACCTTGTTCCTCCGCAGGTGTGCCGCCACCACCGCCATGCACTTCGAAAAAGTCCTGGGAGCAGACTTTAGCCCGAATGGCAGTACTGTGTATTGATAGTGATTGGCGCCGACTTGGAATCGCAGGAACTTCCTGTGCTTCTGTGCTATGGGCACATGGAAGTACGCATCCTGTAGATCTATGGCACAGAGCCAGTCTCCCCGTTGCAGCTGAGGGTAAATCTGGTGCAACGATAGCATGCGAAACTTTTCTCTGCGAATCCACTGGTTTGCTTGTCGCAAATCCAGAATGGGCCTGAACTCGTTCTCGTCCTTCTTGCGAACGAGGAAGAACCGAGAGTACAGACCTCTTCCCCTTTGAGACAAAGGTACTTCTTCTACCGCCTTTTTTCTCTCAACAAGATGTCTGCCTCCGCCTGGAGCTCCCTCAGCTGGAAGCGAGAGCTGACCGGCGGAATCGCTGGAGGCGGGCTGATGAACCGAAGACTGTATCCATTGCAAACAATATTCAGCATCCACTTGTCCCGAGTAATTTTTCTCCACTCTGCCGGAAAAAATCGAATGCTTCCCCCCACTGGAGTGGGTAACGGTTGAGGGGGAAGTAACAGCTCAGGGCCGAGACCCGGCCGGGCCCTTGTTTGTGGTAGTAGCCTGCTGGCCACCTCTACCCCTCTGGCGCTTCTGGAAGGGCTTGCGGAACTGCTGCTGTTGTGGCTGCTGCTGTCCCGAGCCCTGCCCACGCCCTCGGCCGACGACCCGAACCTCCTCTGGAACGGTCGTTTCTTTTTCTCGGCCTTCTCTAACCAGACGGCCGTCAGGGTTTCCGCTTCAGCCTTCATGCGGGCCATTTCATCGTCCGCATGCTTCCCGAACAGGGTTTCCCCCGAGAAGGGCAGGTTGGCCACTCTCTGCTGCGCCTCCGGCTTGAGGGACGTCAGGCGCAACCAGGAATGGCGCCGCTGGTGGACGCCATGACAGTAGGCGTGGGCGGCCAATAGCGATATATCCGCTGCTGCGCTGATCGTTTGGTTAGAAACCAGCATGCCTTCGCGCACCGTCTCCAAGAAGTCCTCCTTCTTGTCTCGTGGCAGGAGGTCCGCATATTGCTGCAGGGATTCCCACAGGGCCCAGTCGTAACGGCCCAACAACGCCCCTGCACTCGCCGCCTTCATCATGGTGGCGGCGGCGGTACCACACACCTTCCAGCCCGCAGAGTCCAGCCAGCGGCTTTCCTTGTCCGGTGGCACCGTGGAGGCCGGGGCGGTCGCATGTTGTTTTCTCGCCGCCGTCACGATAACCGAATCCGGTTTCGGGTCCCCTCTCAAGAATGACGGATCCGACTCCGGGGCCCTATATTTCTTCATGAGCCTGGACGGAGCGGCCTTCGCTGTTGCGGGAGTGAGGAACAGTTCCAAAGCTGGTTCCACCAGTCCAGGCACGAGAGGCAGGAGGAGGCGAGACAAGTGTCTTTTATGAAGCGTCTCAAATATCACGGACGTCGTGGGTGTTGGAACCGTCACCGTGATATTCAGCTTCGCAGCCCCTCGCAACAGCACCTCCTGGAACGAGACCAAGTCGTCCACCGGCGACACCCTAGTCCCCGGGGAGTCCGACAGCGTCGGGGAAAGGTCCCTGTCCGAGGAGCGCGACCTGGACCTATACCTTCTGCGGCGTCGTCTAGAGTCTGACGAGGATCGCCCTCGGCTCCGCGATCGTCGCCTCCTGTGAGAGCGGGAGCGCGACCTCTTCGGCTTAGGCCTGTCCGCCGGTCTCGCTGGTCCAGGCGACCGTGGGCGTCGTGGCTTCGGGGTCCCTTGCGGCGGAGTCGGGTACCGTGGAAGGGAAACCGACCTCGGGGGGACCGGCGGCGGCACCGCAGGAGTGCTTGGCAGCAACAGAGGCCGGGGTGGCGGAGACCGAGTCCGCGGAGGAGGCGGTGGAGGAAGTGGAGACGGTGGTGGTAGAGGAGGCGGTGGCAGAGGAGGAGGCGACGGAGACCTCCGAGGCGGGGTATACACCACTGAGTACACCGATCCCGGCGACTCTCTTCCTCGACGTCGACCTGTGCCTCGACGGCGATCTTCTCGGCGTCGATCTCCGCCTCGACGGCGACCTCCGCCTCGACGGCGACCTCCGCCTCGACGGCGACCTCCGCCTCGACGGCGACCTCCGCCTCGACGGCGACCTCCGCCTCGACGGCGACCTCCGCCTCGACGGCGACCTCCGCCTCGACGGCGATCTTTGCTTTCTCGACGTCGATCTTTGCTTTCTCGACGTCGATCTCCTCTTCATCGACGGCGAGCTGCGATCCCTCGACGCCGAACGCAGACGCCGGGTCTTCTCTCGACGTCGACTGCGTCGTCGCCGACGACGCCGATGTAGTCGACGGCGGCCTATTCAGGTCCCTCGACGGCGATCGTCGACGCCGTTTCTCCCCAGAGCCCTGGGGAGACGGCGAACAGACGGTGGTCATCCTCCTCGACGTCGCCGCCCTCGACGGGGAGCGGGAGCGCTTACTGGTCTTCCTGCCCCTGGGGAGCCCCCCAGAGGCCTCAGCATGGGCCAAATCAGCCCCTCCAGACCCACCTGGTGCCTTCAGTCTTCGCTCCTCCAGAGCTTGAAGCCTGCTCTTCATCCTGTCCCTCAGGGTTCTTGCTGAAAACGAGTGGCAGATGGTACAGCTTTCAGGCACGTGGGACTGGGGAAGGCAAGCTATGCACACCTCGTGTGGGTCAGTTTTAGCCTTCTTTCGACCACATTCCGGGCACTTGTCGAACAAGCCAGGCATGTTGACAGTACCAGCTACTAAACACAAGAAAAAGTGACAAATTGCCAAAATCTCAATGAAAAACCTTGAAAAAGGTAGAGCTCAATGCTCCAGGGTCCTGCTAGCAGGAGCCGGAAAAAAGAACTGAAAGTAAATGGGACCTGCTGGGCATTCTGGGATACTGGGGAAAGTTCTGGAAAACTGGAAAGTTTTCTTAAAGGCACAGTATCCTGTTCCAAGCCACATAATGGCAGCCTATGGGGCTTGTCTGTCCACTCCTTCCTCTCTATCATTCCAGAGGCTTTTGCTGGTAGAGGCAGGGTTTTTTCCTATGTGGAGAAAAACTGGACAGGCAGTGCTGTTTGTGGATTTTGGTGGAATTCTAGTTGAAGTACTGGACAGTGTAGCCTGTGGGTATAGGCTGCATTATCTGTCTTTAAATTAAATTCTCTCTTAAAGGTGTATGCAGGTCTGCATGATTTGTCACCTTTTAGAGATTATTTTTTATTGCTCCGGGGTCCGCGTACATGGGCGGGACTATTCACTAGATTATGACTATAACAGAGATCCCCTACTACAGAACAGCAGTTACAGAATGCACTGTGTAACAACCTATTGCCTAGCAATTTGTCTTGACTGCTAGGACGGGGGGAGAAATCTTGGTGCAGAATAGGTAGGATTCCAGTGCAAACTATGTATTGTTAAGTGAATATAAGCCTTTTCCAGATCAAGGCCAAATGGTCTTCCCTGATCTAATGCACTTCAGGATAATGGTTAGCAAAATCACCCAAAACGTTTATTTATAGATTTGCTCAGTGCTCAAGATCCAGAAAGGGTCGCCACTCTTTCGAAGGAGAAAATCTTCATTAAAACCCTATACTTTCTTTATGGCCGGGGGGTATCACTTTGGCGGCCTAGTGCAAGTTTATTTCTCTTCTTGGAGCATCCAAGCAATGGTGTTCCATTGCAGGAGGAGTCGGATTTTGGTGTGAAGTCTACTGTAAAGCCATGTTCTTGGTGCTATGCCAAGCCATCTGCAATCATCTTCCCGAGTGTCAAATGTACCTCACACCCCCTTCCTCACAAAAATGGGCAAGGATGTAGGCTGCCATAAAGTCAAGTACTTGTATCCCTCAGCGCTGGTTGGTTCATGTGAACTTTTGCTGCGTCATTTACCAGATCAAATTGTCCATCTCAGGCTGTGTCCCTGGGACAGGACAGCTCTGCCAGAAATGGCAGAATGAGTTTGTGGACAACTAGGAGGTAACCAGTTTAGAAGTCTTCCATTAGTTTGTTCAGACTTTAGCATACATCTACAGCCTGATGACGGTAGTATTTGCTCTATGCTGATACTGAAGAATGATCTAAGAGATGTGCAGGTGGCTCAAGTATTTTTTATTGGAGATGTGAATTCCAAAATTGTTACATGGAAGCAATAGGTGTTTGAGGCAATGTGGAAAGCCGCTGTTGCAATGAGAGACAGAACACAAGTTGGTCACTAGTTTAGAAGTCAAGACTGGGCACAAGGACAGTAATGGCCCCTTGCTGTCAGAGAAAACCTAGATGCTAAACATTGGGTCCTGGGCTACAGTTTTGGGGGGGGGGGGGGGGGGGCGCAAATAATTTGGGGGCATGTGGAGGTTGGATTTGAAAAAAAAATACACCTTACGATCCGAGCAATAGTCCGGGATTGGGTTTCAGCGAACAGGCAAAGTCACTGCAGTGATCACAGTTCTCATTGTTGAGTATGTAAGTTTTTAGCATGGTCATGCATCTAACTTTCTTTACAAACAATGGAGATGAAATAGAATACAATTACTCTGTGAACCCCAGTCAACAGCTTTCAGCACCTTTAAATTGTGGACTAGGGGGAAACTGATTGGGTAGGGTAGGTGGAAATGGTAATCCAGAACTAGAGAGCGTAATGATACTAACCACATGAAATCAAAAGCCACATCCTGTACAAAACTGCTTGTGTATTGACGGAGAACCTCTTTGGTACTGCACATGTCCTACAAGTCTTCATGTGCCCCATATACATGCTTTATGAAGGATCTTATTCGAAAAGGTAGGTCTACTGTTCGCCTACACACCTGGGCAGAATACAATATTGCAACACACCCACCCAAGTGGTCAAGCCCACTAAAGAACAGTGTTTGCTGCATGCATATTGTTGGAAAGTGGATTATTAGGAGTGGCGGATATGCTTTTATCACTGCTAAAAGAAATCCATTAAACTCTTTTGTACTTTGCTTCTGAATGTGACATAAGTCGAACTGGGTCATTTATCACTTCAAAGCAGCCTGCCTAATGCACTTTAAACTTGTCAATCAGGTCAGAGCACTAGAAGGTTGAATTTTGGTTTTACAGACAAGGAAATGTTATAACTTCCCATCAATACATTTTAGGATGAATTAAACAATAGAATATTGTTGGTTTTATCGATGCCATTCTACTGAGTCCTTTAATTATTTTTAGGACACCCCTTTCTTTATTCTTAATCAATAACTACTTGCCATGTTCACCTATGATGTGATCTACAACAGGGAAATTAAACTGGGCAAACATCTTTAAGGACCAAGCCTATTTCTACAGAACCCCCAACTTGGGGAGACTTGAAAGGTTCTGAATAAGTATAAATATTGCAGATCCTCACTCCACAGCGTTCTTAGCACAAAAGCCTATTTTGGAAAGCACTTTACCCCAAATAATTCCACGGCATATAAAACTCATTTTATAAGGTTCCTCCTTATAAAATATCTGCCCCACTCCGCCTTCTTTCCGGTAGACCCTGGGGGTACCCAATACGCCCATACATTGTAGTTTATAAATTCTTAAGTGCCTGAAACAGCAAAGTCGGTTCGGTTCAAAAATCTTTATTCGATTCATACAATGAATCATAAAAGCACAAAGTTAAAAAACATAATACACAAATAAGGTGATCCATCCATAAAATAAAAATTATAATTCAAAAAAAAAAAAAATCCATCATACAGCATAAATACAAATCCAATGGCAAAGCACAGTTCTACAGCTAATTTATCCATAGCGTTTCCTAATCTGAAGTGAAACTCTTATAAAATTTAACATGGCACAGCAAGTATCAACAGAAGATAATGACAGCAAATAATCATAGCCTTCTTTATAAGTGCATGGTTGCCGCCCCTTCAGGACAGGTTTAATAAATCTAATCCTAGGATCTTGATATAAGGAGCAAAACAGGACAACATGTATAGTACTTTGGCTAACTCTGTCATTACAGGGACAAGGGGGTAGCTGCTCACACCAACCCCCTTGTTTAGGAAAGGCGAAAAGAAAATGGAGGGTATTTAGCCTAAACCTCGTGAGATAAAACCGCCATTGGACATTAGTTGTAAAAGTTAAATAAAATTGATGCTGTAACTTAGGTACATAGCCAATAGGGCCTCCCAGACACCGTGAGCCTAAAAACTTCCAGTAATTTGACTTAATTTGGGTTTTTATGTTTCCCTGGATGTTTGCAGGATTTTCATAAACATGACCCAAACCTATCTTATTCAACATGTCCCTGACGTATGACAACCAGGGGATCTTGTTTGCATTATCCAGGCTCAAGCAGTCTGAGAGAATTTCTCTCGAGAGCTGCAAATCATCAGATAACCATATTTTGCCCCATAATAATAGGGGTGACAGACGAATGATGTCAGTCACTTTGGTCATTCCCATTTCATTATGACAGAAGCTATTCGATGAACCCGATGGAATCAGTAATACCCGTTTTAGGAATTTATTTTCCATCACTTGTACCACTGAGGGGTTTTCGGTCCCCCATACTCCTGCCCCGTAGGTAGCCACAGATAAACATTTAGATATATAAAGAGTTTTAAGGTGCGCAACAGGTTTTTGACCCAACTTACCACAGAAGCGAAAAAGACCTTCTATGGAGCGGGTAGCACTCTGGGCTCGAGCCTTCATTAAAGGAGCCCAACTTAGTTTGCTATTGAAAAGATTTCCAAGGTAATTAAAATTCTCCACCCTTTCAATAGTAGAGTGATTCACCACAAATTTTCTAGGTTTTGTTCCTTTAGGACCACAGACCATTGCAAAAGATTTTCCAAAATTTACCTTCAGGTCAAGATCCAGCATGAAGGTGTTAAAGGCATCTAGGCACAACTGCAAACTGTTTCCAGTGAGGGTCATTAAAACAGTATCGTCTGCATATGAGAGTATAGGAATACTCCTACCGTTTACCTTAGGAAAATCACAACAGTGGTCCAACAAGTACTTTTCTAGTCCATTTGTGTATACTAGGAACAAGAAAGGCGCCAAAATGCAACCTTGACGCACCCCCTCAGTTGAGGGAATAGGTTTAGTTGTTTCCCCCCCAGGTCCAAATCTTATAGCCACGGACGTTGCTGCGTGTAGTCTGCGGAGAAGTGTCACCAGGGGTTCTTCGAAGCCCATATCGTCCATCATCTGCCACAGCCTGCTTCTACAAACAGTGTCAAAGGCGCTTGACAAGTCCATGAAGGCAAGGTAAATTGCAGAACTCCTTGCCTTCATGTACTTGCCAATAATTAGCGCCAAATTCAGGCACTGCTCAACTGTCCCCTTCCCACTTCTGAATCCATACTGGGAGTTCACAATTAGACCAACAGAGTCAGCCCATGTTTCTAATCTGGCCAAAATAACCCTCCCCAATAGTTTACATGATGCATCGATCAAGGATATAGGGCGATAGCATCGGGGATCACACCTATCGCCCTTCTTGAAAATCGGCACCACCACTGCCACCTTCCACGATACAGGGATGCGACCAAGAACAACAGCCCTAAAAACATTCAGTAATAAAGGTGCCCAAGCTTCAATATTATGTTTAAAAAAGTCTAAAGGGACGGCATCAGGGCCCGGGGCTTTTAATGATATGCCCTTCCTCAAAGCTACTTCAACCTCTTCCAGTGTAAGTGAAGAGCTAAGAAGCAAAGCTGAAGATGGTACCACCAAATCCCCTACATCATCCAACAAATCCGAAAGTAATAATGCTTTGGGATTAAAGTTTTTACCAAAGTGAACTTCCCAAGATTCACCAGTAATCTGCGTCAGTATACTTTCTTTGGTGTCATTTTTAAACAAGGGACGATTTACTACTTCCCAGAAGAGCCTACTATCTTTTAGCTCAGAGGCCTTCTCTAGATCGTCCCAGGCTCGATTTTTCAATTCCTGCTTCCTCTTTGTGATGGCCTCTTTATAAGCCCTTCTGGTCGATCTTATCAGTTCCTTATTTCTTGGTTTTTGTGTAAGGGCAGCTTTTAAGGATTTATGTGAGGCAGAGCATGCGGAGTCAAACCATTTAAAACACCTTAAATTCTTTTTCCCCACTGGTTTTCTAAGGTGCTCAGCCACGTGCCCACATAATTTTTCAAAACTCCCAATGACCTTGTCTGGATCAGACGTCAGAGACAGGCATGATTCGATCTCAGTTTTACAAACATTCAGAATCTCTACCTCAAGGCCTTCAGCATTTATTTTCCCCCACTTCATGGTAACTCCCTGATTTTTATTATATGTTATGGGTTGCTCCCAAACCAAATGTTTTCTACTAGCAGGGGCACTCAAGGATAGCATTAAAGGATTATGATCGCTTACGGCACTTGCGATTACCTCAAGCCTATTAACATAATGAAGAAAGTTACTAGACACAAATACAAAATCAATAGTACTCATTGCACCTCTTGTTCCCTGAAAGGTTGGTATTGGCGATATATTTGGGGCAGCCCAGGGCTCTACCATACATAAGTCATTTAGAATAATGATATTATTTAAAGCGTCCCCCTGGGGCGTGTGTTTAAAATGCATCAAGGGCTGTTCATTTAGATCATTGATACCACAGACATTGCAGCCACCAAATTTGCACAGTGTACAATTAAAATCACCAACCCAAATAACTACTAATAAAGCTCGATCACTACGAGCCTTACATATTGCTTCCTCCAAACTCTGGATTGTAGATACATCATTTCTATCAAAGACATTATGGTACCAATTAATTAACAACACGGGCTCTGGGAACAAATTTTCCAACAAGAGCAACTGGTACCAAGGAGTATCCACTATTTGAGGTTATCAGGTTCTTTAGTTTGATGGATAGAGCTGTCATTAACCCACCCCTTGCCCTCCCAGCTAGTGATGGGACCGCCAAAACATTAAAAGATTGAAAACCATCAATTTCCCCACCCACTCTGCTCCATGTCTCCTGAAAGCACAGGATATCCTGACCACCCACATGCTCCAGCCAAGCTTCATCCTCCATTCTACCCGCAAGACCTGCAATATTCCATGAGATTAGACACAGCCCAGGTTCCCCTAGGCTATTGTCCACAAACTTTATTGGAGTTTCCAGGTCAGGCCCAGTAATTGGTGGGTTTAGCTCACAGGCTAAGTTGCTAACAGTTTGACTATCCGAACGCATATTAGGTTGAGCATTGTGGTCGAAAGCGTCCACCACCTGGTTATCCTCCTGCCTTATCCCCCCGTTTTCCCCCATGACCAAATCTGTGGTAGATAAAATGCTTTCCTTTTTCTTGTCTAATGGTCAATCTAAACCCTCCATTCCCACCAGTGGGTCAAATCGGTTTCTTAATGGAATATTGTTATTTGGCATCCACCCTAGGTATTCCTCCCCCTGGAATCTCCTTCTTGATTGGTCATAGGGGGTTTGCCCAAAATTTTTGAAACTTGTTGGCCCCATGAAAGATCCATCACCCTGGAACCACAAACCAGGATGATTTTGAGGGGGTCGAGATATAGTATTAATCTGAGTCCATCCAGAGTAATTATTACCCTGCACTCTCGACCCAGGAAAGCGAGGGTTAGGGGGAAGATGATGCAAGTTGGGATAAAAATATTCAAGACCTATACATTGAATATCCCCCATTCTAGCAAACCTTGCTTTGTTACAGATTAAGTCCTTGACCCACCTGTCCCTAAAATTAATTAGGATACAATCCCCCTCTAAATCCTTCTTGCTTGGGCCAACCCAAGGGACCCTTCGTACGTTTAATATTTTTGTACTAGAGGCTGGGGGGAGTGGTCTATTGTTGTTGAGCCAGAATATGACTTTATTTGATAGGTCCTGATTTGATTCATGTTTATTTGGTGCGACCACCGGGACACCTGTCAGGATGGCCATAAAAGGTGCAGATTCGGGGGGTATATTCACACATATTGGTTTACTTGGAGGTGCCATTTCATCCAGAACTAATGGGCCGCTCAGTGGAGTTTGTTTAACTTGAGATGAGGCTACTGGCTTAGATGTAATTGAGCTCGGTGCTGCTGCTATAGCCATAATCGGTATTGACTGAGAGTCCCCATCAGCCACCAGTGCAGGTCTAGTTGGGACTGATCGTACAGGGGTTCGCTGGGAATCAACAGATGCAATAGGCTGGGGCGGATTACTTGGTTTTTGAATAGAGGTTTTATGAGCCCCCTTCTTTATTTCAATACAATTCCCCTGGGCCTGTGGAAATTTGCTGTTGTTAGCCAAAATTTCCAGCGAATGTGTGTTAACTGATATTAAGTGCTCTAATTGGTCCAATTTTAGGTTAACTATTTGTGTTCTCTCAATAAGGGGTAACAAGAGATTTTTTACCAGCTTCTCAATATGTGTTAACAAAGCTTTGTTGTTGTTGTTTTGGCAGCAATGAGTCAGATCACCAGGGTCTCCCATACGTATGACCCTTCCCTTCAAGTGACCTCCCCCTCTTTTACGTTTACTAGTTTTTGTGACTTCTGGAACAGAGGCCGAAGCTTTGGATTGTAGGGAAATGGGGCCTGACAGGGTCAAATTAGGGTGTTGGATCCCATCCTCAATATTGCTCAATACAGAACAATCTTCTATTGGACCGTTCACTACATCGCCCATAGATATTTCTTGATTATCTGAAGTAACGGCTAAGTCTGGGCTGGCTTCCAAGTCGTTTATTATGCTCTTTTCAGGAGTGACCACAGATGCAAACCGACCCAAAGATGAACGCTTCCCCGTAACTAAGTCCAGAGACAAACGCTTTTCAGTAAGAGCAATTTCCTTATCTAATATCCCCGTGGCACGGGTGATAAAATCATCTAAGGTTCCAGTGGCTTTAACACTACTTGACTTTACTGTAACCCGCCTACCCTTTCTTAGTGATGAGGACATCATAAGACTAAAAATAAGGAATAATGTGTACAATTTAAAATATAAATTAGATAAAAGTTTAAAACTTCAATTACACATTATAACTACATTCAACATCTTATCACATTGATAACTAAAACATACTTTGAGTCCTCGAATCCCGAGAGTAAGAGAAAGGGCCCGGCCCGTCCCTGTACGTCCTTGGACGGCCTTAGACGGCCCGCCCTTTGCCCGGGCTTAGCCCCGCGCGCTCCCGCGCGCTCCCGCGCTGCGGATGAGTGGCTGCTTAAGTTTGGAAATTAGGTAGGTGAGGGGGGCGTGTCGTGCAGGGAGAGCAGCCCAGGTGTAGGCAATGGGGCTCGCAGGGACTCCTGGGCAATGGAGTCCCCTGCTGCTCGCAGCCCTGTACAGATGCGCTCACCCCGGTGAAGGCAACCCCGTCCAGGCGCTCTTACGGTGTTCACTGGACGCTGCGGGACCCGCGCAGCGGGTCCGGCGAGTTGTTGGGCCGGGAAAGGCAAGAAAGTCAACTGGTTAGTCCCACGTCGTTCCTGAAAGCAAAGATGAATCCCAGGGATGGGAGCTTGGTGTTCTGCTTTTAATCACAGCTATGCAGGGGGGCGTGTCGTGCAGGGAGAGCAGCCCAGGTGTAGGCAATGGGGCTCGCAGGGACTCCTGGGCAATGGAGTCCCCTGCTGCTCGCAGCCCTGTACAGATGCGCTCACCCCGGTGAAGGCAACCCCGTCCAGGCGCTCTTACGGTGTTCACTGGACGCTGCGGGACCCGCGCAGCGGGTCCGGCGAGTTGTTGGGCCGGGAAAGGCAAGAAAGTCAACTGGTTAGTCCCACGTCGTTCCTGAAAGCAAAGTCGAGTTTGGGCACAATTTGCATTTTAAAAAGCAGTCCTGTAGCACATGGTTGCTTTTAAACGGACCTCAGGCTTGAGATGTGCAGAAAGGTCTGCTGGCGTCTAAACTGCCATGCCCCATTATATACTAGGAACTTAAAGATAGTTTCAATCCCCCTGCCCAATACGGTACTAGGGTCTTATAAGGGAGGTAATGTCAATCCTAGGAATACCCTAGCCCATAGTGTACCCCAGTTTATGTAGGTGTTTTCACTGTACTCAGTCTTCAGCATAGCACTGGCCCTGGTTAGGCAGAGCCCAGGGTCAGTCAGAATCAGTTACCACCAGTATCAGTTGGCAAAAAAGTTGGAGGGGCACAGGATGGCTGTGCAACACAATAGTTGGTTTCCATTGTGCCAGATGAGGTCTGGTCAACCTCCTGGAGGATGGCAAGTGCAGCTAAGGTAGTACTGTGGACGCAAACTTTTTTGCATTGCCGTAACTGCATGGTTTGTTTTACAAATAGCAGATTTTGACCTTAAAAAATAAAAAAAAAAAAAAAGAAAGAGAATGATTTACGTGACTTATTTGACCAGAAAAGAAAAAGGTCATAAGAAACTTAATGTTGAAAATCAGAAGAACAGCATCTACTAGAAGAGTAGACTCTTATTAGATTTCAATCGCTCTAGCAAGCGAAAATTGTGAAAGGTAATAAAACACCTAGCACAGAGTGTTGCTTGCATGTAGAAAGTATGTTACTTACTGTTAACACCTGGCTTGCAGTTTGCAGAGACATGCTGTACCATTTCCTGCCATGTAGAGTTGGTTTTGGAATATTATAAGCTTTGCTTGAAAAATTGCCTTTTGTTTCACTCGTAGCGAATAACTTATCACAGCCCTGAAACCTACAATGCACCAAAACTCCAACTCAACCTCAGACAGTTTGCATGTTTTTACCATCACTAACACAAGGTAGTGTGTGTGGGAATGGCAAGTGTAATGAATGTAGTACACGTTCTTTAGCAGCCCTGGAGGCGGACAAGCACATTAATGTGCAACACTACATGCTGCAAACCAAGTGTTACAGTAACATTCTATTTGTATAAACACAGGCCCGAGCACATAAATAACATTCAATCACGACTAGGATATGGTATGACAACAACAAGATTTGTATATTAATGTTCTTTCTTCAGCTAGTCCAGCCAACACGTGTTTCATCGTCCGGGATTGACCCACAACTTCCTCAGGGTTTTTGAGGATATAAAGTAGTCCGTTGACCTTTGAGCCGGTTATAATTCCGTCCCGGCCAGGAAGACAGGGAATTTATTACAGATGCTCTCAATGTACAATCGTTATGTCTTCTGTTCAATCCGACATCCACGTGTGATTGCGTAGTGTTAGACGGTGACCTCAGAGGAGCCCGGAAGGGGGTTTTCAGTGCTTTCTGCAAATCTTCCTTCGTGTTGAGACCAGTGGTAGCGATTTTAAGTTCTTTGCAAAATTGCTTCAGCTCCTTGTGTGTATATTCTTCTAGATGCTCCACCTGGAACACCCTGTTGGCGTTGGTTTCTGCGGGGCTCATGGCGCTTCCTTCTGCCATCCTTGTCGGTGGTGCGTCCGTTGTTCACGGTACGATCTCTAGGTGATGGGCCCGAATCCCGTCGCTTGCCACCAATGTTAGACGGTGACCTCAGAGGAGCCCGGAAGGGGGTCCTGACTACCCTGAGACCCACCCTCGAAGTATCGTAGCCGGGCACTGGCGGGAGACTCCCCAGGGGGAGGAATCTCGCAGCTAGGACCGTACTTCTGGCACCACACGACACAGAGTAACCACACCGGTTATTCTCAGAAACAATCTTTATCAAGTAGGTTATCACGGCAAATATGTACAAGGTGTGCACGGGTTCAAGAGTCTCGGAAAGGTAGGGGGGTAGCGGGACAGTCTTTGGCAAAAGTTCAAGCAGGGACGTATCCGGCGCACAGCTCACAATCCTCGAGCCGGGGGATACGGGGGCGTAGTCGGGGTCCGGCGGGACCGTGAGAGTCTGGGGGAGCCGCGAGTCACTCAGCGGGCTCAGGTACCGGCTCAGAGGTGGGCGATCTTCAAGGAGCCGCGAGTCTCTCAGC
Organism: Triturus cristatus; assembly: GCF_964204655.1. Classification (NCBI taxonomy): domain Eukaryota; kingdom Metazoa; phylum Chordata; class Amphibia; order Caudata; family Salamandridae; genus Triturus; species Triturus cristatus. Next base: position 846,680,890 of record NC_140592.1, read on the forward strand.
AGGCTTAGGCACAAGGTCGGAGATGTTACGATCTTCCAGGAGCCGCGAGTCACTCAGCAGGCTTAGGCACAAGTTCAGAGGTGTTACGATCTTCCAGGAGCCGCGAGTCACTCAGCAGGCTTAGGCGCAAGTTCAGAGGTGTTACGATCTTCCAGGAGCCGCGAGTCACTCAGCAGGCTTAGGCGCAAGTTCAGAGGTGTTACGATCTTTCAGGAGCCGCGAGTCACTCAGCAGGCTTACGTTGTTCCAGCGTCGAATCTGCCGGACCGACCCAGAGCACCCCTTGTTATAGGTCGACCCCTCTTTGATGTCCGGGGTCGGTGGAGGCAGGGGTCTTGTCACCTGGGGGTCGCTTGTCGGGGTTTCCTGCTATTGTCTTTTGATCTCGTTCAGGGCCGGGGCGGGAGGAGTCCCAGACACCCAGCAGGCGTGGAGCCAGCTCTCAGGGAGGCCGGAGGGCCGATCGAAACCCATCGTCCCAGGGGAGTCCAGAGGTGCGATAGAAACTGCTCCTCCCTCTCTCATCCCCCTGGAAGTGTGATGTCCTCCAGCCGGAGTGGCGCCTCTAGGCCAGGGTCGCGCTGGGGCCGGGCGGCCATCTTGACGCATGAAGGGGGCATGCGGGCCCGGGGTGGCCGAAAGAAGGGTGGCCATGGACGAGGATGTCCGGGCCGGGTGTGGGTGTTCTGGTAGGAAGGACCGGCTGGGCCGGGTGGTTGGGGCGGCAGGTACCAGGTTTCGGTGGTGCGGGTGCACGGAGGGCCGTTCTGCGAGGCCGGGTCCAACACGTAGTGTCAGTGTAAGAATCAGAGAGCATAGAGTCTATGTTCAGGTAAGCACTTTGGTGCTAGACGTGTTTCCACGCCTCGCTACTGCACCCAGTATGGCCGCTGTGTCAGAGGTCTTGTGATAAAAAGACAATAAGAAGCACAAGGGCTTGGTTGATGCAGAAACGCAAAACTTTTTAGAAGACTATTCCGACAGTAGGTTTCTTAAGCTCAGGAAAGCCTACCCAAGTGTGTGGTGTGTGAATTTTCTAAACTTTTGGCTAGCTCCGCTCCTACCCTGAAAGTTGTGGGGATTCGTCAAGCGGGGGCCGAGAAAAGAGGGGGGGGGCCCCAAAACGCGTTTTTCCCCATACAATTTCCCATAGGATCGGTTGTTGCAGCTACAGCCCGAACCGCTGAACGGAATGACACCAAATTTGGCAAAGAGGTAGTCCTCAGTTCAGACTCGTGCCTTTTTACATAAATGGTGTGAATCTGTTCAGTAGCTCCTGAGAAAATTAGGGTAAAAAAGTTAGTGATCTCTATGGCTGGGAGGATCCACGCATCCTCCCCGAACCGAGCGCGCACCCTCCCGATCACGCGATGAATGCCAATTGGCTGTCGAGTGTCTACATTCGAAACCAGGAAATGTTGGCGGCCATTTTCTGCAATAAGTGTGTAAAACATATAAAGGGGGCAGAGTGGAAATACTTTGACTCTAGAGGTGCTTAGGGGGTCCCAGAAGGACCCCCTGGGAGCCCCCCCCCTTTTTTTTCTTCAAACTGCCAAATGCGCACATCCCAACACGTTGGGTGCCCGGATCCAAGGAAAAAAAAAATTGGTGGAGATAAAGATCAAGCTTAAGTGTTTTGTTCTTGAGTGGCTCTAAAAAGAGCCGTTGTGTTCATTTAGAGTTTTTGGTACTTATAAGTACCAATACAGAGTCTAAAGTTGTTGAGGAAGACTGTTTCCTTCATCAGTAAAGTGTACTCCATCTCTCCTATACATCTCTCGCATCTGAAAGCGCAGATGGTTATTGTAAATTGACCCCATTCTATAGTCTCGGAGAAAAGCAGAAACCGATTTATTCACATGTTTCCTAGCTTTCTCTATTTGTGGACAAAAATGATCGGACCAGTTCCATTTCTGCCTTTGGCATATGTTAGAATACACAGGCAGTTTTGGGGAAAAGTGAAATCAGTTCTGCAAAGGTGTCCTTCATAAGGATTTCCAGACCTACCCTAGTCAAAGTGCCTAGGTCATTGCCACCACAGTGCACTATTATGAGGTCAGGGTGTTGGATATTCATGAAGGATTTCACCAATGGCATCAATTGGTGCCACTTTAACGCTCTGTCCAATCCATTTAATGTCTATATTTGGCAAACCTAGGTCTTTGTGAATGCCTTGGTTTTCTGCATACCTTTGGCTCTAGAAAATAAAGCTGTGTCCCACAATCCACACTTAAAGCATCTTAAAAGGAGGTCTGGATGCACTCAGATGGTCTCTGTATATGAAATGGCAGTTTGGAAAGTAAGATGTTTCTAAAACGGCTAAGATGCAGTTTTGAAAAAAGACAAGAAATCATTGGTTGTTTGACAACCTTCTACACTGAAAGGTAGGGTGTATATTTCTTGTTTTTTTAAACGTATGATTCTTATTGGTTAACAAAAACTGATTGTAAGGAACATTATATATGATAAGCTGATATGTTGAAAAGTCCAGCACACTTGATGTCTTGATTAGCAACATTGTGTGCTGAACTTGTGACCTGTGTGCTCATTACAGTGTTCCATGATCACGGGCAGAAGGCAGATTGGGGGAAGGGTTGAAATTTATGTCATTTGGAAAGGGTTGAAATGTTTAACCAATAGAAATGAGGGATTGCTTTTGAATTTATGTGGGAAGGAATGTGATTGTCAGTCAGTCAGTCAAAACTTTTATTAAGGTAAAATACCATAAAAAGACATAATTATTTACAATAAGACATGATTAAATAGACATTGCATAGAGTATAATCCATCAAAACATTAATAGTTTGTGATAAAAATTACAAGAAGTTAAAAAGAATTTTTTCACATAAAAACATTGTTAAAGCAATATCCGTGCCCCAGAGTAGTCTCACAACACCACATGCTTCTAAAGTAACAATAGTGTCAATACTAGAAGCAGAAAAGTTATGTGGCGGATAGAATTTTTTTGGACCTGGTAAACCACATAGAAAAAAGAAATTTAGCCATCACAAACACTATCAATGGGGTAGAGTCGTACTTCAGGATTCTAAACACCTCCTGATAGTCCCTGAAACCCCTGGACTTGCAGAGTTGAATGATCCACTTCTTCCTTGCCTTGGAGTATAAAGGGCAAAAAAGAACAGCATGCAACTCTGTTTCACAGATATCAATACATTCCGGACACGAGCTTAAGGGGTCAGATGCATTAGACCATCTATTTGTAAAGGCCCTCAGTGGTAACGAGCAGTGTCTAAACTGAATGTAAAGTTTCTTTGCCAGAGGAGGTTGAATAACATCCAAAAAAACTTCAAAATGGGGACGGATCTTAATATCCAGAAAGGTGTTAGTTAGCCTTCCCAAAGATGAATGCAATAGAATTTCCTTCCGGTACAACTGTAAAGCCTCACGCAGTGATTTCTTAGTTAACGAGCGGCTTGTCTCTTCCGGTGCGGACCATAGATCCCCCATCCCTATAAGATAGCAAAGGTTCTTTACATACGTTAACCAAGGTATTTTTCCCAATTTCCCCCTTGACAGTATATCGCCGAGATCATGCCTATAACTTGCAAGCTCGGGAGTTGACCAGAGTCGTCTCCAATACAGGAGAGGGCGATTCAGGGCGATCTCTTCAATGGGAACTAAGCCTAAATCCCATCAAGGGAATTAAGGGGGTACTCATGGGTAATTTCAGCAGTCGCCTAATAATGTGATTTTATGTTTACATGTATATGTGTGGGAAATGAGGGAAACTTTGCACTGTGCACCTCTCAGCAGAACCAAAGCATGGCAGAGATTCTGTATAAGAAAATCTGGTGTGCGACTGACATACTTCTTAATCTACAAAACAACTTGAAAGGTGAGTTTTTTTTAATGGTGAGGGGATGTATGTGGTCTATTTTGATTTTAATCAGACTAATGCGTTTCTCCTGCTAAAGTGCAGGGAGTACTTAATTTGGTCTATAATCTTGTTAGTGTGTGTGCATTTAGAAACCATTCTGTGATAAGCATTTGTGTTTTTCATGTATTTGCAAACAGATAACTGATGTTTTCATGTTTTGGTAGAATTAGAAACCAGTGATTGTTTATTTGCAAAATGAGTCACGTTTCTACACTAAAATGCAGTACTCCTAGATTATGAAATGCGTTTTGGTACAGTGCAAGGGATAGTGTTGTCTGTCTAGAATCACACAGTGAGTGTGTGCATTTAGGAATCATTGAGAGAAATATTTTGGTACTAATGTGTAGTCGAAAATTTTCTGTAAGGTGTGCAATCACCTTACATCTTGTAGACTAGTATATGTATTTTTTACAAGGGATAGTTGTTTGTCTGCAATCACACTGAGTATGTGTGCATTTGGGCAACTATTGTGAGAAAACCATTTGGTAATATGTATTTGCTGGCAGATAACTGCTTTAAAACCGGTTTTGTCGTCAAGTTTTAGTAGCATTAAGAGGCCAATCATTGGTTCTGCAATTGCAAAATGAGACAGACTTTCACAGTAGTGTGCAGTACTGAAACATGTAGAACTTGTGCAGTCACCTTACCCCTTCTAGACTAGTGATTGTGTCTTGGAAAAGTACATGGAAGAGTGTTACTTGTCAAGAATCACACTGAGTGTGTGCATTTGGGAACCACTGTGAGAAGCATTTGGGTACTTCATATCTTTGCATACACATAACTGCTTAAAAACCTTTCCTGTTCTCAAGTTTTGGTAGAATTAGAAGCCAGTTATTGCTTATGTATTCGGAAAATGAGTCAAGCTTTGACACTAAAGTGCAGTAGTGAAATATGTAGAATGTGTGCAGTTACTTTACCTCTTCCAGAGTAGTGAATGTGTTGGTAAAGTACAGGGGATAGTGGTTGTTGTCTAGAATCACACTGAGTGTCTGCATTTGGGTAAGCATTGTGAGAAGCATTTGGAAACATTGTGTATTTGCTCACAGATAACTGTTTTAAAACCTGTCATGTTAAGTTTTAGTAACATTAGAAGCCAGTCATGGGCTATGCATTCATAAAATGAGTCCGGCTTTGACACAAAAGTGTAGTACTGAAATATGTAGATTGTGTGTAGTCTCCTTACCCCTTGCACAGTAGTGAATGAGTTTTGGTAAGCTGCTAGGGATAGTGTTGCTTGTCTAGAATCACACTTAAGTCTGTGTGGATTTGGGAACTTCTGTGAGAGAAGCATTTGGTAACATCGTGTATTTGCTGACAGATAACCGTTTTAAAACCGGTCCTGTTGTCAAGTTTTAGTAGCATTAGAAGGCAGTTTTTGCTTATGCTTTGATTAAATGAGTCCGGCTTTGACACAAAAGTGCAGTCCTGAAATATGTAGATTGTGTGAAGTTCCCTTACCTCTTCTAGACTAGTGAATAAGTTTTTGTAAACTCCTAGGACAGTGTTGCTCGTCTAAAATCACACTGAGTGTGTACATTTGGGTAAGGATTGTGAGAGAAGCATTTGGTAACATCGTGTATTTGCTGACAGATAACTTGCAGTCTTCTAACATACTATACACTTGTCTTTCACACCTTCAACTCCCTAGTCAGTATCCATACAGTCCAGCAAACATCCTGTCACTCCCTTTGCACTCCTCTAGTGACCCATTCAGTACCAAGTACTAATCCATTCACTGTGCCAAAAGCCAACCACTTATTAATTCACCCAGGCACTCTGTGAGAAAGTGGCTCTGTATGGAATATGCTACTTACCAGTATGCATCTGTTCTTGGCATGTAGAGCTGCAGAGTTGTACACTTAGCATAGGTCGCCATCTGGTGTTGGGCCCGGATGTTTGCAGTTTGTTTTTCTTCTTGGACAGTCTTTGGAAGTCACGAGTTTGGTGACTCCTCCTTCGGTCCGTTCTGCGCATTGGCTTCGGCTCCATCCTCAGATTGTTTTTCGCCAACAGGGAAATGATGGAGCGTAGTAATAACAGTGAGAAACCCATGTGTTGTATCTAAATAAGATGTACTGGAACGGATACAGGTAGCCGGGGAGGCGGGTGGGCGTGTACAACTCTGCAGCTCTACATGCCAAGAACAGATGCATACTGGTAAGTAGCATATTCCGTTCGAGGCATATGAGCTGCAGATTGTACACTTAGCATAGATTATATAGCAGTACCCAACCTTAGCGGCGACCACCGGTATCCGTTGCAGCGGTTTGAAAAAGTGTCTTTAGTACAGCCTGGCCCACCCTAGCTTGCTGCTTGGAATGCACATCTACACAGTAGTGTTTTGTGAAGGTGTGCGGTGTAGACCATGTGGCTGCCTTGCAGATGTCATCTAAGGGTATATTCCCTAGAAAAGCCATAGAAGCCCCTAACTTTCTTGTAGAGTGGGCTTTAGGGGGCCCTTCTAAGGGAAGTGATAGCTACAAGGAAAGCTGTTTTCAGGTGAGAAACTGTAGCTCACATTTGTGCATTGGTTCGAAGGGCGGACCCATTAGTCGTGTAAGAACTAAATTTAGATTCCATACAGGGGAAGGTGGTGCCCTGGGAGGAATTACTCGTTTAAGGCCTTCCATGAAGGCTTTAATAGCGGGCACTCTGAAGAGTGATAAATGCTGCCTGTTTTGTAGATAAGCAGCGATCGCTGCTAGGTGTAGGCGTATGGATGAATATGCCAGGTTACACCTGTGAAGATGGAGCAGATAGCATATGATGTGCTGTATGGATGCATCTAGGGGGTTGATTGTATTGTTACGGCAGTAAATTACAAATCTTTTCCACTTTGCGGCATAGCATGCTCTAGTGGTAGGACGTCTGGCTTCCATGATGATGTTCATGCAATCAGGGGGAAGGTTAAGGTATCCGAATTCTAAGATTTCAGGAGCCAGATCGCCAGGTTGAGCTGAGCTGGGTCCGGGTGCCTGATTTCTCCATGGTTCTGGGTTAGGAGGCATGGGGAAAGGTGCAGTTTTTGATGTGGTACCACTGATAGTTGTAGTAGCGTGGTGTACCACGGCTGCCTGGCCCACGTTGGAGCTACCAGAATGAGTGTGAGGGAGTGCTGTTGTAGCTTCCTGACCACTAATGGAATTAGTGGGAGAGGTGGAAAGGCGTATGCAAATCTGCCTGACCAGTTCATCCATATCGCATTGCCCTTGGACAATGGGTGTGGGTATCTGGCGGCGAAGCTTGGGCATTTTTTGTTTTCGTGGGTGGCGAAGAGGTCTATTTGAGGATGCCCCCACTGTTTGAAGAATGGGTGAAGAACTTGTGGATGCAGTTCCCATTCGTGTAGTTGTTGCGTTTGTCTGCTGAGCAGATCTGCTATGGTGTTTTGTACTCCTGGAACGTGCTGTGCCAGGAGAAAGATGTTTTGGGGAATTGCCCATCTCCATATGCTCTGGGCTAAGCGGGAGAGCTGGGGAGAGTGTGTCCCCCCCTGTTTTTGTATATAATACATCGCAGTCATGTTGTCTGTGCGAATGAGGACTGCTTTGCCCGAAATTTGTTTTTGGAAAGATTTTAGGGCTAGAAAGATCGCCAAGAGCTCCAGATGGTTGATGTGGAGCGATTTTTGCTGTGGCGTCCATAGACCTTGCATTGTGAGGTGTAGGAGGTGCGCTCCCCAGCCGGAGAGAGATGCGTCCGCTGTTAGAATCACCTGAGGAACCGGGTCCAGGAACGGCCGTCCTTTGGAAAGGTTTGTGGTGTTCCACCACTGCAGAGAGTGATGTGTGCGGCCGTCCACCAACACCAGATCCGTCAGCTGACCCTGGGCCTGGTTCCACTGTTGTGCTAGGCACTCTTGAAGTGGACGCATGTGGAGTCTTGCATGGGGCACTATAAATATGCAAGACGCCATCATTCCTATGAGCTTCATGAACACTCTTGCTGGAAGAGAGTGTTGGGGAAGGAATGTTTTGCGTAAGGCTTGAATGCTTGTGATTCTGGCTGAGTTTGGATAGGCAATACCTTTGGAGGTGTCTATAGTGGCCCCGAGATATTGCTTTGTGTGAGATGGTATGAGGTGGGACTTTTGGTAGTTCACCGTGAAGCCTAGCTGGTGGAGCAGTTGGATGGTGCTGTTTGTATGTTGCACACATTGGTGGTAGGACGTGGCTTTTATCAGCCAGTCGTCTAAGTAAGGGAAGACGTGAATGTGTTGACGTCTGAGGTGTGCTGCTACTACTGCTAGGCATTTGGTAAACACTCGTGGTGCAGTGGTGACCCCGAAGGGGAGAACCGTGAATTGGTAATGTTGCCCGTCCACCACGAACCTGAGGTATTTCCTGTGAGAGGGGTGTATTGGAATGTGAAAGTATGCGTCTTTCAGATCCAAGGTTGTGAGAAAGTCTCCCTTGCAGAGGAGTGGGAGGACTTGTTGTAGAGTGACCATGTGAAAATGGTCTGAGTGTATGTAGGCATTTAGAGGCCGGAGGTCCAGAATGGGTCTGAGGGTCTCGTCTCTCTTTGGTATTAAGAAATATAGAGAGTAGACCCCTAGATTTCGTTGGTTGACGGGGACCTGCTCTATAGCATGTTTTTGCAGGAGTGAAAGTACCTCTTGTTTGAGCAGTGTGGAATGTTCTTGAGACATTGGACGGTGCCTTGGTGGGATATTGGGTGGGGTAGATGTTAGCTCTAGACAGTACCCTGACCGAATGATTTGGGTCACCCATTTGTCCGATGTTATGGACTCCCACACGTGGATAAAGTTTTGTAGTCTGCCCCCGACCGGAGTGGAATGGTCTGGGGGGAGCGGAGGGGAGTCATTGTGCGGGGGGGGGGGGGTGGCAGAACGGGTGTTGTTGGTTTTGCCCCTGCCCTTATTGTTGTTACCCCTGTAACCACCTCTCTGATTGCCCTTTGAAAAGGTATTTTGAGGAGGGGACTTGTAGGAGGTAGAGGCGTTATCGGTGGAGGAGCCTCTGCCTGTGCCACGAAAGGACGAGCGTCGAAAGGGACGTTTGGAGGCTTGTGTTTGGAGTGCCCCCATAGACTTTGCTGTGTCTGTGTCTTTCTTCATCTTTGAGCGCTTCGTCTACCTTTGGCCCAAAGAGTGTTTCCTGGTCAAAGGGGTGATTGAGTATGGATGCCTGGACTTCAGGCTTGAACCCTGAGATCCTGAGCCAGGCGTGGCGGCGAAGCAGGACACTGGTATTTATGGCCCTAGAAGCAGTGTCGGCTGCATCGAGGGCACACTTAATGGAGGTGTTTGTAATTAGTTTACCCTCCTGTATGAGGTCATGAGCCTTGTGCTTGTATTTTTCTGGAAGGTGCTGCATAAGAGCCTCTAGTTCGTCATAGTGTGCTCTATCATATCGCGCAAGCAGTGCTTGTGTGTTTGCAATGCGCCACATGTTTGCAGCTTGGGAGGCGGTGCGTTTACCAGACGCGTCCAGAAGTTTAGATTCCTTGTCTGGCGGTGGGGCATCTCCTGAGGATTGGGAGTTAGCCCGCTTTCTAGCTGTGGAGACAACTAGGGAATCTAGGGGAGCAGGGCCCTTGATGTAAGCAGGGTCTGTGGGTGCCGCCTTGTACTTCTTCTCTATTCTAGGGTTCAGTACTCTGGCTCTGACAGGGTCTTTGAACACCTCTGTAGCGTGCTTGGTGACACCCTTAAGCATGGGTAAAATGGAAGTAGATTTGTCTTGTATATCAAATGTATCCAGTAGGAAGTCTTCTTCTACTGGTTCACTGTGCATGTCCACCCCATGGTAGTGTGCTGCTCTCTGCACTAAATGATGAAACCCTAAGGAGTCCTCTGGAGGAGACGGCCTTGATGGGTATAGGTCGTCCTGAGGTACATTGGGTATATCAGGGTTATTGTAATCCTCCCATGGATCTGGGGTCCCTGGTGGAGTGGGATCCATTGGGGCGTCCGCCGGGTAATTGTCCGGGTCCCCATGATCCGGATCTGGGGATGGGGCCGGATCGTAGTGAGGTAAAGGTGGCGGAGACCTGTGAGGTGGAGGAGGTGGAGGGGGTAGGGGAGGCGGTGGTGGGGAGGGCACCCTGAGGGGAGAAGTAGCAGAGTCCTTCCTTTTGGGTGGAGGAGGAGGAGGAGCCGGAGCATCAAGGCGTCTTTTCTTGGTAGTTAAAGTCAAAAGCCCAGTCTTTGGATCTTTGGACAAAGTCTTTTGTAAAGGGTCTGGTGTAAACAGAGCCAACGGTGTCGAGTCGTCTGTCGGCACCGGTGATTTCGGAACCGGGGGTTTCGATGGTCTGTGTGCGCCATGCTTTTTTGAGGTCTCCGGGTGTTTCGGCGTCGAATGATGTTTCGGCGCCGGAGCGTCGGTGCCGACAGATTTGTGTTTGTGTTTGGTCGGCACCGAGTGTCCAGGCTTCGGCACCGGTGGTTTCGGAGTCGAGCTGGATTTTGCAGTCTTCGGTGCCGGATGCTGTTTTTCGGCACCGGGTGTCGGCTGGCTCGATCCCGAGCTGCCATGAGACTTTGGGTGCTTCGACACCGGGCCCGAAGGTGGGGTGATCGAAGTTTTGGTTTTGCCCAGGCCGGCAGGCGAGGGAGTAACCTGAGTCTCTTTGGTTTTCGGCGCGGGGGTGGGAGGGGGCATAGTACTCACGGCCCGCTGCGCTGGTGTAACGTCCTCCACGTCGGAGTCGTCGGAGTCGTCGGCCTCGGAAGCGCTGACGACGTCTTCCTCCTGCTCAGTGTGTGTTTGCCCCGAAGCTTCGGCGTCGTCTCCGAAGATGTCCGGTGGAGCTGCAGAGGATGAGTGCGCCATGGTGCGTCGAGCACTTCGATCTCGGATGGTGGTCTTCGATCGAAAAGACTTGCAGGCGGGGCAGTCTCTAGCCTCGTGTTCCGGAGAGAGGCAAAGGTTACACACCTGATGGAGGTCGGTGTGGGGAAATTTAGACCCACATTTTGGGCACTTTTTGAACGGAGTCCTTTCCATCGGCCGGGACCGGAGTCGCGGAGGGCCCGAAGGCCGGTGTCTATGTACGGGATGGAGAAAGTGCCGCTTCGAGAGATGAAGGAACTCGAAGAATCGAGGATTTTCCGTCGAGGCTGGAACCGTAGAAGTTCGAAGCCGGAGCACGAAGTATCACATCCGAGCCCGATGGCGGAAAAAAACAATCTGAGGATGGAGCCGAAGCCCATGCGCAGTACGGACCGAAGGAGGAGTCACCAAACTCGTGACTTCCAAAGACTGTCCAAGAAGAAAAACTAACTGCAAACATCCGGGCCCAACACCAGATGGCGACCTATGCTAAGTGTACAATCTGCAGCTCATATGCCTCGAACATACTGTTCCTTAATAGGTACAGAGTGTACAGAGTCCACAGTCCCCAAGGGTTTGACAGAGGCTAAAGTTAGATAGAACCTTACTCTCTAAAGTGGTAGCTTGGTCGAGCAGTAAGGCAGTATCAGAGGACAGTGTAAAACATTTGTTGTACACACTCAGCCAGCAAATGGTCTCACACACTCCATAACTGAACTCTAGGCCAATGGTTTATATATGAAAAAAAATATATGCTTGTTTTATTTTAGAACCAACAATTGGAATTAAAATATACTTTCTCAGAATGAGATGCTTTATATAAATACTTTTGCAATATGCAATTGACTTTTGTAAACAGTTACAAGTGGTTGCAATAGGCAACACTATTTTAAACACAATAATGCATTGAGTTCAATGGAAGGTTCATGTTATTTGCCACAGATTACTTTTAGGATTACTTTTGGAATTCCAGGACTGGATCCTAGATTCAGTCCTGGGTCAGTACTTAGAATTCCTGGGTCAGTACTTAGAATCAAGTGATGAAAGTAGACTTAATTACGGTGATCATTTTTAAACAATATTTCGCCATTTTAAAAGTTGACACTTAGAAAATATTTCATAGATAACAGTCAATGATTCCCTATGGCAGAAAATGCAAGTTACAGGTATAGTATGTTCTAGTTACTTTTGTAATCCAGTACTGGGTACCAAGACTCAGTACTGGGACCTTTATCCAAAACAGGCAAGTAATTACGTTTTCAGATATTATACGATTTTTAAAGAATATTTAAAGATTGCAGAAATTGACACTTAGAAGAAATTGCACAGAAAAACAGTCAATGATTTCCTATGGGAGAAAATTGGGTTACTGGAAGTACAGTTGTGAATATTTTTCAGAGTCAGTGCTGGGCACCAAAATCCAGCACTGGGAGCTCACCTAAGAGCAGGTGAGTAATTTCGTTTTCGTTAGTCGGCTGATTTTTGGTGAATTTAAGATTTGAAGAGTCCACACTTAGAAGAAATTTCAGGAAAAAGCCAGTCATTGTTACCCTATGAAGAAAATCGGTTTAAAGGTAAGTACTCGCCTGGCAGCGTTGAGGTTCTGGGCATAGACTCAGGGGTCCCCCAGGGTCAGGTAGGTACAGTTGGTTCACCCTCAGCGACTCTAGGGCGGCCGGGTGCAGAGTGAGTTAGGCCCAATGTTATCCTATGAGGGATAGGGGGGCCTTGGTTGGTGGCTGCTGACTGGCAAGCCACGCGGCTGTGGGAGCTGGTCTCCTTGTCACTTACTCAGGGCAAGTGGGGAAGTAGGTAGGTGTATAGGTTTCACTGCCAGGGCCACTCGGGCGGCTGGGTGCAGGGTGCTTTTGAGCCTTCGGGCGCTCAATTGATTTCAATGGGAAATCTCCGGTTTGGAAAAAGACTGCAAGCTCGGGGACGAGGATTATTCAGGTGCCACCACCACTTCGAGAGGTAAGTTGGGTAGTTGGAGGATAGGTAGGTACCCCGGGATTGAGCACAGGGGGCGCCGCGTGCAGGGGTGCCTTTTGGTGTTGGGAAATCTTACCCTCTGTTTATCGCGGTTGGGGGGGCACCTTGTTCTGAGGCTGCAGGCTCCTTCAGTAGTGTCGAGGGAGGTCCTTGGGTGCGGACTCTGGGTCAGTCGCCGTGGGGTCGTCCTCGTGGTCTTTGTCCACTCCGGCACTGGCCAGGCTTGGTGCAGAGTGTGCTGGGTTCGCGGTTCCGGGCTGCTGCCAGGGATTAGAGGCAGAAGAGATTTCCTCGTACAAAACCCTAGAAATTCCCCTGTTATAGTTAGTTCAGCCAACTATAACTCGCGCCCCCGCAATGCACTGCTGATGACGTCACAAATTACATCACTCATGACATGGTCAGTGACATCACTGATGACATCCATGTGATAAATTAGTGCATCTTCTCACACCCTAATATAACCTTTGATACACTGGCTCAAAATTACTACGGCCATTTTGAAAACCATAGATACTCCAATACCAATAACTACATACCCACTGTTGGACCTAACGTCCTAAAGGTAGCTTGGCTCATGCCAACAGGCTTTTATCCCCTCATAGCGCCTCGTGCTTGCATCACACCCTGCTCACAATTTAACGCACCACCACTTAAAAAAAGGACACTACACCGATTAAATTTAAAGATTACTTGAAGTCTTTATCTTGTCTTCTCAAACGGGGAAACTCACTTTCCCCTTTCAGGACAAAACATTTCCTTACATTTCAGGTTCAACATTTCATGACCTTACAGGATAAACATTCCAGTTCATTTCAGGATAAACATTATTTGTCAATGCAGTTCCTTTGATTTAATCCTAGCATAGCAAATTAAACACTCCCTGTATTTTCCACCCTGCGCCTTGGCTCTGGAGGGAAAATTAAAATCCTCACCGACTACTCAATGCTATTCCGACAGATGGTTTCCTTAACTGCTATACTTTTTGGACCTTACGTTGTCAATAATCACTCTATTACTTTTAGGTGCTAAGCTAGGGATGCTCTCTGCGACTAGCAATCATTCGGTGACCCCTAGGCAGTGTACATGTTAATTACTTCAGCACTAGACATTAATTCATTACATTTAGGCATTCTACATAAACTCTTGCTGTTACTAGGGATGAACGGCTATTACTAACACTATACTTAAGCTTCAACTACGTCGACTTCAATCTCCTGGGTGGTTGTTAGTGTACCAGTTTCATTATCCTAGGACCTGGCTTCCCCCAGGGACCGGCAATTAGGTATGACCGGACATCACCTGTCCGTAACTGCGTACTCTCCAGAACTCCCCTGGGCTCTCCCCCCTTCCTTCTAGGCCCGGCTTACTGTTTATCCACGGTGTCCTCCCCTCTGGAAGTCCAGCAGATCCTGAGATTGAGTTCACTTCCTCCAGACCGACGAGGCTCCCCACGCGACCATGAAGATCTCTTACAGGGGGGGGGGGGGGCGGCGCGAGTCCCAGGGCACACCCACAGACCACCTCCCCGAGGGCTACCTGACTGGTGGGGCCCCTCCGCTAGTGGGAGCCTCGCTCTTCCGCTTCCAACAGTCCGCTGGTCTAACTCCCTAGAGGACTCCGCAGGCCAGGCGCCGACTTGATCTACTCCGCGTCATCTGGGAGGCGCAGCCGCCAGAAGCAGCGCGGCTTGCGGGGGCGCGGCCTTCAATCCCTTCAGGCGACAACGCGCGGGACTTCGGCCCCTCACACGCGATACCAGGACGGCAGCTCCACGGCCTGTCACGTCCCTGGCTTCCGGACTGCAAGCTCTCCTCAGCTGTGGGACGCGCCACGGAGTTCCGATACTTCCCCACTGCAATTTCTCCTCAGCTGTGTGACGCGGCGGCTGCTCGCAGGCCCACACCACGGAGTCCCAATACTTCCCCAGGCCTCCCGGTGATCACAGGCCACTCCCCGGCGATCCTAGGCAATCTCTCAACCCCGGGGCTGCGGCGGCGAGTACTCCAGGCCAGGACTCCTGCTGGGGGAGCTGAAATTAAGGGGGCAGGGTTCACCCCAGAGCCGATGGGAAAGCCAGCCAACCTCGACGCGATAGGCCCCGGGCCCCTCCCCTGTGGTTAGGGACAGTGGACAGTCGCTAGGGCCAATTCGACTAGAAATTCCCAGGCCACGACAGGGGTGAGAGAAAGGTAGGTCCAGATGGCGGTTCTCCCCTGGGTCCAGACCTTCAGGGATTCTGACTACTTGGAGGCTTCTCAGGAAAACGATGACCCCCAAAGTCTTTGGCTGTGTTCAGGGACCGGTCAGAAGGTGGAGGGTGGTATCAGCTGACTCTGGAAGACGCGCAGACCCAAAGACCCGTCACTCCCCTACCCAGCGCAGCCACCTCCTCACACAGGTGCCTTACTCCTGACTACCTCACAGCTCGTCCCAAAAACACAAAATAGCCGCCCTCCTGCCACCTCTATTTATCACCTGGGGCCTGACTGGCCAGAGGGGCCCAGAAGGTTCCGGAACCTATCATGGCAGTCATGGCCCAGATGCTGAGGTGACAGTTGGAACCACCATTTTGGGAATTTAACCTCCCTCTTCCTTTTTCTTCAGCGAAGCACCTTGCGCCCCTCCCTCAAGTAGTGAGGCTGACTCTTAGGTCTACATACATCTCCACTCGCTCACCTGTAGTCACTCATACTTAGTCACTCCGTACAAGACTATCATATGCATTTATACACCTATATAGACACTCACACCGCCAATCATCCATTGAGGCTGACACACCTAGTCAGTCATGCAAATAATTAAACAGTCCAATTTACTCACCTATACAGTTAAACACACAAGTTCACTTACTCATAAAAATACTAACAAATTCTGACGCTCTTATACAATTACTAATACAAGCACACACTCATCCATACAGCCACTCCCGCAATCACTCACATAGTTATATACTCTTACACACATACACTGCGTTTCACATATGTAGTTACTGACACATGTACAACTGAGATATACATTCAATCACTAACACACCCATACATACACTCACCCAACCATACAGTCCATCACAGTTGCACTTTTAAAACCATGCACCCATAGAAACACCCACTCACATCTATGCAGTCACACACACCCTACCCACACAAACTCAGGCACCCATACAGATACTCAGACAACCAATCAATAACCCATAAAGACACTCATAGCTATTCACAAAACCATGCAGCCACTTATACACCAACACACAGACACCTACAGACATTCACACAGTTTAGTCACTAGTCTGCAGTAAGATACATTTAATGACTCACATATAGTCAGTTACGCACCTAGAAAATCATCCATTCACACACTTGTACACCCACTCATTCTTCAACAGGCCTTTCCCTATATTATATATATATAAAACATTAAAACTGTACAGAAACATACTCACTGGATGATATCAGTGATGTCACTGACCATGTCATCAGTGATGTAATATGTGACGTCATCAGCAGTGCATTGCGGGGGCGCGAGTTATAGTTATCTGAACTAACTATAACAGGGGAATTTCTAGGGTTTTGTATGAGGGAAATGTCCAGCTAACTATAACGCCCCTGAAACCTATCGTTTTTTCAGTGTGTGTAAATATATATATATATATATATATACACACACACATACATACACACACACACATCTACACATCTACACACACACGCAACCAAGACCACTTTTTGAAAAGCGTGAAATTGGTCCACATAAAAGAAATAAGAAAAGGATGAGCCCCCTTACCGTAAGTTGGTACCAAAATACAGTTGCAACATGCCACTAGGACCTCTAGGTGGGGTGTTCTTCAGCCAGTCTACTTTCAAAGTGCCAGTAGGAGTAAAGTATGTTGTTGAACTCCGTTTTGCAAATATGCAGTGCATCCCAGAAGTGACTGAGGTAAAACATGCACTGCATTAGATCCTGTATTGACACTAAGGATCCATCAGTAATCTGGCACATTGGGAAACACTGATAGTTGTTCATTAAACTGTAGGCCGCAACTAGATTTTTAGGTGGGCACGAAAGTCCAAGCAATAAAGAAGCCTTTAAATTCTTTATTGATCTTGTCACATTTGCGGAGCTTTAGCTACCTAGGTCAGATTGCGGATATGCTTTCAGACAAATGGCTGCTTATTTTTCTTTAAACTCCTCTCACTTTGCAGTCGGAGAAACAATAGTCAAATGATTTGTGTGACAATCTTGAGGGGTATAAGGAGTGTGAAAGAAAGGCTAAAGGATGTCATTTTTCGTAATACACAAAAGATGTGAATTAACTGTACACATTCAGCAGTAAGGAAAGCAGAACTTAAGTACTTTTTTTGGCGATTCTTAACTGCGATAGAAACAAAGACTTTAAGCCACTATTCGGTGATAAATTAAAATTCTTCACTGACACCCAATTTGCACACATTTGTGAGCAATATAGTTTATCAGCAAAACTATTTGGCAGGCACATTTTGTGGCCATTTTAATAGAAATGTATTACCAGACAATGCTTTAGTTACACTAAAAAAAGCAATCCAAAAGAAAAGCACCACTACAACTCCCGCCTCATGTTAATTAAAGCTAGATGAGTCACAAAAAAAGTTTAGCTGAAAAACTGGGTTATGGTTCTAAAACGTTTGGGATGCATTGAACTAGACTTTGCCATGCAACATGTTCTAGTCGTAGGGAGCCTAGCTTCCCTAAAAACTGACTATTTTGGTAGCATAAAATTCTCAAAGATCAGCTATGCTCCTCCATTTCAACTCAAATAATGCCAGAAGGCTTAATGACAGCAGATTCATTTCCCCGCAACGAGGAGGGAGGTTTCCTTCATACTCTTGGCAGATTTGAACATCCAGCTAAAAGCCTGGCACCCCAGTTAGCCTTGAAGTCCCTCGATAGGCACAGGTGGTTGCCGACTGTTTTGCTAACAGGGAAATTTAAATTACAGAGGAAGATGCTATGAATTTTTCATAACCACAAGCTATATGACGTTTTCAGATGCAGAAGCGGTTTTTCGACTTCTTATAACATTCCGGTCTTCATGTCAGACACAGATGGCAGATAACAAAGGAGGTGGCCCGTGTCCAAGTGCATTGTGCATCTTAGGGACCTTATAGCCCCCCCCCCCCACCCTTCATAATGGTTAGGACAACTCTCTTCCCCCCCCCCCTCCCAAAAACCCTCTTTATGTCATGAGTGCTAGTATGTAATCTACATGTTGCAAACATCGCGATTTAATCTCTCTCAAAAATACCCAGAGATAGTTTCAAATTAACTACCCGAGAAATAGAAGGGAAAAAAATAGTTTGACAAAACTCACCAGGTGGGTTTTTGAGAATGAAAGTGCAGAGTTTGTGTTTCGTGTCAAGCATACCCCGGTAACCACAGGCTTTGCAGGAGTTACCAATTGTTTGCTTCTTAGGATTCACATGCTGTTAAAGATTAAGACAATTTAAGGTTAGACGATTTTAAATTAGCTCATATTAATCTGCATTAACATGCCATATGCAAACATTTAAAGTTCAAGCAGTTTTTTTTTTAAAACGTAAACCCATAAATTGTCATGGATTAACTACATCAGAACCATCGCTCCCTGGGAATTTTTTTTTTTGTAAAACCAGTTAATTTAACAATTTATAACAATCAATATATATATATATATATATATATATATATATATATATATATATATATATATATATATATATATATATATATATATATATATATGAACAATTGTTACTTACCTGTAAACAGGTGGTTCTCCAGTATTGGTGTCTTTCATAGATTCACATGCTTGAATATTCCCCGTCGTCGGAGTGGGAGTCCCACGGTAAATAATATAGCAATATATACAGCCATAATATATATATATATACATAAGTAATCATATAAAACAGAGATATAAGTAAGTAATAACATCAAGAATGTCCCTATAAGAAATTTCCATAGAGATACATGGAAAGAGAAAAAAAGACATTCGTAGTCTATCTCTGTCATTATGTTAGTCCGAACTCCGGCCAATCAGGCGCCAGCTTCTCTCTAGAACCTTCTCCTCAGAGCTCCTCACCTCAGATTTTCGTAGCACCATAGTGACTCAGAGTGTATGAGGAGAAGAGAGCCTCTGAAGGGAGGAGGGAGGGTCGCATGTGAATCTATGAAAGACACCAATACTGGAGAACCACCTGTTTACAGGTAAGTAACAATTGTTCTTCTCCAGTATTGGGGTGTCTTTCATAGATTCACATGCTTGAATATAGAATAGCTAGCAGTAACAATATCATTGTTTCCATGATCACACAGCTTCGAAATTGTAATGACAATCAATCTTCTTATGCATATGACAGTACTGAATAACTGTAACAGTATAAATGCATCATTATGTCAATTATAAATGGAAACAATATGGAGGAGGGAAGGAAGAGGCTCATCTTATTTAAAAAAGATTGCGAAGCACTGCCTGCCCAACTGCAGCATCCTCCTCGTTTAAAGTTGTCAAGCAATAGTGTCTTGTAAACGTGTGTCTGCTCGACCACGTAGCTGCTCTGCAGCTCTGATGCAAAGGCACTCCAGCAAATAAAGCAGTTGAGGAAGACATTGCTCTGGTGGAGTGAGCCCTCACTGGTGACTGCAATGGCTTGTTTGCCTTTTGATGGCAGAAGACGATGGCAGCTGAAACTTAACGTGCAATAGTTGGTTTCGTCACTGGACGACCTTTGTGAAAGCGTCCATAAACTATAAATAGTTGATCAATCCTTCGTAAAGCAGCCGTTCTGCTGATGTAGAATGTTAAACCTAGTTTCACATCCAGGGAATGTAATCTCTGCTCCGTAGGAGTTTGCGGATAGCAAAGAAAGTTCTTAAAATCACTGGTTCGTTAATATGAACGTCTGAAGGCACCTTCAGCAAGAAATTTGGATCTGTACGCACTACTACAGAATCTGGTTTGAACTGTAGGAAAAAGGTGGATTTATTGTAAATGCATGAATGTCACGGACGCGACGTGAAGACGTTAGCGCCTGAAGAAAAGCCACCTTCCATGTTAGATACTACAACTCGACCTTGTGAATCGGTTCGTACGGTGGTCTCATTAGTTGAGCCAATACGATGTTCAGATGCCACAATGGAGGAGATTTACAAAATAACCCCTAGACGAATTGATGGATAATCCTTGAAGAAACAAAAGGGAAGTTGAACCATCCTGACGGAAACGGAAAATTGCCGCCAGAAAAAACCCCTAAAGGTTGCATGAGAGAAACCCGGAGTTAGCTAAATGCAAGAAGAACGGTAAAAATTGTTCTGGTGTGGAGTGAAAACGGGTGCACCCCATTAGATGCACACCAGTGGGGAACACTTTTCCACTTTAATTTGTACGTTTTCACCGTAGAAGGAGCCCTCGCCTGAGCTAAAATGTCTCTACAGTCCTGTGGAGTATCCAAATGGGCAAATTCACAGTGCTCAGGTTCCAAGCTGATAAGCTCAGTGAGGAGGGATTCGGATGACCAATTTTCCCCTTGTCCATCGTGAGTAGATCTGCACGAGGCTGTAGAATGATTGGTTCGGATTGAGACAATAGGAGTAGTTCTGAGAACCATGCCTGCCGAGGCCAACGGGGGGCTATAGAAGTAGATGGCAAGGTTGCCTCCGCATCTACCACAGAAACTCGAGGTACGAGTGGGATTGGGGAAAGAAAAAACGTAGTCAAACAGATCGTACCAGTCCATCAAAAGGCATTGCCCAGAGATCTTTTGTGGGGAAGCCAGCTTGCGTAATCACGGCATTTCCGGTTCTCTAGTGTGGCAAAGAGATCCAGCTGTGGGCGACCCCATCGTTGAAATATCCTCTCTAGAGTTGGTTGATGCAACTCCCATTCATGGGTCGATGAGGAGGACCCGCTCAGGGAATCCGCCAGGATATTGGATACCCCCGGTCGATTAACTGCTGCATATCGTGATGCGATGGTTGATAGACCAATCCCAAATCGACTGAGCTAGTCGAGACAGTTTCGGAGATTTTATCCTGCCCTGCTTGTTTATATAGTGCATGCAGGTTGTATAGTCTGTCTGTATCAGGACTGATTCTCCTTGGATTAAAGGATGAAAAGCTTTGAGAGCCAGCAATATATAGCCATGAGATCCAACCTGTAGAAGTGCCAGGTTTTTTTTTTTTTTTTTGTTTTTTTTTTTTTTTTTTTTTTGACATATTGACCATTTTCCTTTTATTGATAAAAACCTCCAAATGAGCACCCCATCCTTCCAGAGAGGCGTCTGTTATTGTCATGTCTGGTACCATTGTCAGAAGAGAAATGCCTTCCGTTAGATTTAACAGTTGCGTCCACCACCTTTGCGCCAACTTCATCCGATCTGTGACGTTTACAACATCGTTCAAAGAACCTGTAACCTGGCGTTCTTGGACATCCAGTACTCCTTGGATGGGGCGTGTCTGTAATCTGCAATGAGGGATCAATGCAATGCATGATGACGCCATTTTCAGAAAGGACTTCAATATTCTTACAGAAACGGGTCTTTTTGATCTGACAAGGGTTACCAGTCGGAGAATTTTTTGAAGACGGTCTTGGGAGAGAAGTGCCCTTGCTGACACTGTGTCTAAAGTTGCTCCCAGAAAATCTGTGCGATGAGAAGGCAGTAGATGGGACTTTGTGGTATTTATGGAGAGCCCTAAGGCGCGAAACCACCTCCTGTCAAAGATGTGTGTGTTGTAGAAGTTGAACTTTCGATTGTGATTTTAGGAGATAGTCGTCCAGAAATGGAAAGATCTGAACACCCTGGAACGTAGGACGCTACCACAGGGGCTAGCACCCTTGTAAACCCTCGAGGGGCCGAGCGCAGTCCGAATGGTAAACTTTGAACTGGAAAATCCCCTCGACCCACTCGAAAACGAAGAAATTTCCGATGTTGTCGTAGTATGGAGATATGTAAATATGCATCTTGGAGGTTGATTGTTTCCATGAAATCTCCTTGTGAAAATAATCGCAAGATCTCTACATGCGTTCGCCTACGAAAAGAATGTTTCTTTAGATACCTGCTGAGAGCCCTCAGATCTAGAATGGGCTTCCATTCCCCCTTCCTTTTGGTGATAAGGAAGAATCGGGAATAAATCCTTTCCCTCTTTTGAAATCTTGGTACTACTCCTATGGCTCCCTTGTGTTATAGAAATTGAACTTGTAACAGTTCTTTGATATGAGCCGGTGGCAGTCCGGTAGGTGGTGTGGGTGGAGGGAATTCGATGAACTCCAAAGTGTGACCTCTTGCTATAATTTCCAAAACCCAACGGTTCCTTGTATGGAGGACCATTGAAAATAGTACCGATAGATTCGATCTCCAATTTTCTGGGACTGATGGAAGTCATGTCTCTTAGGAGTGTAACCCTTGTAAGAGGATTTTCCTCTGTAAGTCTTGGAAGACTGCTGTCGAGAAGTTTGCTGTTGGTTAGAGGAATATCGGTTTGAACCCTGGTTATAAGGTCGATATTGATTGATTCCTCTTCGAAAATAGAGGTGCCGCGTCCGCGTGCACCCCGAAAGGGTTGTTATCAAAATTGCAATGTGCCCAGAGAGCGAGCAGTATCTGTATCTTTCTTTATCGATTGGAGAGCTTCATCCACCTGATCTCCGAATAAAACCTCTTCTTCGTCATATGCCATGGTCTTTGACGGTTCCGGCAGTTGCTCAACTAGTGTTGACATATCCGCCCATACTTGACGGTCCTAACGACCCAGGATGGCCAAAGCATTAGCCGCTCTCACCATGGTGGAAGCCATCGAAGAGAATTTTCACCCTATGGCATCCAAACGACGTCGACCACGATCAGGTGGTGCAGTGATCGTAGATGCAGGGTTTCTAGCCCGGCGTTGCTCTGCTTGTGTGACTACAGAATCTGGCTTCGCTTGACCAGTGAGGCACGCTGGTGCTCCTAATGGTGATTTGTACCTTTTTCTCCAATCAAGGCACCCGTGCTGGAAGACTATGAGGCCTCCATAATCTTTTTGCCTTCCTCCCCAATAAATTCGATTATAGGGATTGTATGTGTTTGTTTAACAGGCTGATCTTTGAAATCGTACAGGAAATAATCCTTCGTTAATTTGAACGTTAGTGCTGTCCTATCCCTTAACTGGTGGAACTTGCATATCAACAGGTGGTGAGTCACCAGGTAGCACCGGAGAGGGAGATGGTGTTTGGGCATGATAGTTATCCCACTCCGCCATACCATCATCATCATCATCAGCATCGCCACCATCATCGAGAATCTCACCATCCTCCCTGTCCTGAGGAATTTCTTCTTCTTCTTCAGTATCATGAGGAGGTACTGTCCGAGTTGAAGAATGTCTCAGCGGTACTGTAGGTATTACCACAGAAAGTATTGGAGCCGGTACCGGTTCCGATATAGTTGTTGGCACCACTGGAGTAAGCGGAACCACAGACACTTGTGGTGATAAAGGAAAAACCGCCGATTATAGTTGTCACAACCGATTCAGCTAAACCTTCTTCTGAATCTTGATCTGAGTCAGTGGTAAAACAATGGTTAAGGAAGGCGGGAATCCTCCACCGATATAACTTCACCCGACCTTTCTTGTCAAGTACTCGGTGGTAATGGTAATAAAGGAACAGCAGCAAAGGACGAAGTAGTCGCTGTATATGTCGAAGAGATTTGGATTTTTAATGACCTCTGTGCAGAAGTCGTCTTTTTTAAACCCTTATTTTTACCGATGAGACTGCAGTCAACGGGCTCTGAGGCATAGAAGGCTATTGAAGAGATCTTTGTAGACGGAATCGTCTACGGAACCATCGTCGACGGAAACCACCATCGAAAGAT
This sequence comes from Triturus cristatus, assembly GCF_964204655.1. NCBI lineage: Eukaryota > Metazoa > Chordata > Amphibia > Caudata > Salamandridae > Triturus > Triturus cristatus. Next base: position 846,704,436 of record NC_140592.1, read on the forward strand.
TCATTGCCGATGGAACCATAGTCGACGGAACCATCGTCGACGGAATCACCGTAGACGAAACCACCGTAGACGGAACCACCGTAGACGGAACCACCGTAGACGGAATCACCGTAGACGGAATCACCGTAGACGGAACCACCGTAGACGGAATCACCGTAGACGGAATCACCGTAGACGGAATCACCGTAGACGGAATCACCGTAGACGGAATCACCGTAGACGGAATCATCGTCGACGGAATCATCGTCGACGGAATCATCGTCGACGGAGCCATCGTCGACGGAGCCATCGTCGACGGAGCCATCGTCGACGGAATCACCGTAGACGGAACCACCGTCGACGGAACCACCGTCGACGGAGCCATCGTCGACGGAGCCATCGTCGACGGAGCCCCCCGTCGACGGAGCCATCGTCGACGGAGCCCCCGTCGACGGAGCCCTCGTAGACGGAGCCATCGTCGACGGAGCCCCCGTCGACGGAGCCCTCGTAGACGGAGCCCTCGTAGACGGAGCCCTCGTAGACGGAGCCCTCGTAGACGGAGCCCTCGTAGACGGAGCCATCGTAGACGGAGCCATCGTAGACGATGAAGCCATCTTTGAAAAAACTGGAAAGTTGAAAACCTCACTAGCCTGAGAACTATGTCTCGTGGGCGACACAGCAGTATTCAAAGAAGAAGAAGTGGCAGATGTCATAGTCAGAGACATTTTCTTCTTTTAAGGAAGGAGTAGGTAACTCCTGTACACTACTGCGTTTTGAGGCTGTGTGGGAACGGCCAGAAGTAAAGTTTTCTACCTCAGAAAATTACTTCATATTTATCCTTAAGTCTCTGGAGCCACAACAAGAGACGGCCTTCCCTGTCTTTCAGAGTTTTTGTAGAAAAAATTCTACAGAATTTATATTCACCCACTTCATGGTAGGGTAAAGACAGTAAATACACTTACTGTGTGGATCTTCTGAGAATAACGTAGCTTTCCACAAAAGAACAAAGTCTAAACAAAGACTTCTTACTTGAAGTCATCCTGAAGAGAAAAAACTGAGCAGAGCTCAGGGAGACTCCCTTTCACACGACGTGCGGTAGAAAATCTGAGGTGAGGAGCTCTGAGGAGAAGGTTCTAGAGAGAAGCTGGCGCCTGATTGGCCGGAGTTCGGACTAACATAATGACAGAGATAGACTACGAATGTCTTTTTTTCTCTTTCCATGTATCTCTATGGAAATTTCTTATAGGGACATTCTTGATGTTATTACTTACTTATATCTCTGTTTTATATGATTACTTATGTATATATATATATATTATGGCTGTATATATTGCTATATTATTTACCGTGGGACTCCCACTCCGACGACGGGGAATATTCAAGCATGTGAATCTATGAAAGACACCCCAATACTGGAGAAATATATATATATATATATATATATATATATATATATATATAGTCACAAACCTAACCCCCCCCACCCCTGCAACATTTATTTATACTCTGGCTTAATGTAACCATATTTCAAAGCTCAATTATAGCTTCCCCTTTTATCAGTGTCTTCAGGATCTATTGTCCCGACCCTTTTAGAGGCAATCTTAAAATGACTCAACCTGTGTTGACAGAACAGGGACAGGTTAACCGCCATTACTTGGCAAATTAACAGCAGCTTAAATAGCAGTGGTAATCCGCTCCTACATCTTAAATGACTCGTGACGAATTCTAAAATCGTATTCACCAAACCCACTATAGTTTGACACAACCCCAACCGCCCTTCCAAACAAATCACAAAGCTATCCTCTCCAAATCCCCCCTAACAAATACTAGTCATCGAAGAAATCACATTGGTCTTCGCACAAATTTCCCCAGCTCCCTTTTAATTACCTGTCCAACCTTTCCCTCTTCAGACTCAGCATGGAACTCGAGACAATCCTATCGTATTCAACATTAATCTACTAATGCATGTACATTTACTAAACTAAAACTCAAATTGTAACCATTAGACACGCCTGACTTTTGTATTAATGCAGCCACAAGCGACTTTAATAGCTTTGTTTTAGAAATGTTATCTAGAGTGACTTTCCAACGTTTCTTTGTGATGACCATGTAAAGAACTCCTATCCAATTGACTTTTTTGCTATCTTTTAGCGCACATTCAATACAACAAATCCCATATAGAACTCAAGAAAGGTAACTGCATAACAGGGATGCTTTTCTATCAGGGTGTTCCGAGTGACATCAAATGGACAACGAGAGAAAAGTCCGAGTATTTTGATGTCACTCGGAACTCTGAGAAAAACCAATTCTCCATATTTTTCAACATTTACTCGTTTTTAATGGTATGCTCTGAACAGCCCCCAAAACCTTCTGCTCTTGCTTTTAACTGTTAGGTAGGCGAGTAATGGGACCCTAACATTGAATCTGGCAAACAAAATTAGAATCTAGTTCAAAAATGAGTGCTCTGCTTTGCAGTGTTGCACCGACAGGCTCAGAGAGCCCGGTCAGAGCAGCCTGGTATTCTTTTAGGACTTTAAGTTGTTTCCCCACAATGAATAACTAGATTTAGACTACGGGGAAGAAAAAGCATCATAAGGGTCGACTTGACACCAATGCCATGTGTCAATCGAGAACACCGGTGAAGTTGGCGAAGGCTTGGTGGGCCCAAACAAGGGGTAGAGGACAGAATGTATACCTAGTACGCGGTCCCTCAGGCACAGATGGTTATAGACGGGGGATAAACTAGCCCTACGCCCTTCTCCGCTCCCCTTTTCACGCTAGGCAACTCACAAATCATACAGAGGTCAGCACTTCAATAGAAAACAGAATACATACAGGAGTTCATTTTTCAGCCACAAACAAGTTTGGAATTTAGCTGCTCTTCAAGGGATCATTTTCAGGGAGTCGGAGTGCCTACCTGGCATGATGGAAATATAGCCTCAGGAATCCTCAAGGAGGAAATGCTCGTTTTACAATGCTTACAACTATGCCCAAAAATTAATTTCCCTCTTCATTTCCAGGTTTTATTTTAACATTCTCGGCAAATTTGGTCTTACAGCCCTAGTTTATTTTGACGAGTTTGCCAAGGAAAGGTGTTCCTGGGATGCTACATTTATTGCGAGATTTTTAAGATGGAACAAAGACACCAAGAGCTCCGAAAGAACCTTGTGGCAGGACTTTCAATGATGGGATTTTGAGCTACGGGATGTTTGAACTCCTTTTGGGAGCAAGAAACTCCGTAATTAATGCTTCACCACACCAAGTTGACCCCGCTGATATCCAGAGGTGGAACACTAAACAACTTTGTTGAAAACGCCACCACATGTACAACTCTTCTAATCACAATCTATTTATTTATAAGGGCCAAGTAATGTTGGTCAATGTTAGCTCTGATCTCTACACTCCATCGAAGCACATTTATGATTATTGCTGGGTCAGTCTAGAGTTGCACAAAATATAATTTTTATTGGGATGGGGTGTGCAGCCTTTGGGGAAAAGGTAGGTAGGGGGGGGGGGGGGGGGTGTGTGTGTGTGTGTGTGTGTGTGTGTGTGTGTGTGTGTGTGTGTGTGTGTGTGTGTGTGTGTGTGTGTGTGTGTGTGTGTGTGTGTAGGATAATTGAATCTATGGCCGTTAACAGTCTTACAGAGGAGCAGCTGCAAGCAATATTTCAGGGCATATTATCAGAGCAAGCCACTGGAATTATTAGTGCGCGAGGCTGTGGCGTTTTTCAACAGAATTGTAGATTTGCCCCATAATCCGTGATCTGCTGCACAATCAGCAGATTTGAAAGGAAAAAAAACACTAAAATTTGCTTTCAGCCTAAAGTTTTCAAACGTTACTATAAATGCAGCAACACATGTTTGTGCGCAGTAGGACCTTTGAAAAGGTTGACTGGTCACACGGTTTATTGCTATATTTAGATGTTATTTGTGTGGCGCAACAAAGACCCAGATATTAACAAAAATGACAAAATGTAGTACCATCACTTATTGTGTTGCATTATGCAGCATAATTCGGCTTTTGCCGAATACTCAACCTTTCTACATATTTAGGCCCTACCCAGCAGCAGAATTCCAGTTGCCCAGTTTATTATATATTAAGTCTTGCTAACAGTGCTGCACAGGTGGACCCACGATTCCTCCATTTATAAGAACGATACAAGTACAGCCTCTTGACAGTGGTAGGAATATCAGATGGAAAGCTAGGATCACCCTTTTCTACAGTAAGCCATGAGTTTTTAAACTCCCTTCAAATTACGCCCATAGTTGGACAGTTGTAGTTTAAATTCCTTTACAGGTCCTTCAATTAAGGGACTATAAAAAAAAAAAAAAAAAAAAAAAAAAAAAAAAAAAAAAAAAAAGAGGGGCACTAAGCGTGCACTGAGGTCCAGCATACGAGCTACCAAAGCAGACCGTTTTAATCAACAGGGTATGCAGTTCCTAGCTAGAAGTGAAACAAGCATTGGCATAGCCAATAGGTCTCGCCTTTGGGACCTTATAAGTGTTTAGCCATGCAACAGTTGCATAACTAATTACTTAAGGTCCCAAAAGCGAGACCTATTGGCTATGCAAAGTGGCCCTGCGGCAGTGAAAGTGATCGCGGTAAAGCGCGGCGCCCGTGCACATGCACTGTAGCTCTAGGCTGGCCTGGTAGCACTTTTTGGAGCCCTCTCAATAAGTTTGGACAGACCAGCGCATGCGCTGGGTCAGGCGAGACCTAAAAATGTATGAGGTGGGTGCAGGACAGACACGATCGGGACGATCCGATTGCTCTGGCGGAATGACCCTCACACACCTGAATGGGTGTCATGCAGCAGTGCTCAAAGCGTGAACCCCGGTAGATTGGTGCAGTGTGAATTAAAATTAACTAAGGGATACAAGACGAATTTTAATATGTCACTCCATCATTATGGTTAAAAACAGTGATAGTCTGAATGCAGATATAATAGTCTAGTCCAGGTCATAAAATTGCATGAACACACTAAAAATAGCAAACAGCCAAGTAGAAAAGTTAGTTAACTGAAAGCATGCCAATGGCGCACCAGAATCGAATGATAACCCCGCAGCCATATTAACAAGCATTAGAAATGCAATAGGTCTTGCATTTGTTTAATTTTTATATAGTGTATGGTGTGTAGTGGAATTGTGTGTTGGATTGGAATAGTATGTTGTGGAGCAGCAGGACGCAGAAGCAATTAGAGTGATGAGAAGAGCTGTTAAGGAGGGAGTACTAAGCCTAGTTACAAATTAAAAAGGCACCATTTACAAAGGACAGTAACAGGAGCCAACTGAAAAGATGGGCTGAGCTTAAAATCCATACGTGAATACAGTATGACTGGAAGAGACCGCGCAAGTGCTTTTTAGGGGACCTAAAGAGCTTTCAGATATGTAGCCTAACATTTTATGAAGCACTGACAGGCAGATTTGGCTTCAGTTCCACAGCTGTTAATATGAATGCACCAACATAATCATCTTTCCACAATCTGAACACAGCCAGACACCTAAAGGGAATTCAGCTCACTGGAGGCACTGGAATTATGCGATTCTATGGCTGCAGAGTTTCACATAATTATGGATTAGCCACACAATATATTATCTGCTGCATAATCGATACAACAAATATATATATATATATTGGCTGTAGCTCAAACAGTTCTATAAAACCATGGCAACATGTGTTTGCACGCAGTGGAGGGTCCTTTGCAAGGGTTACTGGGTCTTCAGTTGCCAATTTCTGTATTTGTTAAACTAGCTAGTACTAGTGATGTGAAATTGTTACCCAGACAGTATTAACAAGTGTAGTGTGTAAAAAGGACAAAATAATAAAGTAATACTGTTAGGTGTGTCGCATTATGCCACATGTTTTGACTTTACTTGTAGGAAAATTTAGCGCTCTACTGCTGCGTACTTCCAGGTACCCAGACTATAGAAATGAAAACAAAGAAACAGCAAGGAGAAAAGGAACTACTCTTAGGGAAAGCAAATTGAGGTAAAATGTGCACAGGGACAGCATCTCTGGCATTAGTAATGGATCTACAGAATCATTGTATAGAAGGCGATCTGCCTTGTTGCTTCTATGGATAAAAGCACGACTTCAAATACTGATGCGGACAGGTATGAGATTCCGTTTTCAGCTAGTGAAGCCCTTGTGAGCACACACCAGAGTAGGCCTTTGTTTATATGCAGGGATGTCTCAGCCATAAAAGTCCTCGTTTGGTAAAACAAAGCACCGCTTCGGAAGGCACCCTATCCGCAGGAATGGCTCGCACCTGTGCAGCTGAAGCTATTCCAACCCAGAGCACTGCTTTGCCATGATAGTTTACATTTGAGCAAATAAAATTTCCCTTTTGAGCAGGAATTTCACACGGCAAAGCACGTAATCTCCCCGTGCGTAAAAATGAATATGTCCCTATGCAATGTAACTGGTGCTCATGTAAAGCGCTCGGACACCTTCGGGTTGAGTTTGCGCTTTAAAACTGCTGAAGTAAATAAATCGCTAGAGACAAGCGGTTGTTTAAAACCGGATTTCTTCACAAATCTGTTTTAATATGCCGACTTTCATTCCATCTGCAAGGCATGCAATTTAGTGGGCATATTAAACCAGATGTGTAGAAAGCAGTTTAACCCCTTGCGTGCCCATGATGGAACCACTCCGTCATGAGCCACGGGCGGCGTGTGCTCATGACGGAGTGGTTCCGTCATGCTGCGAGCGCTCCGCCCACGCGTCGCTGATTCCCGCCTCTGCGGGCGAATTAACGAGTGGGTGGAGTCGTGACGGAACCACTCCGTCATGAGCACAGCTCACCCGTGACTCATGACGGAGTGGTTCCGTCACGAGCATGGCGGCGCCGCGCTCACCCCGCACCCCCCCAGCGCCATGGTAGAATTCGCGCCGCAGCGAAGGGGTTAAACAAGCGCTTGTGTTTACAGCCGGTTTGTTCAGTTTGCAGGCGCTTGTGTTTTCAACGGATCTCGTTTGCAAGCAACCAACAAGAACCAGCTGAAAACATGCCGGTGCAGTGAACGAGGATCGGCTGAAAACAGAAGTGCTAGTTTAAAAGCGGCTTTCTACACAAGTCAGATTTACCGCAGATTTTAAGCTGTTCACAGAATTCAAGTGTCTTCGTTTTATAGTTACTGAGCATGGCAAGTAGCAAGAGTACATCCCGCGGTGTATCCGACCATCTTTAAAACACTGTTGCCTGAAACGGCTCTGGGTTGTTCAGTAGCTGCGTCAGTAATGGTGTTTTAAGCGTGTTTAAAATTGTGGCCACTCCGTCCAGTAAACGGGTCGCCTTTCACGGGACAGCTTCCTAGCTGGGATGGAAGGGGCGGGCAGGGACGCATTTCTATAACCATACCCCCTACGCTGCTGCTTCAGCCTGAGTGTCCCTCGGGTCACAGAGTCAATGAAGTAGTCTCAAAACGAAAGATACCAACCTGCAGCGTAACTAAACTGGGCAGTGACATATCGGATCGCCAGCCAACTATGAGCCAGCTAAGCAGAGCAACACCAGAGTGAATCAATGGCTAGCAGCAGACAGGATTACACCCCCCCCCCCCACCATATACTACAGGTCTTGCAGACACGCATGTGCTGCCTAGGCTTGACCTAAAAACGGGGAGCTTCAGTTAACAACCACCGTTCGAGCTCCTTCTTCCTATGTCGTGGCACGAGACAGGGTTGTCCATTGTCGCCGCTTCTTTTTGCCTTGGCCCTTGAGCCACTGGCGGTCTGGATCAGGGGTGACCCTGAAATCAGAGGCCTTAAATGGACAGCAGATCATGAATCTCTTTATACGCGGACGATATTTTGTTGTACCTAGTTTCCCCGGCACGCTCGATTCGTCGGGTACTTCATATCTTTCATATTTTTGGGGCCCACTCTGGTTACCAGGTCAACTGGTCCAAGTCCCAGATGTACCCCCTCTGGGGGTGACCCACCACATAGTTTAAGGAGATACAACATACCGGTGGCATCCCAGGGTTTTCAATACCTCGGCGTCTTCATAACATTAGACCCATCCCTATTTCATGAACGAAACCTAGCGGGCCCATTGCAGAGGCAGGGCAGATGTGGTCCATTGGAAGCCATTGCACCTCACACTTCTGGGCCGGGCAGCCCTTTTAAGATGCTTGCCCTCTCACGCTTTCTCTATGCCCTGCAGAACACGCATATCTAGATTCCTGAATCCTACTTTTTGCAGATCGAGGCAGCAATTAGAGGTTTGTTATGGGATACCGGATCGCAATGCAGAAACTCACAATGGGATGGTATGATGGTGGAATAGGTTTGCCGGACATACGCCTTTACTACCAGGCAGCAATTGGTCGCAGTCAATCGGTGGGTGTTCGGATCTCAAGATGATCTTAATTTCCGTACTGATCACTGGCTCCTGGGAATGGGAGGGTATAATAGAGCACTATACTCAAACCATAAAAATTTAGGCTTGACTGGACCTAAGGCCAGGACGGTGGAAATCTGGCACGGGCTCCAGCGGCGCATGGGTTGGTATGGGCGGCTAAATAAGACAACCCTGCTCTGGGAGCCGGATTACCTGGGGCGGCTGAGCACCTGCGCAGGGTTCGATAAATGGGACCTTATCGGTATCTCAACTGTGGGGGATGTATGGATCAAAGGCAAAAAGGCGTCATTTGCGGAGCTTCGGATCAAATACCAGCTCGCACCGTCAGAGTATTTTCGATATCTCCAAATTAGCCATGCTATCGACGGCGCCCTTCCCGCTGGTACCCCCCTTCCAGACTCCTCTCCACTGGAGGACAGGCTGTTGCTGGACCCAATGGACCGCAAGGCTATCTCCTTGACGTATAAGAAGCTAATTAACAACCGGGCCGACCCAATGCGGAAATTAAGGGACAGGTGGGAGACAGACTTGGGAGAAATAGCCGACGAGGACTGGACTGAGGCGCCAGCTTCCCCTCGTGAGGTAGCAATGCCGATGCGACTTCGCCTCGTTCAGCTCAAAATTCTGCATCGTGTATATTTTGATGAGAAACTGTTGTATAAATTGGGAAGACGGCGGGATACGCTCAGCCTACGACACCGTCACCAGATAGGTACATTTCTACACATTCTATGGGCATGCCCCCACATTCAGCAGTACTGGATAGCAGTCACCCGACAGATGGCGAGGTCCGTAGATAAGCCCATAACCCCCTCCACCCAGCTCTGCCTCCTTAATGTGTGGGAGGATACGGACCTCACCCAGGCGGAGCAAGAGTGGTCGGCCATGGGTTGGGCCATTGCAAAAAGGAATATTGCCCAGAAATGGGGGGTAGACACCACACCGCAGCTGCGTGTTTGGGCCACTGATATGGATCAGGCCATGGTGGCGGAGAAAACGGAATACAAAAGTCGAGGCTGCCAGCGGAAATGGGATCACAAGTGGGGACGATGGAACAAATACCGGGGGGACATATGTATTTCTCCTACGGTTGAACTTAGGAGGGAAAGACGGGCCATATTGGATAAAATGGGGGCAAGCGCGGTGACCTGAAAGCTTAAGGCTACCAGACATATGCTGTATATGGGGGGCTCCCCGATCCCAACGTGTACATGTAACCACCTTTGTGCTGCTTCACCAATGGATTTGATTCAATGCTTACTGCCCTGAATATATCGCCGGTTGTCTCCAACGCCCGAATGTATACTTTGCCTGTGGAGGTGCTACTTAAGTGTCATGACTGCTGCAATGTTGTGGATTTTGTTTTCAATAAAATAGTTATATAAAAAAAAAAAAGACAATAGAAGGGAACTGCTATAAAAGCATCTTAAATATGGAACTGCAGAAACGCCTGCCCCTCCGCGCTAACCAGGATTCCAAAGGAGCTGCTAGATAGAGGACCATCTACTCTGCCATACTCATCTGGTCGAGGAAACAGTGGCGTCGAAATAAGTCATACTCGGGGTTCTTAGCTAACAGCTTTTGACAGTGTTGTTCACAAGCCAAACTTTGGGCCAAAGCGCAATCATAACAATTAACTTTATCATCTGGGTAAAATAAATGTGAACTCCACCTGGGCATCTTCAAAAATTACAACAAGAGCTTCAAGCAAGCACTCGCCCGTTAAGTATTCAACCTATACTTGCCTGACCAAAAAGAACACCTGGAAGAGGCAAGGGTATTTCCAAAGACAGCAGGCCGAAGAACACAGATGCTGCAGTACACAGCTATTGCTCCTTGATCAGACTCAGATAAGCACTAGATACTTATGAATTTCAATGGCAAAATACTAAGACGCCAATAAGGAGTAGTTTCTTTTCTGTAACTCCAGTTCTGTAGTAGGGGTATCTCTGTTATAGTCATAATCTAGTGAATAGTCCCGCCCATGTGCGTGGACCCCAGAGCAATAAAAATAATCTTACGTTGTCAAGCCATGCAGACCTGCATCTACACAAGAGAGGATTCAAAGACAGATAATGCAGCCTATATCCACAGGCTACACTGTCCAGTATTTCTTGACAGCAGGACGATCTGAGGACGCCTACGTGTGACTGAAGGACTTAGATGTTTTGAGCGCTGGGACACCGTTAAGAATTGCAACAGCGTGTTTTTGTACGGTTGAGACTGCCTATATCCGGTCTTGGATGGAAAAAATATACTTTGGTGATCTGTAAGCAAATTTACTTCTTAAAGATATATGGAGTACTACGGAATCATTGTGGGATGTATCCTAGCCGCACACTATATTTAGTGGGACTTAGAGTCTAAACACTATTGGACATCTACAGATAAACAGATAAATAAGAGGAAGAAATTCCACTGTGATTACGTCTTTCAGCACAAACAGCAGGCTTTATAGGTTGATATTGTCTCCCTAAAGAATACATAACATACTAGAACAACTATGAGTCTCAAAAAATAGAAGACCTAGACACAAGGATAAAGGTAATGCTAGAGTTTAGTAAAGCTGTGGATTCATTTATGCATATATGTGTGTATGCACTGGAAATAAAATTCCCATCATCAACCTCAAGAGGTTAGCTTCATCATCTGGGAATGGAGGACGGCAAGAGTACCATATTCTACTTAGCAGTTAGTAGATTTTGGTCTCTTATGTGTCCCAGACCAGTGGATGATATATTAGTTGTTAATCGATGATGGATAGATATGTGGATTGCAGTGCTCGTGAAACGTGATGTAGTGGGGGTGCTCGATAAAAATTGTCTAGCAAGGCACTAAACACATTTTATTAAATCGCTGCCTTGTTAGCAATGACTAAAAACAGTGCTATAACAGTTTCAACAAATAACTGATGACAAATTAGGTCATTTTGCCTTGATAGACAATTTTTATCGAGCACCCCCACTACATCACGTTTCACGAGCACTGCAATCCACATATCTATCCATCATCGATTAACAACTAATATATCATCCACTGGTCTGGGACACATAAGAGACCAAAATCTACTAACTGCTAAGTAGAATATGGTACTCTTGCCGTCCTCCATTCCCAGATGATGAAGCTAACCTCTTGAGGTTGATGATGGGAATTTTATTTCCAGTGCATACACACATATATGCATAAATGAATCCACAGCTTTACTAAACTCTAGCATTACCTTTATCCTTGTGTCTAGGTCTTCTATTTTTTGAGACTCATAGTTGTTCTAGTATGTTATGATGTTGATTTGGGGATACCACAACTACTAGAGTCTATAAACTTTTTGTCCCTTTGACCCCCACTCTACTTGAGATACTTTAAGACAGTCCCTAAAGAATACCCCAGGTTTTGAGAACTTGCGCTAAGAGAAGTAGCTGGTCCTGAAGAAGGTGGTTTCCACGTGTGCTTATACCACCGAAACGCGTTGACCAAATCTCCTTGTAGATCCTACAAATTTTGTAGTAGCTCCCTTTTTTGGGGGCTATTAGGACTACCTTACCACTCATTATGTGTTAAGTGGTAAAGCTACTGAGATATATGTGTATGGAATGTTTGATATGTGTCTGTATGAATGAAGAGTTTGTATGTGCAGTGTTCTTTTCCCTGGGTTTCTGTTTTCTTTTTTTGTCATGAATTAAAATAATATCTTTGTCTTATCGAACTGACATGAACAATGTGTAAAGTATAGTGAAAACGTTCATTTATGAAAAATTGATTTGTTCAAAATGGATTATATTTTTATACAGAAAAAATGAATATAAAAATACAAAAAATAAAAATATTAAGAATACACTTTTGTGCTTGTTGTGTGCTAGTCTATATATAGATAACTGTTTTTTAGGTCAAGAGGGAGTATTATTAGTTAGATACACTGTCCAGTACTTCAACTAGAAAATTCCACCAACATCCACAAACAGCACTGCCTGCCCAGCTTTTTCCACAGAGAAAAACCTGCCTCTACCAGCAAAAGCCTCTGGAATGATAGAGAGGGAGGAATGGACAGACAAGCCCCATAGGCTTGCATTATGTGGCTCAGAACAGGATACTGTGCCTTTAAGAAAACTTTACAGAACTTTTCCAGTATCCCAGAATGCACAGCAGGTCCCTTTTACTTTCAGTTCTTTTTTCCAGCTCCTGCTAGCAGGACCCTGGAGCATTGAGCTCTCCCTTTTCAAGGGTTTATTTGGATATTGTTCACTTTTCAAGTGCTTATTAAGTACCTTGTTGCCTTCCTTCTTGTGTGCTCTGTGTGGTCAACATGCCTGGCTTGTTTGACAAGTGCCCAGAGTGCGAGAGAAAGAAGGCCAAGTCGGACCCACACAGGGTGTGCATCGTCTGCCTTCCCCAGTCCCATGTTCCAGAGGAGTGTGACATTTGCCAATCTCTCTCAGCCAGGACCCTGAAGGAAAGGATGAAGATCAGGCACCTGGGCCTGGAGGACAGAAGGCTGAGGGCACAAGGTGGGTCAAGACGGGCTGATTCTGCCCATGCCGAGGCCCCTGGGGGGCTCCCCAGGGGCAGGAAGCCCAGCAAAAGTCCCCATTCTCCGTCGACTACGGCGTCGAGGGGGATGGCTGCAGTCTGCTCACCGTCTCCCCAGGGCTCTGGGGAGAAATGACGTTCGACGTCGAGGGAGCTGAGCAGTCCGCCGTCGACAGCATCTTAGTCGTCGCCTTCTCCGTCGAGTCATCTGCGAACAGTCCCGGCGTAGGCGCTTGCCGGCGAGGTCGCCATCGGCAAAGAGGAGACGGTTACCGTCGAGAGGAGACGGTTACCGTCGAGGGGATCCCCCCCCCCCCCCCGACGTCGAGGACCTGTCCCAGGCGTTTGCCGACGTTCGACATCGAGGCAGCGCTGGAGGAGTCAGGATGTATGCTTGGCCGAGCGCCGCACGGTACAGCACCAGTCTCATTTCACAGTGGAGAAAAGCAAATTGATTCTCTTTTCATGTGAATCTCCCCCTTGTGTTCCAGGTCGTTGGAATGTATACACGCATATACACAGCTCAGCAAGTGAAAATAAAACATAGAAACTAGATAGAGCCAGGTGAGGTTGATCTTGATATGCAGTAACATACCTGCCAACTCACACGGTGCTACCATGTGACACACAATAGCTGCTCCCAACACACGGTCTCCTGATGAGGAGCGATATCACATGGTGACAGGGAGAATGAGCTGAAAACCTCTGCAAATAGTGGTTTTCCGAGGCTGTGAACTGTCGACGACCATTATGGTGTGTGAAAACACCAGAGGACATGGCACCAGACTCAAGCTAGCTTATTTTTTTAGAGGAGGGGGCTTGGGTCGTGGTGGGGTTAAAAAAACGCCATGAGGATCCTGCTATGTGTCGTAGCTGAGGTTTCAAGGTGCCCTTATTTCTATCTAGGCTGGCACCCGTGAGGAAAGTGTAATTAATCTAAGAAGGGCAGATAAAATGGCGACGCGAACTTGGCATGTAATTACCCGCATTATATCTTTTTTGTAATGCGACAGCACGTCTCGAGGCCGGCGAAGGTTAGAAAACGGGGGAGCAGCCCCAGCCATGAGAACCAGCAAGGTCTGTTCAACATAAACTGTCTGGATGTATTACTTCATGTTAAGAGACAGAGGAAGCACCAAACACCCGATTCTATGTCAATCATTATGAAAGCGCATTTAGCTCATTTTCATGAATCCCACGTTTGTTCCGTGCAGCTTTCGTTTCTACTCCCTTGGAATATCTTAAATATGCATTATGAAACGTGTTGGGGGCTTTTTATCCAAATATAGATGTTGAATCCTGAACTTGTAGCACACTTTCCATGGCATCAGGGCACCAGTCCTAAAACAAGCTCTCCAGTGAAAGTGAAACCGAACGCGCTGACATAATAAACAAGCCCGGCGGAGCTTGGCGCGCTTGGCGGGGGAGCGCAATCCAGGCGGGTGAGCGGACCCTTTGAAGTGCGATGCCAAAGCGGATTGCATGGCGGCACGATGCGCGTGATTGTGCGTGTGCTAGCCATGCAATCCGTTTTTGGGAGCACTTTGAAATGCCCCTTTACAATAGTCTCGCTTTGCGATCGCTTACGCGATAGCAAGGCGAGACCTAAAAAGGGGAGCATGGTTCATCCAAGGGAGCAGAATTGAGATGGTGGTTACCTTTAAGTATCTGGGGGTGTGGCTGGCCAGCAGGGGTTTGAGCAACATCTCACATTCACACCCAAAAAGCATCAGCAAGCTTCAAACGGCGATTGCAAATCCCAAACTCAGAGCCCTTTTAAGGGCGACGGCCAGCAAATTACTACAATACATAGCATATGGAGCAAAACCTTTCAGAGGCAAACTGGCTAGATCGAGCTCAAGTAACTTGCTATAGAAAAATATTTGCCTTAACGGAGTTATCGCACATGCCCAAATCTGCCTTAAATGCAACCTGACTTCCCAACAAGAAATCATGAATGCAAAATTCCTAGCCTACTGCTTGAAAGCTAAACTGGACTTCATATGTTAGAATCGTATTCCTTGATCTGCTGCACAAGATTTTAAACTGGCCACGTGGCAGGAGCCCACTCGACAGCAAGGCTGAGCTGGCATAAGGCCAGCTGCAACTCAAACTGGGGAAGGGCATTTGGCACCAAACATTACTTACGGCACTCTCTGTAACGCATGCAGTTTTTAAATTTTTTTTATTGTTGCTGGGACAGTTTAAGCTCTACTGAACTTGTTGCGCCGAGATTTCAACCTTGAGGCACAATGCACGCTCTAAAGCAAACCGGTGGTGTTAATCTTTTTGTAAACATAGTTTTATGCCCAACTGGGAAAGGTCGAAACTTGGGTAATATACTTTAATGATTTTAAATAAATCGTTTAATAAACAATTGAGAAGAAGAATGCAAAGTATTGCCAGGGTAAAGCTACAGAATTATTTTTTTTGCAATGGACGCAAGTACACATTGCACAAACTTTTTTATATCAGGTTGTCTAGGGGCATGCCCAAGATGGCAGACCGCCGAGACGTGCTTATCCGTCTCCGCGCCACCCCCACTATAGTACCACTTTTAATCCTGCCAGCCCTGCAGCTATTGGATGTTGGAGGGATTGCATCACGGCTGAGACACATGCCGACAGCCCCGGATCCATAAACCGGGAGAAGAGGGCGCAGAGAGCCACAGGCCAGTGTGGTGGCCAGCCACAAAGACTGATCAACAGGAGCTTGGCTGGGCCGGCGGCGACCTGTAAGGGCTGAACAGCAGGTGCAAACCTGCCCCTGCGAGGACACAGCTGCGACTAGCAGAGGCCCTGTGGTGGGCACAGAGGGGGAGGGGGGGGTTGTAGCATCGGCCCTCCCCTGGCTGCCTCAGGAGACGGAGATTATCAGACCAGTGGGACCTGGAGGCCCAGAGACGAGCCCACGGAAGCCCAGAGAGAAGCAATCCCGACGGGTGAGAAGGCAGGGTAGTGCATATTTGCGGGAGAGGGTGTATCTGGAACCCCCTCTTCACCCCCCCCCCCCTTGATCCAGGGGGGCAGAGGTCCAGGCCTCCCCTGCAAAGAGTGGGCGTGGTCAGCACGCAGCAACCGGCAGGTCTGGGAGAAATTTAAAGGAACAACATTTGGAACAAGCACACGAGGATTTAGAGAATCAATTCCACAGGAATAATATTCACATCAAGGGAGTCTCGGCGAATGCTGAAGGAGCTGACCTAGACCACATTGTAGAATTTGCATCACATACTTGGTCATGCAGGAGAGACAAACCTGCAACTTGACCATGTCCACAGGGTAGAGCCCCACAGATCAGAAAATAACCCCCCCCCCCCGCTGACATCCTGGTGTGCGTACATGATTTTCAAACAAAGGAGTACATCCTAAAGAGAGCAAGAGATGCACAACTGCTCCAGTTCCAAGGCCACTCCCTAGTGCTCTACCAGGACCTCTCCCAGATCACCCTGCAAAAGCAGAGAATTCCACCAGGTTACTGATCACTTGCAAAAGTAAGATACTCATGGGGTCAGCCCTCCCGTAACATCTTTCGACACAATAGAAGGCTACACCAACTGAGATCTCTTAGGGAAGCAAACGCCCTGCTCCATATTGAAGACCCCATAGAATCGCAGGGACGGTCACAGTCCCCGACCGCAGAAGGCAGAAGCAGCAAGGCTGGAAACGGGTCAAGGGTGCCCCTATTCGAACAAAGCTAGACACAGACTCCCATGAACAAAGAAAAGCAATCCGTCCCCCCAAGCGCGCGCAGGAGAATCCACCCTCTTTGAAGAGTCTTGAAACCAAGGGGGATCAGTTGAAGCAGCTTTAAGTAGAAGGAAGGGCTGTTGGAGGACAGAGCGGCAACAGCAGGGAGTGCGCAACTCTGCAGGACTGACTCTCCAAATGCCCTACGGGATAAGTGACTGTGGGCGCTTGAGTTCTTTCGGGCAGAAAACAGATGCTGCGATTGGACACCGCCCCCACACCAACCATGCTGTTTTGACTAACTTTGGTCATACTCCGTTGTTCCAAATGTTACTGAATAGTGTTCCTTGGTGTCTTTTCTGTCTTATTTCTCACTCCTCTGCACCTTCGCTACAACCTAGGCCGCTGCGTACAGGGCCACCTTTCAAGCACCCGGCGTTCTACCTACCAGACTTTGGGGTGGAAAAAATCCAGGCCTAAATAGTCTGGTAAAGCGTACCTGGGTGTGCCCAAGGTGGTGATATCTGCTTGCTACAGGAGATTCACTTACCTCCCGAAGATACACCCCACCCCACCCCCAAAATGTGATTGTGCCGGTTCCCTCGACAGTACTGGTCCTCCGGCCAGACAGAAAATGGGGTAGCTATCCTCCTTACCCAGAAGTTCCCAGCAAGTTAATTTCCATATTCCTGGGCGTCAAGGGGAGGGTCCTAATTATTATATTGCAACGAGGAATCACTCACCCTAGCAAACATATGCACCCAACGACAAGCAAGAACCCTCCATCAATGCCCTGGTGATAGCCCTTACTTCCCCCGACTTGGCCATTGTAATAGGAGGAGACTTTAACCTAGTGATGGACCCAGACATGGACCGTTCCTTCCAGACGGGGGCCTCTCAGCTGCTGGTCTTCAGTGGCTGACAGATGGCATGCTCTGCAATAACTGGAGACATCTCCACCCCTCCTCCAGAGAAAACACATTTCACACTGCAGCCCACAAGTCATGGGCGCGAATCACCCACTTTCTCACGACCGCAGCCCTCACAGCCTGTGTCAGAGGCAAGCATAGAGCCCCGATCTCTGTGAGATATGCATGATTGCATTGTTGCTACAAATGAACATCACACAAGCCCACCCCTCACTGTGGCAACTGCGCAACGCTGTGCTGCAATCTATTCAGACTGTGGCGGCGATTCGCTCAGCTAAAGGAGACTAACTCAGTAATTATCTTGAGGGGGACCAGTCTCATCTGTGTGGGAGGCGCTCAAGCTTTTCCTTCGGGGTAAATTGATAGCTACTGCAGCAGCAGCAGAGAAACAGAGTCGGGGAAAGCAACAGCTTGAGCAAGCGGTCTCCGAGCTAGAATCAATTCACAAGTGCACGGGCCGCAGGTCTGGCAGGAACTTGGGAAAGCAGAGATTTCTCCTAAAACGTCTTGATCTGGCAGAATACGCCCTCTTACGACAAGCATAAATTCAACATAAGTGGAGCCTGTTGGTCGCATAGATTGCGTGGAAAGGCATTGTCCGGATCTGTGGATTCGGTTCACACTCTGAATGGTGTGGAGGTCCATCTGAATGGTGTGGAGGTCCATACGGACCGGGACTTTCGAGTCTTTCTATTGCGCCCTATATACCAGACAGGAGACTGAGGCCTACCTGCAAGAGGTCCTACTGACATGCCTCCAATCATGCGTTCCAGCTAGACCAACAGTCGAGCAGACTAGGTGGTGGCGATTGCTAGCCTCAAGACCTCCAAGGAGCCAGGCCCAGATGGATTCAACCACCCACTTTAAAAAAAAAAAAAAACAAAAAAAACACAACTTTGCCAAGAATTAGCTCCCCCGCTGACCCGGCGGTTCCATTATTTCCTATATTCTGGCTCCTGTACCGGCACAATGTTAGAGGCATCCATCTCGGATTCTTAAGCCCCAGCAGGACCCTAGACACTGTGGGGTTTATCAGCTTATCTCCTTGCTCAACACCGACCCCAAACCTCTTGCAGACAATCCTAGCGGCGCGTCTCAACCCTACCATGCCAGGCCGAATTGACCCCGACCAATCGGTCTTTATATCTGTGCGGCAGTATGGGGACAATGCGAAACGCCTCATCCATCTTACTGACCTTATCCAGCAATCACGGAGGGAGGCCCTCTTACGACGCTGAAAAGGCGCTTGAAAGCTTCCACTGGCCTTACTTGCTTGTCATGCTTCGCCAGATTGGATTAGCCTCAATGCTGATGATCTTATCCTGTCCCTTACAACCCCGTCCAACTCGCTCCTGTCCCTACTTGAAGAATGGAGGGCATTTAGCAAAGTATAGGGATTCAAAGTCAATCTCCAATAATCTCACATCTTGAACCTCTCGATCGCCCTGCCCCTGGTAGCCACACTGCATGCAGAGTTCCCCTTTCTGTGGGTAGTGAAGACTATACCATACAATGGCGTCCTACTGGTCCCCAAACCAGCGAGGACATGAAGCAGCTACTTGCGCCCCCCTTCTAGCCCAGACCAACAAGACGCTTTCTGCATAGAACCGCGCTGGTTTGTCATGGTCCAGCCGTATCGAGTCAGTCAAAGACAATACTCCTGCGCATTCTTTCTATATTTCAGACCATACCACTAACCCCATTACCACCAACCCTCTGTAACATACAATTGGCAATCAACCAGTTCATCTGAAATGGCAAGAGCCAGTATGTTCGCCAACAGCGAATTATTCGACCCAAGCCAGGAGGGAGGCCTGGTGCGTTCCCAGATACCAAGGTATTTCCAGGCCACACAGTTGCGCTTTATTGTGGAGCGGAATCGACAGCTATCAGAAGAGCACTTGTCCTTCATGGACCCGATGATCGCTGCAGCCAACATCTGGCGGAAGATTTGGCTGCCAAGCATAATGAATGGAGATGGAAGTGGGTGGGTTTTTTCTGTTACTGTCTGGTATTTCCATGGGTCCTTTCCTTTCTTCTCATCTTTTTTCAATAGATGAAAATCAGAAATCTTCATAATGCCGCCAGCCTCTGGGTTGTGGGCAGAGAGCTGTGTACCAATTCCTGCATCTTTGCAAGCTGCCAGCCAATGGCTGTAGGCGGAAAGCCGTGTTGCTGCACAGCGGACCTTAATCAAAAAAAGAATTGTTCCCTAAAATCAAATCGTCAAAGGCAGCGAGAGTCAAGCAATGAATCCCTCAAAAACAGCTACTTGGAAATTACACAATTGGGCTGGGGAGACCGTTTAATCAAAAAGGTACTAACAATTTTACCTTTGCTTGCAACAATGCAAGAACTTCCTCACAACTTCATTTTCAGTTAATGGGCTGGTAAAAAGAAAGGGAGCCATTGTTTCTTCCCCTCTTTAAGGAAACACCAGCATGTAAACTAGCAATCTTCCCAATTTCTCAATGTATACCAATAAAATCTACTTTAGGTTTACACAAAAGGATGGAACACAGCAAGTGTGTGTTCCAAGACCATCACATATGGTACTTTTAAGCAGTTTTAAAACACTACTGTGAATGCTATGAAAAGTCTTAAAGCACAATTTGACAAACTAAGCAACATTCTGGAAATCCAAATATTTTATAAGTGGTTGAACACTGGGTGAAGAGACATTTTTTCTCCTTCTTGGATGTCCTATTTAAAATAAGTTTTGTAAAGTCAATTTCAGTTCACCAGCTCCTGAGCATTCATCTTAGGCTCTTGGAAATATGTAAATCTCTAGATAAGCCAATAAAATTCGACCTGCTCGTTTGGCCTGTAGTCCTATCTTTATACGGAGGGTCAAGGAGTCAGCAATTACTCCCCCTATTGGTCAGACTGCAATGCTACATAAAATACCCTGCACCCAGGTGTGCTTTCCTTTCACGCCATACCCACTATATCGAAGGCCCCGCCCTTTGCCCCCAAGTTTTTTTTCCAACAGCTGCTTACCAGATCAGTTTCAGGATTATCACATTCAGGACAGAGAACAAATTTTTTAATGAATCCATCCAACATGTCTTGCAGCTTATTCGACTCATGAGATCCATTGACAATGAAACGGTCGTTCTTAACATCAAACTGTGTCTGAGCTCCCAGCTCACAACCAAAATACTTGGTGGGATCTTAAAGAGAAAAAAAAATTATTTACAAAGCAGCCCCATGAAACTGAACAGCTCAAATCATCTACTTGCTATGTGCAAACATTAGAAGGAAGGCAAAGTTAACTGCAATCCCATTTCACCTGGGTAGCTTTGAATTCATAAACCGACTAACACCGATGCAGGAGCTATAACCACATTTAACTAGGCAAATCTAGCAACATAGCTTAATATTTTATTTTTAAGCTAGATTTAAATATCAGTAGTTTACACAGGAAATTCCTTTTGCTGGAAAAATTACATTTTAAAATGTTTAAAAATTATAGAAAGCAGGACAGAGTTTAGATATACAACAACCGCTCGAGGAGAGTATTGTGCATCTGTCATTTTAAGAAACGTAACACACAGACAGGAATGAATACATTGTTAAAGGACAGCAGTGCTGCTGCTTTAATTAAATATATGGTCCAGCATACTCGTTGGGGGAGGGGGGGGGGGGGCAATTTGTTTGAGCACCTCTTTCTTGAAAGTGAGCTGATCCATGAAATAACGAAATCCATGATTTAGGGGGAGGGGTGGCGGTAAAATAGACAGGGCATTTAATTGCATCCACCCTCCAACACGAAGGAAAAATTGTTTTACTGGCACCACTGGTCATCACAGGATTTCCTGAACTGGCTTCATGTGAAATAAAGTGTGAAGCATGATGAAAGCCAGTCTGATGTGGAGTCAGTTTTCTATTTGGGTGACATATGACCCTGCATCTTACCATGACTGGCTTCAGTCCGAGTTTCTGCACATTTCCTGGCCAGTCTGGTCTGTCCCTGAAGAATAATTAGTAGTAATATAAATGGTTATTGCTAAGGCGACTGAGTCCTTTATCTTTGGCACAGCTAACTTCAAGGACACTGGCTAAGTCACCCAATGCGGGAAATTCTGCTCCGACACACCCTCCCCCGGTCAAAAACCTAGGAATTTGAGAACAAAACTTTTTGGGAACAGGTGTAACTTTTGGTTTTGCCATATTAAGGACGGGGCAGACGATTCTCCTTTAAGCGCCTCAACTTCTGCAGTTCTTGTGCTGAGAGCAGAAATCTTTTCTAGACTACCAATGGCAACTTCTGACTTTTCTCCGAGACCATTCAAACAAGCATTGGCATAGCCAATATGGCTCGCTTTTGGGAACTTATAAGTATTTACTTTTGCAGCACAATATCCATGGTGCAACAACATCAACTGTTGCATGCCTAAATACTGATAAGGTACCAAAAGCGAGACCTATTGACTCAGATGGGGGACACATCCCAAGGACCAAAACAAACATTGCTCCTATTTGTTTTAGAAGGCCGGGCAAGGATCCGGAATAGTAGATCGCGCATCTGTCATTTAAGAGCCTCAACACACCATGCCACATATCGCAACCCATTTCTGTACTTTCAGAAAGACAATCGCGCACACTGCACTGAACATGGGGAAACTTTCCTTTACTGCATTAGCAACATGAACCCAAAGTAATCATTTGAAGGAAAGGATTATATAACGAGCCAAATTACATCCTACCTCTTTACAACAGAAATATGCAGAAGCAAACACGACAAAAAAAAATGTATACAGTAAATTACCAGAAACATGAAAGAGGTGCAACTTTTTACAGAAATGACCTAAACTAATGAAAGTGCACATTAAACCAGTGCAGTTTAAAATTAACTCTCTACCAGCAGGGCAGAGATTTTAGTGCACAGAACACTTGATACAAGTCTATTCTAAAGGCGTAAAAAAAAAAAAGTCCTTTGTTGAAAGCACAATGGAGGCATTTACAAGAGATGTGGCATGCAATGTCTTAGATGTAAATAAAAGGTGACCTATCGCAGTGAGTGGATCTACAAAAAAACACGCGTACATGGCACTCCCTATCGAGTCTACGAGGCTGTGCCAAAGTAGGAGGAAAACCAATACAATCTGAAATAGGTGTTCCAATCAAATTAGTATCGTATACATTTCTCATTAATACCAAATCCCTCTCAGGCCAAGTCTATATTCCATTTTATAAGAGGAAGCCTGAATTTCAAACAATGCGCAAAAAAATAAAACGCGTTATCGAAAAAAAACAGACGAGAAAAGCAAGTCATGGAAACAGATAATAGGAAGTAATGTGTAGGGAACAGATGCAAGACAGTGAAGGTAAATGAGCAACTATTAAGACAAACCTAATTTGGCTATACACTGATCAGGTGTGAGCCGAGGCTGCTCAAGACAAAGTAACTAACGTGATCTGCCAAGAAGACCTAGCTTTTCAGTGGGGAGCCTAAACCCTGCAAACTAAAAAGAGAAGACATGAGATAAGGCATGCATATGGTATTCCCCTGTGAAAATGTTTTTTAGTTTCATATGTCTACTCCTCTAGAGCTACGTCACTGGTAGTTAGAAATATCACTATATTTAAAAAACAATTACGAGGACGGCGCCGAATCTCAATTGCTTCGAAGATACTAGTTATGACATTCTCTGTAATGCTATAGATGCCCTTCCAACACACTCAGGCATTTGCGAGGGACTTCACCCAGAAATTAGACAAGCATAAGGACGAGTAATGGAAATTGTTAGAATTAACACGCATCTATCTGGCGAGAGAAAGTGATGGCAGGGACGCGCTCTGTGGTGGGGGAGAGCAAGGCTTAATGAGCCATGAAAGCCACATGGCGGCTGCGTGCACGCGCTCTTGAACGCAAGCTTGAGGCCAGGAAAAGATTGTGGTAGCACTTTGAAAAGCCACTAACTGTCTCGCAGAGCAGCGCATGCGCTGGCTCAGCGAGACCTAAAAATGGGGGTTAGTTTGGTGTTTAGCATGTGACCAAGTGAATGAGGCGCTCTGTGAAACCAGAGTCTAGTAAGGCCCAAAGTTCACTGCAGCATAGAACCCCAATAGAACTGACCCTGAAGTGAAAGTGGTGGTTGGCAAGGGAGTATGCCACGAGGAACCACCAGGCAGGAAAATTAGGTAGTTTATCGGAGAATAGCTGTGAAACAAAGCAACTATGCACTTTTTGCATGACAGGTCATGTGACAGCAGCAATTACCAAGTAAAATGGAGAAGAGGCTCATATGGCGACTTGGTGCACAAACTAACACCAAAGGAACAACATTCAGCAAGCCACTTAGATCTCCTGCAGTCTGCCTGGACAGAGAAATTCCTTCAGAAAACTTAAGTGAACATAGACTCCTCTTCCTGATCAGCACCCAGACACTACAAAAAGTGGAACGGATTGCAGTATAGGAAGGGGATAGTTGCCGACAACGTTTTTGAACATCTCATCCAAGTGAAAACTCATCTTTGCTGGGTTTGGTCCTCTGGGAAAAATGGTGGAGCGGGCGGGAGAGTTGAAAATACATCTTATGAACATATATGGGATTGTTTCCCAGTCTTCTTCCTCGCACATGTGGCCTTCAACCGTTCAGGTATAGCCTTTGTTTATACGTATATAGGTTTGTACACTGAGTTTATGCAGTTTTGGTATGGACCCAGTTTAGTCCAGAGTTGTGTACACTTTAAACCAACATCTGTCAAGTCAGTATTTCATCCCCAATCAAGATCAGGACAGAGAAGCACAGGCAAAGCTAATAGGTATGAAAATGCAAGACCTAAATCTCGGCATTCCCAATGTTTGTTGTGTTGACTGTTGTATACCCAAAAGGGAAATTGCTTAAAATGAACCAAGTGGTAGCCATTTGTGTAGAGTAAGGAAAAGAACATGCGCCGATATTTGCTCCATGTTCAAACGAGATTTTTAAGCTGGTATGGCACACGATAAATACCTTATAGTATAACAGCTATTACTGCAACATGGTGTGATCCATACAGGTACCGCCTCTACATAAATACTCTGAACATTAAGTTTGAAAAGTGGTTAGTACAATTTCGATTATTGACTTAAGCTTGTTAACCGGGTGTGAATTTTTATCGCGGCCAAATAGTGTTGTAACTTAAAAGCAGGTATTGACCTTGTCTGCCCATGACATTTTAAATTAGCAAGATTACAAAAGGAGAGGTCAGACATAGGTAGTTATAGACCATGATAATTTAACAGCCTAAAGCAACACTAAGGGCCCCACTTCACCTCCTTCAATAATTACCTAGGAGTGCCCACTCCTTTGGGTTTTATTTCAAGTAATAACCTTGACATTCGGGGTGTCAACCACAAAACTTAATTATTTTTTTTAAGGGGACTATTTAGGTGGGACTGTACAAGAAGCATACTTCCTGGGATTTTATTTTTGGTGACAAGTACTAGAATTTGACATGCATTCATTGCATTGAATTCATGGATTTAAGGGAAAGAGCAAACAGAAAGGATGATCGATATTAGTCACAATATAAAGAATTTGTTGGCAGTGTAATACTAATTTTGGAAACCGTGGCAAGTTACAGGGCGATTTTAATCTGAAAATGAGGATCCTCTGCTGGGCTTGGATTAGTTACGTTTAAGGGAGAAAACTGCTCTCGCTTTTCTCGTAGTAACAAAAAGGTGCCATTTGGCCATACATTAATTGTAGATAACGCTCTACTAGAACGCAAACATACGGAAACTTGTTATGTAAATTCTCAAATATCTTCTTTCATCCCGGAAAATAAGTCAGGTATGCGGAGCTAAACACATCCAACACCAGCGAGCAGTTGTCAGAGGATGGTGTTCTACTGTAGCTTCACACCAGAACTAGTGCTAACATATTATATTCGAGACAAAAGTCTGTCCTGAATGCTAATGCAGATCCGAGACGAGTGACAAAGGATTAAAATTAAATGAGCATTAGTTTGTCATTTCTGGCATAATGCATTATTAGAGGGGCAAAAAAATTATGTAAAACATAACATCTTGCGACTGAGTAACTCAAATAAGTAACACAAAAACGGAAAGGAATGTTTTTGGGGTCTCCATTATTCCAGGAACATGTAGCTGCAGATAGGAGTACATACTCAGCCTTGTACACAGGAAGGTGGACGATCCCATTAAAATGATGTGCTGTTCAAAGGCAGCTGGATATAGCAAGATGATGCAGCGAGCGACATGTGGGTTGAAACTAATGAAGCTCGTTTTAGGTATTAGCTAGGCGCCTCCTGGGTATACATTAACCAGCTAAAAGCCAATGAAAATGCAACATGTTTGGTAGTATATAGCAGTCTTATTTACAACGATTTACATGTATTTGGGTATTGGGGAGACAACAAGCATGTTTTAATGGCCTTCCATCTGGGAGAAGCCCTACCATGTGCAGTTATAAAGACCATTTCAGGGGAGTGTTAACAGTAGTGCTGAATTTATGGCCCAAGTAACAACTCGAAATAGTCAGTATATGAAAGACCAATATTAGTTTTGCTTTCTTTGTGACTCTCCTAAAACTCACTTCTGCTTGATGCCAGTTTAACTAGTTTTAATTTACACATTAGCAATGCAGACATTTTCTTTAATACCTAGCGATAAGATGCACCTGCCACAGGCATTTCTGATAGTGTGTACTATTCTCTTACATCTAGTATGCGCGTTAGGGAACCAACGCTGCCACCCCTACCCCTGTTAGACACTAGCAATTATGCAATACTTACGCTGTTGTGGACAGTATATAACGGACCATACTGTTAAGACAACCTGGTAAAAACCTTTCAAGATTGCCATCACCACCACCTCCCAAAAAATAAGACATCTGGTATACATATTTTCAGTCATTAATGGATAGTCATTACTGACTGGCTGTCCCTTATAACTGGGGTTTTCTTAAGCATTCTTCACACAACCAGGACTGGACGACTGCAATTACCCCCTCCACCCAGCGGCACTTCCTCTTTGTGCCGCCGAGTGTAATTGAGAATCGTAGCTCTCCACTGCAGTCGTCTGTCCTAGTCCCAAGAAACCCACATGACGACTTCATAAGGGTCTTACTTTTTTTGTTAAGTTTATCTGAGCTGGAGTTCTCATAACAATGAAACACCGATTTGTGCAGCACTGCGTGATAGCCCGAGTAATAGTATTCCAAACCACACTAAGAAAAAATGCGTTCTACCTTTATAGAAGTTGGGCATATAATAACTTACTTTATTTAATATCAGCAACATCTTTGCTTTTCCTAAACATTGAACATTTTAACAGCAAGTCACTCGTGGTTCGTCCCTCAAACTTAGAAATCTGCTTTCCGTTCTACATTGAAAGTGCAGCCAGTAACTAACTGCCAGCAGAAAGTGATGTGGAGCGGGATATCCGTTCAAAGTGCCACGTGTAGCTAGACGAGTAAAGTGATGTGGGACAAGGACATCTATTCAAAGGGTCGCCTGTAACTTCTAATGTAAAATTTCAAGTGACGTGATATTTTGGATGCATGCGTGAAATTATTTTGTACCTTACATTCACGCACCCACTTGCCCGCTAGATTTTTTATTTTAAACACATACATATATATACACACTACTTACACGTTGGAGGCCGATTAAGCGCCTTTGCAACGTCAACCATGTTGACTATCACCGTTTTTATTCCATTTCCTTTGCCCTCGACCTAAACGAAAAGATAAGTGGTTAAGTTTGCATAAATCTATTGGAGTTACTCTGTAATGTATACAACACTTAACCTACCTTAGCAATCAGACGGGGCATCTTGTAGCGATAAAACTGATCGGAAACGCTGCGGTTGACGTTGACAGACATTTTGGTTTATTAGTAACTTTTTCAGCAAGATAAAAAGATCTTTGACTGCAACTTTTTGGTATCTTCTGTCTGGAGAAGAGTGGATGACATAAACAATTGCAAGAGTGCTCGGTCTCTGACATGAAAATGTTTTCGCCACAGAGGCAGAGATTTTCCTGCTTGTGTGCTATGTTCCCCCAATACAGGTACCAATGGCTGCGCAACAGCTCTACAAGGGGGGGAAAAAAAGTGTATATTACTACTTGTAAGTTACAACAAATGTAAACAAGCTTTGGCAAAGTCAAGAGGTCTGGTTTGCATTTTTATAAGCTATTCAGATCGGGTTAAGAGGACTAATAGAAAGGAGCTATTGAAAAGGACCCACATAGGATGAAACTGGATCAGAACTAACGTAAGTACAGTAAAAAATAGTGGACTTCACAGCGTTCTAGCTAAAAAAGATACCACCAATAGGTATTGTTTAGTCATCTTCACAATTTGTAATTTACTTTTGTGTGGCAGAGCTTCCTTAAAATGGTTTACGACAGAGGTGACTAGATCACCCAAATTGCTGTTAGGAGACATGGACAATATTCCCATGTTCTGTAACGCAGCCGTTTTTTGTTATTTCCTTTTTTGAAGTCCTTCCTTTTCGCATAAACTGCATGATATGGCTCGGTTGTCAATACTATTTCCTACTATATACTCGTACATTGTCGGTGGTTATGTGGACAAAGAAAATACCCAAAAAGTTTGTTCCTTAAAAAAAAAAAAAAAAAACGTATTCACTTCTTAGAAACTTCATTCAGACCAAGTCACTTAAACTCATCTTAAGCAAGTCACTTTAATTGACAACTTTCTTGTATTATTTTCAAGTGACTGGTGTGGGTGCAGTAGTGGAGGATTGGGAAAAAAATGTCACGGTCCTCTACTAAAGCAGTGCACAATACAGTCGTAACGATATAGCTACAACGTCTTTCAAATATTAATATACCAAACAAGTGTTGATTACTTTACTATAGGACAGATCTTCGATTCGCTCACTCTTTATTATGGTCTTACAAAGCAAGCCACCCGATTTACTCAACTTGAAAAAAAGATCAAGTCATGGAACTGGCCACTTGTAGGCTAGGGTTCCTCAATATGAGGATGAGCCAAATCATAACATTCATAACATGGATTAGTGCTTCCTGCTCTGGAAAAGCCCTTGGCTGATCCTATTGAAACGAATCCCCACAGCCCTGTAACGCCGCCCCTCCTGCCACCTAAATAAATTAGCAGAAAGAGAAGTGACTGAATTCAGGCCCATCTTGAATATATAAACAGAACCTCCAGATTTCGCGGTTTGCCGCGAAATCGGCACTTTTGTAAAAATGCCGCTATTTTTTACAAAAGTGCCCGCGAAATCGGCACTTTTGTAAAAATGCCGTGATTTTTACACAAGTGCCCGCGAAAATGAAGGAATGCATTACTTTGTACTTCATAGTGAATGTGAGAGTTTAAATTTTACCTTCAGGAGTCATTTCACAGGCACAGAATACTTAAACCCATTTACAGAACTTCCTGGCATCCACAAATATGACCGTTCAGGCTACACAACTATGTTGTCTATTTTCATTAATTTGCCATGCTATAAATTGGGACTAAACTAATACCTCGCAAGGGTCCCAGGCGGCGCAGCAGCAGGTACATTACCCTACAAACTATAATACTCGTACTGGCCTGCAGGGTACACACAGATACTTATGCAGTTGCATTAAAGAGGTATGCTGTATGAGTGAGAATAGACCTGGCAACGTGCAGATTGCAAAAACATCTCTGTTGGAAGTGCATTAACCTATCAAATCAGTTGTATTGGAAACTATGACCTGCAGGTTACACGCAAATCTCTGTGGGAGGTGCCAAACCTCTGAGTTATCATATTGAAGTTTAACGAGTATCTTTCTGTAGGTTGCATGGTTCTGGCAATACGAGTTCACCTCGAGGGGCTATTAATAGTTTATCCAAAGGCCGCAACACTAGGATGTCAGT
The DNA here is from genome assembly GCF_964204655.1 of Triturus cristatus. Taxonomy (NCBI): domain Eukaryota; kingdom Metazoa; phylum Chordata; class Amphibia; order Caudata; family Salamandridae; genus Triturus; species Triturus cristatus. Next base: position 846,733,773 of record NC_140592.1, read on the forward strand.
GCACAGTGCCGGGTAATATAAATGAGAACTGTGAGGGCCCTGTACAACCCAGATTGTCATTTTGATTTCTGCACAAACTCCTGATTTAAGGGTAAGAATTCTGAGCCCTGAAAAGTTCTGCACAATTTCCCCCAGGCCAGTTTTGGCACATTAAACCTGCCACAATTTACCAGGAGGTAAATCGCACAGTGATTATTACCAAGACATGCGGTATGCAGCGACATCTACACGTTATGCCTCATGCCCAAATAAAAAGTTCGTTCGAACAAGAGGCATTTCATGACCCCAGTAAAGTCCTCGCGCCAAGGTGACAGTATTTACCGGATGAAGTAAATGACTTAACTGTACACAAGACACTTGCAGTTGAGGCTTCTGTGTGTTAGTATTCAAATGTAAGTGCAGGCAGTATGAACCCGCACTGCAGTGCTTAATTTGTAAGACACTTCCGCTTGCACTGCCCATTTTCACTGTCAATTTCAGTAACAGCATAACTAATAAGTCACACTCCTACAAGTGTAACTTCTGGTAATTTCAGGACCCCAAAGTTAAAAGAATGGATTTGGCAGCAGGTATTAGTCACTCTTAATGCGCTATCAGAGTGGTAATTGCACACCCGGTAAATACAGACACCGCTGGATGCAGCATTTACCGAGCACGCGATTTCTGCACCATTTCTAACGCGTGCCCGTTTAAGCTGCAGCAGATTCACCGGGCAAAAATTATATATGCAAAACCTGCATGGTGCACTGCCTCTAGGGCTGGGTAGTGCAAAATGTCCCAAGCCACTGTTGACGTTTGGTACTTGCAATTAAGAAAAAAAACACATTTCCTTCTCTCAGTGTTCAGAATTACAAGCTGCCCTGGTGGTACCAATGAGGACTCATTTGAAGCGTCACACCCAGTCACAGGTCAAGGAAGCGTGATACAGGCTTTCAAATGTCTCCCTCTCTCACTCGGTGTGCCGATTACAAGAATGGGATAAGCAAATGGAGGGTTGCGTTTCCAAGGGATATCAGACTTCACATGTGGGCTCCTTCCCCTGTTCCATATCCCAGATTGCCTATTTCAAAGTGGAATACTCTGCTAAAACAGTTTCCATTGTTTTAAAGCTGAAAATGGATGATAATGAGTAAAAGAAAGTGCCACAAAAATGCCGCTAAATTTCCATATTTGTGCCGCTAAATTTGCTAATCCATGCCGCAATATCCTGGGGGGGGGGGGGGGGGGAGGGGTCTGATATAACGTGCATCATAATGCTCACTACACAATCATACAATTCCACTTGTGGTTGACCTGAGAAACTAACTTTGGATCTGGGGGAACAAGGTTAAAGTTCTACTGTTGGCTGTGGGAAAATCATTTAGATCTCCCTCCTGTGTTTAATATAAAATGAATGACCTTATTTTTATATATATATATATATATATATATATATATATATATATATATATATATATATATACACACATACACACAGTCCAAAATGCACCATTAACCCTTGTTTCAACAGAAAAGGGATTTATTTATTTTGTATATTTATTAAGGCGCACAGCTACCAAAAAGGTTTCCAGGCGCCGCTTGACAGAAAAAGAAGTAGTATAAAGCTAAGCAACCAAGTTATTAAGTGGATACCTTCAATGTATTGGCTAAACAACCAGGTGTTTACGAAAATTGCTGAAAATAGTTTCATTCCTGAGGGATGGAGGTAGGGAATTCCACAGATGAGGACCCAGGTAAGAAAAGGACCAGCCGCCCATTCGTGACAGTCTGATCTTAGGGACTGAGAAATTAGCCTGGGTGGAAGAGCGAAGAGAGCGTGATGGTATGCAAGGATGGACAATGGCCTTTAAGTATTGAGGGGCACTACCAGATGTAACTTCAAACAGATAGCTCAGGGCTTCGAATTTCACACGATTCTCGACCCTGAGCCAATGAAGATCATCAAGAGAGCTTGAAATAGAGGCCATTCTAGTGATCCGACAGAGCAATCTGGCTGCAGAATTCTGAACCACTTCAGAAGGCTTGTGATTCAAGTGAACAGGTGCCAATGGACAGCCCCTTAGTCTGAAAAGTGTTTCAGCTTCAGTGTACCATCTGCCATTTATGTAGCATATCAATATCTTGAGCAAAAAGGCGTGTAGATTGTGCACTCTTATGTGATAGTCCAAATCAAGACCGCAAACTCTCGAGCCTCGTGCCACTTGAGGAACTCACAGGTCTCTTCTGAAGAACGGGATATTCAAACACCGGATGTTAGTAGGAGCCAGACTAAGCAGACAACTTTGTGCGTCTGCAATCTGCCCCTGAAGGGACGTGGGGTCCAGAAATGCATTGGACACACACTTAACGTGGTTTTCTAGTTTATGGATTGTAATGATTTGGATTTTTGTATACATATTGTTTGTACGATTGAATTTGAGCCCTGCCCATTGAAAAAATAGTGCATATAAAAAAATATGGAAATCAAAGGATTAAACAAACGCGATTGTCTAATCGCTGCCAAGTGAGATATTGTTAAGTAGCAAATATACGCAGGGTACTGTCCATCAAGGAGGAGGTCAATCAAAGAGCCATGTTTTGGAAACAAATCAAGGAGATTCAATTGCGGAACCATGTGAAAATGATATCAAACAAAAATAGTAACACTGATGTTTTGAGGTCACAGGCACACTAAGACTGAGTTACTGTAACAAAGATGTGCAAAAACATCACATGGAGCAGTGTCTCCACTTATAAGTGGAGTAAAACAATTTTCAATAATCTATGAAAAAAAATACAGGTGGCTTGAGGAGGGCCATCATAGGCCCAAATCAATCAAGATAGGAACATGGCAAATACAAAACTTGTGTTTTCACAAAGCGTGTCCAATTACTTTACAAGATGTACCATTAACAGTGATAGCAGTGCAATTAACAGCACTTCCAAGTATGTTAAGAACAGAAAAGCAACTACAGAGCTTGGTGAGGTTTCTGCGATGCAGATTAGAGAAAGAGGGGGATAGCAGGTGCGCTGCTGTAAAACAGGACTAAAAATACACTGACATCGCCCATTGCTCTCACTTTCGCTAGACATTGATTTTGCCAATGACTATTTTGTGGCAGGAGAGGGGGAAGCAACAACTACGGGGTAGGGTGATGGTAAGTGCAAGGTAAGCAACTAATGACAGGGCAAGCAATACCATGAAGTTCGATGGGGAGAGTGCTTGCAAACATGCACCGCTGCAACTAAAATGGGAAAAGGTCACACTAGGCAAGGAAGCAATACCATGGGAGAAACAAGTGAAGCCAGCAAGCGCTAACCAAAGAGAAACAAGGATACGAGCGATGGAGGGAGAAGGAAAAGATACGTAGCGGACTTTGCTACACCTCCACTCCGTGACCAACAAAATATTATTAAACTAACAAACATCGTAGAGTACACCAATCTTGCCCAGACCACGACACCAGCAAAACCCGTCCATGACACTACTAAAACCCATCCTGGTAAGGACTACGGCGCTACAGCCTTAAAGAGGGTCATGCAACTGGTACTATTTAAGCCAGAATATACTTTCGAGGGCAGCACCATTTGACATTACACCAGGATCAAGCCTAAATAAATTTTTTTTTTTAAAAAGAATCATTTAATCCTGAAAAGTTACTGCACAGACAGAACTATGACATTCCAACAGCTTCCATGTACCAAAATGACCCTAAATCACACTCAGCCGTATCTCCAATCGAGACATTTTTCAGTACATCTGGGTCGCAGTCCACTTCGGTTGAATAAACAGATTCAATCTGCAGGTTTCTTTTTTAACCGGAAAAAAAGTTAAAGTGACGATCTCGACTGAGAAGCGATCACATTAGGAGTGTTTTCCAACACGTTATTGGTAAAGGTTAAGCGATCTACGAAATAATTACTGTTACACTGGTTGTGCTGTTAAGCAGTTGTAACCGATATTCTTTGCCCCCCATAGTTGGTACACCCGTGACAGGGAGACCCAATGCTGCCTATCACCCCAAATCCCCGTGTCATTTGGGCACAAATAAAAAATAAAAAACTTCCAGCTTTAACAATTTTTAGCACACCTAAAACATGATGCAATGCAACTAATGTCACCACTGACACGTAGGCCTCTACTGTGCGAAGTATAACCCAGGTGCCTGCTATGGGTACAAAACTCAGTAACAAAGGAACTGAAACACTGCAGACAAGAAGCAACGCTATTAACTACCACTGAACGGCGCGTCATCTTGGATTCCAGAAGGTATTCAAGTCCCACTCGCTACTCTTTAGATATACACTGTATTGAACGTGGCATAGGTAAGTTTCCAGCCACCTTCAATGATTTACAATAATACTCAAAGCTTTCCAAGATGAACAAACCAAAGGAAGTTTTACCCGACTTCCCTTCATCTGAATCAGCCAAAAATAGAAGCGTGCAGTCAACTCTCTAAACTTAACACAATAACACAGAACAGGGACGAGACGTTTCCCTGTAACGATCACGGCACGTTGCACTCGGGCGTATATGACGTGCCTCGGTGATGAGACATCATCCGAACTACACCCACATGGCATCACAGCTTAGCCTGGAATGCCGTGTCCACTTAAAAAATGCAGGAAATGAGTTTGCATTGACGGTTGTTATACAGCTCTACGGCAAATATCACGCCGAACTTTTAATGTCCTAGCACACTGGGACCCCTGGCAGCCTTGAACCCGCTCCCTCCTTACCTCCGCATGAAAGCGGAGCTTCGCTTTCCCCCTCCCAGAGCTCCCTAAGTCGCACGCGCTCCCAATCACCAGTGAGTCATCGCTGCAGCAATTAAAAGAAATTCTTCACCGCGCATGCGCGCCACGGTTATACACAACCCGGCCCACCCGAGATCAATCGGATTCGCCACAGTCCCCCTGAACCCACAGTTTACCACGTCGGTGACGAGGCGTTGGTTACAATCCACTGTGCGGTGACCATCCACAGCCCAGACATCAAACACCATGTCCCTGTTATACCTCTTCCGACCAGTATGGAGTTTCTCGTGTACTTAAACACGGAAATTGTAACCGGAAAGTGGGCGGAGAGGCTCGCTTGTGGTCGAAGCACGGATAAGTGCGTCACAGCGTACCCACCCCGTCACGAGGAACGCGCGCGGCCGCCATATTGCGCAGCCGCCATTTCCCCAAAAAGGCGCGTCACTGGCGTCCTGAGAGCGCTGTAGATGCCGTGCAGCTGCGAATGCCGCAGGAGAATCCTAGGGGAAAATGGCGCCAGCGTCCTGGCATCCCCCTAACAGCTGCCCGTTGCCCCGCGCTTCGGCCCATCTGCCGCTCAATGCAGTACTCACCGTTTTCGTCAAATAAAGACATAAACACAACACTGCACGCCCTGGAGTGTGATGAACTGAAGGGTTGAGGCGTGTTACGTTTTAGAAAGACTTGGTTAGGAGCGGCACACCACCGTGCCGGATGGGTTGTTCAAGCCTTTAAATCCAGCAAGGGTTGATAATCCTTCGGCGGATGAGATGCCCTCGAGCCAGGGAATCTGGAAAGCGGGAGAAAAAAGTGAATTAATCGAAGGTTAATACACAAACGACAATATCGCTATTCGTGCAATTCACCGTGAAAGACATATCTGAGCTCAATATTTACAGGTTAGTACTGATTGAAACATTATGGTGTAAATTAAGACGTCTTATGATTCTTAAAAAAAAGACGCAAGCCGCCTCTTAATCGCACTCACCTCAAGAATGTTCTCGCTCGATAGCTCGGCGATGCCAAACGAGCAGCCAGGTCAGGCTCAGCCCACCCGCTTCCGAGAGGCGACTCCGCCTGCATGCGCCTATTGGGGAAGATAGACAGATACGGCTTTTCTATTGGTTCTTAAAAAAGCCCGTCAGAATACAGGCCGCAGCGCCCAATAATGGCCGATCCTCTCGTTACGTACAACCTACTCCCCCAGCTGAAAGTGCAGGTCCCGTGGTAGTTGTGTGGAGTGGGCGGAGTCGGTGTCACTAGCCGCCATCGCTCTATGCTCTTCTAGAACAGACCGAGTACACAAGGGGCACGCCTCTGCAAGAACCACCCTCAAAACCATGGACGTCCCTGCATAATGTAGAATAATAATAGGGGTGGAGTGAGAGCGGACTACTTGCGTAATACAAAGGCAGGCTCACATATTGTATACAAACTCCTATAGGTGTGTGAAAAGCGCGTATTTAGATTTATGCGGGTGTCTAAAAAAAATGTACCTCCTGCAATTCTTTTTTCTCAATTTTGTACGGTCAAGCACAGTAATGGCATCGCGCTCAGCACGTGTTTTTCTTCGTACCCGTGTTACAATCTGTGCTGGGTTTGGAAAAGATGTATACGGGAACCCCATAAATTAAGAGTCTAGGTATGGCAGTGGCCAGGGGATGGCGTCACTGGTGTCGGAGTTATAAAAATCGCAGTCCGACCGTCAATTTACGCTAAATGTTTCTATTAAAAAAATAAAAAGGAACCATGCCACAAACAAATTGCTAACAGTGACAAACGTGAGAGCAAATCCTTTCTGGCTTATTAAATTAGTCCCTAAGAGACCGCATATTAAATTATTTTAGTACTGTAAAGTCGGGCCTCAGGCCCACATTATGCTAATGAGAGAGAGACAGACACCAGGGTCTATGGTATAGTAACTGGCCACGAGCACGTGCACCCGGGCCTTTTTATTAGCGGGGCCACGTCACTCGTGACACCCGTGATGGATGGGTGTCGGGTGCAGTGTGTCCAGCTCTCGAGGGAGTGGCTGGGGTTACAGCTTCCTGTGAGACACTAGAGCGTGTCTCGCAGGACACTACATTCCTCCCCAACTTTATTGAAGGACAAACAAAGAGTCAAGTCCAACCTGTGGGGAAAAACACAGTTGATGAAATACCACAGGGTCCATCAGCTTCTCGAGTCAGGTGGCAGGACGACATCAGACGTGGGCTGGTGACCTTGGCTTGCAGCAGAACCTTCTCCGCGGGCACTCGTAATTTAACCTGAGGGACTCAGGGCACGACCGCTGGCTTGGAGACGTCCGCTGCATACCGTCCGTTCGCTGACAATGACGTGTCTTGCATGGCTTCCTCTTGGCTGACGTCGGTGATGGTCTGTGGTGAGATCTACTAGTTCTTTTGGTGGGCTGCGTCATGACCATGGACGGGGTCTAACGTGAGAGTTCACGGAGGTGTTGCTGGACCGACTGTCCCTGTGGAACACTTGGCTGTGACCGGTACCCTGTCGGTGGGGCAATGTCTCTTCTCGATCTCCCGCCTGGGGAGGCCCGTCGTCGGGGTTGCTGCGGGACTGTAGGAAGGCTGCGCTGGAGCCGTTGCTTGTGTGCCGTCTGGGGACAGCTGCAGGACCGCCGAGGAGCCGTTGCTTGGTCGCACGCTCAACCCTCACGGGTGGAGGGGTGTTGGTCAAGACTTGCACTCACTGTTCCGGTGTAGGCCAGGTTCACAGGTGGTTTTGGGTTCCATTTGGTCTGCTTGTGTGGCAACGGTTTCGGACTCCAGTCCATCAGTACTCAGGGAGTGGTGCTTGACGCATGTGTTGATGGCTGGCGTGGTGGTGGCTGCCAGCCACGTGGTGAGTCGGAATTACAGGTGGTGGTGGCTTGCTGAGAGAGTTCGCATGTCAGGATGGACCTGGGCAGCCACGTGCCTTTGCCTTGCTGATGTTGAGCGTCCGTGGCGGTTTAACACGTAGAGTGTGTTGATCCTCTTTTGCCGGGCTTGGGAGCCACTGCCGACTCCAACTTGAGGCGGTGTGAGGACGGACACTCCGAGCAGATCTTCACCCGGGCATCTGCGGACAGGAGCAGGGATGCCACTTGACTCGGACTTCTGACACTTGCAAAGCGACCGTTCGCCTGGGGAGGCGTTGTGGAGAGACGCGGTTCGCGGCTGCTGCGGCTTACATTCGGTTCTCCTGTGAGGCTGTGTCCAGGGACGGTGGTCCGCCTTGGTGGCTGTCAGATGTGTCAGGGTGAGCTCTTGGCTTGCTGTGAGTCCCTGGTCTTCCCCTTTTTCCGGTCTGTTCGGTCTACCTGTGTCTTCCGGTTTTTCAGGGTGACAGGGCTGTCACTCTTCTTTCTTCGAGGGCGATGCGCTTGGACCTCGCGGCGGCGCTGTCATGGTGCCGGCTTCTGATTTCGTTTCGGCGAGCTCCTTGCTTGCTGGGCGACGTGATGTCCAGTCGCGTGTCGCTGGCGTTGGAGCGCCCGTTGCTTTGGCGGCCTGCCACGTGGAGTGTGAGACTCCTCTCTTGCCTGTCGTGGGTCACCGCCGACTCCATCCTGAGGCTGTGTTGAGGAGGACACTGTCGCTTTCGGGCCGCTGCGGGTGCGACTCCTCTCTTGCCTGCCGTGGGTCACCGCCGACTCCATCTGGAGGCTGTGTTGAGGAGGACCATGTTGCTTTTCGGCCCACTGTGCGGCGTCGGGTGCAGTGGAGACGTGGTCGTTCTCTGTGCTGCATTCAGTTGTGTTTCCTTTTCTTTTTTTTTTGAGATGTCTCGTTCTTGGACGCTTTGTTCCGGCCTTCTGGGTGTCGTGGTTGGCGAGTGTGCCTGTTCACCAGTAGGGCAGGTGATGCGATCGCTTCCCTGGCGGTGGCGTTGGGCAGCCACGTGTGGTGCGCTGTTGCTGGGAGCAGTTCCCTGGGGACGTTGCTGTCTTGACAGGCCCTCCACTTCTTGCTAGTGGTGGTGGTTGTCTGTGTGTGGCTCCAAGTAACTTGCCGCTCTTTGCGGGGTTTGTCAGCCTCTTCCCGTACCTTGCCGATGTGGCAGGTTGTGCTCTGGCTACTATAATGCTGGGTTTTCGCTGGTGAATCCTTCTGCGCGCTTCGGACCACGTGCGCTCCGTCTTCGCCTTGGGCGCCCCCTTCTGGCACTGGGGTGCCTGTGCTGTGGTTGGCGGTTGGGCCTGTTCTCCTTTGCAGGGTTGGCAGTCTCTCCTGGGTGCTCCTTGTAGCCACCGGGCTCCTGTGGCTGACGTTGTTACGCGGCTCCTGCTGAGGTTCGTGAGGCACACTGTGGTAGGGGCCACCAGGTGGCGCTGTGGTCGCCAACGCTGCAGTCTTCCGTGGATGCCAGTGTGGGGTTGTAGCGTAGGGACTTCTCCGTGTTCTCGCTGACAGGGTGCGACCGTAGACAGGAGATTCTTGCTCACGGCGGTTTTGTCACTCTGCTGCGGGGCCAAATGCTTTGGCTGCATGGATGTGTCCAACACGTCCTGTAGGTTGAGGGTGCGGTGCGATCCGCTGGTGGGTGGTGGCAGTCTTCCAGCAGTCATGAAGTGCGCCGGGGCATAGGGTGCAACCTGGGGCTTGCGGTGCTGGCAAAGGGACGCTCGGTGGCGCTGCAGCCACCGTCTGTCAGGCTGGCTGACCGTCCGTTGCGCGACTCGCCTGTGTTGCGGTTGGGGTCGCGGCAGCTCTCCCTTCGTGCTGTGCGCTGCACAGTGTCTTCAACAGGCGGGTGCCTCCGCCAACTCTACTTCCTCTGGGGGCAGCGAGACGACAGGCAGCAACGTCTTCTACTTCTCGTATGGGGTGTGGTGCTGCTCGTGTCCGCTAGGTGGCGCTGTAGGCGCCTTGTCCTGGAGTCACCGGGATCAGGCGCGGAGACTGGAGCTGATCCTGCCGGTGCGACTAGGTGACAGTCCTTCGCTTCCTCTGGGCTGCGAGCTCACGCGGGGAATGCCGAACAGTTGTGCTGACGCGGTGCATCATCCGGCCACCAGGTGGCGCACTGCTTCGTGACGATGCCAAACGTTGCTGGCTGAGCCGCTCCCGCGGGCGTCTGGAGGCCGGCGGGGAGGCGCGTTGTGCGGAGACCCGCTGGGGGCAAGGTAGGCGTTTCCTTCCCCTGGTTACTGCCGCCAGCCGCTAGCTGGGGGTTTGCGGACTTGGTGAGAGGCACAGCGGGAGACAGCCTTGCGATAGATGTGCCCGTGCTTGCAGATAGGTACAATGCCCTCACGCTGCTGGCGATACTTGCTGGACTATGATGCGGGTGGTTCCGCGTGGGTGATGCAGCCTTACTTGATGCTGGGGGCGGGAGCGCCTGGCAGACGGGGTCTTCTTGATGCCTCAGGGGATTGTGGCGGCTCCGCACTGCACTGGTGTGCAGGTCACTTGCGGGACGAGTATCTGTAGCTGCAGGGCCGGTACCCTCTTCCCTACACTGTTGGGCGGCTGGCACGCTCACGCTGTCGGTGTGCCTTGGCCACATACTGTGGAGGAGGGTGCGCTTTCGTAAGGCGGGTGTATCCGCACACAATGTCCCGGTGCCGGCGAGGCGACCGGCAGCAGTCCAGCAGTGCCCGAGCCCCGCTCTGTGGAGGCTGCTGACGCCCTGGAGATCACAGTCTTGGCAGGCGGGTGTAAATGGAACCGCGGGGCATGGCAGGCGCTGCGTCGTGGCAGGGTCGCAGGCTCTCTAGCCGCTGCGGGTTGCTCGCTGTGCTAGCCTGGGGCTTGCCTGCTGGAACGGCCTTGTGCTTTGGCATGCGGCCTAGTTACCTGCATGTTGGAGGGTGCTTCGCCGGACTCTCAGCCTTGATGTCGTTTGTAGTGCTTTCTCCTGGCTCTTCTGTCCGGACGTTCGGCGACCAGCTAGGATAGTTTGTCACTGCCGGGTAGCCGCTGGCTGTGCGGGCGAGGGAACGGGGCAACGTTGCTGTTTTTTTTTTTTTGCCTACGCCAGGATCGCCCATTCGGTTTCCTCTGCCTCAGACGTCCGGGGGGGTGTGGCACGGCCAGCTTCAGTCGCGGCTTTGCGACTGCGGAGGGTGGCGCCACGTCTGATCACGGCTGCAGTCGCTGGGGGTTGTGGACATTGCCGTGGGGTGCCACCTCTCAGGCACGTCCCTTATCTTCTCCCACGAAGGACGAGAGTGTATCGAGTTGCAGGCACGCGGGATTAGCGACCCGCCTCGTCGCCAGTGTAAAGTCGGGCCTCAGGCCCACATTATGCTAATGAGAGAGAGACGGACACCAGGGTCTATGGTATAGTAACTGGCCACGAGCACGTGCACCCGGGCGTTTTTATTTGCGGGGCCACGTCACTTGTGACACCCGTGATGGATGGGTGTCGGGTGCAGTGTGTCCAGCCCTCGAGGGAGTGGCTGGGGTTACAGCTTCCTATGAGACACTAGAGCGTGTCTCGCAGGACACTACAAGTACTATGGCCCGACATCTTTGTGTGTCCAGCAATTTAAAATAATGAGAAGATAATGGTGGCAAATGCACTTGTGGAGATCAGTGTTTTGTCATTTCAAAGTATTGACTCCGTATTATTGAGGTGTAATGTGCCTGCTGCGAAGCACATTACACCTACAGACTGAGTTCCCCCCTCAGGTGAAGGTGGATTCTCTGATGGTGGGCCTGGCTTCCAGTGGTTCCATCATCTCTGACGATGCCTTAGATCTCTGTCCCCTTGTTGCTGCTGTTTATGGACTTTTTTCTTCGTAGAACAGGTGGTCTGGAAACACCAGCCCCCTCCCTGATCCACTGGCAGAAGAGTTCAGATCCATGGGGGAGTTCGTTATCTTGCTGGGGCGGCATACCTAGTGCCTCCTGCGCCAGCTGGGATGTGCAGACTGCCACCCTCTTTTCATTCTAGCTAAAGTGGAGGCATAGAGGGAACCCATCGATTCTGGATTTTGCAAGTTTGGAGATGTTGTGTAATTTCCCTGAACTCTCTCCGGCGGGCCAATGTATAAGCAGAGGGATCTTAGAAAAGCAAAATATTGTCCTCTCGGAACACTATCAGTTCTTGTTGCTTGGCCGCTTATAAGAGTTTCTCCTTCATGTGGCAGTAGTAGACTTGAGGAAGAACAGCCAGGGGTCTGAAAGGTTGTATGCACTCTGGGTTCGGTCGAGGAGGACCAGCTGATTGATAGGCAACTGCAGCAGATGCAGATCTGCTTGGGAGACCTATCGGAAATGCTCCGGGAATAATTTTCGAGGTAGTCAAGTTTATCGCTTATCGTTGCACGGTCCCATTCCAGTTTTTCTATGTGGGCCATGCTGTCCACATTGGCTTGTGTGTGGTCTTCAAGTGTGGATTTTCAAGGTTGATTAGGGCTCTGGTTAAATCCTGGTGAAGGGAAGTGAGGTCCTTGAGGAATTCAGAAAGTAGAAGCTGAAGTTCACATGGGCGTGAGGGTCGGGGCTCCCTCCTGGTTTGCAAGATGCAGTCTGTGAGTTTCCCCAATGGGGGCGTGAGGACTCAGCATGTCCTGGATGGAGGAAGATTGGAGAGCCTTTGTCCTGCTGGAAACCATCACGCTGGAGGTCTCGAGGTCCCACCGGAACTTCCACAGTGTAGCATTGCCTGCAGCATTCCATGCCGCACAGTCTCTCAAGGCCTCAGGAGATCTTTGTTCTCCCCTGGGCATGTGGCTTAATGGGCCCGGCACCCAGTTTGTTCAACCCCCAGACAGCGATCCTCCTCCTCGCTGCCTCTTGGGGAGGGACCTGCAGTCGTCGCTTGTACCACATACCTCACTGTAGTGGGGGGCTCCCTCAAGTCCCTCAGATCCGTGCTGTTACCCTGTGGCCCCAGTGTGACCCTCGAGGCCCGTCGTAGTTGCTCTCTCAGAGGCTGCAGGCCTAGGGGATGTCGTAGAGCCATTTCCACGTGTCGGACCCATTAGTGCTCTCGGAGCCCCATTCCCGCACTTGTGCAATGGGAGATCTCCAGTCGGCTTGGCTAGATGATGCCTTTGGGTGCGGCCGAATGTCGTTGTAGAGGGTGTGAGGGAGAATGTGTGGTAACACTGATCCTCACTGCAGCCTGGCCCTGTCGCTCTCCACTGGCTTGTCTGCCTCTCTCTGGGGGCCGTCCTCAGGCCACCACAACCCCCATCTGTGAACCTGTAGCCATCCCTGAGCCTGCCTGTGCTGTTACCGGATGGCATCAGCTGATATGGCTGTTGCAGTGATGGGACCACCACCGCAACGGCACTCCGCGGGGATTCCCACCTATGCACACTGGTCCGCTCCCATCTCAGGACCCTTCTGCAATAATCTTGTTATCAGGCTTGGGGGCACGCTGTTGCAGACCCCAGGGGTAACGCAGCACGGGCCCGGCACCTATGAGAAAATAACCACCTCCTCACCGGCCTCCCAGGTTGCAGGGCTCCATCGTTGTTGTTTGGGTGTAGCACCATCACTCCGGGCCACGCCGTACACCCCCCACGTTATTGGTTACATTTAAGGCCGAAACTGCCCATTATGCCCTCATTGGGAGGGAGTATGGCAGTGTCTGCTTGGAGCTCATGGCAGACATGTCTTGTCTGGTCTCCTTCCTGTCCACGATCCCCCATGTAAAGTAGATATTGAATTTTGAGGCTGCTGGTTAACCCTAGTATATGGAGTACCATTTTAACTCCCAAGTCCCTCAAACTGGGTGCGATCTATTTTACACCCAATGTATAAGAGAGGCAATAAATCTTACTCTGCAAACTATCAACTTATAGACTTACTTGACATAGAGGCAAAAGCATTTACTAGAATCATGGTGGAAGAATTAGAAGAATAGGCCAAAAGGAAAAGACTAATACCATTCTATCAGACTGGCTTTAGACAGGAGTGCACTACTACTGACAACATTGTAACACTTTCTTATATGGCACACAATTCCACACTGTCATTCCATTCATCTTAGTTCGCTATTCAGTAGCATTCAATGAGGATGATCGGCAGCCACCATGGGGTAAATTCATCACATGGGGCATACCACTACCGCTACTTAAAATGATTGTTGCCCTTAATTCTGAGACATGTGTGAGGGTGAATAGTGGCCTTGGACACTGGTATCAGAATGTTCAAAAACGAACACGGGTCTCATACAGAGATGTGTTCTGGCACCCCTGTCATTCAACCATTATACATCTGACATCTGCGATGCCTAGTCCACTGTGAAGGAATTCTCACTGAGGATAGGCCCACATAAAATACATATTCTACAATATGGTGATGAGCTGGTTATTCTTGACCAGACAAAAATTGGTCTACAATGATCTCTGGATGAACTAAATTAATACAACTTGTGCAATAAATTAATATGATCATTGACAAAACCAAGGTTACTGTTGTTATTAAATTATGAGAGCAAATGCAAACATCTGGTACCTTGGCCTGGTTAAACTAGGCTGTGTAGCAAAATATAAATATTTAGAAGTTTGGTTTTCAGAAGCCTGCAACTCTAACACCCATTTATGTGGCATAAAGAATAAGGCAAGCAACTTAATTCGTGCACAGTGTAGGTCAGTCAGTCAAAAAGGAATGTTTATTTAGACCATTGTCTCTAATCAATTCTGCACAATTCTACAAACAATATTAGGTTAAAACAATTAAAAACAGTATCTATACTTTCTCAGCTCAGCAATAATTAAAACCACGTACATTATGCAGACTCATATCAAGGGTAACGATTTATAAAAATTGAGGTACACATAGTTACTTTCTACAATCGGGGACACGACTCTTTATAAAAACTATATATATTTTAAAACTCTCTTAAAGGTACAATACAATTCAATTAAAAAAAATAAAAAATATTCAACCTTATATAAATTTTTTAGACCAATTAAAATCTTTAAAATTCTCCTACTTCTCACTAAGGAAAACTTTAATTGCCCTCAGATATTTCCCCAGTGCAATTGCTATCTCAAGGTTTGGCATTTCAATGAATAGCTCTATCCCCTGTGTCCGTCGCCTTATATCATATTTTAACAAAATTGGGTGAAGATATCGTTTACGTTGCTCTACTACTGTTACACAATCTAACAGAATGTGCAATATGTTACATTTTGTTCCCAATGTGCATTTACAGCTACCATCTTCAAGCAGCATTTTAATTTTTTGTTCTTCATTTACCAACCATGGATTTATACCAATTCTCATTCTTAAGATCTCCTGTCTATACCAGTGATTTGGTAGAATATCCAAGGAGGGGAACCAATTTTCATTTGACCATGCAACCCTCATAAATTGCACAGACTTTTTCTTGGCCAGATATTCCATATCTGCTCGTCTAGATACTTCCAGACTATACTTTCTGAGTTCACTTTTTGTAAAATCTACATGCAGGGAATCTTGGTCAATTTCCACTTTTATATTCTCACAGGCCAATAATATTTTCTTCCTTGACTTAGCCCATTTTAAACTACTTGTTTGGATCTCTTTCCTACACCATTGGGATACCTTTTGGTTTGACTCTATATCTAAACGTTTCCAAAATCTAATTAGAGACACTTGTGACTGCACGCTCCAAGGAATTGTACCTATTTCGATTCGTATTGCTTGGACCATCGATGAAAGGGGCAAAGACAGCAGTGTTTTCAGACACTTCCCTTCCTCTCGGTCCCAGTCCTCTTTGCCGTTTAAACAAAGGACCTCTGCCCCATAGAGCATTTGTGGGGGTACCATCGCTTCAAAGGCTTTGAGCACTGGTCTGTGGGACATATCCCCATATTCCCTATAAAATATTTTCAATCCACAGATCGATGAGAAAGTCTTCGCTTTCTGAGCTTCTAAGTGAATATGCCATTTTAAGGACCTATCGAACCACATCCCGAGATAGCGATATTCATTTACCATTTCCAATTTCAAATCACCTAAAAACCATTTAAACTTAATATCTTTTTTCCCAAAGCATAACATTTTTGTCTTGTCCATATTTACAGTTAATAATTTCCCTTTGCAATATTCTTTAAAAACATTGAGTTTTCTTTGCAGGCCTATTTCGGTTTGATCCAGAATCACCAGATCATCTGCATATAGTAGACAGGGCACTTTATTTCCATCCATTCTCGGGCTTGCACTTTTTACAATTTCTAGGGCGGTTGGTAAATCTGCTAAAAATAAGGCAAACAGCAACGGAGCCAACACGCATCCCTGTCTCAGCCCGTTCTTTATTGCTATTTTGGTCGTCAATGACCCTTCTGAATCTTTAATTATTTGTGCCCAGTTACCACTATGCAGCTCTTTTATTACTGCCATATTTTTATTTTCTAGGGTCTGCCACAGGGAGTTCCGATCAACGGAGTCAAATGCTGCTCTAAAGTCAACGAAGCAACAACATAATTTACCATTTTGTTCTATTGACTTACATGCTATTGCCCACAGGGCAAAGCAATGATCAACCGTGGAATGGCCTTCCTTGAAGCCCCCTTGTTCAACTGGCACAATCGATAGTTCTTCCGCCCAATCCTTTAGTCTATTTAAAATAATTTTCGAGAAAACTTGTGGTTCATTTAAATTATCTTTTTTATGAACTGGTCTTATTACAGCTCCCTTCCAATTTTTAGGTGTTTTCCCTACCTCTAGAATAACCGAAAACATACAATAAACAAATCTCACCCACTACTCCAGCTGTGACTTTATTATAACTGCAGGGAGGTTATCTGGTCCTGCTGCTCGTGTTAATTTCAGCTTGATTATTGTGTTTTTTACATTCTCTTCTGTGAAGTCTGGTCTTAATTCTTCCATTAACTCATGCCAAGGCTGGAACTCCACTACTACTAAATCCCTCCGGGGGTCATACAGATCTTTCAAGTACTTCTCCCACACTGCCTCATCTACCACGCAGTTCATCTCCCCCTCTTGGTGACCAGCCACAGCTTCTACCAGCTTCCAGAATTGTCTTATATTTTTTGATTCAATAGAATCTAACAAATTTTCCCAGCACTTATCTTTATACGCTCTTTTTGTATTTGCGGTTAACTTCTTGTACTCTCTTCTCAATTTTTTAAGGTAGCTTTGCCTCTTGTAATCGTATTTTTTACCTATTTTTCTTATTACTTTTCTTATTTCTCTTTTTTTCTTTAAACAATCCACAGAAAACCATTTTGGTTGTCCAACAGGGATTATATAATGATTTTTTAAATCCTTTTTTAGTTCTTTTCATAGGCACTGCACTACTTGTGCTATCTTTCCTTCATACCATTCCAGAGTCTGGCTCCCTATATCTCCGAGAACAATCTTCTCTTGGAGTTTCTCTAATTTTTCCCATACATTCTTCAGTTAATCTAGTAGTCACTCTTTTAGGATATTCAACTTGTTGAGCAATTACTATTTCTCGGGGCTTCAGGGAGCTCCTTTGGATCTTCATTTGCAGGGAATTATGATCACTGCCATCTTTCCAGTGCATTTTAAATTCCCTCACAAGAGGGAAATTCCATGCGAACATAAAAATATAATCTATTGGGCAATTTTGTGTACCTGTTTTAAACGTTTTCTTTGCTGGGCGATCTAATTCAGTTCTACCATTCAGACAGAAAAGGCCCTTCGTCCCTAGATAATTCCCCAGAACTTAATCTCTTTTCAGGGATTCACAGCTTGGAAAAATTGCTTGTTTAACTCCATATGCATCCAGAATTTCCCTGTGCCAAAGATCCACCTTTTTCGGATGCAATTTATAATTAAAATCACCCATAATAAAAAATATATCTGCCTCGTACTTTCCACATAGAGAGTCTATGTCCTCTTTAAAAAGTGCCATCTCTGTTCCATACTCTACAACATTATCCCACTGCATATACACGTTTATAATAATAACATTTTCATACTTTTTATCCATTATTGGCAACAGTGATCTACATACCAAGAGCCATTTACATTTTACTTTTAGCAAGTTCACATTCTTTGCTACTTTTGTAGACAGTAGCGTCATAATCCCCCCAGCCGGACGACCAAATCTTTTTTTCCTGGCTGGACGGTGGAGTTGAAGGAACCCATCAAATATCGGGGTTTCGTCGCATAGCCAAGTGTCTTGTAAGCAAATAATTTCCATATTATTTACTATCTTAATTATACATTCTTGTTTTGTTATATCTCCGAGTCCATTTATATTCCAAGATAAAAAATGTAGGCTATGCGACTCCCCTCCATCCTATTCCACCTCACTCAGGCCCCCCTCTTCATCCATATCAACCTTATCCCACAGGGAATGATCTGCTGAGCTACTTTGGTTCCATATACCCCAGGGATTCTCAATTGCTGAGTTGTTGACAACTACCTTCAAATTCCTTCCCCCTTTGTCTTTTTCATCCAGTAAGCTCACCTGTCTCTTTCCCAGGCCTGCATGACAGTCTAAGAAATTACTACCAAGGTGTCCGTTTCCCTTTAATTCTCTCTCTGGGATTAGGCGGATACCCTCCTGCTCTATCTCCCTCGCTGCCTTCCCAATCGTTGTTTTTACCAGATCCGAGTGAAAAAGAAGTCTTGTAATCTCCTTTCCATTCCTGTTTTCCATAAAGCCCACCTGTCTCAAATCTTTGGTTCCTATTCCCCTCAAACTTGGACATTTAGAGAATGAAAATAGGATTTGAGACCTATTTAAGGGTTTAAGCTTCCTTATTTTCTTTCCCTTTTTTCCTAGTTGGTTGGGTTCGAAATACAGCCATTTGTTCCTTCCCCCCTCTACCTCTATCTTAGGGAATTCTATTCCTAGTTGCTCGATGTTTTCCCACTTAGCAATTCCCTGCTTGTTTTTTCCTTCTATTTCACCTGGTTGCCGAATTTTTATTTCCTGCTCTTGGTTCTTCTGGGAATGTATTTTATAGCCTGACATATCTATTTCTAGATCAGGTTTTCTTTTCAGTTTCCTCTTTCTTGGGTTTTTACCTCTTACTTCCTTTCCTTGACTATTATAGTCCTTTCTTTTACTCTCAACTCTTGGAATCTTTACTGGTAATGATTTCTTCCAAGGGGGTTTTACAGCAGTCTCTTCCTCCTTTTTATTTCTTTCTTTACTTATTTCTACCTTTGTCTTCCTCATTTTCTCTGCCTTTCTTTTTGGTTGACCTCTGACGTTATTACTTGCTCTGGCTGTTTAAAGTGTTTTCCTAAAAAATCCTTTATGGACTTAGAAGCGGACATATTTCCCTGTTTTTTTTGCAGATTCCTTTTGATTACTTTCTTACTTTTCCTCTTTTGGGTTCCTGTTCCTGCTCCGAGTCTTTCTTTAGAGCTTACTTGGCTCTCCTGGCTCTCTTCTGAGACCACAATCTCCCCGGAGCAATCCTTTCTTCCCCCGTTCTGCTCCGTAACCCCCCAACTGGGTTTTTGATTCCTTTTTGGTGCCATTGACTTTGTGGTAGGAAGAGTCACAAATATGTCCCTTTTTCCTATCGGAATATGTACTCCAATTATGTAGGGCGTTTCAGCTGACTTTCCTGCTTCTCTTTTTTTTTTTTTCTACTCCCAACCCACCCAAATGTTATACTTATAAAATGCTTAAAGGGTTTAATATGGCGGACAGGGTGTTAAGAAAGACTATAAACCATAAACCATAAAACTGTCCATAAATCTTACCTCGGTTGTGTCGTTATTCACGACTTGCCAGCCAGCCCGCCTTTGAACCCCCTTTTTTTTGTTTTTTTTTGTGGCCCTGGAACCTCACCAGTCCCCCTTTCCTGTCCGGGGAGGTCCCTACGACGTTTCGCCTCTCTGCCTCTTGCTCCTTGCCCACTTGCCTCGTCACCCCCACTCACAGCGACAGCGGTAGAAGGAGGTCGTAGGCAAAGGTAAGACTATTTTTTTGGGAGGGCAATCACCGTTTTTCCATCTGCCCCCGGGCTTTACTTCTGGAGCTTTTTTTTTCTTTCTTCCTCCCGCTCTTGCCTCCGCCTCCCGGTCCCACGTTAAACTTTCCAAGTAGCGTCCAGTACTTCACTGGGTCCGCTGCATATTCCAAAGATAAAAAAGACGTTTTTATCGTGGTTTTTTAAGCAAAGTACCAAAGCTGGCTTCCCAGATCACTAGCTCGCTGCAGCACAACACTCTCCTCGCGTTCTTCGTTCCGTTGGTGGGTGGAGCTAGAGCCGATGCGATGCGGCGTGCGTCCTCGCGTAGCTGGCGGCGGCGTCACGGCAACAACAGAGTAGGTAAAATTCACCCTTTTTCAGCGCAATTGCAGAAGCTAATAAAAGGGTTACAAAAGAAATGTTTTTCCCAGCAATTTCCTACAGCCACCAAGCCTTTCCATCCAAATTCTCACCAATGTTAGATAAATGGAAGTGTATTGAATATAGAAGGTTATTCCAACTATCACAGTATACAAGCCGGAACCAGGAAGTTGGCTCTACAAGAGATTTTCAATTCATCAGACAATTCCTGTTCGAGATACAATAGACAGTTCAGATAATGATGATCCTTAGAAAAGACTTGAGCAAAGGACATTGAATGTTACAAAGACAGAGCATGGCTTCCTTGGAGGACCATAAATTGATAATTATATTTTTTACAGTAAACACCACAAACAGGGCTTCTATTTTGCTGATTTTCTGCGCTCGAAAAGCGCACATGCATGTGGAGAATGCTTGTTTACTAAAAATAAAAGTGCACTTTCTGCAAATATGAAATTATGTCAATGCAAACTAGGGATACAGGACTGTGACGTGGATGACTATGACTCGGAGTAATGAAGAACACAGGTAAGTAACCGAGTCATTACCTTCCTCTCCATCTTCCTCGTCACAGTCACCTCTGAGTGAATACCAAAGCACCAGATAAAACAAAAAGAAAATCAAACGCCTTCAAAGATGCTAAGAAAATGTTATTGTCAGTCGAGCATAATCAGTGACCCTGAGTAAGAACAGCAGCACTAAAATCCTCAGAAAAAGCTCCCTCGTCCTCAATTTATAGTGGGAGATGAAGGTTTGAGGGAAAGACCATGTTGCTGCTGCACAAACATCTCTAAACAACACCCTAGGCCAAATGCCAAGGAATCACAGGAGGTAGAGAAACCCCCAAATGAAGAAAGACAAAGGAAATGGCAGACCTAACCCAATGAAAAATAGTAGCAGTAGTAAGGTGATGACCCTGCCTGGCTACTCAAAAAGTGACAAATCGAAAATCCACGTGGCACCTAGAGGCAGTTCTCTCTTGATAAACAACTAGAGCCCTTGTCAGATCAAGAGAATGTAGCAGAACTTCCTCCACCATAGTGTTAATGTTGCTCCACACCGCAGCAAGCTGCAATGGGGGCAGAGCAACGCGGGCACAAAACGACCCGAGAACACGGAAGGAGCGCCTCACGTTCTAGTCCGCGTTCTAGTCCGCGGGCATCTCCTTCCCGTCCAGGTCACTTACCTCTTCCGGTTCGTCTCGACTTCCCCCATAGCCATTCCTTATTGCGGGCGCCTCGTAGTCCAGGCAGCGGGCATCGGTTGCTGCGTCCTTCGTCCTCTGGATCCTTCCTGGAATCGTGGGATCCATTTTCCAGGTGCTGCTTGCGGGTGCCTCGCATCCTGGCGTTTCCTGTGTCAGCTCTTCCCACGAAAAAAAAAGACAAACATACGCTAGAGACTCAGAAAGCTCTTTTATTGTGGTAACGCGCTTGTGCTGCTATGTATATTTGTGTGCTTGAATACAAACGCAACTTATTTGACTGAAGTTCCCAGTGGCTTTACATAAAGGGCATCTGTATTCTTTTTTTTACACCTTGAGAAGGCTGTGTCTGAGGATTGCAGTCTGTGGATAGATTCCTGCAGTTAAGGAGACAACATATTAGCCTGCAAATCTTTTGCATTTTTTATATTACGCACATCTGAAAATATACATATATAATTCTTGTGTTTGGTTCTATGTATAAGAGATTTATTTTCTGGGCTATATTTTTCTTTTCCCTTTTCTACATTAAGGGCAAGAAAGTTGTCATGCACTCCTAATTGCATAGGGAATATGTATACACTGGCTTATCTCTGCATCTCTTCTTTTTGCTATAGAACTGAGTCTGGATCCAGAGGGAATACTTTGGATTATAGTGGAAAAGGGGAGTAAAACAGGTAGGGAAGATAGATACTTACATCATTGATATATACACTTTGCTACACTCTTGCCCTTACAGGGTCTCACTCTTGTTCCCTATTGCAGGGTCACACATTTCTTCCATTGGCGACTCCCTGCTGCACTGGTCACACAGAGGGACCTTCTTCAGTTCTCATTCCCTTGTTTCCCTTCCTCCCCTCGTACACTGGTCTTGCTTTGACTATGTTGGGCATACTTAGTGATAAAGGGAAGGGGAGACCTGCTCTTCAACTTCTTGCATCTCGTTCCTGTGGAAACTCCAGGTGAGCCCTGATAGAACACGAAGGCCACGTTACTTTTCTGCCTGAGAGAGATGGAAGAACATCAAATAGCACTTGCCGACCTAGCTCACATGATAGGGAACCTACAGAAAGAAACATAAGCACTCACGCTAAAAGTGGATACGTTACAAAGGGGTTCCAGAGCTGAATCAGCCACAGGTTCTGCCACAGGGGTTTCGGGGTGGTGTTTTTTCTCCCTATTCTTCATCCCCTATCCCAGGAAATCCAGTTATTCATATTACTACTCCACCTACTATACATTTGGCCCCTCCTGAAATATTTATGGGCGACCCCACCCGGTACGCTTCTTTAATTAATCAGTTTCAAATACACTTTATGTGTAAAGCAACGTGCTTTCCCATAAAGCAAGCAAAGGTGGCATTTGTACTTTCATATTTATGGGGAACAGCTGCTACCTGGTCCATTCTGTTGGTTGAACGTAACAATCCTCTTCTTTATGATTATGCTGCTTTTAAGGAAGAATTTAAAGAGACTATTTGACAGGCATTCTTTTATACAATCTGTTGACTCGGAATTGTTGAGTCTTAAGTAGGGAACCAAAGATCTGATAACGTATATTTCAGATTTCAACCACTTAGTGGTAGAAGCAGGGTGGCCAGAAGCAAAACGCAGTGCCTTGTTTTACAAGGGAATCAAAGATGAATTAAAATACATTTTGGCTCAAGATGTAGACCCTCCCAATGCATGTAGTGCTCTTAAAGATCTGGTGGTGAAACTAGAACATAGACTTCATGAAAGAAAGAGAGAAAGAGGTCGTTCTGACACGGGTAGTAATATATAAGAAGAAAAGAGCTAAACCAGAAAAACCTATGTCTGACGTAGAACCTGTGCAAATAGGTAGTATCTGGGGTGACAAAGAGCAAGAACCTTGTCGCGAAATGAAGTTATGTTTGTATTGTGGGAAGCAAGGCCATTTTTTGAGGGATTGTCCTGTTAAACCTAAAAGACGTAAGGAATCGGGAAACTAGTAAGCACGAAGCCTATGGGGACAAGAGCTTCAGGTGGATCAGGGTTGATAGTCTCCCAACACACCGCTCAGAACAATGCAGTACTAACTTCATATCATTTGTTTATTTCATCATGTTTGCACTGGGTAGATCACTCTATTCAGGTGCAGATTATGTTAGATTCTGTTGCCACAGGAAACTTCATGGACTGCAATGGGCCAAGCAAATGAAGATACCTTTTGTTTTTAAGACCGCCAAAGAGAAGTTAAAACCATTGGTGGCAGTACAATTAAGTCTGGTCCCATCACACATGCTACAAGAGAATTATCTTTATGTATTAATGAGTCACATACTGAAACATTATCTTTTGACTTAATCCAGTCTCCGCAATTCTCAGCCATACTGAGTGTTCCATGTCTAACTCAGCATAATCCTGTTATAGATTTAAGAAAACAGTCACTGACATTTTGTTCTGATTATTGTAGTGATCATTGCTTATATGAAAAAGCAAGACAAACAAACATAGTTGGAACTTGGGATTCCACAGGTCCAGAGCTACCCTCTTGTTATCAGGATTTAGCTGAACTGTTCGATAAACAACAGGCCACCATTCTTCCCCCCACATAGGCCTTATGATTGTAGAATTGACCTAATCTCTTGAGCTCAGATACCATGCAGCTGGATCTATGCTCTCACAGAAAAGGATAACATATACCGGAGAGAATACCTAGATGAAATGCTGCATATTGGGTTTATCCGATCATCTCGGTCCCCTGCCTCCTCTCCTCTTTTTTATCCCAAAACGGGAAGGGGGTCTTCCTTGCTGCATTGACTATAGAGCGCTGAATGAGAACACTATAAAAAACAGGTATCCGTTACCACTGATATTATCCTTGCTAGATCAAGAGAAACTTGCCTAAATCTTTACTAAACTCGACCTGCGAGGAGCATATCATCCAGTAAGGGTGCAGCCGGGGGATGAATGGAAGACTGCCTTTCGTACCAAATTTGGAATATATGAATACTAGGTAATGCCTTTTGGGTTATGTAATGCCCCTGCAGCCTTTCAGTTTTTTTAAAGGAAGTTCTGAGAAAAATGTTGGATATATATGAAATAGCATACATTGATGATATACTGGTTTTCTCTTCCACTGTAGCTGAGCATGAAACATGTATGGGCAGTACTCTCGAAGCTTAAGGCGAGTAATTTGTTTGTGAAGCTGGATAAATGTGAATTTCACACAGATCAAGTTGCCTTTTTGGGGTTTATCCTATCTACTGATGGAGTGGGTATAGATCCCCAAAAGGTCTCAGCAATCGCACAGTGGCAGTCTCCTACATCTGTGAAAGAGTACAGAGTTTTCTAGGTTTTGCAAACTTTTATAGGTGGTTCATTGAGAACTTTTCAGCTCTAGCTTCTCCTATAACTAAACTGCTCAAGAAAGGAGTATCATTTCTATGGTCCCCTGATGCAGAGGCAGCATTTACCAAACTTAAAGCGGTCTTCACTCATGCCCCAGTACTAAAACGCCCAGACCCATCTCAACCATTTACTGTAGAGGCCGATGCTTCACAGATGGTGATAGGAGGGGTCCTCTCCCAAAGAGATGTAACTACAGGGTGTTTACATCCTGTGACTTTTTACTCCCAAACATTTAATACCACTGAGGAGAATAATTCTATTGGTAACAAAGAACTGCGAGCCATAAAAATAACTTTTGAGGAATGGCGTCAATGTTTAATGGGAGCCTTACATAAGGTTACTGTCCTTACCGACCAGAGAAATCTTCTGATTCTGAAGTCAGCCAGGGCGTTGTCTATGAGACAATTACGTTGGACTCTGTATTTTAGTGAATTTGATTTTGTTATACAATTTCAAGCTGAGAGGAAACACAGGAAGGCGGGCGCCTTGTCCCGGTTAGGATATGAGTTTGAGGAACAAAACTGTAAACCCCCTCCTATTATTACCAATGAACGTATTCTTGGAGCTGTGTGTTCCAAAGACGACTTTCTGCAGGAGGTGTTACAAGCACAAACATCAGATGAAGTCAAAGCCTGGGAAAAAAAATACCAAGGGGTTTGGGTCAACAACTTCCTATACATTCAAGGTGGTTTAAAAGTTCCCATGTGGGGTTACAAAGATAGGTCCTGGAATGGAGTCATGCTCTCTTACTCACAGGCCATCCAGGTAACAAAAAAACAGTAGAGTTACTAAGACGACAGTTCTGGTGGCATAATCTCGCAATAGACACTAAAGTATACATACGAAAATGTCATATATGTGCACAAAGCAAGAGTTCACACCAGGTTCCTGTTGGGCTTCTGGTTCCAATGCCCACTCATCCGGGTCCCTGGCATTCCATTTCTAAGGATTTCATAGTGGAGTTTCCAAAAACCACAC
The DNA here is from genome assembly GCF_964204655.1 of Triturus cristatus. Taxonomy (NCBI): domain Eukaryota; kingdom Metazoa; phylum Chordata; class Amphibia; order Caudata; family Salamandridae; genus Triturus; species Triturus cristatus. The sequence goes on from NC_140592.1 coordinate 846,759,259, forward strand.
ATGGAAACACTGTCGCTTTAGTGGTGGTGAACATGTTAATGAAGATGTCCCACATTATTCCTTTGAAAGCCCTCCCTACATCCAAAGAGTTGGCCTTAGTGTTCGTACAACACATAGTGAGGTTACACAGGCTTCCTTCTGTGATGATATCAGACCGGGCCCCTCCGTTCATTTCCAATTTTGGAAAGGGTTAGGCAAGCTCTTACAAATAGATGTGCGTTTCTCCTCAGGGCATCACCCACAAACTGATGGACAGACAGAAAGAGTAAATCAGTGCCTGGAACAATACATTAGATGTCAGTACTGCAATCCACTTTAGATTGGGACATGTTTCTGTGGGCAGCTGAATTCTCTACCAACAACAGCATACAATCTTTCTATAGATACTTCCCTTTTTTCTGCTCCTATGGATTTCATCCACACTTTCTGTTGTCACTTCCTACTGTCTCTATGCCAACTCCTGCTGCACTGGAGTTTGTTAAGCAAATACATGACATACAAAGGGCGACGGTAACAAATCTTGAAAAAGCCAAAGCAGTGTATAAAAAGAATGCAGATCTCCATCGCCGACCTGGTCCTGAATACGCCATTGGGGACATGGTTTGGTTGTCTACTCACCATATCACGGTTAAAGGAACAAGAAAGTTCAAACCGCGTTTCATAGGTCTCTACAAGATTTTAAAAGTAATCAATCCTGTGGCCATGAAACTCAAACTCCCTTCTACAATGAAAATACACCCTGTTTTTCACTTGTCCCTACTGAAACCAGCAGTCCAGGGTACAGTATTGCCAGTACATTCTGCTCCCATGACCTTTAAAGATGAACCTGAGTATGAAGTTGGAGCTATTGTAGATTCCAGAAGGGTACTGGATAGACTATAGTATCTAGTGCATTGGAAGGGCTGTGGTTCTGAGGACCGTACCTGGGAACCTGTAGGACATGTCCATGCCCCTTGTTTAGTTCGTCTTTTTCATAGACGCTACCCCTGGAAACCCAAACCAGTTGGGGGTGCTTTGGGGGGGGGTGTACTGTCTGGGTTGCTCTCGCCTGCAGCAAGCTGCAGCAGGGGCGGAGCAAAGCGGGTACAAAACGACCAGAGAACACGGAAGGAGCACTGCACGTTCTAGTTCGCGTGTGCCTCCTTTTCGTCAGAGTCACTCTTACCTCTTCCGTTTCCTCTTGGCTTCCCCCAAAGTCATCCCTCGTTGCGGCTGCCTTGTGGCTGGCGTTGGTTGTGGCATCCTTCATCCTCTGGATCTTTCCTGGAGTCATGAGATCCATTTCCCTGGGGCTGCTTGCGGGTGCCTCATGTCCTGGCGTTTCCTGTGTCAGCTCTTCCTACGAAAAGAAAAAGAAAAGACAAACATACGCTAAAGACTCAAAAAAACTCTCCTATTGTGGTAACATATAGGTAACGGTATATATTTGTATGCTTTAATACAAACACAACTATCTGACTGAAGTTCCCCTTGGCTTTACATAAATGACATCTATGTTCTTTTTTAACACCGCGAGAAGGCTGCGTCTGAGGATTGCAGCCTGTGGATAGTTTCCTGCAGTTAAGGAGACAACATATTAGCCTGCATATGTTTTGCATTTTTTTTTATATTAGGCACATCTGAAAATATACATATATCATTCTTGTTTTTGGTTATATGTATATAAGATTTATTTTCTGGGCTATATTTTTCTTTTCCCTTTTCTACATTAAGGGTAAGAAAGTTGTCATGCACTCCTAATTGCATAGGTGATATGTATACACTGGCTTATCTCTGTCTTTGTATCTCTTGTGTTTGCTATAGAACTAAGTCTGGCTTCTGAGGGAATACTTTTGGATTATAGTGGGAGAGCAGAGTAAAACAGGTAGTGAAGATAGTTACTTACCTCGTTGATATATACACTTTGCTACGCTCTTGCCCTTACAGGGTCTCACTCTTGTTCTCTATTGCAGGGTCACACACTTCTTTCATTGGTGACTCCCTGCTGCACTGGTCACACAGAGGGACCTTCTTCAGTTCTCATTCCATTGTTTCCCCTCTTCCCCTTGTACACTGGTCTTGATTTGACTACATTGGGCATACTTAGTGATAAAGGCAAGGGGGACCTGCTTTTCAACTTTCTGCATCTCGTTCCTGCGGAAACTTCAGGTGAGCCCCGATACATAGAGGGGGAAGGAAAAAAGGCAGGAAGGACAATATCCTGGGTAAAATGGGAAGGAGAGGGAACCTTGGGAAGGAAAGCCGGGTCAGGGTGAAGGCCCACCTTATCCAGAAAAACCCTTAAGTAAGGAGGGTGACAAAACAATGCACCAAGCTCCCAAAAAAGCCTCCTCACTGCTATAGCCACAGAGAAACACACATTAAGGGTCAGACACTCCAGATGAACAGAAGAAAGTGGCTAAAACGGGGACTTCTTCAAATCATTAAGGACCAGCTGGAGATCCCGCGGGGGAACAGGAGACGAAACTACCGGTCTCTTAAGGTAGAGACTCCCTGAAAAAGGCGAAAGGCCAAGGACTCAAAGGGGAGGAGAAAGATACCCCTGATAACCTTGAAGGTGGCCTACAGGCTACAGAGAATAGAGACTGAAGGCCCATTAAGAAGCCATCTCGTAGGAACTCAAGGATAGAACCACCCTCACAAGAGTCTGGGACAAATCCCCTTGATGAACACCAGCCAGAGAAATTCTTCCAGTGCCGTTCATAAACCTGAAGGGTACTAACCTTTCTGGAATTCCGAATTGAAAGAGCCACATCCAAGGAGCAACCCAAAGTCACTAGCCTCATCCTTTCAATTTCCAACCCCCCAATACCAGCTGCCTGAGTGAATTGTGGGACAGATGAGGAAACCTGAGCAGAGAAGGGGTCAGTGGAAAATTCCCAAGGAGGAGCTATGGCCAACTGTGCAGTAGGGGGTACCACAGTTGACAACACCAAAACAGGACTACCACCAGTACCACCACCCTTTCCCTCCTGACTTTTGCCAAATGGGGGAAGGCAAAAAAGAAAGAAGACCTTGTGGCCATGAAAAACTCAGGTTGTCCACCTTCCAAGCCTTCCCTTAAGGGCACAAAACCTCTGTAGAAGAGCATTCTGTGGGAAGCAAAAATATCCAACCATAGTCTTCCGGACAGCTCCAAAATGTCCTGTAAAATCAGAGGTGATAGGGACAAAGGCACTGAGGAAGGGATTTGGCGAATCAGCTGATCTGCACGTCCATTCTCCCTCCCCGGCAAATCATTCAGACCTATAGGTTAGCCTCTGCCCAAGTCCCTTTCTGATCTGCCAAGAGAGCAAAAACAGAAGAATTAACCCAACCCCACCAAATTATTTAAAAAGGATCGGGCACTTGATTGTGTGTCATAGTCTAAACAAACTTGTCCTTGAGAAGTGGGGCAAAGTGCAGAAGAGCTTTGAAAACTGCAGCCAGCTCTTTCCAATTCAAAGTCACCCAGCTCTCCATCGTTGACCAAAATCCCTGAGAAGAAAGTGTCCCAGACGTGGCCCCCAACCCAAGGGCTGGCATCGGTTGTCAGAGAACAGGGCACTGGTGAGTCCAAGGGCACCCCCTTTGTGATGTTTTCTGGCACCAGCCACCATTTCAACTGCTGAGAAATTGTGGCTGACACTGGCACCAAGGTGTGGTAATCCCTGGACCTTGGATTCGGGGTGCTAGCTGGTGATACTCCAGATGGAATAGATGACTGGGAGCCAGAGGAACGAGAAAACAATCCTGAACCGTCACCCAGTCTTTTGATGAAACTGAATGAGCAGAGAGGAGAGACCCCAGATGGGAGCTGTGTCATCGGGAAGCACACAGAACTGGAAATGCTGCTCTAGGGAAAAAAATCTCAAATACCTCTTTGAAAGAGGATCTATTGGGATATGGAAACAAGCATCCAAAGGGTCCAAAGAAGCCAGAAATGCCCCAGGAGAAATAAGTGGTGAGGTCTTCTGTAAACTCACCATCTTGAAATTTTGGTAGGTGTTGGACTTGGCCCTTTTTGGCAGGTTCACCCCTAAACTTTTTTCCTCTCTCCTAGCCTTTTCCCTGTGTAGTTTTGGTGGTTTTAGGCCTCTAGATACTTTAGCACTGTGGTCCAGTGTAAAGTGCATGCTCTCTCTGTGTTACATTTGAAAGGTTGGCCTGCCCTCCCATAGGAATGCATGGGGATAAGTGTGTCCATGGTAATTCCTGGTATGAGAGGAGTGCATGGTCGAGTTTAGTATGTATGAACTTGTGAGGATAAATGCTGCACAATGGTGCGTGCAGATTTATTGTGGTTATTTTAGAAATGCCACTTTTAGAAGTTGGCATTTCTGTGTGCTATGTGTCTGCCTGCCTGATGCGAATTGCATGGCTGGCTTTTGAGTGACAGGGGCTGACGAGGTCTGGGTGGCTCCAGGAGGGGTAGGGCGAGTCAGCGCTAAGCTGAATGGGACATCTACATTTTGAGTAGTGGGAGGGGAAATCCCTGGTCCCTGAATAGGAAGGTGCCTGCCCTAGTGAATGCTGGCTCCGCCCCCCTGTGGTGTGTCTGATGACGAGCCCCCACCTAACAATGAGGAAGAGGAGCCTGGTAAACAGAGTGCTCCAGAACCAGTTGGAACTGGTTCCCCCAAGCCCTGAATTCTACAGACAAAGGAAAATGTCCTATAAATGTAGGGGCTGTGACGCCATGATGTGGTTCCTGTGGTTGTACTTGTGCTGACTTTGGGGGGACACCTGCCATGAGGAACCGCCGCGGGACCCAGCTACTGTTTCCTGGGGGTCCCTACGTGCTGGCCTGCCTGGTTGCGCTGTGCTGTGGCCCTCCCCACTCCAAGGACTCTTTATTCTGGCCTTTCTGGGGCCACTGCTGGGGCTGAGGCTCCTAGCGCCTCGTGAGCGCTCTGAACTTAATTGCCAGAGCGGAGCATTTTGTTTTAATGGCCAGAGAGGAGCGTTTTATTTAAATTCCACCCAGAGGGGAGCGTGAGGGTGCTGCAGCGCTGTGCTACCGGAGAGCCCTGAGGGAATCCCAACGTGGGTATTCCCCCTCCCGAGTGCAGAGAGGAGCGGGAGCCCACCCCGCATTGAGGTGACGAGCGGGAGCCTACCCCGCTTTACGGTAATTGAAAATAGCGGGTGCCCACCCCGCATGCGGCGCTAGTTGGCGGGTGCCCACCCCACGTTGTCACTGAGAAGACCTTGTAGGAGCCCACCCCGCATTTTGGGTATTGAGCGGGCGCTCACCCCGCATTGCCACCGTGAGGAGTAAAGCCGCTGGCCGCTGCGACCGGGCGGCAAAACAGGAAGTCAGGCATCCGGAAAGCCTGATTGTGGGCGGGGCCTACAGGTATCACCGGAGGTCTAAGCGGGGCTCCCGTGAGCATGGGAGAGCCCCATGGTACTGGGAAGAGGAAGCTCGGTGAGATGTGATGGAGCCTCTCGGGCTCCAGTAGCGGCGTCTTTAGCCTTCCCCCACCTGGCAGAGGGGAAGGAAGGTCACAGAGATCCCCGGTGAAGGAAGGAGAAATGCTGGAGTCCTGAACAAGCCCGCTGTAGCGGGCAGCTGCAACATTTGGGTGTCACCTCATTTTCTTTTAGGAGTCCCGGAGTGTGACTTGGGGGCATTTCTTTTTGAGGGCAGTTGGAACAGTGTGCCAGGGTAATTTCGCCACAGCTGCACCGCTGTTGCGGGCAGCTGCAACGTTGGGCATGACCGCTTGAAAAGTCCCAGTGGGGACTCCAGAGGCACCGTTGTTGCCAGAGTTATTATTCCTTTGGGGGGCATTCTTTTTGCCTGCACCATGAGAAAGAGGTGAGATACACTCCTGCCCTGCCCCAGCGCAATGGCGCACTTTATGTCTGCTGCTTGGGCAGCTTCCAGCCCTGACATTTTGGACATAGGGCATTGGAGCCCTAGAGAAGGCCAGTTGGCCTGGGGGTAAGTTGTAGGTTGGTAGGGCGCAGGGCCCCAATGTGATATAGGTGATGTATATGCCTAATGTGATGCCTACCATGATTTATGCATAATGTGGTTATGCTGGTGAGGCCTAATGCATAATGTGTTTTTATGCCCAATATGATTCACGCGCAAGGTGATTTGTGCATCCTATGTTTTATGTTACAGGATCTAGTTCTCAGTACAGTATTTCGCCAGTAGTTACTGGTTGTGCGTTATGTATGGTTTACTTGTGCATTTCTGAAGGTTCTGACCGTGGCCCGATTGGCCCGGCCAGGTGTAAATAATCCCCTGTAAATACTGCCTGGTGCCAGTTGGCACAGTGTACATTGTGTGATTACTGTTCTATGTGTTTATGATAATACAAAGGCTATTTTTATATAACCTTGTGTGGAGTCCTTTTGATGGGTGCGTAGTGTGTTGCTGCTGTGTGTGTGTGTTGCGCAAACGCTTTACACATTGCTTCTGGGATAAGCCTGACTGTTCGTGCCAAGCTACCAACGGGGTGAGCAGGGGTTATCTTTGGTGTGTAACTTCCTTGCCCTGACTAGAGTGGTGGTTTCTGCTGGCTTTGGCGCAAGCCTTAGCCAACCAGAAATCCCATTTCTAACAGTAGGGGACACAGGAATTCACTGTCTTGAGATCCAAGACTGGGCTTGGGTGGTAACCCCCTGATGCCTTATGGACTAGTCACATCAGAGAATAACATCCCTTACCCAATTCTTCTTCTCGGACAGGGTTGATGACTCCTTTCTGGAGAAGCTCGAAGATTCCCTTCTGTAGACCCTGGAGCTTCTGAAGATTCCGATGAGTTGGGGTTGGTACAAAAGATCTGGAGGCCGAGAAGAGAAGTCAATAGAATAGCTTTCTACCACCAAACGAAGTACCCAGGCATCTGTGATGTCTCTTGACCAAACTGATGAAAATCTTCAATTCGGCTTTCCACCCTTTGACTGTCATGCTTTTGGAGTGGAACTTGCATGTACGGCACCTGCAGGCTGTTGTCAGGGCTTATCAGTGCCACAGCTTTGTCCCCTCCCACGAAGGGGCTGAGCTCTCCTTGCTGAAGAGAAATTCCCAAATGCCCGCCTGTAACTAAACCCACAACCTCTCACCACAAGCTTACGATCCTGCACGACTTCTTCAACAGCTCCTCGAGTTGAGGCCCAAATAGTTTCGCCCCATCAAAGGGCAGAAGAGAAAGTTAGGCCTTCTGGGACGCCTCCGCCTTCCATGACTTCATCTATATGTGTCACCTAGGAATATGTGTCGTAATCCCGCAGTCTTTTTGTCCGCAGTGAATCCAAACGTGGTCGTTATAACGACCGCATTGTGATTCCGCATACCATTACTCCGCAAGTCGTAACAACGACTTGTGGAGGGGGGGCGCTGGATGTTGGAATAGTATAATTTACTATTCCAACTCCAGTCTGTGCGGACACTAGGGAAGGTGTTGGATTTTAAATCCAACACCTCCCCCCCCCTCCGCAAGTCGTTGTTCCGTCTTGCGGAGTAATAGTATGCGGAATCACAACGCGGTCGTTGTAACGACCGCGTTGTGATTCCCTGCGGCCAAAAAGTTTCGCAGTAAAGGTTATTTACTGTCACCTAGTCAATACAATGGAACCAGAAATGGTTGTTGCAGCTGACAGAAAATCAAAGGTAATGTTGGACAAGAACCTGCTGCTCCATATGAGACAGTCATGAATGGATATGATCCCATTGCTAAAGCTCCTCAGACAAGACCTGAAAGTCATGCAGGAGGGACTGAACAACATACGTGGCATAAGCCTCTGCGATTATGGAAAAGTTAGATGCTGAATGTGCCTGTGTAGCAGTGAAGATTCCCCACCTTGAACTCACATCAAGACTTGGCTGACCGAACAAAGGACCACAGAGAGGGCTGAACTACCTGTCCTCCATCATCTAGTAGACCTAACTGCCCTATTATGGAATTTGTTGGGGGGGGTAGGTGGAGATGGCTTACCAGGTCATTTCAGTAGCCTACCCCTTCTTCTCTGAACCATATATGTTGATGCCAGTCTGATACACCACTGTTTGTCTAGAGAGACATTCTCTCAGATGCAGGCCTCAAGTGAGGTTTGGAAGTTAGAAACTGTTAAAATGTTACAGTTATTCATGTATATTTTACTGTTGCTTTGATTATTGTCTATTTTTGTGACACACATGTACAGCATGCCCAGTGTCGACATCCAATCCTGCAATCCAAGGCGTGATGGTGGGCGACAAAGTACAAAATGGCCTTCTTTGTCGATGGTATCCTTTGCTTTGTTACCAACCCCGACACCAGCCTTCCGGCGCTGCTGGAGGAACTGGATCACTTTGCACAGGTATCAGGGTTTAAAATCAGCTACTTTAAATCCAATAGGATGGGGGTTGCAGGTCCACACGGAGTCATTAGAGATCCCATTCAAAGAGGTGGGTTCAAGTGGGCCACGACGCCCATCACATACTTAGAAATACAACTTCCCAACCACACTAATGCCCTCTTGTAAGAAAGTAGGATCTGCTTCTTATGGTTACTCCCACTTTTTGATTGATGTGATGCTGTTTTTGACTAGTCTGACTGGGATCCTGCTAACCAGGACCCCAGTCTACCTGCTTTCTCCCTAAACTGTTGTGTTCAATACCTAGGTACATCCCAGATTGGATACTGGGGTACCCTTGCCAGTCCCTAGTATATGGTACCCATGTACCCATGGCATAGGTAACCCAGAAGGATCCCATGGGCTGAAGCATGCATTATGCCACCCATGGGAGACCATTCAAAATGGAACTACAGGCCTGCCATTGCAGCCTGTGTAAGGTGGTGCATGCACCACTTACTAAAGATATAGGTTTACTATATCTAAGGGTTACTGCACTTAAAACCTCTAAGTCACTCCTATATCAGGCCTTTACAATCCTGAGTGCAGGGTGCTTGGTTCTATGTGAGAGGGTGCCCCTGCATGAGCAGGACATCCCTGCAGCCTACGGAGTACATTCTCCCAGTTTTTTTTCCTCATATGACCTCCGTTGCTATAGCAACCACACGACCTGTTCCACCTCTGGTGCATATAACTTGGTGGTTCCACTCTCAGCTGGTGTTCTTTACAGGGAGTACCCGTAACACACAACCTGAGCGGACCAGAGGTTTTAATCATTAGAACTTATCCTCTCCCTTAATCTAACATGACCAATCCAGGAAAAGGATCATCCAGCAAATTCCAAAATAACCCCATAGCTGGCCTTTCTCTGTGCATTTACCCTCTGATCTAAAGCTCTAAAATATCTTACAGAGTTCCACCAAGCATTCCAAGTGGGAGGTACCGTCTTACGCCAAAATTTACAAATCTCTCTCCTGGCCAGCAGGATCAGATAAAACACCAATTTATGATGCACCCCTATCGGACCTAGCACTCCCCCGGCGTAGGTATAATACCAAATAGTATGAGAGATGGGCTTACCTCCACGACAAAATCCGGGGCCCTTGAGATGGTCTTACCCATACTTCTCCAGAATTCTTGTATCTTGGAGCAAGAAACAAAAATGTGAACATCATCTGCATTCTGACAGCCACATCTCAGACAGCTAGCTTCGCCACCGCCCTTTATTCTGGATATCTTAAGAGGTGACCATAAGTCCTGTAGAGTGTGAAAAAATGGTTTCTTCTGAGGGCAGCAGATTTAACCAGTGGATAAAGAATGTCTAGAGATACTTGCCATACATTTTTTAGCTCGTCCCTCGGCAAGTAGTTCTCCCAGACCCGGAATTCCATCTTTCTATCTACCGCTGCCAGAAGGTGATTATACCATTGAGCCACTTCTTTCTTCATTGGGGCCAAATCTTGTAGTTCATTTTCCATGTGATTATCCTCCAATAGGGGCCAGCGTTGGCTCTTACAACAAGATGAAAGCTGATAAAACTTAAACCTAGACAGAGATCCGCTCGTGATTCCAGAAGCCCAAGGATGACATTTATTACCCACTACGAGATCCTTCCAGTGTGAGACTCCAGCCTCTTTTAGTGGATAAGCTAGAGCGTCCAAAAGACACTCTGGTGTACCAGGCGAATCCCACACTGGGGCCCAATCACTGTAATAAGAAAGTCCCAGGCAATCTCGACAGTCCGACCATAACTTGGCCGCCATACGCAACGTCTTCAGACGGACTTTACATTTTTTTTTTAGGAGAGCCGAATTTTTACATAAATCCTTGCTCCACTGTACCTACTAGCATATCTTTAAACATGCCGCCTATCAGTGAGTCATCTGGAGTGAGCAGTAACATCCTACAGTTTTTTAATTGATAGGCCCAACAATACAACTGAAGGTCTGGTAGGCCCATGCCCTCTCGCAGTAATTTACGCCTAAGTTTTTTCCAGGACAGCCTGATCCCTTTGCCTGCTCAGATGAAAGAGGATATCTTACCCTGAATTTTAAGAATCTCAGCTTTTGCAAACTCTAGGGGGATATTATTAAACTGATAGGCGCATTTCGGGAGAACGCACATCTTGATCAAGTTAGCCCGACCTTAATGGGAGAGTGGGATGTTCTGCCATCTTTTTAATAAAACATCAACCTCTTTTGAAACTCTATCTAAGTTCATTTTAGGAATTTGAGTAAGGTCCTGAGTTATTATAATTCCCAAGTATCTGAGCTCCCTAGCAAAGATTCCCTCCTGATCGATGATATTCCATGCCATGATCTCAGTTTTGTCGTTGTTTATTTCATAGCCCGATAATTTGCCATAAATCTGGGCTTCCACAAGAAGCTCCAAGAGAGTAATGTTAACGGTGGAAGATAATAAGATCAAATCATCCGCATATAGCGCTAATTTCCTCACAAACCCATTTAGTTGAAAAGGAGTGATCTTCTGGTTTAGTCTTAAAATCTGGGCTAATGGTTCTATATATAAATCAAACAAAACGGGGGACAATGGACAACCCTGCCTAGTACCACCTCCTATTTTGACAACAGGAGAGAGGCTACCATTAACCAAAGTCTGAGCCCGGGGGGACTTGTATATCTTTTTAAGGACTTCCCTAAAGCCGTTGACGAAGTTAAAAATCTTCAGGGTCCTATCCAGGAAGTGCCATTTCACACGGTCAAAGGCTTTTGCTGCGTCAATGGTAATAATTGAAAGAGGAAGACCCTGTGATGAGGCCAGATCGACAGCCCCAATTAAAGTATGTACCAGATCAGACATCTGCCGTACCAGTAAGAAACCTTTTTGGTCCTCATGAATTATTGGCCCTATGATTTTACAGAGCTGATTATTCAATATTCCAGCAAAGACCTTATAATCAGCATTTAGTAACGAAATTGGCCGGTATGACTGGCACAGGGAGGGATCCTTATCAGGCTTCAGGATTAACGCAATAACTGCATCGCTCCAGAAATCAGGCAAAGGGGATGTACCATCCAAGATCTCATTATACAATTTCAGCCAGACAGGGATCACCTCCTCCCTCAAAATAGAGTAGACCTCAATCGGGATCGCGTCAGAGCCTGCCGCTTTCCCTTTCTTAGCTGTATCTAAAACTGTTAATATCTCACTCCCTGTTATTTCTAGGGTGAGGATTCCCTGACTGGCCTCAGTTAATTTTGGAAGCTGTTTCTCTTTGAGTCACCCATCTATTTGTTCCTCTACCACCTGAAGGTCTTCTCGATATAACTCCTGAAAAAGTTACGCGAAGGCTTGTTCTATATTCCCTTTATCCTCCATGGTTTGTGTGCCAACTTTAATCTTAGTAATATAGTTGTTACATCTGTCAACCCTACTCTTCATAGCACAAAACTTGCCACAATTTTCCCCCTGAAATCCCTCATTTTACTTGCCTCCCATTTTCGGAGTAAGATCTCTTCAGACTTAAGTCTAAACTTCAACTGCAACTCTTCAACTCTCTTTATTAGATTGTCGTTTTCTGTTCGGAGGGGACCGCTCACCTTTAAATCTGCGTCTGTCCCTGCTATCTGTAGTTCTAAATCAGCCAGTTCTTTCCTCTCGGCCCTAGCCCACCCCACAACTGCCCCTTTTAGTACCCCTCTCAGGCAGGCCTTGAAAGTATCCCAGACCACGTGCAAGGGGGCTGACCCCAAATTATCCCGAAAGAAGCTGGCTGTTTCAGACTTTAGAAAACCAGGAGTTGAGGGTTGCAGAAGAAATCTCCTATTTAAAGTTCACCTCCTCTGACTAAGCTCTGGGGAGAGTTCTAGGTTCAGAGCTATGGCACCAAGGTCAGATAAGTGTATAGGCAGGTATTCAATTGAGCTGACTTTATCAAGATCAGAGTGCTCCATAAATATATAATCAATTCTGGAGTAATGAGGATTCTTCTTGCTATAAAAAGTGTATTCCCTACTCTTTCCCATTTTTTCCCGCCATACGTCAAAGAGGTTAAAGTTTTTTAATATAGTCAAGAGATGAGCTTTAACACGCGGAACTGCTACCTGCGTTCTAGGGGAGGACCTATCAAGTTTGTTATTTAAAAGCACATTGAAATCTCCTCCTAAAATCAACGGAGACTCATAGCCAGCCAAGGCAAGACAAAAATTATTCAGAGGGGTTATATCGTCTTCATTGGGTCCATTCACCCAGGTTGTCAGTGAAGCAGCCATATACTATCTAGAGGGGCACCGCGTAATCGCGTGATGACCATCTCGAAAACAGCTGCAACGAATCCTATCATGTTTGGTATCAAACATGTTGGAATCATACCTCTGGAGTGGGAGGTATGATTCCAAGCACTGGACGAGCCCTCCGTTAGGCTCTCAGTGTTCCCGGTACCATCCTTCTAGTCCCGGACAGCACAAAACGGTTGCTGCCGACCAGAGACACATTTCTGCCCTACTGCTGCTGAGCCAAGCTCGAGCAGGGGAAGGTAGAACAATAGGCATCCTGTCACAGGGAGGTGTGACCACCTCTCAGACTGGATTTAGTGTATTAGGGCTGGGTGGGTGCGCTTGCCAATGCCTGAAAGTCTGCATGAGGGGCACATTTGGTGTCCCTGTGCATGGTCCAGTTCAAACCAGTCCTGGGAGCCGTTGGCTCCCGCTCTGGTGCAAAACTGGACAAAGGACATGGGAGTAACCTCCCCTCCTGTCCAGACCCTTCCCTGGCAGGGTCTCCTCAATCTGCCCAACCCTTTCCTTAGGGTACTTAAGGACTTACCTGGGTGTAGGTCCCTAGATTCGTTGTGGGATAAGATTCAGAACTGAAACCACTGCACTTCTACCGTCTGGGCACACTGGACTTCGTTTGGGCCTGACTTTGACTTCGTCTCCCTTTCAGTCTGCTGCATCGTCTGTGCCTCTGCATCATACAGGAACCTTCCAAGACCTGTGAAGCATCAAGGACAACCAAAGTAATCTCCCTTGGAGTGAAGGAGTCATTCCCTTGCATTCGCAGGCACCGCAATGAAGACGAGCGGTCTGCAGATCCCGAGCTCCTCTGGACTCCGTGGGCTCTGCAACACAGGTGGCGGTTTTCCTCAGCACCCGAGGCCTGTCCTACCCTCTTACCAAGTTTGAGGCCAGTAGTCCTTGTGGGGGTTACAATAACCAAACCCCTGGGTACGCGTCCCCTTTGCAGTTGCAAAGGCTTGTTGACATCTTTGCAAAAAGATCTTCGGGCTCCGAGTAGCCCCCACCACGAGCACCTCCAGTGACCAGAATCTTTGGGAACATCGCATTGTGTGCATCGTGGCCAACATCTTTTGGTGAGCTGCTTGAGGTCCTCTCGCGACTCCTGTGCCTTTGGCCTGTGGGTCCATTTGAGGGTCACCTTTGTTTTTCTTGGGCTCCCCTGATTGCTTGGGGCCTGCCCTGACTCCCCTGCTTGTGGTGAGACTCCTGAACCTTGATGGTCCCAACCGTGCACCTTCTTGACTTCCTGAAACCTGACTTCCTGCATGGGTTGCATTTGCCAAGGCTTGTTTTTGCTCCCCCCACAGACATCAACCCCTCCATGGGGCAGCTTGTATCCAGGTCCTGGTCGTCCTCAGCATCGCCTTGTCCTCACAGCTGCAGAGTCAAGGTCACCGTCATCTTTCCTGAAGCACCCGATATCGGAGGTCATTCGTCTTCCAGGGCTCCTGGTCACTCCCGAGGGACATAGACTCTGTCCCCTCTACTTTCAGGTACTCCACTTCAAGAATCCATGTTTAGATTCCTCTGGACACTTTCTCCTCTTCCAGCAGCGGCACTTTCCTGAAGTCCTCCATTGGGTTCGACGGCGGTTTCCGATGCCACTTCACACCTATGCACCCAACGTCCCTGGGATAGGAAACTTGGGTACCACAGTATCCACTGGTGGGGTGGCTCTCCAACCTTCTGTTGTCCACGTGGTTTCTTTCGGGTCCACTGGGAAGTGTCCCTAATCCTTAAAATTCCAACCACGATCTACACATCGACTTGTACGGAGCACATGGTCGTGTTCTCACATTGCACATGCTCTCCGTGGGGTCCCTATCTACTTACCTTGGGTGGTTCTGTGGATCCCCAGCAATTCTACAGCCTCTCGACATTGTCTTGAGTCGAGTCGTGGTTCTTATAACCCTTTCTTAGTATATGGTTTCGTTCCCTCCTGGGGCCTACTGTGTATTAGTGCTATTTACTATGATTTATTTGCTAAAGTATTGTGTGCTTTGTGTCTATCTCTGTGTAGGAGATCCTGTAACGTACTAGAGAGTGTTATATGATAAATACATATTGTTATAGATACTTTGTGTGGTTCTTTTTTATTTGATCTATACTATAAGATTGCATTCTGGTAAACAAGCTGCTTTACACACTTTCAAGACTAAGCCTAAAGGCTGCTCTCCACAGCTACCACTTGGATAGCTTTCTAAGGTTGTCTGAGACCTCTTAAACCATCATAAGGGTTGTCTGGACTGGTGCAAGGTGCCCACTTACATTTGTGGACATCATATACCAGGCCAGCTTCTCACCCCTCTACAATAGCAATATACTCCACTCATCACAACCCTCTTCAAAGATCTATGTATACGTGGAGCAAACTTGAGATCTTTGTTCCACCCAATGGGGGCGGGGGTTCTAGTTTTTCCCGATGCTATGGCCTACATTCTGGCAGCTCAACTCTGCCCAGGCCTTGACTGGATTCACAACCCCGACAATAAGCCATGGTTGCACAGGCATTCTCCCTGATCCCCTGCGGGGACTCCTGTGGCTATCAGCTGTGGTCCTGCCTCCTTTGCCACTTGCGACCATTCTCTTGTCCCACTGGCAAACCATTTGGAAAAAACAAACAAGCGATCCCGACCTACCCCTTTCCCCTTACCCGATTGAATTTCAACCCAGACATCTTCCCTGACATGTCTGACCTCGGTTTCTTTTCTCGAGACTATGGAAGACCTCCAACTCTGAGACACTTTTATGATAATGAAGACCTCCGCACCCAGGCGAGACATTTATACGGTCACTCTAGCACTACACTGGGCAGGGAAGGTCAGAGCTTGTAGAGCTATGCAAAGGGATGAATCGCCCATTGAATCCCTATTCGCAAACAATTTTTGCCATAGGAGTATCTTTTGGCTTTACCGTCATATTCCCTCTCTTATACTTACTAAAATCATCCCTATGTTACTCAATGGGAGAGGGAACTGGGTACCAAGATTCCTGAGGAAACATTGGGGCTATCTGGCAGCGGGCTTCCAGGTTATCTATTTGTCCTCGCTACAAGGAGAATGCCTAAAAATTAGTGATCCGCTGAAACCTTACCCTGTGCAGCTTCATCGGATGTTTGGGGCTCAGAGCTGAGCTGGAAGGGGTGTGGAAATAGGGATACCTTTTTCTACGTGTGATGGACCTGCCACCAGATCCAGGCATTTCGGAACAAAGTCCTTCTTAAGATACACTCTATTACAAATGTTTCTTTACCCACTGACCCATTATTGATCCTTCTAGGGGACCCAGGAGAAGATCGACTATATCCCACAACAACTCCCCAGGTGCAGTTGTTCTCTCACTTTTTCCTAGCCACCGCCTGAGCATTGCCCAGATGTGGAATTTACCCCAGGCACCATCACTCAACATGTGGTGGGGGGAAAGTGAGGGCTGTTTATGCCATGGAAAAACTTTCTGCTATTGTCCGAGACAGGGTCTCAGAATTCTATGCAATTTGGCACCCCATCACTGCCTACATGAAAAGACCACAGACCACTGGGGGAATACAGCAGGCAATGTCCAAAACTCTTAGAGCATCAGGGATCTGTGATATGGTTTCCTCCGAAGTGGGGAGCGAGTACCCGCACGATAAGCCAGCGGACTAATCGATTACATGTGTCTGCACACCCTTGAGAGTTGGCAGCAGGGGCGATATATGGATGGACTTGGGAGCCATCTGCGGGGCTCGCTATATGAGCAGAATGGGCTAGGTGCTCCCATGATGTCAACTGTGATGGCTATATCTATATGGATATGTAAATGCCACATTGTGTGTTTTCTATTTCTAAAATCAAAACAAAGTTGTGAAAAAATTAATATGTGCTTTAAATTGGGATTAAGGAAGGCATTTCAGTCCTGGCGTGCTGTTTTCTCTTACCATTTGTTATCACTCCTTTGATCTCAATATGGGTGATTAGTTTGTGCGTGTAATCAGAGATCTTTCACTGGAGATCTGGTCGGTTATGTAATCCTTCAGATGTTTACTCTGGTGTTGTGTTAAGGTAATTTCTGTACTCAACCCATAATCATATGATACCCTGTTCCCGCTACTGCCTCTCCTAGTGGCTACTGAGTTCACAAACTCCCAAATTTAGTTTGATTTTCTGGGTCCAATAATCAGCAGACCAACTGCCTTTGATCTTCATTGTACTTCCATCTTTTCTTCCCACAAGATTTTTCGATAAGTCCTTCTTTTGTCCCTGACATGAAGAGACACAAGACTCTCTGATTTCTCTTTTTTTCTGATTTTTTTGTGTACTCCTGAGAACTGATTTACATCTTTTGACGTTGTGTGTGCCATAATTTGTTGTTGAAATCTCTCCTCCTAATTTATCTTTGAGTTGATAATATGTTGTCACTGTTATTCCTGGCCATCTTGAAATCATGCATTTTTCTTTGTTAAATTGATCATAGAGCTCTGTTTCAGCAGCAACATCTTGCCATTTATTTTTTAAAACATTTCCAAGCAGACTTTGTTCCTTTTTAGGCATTTTATGAGTAAGTATGATTTTGAGCTGTCTGAATTTCCAATCATCTTTAAACAGTCATCTATTATACACTCAGTGATAGAGGATCACATTCACAATGCTGGATGATGAAGAAATGTTTCCAGGCTGTGCAGACTGACTAGACGGTGAAGCTACAGTCCAATGCTGAGAATCCCCCATATGTGTGAGGAAAGTTCAGGTTTGTTTTTTTGTGTTTTTGAACGTCTTGCAGATGTATTAACTTATGTATTTCTGTTTTGTTTGGATTTATAATCTGCAGGTGGTCTATGACTGAACCCAAGTTGCTAAAGCGATATAATCTCATAGTTTATCTGATTGCAGATGATCACTTCTAAAGTTTCACGAAAGTTTTCCATCCTGCCTTTTCAGTTACCCCTACACATGTTTAAATATACATAGGTGCTAAGAATTGTGTTTCTCCTTCTGCCTAATTGACGCTGATTAAGTGTTATTGCTTGAGCAAACAAGTTTTGTAGGTGTATCAGAGTAGTTGTTGGATTCAGTGCTTCAGATACACATATAGCTAGACCTTCTGATGGCCTTTCAAAATTATTGAGTTTGGTTACCAGGTTTCCAGCAGCCAGATGCTGTCTTAAGTTTTTTAAAAGTCTTGGGCAGCATCCTGATTTAGAGTTTGTCTGAAGCCGGCCATATTGTGTGATATGAGTATCATTTGTCTATTGAACAGCATTTTCTTCAAAAGATTGGTTTGAGTTGTGTTAGGAACTGGTTATATTATTAGTGCCTGAGGTCTGGCCAATCAGCCCCAGACTGTCTCTTTTCCCATACTTGTTATTGCAGTAATGGAGCAATTCCTGTGTGTATTCACCCTAATGGGCATACAAATGTGATTATTCACATTTAGTGGGTTGTTCATGGTCCAGTTGATACCTAATAGGATGCCCATTGGGGTACATTTCAAGAGATCGCACTGCTTGGGCTTAGTCAACATGAAAGGGTATTGCTTTGGCTGCCTGTTTATGATAGCAGTACCCCACTGTGGAAATGAGGCTTTATTGTTGAGAAACTGCTGGACCAGGGATTTTATTCTAAAGGTCTGATTTATTGCCTCTCGTAAATTGGGCGTAAAATAGTCCCACAGCAGGTTTGAGGGACGTGGGCATAAAACAAACCAAAAAAAAAATAATATTAATATATATATTACCTACTGGCGGTCACCAGTAGGTAGTTTTAGTTAGGACCTTGTTTCTGTTCACAAAGCGTTTTTTCTTTTGCCAATATCTTTGGCACCGTTTGACAAATCTTCACAAAATTTTAAAAACGA
The DNA here is from genome assembly GCF_964204655.1 of Triturus cristatus. NCBI lineage: Eukaryota > Metazoa > Chordata > Amphibia > Caudata > Salamandridae > Triturus > Triturus cristatus. The sequence continues at coordinate 846,777,684 of NC_140592.1, forward strand.
ATGCCCTGCTCAGGTCAGCTCTTGTCGTGAAAGTTTTGGGGTGATTCGTCCCAAAATGTGTTTTCTCCATGTTAATTTCCATAGGAAACTTTGGTCGCGGCTACAGCCTGAACTGCTGAACGAAATTACACCAAATTTGGCAGAGAGGTAGCTCTTGATCCAGGGTGCAATCTTTGCTTTAAATGATATAAAGCCATTCAGTAGTTTCAGTGAAATACATACATAAGAAAATATTAGGATCCGCAAACCCTCCCGAGCACGAGCTTGATTCTGATTGGCAGCAAACACTTCAAACCAGGAAGTGTTGGCAGCCATCTTGTGACTCGGCTCAACCGTGTCACATGACAAAAGGGCCAAAAAAAGCTTTTTTTTTTAAACCGGGCAGATTCACGTACGGTACGCGAATCCCGTGGAAAAAAAACCTACGCCCGGGCTCCCATGCTTCATTTGTTTTAAGCCCCTGGGTGGGCCAGGTACCATGGGCAAAACGCAAAAAACATAATTATGTAACCTCTCGAGGGCTTCATTAATAATGTGTGGGGGGGCACGCTACCCCCTGCAGCCCCTGGGACTGCCACCTCCCTGGGGCTTCAATTTATTTAGGGTGGGGGACTTCACGGACCCCCCAAACCCCAGGGACCACCACTTCCCTGGGGCTACATGTTTTGAATGTGTGGGCCGCATGGCCCCCCTGCAACCCTGGGGACTGCCACCTCCCTGGGGTTACCTTTAAAATCTAAGTGTGGGGGGCTCGAGTCCCCCCACACTGCCCCGGGGACCACCACCTCCGCGGGGCAGACTGTATGCAAATATGGGGGCCCGTTGGGGACCCATGGCCCTGGGGACCACCACCTCCCTGGGGCTTTACATCTGTTGGCAGGGGGGCCGGGTGGCCCCCCTCCTGGAGCCCTCAATGGCCCTGGGGACTGCCACCCCAGGGCCGGCTCCAGCAATGTCCCGGGGTGCCCACCCCCGGGACATTGCAGTTTGCTATGGCAAGGCGGGAGCATGTTAGCAGCTCCCCTTGTCCAAAAGCACAGCCGGCTCCCGCAGGAGGCGGAGAGCTGGCTGGGACCGCAGGGGCATTAGGGCTCCAGGGTCCCCAACAAGGACGCCATGCCCCAAACATGGGCTGGTAGGGGGGCCATGCGGTCTCCTCCCTCAAATTTTTTTTTTTAAGAGGCAAACCCCTGGGGCATGGGGTTACCTGGGGCAGAAAATGGCCTCAGGAGGGGGGCTACACAGCCCCCCTCCAAAATGTTTTTTTTAAAAAGGCAGGCCAGGCCCTGGGGGATAGGATCCCTGGAACCAAAAGTGGCCCAGGGAAGAGGATCCATGTGGCCCCCCTCCCATGAAATAAAAAAAGGCAAAGCCCCGGGGGATGGGGTTCTCTGGGCCGAAAATTGCCTCAGGAGGGGGGCTGTGTGGCCCCCTTCTGGTTCTTTAAATTTGTTTAATTAAAAAACGGCTCAGGCCCTGGGGGATGGGGTCCCCAGGGCCCAAAAAGTATTAAGGTAAGGGGGGCCACACAGCCCCCTTCCACAAAGAAGGCAAAAGAGAAAAGCCTGCATCTCGCTGTTGGCTCCGCCCCCTACCTGCATCACTATGCAAACGCGCCTCCTGGCGCGTTCTGGGTTAGGGGATTAAGTCCCCTTGAATCCTAAGGGTCCTTAGGGGGCAACTAGGCCACCAGGTACCTTCAGTAAGCTCCACAGAGTGAGATTGCTGAGAGGTGGTCCGAGGCCATGCCCCTTTTTACACCACTATGCAAACGCACCTCGTGGCGCACTTCTGATGGGGCAATGAGGTTCTCTTGTGTCCTGAGGACCTCAGGACCAAAGTAGAATCCATCCCCTAAGCAGCAGTGCGCCAGGAGGCGTGTTTGCAGAATGCTGTAAAAAGTGTGTGTGGCTTCTGACCACTCTCAGCAATCCAGCTGTGTGGGGCTTACTAGAGATAACAGGAGGGCTAGTTGGCCCCCAGGGACCTTCAGGAGGCAAGGGGACTTCATCCCCCAACCAAGAGCGCGCCAGGAAGAGCATTTACAAAGTGGTAGACAAAGGGGGCTTGGCCTGTGTCCACCTCTCAGTAATCCCACTGTGTGGGGCTTATTGGAGTCTTCTTTCTGCAGTTCTCTTGCCTCTTTCTGCACCTCTATTGCTTCCTTCTGCACTTCAGTTGCCTCTTTCTACACCTCTGTTGGTTCTTTCTGCACTGCTCTTGCTTCTTTCTGCACCTCTCTTGCAAATTTGTGCACCCCTCTTGCCTCTTTCTGCCCCATCTTCAATCTTTCTGCACCTCTCTTGCCTCTGTCTGCACCCCTGTTCTCTCTTTCTGCGCCTGTTTTTCCTGTTTCTGCAACTCCCTTGCCTCTTTCTGCAGTTCTCATGACTATTTCTGCACCTCCATTGGTTCTTTTTCTGCATCTCTCATGCTTCTTTCTACACCCCTCTTGCCTCTTTCTGCACCCCTCTTTCCTGTTTTTGCATCTCTCTTTCCTGTTTCTGCAGCTATCTTGCCTCTTTCTGCACCTCTCTTACCTGTTTCTGCACGTCACTTGCCTCTTTCTGTACCTCTCTTGACTCTTTCTGCACTTCCCTTGCCTCTTTCTGCACCCCTCTTGCCTCTTTCTGTACCTCTCTTGCCTCTTTCTGCACCTCTCTTGCCTCTTTCTACACTTCTCTTGCCTCTTTCTGCAACCCTCTTGCCTGTTTCTGCATGTCACTTGCCTCTTTTTGCACCTCTCCTGCCTCTTTCTGCACTTCTCTTGCCTCTTTCTGCACCTCACTTGCCTCTTTCTGCACATCTCATGTCTGTTTCTGCACTTCTCTTGACTCCACATCACTTGCCTCTTTCTGCACTTCTCTTGCTTTTTTCTGCACTGTTTTGTTTCTTTCTGCAACTGTGTTGTCTCTTTCATCACTTCTCTTGTTTCTTTCTACACCTCTGTTGCTTCTTTCTGCACTTCTCTCGCCTGTTTCTGCACCTGTCTTGCCTCTTTCTGCACCACTGTTGCCTCTTTCATCACTTCTCTTGTTTCTTTCTACACCTCTGTTGCTTCTTTCTGCACTTCTCTCGCCTGTTTCTGCACCTGTCTTGCCTCTTTCTGCACCACTGTTGCCTCTTTCTGCACATGACTTGCTTCTTTCTGCTCCCATCTTGCCTCTTTCTGCACCCCTCTTCCCTGCTTCTGTACCTCTCTTGCCTCTTTCTGCACCTCTGTTCCCTCTTTCTGCACCTCTCCTGTCTGTTTCTGCACCTCTGTTGCTGCTTTCTGTACCCCTCTTTCTGCACCCCTGTTGCTTCTTTCAGCACTTCTCTTGCCTCTTTCTGCACTTCTCTTGCCTGTTTCTGTACCTGTCTTGCCTTTCTTCACCACTGTTGCCCCTTTCTACACCTCACTTGCTTCTTTCTGCATCCTCCTTGCCTCTTTCTACACATCACTTGTCTCTTTCTGCACTTCTCTTGCTTTTTTCTGCACTTTTTTGTTTCTTTCTGCAACTGTGTTGTCTCTTTCATCACTTCTCTTGTTTCTTTCTACACCTCTGTTGCTTCTTTCTGCACTTCTCTTGCCTGTTTCTGCACCTGTCTTGCCTCTTTCTGCACCACTGTTGCCTCTTTCTGCACATCACTTGCTTCTTTCTGCTCCCATCTTGCCTCTTTCTTCACCCCTCTTCCCTGCTTCTGTACCTCTCTTGCCTCTTTCTGCACCTCTGCCTAGTTGGCCCCCAGGGACCTTCAGGAGGCAAGGGGACTTCATCCCCCAACCAAGAGCGCGCCAGGAAGAGCATTTACAAAGTGGTAGACAAAGGGGGCTTGGCCTGTGTCCACCTCTCAGTAATCCCACTGTGTGGGGCTTATTGGAGTCTTCTTTCTGCAGTTCTCTTGCCTCTTTCTGCACCTCTATTGCTTCCTTCTGCACTTCAGTTGCCTCTTTCTACACCTCTGTTGGTTCTTTCTGCACTGCTCTTGCTTCTTTCTGCACCTCTCTTGCAAATTTGTGCACCCCTCTTGCCTCTTTCTGCCCCATCTTCAATCTTTCTGCACCTCTCTTGCCTCTGTCTGCACCCCTGTTCTCTCTTTCTGCGCCTGTTTTTCCTGTTTCTGCAACTCCCTTGCCTCTTTCTGCAGTTCTCATGACTATTTCTGCACCTCCATTGGTTCTTTTTCTGCATCTCTCATGCTTCTTTCTACACCCCTCTTGCCTCTTTCTGCACCCCTCTTTCCTGTTTTTGCATCTCTCTTTCCTGTTTCTGCAGCTATCTTGCCTCTTTCTGCACCTCTCTTACCTGTTTCTGCACGTCACTTGCCTCTTTCTGTACCTCTCTTGACTCTTTCTGCACTTCCCTTGCCTCTTTCTGCACCCCTCTTGCCTCTTTCTGTACCTCTCTTGCCTCTTTCTGCACCTCTCTTGCCTCTTTCTGCACTTCTCTTGCCTCTTTCTGCAACCCTCTTGCCTGTTTCTGCATGTCACTTGCCTCTTTTTGCACCTCTCCTGCCTCTTTCTGCACTTCTCTTGCCTCTTTCTGCACCTCACTTGCCTCTTTCTGCACATCTCATGTCTGTTTCTGCACTTCTCTTGACTCCACATCACTTGCCTCTTTCTGCACTTCTCTTGCTTTTTTCTGCACTTTTTTGTTTCTTTCTGCAACTGTGTTGTCTCTTTCATCACTTCTCTTGTTTCTTTCTACACCTCTGTTGCTTCTTTCTGCACTTCTCTCGCCTGTTTCTGCACCTGTCTTGCCTCTTTCTGCACCACTGTTGCCTCTTTCTGCACATCACTTGCTTCTTTCTGCTCCCATCTTGCCTCTTTCTGCACCCCTCTTCCCTGCTTCTGTACCTCTCTTGCCTCTTTCTGCACCTCTGTTCCCTCTTTCTGCACCTCTCCTGTCTGTTTCTGCACCTCTGTTGCCGCTTTCTGTACCCCTCTTTCTGCACCCCTGTTGCTTCTTTCAGCACTTCTCTTGCCTCTTTCTGCACTTCTCTTGCCTGTTTCTGTACCTGTCTTGCCTTTCTTCACCACTGTTGCCCCTTTCTACACCTCACTTGCTTCTTTCTGCATCCTCCTTGCCTCTTTCTACACATCACTTGCCTCTTTCTGCACTTCTCTTGCTTTTTTCTGCACTTTTTTGTTTCTTTCTGCAACTGTGTTGTCTCTTTCATCACTTCTCTTGTTTCTTTCTACACCTCTGTTGCTTCTTTCTGCACTTCTCTTGCCTGTTTCTGCACCTGTCTTGCCTCTTTCTGCACCACTGTTGCCTCTTTCTGCACATCACTTGCTTCTTTCTGCTCCCATCTTGCCTCTTTCTGCATCCCTCTTCCCTGCTTCTGTACCTCTCTTGCCTCTTTCTGCACCTCTGCCTAGTTGGCCCCCAGGGACCTTCAGGAGGCAAGGGGACTTCATCCCCCAACCAAGAGCGCGCCAGGAAGAGCATTTACAAAGTGGTAGACAAAGGGGGCTTGGCCTGTGTCCACCTCTCAGTAATCCCACTGTGTGGGGCTTATTGGAGTCTTCTTTCTGCAGTTCTCTTGCCTCTTTCTGCACCTCTATTGCTTCCTTCTGCACTTCAGTTGCCTCTTTCTACACCTCTGTTGGTTCTTTCTGCACTGCTCTTGCTTCTTTCTGCACCTCTCTTGCAAATTTGTGCACCCCTCTTGCCTCTTTCTGCCCCATCTTCAATCTTTCTGCACCTCTCTTGCCTCTGTCTGCACCCCTGTTCTCTCTTTCTGCGCCTGTTTTTCCTGTTTCTGCAACTCCCTTGCCTCTTTCTGCAGTTCTCATGACTATTTCTGCACCTCCATTGGTTCTTTTTCTGCATCTCTCATGCTTCTTTCTACACCCCTCTTGCCTCTTTCTGCACCCCTCTTTCCTGTTTTTGCATCTCTCTTTCCTGTTTCTGCAGCTATCTTGCCTCTTTCTGCACCTCTCTTACCTGTTTCTGCACGTCACTTGCCTCTTTCTGTACCTCTCTTGACTCTTTCTGCACTTCCCTTGCCTCTTTCTGCACCCCTCATGTCTGTTTCTGTACCTCTCTTGCCTCTTTCTGCACCTCTCTTGCCTCTTTCTGCACTTCTCTTGCCTCTTTCTGCAACCCTCTTGCCTGTTTCTGCATGTCACTTGCCTCTTTTTGCACCTCTCCTGCCTCTTTCTGCACTTCTCTTGCCTCTTTCTGCACCTCACTTGCCTCTTTCTGCACATCTCATGTCTGTTTCTGCACTTCTCTTGACTCCACATCACTTGCCTCTTTCTGCACTTCTCTTGCTTTTTTCTTCACTTTTTGTTTCTTTCTGCAACTGTGTTGTCTCTTTCATCACTTCTCTTGTTTCTTTCTACACCTCTGTTGCTTCTTTCTGCACTTCTCTCGCCTGTTTCTGCACCTGTCTTGCCTCTTTCTACACCACTGTTGCCTCTTTCTGCACATCACTTGCTTCTTTCTGCTCCCATCTTGCCTCTTTCTGCACCCCTCTTCCCTGCTTCTGTACCTCTCTTGCCTCTTTCTGTACCTCTGTTCCCTCTTTCTGCACCTCTCCTGTCTGTTTCTGCACCTCTGTTGCCGCTTTCTGTACCCCTCTTTCTGCACCCATGTTGCTTCTTTCAGCACTTCTCTTGCCTCTTTCTGCACTTCTCTTGCCTGTTTCTGTACCTGTCTTGCCTTTCTTCACCACTGTTGCCCCTTTATACACCTCACTTGCTTCTTTCTGCATCCTCCTTGCCTCTTTCTACACATCACTTGCCTCTTTCTGCACTTCTCTTGCTTTTTTCTGCACTTTTTTGTTTCTTTCTGCAACTGTGTTGTCTCTTTCATCACTTCTCTTGTTTCTTTCTACACCTCTGTTGCTTCTTTCTGCACTTCTCTTGCCTGTTTCTGCACCTGTCTTGCCTCTTTCTGCACCACTGTTGCCTCTTTCTGCACATCACTTGCTTCTTTCTGCTCCCATCTTGCCTGTTTCTGCACCCCTCTTGCCTGTTTCTGCAACTCTCTTCTCTCTTTCTGCACCTGTGTTGCTTCTTTCTGTACCCTCTTGCCTGTTTCTGCACCTCTCTTGCCTCTTTCTGCACCTCTCGTGCCTCTTTCTTCACTTCTCTTGCCTCTTTCTGCACTCCTTTTGCCTGTTTCTGCATGTCACTTGCCTCTTTCTGTACCTCTCATGCCTCTTTCTGCACCTCACTTGGTGTTTCTGCACTTATCTTGCTTTTTCTGCTCTTTTTCATTTCTTTCTGCAACTCTGTTGTCTCTTTAATCTCATCTCTTGCTTCTTTCTACACCTCTGTTGCTTCTTTCAGCACTTCTCTTGCCTCTTTCTGCACTTCTCTTGCCTGTTTCTGCACCTGTCTTGCCTCTTTCTGCAAGACTGTTGCCCCTTTCTGCACATCACTTGCTTCTTTCTGCTCCCATCTTGCCTCTCTCTGCACCCATCTTCCCTCCTTCTGTACCTCTTGATGGAGAATAGGATCTACTTCACATGTTTACCCCCACTTTTTGCTGGCGTTTCACTGTTTTTTTTTACTTTAGTCTGGCTGGGACCCTGCTATTCAGGGCCCCAGCCTAGCTGCTTCCTCTCTAAAATGATTCCATGTACTTTAGGTACAGTTCAGATTGGATCCGAGGTGCCCTTATAAGTCCCTAGTATATGGCATACTATGTACCCAGGGCATAGGTACCCCAGAGGCCTACCAGGGGCTGAAGCATGTATTATGCCACCCCTGGAAAGCCACCCCAAATGACACCACAGGTCTGCTACTGCAACCTGGGTAAGGTGGTGCATGCACCCCTTACTGAGATATAGATTCACTACACCTCACCATATACTGCCCATACAAACCTATCAGTCACCCCTATGGCAGGCCTTTTCAATCCTGAAGGCAGGGTGCTTGGTTATATGTGAGGGGGTGCCCAGGCATGAGCAGAGCCCCTCTGCAGCCTTCTGAATCTCTTCTCCGGGGTTGTCATTAGTGCAGCCTGACCATATACTCTTAGGTGCATTAGAACCACACGGTAAATGCTAACTTTGGACTGGCTGCACGGAAACATGTCGTGTTTGGTGTCAAACACCTTGGAATCATACCCCCACACCAGTGACTGGTGTGGGAGTATGATCCCACCCTTCTAAAGGGAGAGACATGGCAGCACTTGTAAACCCGGTAGAAACGTAATATAGCCCTGGCATCACAAAATGGATGCTGCAGCCACAGACACAAGTCTGGCCTCCTACTGCTGACCGAAACTCCGGCAGGGGAGGCCTGGACAATAGGTTTCCTGTCACAGGGAGGTGTAAACACCTCCCAGACAGGATTATGTGTATTGGGGCTGGTTGGGAGCACTCTCTGAGTGCTTTGAAGTCCTGCACTGTGGCCACATTTGGTGTCCCTGTGCATAGTACAGCTCAGACCGGTTCAGGGGGCTTCTTGCCCCTGCTCTGGTATGAAACTGGACAAAGGAAATGGGTGTAGCCACCCTCTTTCCAAACCCTTCCCATAGGTGGGTCCCCAGAGCTAGTATAACCCCTTCCTTAGGTATAAGTAAGGAACCTCTGTAACCAGAACTTTAGATTAACCTGGACGAAACTCTGAAGCCGAATCCTGGACCTTCGACGCTCTACTCAAGACCAGAGGACTGAAGAAATCTCCCTTGGGGTCAAGTAGTGACTTCCCTGCTTGGCAGGCACCAACGAAGCAATTTGCCGGTCTGCATTTCCGAAGCTCCCGCCGGACTCTGAAGTATTTGCAGCCCAGGAAGAGGATTTCCAGACATCTCAGAGGCCGACCCGAGTCCACAGCAAAGCTGAGACCCGCAGCCCTCGTGAGTGGCGTGGAACCGGAACTCTTGGTCACCGTGCATTTCTGCAAGTGCATTGACTTCTCGATGTCTCCTGAAGTCGTGCTTGGGCTGACTTGTAGCCCCCACCTGAGCACTAAATCCACCGAAGATTGTCGGCCTGGTCATTCCGAGTGACCCGTGGGACGCCATTTTGTGGTTCTTCTCGAGGTCCCTTCGCGATCCCTGGTCTGTTGACTGGTGGGTCCCTGAGGGGGTAACTTTGAATTTCCTTGGGCTTCCCTGGTTGCTCCAGACGTGCCCCGACTCCCTACCAAGTGGTGAGTCACACAGACCTTGCTGGTCTGCACCAAAGCATCTTTCTCGTTTCTGCGTGGGTTGTTGTAGCCAAGGCTTGTTGTGTCCAATTCGGGCACCGACACTGCAGCACTCTACATCCTTCGTGGGACAGCTCGAATCCAGCTCCTGGTTGTCCTCGACGCCTCCTGGTCCTCGTGGCTGAAGAGTCAAGCTCCACCTCTTTCACCTGAAATCACCCGACATCGGTGGGCATCTGTCCATCGCCTTCCTGGTCACTGGCTAGTGACCCAGACTCTGTCCCCTCTTCTTTCAGGTTCTTCTCATCTTCGATCCAGCTTGGATCTCTTCGGACACTTCGCATCTTCATTGCAGCAGCACTTCTTCGCCAGCTCCCATTGAAATCGACGTCGCGACCCGACACCAAAAGACACCTATGCACCCGGCTTCCCTGGGTGAGGTAACATGAGTACTTCGGTGCTCCCGTGGGTGTTAGCCCTAGAACTTCCTAAGTCCAAAAGGGTTTGGTCCTGACTCATTTCTAAGTGTCCCTAATCTTTAAAAATCTAACCGCAACTTTCCCATAGAAGCTAACGGGAGCTCGTGGCTGTGTTCACATACTACACACGGCCCCAGTGGGTCCCCTGTGTCACTACCTTGGGTGGTTCCTTGGGGTCCCAGCGATTCTACAGGCTCTAGGCCTTGTGTCTAGTTAAGTCGTGGTTCTTATACCACTATTTTAGTATATGGTTTGGCTCGCCCCTAGGGCATGATGTGTATTTGTGCTATTTTACTGTGAATATTGAAGTGTAACTTATGTGTTTTGACCTCTAGTCTCATAAAGAGACTAGGAGGGTGTGTTTAGTAATACATACATATATTTTATATATATACCTGGTGTGGATATCTTTCATTTAGTAACTCAAGAGATTATAGACTGGTAAAACAAGCTGCTTTACATTCCTCCAAGACTTAGCCTGAAGGCTGCTCTCCATAGCTACCACTAGAATAGCTTTCAATAAACGTTGTCTTTAACCTATAACCAAAAAGGGGTTATTTGGACTGATACAAGGTGCCCACTATAACTAGTGGACAGCATATATCAGGCAAACTTCTCACACATCTCTTGCCTCTTTCTGCACCTTTGGTTCCTCTTTTTGCACCTCTTCTGCCTGTTTCTGCAGCTCTGTTGCTTCTTTCAGCACTTCTCTTGCCTGTTTCTGTATCTGTCTTGCCTTTCTTCACTACTGTTGCCTCTTTCTGCACCTCACTTGCTTCTTTCTGCATCCTCCTTGCCTCTTTCTGCACCCTTCTTCCCTCTTTCTGCACTTTTCTTGCCTGTTTCTGCACCCCTCTTGCCTGTTTCTGCAACTCTCTTCCCTATTTCTGCACCTGTGTTGCTTTTTTCTGTACTTTTCTTGCCTGCTTCTGCTCCCCTTTGCCTGTTTCTGCACCTCACTTGCGTCTTTCTGCACCCCTCTTGCCTCTTTCTGCACTTCTCTTGCCTCTTTCTGCACCTCACTTGCCTCTTTCTGCACCTCACTTGCCTCTTTTGGCACTTCCCTTCCTTTTTGTCCTGCACCTCTCTTGTCTCTTTCATCACTTCTCTTGCTTCTTTGTACACCTCTGTTGCTTCTTTCTGCACTTGGCTTGCCTCTTTCTGCACCACTGTTGCCTTTTTCTGCACCTCGCTTGCTTCTTTCTGTACCCCTCTTGCCTTCTTCTGCACCCCTCGTCCCTCTTTTTGTACCTCTCTTGCCTCTTTCTGCACCACTGTTCTCTCTTTCTGCACCTGTGTTGCCTGTTTTTGCACCTCTGTTGCCTCTTTGTGTACCTCCAATGCCTCTTTCTGCACCTCTCTTGCCTGTTTCTGCAACTTTCCTACCTCTTTCTGCAGTTCTTCTGCCTCTTTCTGCACCTCTTTTGCTTCTTTCTGCACTTTTCTTGCCTCTTTCTGCACCCCTCGTGCCTGTTTCTGTACCTCACTTGCTTCTTTCTGCACCTCTCTTGCCTCTTTCTGCTCTTCTCTTGCCTCTTTCTGTACCTCACTTGCCTCTTTCTGCACTTCTCTTGCTTTTTTCTGCACCTCTCTTGTTTCTTTCTGCAACTCTTTTGTCTCTTTCATCACTTCTCTTGCTTCTTTCTACACCTCTGTTGCTTCGTTCATCACTTCTCCTGCCTCTTGTTGCACTTCTCTTGCCTGTTTCTGCACCTGTCTTGCCTCTTTCTGCACCACTGTTGGCTTTTTCTGCACCTCACTTGCTTCTTTCTGCACGCCTCTTGCCTCTTTCTGCACCCCTCTTTCCTCTTTGTGCACCTCTGTTGCCTCTTTCTGCACTTCTCTTGCCTCTTTCTGCACCCTTCTTGCCTCTTTGTGTACCTCCAATGCCTCTTTCTGCACCTCTCTTGCCTGTTTCTGCAACTTTCCTACCTCTTTCTGCAGTTCTTCTGCCTCTTTCTGTACCTCTTTTGCTTCTTTCTGCACTTTTCTTGCCTCTTTCTGCACCCCTCGTGCCTGTTTCTGTACCTCACTTGCTTCTTTCTGCACCTCTCTTGCCTCTTTCTGCTCTTCTCTTGCCTCTTTCTGCACCTCACTTGCCTCTTTCTGCACTTCTCTTGCTTTTTTCTGCACCTCTCTTGTTTCTTTCTGCAACTCTTTTGTCTCTTTCATCACTTCTCTTGCTTCTTTCTACACCTCTGTTGCTTTGTTCATCACTTCTCCTGCCTCTTGTTGCACTTCTCTTGCCTGTTTCTGCACCTGTCTTGCCTCTTTCTGCACCACTGTTGGCTTTTTCTGCACCTCGCTTGCTTCTTTCTGCACCCCTCTTGCCTCTTTCTGCACCCCTCTTTCCTCTTTGTGTACCTCTCTTGCCTCTTTCTGCACGCCTGTTCTCTCTTTCTGCACCTGTTTTGCCGGATTCTGCACCTCTCCTGCCTGTTTCTGCACCTCTGTTGTCTCTTTCTGCACTTCTCTTGCCTCTTTCTGCACCCCTCTTCCCTCTTTCTGCACCTCTGTTTCTTCTTTCAGCACTTCCTCTTGCTTCTTTCTGCACCTCTCTTGCTTCTTTCTGCACCCTCTTGCCTCTTTTTGCACCCTTGTTCCCTCTTTCTGCACCTATCTTGCCTCTTTTTGCACCCCTCTTGCTCTTTCTGCACTCCTATTTCTTCTTTCTGTGTCCTTCTTCCCTCTTTCTGCACCTCTTTTGCTTCTTTCAGCACTTCTCTTGCTTCTTTCTGCACCTCTGTAGCTTCTTTCATCACTTCTCTTGCCTCTCTTTGCACTTCTCTTGCCTGTTTCTGCACCTGTCTTGCCTCTTTCTTCACCACTGTTGCCTTTTTCTGCACCTCGCTTGCTTCTTTCTGCACCTCTCTTGCCTCTTTCTGCACCCCTCTTTCCTCTTTGTGTACCTCGCTTGCCTCTTTCCGCACCCCTGTTGTCTTTTTCTGTACCTGTTTTTCCCTGTTTCTGCACTTCTCTTGCTTCTGTCTGCACTTCCCTTGCCTCTTTCTGCACCCCTATTCCCTCTCTCTGCACCTCTGTTGCCTCTTTCAGCACTTCTCTTGCTTCTTTCTGCACCTCTCTTGCTTCCTCCTGCACCCTTCTCACCTCTTTTTGCACCTCTCCTGCCTCTTTCTGCACCCCTCTTGCCTCTTTCTGCAGTTCTCTTGCAACTTTTTGTGCACCTTTCTTCCTCTTTCTGCACATGTTCTACCTATGTAGGCATAGATAGAAATTAGCATTTAAAAAAACCTTAGAAATTCACTGAAAAACCACAGGTTTCAGGGACGTTATAGTTAGGGATTAGCATTTAAAAACCTTAGACATTCACTGAATAAACCAGAGATTTCAGGGACGTTATAGTTAGGGATTAGCATTTAAAAAACCTTAGAAATTCATTGAAAAAACTACAGGTTTCAGGGACATTATAGTTAGGCTGTCATTTCACTGGTAGAAAAACAGAGAAATTCAGCTGTTATAGTTAGCTGAGCTAACTATAACTCACCCCCCGCAATTCCCTGCTGATGACATCACATATTACATCACTCTTGACATGGTCAGTGACATCCCTGATGACATCTCAAATGACATCACTGATGACAACGCTGATGATATCAGCCACTTAATATCTGATGTACCTCCTCACACCCTAATATAACCCTTGATACACCCACTCTAAAATATAGACTAACATTCTCGAAACCATAGACACACCAATACCAGTTAGGACATACCCGCTCACTGATTCATAGGTCTGCACACACATCCACTCACTAACCCATACAGTCACTCATACACACAGTCACTCATCAATACAGCCACTGATATATGCACTCATACACCCATACAGACACTCACCAATAGAGTTACTCAAACACCTAGTCAGTCACCTAAAGAATCAATCACACTGCCATTTACTCACCTATACAGTTATAAACACACACCACCTCACTTATTCATACAGATAAAAAAATAGTAACACATACTTACTCTCTTTTACAATCACTGACACAAGCACACACTCATCCATACAGCCACTCGCACAATCACTCACTCTCACATATAGTCTCTTATATACTCCAACACTCACATATACTACCTTTCACATATGTAGTTACTTACACCACTGAGACATCCAGTCAGTTTCCAACATAGCCATACGCACACTCACTCACCAATAAACCACCTTGCAGTTGCACTCATGAACCCATACACACAGTAAATCACCCACTCACACATCCATGCAGGGAGCCCCCCTCCCCACCCATCCCACAGACAGGCACCCATACAGATCCTCAGACAACCAATTATTAACCCATATAGACACTCATGTAGCTACTCACCAATTCATACAGTCACTTACACACCAACTGACAGACTGATACAGACATTCACACAGTTTAGTCATCCACCCATGCATTCACTGAGACACGTTTAATCACTCACTTCTACAGTCAGTCACACACCTACTAAATCATCCATTCATAAACTCATACACCCATTCTTCAATACACCTTGGCGTATATAAATATATATATATATATATATATATATATATATATATATATATATATATATATATATATATATATATATATATATATATATATATATATATATATATATATATATATATATATATATATATATATATATATATAACTATATTGCCGACTCCAACTTCCACATGGGCGATGGAAAGAAAGCACAAACTCCTCTTTTTTGTATGGCGAGATTCTTTATTGCTCACATTGTAGTCATAACGCGTTTCGACTGACACAGCAGCCTTGATCACATAGGGAAATGCGTTTGCCATTCTTTTTTAAATACCACCTCCTAGTGTCACATGATCCCTATAAACATATAAACATAGAAGACATACTATGAGTTTACACCATCTAATGTGCAAAATAAGGCTAACCTTGTTACATTAGATATCACTTAATGTAGTAATTAAAAGCTGTCAATTCTAAAATTGAATAAATAGAATATTATGACCAATAAATAATAAATAAGAGATATAAATCACATTATGTATTAAGAGAAATTTCTAAAACGGCGTAAATGCACAGTTTTACAGTATATCTATTGGCGTAGAAACATATTAAATGGATAACATGAATCAAGCACTGCATGAAAAGCGCGATGTACTGAATTGGCATATGTGTTGTCAGAGAGTTAAACTTGCTACTAAAATATAATAAGATCATAACAATTGTGTATATGGTCTTGGGAAATGAACCATTGATATACCAGTATTCAAATGTACGTATATATACTAAATAATTAGCATTAATGCAATGTCATTGTATGGTAGACATTACTACACATAACTGGTTCTATATCCCAGATGCAAGATAATACTCAGAACAACATAAATAAGGAAAACACAGCAGAGCTATGTTTCATACAAATACTGCCGATTGAATCACGCCAAGTAGTATATAAAGTATTTTTGTACTGTGGAGCTCTAATTGTTAAATATATATCTCTAAGTTACTATAACATTATATTCATTTCAAGTTAATTAATTGCAGCCCCATATGTTGTGCAAATAACACAACTAGAGAGACCTACTCTCAAGTCTAAAGTGCAAATGATGTACTAAATAAATACCAGTGTTATAAAAGATAATATTAAAAATAATATATATCTAAAAAGCACTTCTAAAAAAATACACTTCTAATTAAGTTTCATTTTTATGGGATTTTTTTGATAAAAAAGAATTTTATATAAAAACAATCTGTGTGATCATAAGATGGTAATTGAACAGGGTGATGCAAAAAGACTAAAGCCTACTCATTCAAAAACTACCAACTAAAATTGATATGTAACTTAATAGTTTGTCTGGTTATAATGATAGCATATATTGTACCAAATAACAATGGGAAAATAGTCTCCAGAACTTTTACCGGTAATAATAAAGATCTTCTGTAGTATTAAGTCCATTGGGGGCCTTGCTATCAAATTCCATAATCAAATGTGTTTCAAGTTTCCTAGGCATGAGTTCTCTGTTTCCATCTCGTGGAGGTACCAGGATGGCTGCTACTACATAGTATTTGAGACAACTGAGATTATTGTGGTGTATTGCCTTAAAATGACGTGAATATATAATTCTTAAACTTTTTAAAAACACTCAGTCACTGGATGATGTCATCAGTGATGTCATTTGAGATGTCATCAGTGATGTCACTGACCATGTCATGAGTGATGTAATATGTGATGTATTCAGCAGTGCATTGCGGGCCGCGAGTTATAGTTCGCTCAGCTAACTATAACGCCGAATTTCTCTGTTTTTGTATGAGTGAAATGTCAGCCAAACTATAACGTCCATGAAAACTGTGGGTTTTTCAATGAATCTATCTATCTATCTATCTATCTATCTATCTATCTATCTATCTATCTATCTATCTATCTATCTATCTATCTATCTATCTATCTATCTATCTATCTATCTATCTATCTGTCTGTCTGTCTGTCTGTCTGTCTGTCTGTCTGTCTGTCTGTCTGTCTGTCTGTCTGTCTGTCTGTCTGTCTGTCTGTCTGTCTGTCTGTCTGTCTGTCTATCTATCTATCTATCTATCTATCTATCTATCTATCTATCTATCTATCTATCTATCTATCTATCTATCTAGGTTGTCTCAGTGGTCCCAAAGTACAATGCCTACTTTTCAAACAGGGACACAGGAAGGCATATTTAGGAAGGTGGAGTCTACTGCAGGGGAGGATTGAAGTGTACTCTGTTTCTATCTTCTGTTTGTATGTCCCATTTAGCGTATCTTCTCTACCACTTGAGGAATACTGAGGGCAAAAGCTCAGTTCTAACAATTGGTTTGGAGCCGAGAGACTTGAACTAATGTTAGCTGTGGTATAAATCTGCATATCTAGTGCTTGACTTGCATTTGCTTATTTTTATGACTGTCAGGATTTTTTATTGTGTAATTGTCAGCTTTTCTGGGTGCTCTTTTGGAGCTTATTTTAGGCCTCTTACTAGAGGTCTTGTTTGTTTGTTTGTTTGTTTCATGGGGACCTTTTTGTTATGCATGACCATATGGTCTTTTCCATTGTTTGAACTTTGGTGACAATTAGATGTGGGTAAAGAGTGATAATGTCTGCCATTGAATATTGGAAAACATTTGTTGTTTGATAAACCTATTTTGCTTGTCTTCATATGTATTGTTTTAATATTAAGGGTTCTGTTAGACCTATTTTTATCTTGTTATCAGTCTTTACTTTTGCCTTCTGGTGAGCAGTGTACTACTTTATCTAGGTTTTTGAGGAACCGGGAGATCAGTTGTGGATGCCTGTCATCTTGGCTGCCTGTGGGAACCCTGTGTAAACAGATCTAAAATGTTCTCTGTTTTCAATAGTTATTTGTGTGTTTCTTCCTATTGTATTTGTTATGTGATTAGTTTAGGATTGAGTTTGACAGTAGGGTTTGTGTATCATTTAGGATGATATCTCATTTCAAGGCCCCTATTTTGTTGAGATTTTCCACAAGGAGGGAAAGCAGGTCGAGTAAAGTACAAAGTTTATCAAGTATTGGCGAACAAGCACAGTTGGAGTTAGTGCAGGAGATTATGAGATTCCGTGAATTATGTTATATTCTGGTGATTTTATTGTCTGTGTTTGTTATGCAGTCAGCCAAGGATTGTAACAAGTCCACCTGAACTCCAGCTTTTAATGCGTTTGTGGCAGCGAGAAGAGTTGAATTAACAGATGTTAATAAGCTATCTGTCAATGTTATGTGCTCATGCTTCATGGAATCCTCAACATCCCTTTTACCATACTGCTTTTGTTCCACCTCCTCCAATAGTATGGTATCAGAGTCACGTAGGGCGCAGCTGTCTCTGCTAAATATGGTGTTATTCCTACCTCCCAGTCAAAGATGTTAGAGCAGGTTCCTTATTGCTGTAATGAATTCTTGCAATTGTTCAAACTGTACATTGTTGTAAATCCAGTTTTGATGTCTCACCTAGCAGGATGTCAGTCTTTTGCTCATTTGTGTCAGTAGGGGGAAACTCTGGCTCACCACTTTTTGTATTATTAAAATAGTGTTTGCTCATGAATGAGTCAGCATTGCAAACAGATGGTTCCCCCCAAACCTGACTTTTTTAATTTGGTCCTTAATAGGCTCCTTGCAGTCAGAAGCTATTTTTGATGTATTTTGAGGCAGGCATTTTATTCAAATTATCTCTTTCTCAGCTTTCACCTTAGTACTTCTCATTATGAATTCTCAGTGCGATAAATTCCATTTTGATAAAAACACTGCCTTACAGTCTGAGTGTCTCTGACTTGAGTGTCTCTTTGGAGTAATGCAAGGTATTTTGATGTTGCTTTTCAGGAAGACATACCTGTGTTCAATGTGTGTGTTAATTAAAGTTTTTGGGAATATTGCTGAAACTTCCATAGGAGCCCCTTTTTCTGTAACAAAGACCTGTGAGGATTTCAGAGCACAAATTAGAAGAAAAAACCTACTAAACTGACCTATATTGCTTTTAGTATAACCTCCTAAGACTCATTAACAACACAACCCCAATATCAGTGTCATACAACAGTGTTAGTCGTAAAAATATATATTTCTATTAGTTTCTTTTCATACAAAAATATTTTATGCTTTTTTAATATGTTTTATCATGTTGATGCTATACATTGCTTAAAAAGGCAAACTCATCATTGTGTACACATACATATGACAATAAAACAGTTAAACAAGCAGTTACCTAGATGTCTGCAAGGTCTCAAACATTTCAGTGTGCAAAAGTCACATTTGATATCAGCACTAGAACCATGAATTAACACAAATTTCTTCATCTGTTACATATATGTGGACTAGGTAACCATCAAAACAACTCTAAAATTAAAGTACAGTTGCCGTGAGCACAAATAACCCCACACTCAACCATCAACACTTCTCTCTCACATGTCAAACCAGCTCATTCACACTGACACTCATACAAAAAAGGAGATTCAATCATGTCGGAGATCCAAAGCAGTTTAACTGAGACAGACTGTATCATTCTTTGTGATACAAGTATCACCCATCAAATTCCTCTGGTGTATCTGTCTCTGAAAGGACTCTCCACATGTGTGGTAATGCTCAATGCACGTTTCGGTGGGTCTTCATTTAAACCACCTTCCTCAGGACCAAGATGAAATAAAATAAATCTCAAATAGAAATATCTGCACTGTGATTTGGCACTCTTATGGGAGGTTCATAGTGTCACACCACCCTGGTTATGTGTGTTCCAGTGCATGACTAGATTGGTATAGCTTACTTAGACAACTGATTACAATTTGTACACAGTAAATGCATTTAATATGCTCTATGCAGAATATAATGAATAACAAACATCAATCACCAATGTCTAAATATGGGCAGGTAAATTTCCTTTACCACTTGTGGCTCTTTACATCGTAGCCTGCACTCACACTAGAAACCATTTAGCGCTGTCTCGCCTTTTGCCATTGCAATATGGCTGTGATGGAGGAGGATCAAAATAATAACACATCCGGACGTCTTAACACGTGGGTGTGTGATGTCGCCTACATACCGCGAGAACATAGGTCGCGCCTCGCGTAGGCGCCATAAATAAGGACAACAGTCCCACGCTATTGAGACTGAAGCAACCGGCAGCACGGGTTAGATCGAAGACGTACACCTGGCCATTGATTGTTTGGATGCAAGGTAAGAATGGAAAATCTGCTATCGGGGTTTGGACACTACTGTTCACTCAGTCCTGGCCCCCTGAGGTAGAGTTTTCTGTTGGTGGCATTTATCACATACTGGTATCGCACCAGTAAGCCTGAGTTTCACCTAGTACAGCCCCATACTCAGCGGTGTACCAATTATAATATATTACCTACCATTTTGCCAATTCTGAGCATCTAGGATTAACAGGTACCCATAGTGCAGTTACATACCTTTAAAGCTATTGTGGTAGGTTTCGTAACATGCTTACAGGTGGCATACTGGTATCGGACCAGCCAGCCTGAGTTTCTCTGCTTAGGTGTATCACAGAGACAAGCCCCATTTTCGGCGACGCACCGATCTTAGCATACTACCTATCACTTCGCCAACTTTGTGTATTTAGAAATAACATGTACCTACGGTATAGCCTTAGACTTTTAAAGCTGATCTTGGTAGTTTTCGTAAACTTTTTTACAGCATACGGCAATGAGGCTTGATGTGAGCAAGAGCTTAGCCCATTATTTATTTACAAACAGGATGTAACAGTGAGCTTCTTAATATGAGAAATGTCTCACTACAAAAAACGTTTGTGGGCACATTATCGATAAGTCTGTAAAATGTTCATTTCCTTATGTACCGCAGATGTCCAACTAATTCATGCAAGGTATTCAATTAGAATACCCGTTACATCTCATATACTCGCTGCAGTCCATGTCTATTAAATACTTCTGTTGCAAATAGGGTAAGATTCTACAAATTTATCTTAGCGGAAGGGTCACCCTATGACAGCCTTGAGATGTGCATCACACTCTTGCTACCTCCCCCTTTTAGAATGAACCGACATCCAAATTGACAGTAGCATTAATACATGGCTTCTTATGGCCTTGTCCCACCAATTGCAAGGATTCATGCCTAATTTAAAGAAATTGCCCTCTGGTAAGAGTAAGATGTAGTCAGCTTGCTATGCTGAAACTTTGTTTTTAATCTTTAGTATTTAATCTTGCTACTTTTCTTCTAATCAATAGAATGCACCGTTGATTGGTTACTTGGTGAAGGTTGTCCCTCTTTTTTCGTTTTCTCGTTTTTTCTCATACTATGATTCTTGGTCACATCCTGGCTTTACCCTCACATGGTTACACGGCATGAGGCAGCATGCCTATTGGTGATTGGTATTTTGTTGCACATTGGATGCTGTTATGAAAGTACCATAGTCTGAATACGGGCTGTAGGTATCTATGCTAATAAGTTCCTTGAATTGTTTAAACCTTCCCCGCTCTCAGTGTCGAAGTTGTTGCCCTGTGTTATTATTTCACAGATAACTCTTGTCCCCTCTATTTGAGATTTATTTTAATTAATCTTGGTCCTGAGGAAGGTGGTTTAAATGAAGACCCGCCGAAATGTGCGTTGACCATTACCACACATGTGGAGAGTCCTTTCAGAGACAGATACACCAGAGGAATCTGATGGGTGATACTTGTATCACAAATAATGATAGAGTCTGTCTCAGTTAAACTGTTTTGGATCTCCGACATGATTGAATCTCTTTTGTGTATGAGTGTCAGTGTGAATGAGCTGGTTTGACAGGTGATAGAGAAGTGTTGATGGTTGAGTGTGGGGTTATTTGTGCTTTCAGCAACTGTACTTTAATTTTAGAGTTGTTTTGATGGTTACCTAGTCGACATATATGTAACAGATGAAGAAATTCGTGTTAATTCATGGTTCTAGTGCTGATATCAAATGTGACTATTGCACACTTAAATGTTTGAGACCTTGTAGACATCTAGGTAACTGCTTGTTTAACTGTTTTATTGTCATATGTATGTGTAGACAATGATGAATTTGCCGTTGTAAGCAATGTATAGCAGCAAAATGATAAAACATATTCAAAAAGCATAACATATTTTTGTATGAAGAAAAACTAATAAAAATATATATTTTTACGACTAACACTGTTGTATGACACTGATATTGGGGTTGTGTTGTTAATGAGCTTTAGGAGGCCATACTAAAAGCAATATAGGTCAGTTTAGAGGTTCTTTCTTCTAATTTGTTTCTCCCCCTCCTATTGGACCTCAATGTAATTAGGGGGTACCTTTTTCCTTTTAGGATTTCAGAGCACTTCACATAGTAATTGTGGATGGTTTTTTTTAAAACAAATTTATCAGGATGTATGAAACAATATTTTTACCTACAAAAATGTTCACTCACTCTAGACAGTGATATTCAAAGTCAGCGATGGCTCCTCCCACCAAGACAGAGGAGCGTCACCCCACTGAACAAAAGGAAAAATAAAATGATAATAACTATTGTTATTATCATTTTAGTTTTCCTATTGCGGTCAGAGGCTCTCGGCGGGGATGGGCTGGCCAGAACAGGGGGAGGAGTGGTTTGCACTCCCTAAATGCGAATGACTGCTGGGCCGGCCAAACAGTCATGGGCACTTTGCATCTTCCCCACCAGGCTGTAATGCACAGACCGGTGAGGAACATGCCCAGCCTCCCATTCCTCATTTGAGCGCCGATCCACGGCACTCAGACCAATCACAACGCTGCATTGCAGCATTGTGATTGGCTCAGGGTAGCCTGGGAGCCCTGGTGCTTCCTGCCTCGGGCAGGACTGCAGGCAGAAGGAAGATGACGGAGGACGGAGCAGAGGCGGCAGCCGGCCGTTACAGGTAAGTGGCCTTCTTTGTCTATTTTCATCGACCCCTCCACCCCCCTGCACCTGCCTCACCACCCGGGTCCGGTAGCAGTCGCTGCTGTTCAAAGTACAGCCCGGGGGCCACTTGCGACTCCTGACCTTTACATGCGGCCCCCTGGTCAAAAGAAGCACTCAGCTGGTGTTCACTTTACTGAGCACTGTGACATTCACAATGATGTTAAATAAGCTGGCAAGCATTTATGTACATGTTACCTGCTGTTAAAGAAAGGAGAGTAACTAAAGTGTCCGGAACCGCTCAACTTTAGAAACTCCTTCATTTTTAAAGACATCTTAGAACAAATGTGTAAAAATAAGATAAAGTCTCTTCAAAATTTTAAAAAGTGTATTTCATTAACACGTAGAAGCATTTTACCTTATTAAATCAGATCAATTTGCTGCATTGAGGTTTTTTTTTAAATGATAGTTTTCAAACATGTATTTAGAAACATTCTTGCTTCCACCCACTCAGACAACAATGCCAATAGTGAACTAAGAGGCAAGTCGGTTTTCATGTGTATCCAATGGGTGGGCTGGTGTGCTATTAAACATGGACAACATTATAATGTAATAAATCAAACTCAAGAGAAGGTTTTGTACTGCAGACGTCCTGAAGTCATGTATTTTGAGGTTCTCTTATATGTAATAATGAAGAAAAAGTAATGTAAAAAATATAACTGTCAAGGATCACACAAGTTGGTTAATTGGGGAAGCAGGGATTGAGCCCAGGTTTTCTGATTTACCAATATGCAATTCAGCCACTAGATGTAACATGCTTCACTTCCTATACACCCATTGTACACAGATTCCTCACCCGACCTACACCTTGCTGGCATCAGTGCAGCCCTCAGTCACTTCAGAGACCATACGTTGCGGCCCCTTGAGAAATGTTTGCGAGTACGCATGCTCTAGAATATCGGCTACCACTATATTGTCAAGGTAAAAATATACTGTCAAGTTACACACTTATGCTGAAGATATAGTATTAGTCAATACTCTGCTGTAAATATTTTAGAAGGTGGATATCAAACTCTGGATATTGTAGTAGAGCCCCATTTATAATAATCCAGAAGTAAGGAGAAAAGTGCGTGGATATTACATTTCAGCAATGTAGATTTAAGGTGCAGTACAAGACTAAGGGCTTCATGTACATGTTGGTGGCATGTATACTCTGTCGCAATGACGATGGAGTATACATACCGCCAACATGAACATGAAGGGGCGCCTGCCCAATTTAAATGCGGCAGAACTTTTATTTTGCTGTGCCACTGCCAAACCTCTCAGACAACCTGACGGAGTAAGGGACATCGGAGAATGGCTTTATATCTGCCCAGCCAATCAGGATGGGAGAAAATATAGTCATTTTTTTTTACTGTCCATCACTGGCAGGCAAATCCTGGCGGTGAGGGACAGTAAAACAAAATTAATGCTCCCCCCACCATGGGAGTGAGTGGGAACATTACTTTTTTATTTTCAAAAAGAAAATTTCACTTTGGGATTTTCTTTTTGAAAATAAACAAAGAAAACAGTTTGGTGCAAGGCTCCATTGTGTTGACGGAGCATTGCACCAAACTGTTAAAAGCATTGTCAGGAACCACTGGTGGTTCCTGGCAATGATTTAGAAATGACCTCCCGCTTGGCAGTTGTTTATAAATGTGGGGGGTGGTCCCTCCACCAGGGCAACAGAGTCATTTTGTCCGTCACCTTGGTGGAACAACCTTCTGTCTGCCAAGATAGAAATGAGACCCGAAGATACATTATAATTTTGTAAATGTAGAATTCCTTGCTTGTAGTGAATAGATGAATTTCTGATTAGCTGAAAGTTTTATATAGCTGTCGTTTTTTACTTTAATTATTTTTTGCAGTTTTATATACCACACACTTGGCTCAAGGGTATTAAAGCACTTTATATAAGGACAGGATTATATTACGCATGGTTAGATTCTTTTTTACGCATGGAAAGATGAAGTGATCCACTCGGAATCAAGCCAATCTCAGGATTCGAACCTGGTACCCCAGTTCCAAAGTCATTAGGCTCGTCTGCTCCTCACAGTTGTTAGCTATGTTTGGTAATAGGAGAAGCAAACTAGAGTTTTAGGCTGCAGCAACCAAGTTCAATTTGTAGGTATTATTTAAAAGAAGTGAAAGATGGGTCATGTCTGTTTATACTTAATGAGAGATCATTCCATATCTTAGGTAGAAAGGTATGAAAATGTGCAGACGTGTGTGGAGTTTTTTTTTTTGAAGCAGCCGTTTTCCCGCTTGGAGACTTTTGGTGGTGCAAAGGTATAGTCTTCCTCCTCTTATTTTTAGAGATTTTAATAATGCACAAACAAATGTCAAGATGCTTTGTAGAAGAATGAAGCTGGGAAAGTACTCAGAAGAAATCCCAACTACTTCTGTGAGTTTTTCCTTCTGAGAAATTCTTTATGTATAAGGGTAACAACAGAATTGGTATTTCATTCTAGCGATGTCAAGTGAATCTGCTCTAACTGACACATGTTTTGCTAGGGTCTTTCATATTAGTGTCCTTTTTTAAGGTTTGGTCTAAAAAAAGAGAAATATTTCTTTAAGCACAAAAATTACTAAAATCTAATTCAGTAATTGATAATGCCTATATCTGTCACCCGAAGCAACGTTCCTCATGCAATCCTACCATGCACTGTCCTAAGTGTGGCCCCTAAGAAAGGTGCAAAATGCGGCTTACTTAAAGTTTACCTGCTGGTGCTTTTTCATGCATGGCAAGAATAATTCATGAATATTGCATGCAGTAGGAAACATTTGTAAAATGATCCACCTTTATGAGTGAGTGGGAGAAAGAACCTTCCATCTCACATGATATCTCCTGCAAGGATACTCTTAGCGATGCTGTGGAGGTCCCAGACTACAGTCTACGTGGTTGGCTGAATGTAAGCATTCTTTCTTGTTGTTTTAGCAGTTAAGCTCAAAATAGTATATTCGGTCATGATTTATGGGATACAGCTCCGCAGGGAAGATTTTTAGAGACACTTTGTATTTACCCATGTAAGGCTGTGCTACTGATGCTGCTTACCATTTTAAAAATGCTTCAAAAACCTCCCAGATGTGTGGAGTGCCCCCCTTATCTCCTCATTGTCAAAATTAGCTCAGCCATTTGTAGGGAAGCAGGGGGGTCAACTTGAACAAAACAGACCAACAATTTCATTGAGGCATAATTTGTTATTCTGGCCCAGATACACTCTGGTCTCAGAAATCCTACTATGTTTACACGTCAGCTTTCTGTAGTCAAATACAATTTGTTACTTGTTATCCCCTTTAAAACATGATAACTTCTGATTATTATTTTTTGTTTTACCATGTCAAGTTGTGCCACAGATGCAGCTTCGTGTTCCAAACACTTTTCAAATTACTCCTATAAATGTGAGGTATTTTAAGTTTATTTCAGTTTTGTAAGGCATAGCCATGCTATCTGCAAACCTGTTCCCTTTGTAAGGGTCTTGCTACAGTCAGCTACAGTTGTCTGTCACAGACAGCATTGTATACAATATTCCTCACAACCAACCCTTGCCCTTGATTAGGTCTTTCTTGTCAACCTCAGCTACCCTTTTTTATTGATGGCTTTCTTCTGTATTCTGCGTTTGTCCTCCCCTGGTGCATAGCTCTTTTACCCTTGCTTTTGAGTGGCTAGTTTGTAACCTTCCCCTGTTGACATCATGGAACTATATTTTTGTGGTTTTTTTAATGTCTTTACTTGTTTAACACTCATGGGTGTGGAAGTCTTTGTTCTCAGAGCATGCTTGTTTTTTTTAGTTTAATACCCCTGACTTCGCGGGCCTGTCCCCTCCTAGCCTCCCTTACGACGCTCCTTGGCAGTGTGCCAGGTGCCGAATGGCAGTTTTGATGATTATATGGATATTGCCTACCACCCACCCTCCCCAAGCTCCTCTTTCTCATGCCATGGGCTATATGGCAGCCCTGGTGTTGCTCTTAGTGATCAGTGGTGGTAGCCACTATTGGCTTTGCCGAAGCCAGCCAAATTCAAATTTTAAACTCCGCCGGCAGTGGCACAGCCACCAGGAATATCCAGGCATGTTAAAAGTATAGACAACAATCAAAGCATTGCTTTTCTATTGTTTTAAAGACGGACGCCATGTTGTGTGAAGCTATGTGTGTTGTGTCCTAATGGACTTGCAACATGAAGCCATCTTCAAAGTAAAGAAAGTGCTGTTTTCATTGTTTTATTTACTTTTAACATAGCCACACGGGCATGGGCAATGCTGCTCACTGAACAAAGGCAAGTGAAGCTAAGTGACATTTTCAATACTTGTTCAATTCTTTTTTTGTCAAGGAAGTTGGCTAATATATTATATCAGTAGACTTGCATTAGGTGTTGTGGAGGACCAGTAGTTTGAGCACTAATTATTTCAAAAGGTTTTGAGGATTGGATTTGAGTTCTTGAAGGAAGGCAGTTTTCATACTTAGGATATTATTTTTGCACATTTTCCTGTGCTGCCGTTGGTTCTTATAAAGAGTGGGCCTGGACTCCTTTATTAGTGTTTTACGGATGGCATATTTTCTCTTTTAACATTTAAAATAGTTGAGAACCATCCTTTGTTAAATACTTTTTAATCTTTCTTGATTTAAGTGCGAGAGCGCCCATGACATTTACGATGGAGGAGTTGTAGTGGTTCGCTAGAGGGGAAGTATTCTCAAGATCTGGTTTCAGAGCCATGGAAGTATTGCTTCACACCCATTTGTATTTTGGCTTCAGTTGTTATTTTGAGTGGACCTTCAGGATTGTATTTGAGAAGGGGGTGACGGTGTGTTTTTGCCTGGGTAGTGCTATATTAGGGAAGTATTTTTAAAGCATATTTTGAAAAGCTGGATGTTAACATACAGGACTGCAGATGTGCAAGTGTAACAGATCTAATGTGTCCTTTGTGTATTGTGGCCACTTATTGTCTAGATCTAGTTTCTCTATCCTTAAATACTATTGTAGAATTAGCAAGTCCATGAGGTGGTCAGTGTCAGAAAGCACTAATCTTGTACCATGGATCCAAAGGGAACAATCTACTCTTCCGTCTCTAACATGTTTCATCACTAACCACATGCAGCAATAATAAGAGACCCAGTAATAGAAATGTGGAAAGGGTAATGAGACAAGAGATGAAACAGAGCCACCAGATATGACACAACTATTCTGACTGGTCACCTCTACTGGACGCTTATGTCTACATGTCTAAAGGCAGTAAGGGGTTTCTTATTAACTTGTCATGAAAGTCCTGCATCTTACTGTGACATCGAGCGCTGTATCTCTGTGTAACCAATTCATCATGTTCTGATGTGAAACTCAAAATTCTTGGATCTTAAACATACAAGAAAGGAGTATCTTAAATGTATGTTGATCAATGCTTCTCCCTATTACCAAGATAGCTACCCCGAGCTTCGTAACTATGCATTCTCTGCTGAAGATGAGATTAGTTCCTACTTGACACTTTGTGCCACTGAAAAATAATTAACAGGCATTTATGTTCTGTGGTTCATATCTTATCAATTAACATACAGCTCACAAAGAACTTTTAATACCTTACTCGTTGTCATATATATGCATCATGTGTAAGATTGTCTTTTCAGCAGAATTATTCCTGTCCATTATTACAAGGTCAAACCTAGGTTTAAATGCAACAATCCCTAATATTGTTCAATCTTACTTTCTCAGCACGCGTGATTTTTGGTATAGTCTGTATTTCCAAATATCTTCCATCATATCACAAAGGAAACAACTTGCAAAAGTAAATCCTGAATCCATGTAGCAGCTGTCATCACTTGCCTAGCCCATGTTGGTTTGTCTCCCATCTTCATTTCCTCAGCCTTCCACCAACCTTACCATGACCCATCTAGGTTGTTCCATGGGCTCTAGGGTGCTTCACTCATGCCTTCTGAGTCAACCCTCATTCCCAAACATGCTGCCCTCACTCCCCTAGGACTCCCTATGGCTTCTTGTAGGAAGCTCAATCATGGCCTGGCAGGTTTCATGGCAGGACACTTCCTGCCTCTGAAGTTAGAGCAGGACTTCCTGTTCCCTCCAAGACTAGATTGTCTTCTTGGATGTGGTTCTATGTATACTGCCCCCAGCCTTCTCCTTATACTCAGACTCGAGAACAATTTATGGTGAATTGAACCTCAGCTTCCAGACATCTGCCAGCATTTGACTAGACCATTGACCCTGCCATAATGGTCAGGTTACTCTTCGCGCACTACAGCATTTCCTGCTAACAGAGACACTCTAGCCTTGGTATTACGTGGCTCTGTTGCGCTTTCCAGCCTGAGCATTTCTTTATGCTGTTTCACATTCCAACCTCAACATTTCTTGACACTGTTGCACATCCTACCTTCAGAATGTCTTGGTACTGTTACATATTACAACTGGTGTGTGGCGCTTCCATAGGCACTGAACTTCTGTGCAGTAATAGAAGTCCTTCTTGACCCTTCAAGAGGCCATTGCATGGAATGAAACATTCATTAGCAGGAAGATTCTGTGCAAGAACACGAGTCCTCTCGTAGTCCACTAAGTCTGTGCATTCTTTCCACCATAAAATCTTGCGCCTTAAAAAGTGACTGTCAGCATCAGAACATTCACAGCAGGTCATAAGCAACCAAGAAGCTCATTACAGGTACATTGCTTCAGTAACATTCTAGAAACATTTAAAATGGGGTTTCAATGCTGTTAACAAATCCCCACCGTATTTCATACTCTGCTGCTGTAAACAGGAGTGCATACGCAGAGCATCAGTGAGAGAAGGACCAAGGTGGCTGCCACTTAATTTATGATCAATGACTTATTGCCTCTGTGTATTGACCTTTGCACCGCTACTCGTTGTACTAACAATATCTTTGTCTCGTGACAGTGTACATTTCACTGACAGAGGTTATTGTCTCATTGTCATCCAGGCTGGGCAGCAGCTCCTCAGAGAAGATGTCCAGACACTCTCCTGTTCCCTCTCATTCCCCTTCCCATTGTGGTGTTTTCCATTGCAACCACACTCTCATTAATGTTTGCAGTTGTTGGCAATGCAAGGTTTGGGTGGACCCGCGTCGCTTCTGCAGTGCAGTGAACCAGTGGAAACAAGATATCCTCTATGAAGTACGGTCCGTTTCCTTGGCAGCCTAATCCTGGCTGTAGCAACATTGCATCACTAGCATGAATACCATAAACCATAAAGAAAGTTACACCCAATAAACCAAGATGGCTTCAACTGTCACCAAACAACATAAAAGTTTAGGGACTGCTGGGAAATTTTGTTTATCATTGGGGCACTGTTGCGTAGTGCATTCTCCACCATGTGAAACCTTATACTTGGCAGTGCTGGCAAGCCTTGTGTCCTGCCATTTTTTCCTTCTCGGAGATGGACTTAGTGTCACTGAGTCTTGAGTATTGTCCCTTCTGTCTGCTGAGCCTTAAGCATTAAGGCATACCTCCTGACAGTTGTAGAAAAGGGCTCCTTTTTGCATGGTTACCTCCTAACATTTTGCCACATACCTGATGGAGTGTGTGCTGGGACCCTGCTAACCAGGCTCCAGCACCTGTGTTCTTTCCCCAAACTGTACATTTGTTTCCACAATTGGTACACCTCTGGGCCACATGTAAGTCCCTTGTAAAAAGTACCCTTGGTGCCAAGGGCTGTGTGACCAGAGAGGGCCTCTGAGGGCGCCAGCATGTATTATGCCACTCTCAGAGACCCCTCACCTTAACACCCACACACTGCCATTGCAGGCTGTGTATTTTGGTGCAGACCAAACTGAAGAGTTGACATGGCAAACATCCGTGTTTTTAGAAGGCGGTTTCACCGTTTGAAAACAACGGCTGATGATTACAGGGACAAACTGGGGAGCAGGGGAGAGTGAGATAGGTGGTGTTACCGATGGGTGGAACGTCAGTGTTATGAGTGAATAGATCTGTAGAGGGACGTGTGATATGTTTTGGTTAAAGGATGAGGAGAGCACAGAAGTTGAAGGTATAGGATTTGTGTGGGGAAAGATGAATGGGGAGGCACAGGAGTAGTCATTTATGTTATAAGGATGAATTAAGAGTATGGGGTTTAGGCACAATTTATGTTGGTGTTGAATCACTTTTATATATAAATGATATGGGGCTGATGAATGTATTTTTTAAATAATTGTAGATACCCCTAAGGAATGTCGACAAGACCGAAATGCATTGGGTGAAGTAAAATAATGGATTAACAAAGTTTCTACACTTGCCTAAGGATAGGCGCGGATGGGCAAGTCAAGAGCAATTAAGATGCGAGAAAATTTGGAAACTTATTTTCTGTGACGTGATGGACTAACATGAATAGAACATTGAATAAAAATTGGATGAACCAGAGTTTACAATTGAGTACGTGTTTAAATTTGACACAAATGTGCATGGGGCTGTGCAACTCCTTTGTGACACGTAAGTCACGTGTCATAACTTCGCGAATTAAATTGTCAGAATCATGCACTTAAAGGAACGGAGTGCACTTGGAGTGTATGCACGCCGAAATTGAGTAAAATGATGAGGTGAACATTAAAGAGAAAACATAGGGTGTGCAGCAGACTCTTTGCAATGAAACATCTGTGGGAGCCATGTTCCCCCTCTAGCAGGCCTCCCAGCCCTAAGGCAGGGTGCACCATCCCACAGGTGAGGGCCTAGCTGCAAGAACAATATGACCCTACAGTGTCTGTGCCATTCACAGACATTGTAAGTGCAGTGAAGCCATATTGAGTACATGGGCTGGGAGGTTGCCATTATGAACTCCACAGCTCCATGATAACTTTACTGAAAGCTGGGAAGTTTGGTACCAAACTTCTCAGAATATTAAACCCACACTGATGCCAGTGTTGGATTTATTATAAAATGCACTCAGAGCATCTTAGCGATGCCCCCTGAAAAACGACCAACTTCTAGTGTATTGGCTGACTGGTCCCCGCCAGCCAGCCACCACCAGACAGGTTTCTGACCTCATGGGGTGAGAGCCTTTGTGCTCTTGGAGGTCAGGAACAAAGCCTGCTCTGGGGGAGGTGCTTCACACCTCCCACTGGCAGGAACAGCAACAATTGGCGGTGAGCCTCAAAGGCTCTCACCTTGTGATGTGCTAATTTAGGCAGCTCCAACTAGTGGAGATGCCTGCCTCCTGTCCAAGTCCCATTTTTGGCGGCAGGACATGTGGGAAAGTTAGTAAACAGAGTAGTAGTGTCCACCTTAGCCTGGCACACCCCTAGGGTTGCCAGCAGCTAAGGCGCACCTCTCTCTTAGAAATTCTTCATCTTGAATTGGAGAATGAGGTCTAATAGGAACAGGGATGTGTCCCTCTCCCTAAAGGGAGGGGGCACCCAAAGGGTGTAGTCACCCTAGGGGACAGAAGCTATTGGATATTGCCCCCGACTTCAGTTTCACCCTTGCATTTTGTATTTAAGGGCTCCCCTGAACCTTGTTCCTCAGATTCAACGACCTACGAAGAAGAAGGACCGAAGAGCCGTGCAGCAATGGAGAAGAAGACGATGACTGACTTGGCCCCAGCTCCAGCGGGCTGTCTCCTCCTCCAGAAACCAGCGTGGTCCGCAGCCAGCAATTTCCAAGAACCCCAGGGATCTGTGCTGTCTTCAACAAAGACTCCTGTGTACACCGGATCTGTCAAGAAAAGAAAACAACACAAGGACTCAGAATCCTCGCAGATCCGCAACACTTGCAATACTCTGCACCTGATGCCCATGGTCCGAGTCCAGGTGGCCAGTCGAGCCAGTGAAGTCTCCCCGGCGATCCTGACCTGGGATCCAGCTTGAGAACGACCTCTTCTGACCTTCCCCTTGACGCCAGCAGCCTCAACCTGAAGGATCCCCCTGACCAGATCTGTGAGAAAATCTGATGCCAAAAGACACCCCTGCATGGCCTTCCTATGTCCAACCACCTGTATCCCACCCACTATCCAACTTACCTCTCCAGTTATGGGATTCCTTAAGCCAGCCTTTGGAACTGAGCCTACAGTCGTTTTCCCCAACGGAGGATCTCCTTTGGTTTCAATGGGCCCCCGATGCCTCCTTTGCACGCTACACCCAGCTGTCCCTACACTGCTGGTTGTGCAGTCTCAGTGCTCTTTGGTGGCCCCTCCATTGCTGATCTTAACCCCCAGGGCTTGTGTCCCTGAACCGCAGGTACTTACCTGTAGTCGGTGCCTCTTTGAGGTGCCTCCATAGGATAACTTTGGGCCCAATGACCTCCGCACCTGGCCGCCCCAGCGCCGCTGGTGGTGCAGTACCTACCATGGTCTGACCCTTGCCCAGTGTTGACCAAGCCTCCTGGAGACTGAAACTCAAAACCGCTTACTTACCTGTAAGTTACTTACCTGTCTTTTTCCCATAAAATTGCATTGGTCTCCCACTGTATTGTACTAAGTATGAGCCAGCATACAATGCATCTCTTTCTGTACTGAAAAGCATTTCATGCACATGTAAAGTATTGTTTGATGCTATGTAAACCTATTGCCAGTAATTTGAAAGTATTGCATAAAAGTCTGCTTACCTGTAACTGAGTTCAACTTTGTTCCTAGAAATAAAAGTAGCTAAAGCAATATTTTTCTACAGACATTGGCCTGGGGTCATTCATTGAGTGTGTGTTCCTGCCTTTTATAAGCATTTACACAAAATGCATTCACACTACCCTCTGATAAGCCTAACTTCTTAGCCCAGCTACCACTAAATTGAGAGTAAGGTTTTTTCTAGTTTAACCTCTGCCATACCTTTGGGGACTCACTGGACTCTGTGCACACTATACCTCTTTTGGTATAGTATATACAGAGCCAGCTTCCTACAACATTGAGCTGTGTGTGCAAGCTCTATTTCAGTTAGGAAAAGAATGTTAGACTTGCATGCAGTAGTCATGCCTGATGTGGGTGGTGCGTTAGTTATTACAGACCGGCTAAATAGGTGAAATATGTAATCTAGTCCCCTCTAGACTTTTCAACTAGAAATAGTTGTTTGCCGTATTGGAGTATCAAATCATTGCTTAAATGCAGCTCAAGCAAAGCTTGTGACGGAGGCAGATTGGAAGGAAGTAATATTGGACAGCCATCACAATCTCACAAGGGCTAATCTTGCCCATCTGTGTTGAAATGGCTCTAATTGACCTAAGTGCTGAAGGTGGGAGATTTCAAGTCAGTTTCTGAACAAATCTTAACTTACTTCCTCTTTTGTGTCTCGTTCACCCTTTCCACTTTTCCAGCAGATTCAGGAGAATATGAACAACTAAAATAGTGTACACACTGCTTGTACTTCTGATGACACAAAATTAGAGCCTTTGTCAGAGAAATAATTTGATGGAACTCCAAATTGGGGAACAGAATCTCTCTCTAGCATCTTCGTTACTGTGATTGACTAGCCTTGTTACAAGCATAACCGTCTACCCATTAAGAAAACATACAAAAAGTTACTAGGATATACCTAAACTTGCAGTAGTTAGGAAAATTGATATAATGCCCTAACAAAGGGCACAGGAAGAGCAATACTTATTGGCTGCTGACGAGAAAGAAAGGCAAAGCTTACTTGTTGCACAAATATTTGTTTTGCTAGATTGGGAAGGAGAGCTTTTGGAGCTTCCACTCGCCTGGTTCTGTACCTCCATACCTCACTAGGATCCTTTTTACACTTTTGGTCCATCCATGCATGTGTTTTTAAGACTTTAATTGTAGCATTTTATAATAAGGAAGCAATACAGAAGAAGCACACAGGAAATGTACAAGGGACCAAAGAGATACAACATAGTTATCAGCAAGTGCAATACAGACCAGTGCACGTTATGCATAAAATAAATGACATCTATTAAAGTCAATGTTAAAGAATGAGTGAGTGGAGAGAGAGCATGAGATGGAGTATGAAGAACAGACAGCTACCATGAATCACCAACTGAAAGGGCACCCCGACAGTGGTGTTATTGAAGTAAACAACAGAGTAATCTCAATTAATACATGTATATTACAAGTCACGCGTTAACCCAATGGGGTATGCATCAACCATGCTGGGGTCTCTCCATAACAGTAGGTGAAAGCAGCAAATAGTATCAAAGTGGTTGCCTCATGTTCTTGGGTCTGCAGGCTAGTGGTTGTAATGTTGCAGACATATCACTTGTGGTGTCGCAGTATACCAAATCACGAATCCATGGCTTTGCCATCTGGGCATTAGTGCTGACTCAGTGCAGGGACACCTGACGTTTAGCCAGTAATAGAGCAATAGAGTCATAATGCTGGACTGTAGCAGTCAATGGTTTAACATAGCCTAATAATTCAATTAGTGGGGTCGGGGTAAGTGCAAAATCAATCATCTGCGATAAAATGGAAAACATTTCCTCCCAATAAGAAAGTATTGGCACACAGTGCCGCTGCAGATGTGTGAAATCCGCGTGTTCCGCCACGCATCTGGGACAACAGTGCGATGTGGCGGGGTCAATCTTAGCGATGAGATGTGGGATAGTGTATACCCGGTGTAGGTATTTAAAGTGCAGTAGCTTGTGACGATGGTTACTGGAGACAACCCGTGTCTGTTCACAATAATAGTACCATGTCCCATCCGGTAGTGGGTTCCCCAAATCTCTCTCCCACACAACCCGAACTCCCCCCTCCCTGGCAGGTCTAAGTAGGATGAATGGTATAGTCGAGAAACCAAATGGGCATTATCTGGGGTCGTAATAACCATGGTAAGTTGTGGGATGTCCAAAGGCTCCCCAGGGAAGGTCGGGAGTGTAGCATGAACTGTGTTGTATAGTCGATGCAGAATGAATCTGTTCATATAGAGCACATCATGCCCCTCTGTCAATGAAGTCACAGATCGCAGCGTGGCATCAACAAAGAGATCACCAAGTGTGTGAAGCCGACATGCGGCCAATCTTTGCTTAGTCAATATCTCCGTAGTCATCGGGAGCCAAGGATTATCTGGGAGGGTCAAAGCCCTAATAACGTTGGAGTCTGGGCCAGGCCTAGTGTGTAGTAGGGAGCGTCTGTATTTCCGAGGGAGTCCTGGGAAGGCATCGCCGCATGATGGTTGAAAGGGGATAAGGGCGGGCCTGAGCATATTCTGGCTTCAGGAATTGCAAGTGAGCATTCGGGTGATACCAATAAAACACAAAATATGCCTGTCCTATAAGATAGTAGAGATAAAAGGCAGGGACCCCAAACCCCGCACGCGCGTAGGGCATGGTCAGTGTTTGCCAGCTAACTATCGGGTGTTAACCGGCCCAGACTAACTGTATGAGCATGCTATGCAGAGTGTCGAAAAAACCGCCCGTCAGGACTATAAGGATATTAAGAAATAGGTATAAAAACCAGGGCAGCACCGGCATCTTGATGATGGCAATTCTGTCAGCAATGAATAAGGGGAGTTTAATCCACTGATCGATTTGGGATGACAGCCTATCGATAACAGGGCCATAACTGAGGAGGATGACCTCCGCACTGCTGCGATGTAGATAGATGCCCAGGTATTTGAGGGGTTCTGTGCACCACTGTTAAGGGAACTCAAGGGAACAGTGGCCTCAGTCAATGGGAACATTTCTGATTTACTCCAGTTAAAAGTAAGTCCCCAAAAATACCCCAAATCGGACGCTCTCTCATAGAAGGGGATTGAGATTGGATTTGGGGTCCCTGACGAAGAGCATCACGTTGTCGCATATAGAGACAGCAAGAGGGGGCCACGATGGAAACGCAATCTGTGCGCCAGATGGTACTCCTGGAAATGATGCACCGGGGGGTCCATGGTGATGATAAATAATAGGGGCGAAAGAGGGCACCCCTGTCTTGTGCCTCGTGAGAGTGTGAACTGGTCAGTTAAGGCACCATTCACCTTAAGTCAGGCCCAATGGGGCAGTATAGGGAAAACGGACAAGGTCCCGAAAACCCTTTGGCATACCCAGTTTCTGTAAAAAGAAGAATTGATGGACAGAATGCAGAACAATGCCCTGAAACCAGTCCCATGAGGCTTGTTTCCGGTCCAGGGAGGACCTGGCTTGGCAGTTTGGGCTGGACTTTTCCCACAAGGAACAGGGTCAAGATTGATTTGCATATGGCTGGGTCCAAAGTGGGGTGGTGTGGTGAGCAAAAGAATGATAGATTTTACCCAGATCCTTGTGGCTGGGGGTGAATGCTTGCATTGTCCAGCATTCCGTCCATCAATTGTTTCTTTTGCATATGTCACCCTAAGTGGAAAGGGTATGCTCAGACGTGGGTCCCGTGCTAACTACACCACTGGATTCAAGCTAGCCTGGCTAATAAATGGTGATGCCCTGAAACTGGTCCAAAGATGCTTGTTTCCGGTCCAGTGAGGACCTGGCTTCGCAGTTCGGGCTGGACTGTTCCCACAAGGAACAGGGTCAAGACTGATTTGCATATGGCTGGGTCCAAACTGGGGTGATGTGATGAGCAAAAGAATGATGGATTTAACCCAAATTCTTGTGACTGGGGGTGAATGATTACATTCTCCATTATTCCGTCCTTCAATTGTTTCTTTTGCATATGTTGCCCTAAGTGGGAAAGGTATGCCCAGATGTGGGTCCCGTGCTCACTACCCCACTGGATTCTAGCTAACCTGGCTGATGAAGGGTGATACCCTGAAACCGGTCCCATGATGATTGTTTCCGGTCCAGGGAGGATCTAGCTTGGCAGTTTGGGCTGGACTGTTCCCACAAGGAACAGGGTCAATACTGATTTGCAATTGGATGGGTCCAAACTGGGGTGGTATGGTGAATAAAACAATGATGGATTTAACCCAGATCCTTGTGACTGGGGGTGAATGCTGGCATTGTCCAGCATTACGTCCATCAATTGTTTCTTCTGCATACCCAGTTTCTGTAACATACTATGCAAAAAGGACCACTCTAGCAAATCAAACACCTTCTCGGCGTCAAGTGAAACCGCTGCAGCAGGCAGATCAGCAGTTATTTGATTAAGGATAGCGAATACAGTTCGGAGATTCCCCGATATGAAGTAAATTGGAACATGTCCAGATTGCAGTTGGGAAATTATGCTGTCCATAAGAAGGGAGAGGTGGGTAGCAAGGACCTTAGCCAGAATTTTGTTGGTGTGATTTAGCAGGGACAAGGGTCTGTATGAGGTGCAACTCTGTGGAGACTTGCCTGGTTTAAGTAAAAGGGTTATCACTGCCTCATGCATTGTGTGGGGGGGGCTCCAGTGTTAAAGATTCTGCATAGACTTCTAGCAGGTGAGGATTAGCAAAGAGTTATAGGCCTTGTAAAAATTGCCTGTGAAGCTATCCCAACCCGGGGCGAGAGTGCCGCTCAGGTCATTGATGGCCTGCAAAATCTTGTCACAGGAGATGGGCGAGGCGAGGAACTGCTGGTGTCCCCCATCCAGCCACACCATAGCTACCTCTGCTAAATAATCAGCCAGTACCTCATCTGCAGCGATGCTGCGGGAAGTAAACAGGTGAGTGTAATAGGAGAGGAAAGCAGCAGAGATGTCTTCGCTGTGTGTAACTAAGGAACCTTCATCCAGCTGAAAGTGCATGATGAAGGAAGCCTGATATGAGGGGCAGAGCAGCCTAGCAAGCATGTTTCCCGGTCTCTCGCCCTTCCCGTAAACGTGACTGTGCATATTTGCTTAGATAATTCACCTTGCGAGCAGCCAGATCCCGAAATTCATGGAGCAGCATTGCCAGTTGATGCAGCTATGGGGAGGGGGGGTCAGCGATCAAGGTCTGTTTGTTGAGATTTCCCAGTTGATGTTCAATAGCCGCTAGTTCCCCACGTATGGACCTGTTGCAGGGATTCTGCACATACACAGAACTATGCATAGGAAACCAGGACTTTGGTGTATTGTGGTGTACCAAAAACAAACCTCAGTGCCCAGAACCCCTATCTGGCTAGCTATAGTATCCCATTCGTTCTCCGTACTACAGTGAAGGTACCAATGATTGGCTATCCTAGAACATGTGACTCAGGGCCTCTAAACATTCGTGGGAACAAGACACTCTTTCGCTTAGATACTCATACTTGTTCACAGTGTGTGTAACCAGAGACACTGTATAGTTTAAAATGTTTATTTCAACTAACATGCTCTGTAATGCAGTACACGTGCTAACACTAGCAAAGAAATGCATAAAAACAATATAATCAGCATGGTTACAATTCCATATAATACGAACGGGGATAGCATATTATAATGTCAGTGGATTAAGCCTTATAGCGCTTTACCACCCTCCCCGTGCTACAAGCTATGTTTAGTATATCAGCGGAAGACTTCTGGGCTTGGACAGCGGAACCCCCTACCTCAAGTCTTATATGATAGGATTTACATCTCCGGACAAGCACAGCTTTTCCTCTGGAAAGGTTTTCTCCAAGTGTTGTTAACTTGCATCTCGTGCCATATTAAAAACACCCGAAAAGTCAGTAGCGTAGCTGTGTTCCATGTTATGTCTATATGTGTGTGGGGCGGACCGAAACCGTTTAACCAGTGAAGTTGTTTTCTGGCCTTGAAAACGATGTACAGACGAGAACTCAGAGCACAACAGAAATAGTGAAATGCAGACAGTTCCCATGTGAATCAGCAAGAGCGTTTACGGGAACCAAGCCATGTAGTGTCGTGTGCATAAGCGGCAAGATGGCGGTGATGCAAAGCACGAACTAATGCTAACTTAGCAATGTCCACTGGCACCCCTAAACCCTCACGACAGACCAGAGTACTCCTGAGTGCCTTGCAATGCAGATTCCCCTGATATAAGCTTTAAAAGCCTCCCATGGAGTGTTGCTATACGGTACCAGTATTAAGTGCAAAGTATTCCACAATTGCGCCCCGAACCTCTGCTCAAAAAACGTCATCCAGCAATGCATTTGTGGGGAAACGCCAGTTCACACAGGGTGGTGCAATGTTTGGGAAGTTTAGGGTAAGAGTACCGGAGAGTGGTCCGATTAGGTCCGGCGGAGATGCTCTACATCAGTAATCGTAAGTAACAAGTCGGGGGTAAGATTCTAATGGTCAATACGTGACCATGTACCATGGGGGGAAGAATAGAAAGTATACCGTTATTCAGCGGATATCTAGAGTGCCTGGCATCAACGAGGTTAAAGGACCGCAAAAGGGATGAAAGCACCTGCGTAGATTGGGGTTTGGTCACATGTCTGGTACCGGTCAAACCCAGGGAAGACCAGAGAGTTAAATTAAAGTTGCCCCCTATTAATATGCAATCTGCATGCAAACGGGTGATATACGTAGAAATGTCCAAAAAGAAATCGGGGATATTGACCGATAAAAGGGATGTGGTGGCCGATGTGCAGGAAACTAACAGATAGTGGCTCTCTGGGTCCGCAATGACCTCATGAACCCTGAAGGGAATTGCCCTATTTATTAGGATACAGACACCCCTGGAGTATGTGCTTTAGTTAGCAAAAAAGTGATTACTCCCTCAGCTAGATGCATAGTGATTGGGCGAATTCAGAGCTTAGTATGTGTCTTGTAGGAAAGCTAATTGTTTACTGTGTCTGGTAAGGTAGGACAACACCTGCCGTCACTTCCGAGGATTAGTCAGGCCTCTTAAGTTCCAGATCATGCACCTCAGTGTTAGCGCCCCAGTTCCTCTAATAGGTGGAGTCCACTAGACAAGAGTATAGAATGCAGAAATGCAGGTATATGAGTAGTAAAATAGTGCACGCCATGTAACAGAATCAGTCCCCTGTAGGAAAGAAATAGCAAGAGTAACATAGTAGAACATATCAAAACCCATACCCCCCACCCACATCGGATAGCAAACAAACAGCATCTAGTGAACCTCATGATAACCCAAGGATCAAGAAGAAAAAAAACAATTTATTTATTTATTTATTTATTTATGTTGAGAGTTTTATAGAGCGTGAACAAGATCCTTGCGGATATCAGAGCGCTTTACATTGATACAAATGTGAGTTAGCAAACAGGATAAAAGCAGGTAGCAGTCAAACAGCATATCGTACAAATAGCAGCAGGGTAGAAATCGGGAAAGCATCACCGATGCGAAAGTCCAGGGCGAGGGGGAAGATTGTCACATAAAGATGGAAGGGCATAAAACATCCAGGAACATTGAAGGTCGGTGCGTATAGGATTGTGTTCATGTGAATTTTGCCATGAGGAGTACTCCTATGGGGAGGCCACACACAGAGGAGAGCGCCAAATGAGCACAGTAGATAGTTACAAAACCAAATCCAGTAGCGATCAGTCTGGTACAGCAACATGTGCAGGCAAAGAGGAGGTTCACAGGTCCGCTGGATCACGAGAGGGGAGAGAAGCGGATACCCCACCGATCGGCGATAAGGACCCAAAATGATGCAGTTTACAGAAGCTTGCGGCTTCAGCAGGAGAGTCAAAAAGGTGATATTTACCTCTAACTTTGATTCATAGTCACTCAGGGTACAACATGTCATATTGCACGTTATCTTTCTGGAGTGTGTGCTTAATATCAGAGAATTTACGACGCGCCTCCTGCACCATTGGGGTGAAATCAGGAAAAAAGGATACAGTCATACCCTGTTGCGGGCAAAACGTAGAACAGTGTCTCAGTCATGATAGTTAAGAAGTTTTGCGATGATCAAGCGTGGTGGAGTGCCAGATGCTGGTCTCCAGCCAAGGGTTGTGTGGGCCCTTTCTACCGCAAACATAGACGAAAATTCCTCTCTGCCTAAGAGTTCCTCGAGTAGGTGTTCTACATAGGTGTTTATACAGCCAGTATTGATAGATTCTGCTATCCCAGCAATGTGGATGTTGTTCCGACGCGAGCGTGCCTCCAAGACTTCAGCTTTAGCCGCCACTGTCTTAAGGCGCCTCTCAATCTTCTCCATACACTTGTTGGTCATGGGGCCGGCGTCCTTGAGACACGCTGCTTTGTGGCACCGAGACGCACCTCATGCTGGCCACGACATTTGTGCATTCTGTCCAGCCTGACTGAGAGCAGATTGAAATGAGAGTCAATTGATTTGAAGCTGGCTTTCAGTTCAGCCACAATGGCCAAAGTTCCTTCCGACGCCGGTGTGTCCACCATAGTTGATCCTGGGGCATCTGCCTATCGTTGTGCCCCATTGGAAGCTGAAGCGTCCGTGGCCACGTGCTAATGTTATGGGGGAGAGGAAGAGAGGGCGGCAGGCAGGCGAAGCGAGGACTCACACCAGTAGGTCATCGCCAAATGAAGTAGGTAGATGGTAGGCAGTCGACTATGAACGGTCTCGTAAAAATATAGGCGTGTCCCTATAATGGGAAAAAATGGCCTGAAGGATCTATGTATAGGAAATCATAGCACGTGGAAAATCACAAAGGGCCATGTCTGGTAGAAATTTGCACGGTAGCAGAGAAGCATGCTAGGTCTGATAAAATTATTGTTGTTGTCATGGTGCTCCTAGTCCTTTCAGCAGCAGTCTGGATTGCATGCGTGGCGGTAAGTAGGCTAATGAGGAGCAGTGAGGGACATCGATGTGATGGCAGAAGAAGTAGCGTTCATGCTGCAGGACTTACGCGGCCCCACCCATCGCAGAGGGCAGCCCAGAGTAGCCTGCCGAGTCGTGGACGATTGGAGAGGCGCTGCCGGGACAGCAGGGCAGACAGAGCAAGCAACTCACCTCTGCAATCTGGAGTTTTGTGTCACCCAGCACCAGGGCACCCACGGGGGTCAGTCGCGAGCACCCAGAGTTGGGATCGCCGGCCTATGGAGGTCAAGACGCTTAATCCTGTGGCGGCGGTGTGAGCAGGAGGCAGGAGTCGGAGGTAGGCAGCGAAATGGTGGCGAGTTCTCCCAAGTTGGGAAGCCATCTTTGTCCTCGGCATAATCCATCCATGCCTGTTTCTTAATCCATGCAACACAATTCTGCAATTCAGACAAATCTTTGAGCGTCAGTAAAGATCATAAATCAGCTTGGAACATACACATGGTCATACTTTATGTTAAAGACAAA
Organism: Triturus cristatus; assembly: GCF_964204655.1. Classification (NCBI taxonomy): domain Eukaryota; kingdom Metazoa; phylum Chordata; class Amphibia; order Caudata; family Salamandridae; genus Triturus; species Triturus cristatus. The sequence goes on from NC_140592.1 coordinate 846,819,575, forward strand.
ATAGCATTTCTAGCAGTGGTGTAACAAAGGCCCCCGCAGCCCCAGTGTGGGGAACGAACACCAGGGGGCCCTTCAGAACCCTGGCCTGAGAGCTCCTGAGTGAGTCCGGAGGTGGGCCCCTCCATGCACATTGCAGGGGGGGGCCCTCAAGTTTCCTTACGCCACTGATTTCTAGTGAGCAAATCTGTGAATGTGTTTTCTTTAGACAAATTATTCTGCAATGATTGATGTACACTACATTTAATTATAGCAATTTTGTAAAGTAACTTAAAGGCGTTAAGGAAATTCTTAACATAAATCCCATTTTTATTTTTTATTTATCCCCACAGAGGTTAGGAAACCATGCTGCATCCAAAGCAATCTGATGTCAAAAACAACTTCAAAAGCATATTTTGAGGCATTAAATATTGTTGCGATCTACTTCAAGGCTAGTATACAAGCAGAGTTAATACAATCTTTGTAGCAAACATCTACTTTCAAAGCCCTATTTCAATCTGCATACAGAATAACCAGCCACTGAAGTGCCCTTGATCATTTCAAAGACATGATTCATCAACACAGGAAGCGAGCTCACAGTGTGGTATTGGTGCATCAGAAAGATCAAGATGGGCTTGGTCAGTTGGGCTATGGTTTTGAGACACTTGTGGGTTTCTCAGTCTTACCCAGTTGGCAAAAAGAAAGCTAGATTCAGGATAAAACTACCTTGTAGAGGGTAAATGTTTTGTTTTCGTCTGTAGTAATAAAGTAATAACAGCATGGAAAGCTGCAGCTATAAGTGTTGAGCTAAGGACAATATTTTCTGATGCTTCTACTAGTTGGGCTACAGCTGCCACAGAAAGCAAGCCTGGCAGGAGACCAGCTGCAGATGAATCGAGCACCGCTGAGTAGTAAACTATTGGTTAACTTTTTTATCCCTGTGATCCTGCACCGATGCACTAGTTGTCAACCCATCTTCTTCATGACACATCATAGTCTAGCAGCCCCAAGTTGGTGTAGATACCCAAGTTAGTATATATATATATATATATATATATATATATTCACAGAAAAAAACATAGGTTTCACACATTTTATAGTTAGCTGGACATTTCACTCGTAAAAAACCATTGAAATTCCCCCGTTATAGTAAGTTCAGCTAAATATAACTCGCGCGACCGCAATCCACTGCTGATGACGTCACATATTACATCACTCATGACATGGTCAGTGACATCACTCATGACATCACTGATGACATCTCAAATGACATCACTGATGACATCACTGATGACATCATCCAGTGAACATGTGTCTTTCTGAAAAATAAATCTTTTTCATATATGTATATCTAAAGGTTAATGGAAGAATAAATGGGTAAATAAGTGTCTAAATGGATGTTTTTTTGGTAAAATTAATTGTATAACTGACTTATTAACAGTATCTTAGTGAATACAGTGATGTAATATGTGACATCATCAGCAGTGGATTGCGGTCAAGCGAGATATATTTAGCTGAACTAACTATAACGGGGGAATTTCAATGTTTTTTTACGAGTGAAATGTCCAGCTAACTATAACATGTGTGAAACCTATGGTTTTCTCAGTGAATTTGCAAGGGTTTTAATATGCTAATTCCTAACTATAATGTGTGTGAAACCTATGGTTTTTTAAGTGAATTTGCAAGGTTTTTTAAATGCTAATTTCTAACTATAACGTGTGTGAAACCTATGGTTTTTTTAGTGAATTTGTAAGGTTTCTTAAATGCTAATTTATGTATGTATTATTATATTTTTTATATATTTATTTTACAATAAACTACCTATGTATATAGTCATAGATTGACTGTATCCTGTAATATGGAATGGCTCGTTTAAAATGTTTGTTTTTTTTAAGGGTTTTTCACCGTGCGCGCTCCGTGCGCGCACCCCGCGATTTTTTGAAAAAAAAAAAAAAATTTTTTTTCACCCTTCGGGGTCCTTCAGGGACCCCCTGACAAAGGCTAGGGGGTAAGGAACTCTCTACCCTGCCCCCTTTTCACGTTCTCCACCTTTGTTTTTCACTGCCACACACAAAATGGCGTCCGACACTTCCTGATTTCGACCGATTCGAATGTTGACTGACATCTAACCACCAATCAGAATTACGCTCACGCACGGCACCGTGCGCGCTTGGTGCGCGCACGGTGCGCGCATATAGATATTTATGTACTTTTAACTGCAATTTTCTCAGAAACAACTGAACAGATTGACACCATATATGCAAAAGGCACATCCCTGACCTGAGGACTACCTCTTTGCCAAATTTCAAGTAATTCTGTTCAGCCGTTCAGGCGGTACCTTCGACTAAAGGTCCTATGGGAAAATGCATGGGGAAAACACGTTTTGGGACCCCCCTTTTTTCTCAGCCCCCGCTTGACGAATCACCCCGAGACTTTCAGGGTAGGAGCTGAGCGGAGCGCCCCATTAGTTTTGAAAATTTCGCGAGGATTCGTCAACCGGCGCCAAAGTTATTCAAAATAGAATTTTCAGATTTCCTATGGGAACTCAGTCCTAACTATAACTATCTACTGGCGACATATATATATATATATATATATATATATATATATATATATATATATATATATATATATATATATATATATATATATATATATATATATCCAGAACACAAAGTTTGCCAATTAGGGAGAGCCACATTCAGGTAGGTTCTGGATTTAATACGGCCGGCCCGGTCGTGGGAGAAGCCCTGCCATGTTGTGATGGACCAGGCTGGAGCTATTTGGCAACCGGTTGCTGGACAGGAGGTCGTTTTACAAGAGTCATGAGGTGCAACCTGTTTTGAAAGGACGCTTTACAACACCCACTGGGGTTTTATTTTGTTCCCTGAGGCACAATGCGGAGCAGCTCACTTGAGTTGGATCAAGGCACTACATTGACCATGAGGCTCAGCGCGAGCCGACGCCCACTGGGGCAGGTGACCATCGAGATAAGTACTGCCTTTACGCTGCAATGTGCTAACCGAATGCCTCTGAAGAAATGCTCGCTGAGCATGAAATGCGTCAGGCTGTTTATTTTTTGTAAAGATTGCCCTTCAACACGCTGCAGCTTTTGTAATAAAAACGCACTTTGAACCTACCTGAATGTGGCTCTCCCTAATTGGCAAACTTATATATATATATATATATATATATATATATATATATATATATATCCAGAACACAAAGTTTGCCAATTAGGGAGAGCCACATTCAAGTAGGTTCAAAGTGCGTTTTCATTACAAAAGCTGCAGCGTGTTGAAGGGCAATCTTTACAAAAAATAAACAGCCTGACGCGTTTCATGCTCAGCGAGCATTTCTTCAGAGGCATTCGGTTAGCACATTGCAGCGTAAAGGCAGTACTTATCTCGATGGTCACCTGCCCCAGTGGGCGTCGGCTCGCGCTGAGCCTCATGGTCAATGTAGTGCCTTGATCCAACTCAAGTGAGCTGCTCCGCATTGTGCCTCAGTGAACAAAATAAAACCCCAGTGGGTGTTGTAAAGCGTCCTTTCAAAACAGGTTGAATGTGGCTCTCCCTAATTGGCAAACTTTGTGTTCTGGATATATATATATATATATATATATATATATATATATATATATATATATATATATATATATATATATATATATAAAAATATATATATATATATATAAGTTAGCTAATGTGAGACTGAAAATACTAACATTAGCTCCACACAACTTATGGCCCAATGTGAAATCCAACAAAGTGGAGGCTCCAGTCCATTTAAACCTGCATCAGTATTTCTTCCACAAATGGCCACTGATGCAATTGACACATTCTCCGATGCTGTGATTAAAGACCTTACACGCTTACGTTATGATAACAAATATAGGAAGAGAACCACGAACTTCTCCAAGCAGCAACAGAAGGTGTTGGATAATTTATCTAAGGACACCTCTCTTGTTTGTAAACCTTCGGACAAAGGGGGGAATATTGTTTTGATGACTAAGACCCAGTATGAAACTGAAGCATATCGTCAATTGAATGATACCGTATGCTATGAAAAAACTAGTGAACAGATGTATAATCAGAGCATCACCGATTATCATTTGTTGATTTCTTCTTGGTACAAAAAGAATAAACTAAACTTAGAGGAACATCTATTTTTGAGATGTTTGAATCCTATCATCCCTACTTTCTACTACTTGCCTAAGGTCCATAAAGACATTAAGAACCCTCCAGGGAGACCTATTTTTGCCTCTCAGGGTAGTCTTACGGAGCATCTTTCTATGTATGTCGACTTTTTTATTTCTCAACATGTGGTTACATTGAAATCGTATTTGAGAGATACAAAAGATTTTTTAACACACATTGATGAAATTGAATGGCAAGCTAGTTACTGCCTTATGGTTCTTGATATTACGAGCCTGTATACATGCATTGCACACACAGACGGCCTTGAAGCCATACGTTTCTTTTTAGAAACTCGTGGCTTGAGGTTCTATGAGCATAATAAGATGATTTGGGAATTTGTCAATTTTTGCCTGACTCATAATATTTTTTTGTTTTAAAAAACATCTGTTTCGACAGATGTCGGGGACCGCCATGGGAACCTGCTTCGCCCCCAGCTATGCGAACTTGTTCGTTGGCTGGTAGGAGGAGCGGGTGGCCTGGGCGGTGCCTAACGCATTTTGGAACATGAGGATAAAGGCTTGGTATCGCTATATTGATGATTTGTTCATTGTGTTTGATGGTCCACCAGATTTGGCCAAATCATACATTGATGTTTTAAATTGCAATAATGTAAACCTAAAATTTTCAGGTGAAGTAAGTACTGAGGAGGTGAATTATTTGGACCTCACTGTGTTTGTAAATGACGGACAGTTACAAACTAAACTCTATCGGAAAACCACTGCAGGGAATTCAACCCTTTTTGCCACCAGCAGCCACCCCAAAAAACTGGTTGATAGTATCCCATTTGGAGAGCTACTTAGGCTGAAAAGGAATAATACCAGTAATAAGGAATTCCAAAAGGCAGCAGAATCGAGCATGCAACGCTTTAGAGTGAGAGGCTACAGCGAAGCAGTTCTGTCAAGTGCCCTAGATAGAGTTAATAAGATCCCGAGAAGAGACCTATTTGCGGAGAAAGCTGCAAATAAGTCCAAAAATGGCACCTTCCGCATGATCACCACTTTCTCTGAAAATGCCAACCAACTTAAGAGGATATTGCGAAAAAACTGGCATATCCTCCTCACTGACCACATTATCAAAGAAGATTTACCAACGAATCCTTTGGTTACGTTCAGAAAAGCTAGGTCATTAAGAGATCACCTGGTCCATAGCTATTATGATGTAGAACCCAGTAGGGCATCTTTTAAAACACTCAATGGCTTTTACCCATGTGGCAAGTGCAAAGCCTGTAAGAAAAGCAAACGCACTTTAACGTATGATGTCCCTGGCCTCAGTACACCTAAAAAGATCACCAAGTTCCTTACATGCACTACTCCTTATGCTATTTACTATTTAGTGTGCCCTTGTGGGCTCCGCTATATCGGGTGCACGATCCACCCGGTGAAAATACGGATCTTGAACACATGAGGGCGATAAACAATGTAGATGAATCATACCTAGTAGCGAGACATTATAACAAGATGCATTGTCGAAATAAGGATCTCCTATCATACTTTTGTTTAGATCATGTACCACAAAACCCCAGGGGTGGTGATAGGATACAGAGACTAAGGCGTTTAGAATCACGCTATATTATAGACTTGCAAAGTAAGAATCCACTGGGTCTGAATAGCAGTGAAGAGCTTGCTGTACACTTAGGATAAATTGGTTTACATTGCAAATTTATGATGATTTTCTCCTCCATTTCTTGTATAAATTTAGCATTCTGTATTTTCTTTCCTTCGCACACAAAAATGTACTATATGTGTATGGATATTTAGCGCTGACTGATTAAGTTTTATCGAGTCCTGTTGCATAGGTAGAACACTGGCCCATTTATGGGCATGATTTATGTATGACTCTCCTATGTGGGTGTGTTCCACCGAGTTTGGTGCCATGGCATCTTGAGGCAGAATACTAATGCCCATCTATGGGCAAGATTTAATTTATGTGATTTTCCTATATAGGAGTGTTCATATGGTATTAAGGATTTACATATCTATGTATTACTATGGAATTATTGCAATATTTATTGCATCATTCTCCTTCCTTTTTAGACATTCTAAGATGGCGTAATGATTAGTTGTCTTATGATGATTAGTCTGTTTTCTGTCTCCATACCGGAAATCCTGAATGCACTTTATAAATGTGAAATGGCCGCGGCGTTTCTATGCAGAAATTGACGAAGGGTAAGTGCCGTAACGCGTCTTTGCCCGGAGTTCAAGCAATAAATCTCTTTGAACTCTCCCCCGTGAGTGCTGTCGTCTATTACGGGTACGATTACCCGATGGAACTGTGAGCTGTATATATATATATATATATATATCAATTCAATGGTCCTGGATCCCTTGAAGCATACTCCACAAGTCTCACAGGTACAGACCACAACAGTGCGCCGTATAAATTTTCAACGTGCTTAATTTATTCTTCCATTTGCCAGCGATATATATATATATATTACCTACTGGCGGTCGCCAGTAGGTAGTTATAGTTAGGACCACGTTTCCATAGGAAATCCGCAACATTCTATTTTGAATAACTTTGGCGCCGGTCGACGAATCCTCGCGAATTTTTCAAAATAGGTGGGGCGCTACGCTCCGCTCCTACCCTGAAAGTCTCGGGGGGATTCGTCAAGCGGGGGCTGAGATAAAAGGGGGGTCCCAAAACGCGTTTTTCCCATGCATTTTTCCATAGGACCTTTAGACAGGGCTACAGCCGGAACGGCTGAACAGAATTTAATGAAATTTGGCAGAGAGGTAGTCCCCAGGTCAAGGAAGTGCCTTTTGTAGGTTTGGTGTAAATCTGTTCAGTAGATTCTGAGAAAATAGCCTTTAAAGCAATATATATATCTGTGGCAGCTTACGGTGCGCTTACCGTGCGCTTACCGTAAGCTTACCGTACGCGTACGGTGGCGTGCGCTAGCGCGATTCTGATTGGCTCTTAGATCTTAGTAAACATTCGAATCGGTCAAAACCAGGAAGCGGCGGCCGCCATTTTCTCTCTCGCTTCCTGAGTTGGACAGCAAAAACGAACCCCAAAAATGTGTAAAGAGGCAGTTTCATGAGATCCTAACCACCCAGCATTGATACAGGGGTCCCCAAACCACCCCCAAGCCCCAAAAAAAAAAAAACAATTTCGGAAAATCGCCGATTACGCTTACCGTACGCGTACGGTAAAAAATTGTAAAAAAAAAAAAATTATCAACATTCTCCCCCATATAACATCTAAGAAGTTAACAAAGAATACATTTCACAAAGATGCGCAAAATATGTCCCCCATGTGCGCACGGTGCGCGAAGCGCATCGTGCGTACATGGCCCATCCCGCTTAACGTGGGAACGCGGTGCGCGCAGCGCACCGCGTGACCACTGTGCGTGCACGGCATTAACTGCGTAAAGTGGGCGCGCGGTGCGCGAAGCGCACCGCATGCTCACTGTGCGCGCACCGTGCGCGCACGGAACGAACTGCGTTAACTGGGCGCGCACGCCACGAATGGCGTAAAGTAACTTAGCATTTAAAAAACCTTGCAAATTCACTGAAAAAACCATAGGTTTCACACATGTTATAGTTAGCTGGACATTTTACTGATAAAAAACCAATGAAATTCCCCCGTTATAGTTACTGCAGGCAACTATAACTCACGCGACCGCAATCTTCTGCTGATGACATATGTGTATTTATGAAAAAAAAATATTTGTAATATATGTAAAGCTAAAATTTAATGGAAGAAGACATGGGCAAATAAGTGTCTAAATACAGTATTAGCATCAGCAGAGGATTGCGGTCGCGTGAGTTATAGTTGCCTGCAGTAACTATAACGGGGGAATTTCATTGGTTTTTTATCAGTAAAATGTCCAGCTAACTATAAAACTATAACATGTGTGAAACCTATGGTTTTTTCAGTGAATATATATATATATATATATATATATATATATATTTATATTTATATATATATATATATATATATATTTATTTATTTATTTATTTATATTGACTGGATACCAAAAGTAGTAAATCTGCACCCTTATAATATGTACTCTTTGAACAGGTGCAAAAATACTACTTTTTGGAATTCACAAATATTGGCTCCAGTGGGCCTGGAAAGCTTCACCAGTCTCAGATTTCCAGACATGTTACTCGCAATCAAGTGTCCAAAAGGTGATAAGATGGATGCTTACAACCAGTAGCGGCTGGTATGGGGCAGTAGTGGTTGATGGGGGAGAGGGGTAACAAAAGGTAAAATCCACTTACCTGCAATCCGCCTCCGCTCTTCTGTCCTCCATAGGAAACCAGGGAACAGGAAGCCCAAAGGCTTCCAGACTCCCCTAGACAATCACGATGTTGTTGTCACCAGCATGTCAGAAGCGCTGTGATTGGTCTGAGCGCCATGGTTCAGTGCTTAGACAGGGAATGGAAGCCTGTGTATTTTCTCCACCCAGGCTGTGCAATACAGCCGGGTGGAGAACATGCTAAGTGCGCATCACTGTTTGGCCGGCCCACGAAGGGCGGCCAAATGTCATGCGCACTTGGAAAGTACTCACCACTCCTCCACTGCTGTGTGGGCATTCCAACCCTGCTCCGCCCGCACCTAAAGCCAGGACGGAAAAATAAAATTATAATAACATGATGTTAGTATGATTTTATTTTTCCTGTGGGACCCCATTCCCACGCCTTAACGGAGGAGCCGCTGCTCCTTAAAACTAGTCGAACCTGTTGCAATCGCTCGGATAGCATTACAACCCTTTGTTTTCACTCAATGTGTTACCTTATACAGAGTCTCACTGAATGTATGACGTTACAACGCAAACATTTACAACGCATGCCTTTACAACGCAGTTTTCACATCGCAACATCCATTACAACGCATGTTTTTACAACGCATGCCATCACAACGCATTTTTAGAAACTACATTTACAACACATTCCATTACAACGCATACCATTATAACGCATATTACTTTTAGGGCAACAGTAGGGTAAGTGTCGGTTAGTGTAGGGGTAAAAATTACTATTCCCACTCCAGTGAGTGCAACAGTAGGGTAAGTGTTGGATAGTGTAGGGCTAAAAATGACTATTCCCCAATACTTACCTTATAATGCATTGTAATGGCATGCGTTGTAGTGACATGCGTTGTAATGACATGCATTGTAGTGACATGCAATGTAATGGCTGCGTTGTGATGGCATGCGATGTAAAGGATGTTGGGTTGTAATGACTGCGTTGTAAAGGTAATACGTTGTAATGACTGCATTGTAAAGGTTGTTTCCTGTCTCACCTAATGCTGGCATTACCATGCTCAGGGGAAATACCTCTGCGGCATGTGGGCTCCAGCGTCTGTCTTTAAGGTATAGAAGTTGCTTTCTGTACTGGCGAGTTAAAGAAAAAGACGTTTGTTTATGCACAGCTCTCTTGCACATTGCTCTGGTTTATTTCTTTTCCTGATTGTTGTAATGTGGAGCAGCAACATCGCTGCTTAATTCTTTTAAATTCTCTTTGGAGAAGTGTCTCTCCAGTAATTCCTGTATGACAATTGTTTATTTACAATAATAAATAGCCTAATTCATCAGTAGAAACACAAAGTCTTGTGCGTCAGTGGCATTGGTGGTACTACCACCTTATTTTCTGTCACTGCTAGGAGAACCAACGTGGGATGATTAGATAGAAGTTTTTAAGAATATTTTTGCATCCCTTTTTAGGTCAGGCTATGTGAACAGAGGTCACTGTGTATAGCAGATGGTTGTCTGGTTTGGTGGGGCTGGATGGTGTTGGATTGTGGTTATATACTTAGGAAAGTAAAAAACAATTATTAAAGCAAAATCCATAGAAATTCTCTCTTCAAAGGCCATTTAATTGAAATTATTATTTCGAAGACCACTGAAATTCACTAGTTATGGTTAATGCTACTCTTGGTCGCCCTGCAATGTACTACTTATTCACTGCACAGTGCAGGCTGGCTGCAGGACCTGACCTGCCGCTGTGCTTTGTGCCTATCCCGGCACAGGAGGCAGGGTCTAAGAGTTAGTAGAGACATTGCTCTTTGATTTTAGTTGGTGGTTCTGGAAATAAGTATTTTTTTTGTTTTTCTTATTTTTGGGGGGATTTTGTGTTTTTATTTTTGACTTTTTTTTTCTTTTTTGAAATTTTAAAACTGTTGTGGCAGACGGCTGTTATAAACCTTTTTTTTTTTTTACTGATGGATTTCTTTGTAATGTTCTTGTGTATTTTTGGGTTCTGTTGTCCGCACCATATTTTATTTTTACTAAGCAAAGATTTTAAAGGCTTATCCTCTGCCTCCGCAGTTTAATTTTCTTGCTGGCATTTCGAATACTCCTTGCAATGCTTCCATTTGAGGTGTCTTCTCCTGGTTGAACTGAACTGAGGCTAAGAAGTAGCGTCCTCTTTACCTCCTGCTTATCTTGTCATAGAGCATGCAGGTGGCCCTCCTTGCATTCCACTTCTAACACCTGCAGAATGTCTAAAGAACAATCAATGATGGAACCTTTGATTTTCTTCTCCGATTCCACCATCTTCCTAGTACAGAGATCACCTCTTCCTCACGAGGTTCAGACAACGGTCTTGGAATCTTCTGCTGAGGTTTCTCCACCGTGGCTTAAAAAACCATGCTGGGAAACTGCCCTTGTTGATATGCGCACAGAGTCTGCTTTTTCAAGATCGAGGCAGCGGACTTGGTACATTTTAAATTATGAGTAAACTATGAACACCCATCATTTAAATTGATTCGGACGCTGACCCACGCCTAATTGGAATATTTTACTAGGACATAATTTAATTTTTCAATTTTAAATGGCACCTAAATTTGTTGTTAGATTGCAGACTTTGCTTTGAGAGTATAGACTGGACTCACCCAAAATGGCACACATACTCCTCAAACTCTTCACAAATGCAGAGTTTGGAAGGGGGCCTAGCCCAGGTTCACAAGATTCATTTTCCTCAGACTCTGTTTTAAGGCTACAGACTATGGAACACAAATGCAGGGGTGGGTTTGTATCTGTTAAACCCCAAGAGGAGTCTACAGATCCCCCGAGACGAGCCCCAAGAGGAATTGGAAACCAAGCAGTATTTTGAAATTTGTGAGGAGGGCTGGGGTCCCCCACCTAGAACCGGAGGCCAAGGTGTTCCCTATTAGGAGTCACAGGCGCCATTTTGAAAGGGCTCTATAACAGCAATATGTTATGCCTAGGAGCTCAAGGGCAGGGATTATGTAAGGGAAGGTTTACAAACAGTTTAACCCTGGCCATACCTCCCTCAAACACCGAAGGGCAAGCGAAAGGCAGCTCAGCGCCTAGCCAGTTCACTCTGTTTGTTTGTTCAGTAATCTGCAGCTCTAAATCCAACCTGAAGGTGATCACTTCAGGTCCACATCTCATTCCACGCTTTTTGGTGTTTTCGTAAGAAAGATTGTTTACTCCCAGCATATTGGTGGTTTGCAGAGTCCGGTTGTGAAATGAGATCAGGATTGAAATTGTTTACAACTGGAGTCATTTGGCCCGGTCTGGGTGGATTTTAAATGATGCGATATATTGGTTGTGTGCAGAGTCCAGTTGTGAAATGTTAAACAGTTGCAGACTTTTTACAGTTTGATTACTTTGGCCCTGTCTGGACAGATTAGACAACGTTTGCACCAAGGTTTTTCCCCTTACTGAATGAAGTCTGGACAGAAATCCACCTTTCCAAGTGGTTGTTTTGGAGATAGTTCTGTCAGCACTTTCTCTTTAGCTGTTGAAATGAAAAGAGGCTAATTTGCTTCCACCCTGTTATCCTTTAGGCGCGTGCTAAATGATTCAAGTCTATTTTCTTCAATAGGAATCGAATTCAGCGATTCTACGTGCTTCCTGTTCACAAAAATGAGCATATATATTTCCAGAAAAAGAACCTCACTTCCGGTGCCCCCGATTGTGTAAATTCCTTTGCACGGGTCGAGCTCCCACGAGGGAAACACGCTCTTCTATTCTGCGTGGCTCAGCAGTGCAGGTTCCAAGGGGAGCGGCGAGTTACAAAGTTCAGCAGTGTTTCAGTTTGTATTGAACGTGTTCAGCCAAAGTTATTAACTTCTGCTTTAAAATCCTCTACAAACAACCATCACTGCTTTATTCAAAACTGAATTCAAAAGAGCTTATTTACTCCTGTTCGACTGGCCTGTATTCTGCTAAATAGGAATACTCTTACAAAAACAAAAAAAGAATTCACGAGTTAAATAGTCGCTTTGTCCGGCCATGTATTTTTGTTGCTTTCTGCTGACATTCAGTTGGTGTTTTCCACCTGTTACAAAGGCTCTCTCGCCAGAATGGTCTGGTTCCTCTTAAACACAGTGCTCGTTGTTGAGGTATCGCATGGGTGGGTGGTCAGTTCTACGTGGAGTAATGAGGCCTGCTTTCTACCATGTTATCTTTTTTCAGATCCCATTGAATTTTGTTGATTGTCTCTGTATCCACAGGAAAGATGTACGTTAAGTGCACGTTTTAAATGATATTGATATGAAACAAATGCCTATGTGCTCATGGAGCAGCAGGTGGTAGATTTTGTTAAACATTGGAAGCGCTGTGACATTCTCATACGTGTCAACTTGCACATTTCTCAGGTGATGGGGTTCAGCCTTAATGCACAACTTTTTTTTTTTTTTAGTTAAGTACTTTTTATTGTACGCATTACAAACAATAGGGCGAATATACCTTATTTAACAACGCATAACATTAATGAATTCGGTTGAACCAGAAATTCCTTAACAACATAAGAATATGAAAAATAAGTGTGGTGATAAACAGAATAAACAGGAAAGGTTATTATGCAGTTTATATTTTTTTTACAAAAGGGAATAGAGGAGGAAAGGAAAAAGAGAAAAACAAAAGAAAGAAAAGGAAAGAGAGAAAATAAGTTATTAGGGAGGTGATGAGTGTGAAGATAAAAAGGTGGTAAAGGGAAGCCAAAGTAAGTCAGATTTGATTTTCTGAGCTAAAGAAGAAAAAGAAACAGTTGATATTCTGTGTTCATCACAAACAAGGCTCCACGAAGCCATAATAGAAAACTTAGAATTATCTTTCCAACATGATAAAATAACTTTAAAAGCAAGAGCGATAAGCAGGTCAAGTAAAACAGGTTTTGAAGATAAAATATCAAAATCCTCAGACAAAGTACCAAAAATAAAAATGTTGGAAAGAAAGTGGAATATTACATGAGAAAATCAATAAACATTTTGCCCAATTAGTTTTCCCCAAAACATTAACTTTAGGAAAATAATAGAGGAAATGACTCAAAGTACAATCAGAGGTAAGACATGACCAGCAGTAGGAAGAAATAGAGGGGTCAATTTTATGAAGGATAAAAGGGGTAATTACAGCTCTATTATAAATAAAAAATTAAGATTGTGATCTATTGGCAGCTTTAGAGGTTTTGAGTATTTTACTCCATAATAAGTCCCATTGTTGGATAGATAATGAATGGGATACATCTTTCTTCCATAATAGTTCAATAGAAGATTTATTTCTTATAGTGACAGGGAAAGAGAGAGATTTATATAGAAAGGAAGCTTTAGGGGTGGAGTCAGAAGGAAGATCGTATAAAGATGTCACAGGAATAAATAGTGTAACGTCAGGTGTAAAGTTGTTGCTTAATAAATATGTATGAAGTACAGGAATTAATTGGTTATATTGTTGGAGACAAGAATCAGGAAGGCCATACTTCTCCTGCAATTGTGTGAAGGATAAAATAGAATTATGGGAAGTCAAATGATGCACATAAAAAATTCCCTTTTCCTTTCAATGTTTGAAGTAAAATGATTTGTGGCGAAATTTAATAAATTTACTGTACCAAACAGAGGATGCAAGAAAGGACTGACGCAAGTCAGATCCTTGGTTAAAAAGGGTGAGTAATAAATAGTGGGAGTACTTAAGAATAGGGTTTTTAGATATAAATGCACAATTGGACATAGAACCAACAAGTGGTTAATTTGTAAAATAAAAGGTGCAGGGGCTCTCCTCAGGAGGCAGCACTAAAAGGAGAAATGTGCTGGTGCAAACTTTCTCCTGACTTATTATTCTGGAGAGGACTTGGCCGAATGGTTAGAGCTCCCAATTTCGGAGCTGGGGAACCGGTTCGAGTCTCTGCCTGGCTCAAAATTCTTGTGATTCTATGGGAAAATGATGTGCTTTGAAAAAGAGTGTGTCCTTAATTGGTGCTATAAGCGCCGGTGCTAAAGATTAGGTGCCGGTACTGAGCACCAGAAAGCCCTGGCTCAAATTAAGCACTGGAAACAACATTTCGAAATAATGCACACCTTTTGATGCAAGTGGGGCCACAAGAAGCAAATTAAGTCACTCAAAGTGTGACATTCTATGATATGTGGCATTGTTAGACAGACACTATAAAGACAGATTAGGGGAATATGGCCAAAAACATAGCTGAGAGGGTAGGGATGCACTGAACTTAGTTACTCGGTTCTAGTAACAGTACAGTTGGGGATTCATGAAGGATGTTAGTCGTAGCTAATACTGGGAGAGGTGGCTGCAGGGTAAGCGACAGTGAGCAAGGTGGGGATTTATGTAGGTTGGTGATGTGGGAATAACAGCTGTGGAAAGTGGTGATGCCAGAGCATAGTAACTAGAAAAAGGATGCACTTAAGCAAGTAAAGTTGGACTGCCACCAGTGCTTCATTTGAGGTGGTGGTTTCCGGTGCTCAGCACCGGCACTTAATCACCAACACCGGTGCTTTTCATTAAGTGATTTGCCCAGAATCACAGAATGTTGAGCCGACGCCAACACTCAAACCCACTTTAGTTTAAGTGGGGGTGCACGGAAGTTGGTAATAGAGAATTAGTGCCAGGAAGGTTGGAATCAACGAGTATGGTAATGGGCAGCTGGTACTGGAAAGTAGGGAGTACCTGGATTTTGGGAGTTGGGATTGACACTGTGGAGGCATGCTGTCCTAAATATAGTTGACAAAACCATCATCCCAGTCACTGTAGATTTTCTAAATGATAGTTAGGAGACAAAGTTTATGCCTGACAACATTCTGACAACAATATTCTGGTACCGTGCCCTGAAGAATTTTGCCCAGTCTAGTGGTATCGGTATCCTAGGTGGGGGGGGAGGGGTGGGGGCGGGCTGACACATGCTTCTACTTTAATTGGCAGTGTTTCATTACTGTAACAAAGACAGTTGTGTGATGGAACCACATATGCGTTTACCACGCATGCCTGTTCCATGCAGTCTCAACAATGGAAGTCTTAACTATGAATATACCTTTACCACGCATGCCTTTACAAAGAATTATGCATTGTTAAGGCATGTATGGTAAAGGCATATCCATGGTTAAGCCTTGACCAGGAGCGGCCCATGCAGGTAAGAGCGGTGGGGCTGGATTGAGGGGGGGGGGGGGGTTTGACAGATGAACACGATGGAAAATTAAATAATTAATTTGCCCTCATTGTCGTCTGTGGAAATCCCCCTATCTGGCTCCACCGATCTTATCAGCACGGGCTGCTGCTGGACTTGACAGGTAAGTCTTAACCCCCAACCCCTGTCCCCCGCCCGACTCCTAAAACTACCCCCTCTCTCCTAAAAACCAACCCCTTTTCCCCTGAGCCCTAAAAACGTCCCTGCCCCAGTCCTAAAAGTGACCCGTCCCTCAGCCCTGAAAACTACCTGACCCCCCCGAGCCCTAAAAACTACCCTGCCCCTTTTCCCTGAAAAGTATTTCAATCCCTGCCCTCCACTACGAGCCCTAAAACACACCCCCAAGCCCCTGTCCTGACATCTAAAACGACCCCCTCCCTCCTAAAAAACAACCCCCTCCCCCCAGCCCTGACAATTACCCCGACCCCCACAGGTCAGAAAACGGCCACAAACCTCCCAAGCCCTGAAACCTACCCTGATCCCCAAGCCCAGAAAACTACCCCGAAAAAAAACATACAAACTAACCTCCAAAACCAGTGGTGGCTGGCAGGGAATGGGGGTGGAGTTGAAAAATAAAGAGCAACAAAAAAATCCGCTTACCTTTTTCCGTGGCCACTGTCTCTCTGTTTCTCCTCTTCCTTGCAAGCCCGGAACCAGGAAGTATGCAGGCTCTCCTAATCCAATCACAACGCTGCAATGCAGTGTTGTGACTGGTCTGATGGGGACTGGGGGCCTGGCATGTACCCCACCAGGCTCTGTAATCCAGCCTGTTGGGGAACATGCTAAGTCTGCATGACGCTTAGGCCGGGCCAGATGGCCAGCCAAGCAGTCATGCGCACTTTGAGAGTGTGCATTCACCACTACTCCCAGGCACTGACCCCTACCCCGCCCTAAATCAAGCCCTGTATCAAAGAAAAAAAAAGATAATAATGAAGTTATTATCATTTTATTTTAATTTTTTCTGCTCTCTGAGCAGTGGGGCACGCTCCCCTGCCTTAGCGGAAGAGTCGCCCCTGTCCAAAACCCATCCCCAGCCCCCTTACCTCAACACATCGCGTCCTCTCCCGATCCTTCCTGCTTCTGGCAGCCAGCAACTGACCGTGCACTGCCTTAACCACGTATATGTGTGGTTAAGACATATGCGTGGTTAAGGCAAGCGTGGTAGTGCTTGTGAAATTGGAACACACGTGGCTCTGCCTGTGTTGTTCCGACTGTTTCCCAACAAAGAATGGTGCCCAACTTATTCCTCAAGTTGGCAACCTGTTGTATAATTGAGAGTAGTAAAGTACCTTAATAATTTTGAACTGATCAATTCATGCTACCTATGCTTTGTACTATGTCATTGTTGTTAAGAGTTGAAGATGGAATCCATTCAAACCGATGTCCAAATTGGAATTAAAGGTTTTAGGCTCGCCGTTTGAGTTTACATTTAAGAGATTATCCTCATCGACTTCTTTCTTCAGTGGGGGTCTCGCAACATCATCATAGAAAACCTTTGTTCCTCGTACCTCCGACAAGGGGGTTTGCAGGTGGGACAAGAGCGGCTGGGCTCCAGTTCATTACTAACTTTGCCCACTTTTGTTCCAAATCGTAGTGCTTCCAGTCACCACTCAAGGTGGACCACTAATCATACCCCCTGCCCCGGGTGGGATACCCAATGGATGCATACACCTCTCCCCCTCACAAAGGCCTAACAGCATGCTCTACGCGGTATCCACATAAATGACTGTCCTCGCCTAAAAATCAGCTACATACATGAATTTTATTGGTTTTACAACCGAAATGTGTTATTTTTGTCTGAAACGTGGTTGAAAACTAGCCTCTAATCCTGAATCTTTATCTGCCATACCAGAGGACTACTCTTATTGTCTTGAGCGCACAGCACTGGATGAAGTTTTATGATTATATTCCGGTCCACTTTTCAGTGCGTAGCTTTAGAAGCCTCATCCCTTCCATGAATAGCATTTATCATCTTTACCCTCATAATTAATCCGACTGCTTCCTACTGTGGATCCTTAATTTGCCAGCTACCATGTTCACCGAGGGCCATATGTACGACCCTTCCAATTTGCGAATCGCAAATGGTGTTGTTTTGCGACTTGCAATTTGCGACTCGCAAGTTGGAATTTACAACAGTGTCACAGACACTGTTTGCGATTCCTAATGGGGTCGCAAATTGCCTGCCTCATTAATATTCATGAGGCTGAGGCAATTTGCGACCCCATTGGGAACGGCTAGCACTACCATAGATGGTGGCCTGCTGGGGTCAGCAGACACCATGTCTGTGACTGCTTTTTAAATAAAGCAGTTTTTTTTAAATGCAGCCCGTTTCCTGAAAGGAAAACAGGATGCATTTAAAAACGAAAAATGAAACGTTACTGTTTCATTTTTTATGAGTAGGACCCACCACTGCCTGCTCTTAAAAAATATTTGCAATGCAAGCCACAAAGGGGAAGTGGTCCTTTGGGGACCCCTTCCCATGTGCGAGTGGCTTACCACCCATTTTAAATGGGTGGTAAACTGTGAATGTTTTGCGGCCTCAATAGCGGCCGCAAAACAATCTTACATTGAAGTGCGAGTCGCTATTAGGAAGGGATGCCCTTGGCACGTCCCTTCCTAATAGCAAGTCGCAAACCCTACTTTGCGAGTTGGTAAAAGGTTACAGACTTGCAAAATAGGGTTTGTAAATAGGGCAGACCTATTTTGCAGTTGCAAAGTAGCCGATCTCCCATTTGCGTCTGCATAAAAACAGTCCAGGGTGGCCGGGAGTGTTTTCACCTTCAAACTGGCTAATTGCGGCCCACCTATATACTAAAAGCTTCTAATTTTCTAATTATAGGCAATCTTAATTTTCATCTGGACGCCTCAGATGACAATGATGCTCGTGCTCTGCTAGAGGACATGGAAACATGTTGCTTATTGCAGATCATCAATTTATCCACATATATGTCAGGACATATATTAGCTCCTATTTACTAATCTGAGAGAAAGAATCACTTTTCTTCTGACACTTCTGTTTTGGATAGACCACTCAGCTATCATCTTCCATTGGCTCCTTCCACACTTCGCACCCCAAGTGGCATCAAATGGAAGAGTTGAACGAGGAGCTGGAAGCTTGAGCCAGATGCCTGGGTCTGGCTCAGCTTGGGCTCAGAGCCTTGAGCCCAAACTGAAACAAGCTTTGATGTGGCTTCTTATTGTCACCCACTCGCTAATCTCATATGCAATGAATTAAAGACAAAACAGTGACTTTGATGTTAAAAAGTAGAACGAGATACACGTCTAGTGCGGGAATTCACAATGTGACACCAGAAAACCTGTGATTAATCCTGGCTTCCCCGCTTGATCAAATTGTGTGATCCTATGCAAATGTTTTTCTACATTAACAGATACCTTCAGATATGTGAGTTCAGGATGTGCGATGCACAAAAACCTCTCATGTTTGATGTTGCTTCATCTATAGTACTAATCTAGGCCACATAGAGTAAACACATAACCACAGACATGCCTCTTGGCTCACTAGTGGCATTGTCATCGTGGCGGGGGGCATGAATATTTCTAAGTTCATGTTTGAAAACAATCACTATCTATTTTAATAAATGCCTTGCAATGCAATGACATGATATGATGTACTAAAGTAAAACGTTCCTGCATGTTACAGAAATCCATGTTTTCGAATTTTGAAGACGCTTTTTACCTGCCAAATATTTTGAAGGCTCAACTAGTGCACAGACTCTTAGAGCCAGGCCAGACCCTGGGCTCTGCTCTGGCTGGACTCTTCCTGTGTATTTGTTAGCTCGCCCACCTCCCACTCATGGATTATATCTCCTCAGCAAAGGTCTGTAAAGTACCGGAAAATGCCCCTCCTTAGCTACAGCTGTGGCTTATTTTTGTAACTGGATGTCAGCATCACTGGATAGCATTTCCCCTTTCCCCTCAGCCCGATGGTTCTCCGAGGTCCTCTGCTTTGCTAGAAGATAAAGTAAAGCCCTAGAACACAAGTGGAGAATTTTCTATCTCCAGCCGAACCAACAAATATACAAATCTTCCATTAAAAACTATCACAATCTCGTTAGATCCGCAAGACAAGTGTACCTCTCAAGCATCATGGCTAGGACTCCCAAATCATCATGCAATGCCTTCTCCTTTAGTAAAAGCTTTCTTCATCCCACCACATATAACAACTTCATTACCCCTTTGCATTCTTTTCAGACAATCTCTTAAAGTTACAAACTAACTTCAAGGACCAACCAGCTATGGACTCTAAATCTTTTCAGTTCAGATCTTCCCTCCCTCCATCAACTTGGGGTTTCCCCATAACCTTTCTCCTTCCAGCATTCTCTCTCTGGCCTAGGTTCTCATTGCCTCCGCCCTCACAAATCTAGGCAACAATTCTCTTTTCTCAGCTGAAGTTCCTGTATGTTTTGAAAATACAGTTTTCCACTTCTGATAAAACCTTTAGATAATTCAAGCAATCCCACTAACCATCACCCTATCTTGCTTCTAGCTCTAACACTAAGCTTGCAGAAAAGGAGGCTAAAAAGCAACTTATCAACTATAAGGAATCCATCTCCCTCCTGTATGCCTTTCACTCTGGGTTGGAGACAGCCCAGAGCTCCGAATTTGCACTCATTGCAGCAGCTGATATTCTCCATTGGATCTCAAGGATCTGCCGCTCTAATTGTCCTTGACCTCACAGCGGCATTTGACGCCATATCTCATTCAATGCTGCTCACTTTGCTCTTTAATTCCAGCATATGCCAGTGTGAGAAAATTGGGTTATTAGCTGAGGTGGTTGTGAGACCTCACCAAGTAATACTGTTGCCATTCCAACCCCGGGTAAATTAGGTTTCTTTAAATCAAACCATAGCTCAGTCCTGGGTAGTTGTGGCACACAGCAATCGGGATTAACTCAAAGGAAAACAAGTGTAAAGCATTTATCAGTGACAAAACAGTCAATAAGTAACAAACACAACACAATAAAAACACCACTTCAATGCATAAAAATAGAGTTATTTTTATCTTCAAGTAGAGACCAAAACAATCAAAATCTGATGGAGGAAACCAGAGTTATGATTTTTGCAAGGTTTTCATAAATCATTGCTTTTCACTCCAAAAAGTTTGTAAAATTTAAAAAAGTTTGTAGATGACTGCCTATCACTCTTAGTGGTAATCTATAAGCCCCGAACGCGAAGGTCTGGTTAAACGTTTCAAGCCGACCACGATGAATGTTGGGTTCAGTTTTTGAGGGTGCTGGGTTGGTCCCAGGCAAGATTTTACCACCATATTTAGAAACTTTACTGGTTCTTTTTCTCGTCAACAGCAGGGTCCTCTGCACTGCAGCTTGAGTCCGGCCTTAGGTTTGACTTTGACGGATCAGCAAAGTCCACTGGTCTTGTGAAAGCTTTGGTTCATGGTGATGTCCCAGTCTAACACAAACCAGCCAGTAGCGGTAGTCTATAAACCTTGTACTCTATGTTAAAAAATATATATTTGGCTTTAAGTTGGCAAGTTGGGTCTTAGAACTCGATCACTCGGGCTACACCAGCAGAATCCAGGGCCAGCCAAGTACTAACTGGTGAGCTGGACACTTAGCAGGTGCAGGGCTTTCTTTTAGCTTTTGTGTCCCTATAGCTTAACAGGAGGCTAGACAACTGGCTATTGTAGCCCACTCACTGGTCCTTGTCACAGGTGGGAGCAGGACCAGTCATTGGGGGTCTCTCTCCAGGGGCTTAACAGCAGGGGCAGCCCTTCTATCCTGTTTTCGCTTAATAGGTGCAGGAGGTGCAGTTTTCCTTGTTTCACCAGGTGCTGTCCTTCTGTTATTTCCAAGTCCAGCGGTGTTCTGAGGATGGATGCCAGGGATACCACTTTTATGCCAATTTTCAGTTTGCCAGTGGGTAGAACGCACTAGCCAATTGTGCTACTATTCCCACAGGTGAACTCTACCCATTTTTACATAATTTCCTATTGGGTTGGCCCTAAAGAATCCCACAGTGCTTCCCTCTGCCCAGATCCCAAAATTCAGGCCCCATCTTCCGTGGTAGAGAGCAGTCAGCTCACTCCTCAGATGTGTCCAGTATAATTAGCCATCACTCTTGGAAAACTGGTTCTGCAATGCGGTTTTCCCCCTCAAATCGATGTCAGCTTGTCTACCTACACAAACGGAAGGGGCACACTGCAGTGTGACTTGCATTTGCCGATCAGAGTCGATAGCCCCTTTGAATCTGGGCCATCTGTGGCCACAGTCCTCTGACCATCCTGCTGGAGGTGGTCTCACCTCCTCCCACCAGTAGTCCTTTTGTTTTCTCGTTCCTGAGAGCAATTCACACCTCTTGGCAGGAGGACAGCAGGCTATCTCAGGTGACAACTGCTTTAGTTAATCAGAAATGGCTACTAGAACATAGGGGCAAGTAAGTGACCTTTACATTAAAAGTTACTTTAAATCATCCGATCCAACTGCAGGAATGAGTCAGGTTTAATGAAACAATTCATTTGATACCTTGAAGTGCTATCTTCAGTGGTCCCAAATAGAAGTCAGAAATTAGAAAGTTTCTAGTGAAAACCTCATGTTAACCAATGGGACTACCAGCCTTAATACAGTGAAAACTATTTTGAGTTTTAATTGGCAGAACATGCAAAGTTTAAATTCAAAATGAATGTCTTTTTAATATCTCGCATCCTGCCTTGTGGGCTACTGAGGCCTGCCTTAAGGGTGATTTATAAATAATAAAATTAAAGGTTTTGACATGGCAAAAGAGTTATTTCACTATTCACTTATCCAAGAGGTCAAGTCGTTTGGGCCATCAGGAGGTTCAGTTTCTCAATAACTCAAACAACTAGGATTTCTCATGATTAAAGAGGCCAATCAACGATTACATGCTACTACATTGCTACAGTACCACAAAGTCAAACTCATTCCACGTGGTATAAGAATAGCAATTAAACCTATGCTATTTAAATTCAATAAACAATTCATGACAAAGCGGTACACAATCCTCAACAAATGTTCTCTTGTTTTAATTCTTCTCATTATTGAAGAACTATCACAGGTACTAAAGGATCTGGAAGAGGAAATACATGACATCAAGAGCACATTAGAATCATGGCTGGAACCGGACACCTGGCATATATCATTTGAACATATCAATACAAAATTGGATCTCTATGCCAAAGAAATACACAAAAGGAAATTGTCCAAATTCAAAAGGGACACCATTGACTATAAATTAGATGATGTCTACACTTGGGCGAAAGTTTATTTCCAGAAACAGGGCTTCAGTATCATCAGAGGAATGCATTGCCACTGAAGGTGACACTTTACTTACTCGTCCACCAGTTGACACTGGCATGTTACCCATTGAAAACCAACCTGTATCTTCTACTGATGCTGCTCAATTTAGGATTTCTTTTTTGTTGACCAGCCCTGCGGCGAACCATCAACTTGAAGCCACCATCAGTCAATGCACCACACAGGCAGAAAAATCCGCAGAGGAAAATGAGAAGGAACGTCGCATGAATTTGAGGAGTCAATCAAAGACCTAGTTTAAACACCTCTTCCATTGTCTTGTCTCCTTTACAGAAGGCAGTATTAAACAAACGGACATCCTTTGTACCAACACACCAGATCAATCTTCTGGAAAGAAAGATTGTTTTATTCAAATTCATGCTTAAGCTTAGTTTAAGTTACTTTTCCAACAATCTACCACCGAACACCAACATACAAGAGGAAACTCCTTACCAAGAATTCAAACCCAAGAGCGTCTTCTTGGCACCCACATCACATAAAACTCTTGACATCTTTGAGGCACTAGTTAAAAAAGATCTTCAATGCATCAATTACCAGACACCACAATCTAGAAACATAATTCAAAAAGATCAAGGTATCCTGATGGCACTGACTCTCAACAAGAATTTGGCATTCCAGCTGGCTGATAAAGGAGGAGCTTTTGTGGTAATGGACCGGGCATACTACGAAGAGAAAGTTACACTACAGGCTTTACATGCTACTTAAGATGTAAAAAATGCCTTGGAGCCTCCATTTAGACCAATTGTGTCACAATTAAATTCCTTACACGAACTGCTAGGCAAGTATTTGGACACTTTCTTACAACCAGTGGTTCAAAATCAAGATACAACTGATTTCTTTAAACAATTGTCACATTTTTTGTTGATAGATCCTGATTCCTGGTGGCTGTGTACCATCGATGTCACAACACTTTACACCTCAATACCACATGCTGAGGGGTTAGAGGCAGTAGAATGGGCTCTGTTACAGCAGGATAACATTTCTGCAAACAAGGTTTTCATTTTGGAACTTCTTCACTTCTGCTTATTTCACAGTTATGTTCTTTGGAAGGACACTTTTTACTTACAGAAGAATGGCGCTTCGATGGGCTTTTCTGGAGCCCCAAGCTACGCTAACATTTTCATGGCTAGATTTGAGGATCAAAGCAAAACCAAAGGAAATGATGGACGGAGTGTTGAACATTGCAAGCACTCACCCCCAGTCAACTGATTTGGATTTAATCCATCACCGTTCTTTAGCCCACTCTGCCACCCCAGTTCAGACATGGCCATATGCAAATCAGTCTGACCCTGTGCCTCATGGGAACAGTCCAGCCTGAACTGCAAAGCCATGTCTTCCCTGGACCGGAAACAAGCTTCCTAGGACCGGTTTCTGGCATTTCACCCGTCTTCAGCCAGGTTTGCTTGAATCCAGTGGCAAAGTGAGCAAGGGACTCACGTCTGAGCATACCCTGCCAACTTATGGCGAACAAAGCAAAACCAAAGGAGATGATGGACGGAGTGTTGAACATTGCAAGCACTCACCCCCAGTCAACTGATCTGGGTTTAATCCACCACCGTTCTTTAGCCCACTCTGCCACCCCAGTTCAGACATGGCCATATTTTGCTAGATTTGAGGATCAACACATCTATGCCTCCAAAATCTGTCTGGAGAACCTGGTTATTTACCTTTGATATATTGATGACATTTTCCTGATATGGAAAGGATCCAAAAATGTTTTGAAGCAGCAAATCATGGAACTGAACCAGAAAAATCCCTGGATACAATTTACGCACACAATTAGTGATCAAAGTATCACATACTTAGATGTTCAACTAGATCTGGCACCAATGGGTTGATCTATGGAAGTTACAAGAATCCTACGGTCTGGAACAACCCCTTACTTTACAGTAGCTTCCATCCTCCATCACCAAAACAACAACTACCGCTCTCACAGTTCATATGTATCAAAAGGATCACCATGGACCAAGAAATTTGCATCCAAGCTATTTCGGCATACAAAACTCAGTTCAGTAAAACAGGTCACCCTGAAAACTTACTGAACTCTGCGTTACAACAAGTACAAGCTATGAATCATACAGAGAAACCATTGCGTGAAGTCTACATATCTACATTTTGTATTAAACCTTCATCCATAAAACGTGTCATCAGTCAACACTGGGAATTACTCCAGTCTGAACTGAATTTTAAAGGTCTCTTTCATAACAAACCTATTTTTGCACTTTCACAATCTAAAAACATCAAAAAGATTTTGTCTTCCACCAAACCAAACGCTCTGAGTCTCATAAAGGTATTAAAACATTTCAAAACTGCCTTCATTGCAGTAAAGTAATTATGAGCAACTCTGTATCTTATCCTAATACATGACAACTCACTAAACTAAGACACACATATGATTACAACACACAGAACGTAATATACACCATCAGGTGGCCGTGTGGCTTAATGTATGTGGGGAAAACAGAAAGGAAAATAAAAGTGCGAATCACGGAACACAAGAACATTATTAGGAACAAAAATAATAACTCTTGTCTGGTTGTACATTGGCTGGAGCACAATCACAATATTGCGCAATTATGTTTTTTGATCTTGGAAGTTATCACATCTTGCCCTGAAATTATCATACAGAAAGTCTTGTCTCAAAGGGAAACATTTTGTATAAAACATTTTGATAGTTTTTTACCTAATGACCTCAATGACAAACTTGAGATGGCTTGTTTTTTAATAAATGTTACTGTTTCCCAGTGCATCTACTATTCGAGTTTTGAGATATGGATCATGTATAATGTTTCATATCAGCTACTTTTTTTGGTACCAGTTTCACATTTCTATCCTGTCATGACTGTGTCTTACATTGCTGTTTGTTTTACTATTGTGGATCTGGGCACACTCAGATGATTTAGCAGTAGCATGCAGTCGATTTTTTTGCATCCTGTGTGTAATTCGTCAAACATCTCAGTATATTTGAGTATTTTCTGTATAATTCATGTTTTGATGGCAGACCGGTTTATCGTTTCTAGTTCTGTATTGTTTGTATCTATGTTAATATTGTTAGAGCATCACAGGTCTAGATGATACATCACTTGTTAACATGTGCATTTGGCTGATACCCAATTGGCATATATAATGTACTTGAAAGCCCCTAGTAAAGTGGCACTACCTGCACCCAGAGCCTGTAAATTAAATGCTACTAGTGGGCCTCAACTACTGATTGCGCCATCCACTTGTAAAGCACTTGAATCATGTCTCATTCAGCATGTATGTGCGCAGTTGTAAACTGCCATGTCGACCTTGCAAAGTAAACCCATTGCTAGGCTCAGGCCTACCTTTTTAATACATATAAGTCACCCCTAAGCTAGGCCCTGGATAGCCCAAAGGGCAGGATGCAATGTTTTTGAAAGTAGGATGTGTCCTGGTAGTGAAAAACTCTTAAATTCGTTTTCACTACTGCAAGGCCCACCTCTCCCCTAGGATAACATTGGAGTTCCCTTATTACATTTTATAAGCGTAATTACCAAATGAGAACAGGTAACCAGTTAATGTTTCGTGTATCTGGAATCATAATGAAAAATCGTAAAACAGTGAAGTTGAAGTCTTAATTCCCATTCTGAAACTGCCACTTTTAGAAAGTTAGCATGTTCTTGCCGTAGCTATTTGGTGCCTGCAACCTGTCTCTGGTTCACATGACTGGGTATAGTTGATAGCTGGACTTTGTGTATTCCTCCTAGACAGACTCACCCAATAGGGACATTTGGTGTGATGAGATGGGCCATCATTGGCAAGATGGGAGGGGGTAGCTGGGCCCAGCCCCACTTACGCTTGAATAGTGTGTGTCCTGCCTCCACACAAAGGGCTGCATCCCCCTGTTGTTAGTCGGGAATCAGGGCCAGGAAGGCAGGGCACCTGTGCACTTCAAAGGCATGCCTCTAGAAGTTTTTCCCCACTTCAAAGGCCCAACTGAGTATAAATACTTGACCTTAGACATCAGCTCTTCAGTACACTTCTGGACCTGTGGATACTCTGCCAGGAAGGACTGCTGTGCTGCTGGACTACTGCTCTGAAGGACTGCTGCCCTGCTGAACCGACCTGCTGCCTATTACCATCTTGCTTGGGTGAAAAGGACTAGACCTGTATGTTCTCTTGAATCCAGAACCCATAGTGACTCAAAGGGCTAGTTGACTGGCGTTCTGATCTGTCCTCAGGGACACAACAGGCTTCCGACAACCTTGCACCTGCACCTGGACTCTGCCAACTGTAACTCTACCCTGCCAAGTAGTGGCAGCCCAGTCTTGGACCCTTGGAAATGGGCTTAAGAGGCTCTGCCAGCCTCTGTGGATCCGGAACTGGCACATCTCCTCTGTTGAGTGGCACAAACCCAAGCAGAACTGATCCATGGATTG
This sequence comes from Triturus cristatus, assembly GCF_964204655.1. Classification (NCBI taxonomy): domain Eukaryota; kingdom Metazoa; phylum Chordata; class Amphibia; order Caudata; family Salamandridae; genus Triturus; species Triturus cristatus. The sequence goes on from NC_140592.1 coordinate 846,846,846, forward strand.
GACCAGATGCAACGACCCGGATCGCCTTCTCCGTCCCAGCGGAACTGCTCTGCGCGGCACATCCTGGCTGCAGGCCCTCGCATCCCTCATCAACGGCAGCCTTGACAATTATGCCGGACCCCGCATTACAGCCCCTCAGAACCGATGCATCGCCTCGACTGCTGCCACATCCTCGACGCTGGACTTTGCATCGCAAGCCCCAGTGACGAGATCCCCGACGACGATGCAAGCATTCGCATCTCAGCCTCGCTGCACCTCTGACCTGATGCATCACTTTTACTTCGACATGGATCCTCGCAACTATATGCAAACCAGGATTAAAGGTACTCTGTTCAGCAGGCCTAACTGGGTCCCTGTACCCGGCCCCCGCTCCATCGCGGTCAGTCTGAACTTGTGACTTTCACAAGTCCTGCTCAACCAGATAGCCACAGTCAGAGCTCTGTGCTTCTTGCCACTATATTTATTAAAATCTTTTAAATTACATATCTATGGTTCTACTGATTGGACTTTAGTTGCTTTGGCCTTGTTTTATTTATTAAAAGAAGTTCTATTTTTCTAACTTGGTGTGGGTTACTCTTTGTTTGGTGTTTTCACTTTATTAGTGTTTGAAGTGTTGCACAAATACTTTACACATTGCCTTTAGGATAAGCCTGACTGCTCTGTACCGAGCTACCAGGGAGTTGAGCACAGGTTAATTTTGGGTTGTGCCTCAACCTGACAAGGATTCTGGTTGCTGATTGACCAGAGCTCAGACCCCAGTCAGCAAACAACACAATTTCTTACAAAATATTTTTGAAGCCACATGTAAAATTTGGGGCACACGAGTAAGGGAGAGAACAAGATGCCAGGCAAATTGTGTTGTACCCACTCTCTAGTTGCTGGAGGACCCTCCTTTTCTCCTACCAGACATCTGTCTGTGAGTTTTTTTGTGGGTACAGTACCTGCTTCTAACTGGATTTTAGTGGTAAATGTGGGAGGATACTAGGATTACCATCGTAGACTCCCCACTTACACCCGAGTTTCAGGCCCAAGTTAAGTGTGGCTGAAGACTTTCACCATCAACAAACTGCCTTGACACATGGCAATTTGGGACTGTTTGCAGTAAGGCTAACATGAGCTACTGAAAAAGTGGGTTGTGTTGGCCTGGGTACTTTTAGTCCATTGGTTAGGGCATGCCCAGGAGGCTACCAACCCCACTTGCTGGTTCTAGGCATAAATGTTGCACCTCCAGGCACCCACTTCAGGCCACTTTCTGGACGTATGGAAGATCAAAAGAGGACTGGACCTGCTGTCTGCGACATAAGAGGAGCCCTGAAGCACTGGTCCTCCTTCTTGTAATAGGACAAAGAAGTGGACTCCAAGGGTCAGTTGGTTGACCTCCTGTATGGCTACAGGGAGACAACAAGCTGTAGGAGGCCTTTTCCTGGAAGAGCGCACCTGACCCATGGTAACAGGACTTGGATTCGACCCTGTTGTGGGCCTCTGACTGACACCCTGCGAGCATAAAGTGCCCCCTGAGGTCTTTGGGGTGGGAAGGATTTAGAAGTGTACTCCTGCGTTGGATTGGGACTTGGAAGATTAAGGGCCCTATTTATAATTTGGAGGCCGCCCTGGCAGAGGTCCTGACCTCCATATTATGAAATGTCCATCAGTTATTAAGGCTGTACATGTGAATCCATTGGAACTTTGCGGTGAAGCTCCATCAAACGTGTCACAGCCCTACAGCAACATTTCCAAAGTTTGTTTTGTTTTAAAAAATAAAACCCTAAAATGGGTTTTTGTTTTGAAAATAAAAAAACAATGCCCCCCTCACCAGGGGAGTCATTCAAATTGGGTGGGAGGACATATAGCCATTTCTCTGACAACCCTTTGAGTCATTGAAGACATTTGCCCATTACGGAGATGGAGTAGTCTAAATTATGGTCTGTCCTCTTTTAAATTCGGTGGGCGGACCATTATGTTGTGACGGAGTATGCTAGAAGGTAACATGTCTGGCCAGGGTGAACTTGGTTAGTGTATCCAATCATTGCTTCATCACATTCAGCCTCAAATTGCACATAGGTCCGGTCTACCGTGACCATCGACTAACATTGGTGCTTTGTGCCTTTTGGTCATATTTTTACTTATAACTTTAAAAGTTTACATCTCAGGTTCCCCTTATTGGATTATTGTCATTTGGTTTATTTAATTTTGCTCTGTTTTTCTAATTCCATTTATTGTTTTTTTTGGTAAATATGTTTATTTGCATTGAAATCACTCAAAAAGCAGTACAATCAACATCTAACGCTTGCCTGGGCATGCCAATATACAACTCCCATCGCATTAACTTCCCAATTATGAGTCCACAGTATATAGGGTAATTCGGTGCCACCCCAGCAACCTTGCGGGGTATCCCTTAGAAGTCCACTACCCAGCGTCCACATGTAAGCATACCATATACTCGTAGAGCGCGGAGTCTCCACTCAGGAGGTTCCGCCGTGCAATTGGAGCAACCAAACAAAAGTCAAACAACTACCCCATGTTACGACCCTCCCCCCAACTACCACCCTCTACCCCCACCCCCCCTCCGGCATGACTTCTTGACAGGATACATGGCAAGACACTCAAGTCTTTAACTCTACACCTCCGACCTTCCCAACACAGGACCCCCGACCACCCAAGTGTGCTATTGCCTAATCCCTCAGCTCTTCTCTAATCAGATGCAGGGGAGGGCGGGACCTGCCCCAATTCTAATTCAATTTATTGTTTTGCATTCTGACATAATTACTGCTTGGGTACTGTATAAATAAATAAGTTACACATTGCCCTAAGTTAAGCCTGTCTGCTCTGTGCCATAGCTACCAAGGGGGGTTCGAGCGCGTATTAATTTAGTGACTTTGATGGTTCAATTTGATAAGGGTTGTGAATATTCCTTGAGGTGGGTAGTCACTCACCCCAAATAATAATCCACTTTCTTATAGGTGACTAACGAAGAATGTGATGGTGAAGCGTCCAGTGATCATATAGACCTGTTTATCTACATTTGAATTAAAAGGAATTAAGAGGAATAGTATTTCTATTTATTTTACGATTTGACACTCGGTTTGGATCTTATTCGTACCTTGGTTGTTTTTGTTGTTATATATGGTATATATAATATATATAATGAAAAAATCTTCTATACATGTAGACACCTAATTCACTTTTTTATTTTAACAGGTCCCGTCTTTTGGTATTTTCTGTTACGTCCTGAAGAAGGTGGTACTCCCTACCAGGAGTTGTCTCACCGAAACGCGCATCGGCGTTGTTGATCAAGGCCCCTTTACTCCCTTGATTGTATTTGTGTATCCCAGATAAATGTCTTTACATTTACCTTGACCAACTATTAGAATATCTTTGGATTCTTCATTTCATTCTTTGGAGTGGGGCTTATGAGTGTTTTTGATCTGTTCCTGAATGAATTATGTGTTTATGTGACTTTGCATGAATGCAAGCTGTCTGGATTTGAATGAATGTATGTTTGATCAAAAATAATATTCTCTTCTCTTTTCTTTTGATTGGGAACCTGTTTTTTCGTTATTTTGCTGTGTATTTTTTTTGTATGAATTTTTGATATATATTGTGTGTTTAAAAACATTGTATTATATGAACAAAACACTTGATTTATACATTGTGATCACTTTGATAAAGAATTTAATAACTTTTTATTTATATATACTAAAAAGAAGCATTAATAATGAAATAAAAAAGAAAAAATTCTGTAACACTTATTGTTTCTGTCTTTCTATAAATTCCTCGGGGTGTCTATATGTATATATATGTTATACTACCTTAATCCAGCCAAAGTGTCATTTTGTTTGCATTTAAACATATGATACATTGTACATTTTTCAATAATAAGGGTAGAGTATATTCTGTTGTGTTTTTGCACAGACTCTTAGAGCCAGACCAGACCCTGGGCTCTGCTCTGGCTGGACTCTTCCTGTGTATTTGTTAGCTCGCCCACCTCCCACTCATGGATTATATCTCCTCAGCAAAGGTCTGTAAAGTACCGGAAAATGCCCCTCCTTAGCTACAGCTGTGGCTTATTTTTGTAACTGGATGTCAGCATCACTGGATAGCAATTCCCCTTTCCCCTCAGCCCGATGGTTCTCCGAGGTCCTCTGCTTTGCTAGAAGATAAAGTAAGGCCCTAGAACACAAGTGGAGAATTTCCTATCTCCAGCCAAACAACAAATATACAAATCTTCCATTAAAAACTATCACAACCTCGTTAGATCCGCAAGACAAGTGTACCTCTCAAGCATCATAGCTAGGACTCCCAAATCATCATACAATACCTTCTCCTTTAATAAAAGCTTTCTTCATCCCACCACATATAACAACTTCATTACCCCTTTGCATTCTTTTTAGACAATCTCTTAAAATTACAAACTAACTTCAAGGACCAACCAGCTATGGGCTCTAAATCTTTTCAGTTCAGATCTTGCGCTCATAATGAAAGCCTTCCCTCCATCAACTTGGGGTTTCCCCTCATCCTTTCTCCTTCCAGCATTCTCTCTGTGGCCTAGGTTCTCATTGCCTCCGCCCTCACAAATCTAGGCAACAATTCTCTTTTCTCAGCTGAAGTTCCTGTATGTTGGGAAAATACAGTTATCCACTTCTGATAAAACCTTTAGATAATTCAAGCAATCCCACTAACCATCACCCTATCTTGCTTCTAGCTCTAACACTAAGCTTGCAGAAAAGGAGGCTAAAAAGCAACTTATCAACTATAAGGAATCCATCTCCCTCCTGTATGCCTTTCACTCTGGGTTGGAGACAGCCCAGAGCTCCGAATCTGCACTCATTGCAGCAGCTGATATTCTCCATTGGATCTCAAGGCTCTGCCGCTCTAATTGTCCTTGACCTCTCAGCGGCATTTGACACCATATCTCATTCAATGCTGCTCACTTTGCTCTTTAATTCCAGCATATGCCAGTGTGAGAAAATTGGGTTATTAGCTGGGGTGGTTGTGAGACCTCACCAAGTAATACTGTTGCTATTCCAACCCAGGGTAAGTTAGGTTTCTTTAAATCAAACCATTGCTCAGTCCTGGGTAGTTGTGGCACACAGCAGTCGAGATTAACTCAAAGGAAAACAAGTGTAAAGCATTTATCAGTAACAAAACAGTCAATAAGTAAGAAATACAACACAATAAAAACACCACTTCAATGCATAAACATAGAGTTATTTTTATCTTCAAATAGAGACCAAAACAATCAAAATCTGATGGAGGAAACCAGAGTTATGATTTTTGCAAGGTTTTCATAAATCATTGCTTTTCACTCCAAAAAGTTTGTAAAATTTAAAAAAGTTTGTAGATGACTGCCTATCACTCTTAGTGGTAATCTATAAGCCCCGAACGCGAAGGTCTGGGTAAACGTTTCAAGCCGACCACGGTGAATGTTGGGTTCAGTTGAAGGCGCTGGGTTGGTCCCAGGCAAGATTTTACCACCATATTTAGAAACGTTACTGGTTCTTTTTCTCGTCAACATCAGGGTCCTATGCACTGCAGCTTGAGTCCGGCCTTAGGTTTGACTTTTGTGGTAAATATTCTTTTCACCTAAACTGAATTTCATACGGAATCTTAAAATAAAGTAAAATAGCTCAGAATAACAAGAGGCAGAATCCGTGGTATAAGAGTTTTTCTAAATGGGCTTTATTCCATCCAAAATGGCCGACTCGAGTCGCGGCCTTCAGGTTCCGTCACCACGAGGGTTCAGGAAGTGAAGTACAATACTTTATTGACAAGAAGTAACTTTTATAGGTCATACATTTACAATGAAACGAATGCAAAAAGGCGTAACAATTGATAAGATAAATTAACATAGTGATACGTAATCGAAACTAGGCGTAATAAGGAGCAAAAAGAAACATGATTGGCTCTGATTATCTTACATAGGTGGATCTATACGATAATACTTAACATAGATGCGCGCGCAGCAGCATGACGTGTGATTGACGTGCAACTAGGGGGTGAAGGGGACTTGACATTTAGCTCTACATGTGGAGACGAGAAGTCTGGGGGGTCAAGTCAACCTAATCCCAAATCATATCTAACATCCTATGTTTAGAGAACTATGTTATCCACAAGGAAGGACTCTCGGACAGAATCTATTCTATACTAACTGTGTGTGAGTGTACAAGCGTCTAAGTGCCTATATGAGATGCGAGGGGCAGGAAACTTTCCATGGCAACAGGGCTATGAATCACTTGCAGGAGGACGGAAAGGCTGAGTCCTTTGCTTGTGAGCTAAAGGAAATGTTTACCTAAATCACTAGACAGGAATGCATCGGCTGAAGAGCAAAATAGATAATTCGAAGGTGAAATACAGCTTCTTGGCAGGCAGGCGAAAACTGGCCGAGGCAGGCACCGTTAGCTGCACAGGGAGTAGGACAAAGTTCATGGATACAGATGCGAGCTCAAGCTGAAACTGTCAGAGACAGAGAGCAGGGAAAAGCTTTGAGGACAGAATCGGGCCTACTTGCCTGAACTGTAAAAATGGAGTAACTTAGCCATATAAAGTCGGTGGCTTTTCATACTTAGGAATTGAATATCCAGCCCATTGATGGCGGATCTGACAGAGAACATGTCGACGGTAGACACACATATGTTTGCGTCTTGGAAACTGGAACTGGAGGGAACATACATGTATTTGTAACATGCATATAGAACCGTTGGGGTCCAAGATAGGGGACATAACTGATCAGGAAAATCCACATTTCCACATTCCCTCCTTGTCCCCTACTTGCCCTTCAAGAGATATCAATCTTCATCATTCCATCGATTTGCTCATGGAGCATCATTTCTTCTTCCTTCTTTTTCCGGCATTTTGAACGAGAACTTTGATATGGAATGCATGATGTGGCACACAGACCACAAATCGCTGGTCCACATTGTAGGCATAAACAACAACTGAAGAGCATAAGAAGGCCAATACCTAGGAAAGATAGAACTCTCCATCCCCAGGCTGATATCACACTCCAAAACCACCCGGACCACGTCCAAGTGCCTGGATTCTCGTGTATCTGGCTTACAATCTTATGAAGGCGTGTTATAGCTTTATAGACAGATGGCGAATTTTCTGGTATGAATATGCAGCAGCTGGATCCGATGACCCTGCAAGCTCCGCCCCTATCGGCCAGGATGACGTCAAGGACAAGACGATTCTGGAGAACAACAATTCTCATCACTGATTGTTCCTCTGTCAGATTGCCTAGGGCGGCTATAGTCTCGTTTACTACAGCTTCAAGAGTCTTGGTTAGTCTGCGTATCAGCTTACTATTTGATATTGTACCTATATAGGGAAAGATACCTTTATTGAAATCTACATACTTGTCCCATGCCGTCTCAGTATAATCGACAACTGGGAGATCTCTACGCTCTCTTTTGTGTACTAAATGAACATTTCGATAATAATCAGGGGGAGCTAGGAAAACAGGTGGCAAAAGGAATGCTATGTAACAGGTACCATCCCAATCTAGAGGCAGACGCATATATGCCGTCTGACCACATATAAAGTAAGAATGGCGAGAAGCTCTAAATGAAGATTTACCTTGATCACTATATTCTACTGTAGTAACGCATTTGCTATGGCCCATGTGTATGGAACCAACTTTTCTCACACATAATTCACCCTTAACTGGAAATACTGACATAGTGGGCAGAATTAGTTCAACTTCGGATTTGACATTCAAAATCATAAGATTAGGCGTAAAATTACCTAATTTATACACTTCGTTTTCTAAATCAGTTCCTGTTCTACTGGGGTGACCCTCCTTATTAGGGTGACAGACTTTGAATAAAACTAGATTCATATTTCCCCATATCCAATGTTGTTGATAAACTGCTGTGTCTGGGTCTATGGAATTTAGTAAACTAAACCATGCTCCACAGGAGCCATTGTGTGTGAACGGATGTGGAAAGAAAGGCAGAACTCCTTTGTTATTCTGATAGGGAGGGAGTCGGCCACACACCCAACAATTGGTGGCATTACTAGTCTGATGGGAATGATGTAACATACTAATGAAGGTGTTATTGCGCAGCGCAAGTCTATAAGATAATTCATGTGGTGGTAGGTCACTAAAAGAATGTTCAGCAGTAATATTATAAACATGTCTAGAAATAGGATGATATATATGCAAAATCACACTCGTAATAATTATTAAAACACTCAATAAAAACAGAATTAATAATGTCCTCACACAGTAGCTACGCAGTGATTTACAATACGCCTGTCGTTTCAACATTTCTCTGGTATTTTCTCTACTCAGGTCCAAGGGATACATGTCAGAGACAATTCAACCGCTTCACCTTGGAGAGGACTTAAACAATCAAATTGCTCGACTGTTTGGGCCTAAGTTTTAATTTATAGTTCTGAGAGTCATTCTTTTCAACAAAGGGAAGTTTTGAATCAGTCTGTGAGGGAGTGCAGGGCACAGTGTCTATATCCGAGGATAGTCCATGAAATTTCTTAACGTGGCTGGAATGTATCCATCCCTTGCGGCCCTCCACTTTCACGGCTGTTCTTGTGGTCAGCAGGACTAGCTTCGGTGTTTTCCACCTGGGCTCCAATTGGGTTTTCCGATCGAAATTCCTCACAAACACCAGATCCCCCGGAGCAACGTCATGGGGTTTCACCTCAGTGTTGTCAGGAAAAGCTGCAGCTACCTGTGAACGACAAGATTGTAGTGCAGACATCAAGGAAGCCAAGTAATCTGTCAGCATATTACAATTAACATCAGTTATTTTACGTGGTATAGGCGTCCCCCACATATTTGGTGGCCTTCCGAAGATCACCTCATACGGGGATAGCCCTGTTCGAGAGTGTGCTACCATTCTTATGTAAAATAGTGCAACTGGTAAGGCTACTATCCAGTCAACACCTTTCTCCTTACATATTTTAGACAATCTGATTTTCAAAATTTGATTATGTCGTTCCACGAGACCTGCTGCCTCGGGGTGTCGGACACAGTGGAATTTCCACTGATATCCCAACAAAAGTGAGACATGTTTCATTAATTCGGATGAGAAAGGCTGGCCGTTATCTGAATATACAACACGTGGTAAACCGTACCGTGGGAAGAATTCTCGAACTAACTGTTTGGCAGTAGTCGGGGCCGTGTAATCTGATACTGGGTACGCCTCAGTCCATCGGGAGAGAGCGCAGACAACTACAAGAACATATTTGAATCCTCGACATCGTTCCATCTGGATATAATCCATTTGGAGCACTTCAAAAGGATGATCAGGAGTCTGGAATCCACCCTGTTCTACGGGAACACTTTTTCCTGGGTTGAACTGACAACATATCATACAGGTACGGACCTTTTGTTTAGCTGCTGCTCGTAAATGTTTATTGAACCAAATGTGTTGAATGCTATCTAACATAGCTTTTTCTCCTAAATGCGCCGGGCTGTGAATTGTAGCTATAATGGCTTGGACCATAGAGTCAGGAAGAAACCATACAGATTTCTCCTTCGTCATCCATCCCTGATCTGTCTGGATCCCTCCTAGTTCAGTCCATTTCTTTAATTCTTCTGCAGTAGCATGTGTCTGTATGTCAATTACGTCAAGTGCGGGATCCTTAATTGTCATACACTGTGTTGGTGTCTGAACTATTGGCTTTGTCATGTCTAATGTGCGATTCTGAGCAGTCTGTTTAGCTGTTCTGTCAGCTAAATCATTGCCTTGAGAAATGATATCAGTAACCTTCGTGTGTGCTTTACATTTCATAATCGATATAGCAGTGGGTAGATGTATTGCGTCTAACAAGGCATGAATGAGGGGTCCGTGCTGAATGTGGGCACCATGGGAGGTTAAATAACCTCTCTCTCGCCACAGCACGCCGAAGTCGTGTACAACTCCGAATGCATAACGTGAGTCAGTGTATACATTAACTTTCTTATTTGTGGCTTGAATACAGGCTTGTGTTAGAGCAATAAGTTCTGCTGCTTGGGCTGACAAAGTATCTATACAATTTGTCTCAATAACTTCAGTGTCTGTTGTGACTGCATACGCGGCCACTAAATCTCCTGTACTTGTTCTCATGCACGATCCGTCTACATACAACGTCAGGTCTGGATCTAACAATGGAACGTCTGTCAAGTCTTGTCTAGGTTTCGTCTTTATTTCAATGATTTCAACACAATCATGAGCTAGTGGGTCTGTTCCAATTACAGGTAATAGTGTAGCAGGATTCAATGTATTACACCGTCGGATCTCTATGTGTGGTTGAAACAATGTCAGTTCATAACCGGTAAGTCTTGCTATGGTCAAGTGTTGTGTTTGTGTTCGGTTCACAAGAACCTCTACTGCATGTGGTACTTGTACTGTCAATGGATGTCCTAACACTATGGCATCGCTTTGTCTGATTGCTAAAGCTGTCGCTGCCACTGATTTCAGGCATGCAGGCAAAGCCTGAGCTACGGGATCTAATGTACTGGAAAAATAAGCACATGGCTTGCGTGATCCTGCTTGATCCTGAGTGAGTACTGACAAGGCAGTACCTTCACGTTCTGTGACAAAGAGTGTAAAATGTTTGCTATAACATGGTGTTGCTAAAACAGGTGCTTGACATAAAGCTTCCTTTAGGCTTTCAAAAGCTTGTGTATGTACCTGAGTCCAAGGGAGAACAGTCGATGTGGCTGCCTCCTGTGTGGTTAACTGAATGAGTGGTTTTGCTAGAAATGCGTACTGAGGGATCCACTGCCTACAATATGAAGTGAGGCCTATGAAAGCCCGCACCTCCTTTTGTGTCTGGGGTATTGACATGTTAGCAATTAACTGGATGCGATCTGGTGTAAGCTGCCTTCCCTCCTTGGACAGCGAGTGACCAAGATAAATAACTCGCTGGACACAGAATTGCAGCTTAGAAGGAGACACCTTGTGCCCCTTGTCGGCTAGAAAATGTAAAACTGTCAGAGAAGCCTTTTCACATTCAGGTTCGCTTCTCGCGGTGATCAGCAGATCATCGACATATTGAAGCAGTGCAGTATTGACTGGCATGTGGATACTGTCAAGTTCTCGTTTCAGTGCTTGGCTGTAGATGCTGGGGCTTTCTGTGAATCCTTGGGGAGCGCGTGAGAATTTAAAGCTGCGCCCATTTAAACTGAATCCGAACAAATATTGGCTTTCCGGATCTATTGGGACGCTGAAAAAGGCATTCTTGAGATCAATTACAGTAAAGAATGTTGCTTCGGAATCAATTGCTGTCAATAATGATGATATATCAGGGACCACAGGAAATTGTGGTACAATGCACTTGTTTAGTTCACGCAAATCAATAACCAATCGGTATACTGGAGGGGCAGTAGGATCAGTTCGTTTAAGAATCGGAATTATCGGTGAATTACATACATTGGAGTCTGTTTCTACAACTACTCCCTGGGCAATTAGCTCATCAATGATTTTCAGCAAAGCCACTACAGCATCATGCGGTAACTTGTATTGTCGCATTCGTGGTAGTACCACTCCTGCTTTCAATGTGACTCGGTATGGTGTAATGTTCATGCAGCCGACATCCGTAGGGCCTTGTGCCCATAGATGTACTGGTAAAGTCTGTAGTCGGGGATCCATGTCCCTAGACACATAGTGACCTTTAAAATCACGTAAAAACAACCTTACTCCTTCCGGAGAACAACATATTATGGCTCCTAGTGCTTTCAGAGTTTTAATTCCTAACAGATTTTCTGGGCATGATTTAGTAAGCAATAAATCTGTAGTTCGTGTCAAAGGTCCTATCGTAAGTGGGAGAGGCTGTGATACTTCATTAACAATAGGTTTTCCTGAAAAACCAAGGGAAACATTTTGTGAGCCTGAGAGGGGTGCCCCTGGAACTTCACTACGTTTTATAGTTGTTCGACTTGCCCCTGTATCGAGTAAGAATTTTCTATCTTGACCTAATAATTCACTATGTACATAAGGTCCTTCTTGATCTACAGGAATCTCGATAAGCGGTAAGTCAACTTCCCTCTCTAGGCTTGTTCATGCGTAACGCTGATACTCAGGATATTCATACTGTGCAGTCTGATACATTTGTCGTGTTGTGGTTTGTGTGGCAGTAGCAGGCAACGGTGGTGCAGCTGGCACAAACTGTATGGGCTGCTGTGAGGCTGGCATGGACTGTTGCTGAACTGGCATGGACTGTTGCTGAACTGGCATGGACTGTCCATGCTGCATAGCTCCTTGTTCATTCTGATCTTGTCTAACTAATCGTGGTCTCTCTTTTGCAATACCTGTAGCTATATTACGTTTCAGGACTGGACAATCGTGTACATAATGGCCTAGTTGTTTACAGTAATTGCAGGTTCCTTTTACAGGAACTGCAGAATCACCAGAATGTGTCACACCCTTTTTGTGACCATCTGCTGGTACTGTCTGAGAAACTAGCATTTTCATTTTTGTATCCTTCATGCGTCTATGCTCGTGTTCTTGTTCATCCCTAATTCTATTGTGATGATACTGTAACATTTGTAGCATTTGTGACGGAGTGTTACTTTGCCAGGTACTCTCGAATTTCAATATTCTATTCTTCACTGGAGGCAATGCATTTTCCACTAATTTTGTCACAAATAAATGTGGATATGAGTCACTACTTGCTTTTATACCACTGTTTATACCAAAACATTTTTCAAATCGAGCATAATAATCGCTTGTGTCTTCATCTTGCTTTTGTTTGCAGGCTGTGATTGCACCCCAATCTTCCTTTTTTGTAGTTAATAAACGTGGCAGTACCTGTACTAGTAAACCTGGTAACAGTTTAACTTTATCCCCGAGCCCTGAACCTGCAGTTCGGGCCCTTTCTTCCTCTGCTAATGCTGTCCAGTCTATCTTTTGGTCTCCCACTTCCCACTCTTTTTCTTTCAGTTTTTCATAAATGCCAGCAGGCAAAAGCACCTTTAATATCGTCATAATATCAGGAAAGGTGTACTCTCCCATTAGTAACATGTCTTTAATTTCTCGGTGGAAACCCGCTGGGTCTTTGTCATGACTAGGTACTACTTTCTTCATTTCTAATAATTCCATTTTTGATATGGGTGTGTAAACAAATACACGGTGAAACTCATTGTCTTCGCCTTTTATTGGGTGCACTTCTCGTAAGGGATTTTGTCTATCCATATAGTACGGCGTTCTTTCGCTGCGGGGCAGCGAGAGAGAATCCGGACTTACAAAAAGGACATACTGTTTACGTGACACTAATATCTCTTTAATTAACTTGTTACTAGAACCTCTCCATCTGTTCGTGAGTAGTTCCGTTAATATATCAGGTAAAGGACCAGGGTCAGCATGTTGGCTCTTGTATAATATAAGGAGTTGCTGAATCATATAGATTCCAGCTAAACGTTGTTCATCTGCACTGAGATTAAAAAACGTGTGTGCTACGGTCTCATCACCGTATTTTTCAGGACTGTCAATCCAGTGAACAGCTGATCTGGCTAATTCTTGCTCATCCATGGAATCGAGGAGGTGGTAACCCCTTCGTTCTCGTAGTATTTTATCTGCGGCTTGAAACAAATGTTCAGGAGACTTCAGATTTATTACAGGCGTCGGATACGTTCTGCTATTATTTGGGCATACAGAGTGTATGGGATCAGAAAAACATCTAGTATTATCACAGGATCTTCCTCTGCCTACATAGGCTATGGTCTCTGACTGTCTTGCGGAATTCCCTGATTCGGACACTTCATCTTGCTCGAACTCGTCTGTTCCCAATCTTTCTTCATGAATACGCTCTATTTCTCTACGGATTTTTCGGCACATGGCTATTATACAATTTTGCTTATCGTGTCTCCCTTCTGATATATTCTGGCTCCATCTTGTAAGAATAAGCATTGCATTCGGGTCTACCCCCGGACGGTCTTGATTTCTGATCACACAGTTTATGAGGAAACGTAACAGTTCCCCCTGTATCTCTACTTTCTGGAATTCCATAGCTCTGTTAATACATCCTGGATCTCGTCCTGTTTGAACAAAATGATATATGTTATCTAGATGCGTAGTCATTCCTGGTAACCTTGCTAAATACTCTGCGGCTCGCCTGATACGTAATGATGCCAGGACCATTTCGTCCTCTTTACCAACCACCGGGTCATATCTACAATTTACAAGGAGTTCCTTAAGCGTACGTTCACTTACGAATTTAGGTGTACGTGAATGCGCTGACTCTTGAAAGACAAGTTTATTTATTCTGGGTGGTGTAAAGGTATTGCTAGCACCTCCCGTGGCCCCATCTGGGGCGTCGGGTGTGAATGGGTTCGTTGAACGTGACACAGCAACTATGGGTGTCGATACCACTGTAGAATCGACTGCGGGGACAGATGCGGAAACAGATGTGCTTGCCGAAGCTTGTATCGGGACTTGCTGTTGCACGGGGTCGGATACCTGATCCTGACGTTGAACCCCTCCGCCAGACGGTCTATGTGGTGTGGCGTTAGCATACTCGGGAGCTGCGTCGTCTAGATATGAGGAAAGAAAGACATCTTCTGCGGTTCTGGGATGCCCCTTTGGATGTACCTTAATTGGAAATAATGGGGGTGGCAAGTCTTTTGGCATCCCTGGAACAGCCTTAGGTAGTCCTTCGGCTAGAAGGGGATACATACCATTCATAAGAGCATTTCTTTGTCTATTTACTTGTTCTGATTTCACTCGGATACCTTCCTCAATTAATAGATTTTCTTGAACTTTATTTGAACTTTCTTTACTCCTCTCTTCTTGTCTACGTGCTTTTTCTGTACGTCTATGAGATTCTTTACGCCATAACTCAACAGCGTCTTTCTGTGACTGTCTGACCTTTCTTTTCCATAACTCTTCCTCCACTTTCATGATGCACTCTGCATCCCAGGTTCCCACTGCGGGCCACCTTTGACTTTCCGGCAATCCCTTGGTATAATCTACCCATAGATCAAGAAACAATATGGCATCTAAGCCATGCTTGTGGTACATAAAATGCCCTGGAGTGTCCCTAGGAGGAATAGGAACTGCTTCTTCAAGCACCCCTTTTCTGGTAGTAATCTGTCTTAACTTCGAGAAGAGCGGCATATTGACAACTGATCTGATACTTACTCTTGAATTCACTTAATACGAAAAACACAATAATGAACAGTGAACAATGAACAATCATTCATACCACAATATGCAAGACATTTGAACACTTTAAACATTAAACATTAAACATTTTAACAATGACCGACAATGATGACAGTCTGCCTAACTAATCACCACGCTGAATTCTTGACAATAACTGAATACTTCGGAATACTTGATATACTGCTAAACAGTACATATACACTGCTAAACAGTGCAGACCGGATTTGTGTACCCAAATCCGTCTTGACCGGCACAACCTATGTGCGCGTCAACACGCCTCCTCGGCGATGGTACTCACCGAGTAGCTCCTTGAAACGGAAGGCCTCAGAGAATGGACAGGACTCGATGACTGCGGACAGCGGACCCTCTGGACATCGGGATTTCGAAAAACCTGGTGGGCCTCTGTATACCTCGGATCTTGCTCTCTCAGCTAGGCTCTGGTCGGGATACTTCGCACTTCTCACCGCCTCGTCTGGGTTGATCGCAGCCTCAGTCGCCCCCGCTTGACCGGAGGGAGCTTACAGGAAATCCTGCTGGTACGCGTTTATGGTCCGTCCAGCTGTGGCAGGAGACCGGGCCTGCAACGCACCGCCGGCGCGTGAGATGAGAAAGTGTCCCTGTTCGGGCGCCATTATGTGGTAAATATTCTTTTCACCTAAACTGAATTTCATACGGAATCTTAAAATAAAGTAAAATAGCTCAGAATAACAAGAGGCAGAATCCGTGGTATAAGAGTTTTTCTAAATGGGCTTTATTCCATCCAAAATGGCCGACTCGAGTCGCGGCCTTCAGGTTCCGTCACCACGAGGGTTCAGGAAGTGAAGTACAATACTTTATTGACAAGAAGTAACTTTTATAGGTCATACATTTACAATGAAACGAATGCAAAAAGGCGTAACAATTGATAAGATAAATTAACATAGTGATACGTAATCGAAACTAGGCGTAATAAGGAGCAAAAAGAAACATGATTGGCTCTGATTATCTTACATAGGTGGATCTATACGATAATACTTAACATAGATGCGCGCGCAGCAGCATGACGTGTGATTGACGTGCAACTAGGGGGTGAAGGGGACTTGACATTTAGCTCTACATGTGGAGACGAGAAGTCTGGGGGGTCAAGTCAACCTAATCCCAAATCATATCTAACATCCTATGTTTAGAGAACTATGTTATCCACAAGGAAGGACTCTCGGACAGAATCTATTCTATACTAACTGTGTGTGAGTGTACAAGCGTCTAAGTGCCTATATGAGATGCGAGGGGCAGGAAACTTTCCATGGCAACAGGGCTATGAATCACTTGCAGGAGGACGGAAAGGCTGAGTCCTTTGCTTGTGAGCTAAAGGAAATGTTTACCTAAATCACTAGACAGGAATGCATCGGCTGAAGAGCAAAATAGATAATTCGAAGGTGAAATACAGCTTCTTGGCAGGCAGGCGAAAACTGGCCGAGGCAGGCACCGTTAGCTGCACAGGGAGTAGGACAAAGTTCATGGATACAGATGCGAGCTCAAGCTGAAACTGTCAGAGACAGAGAGCAGGGAAAAGCTTTGAGGACAGAATCGGGCCTACTTGCCTGAACTGTAAAAATGGAGTAACTTAGCCATATAAAGTCGGTGGCTTTTCATACTTAGGAATTGAATATCCAGCCCATTGATGGCGGATCTGACAGAGAACATGTCGACGGTAGACACACATATGTTTGCGTCTTGGAAACTGGAACTGGAGGGAACATACATGTATTTGTAACATGCATATAGAACCGTTGGGGTCCAAGATAGGGGACATAACTGATCAGGAAAATCCACATTTCCACACTTTGACGGATCAGCAAAGTCAACTGGTCTTGTGAAAGCATTGGTTCATGGTGATGTCCCAGTCTAACCACAAACCAACCAGTAGCGGTAGTCTATAAAGCTTGTACTCTATGCTAAAAAAAATATATTTGGCTTTAAGTTGGCAAGTTGGGTGTTAGAACTCGATCACTCGGGCTACACCAGCAGAATCCAGGGCCAGCCAAGTACTAACTGGTGAGCTGGACACTTAGCAGGTGCAGGGCTTTTTTTTAGCTTTTGTGTCCTTGAAGCTTAACAGGAGGCTAGACAACTGGCCATTGTAGCCCACTCACTGGTCCTTGTCACAGGTGGGAGCAGGACCAGTCATTCGGGGTCTCTCTCCAGGGGCTTAACAGCAGGGGCAGCCCTTCTATCCTGTTTTGGCTTAATAGGTGCAGCAGGTGCAGTTTTCCTTGGTTCACCAGGTGCTGTCCTTCTGTTATTTCCAAGTCCAGCGGTGTTCTGAGGATGGATGCCAGGGATACCACTTTTATGCCAATTTTCAGTTTGCCAGTGGGTAGAACTCACTAGCCAATTGTGCTACTATTTCCACAGGTGAACTCTACCCCTGTTTACATAATTTCCTATTGGGTTGGCTCTAAAGAATCCCACAGTGCTTCCCTCTGCCCAGGTCCCAAAATTCAGGCCCCATCTTCCTTGGTAGAGAGAATCCAGTGGCAAAGTGAGAAAGGGACTCACGTCTGAGCATACCCTGCCAACTTATGGCGAACAAAGCAAAACCAAAGGAAATGATGGACGGAGTGTTGAACATTGCAAGCACTCACCCCCAGTCAACTGATCTAGGTTTAATCCACCACCGTTCTTTAGCCCACTCTGCCACCCCAGTTCAGACATGGCCATATGCAAATCAGTCTTACCCTGTGCCTCATGGGAACAGTCCAGCCCGAACTGCAAAGCCATGTCTTCCCTGGACCGGAAACAAGCTTCCTAGGACCGGTTTCTGGCATTTCAGCCGTCTTCAGCCAGGCTTGCTTGAATCCAGTGGCAAAGTGAGCAAGGGACTCACGTCTGAGCATACCCTGCCAACTTATGGCGAACAAAGCAAAACCAAAGGAAATGATGGACGGAGTGTTGAACGTTGCAAGCACTCACCCCCAGTCAACTGATCTGGGGTTAATCCACCACCGTTCTTTAGCCCACTCTGCCACCCCAGTTCAGACATGGCCATATGCAAATCCGTCTGACCCTGTGCCTCATGGGAACAGTCCAGCCTGAACTGCAAAGCCATGTCTTCCCTGGACGGGAAACAAGCTTCCTAGGACCGGTTTCTGGCATTTCAGCCGTCTTCAGCCAGGTTTGCTTGAATCCAGTGGCAAAGTGAGCAAGGGACTCACGTCTGAGCATACCCTGCCAACTTATGGCGAACAAAGCAAAACCAAAGGAAATGATGGATGGAGTGTTGAACATTGCAAGCACGCACCCCCAGTCAACTGATCTGGGTTCAATCCACAACCGTTCTTTAGCCCACTCTGCCACCCCAGTTCAGACATGGCCATATGCAAATCAGTCTGACCCTGTGCCTCATGGGAACAGTCCAACCCGAACTGCAAAGCCATGTCTTCCCTGGACCGGAAACAAGCTTCCTAGGACCGGTTTCTGGCATTTCAGCCGTCTTCAGCCAGGCTTGCTTGAATCCAGTGGCAAAGTGAGCAAGGGACTCACGTCTGAGCATAGCCTGCCAATTTATGGCGAAGAAAGCAAAACCAAAGGAAATGGTGGACGGAGTGTTGAACATTGCAAGCACTCACCCCCAGTCAACTGATCTGGGTTTAATCCACCACCGTTCTTTAGCCCACTCTGCCACCCCAGTTCAGACATGGCCATATGCAAATCAGTCTGACCCTGTGCCTCATGGGAACAGTCCAGCCCGAACTGTAAAGCCATGTCTTCCCTGGACCGGAAACAAGCTTCCTAGGACCGGTTTCTGGCATTTCAGCCGTCTTCAGCCAGACTTGCTTGAATCCAGTGGCAAAGTGAGCAAGGGACTCACGTCTGAGCATACCCTGCCAACTTATGGCGAACAAAGCAAAACCAAAGGAAATGATGGACGGAGTGTTGAACATTGCAAGCACTCACCCCCAGTCAACTAATCTGGGTTTAATCCACCACCGTTCTTTAGCCCACTCTGCCACCCCAGTTCAGACATGGCCATATTTTGCTAGATTTGAGGATCAACACATCTATGCCTCCAAAATCTGTCTGGAGAACCTGGTTATTTACCTTTGATATATTGACGACATCTTCCTGATATGGAAAGGATCCAAATATGTTTTGAAGCAGCAAATCATGGAACTGAACCAGAAAAATCCCTGGATACAATTTACGCACACAATTAGTGATCAAAGTATCACATACTTAGATGTTCAACTAGATCTGGCACCAATGGGTTGATCTATGGAAGTTTACAAGAATCCTATTGTCTGGAACAACCCCTTACTTTACTGTAGCTTCCATCCTCCATCACCAAAACAACAACTACCGCTCTCACAGTTCATATGTATCAAAAGGATCACCATGGACCAAGAAATTTGCATCCAAGCTATTTCGGCATACAAAACTCAGTTCAGTAAAACAGGTCACCCTGAAAACTTACTGAACTCTGCGTTACAACAAGTACAAGCTATGAATCATACAGAGAAACCATTGCGTGAAGTCTACATATCTACATTTTGTATTAAACCTTCATCCATAAAACGTGTCATCAGTCAACACTGGGAATTACTCCAGTCTGAACTGAATTTTAAAGGTCTCTTTCATAACAAACCTATTTTTGCACTTTCACAATCTAAAAACATCAAAAAGATTTTGTCTTCCACCAAATCAATCAGCTCTGAGTCTCATAAATGTATTAAAACATTTCAAAACTGCCTTCATTGCAGTAAAGTAATTATGAGCAACTCTGTATCTTATCCTAATAAATGACAACTCACTAAACTAAGACACACATATGATTACAACACACAGAACGTAATATACACCATCAGGTGGCCGTGTGGCTTAATGTATGTGGGGAAAACAGAAAGGAAAATAAAAGTGCGAATCACGGAACACAAGAACATTATTAGGAACAAAAATAATAACTCTTGTCTGGTTGTACAGTGGCTGGAGCACAATCACAATATTGCGCAATTATGTTTTTTGATCTTGGAAGTTATCACATCTTGCCCTCAAATTATCATACAGAAAGTCTTGTCTCAATGGGAAACATTTTGGATAAAACATTTTGATAGTCTTTTACCTAATGACCTCAATGACAAACTTGAGATGGCTTGTTTTTTAATAAATGTTACTGTTTCCCAGTGCATCTACTATTCGAGTCTTGAGATATGGATCATGTATAATGTTTCATATCAGCTACTTTTTTTGGTACCAGTTTCACATTTCTATCCTGTCATGACTGTGTCTTACATTGCTGTTTGTTTTACTATTGTGGATCTGGGCACACTCAGATGATTTAGCAGTAGCATGCAGTCGATTGTTTTGCATCCTGTGTGTAATTCGTCAAACATCTCAGTATATTTGAGTATTTTCTGTATAATTCATGTTTTGATGGCAGACCGGTTTATCGTTTCTAGTTCTGTATTGTTTGTATCTATGTTAATATTGTTATAGCATCCCAGGTCTAGATGATACATCACTTGTTAACATGTGCATTTGGCTGATACCCAATTGGCATATATAATGTACTTGAAAGCCCCTAGTAAAGTGGCACTACCTGCACCCAGAGCCTGTAAATTAAATGCTACTAGTGGGCCTGAACTACTGATTGCGCCATCCACTTGTAAAGCACTTGAATCATGTCTCATTCAGCATGTATGTGCGCAGTTGCAAACTGCCATGTCGACCTTGCAAAGTAAACCCATTGCTAGGCTCAGGCCTACCTTTTTAATACATATAAGTCACCCCTAAACTAGGCCCTGGATAGCCCAAAGGGCAGGATGCAATGTTTTTGAAAGTAGGATGTGTCCTGGTAGTGAAAAACTCTTAAATTCGTTTTCACTACTGCAAGGCCCACCTCTCCCCTAGGATAACATTGGAGTTCCCTTATTACATTTTATAAGCGTAATTACCAAATGAGAACAGGTAACCAGTTAATGTTTTGTGTATCTGGAATCATAATGAAAAATCGTAAAACAGTGAAGTTGAAGTCTTAATTCCCATTCTGAAACTGCCACTTTTAGAAAGTTAGCATGTTCTTGCCGTAGCTATTTGGTGCCTGCAACCTGTCTCTGGTTCACATGACTGGGTATAGTTGATAGCTTGACTTTGTGTATTCCTCCTAGACAGACACACCCAATAGGGAGGTTTGGTGTGATGAGATGGGCCATCATTGGCAAGATGGGAGGGGGTAGCTGGGCCCAGCCCCACTTACGCTTGAATAGTGTGTGTCCTGCCTCCACACAAAGGGCTGCATCCCCCTGTTGTTAGTCAGGAATCAGGGCCAGGAAGGCAGGGCACCTGTGCACTTCAAAGGCATGCCTCTAGAAGTTTTTCCCCACTTCAAAGGCCCAACTGAGTATAAATACTTGACCTTAGACATCAGCTCTTCAGTACACTTCTGGACCTGTGGATACTCTGCCAGGAAGGACTGCTGTGCTGCTGGACTACTGCTCTGAAGGACTGCTGCCCTGCTGAACCGACCTGCTGCCTATTACCATCTTGCTTGGGTGAAAAGGACTAGACCTGTATGTTCTCTTGAATCCAGAACCCATAGTGACTCAAAGGGCTAGTTGACTGGCGTTCTGATCTGTCCTCAGGGACACAACAGGCTTCCGACAACCTTGCACCTGCACCTGCACTCTGCCAACTGTAACTCTACCCTGCCAAGTAGTGGCAGCCCAGTCTTGGACCCTTGGAAATGGGCTTAAGGGGCTCTGCCAGCCTCTGTGGATCCGGAACTGGCACATCTCTTCTGTTGAGTGGCACAAACCCAAGCAGAACTGATGCATGGATTGGACCAGATGCAACGACCCGGATCGCCTTCGCCGTCCCAGCGGAACTGCTCTGCGCGGCACATCCTGGCTGCAGGCCCTTGCATCCCTCATCAACGGCAGACTTGACAATTATGCCGGACCCCGCATTACAGCCCCTCAGAACCGATGCATCGCCTCGACTACTGCCACATCCTCCACGCTGGACTTTGCATCACAAGCCCCAGTGACGAGATCCCCGACGACGATGCAAGCCTTCGCATCTCAGCCTCGCTGCACCTCTGACCTGATGCATCACTTTTACTTCGACATGGATCCTCGCAACTATATGCAAACCAGGATTAAAGGTACTCTGTTCAGCAGGCCTCACTGGGTCCCTGTACCCGGCCCCCGCTCCATCGCGGTCAGTCTGAACTTGTGACTTTCACAAGTCCGGCTCAACCAGATAGCCACAGTCAGAGCTCTGTGCTTCTTGCCACTATATTTATTAAAATCTTTTAAATTACATATCTATGGTTCTACTGATTGGACTTTAGTTGCTTTGGCCTTGTTTTATTTATTAAAAGAAGTTCTATTTGTCTAACTTGGTGTGGGTTACTTTTTGTTTGGTGTTTTCACTTTATTAGTGTTTGAAGTGTTGCACAAATACTTTACACATTGCCTTTAGGATAAGCCTGACTGGTCTGTACCGAGCTACCAGGGGGTTGAGCACAGGTTAATTTTGGGTTGTGCCTCAACCTGACAAGGATTCTGGTTGCTGATTGACCAGAGCTCAGACCCCAGTCAGCCAACAACACAATTTCTTACAAAATATTTTTGAAGCCACATGTAAAATTTGGGGCACACGAGTAAGGGAGAGAACAAGATGCCAGGCAAATTGTGTTGTACCCACTCTCTAGTTGCTGGAGGACCCTCCTTTTCACCTACCAGACATCTGTCTGTGAGTTTTTTGTGGGTACAGTACCTGCTTCAAACTGGATTTTAGTGGTAAACGTGGGAGGATACTAGGATTACCATCGTAGACTTCCCACATACACCCCGAGCTTCAGGCCCAAGTTAAGTGTGGCTGAAGACTTTCACCATCTTGAAACTGCCTTGACACATGGCAATCTGGGCCTGTTTGCAGTAAAGCTAACATGAGCTACTGAAAAAGTGGGTTGTGTTGGCCTGGGTACTTTTAGTCCATTGGTTAGGGCATGCCCAGGAGGCTACCAACCCCACTTGCTGGTTCTAGGCATAAATGTGGCACCTCCAGGCACCCACTTCAGGCCACTTTCTGGACGTATGGAAGATCAGAAGAGGACTGGACCTGCTGTCTGCGACCTAAGAGGAGCCCTGAAGCACTGGTCCTCCTTCTTGTAATAGGACAAAGAAGTGGACTCCAAGGGTCAGTTGATTGACCTCCTGTATGGCTACAGGGAGACAACAAGCTGTAGGAGGCCTTTTCCTGGAAGAGCGCACCTGACCCATGGTAACAGAACTTGGATTCGACCCTGCTGTGGGCCTCTGACTGACACCCTGCAAGCATAAAGTGCCCCCTGTGGTCTTTGGGGTGGGAAGGATTTAGAAGTGTACTCCTGCGTTGGATTGGGACTTGGAAGATTAAGGGCCCTAGTTATAATTTGGAGGCCGCCCTGGCAGAGGTCCTGACCTCCATATTATGAAATGTCCATCAGTTATTAAGGCTGTACATGTGAATCCATTGGAACTTTGCGGTGCAGCTCCATCAAACGTGCCACAGCCCTACAGCAACATTTCCAAAGATTGTTTTGTTTTAAAAAATAAAACCCCAAAATGGGTTTTTGTTTTGAAAATTAAAAAACAATGCCCCCCTCACCAGGGGAGTCATTCAAAGTGGGTGGGAGGACATATAGCCATTTCTCTGACAACCCTTTGAGTCATTGAAGACATTTGCCCATTACGGAGATGGAGTAGTCTAAATTATGGTCTGTCCTCTTTTAAATTCGGTGGGCGGACCATTATGTTGTGACGGAGTATGCTAGAAGGTAAAATGTCTGGCCAGGGTGAACTTGGTTAGTGTATCCAATCATTGCTTCATCACATTCAGCCTCAAATTGCACATAGGTCCGGTCTACCGTGACCATCGACTAACATTGGTGCTTTGTGCCTTTTGGTCATATTTTTACTTATAACTTTAAAAGTTTACATCTCAGGTTCCCCTTATTGGCTTATTGTCATTTGGTTTCTTTAATTTTGCTCTGTTTTTCTAATTCCATTTATTGTGTTTTTTGGTAAATATGTTTATTTGCATTGAAATCACTCAAAAAGCAGTACAATCAACATCTAACGCTTGCCTGGGCATGCCAATATACAACTCCCATCGCATTAACTTCCCAATTATGAGTCCACAGTATATGGGGTAATTCGGTGCCACCCCGGCAACCTTGTGGGGTATCCCTTAGAAGTCCACCACCCAGCGTCCACATGTAGGCATACCATATACTCGTAGAGCGCGGAGTCTCCACTCAGGAGGTTCCGCCGTGCAATTGGAGCAACCAAACAAAAGTCAAACAACTACCCCATGTTATGACCCTCCCCCCAACCACCACCCTCTACCCCCACCCCCCCTCCGGCATGACTTCTTGACAGGATACATGGCAAGACACTCAAGTCTTTAACTCTACACCTCCGACCTTCCCAACACAGGACCACCGACCACCCAAGTGTGCTATTGCCTAATCCCTCAGCACTTCTCTAATCAGATGCAGGGGAGGGCGGGACCTGCCCCAATTCTAATTCCATTTATTGTTTTGCATTCTGACATAATTACTGCTTGGGTAGTGCATAAATAAATAAGTTACACATTGCCCTAAGTTAAGCCTGTCTGCTCTGTGCCGTAGCTACCAAGGGGAGTTCGAGCGCGTATTAATTTAGTGACTTTGAGGGTTCACTTTGATAAGGGTTGTGACTATTCCTTGAGGTGGGTAGTCACTCACCCCAAATAATAATCCACTTTCTTATAGGTGACTAACGAAGAATGTGATGGTGAAGCGTCCAGTGATCATATAGACAAGAAAGTTATACCCTGCCCATTGCCACTAAATCACCTGCTTTCTTTTGATGGTGGTCCTTCCACACAGTACTGGAAGACTGAGATGGAGTTGCTTTGTTGTCAGTTTTGCATTTTCCTGTGAGAATTCGCCTTATCCTTGCTTCCTTCTCCCTGGCAATATCTGACTGTTGGGTAACAGGCAATAAGCGCTGCTCTAATTGGTCGAGGCTCTGGCACAGTCTGCTTCAGGCAGTATAGTAAACAGTGAGCGGACAGAGGACACAGGACTAGTCGAGAAAGCAGTGTGATGTATTGTCCTTCTACTCAAGGCTTAACCAGACCTAGCCTGACTTCCTAAATGAAGAGCAGAAGGCAAATGAAGGGCGCCGTGTTTCTTCACTTGTATCCACATGCCAGTGGCTGGAGAGATGCCCACAGCGCACACATCCCTATTACAGACTGTACAGCAGATGCCCTTGGTCAGGCTAGGCAGACAGGATAGAATTTATGTTTTCCAGCGAACTGGAAGCATCACTTTCGCCCGCAAAAAATGCCACATTACTGACAGTTACAAACACAAACGTATGTAATGTGGACTGAGCAACACGTTATTTACACAAGTATACGCTGAAGCGGGCTGAGCTATTGCCCTTTTGTCTGTGTACTGTTGATGTAAGCTCTAATTAGACAGCTGGAGCTATGTATAACCATACATTAGAAAGGAATGGAAATGAGATGACCGCAGGAAGTGAATGAAATATGCCCTAGTGCACTGGAGGTATACTGGAGCAAGACCAACCATTTGGTACTAACTGAACACTCCAACTCCATCTCCAAGTGGGAGCTATGATTTGATGTATCTTTGGAGAGGCGTGAGGAGGAGCTGTGAAGAGGGCTAGGTTAGTCCACGAGAAAGGCATAGAACGTTTAGGAACGTCTACCTGCAGTAATATTTGCAGTGAGAAAACAAGCTTTGGACCTGTGTCAAGGTATTGTAAGGGACTGAGGAGAACGTTCTGTTCCTGAAAGAAATGCGGACATGGAGAGGAGGAGGTTTTACTTACACAAACAAGCGAATTACACAGTGGAGATGTTTGCATCTCCTGGGAGAGGTTTAACCCCTTCGTGTGCGTTTGAGGGATTCATGGACCCAATGTTAAGAAAACAAATAATATGCTTTAAAGTGAAAGAGAAGTTCTGGATAGGTAAAATACCAAACATATAGAATGGCGTAGCAATTGGATTGTACTATATAGCAGTTTGTTACATATTATGTAAAAAAAACTTAAAGGGCGAACCTTATGGGAAGTAAGTCAAAGGCGAGAGCTATGCATGGAGAATAAGAAAAAAAGTTTCAGGTCTAGTAGATCAACCAACATAAGAAAAAAAACATTCCAAGTTCTCTATGCAAAGGTATGTAAATATAAAGGGACAAGCGTGAGCAAAGTGGAGTATGTGTTATAGAAAATTAATATAATAAATTGAGCTCAAGGAAGCGTGGTGTTATATTAGTGGTACAAAATGGAGTGATACCGCTGTATCCGCTTTTAAACATTGACATGCAACAATATTGGCTGCTAGGATTACGCAATTCCATCAAGGGTAGTAGATGTCGAGTTTAAATGGTAAATCTGCTTTCGCCTGTGCATGCTTACCTTGACAGTGTCAAACAGGTCGTCATCTTGCAGTCTCTAGAGTTGGAGGATGATGAGTTTCCATTTGAGATTTTGGCATTCAGCCAGCGATAACCCCATGTGTGCTGTTGGGACAAATGTCCTCCTTTTTGATCTTCTCGATGTTTTTCCTCCATTGAACCCAACAGTCTGCAGGTCCAGCAGTGGGACATCACGTTTTTTACTGAACTGACAAGGAATCATTCCCACGAGAATTAAGTCAAGGGGTAAGCCTTTTTATCTCCATCCCCGCCGCGATATTGCTTACCAGGTCTGCCTTATAAAGGTCCATTCAATCTTCCATAGTGAGGGTCCCCTGCCTATCCTCATCTATGATACACGTGTGGATGTGACGTGGGTTGTGTGCGCATTGTAACCGTGTGAACAGAAGGTGCCCATTTGAGACCGTGCATGCAGGCGTGTGCAAAAGAGCGGCTTCCTAGCAGATTATCTTTTGTCCATGCTGCACATAAAATGTCACATCCGTATTTGTAAAGCGCAAACTACCCACCCTTACGGGTCTCAAGGCGCTGGAGGCCGTTGTGGAAATTAAGTGAGCTATTGCCCAGAGTCACACGGTACTGAGCTGAGCTGCAGCCGGAGCCGTGTATCGACTATCGAACCCTGAGCTCCGAAGTCAGCTGCCCTGGCCGCTGCACCACACCTCTCCACATACAGCCTGGACGCTCCTGTGCTTAGTAACCAGGCCCCAGTCTTACCTGTTCATTGGGGGGAGAGAGTTGCGCCATCCTCTACCTCTGTTTGGTCTACATTTTCTCTGCTACAATGAAACCTACGCCTCCCTCTATGATACTGTAGGCGTTCACCTAGCCGCGGTCTCCTCAGAAATTCTATCTAGGACTAATCCACATCACATCAGCCCCTCAACCAGTCCACACTGCTGTTACTTTGGAACTAGTAACCCTAGTGGGTGATAGCCCTAGTAAACCGTAGGACTGCTTTACATTGTGGATGTAAAAGAGACAGGGAGCTGGCATAAGGTATTCTCTCTTAGTAATAATTTGCTTGGTTTTAGGAAAACGAGAAGACACACCAAAATACTTCTCACTCCCTCATTGTGATTACAGTTCTTCTCAAATTATTCACGTCCAATGACCCACCCTGAGCCCAGCACCTCTGATGCTCACCCACGGTGGGGGGAGAACCCCACTACTACCTGATTGTCATTGCTGTGCTGCAGCAACCCACTAGTATGCACCTATTTTTCATCTATGGTACAAAATCATTCTCCTTCCTCTATCATCTGTCAGTCCCATAATTATGAGAAATGGATCAAGAAAACCCTGCTGCTCACCCTCCTCCTTAGGGCCCTTTCGTACACCTGCAGATGGGATTCATCCAAATGCTTAGGTGTATTTCATACTTTGCGTGTCCTGGTGATAATCTGTATGTTTTCGGGGTGAGGCGAAGTTTACCTCTGCACAAGAGTTGATACCATCACAGCTGCAAAACGCTTACTAGGGACCTTTTCCCATTGTTCGGAATCCCAAGTCACGACTCGAGTGACTGAGGAGCACACACCATTTCAACTGTAATACAGGAGATCTGCAAACCCTTAGGACTAGAGCAGCACTTCCACTGCTGCTGTCACCCATAGTCAGCAGGCAAGGTGGAACTGAATAATGGCAGTCTCAGGATTAAAAAGCAAAGATGTTCTGAAACACACCTGAAGTGGCCTGATGCTCTGCCGTTAGCTTTGTGGTCCACCTTTGTGGTCCATTACAGGCTGTACTTCTGAAGAAAATCAAGTTAAGTCCTTATGAAATGGTGATGGGACAGTCTATGATGCTGCCATCAAATCCTCTAGTCTTCGCTTCTAAGTTAGACTTACAACAGAATATTGCAGAAAGCTTATGCGCTGTCTCTACTGTTGCTGTTCGCGGATCCAAGCTGCCTTTCTGGAGTGAACAACTGAAACCTGCCATTACCTTCAGCCCTGAGACTGGGTCTATAACCGGGTGCATAGGAGGAAAATCTCCCTGCAACCATACTAGTGTGGCCCCTACCAAGCACTGTTCATCACCAACACAGACGTTAAGTGTTGTGGATCCAACCCTCTCAGTGGAAGCGTGCGGCACCTTCCCGCCTCTGAACCACTATCCAGTCCTAGCCTGAGGCCCTGTGCCGGAACTGCTCCTGTTACTGCCTCGTCCCCTGCCAAAGGGTCCAGTGCCCACCTTCTTTGTCTGCACCTCCACAGCGGCACAATGCGGTGTCCATCACCCCTCATTGTTGCTATCTCCGCCCGAGTAAGCAGATGTCTCCTGGATCTCATTGTGGGTCCTGCCCGCTATCTTTGCCCCTGCCTTGAGTGTCTAGCTCATGGTGGGGATACATCATAGGCATCATTGCTGTTGGATGGATACTTATTAAGAGATCTATCTGTACTGAACAGAGCAGGGCTGCTGCTCTGTGTATATGAATAACTCCTATGTACTGTTGCTTGAAATATACTGACAAACAATCTCGCTTACTTGTTGATGTTGGGGGGAAACGTGACTTTGATCAGAGTGCCCCTTGACAAAAACTAAACAGGCCTTGATTTGTTCTATCATTGCTGCATACTGCCAGAATGTGTCAGAGTTCCAACTGGTATAAAGTTTGACAAACATCAGCATCAAGAAGAATATGCTTGTTTAATTTGAGTGACTAACGTCTACCCTGGCTGCCTCAAGAAAGGGCAGGAGTCTTTCAGTCTGGTCATGCCGTCCCTGCTATCAGACATTCTGCTATTCACTCTTTCATAAGACAATGGAGAAGCCATGAGATGTTTGAAACAATTAGATTCCTCTCCATTCTTTTCCCAGGTATGGTGTAGGGCAGGCTATTCAAGAAACTAGACACAATGGCGAAATACTAGAAAAGGTAGCAATAGCAAACACCATTAATTTGGTGTAATCAGGGCTCCTACAGAATAGAACAGCTTAAGATTACCTCCTGGATTCCAAATGGTTGGTTGTGCAGCAAAATAATAGATACTGAGTGTTGTGTATAGCCTACACCTTACTTAGCATACATAGATAAATGGATCACATTAAGGACAGTGTTAAGAATCTACATAAAATTCAAAATGTATTAGATTTCCGTCTAAGTGGCATCTGGTTTTGGTTGTTCGGGGAATCGAGGTAAAGAAGATCTTTGAAATTGTGATTGCAGTAATTTTGATTGTGTTTGCCTTATCTGTGTTAATCAAAATAATGATGCATGTCTCCCAGCACACTTGGATTAACAAAGACTCAACCCCTGCTTATCCTCTTACTATATTTGAGGATGCTGAAGATGTGGACAGTGTGAGAAGTTGGCCTGGTATATGCTGTCCACTAGTTATAGTGGGCACCTTGCACCAGTCCAAACAACCCTTATTGATGATAGGTTTAAAGACAACCTTTATTGAAAGCTATCCTAGTGGTAGCTATGGAGAGCAGCCTTCAGGCTAAGTCTTGAAGGAGTGCAAAGCAGCTTGTTTTACCAGTCTATAATCTCTTGAATGACCAAATGAAAGGAGAACCACACTAGGTATATATATAAAATATATGTATTTATTACTAAACACACCCAACTAGCCCCTTTAGGAGGCTAGAGGTCAAAGCACATATGTTACAATCAAAATATCACAGTAAATTAGCACAATATACGATAGGCCCGGGGGGGGGGACCGAACCATATACTAAGACAGTGGTATAATAACCACAACTTGCCTAGACACAGTGCCTAGGGCACGTAGAATTGCTGGGACCCCACGGAACCACCCAAGATAGTGACACAGGAGACCCACGGGGGACGCGTGCAGTATATGAACACCGGCGCGAGCCCTGTATAATGCTATGGGAAAGTCAGGCTTGGAAAATTAGAGTTTAAGGACACTTAGAGGTGGACTAGGAACAAACCCTTTGGACTTATATGGTTCTAGGGCCAACACCCACGGGTGCACCGGAGTACTCGTGTTACCTAACCCAGGGAAGCCGAGTGCATAGGTATCAAATGGTGTCGGGCGTCTTCATTGATTACAAAGGCGAGATGCTGCAAAGTGCTGCTACCGTGAAGAGGAGAAGTGTCCGAAGAGATCCAAGCCTTAATCGAAGATGTGAAGAACCTGAAAGCAGAGGGGACAGAGTCTGGGTCACTGGCCAGTGACCAGGGGCACGATAGACGAATGCCCACTGATGTCGGATGCTTCAGGTGCGAAGAGGTGAAGCTTGACTCTACAGCCATGAGGACCAGGAGCTGAATTCGAGCTGTCCCACGAAGGATGTCGAGTGCTGCAGCGACGGTGCCCAGATTAGACACAAAAAGCCTTGGCAACAGCAAACCACGCAGGAAGAGAAAAGATGCTTCGGTGCGGACCAGCAAGGTCCTGGGTACTCCCCAAGTGATGGAGAGTCAAGGCATATCTGGAGCAACCAGGGAAGCCCAATTAGAGTTAAAGTTGCCTTCACAGGGACCCGCTAGTTGACGGACCAGGGATCGCGAAGGGACCTCGAGAGAAAACACAAAGGGCCAGCTCACGGAACACTCGTGGAGTGTAGGCAGGCAATCTTCAGTGCAAATGCTGCTCAGGGTCAGGGTTACAAGTCACCCAAAGCTCAGCTGCAGAGGTTGCCTCTAAGCTGATGCTTCTGCAATTCATCGCGGTGTTCAGGGGTTTGGGTTGCATGGTCTCCACGAGGGATACAGGCCTCAGAGTTGCTGAGCGCACAGATCTACCTCAGAGGCCACGGGAACCCACCTCCTGTGTTGCAAAATTATTCAGAGTCCTCAGGAGCTTCGGAGATGCAAACCGGACTATTGAGTCTTTGGTGCCTGTCAAGCAGGGGAGTAACTCCTTTACTCCAAGGGAGATTCTTCAGTCAGCTGGCGTCGTGCAGATCGTCGAAGTTCCAGGATTCAGTATCAGAGTTTTGTCCAGGGATATCTAAAGTTCTGTGGTCAGGGGTTCCTTTTTTATACCCGAGGAAGGAGTTGGACATACTCTGGGGGTCCCACCTATGGGAAGGTCAGGAAAGAGGGGTGGCTACACCCATTTCCTTTGTCAAGTTTCGCACCAGAGCAGGGACTGATAGCCCCTGCAACCAGTTTGATCTGGACTATGCACTGGGACACCAAATGTGCCTCCAGTGCAGACTTCAAAGCACTCTTGGAGTGCACCCACCCAGCTCCAATACGCTAAAGCCTGTCTGGGAGGTGGTGACACTTCCCTGTGACAGGAAACCAATTGTCCAGGCCTCCACCGCCGGAGTTTCGTCCAACAGCAGGAGGGCAGTCTCGTGTCTGTGGCTGGCAGCATCCATTATGTGATGCCAGGGCTCTGTTATCTGGTACTGGGTATACCAGTGCTGTCATGTCTCTCCCTCTAGAAGGGTGGGATCATACTCCCACACCAGTTACTGGTGTTGGGGTATTATTCCAAGGTGTTTGACACCAAACTCGATAGGTTTCCGTGCAGCCATCCCAAAGTTAGCATTTACCGCGAGGTTATAATGCACTTAAGAGTATATGGTCTGGCTGCATCACAGACAACCCCGGAGAATAGATTCCGAAGGCTGTAGAGCGGCTCTGCTCATGCATGGGCACCCTCTCACATAAAACCAAGCACCCTGCCTTCAGGATTGATAAGGCCTGCCATAGGGGTGACTGATAGGTTTATATGTGCAGTGATAGTGTGAGATATAGTGAACCTATATCTCAGTAAGGGGTGCATACACCACCTTACTCAGGCTGCAGTAGCACACCTGTGGTGTCATTTTGGATGGCTTCCCAGGGCTGGCATAATACATGCTGCAACCCCTGGTAGGCCTCTGGGGTACCTATGCCCTGGGTACATAGTATACCATATACTAGGGACTTATAAGGGTACCACAGAATCCAATCTGGAGTGTACCTAAAGTACTGGTCATCAATTTAGAGAGGAAGCATCTAGGCTGGGGTCCTGGTTAGCAGGGCGCCAGCCAGACTAAAGTCGACAAACAGTGAAACATCAGCAAAAAGTGGGGGTAACCACAAGAAGCAGATCCTACTCTAGTGTACAACCCCCCCTCCCAAACGCAGGGACATTAAACTAACCTTGACCAGTTGAGTCTTCATGTTCTAAGTGGAAATACCTGGAGAGTCCATCTGCATTGGCATGGTTACTCCCAGGTCTATGTTCCACTGTATAGTCCATCCCCTGTAGGGAAATGGACCACCTCAAAAGTTTGGGGTTTTCACCCTTCATCTGTTTTAGCCATAAGAGGGTGTAAGAAAGTGGCTCTGTATATACTGTTCCCAAATAGGTACAGTGTGCACAGAGTCCCCAGTCCCCAGAGGTTTGGCAGAGGCTAAAGTTAGATATAGCCTTCCTCTCAAAAGTGGTAGCTTGGTCAAGCAGTAAGGCAATATCAGAGGACAGTGTAAAGCATTTGTTGTACACACTCAGTCAGCAAATGGTCTCACACACTCAAGAACTGAACTCTAGGCCAATGGTTTTTGTGTAAAAATATATAGTTGTTTTATTTTAGAACCAACAATAGGTATCAAAATATACTTTCTCAGAATGAGATGCTTTAGTTAAATACTTTCCAATAGACTTTTGAATATACCAGGTACAGTGGTTGCAATAGGCAACACAATTTCAAACACAATAATACAGTGAGTTCAACGGGAATTTCTAGTTAAATGCAATTAGTTACTTTAAGGATTACTTTTCTAACCACAGGACTGGATCCTGGATTCAGTCCTGGGATAGTTCCTGTAAACAAGTGAGTAAAAGCGTTTTGGTTACAGTTGTGATTTTTAAGCAGTATTTTTGTATTTTAAAAGTTGACACTTAGAAACTTTTTCTCATAGAATCACCAATGTTATCCTATGGGAGGAAATTCACTTAGCAGGTAAGTGGGGTTATGGTTACTTTTTCTAACTCAGTGTTGGATCCTGGATCTAGCACAGGTGCATCACCTGTAAACAGTTGAGAGAATGTGGTTTGGTTATACAGGTGATTTATAACGAATATTTGTAAGTTTGCAAAATCGACAAACTTTTTCAGCAAAAACCAGGCAATGTTATCCTATGGAAGGAAATTCAAGTTGCTGGTAAAGTATGTTCTCGTTACTTTTGTAATCCAGTGCTGAACTCCTAGGTTCAGCACTGGGACATCTATCTAAAACAGGTGAGTAGTTACGTTTTCACAGTTGGTGCGATTTTTAAAGAATATTTGTAGTTTGCAAAAATCGACAGAAGACATTTCACAGAAAAACAGTCCATGGTTCCCTATGGAAGAAAAATTGGGTTAGCGGTAAGTATGGTTGTAATTACTTTTCAGGGTCAAGGGCTTGGTAGTTCGGGCTGGACTGTTCCCATGAGGCACAGGGTCAAGACTGATTTGCATATGGCCATGTCTGAACTGGGGTGGCGTAGTGGGCAAAAGAACGATGGATTTAACCCAGATCTCTTGACTGGGGGAGAATGTCTGCATTGTCAGCATTCCGTCCATCATTTGTTTGTTGTAACGGGCACCAAGCTCCAGCACTGGGATCTCTCCTGACAGCAGGTGCGTACTTTCGTTTTCGTTACTCGGTTGATTTTAGGTGAATATTTTAAAGTTTAGAAACTCCACACTTAGAAGAAATTTCAAGAGAAGCCAGTCAATGTTACCCTATGGAAGAAAAGTGAGTTATCGGCTTTTGGGTAAGTACTCGACTGGCAGAGTTAAGGTTCTGGGCATAGACTCAGGGGTCTCCCAGGGTCAGGTAAGTACAGTTGTTACACCCTCAGCGGCACAGGGGCAGCCGGGTGCAGAGTGAGTTAGGCCCAATGTTATCCTATGGGAGGCAGGGGCCCTTGGTTGGTGGCTGCTGACTAGCAGGCCACGTGGCTGTGGGAGCTGGACTCCTGGTCACTTGCTCAGGGCAAATGGGGAAGTAGGTAGGAGTAGAGGTTGCACTGCCAGGGGCACTCGGGCGGCTGGGTGCAGGTGCTTTTGAGCCGTCGGGCGCTCAATGGATTGCAATGGAGAATCTCAAGAACGAACAAAGGCTGCAAGCTCGGGGACGAAGATTCTTCAGGTGCGACCACCACTTCGAGAGGTAAGTTGGGCAGTTGGAGGTTAGGTAGGTACACAGGAGTTGGGCACAGGGGGCCGCAGGGCGCCGGGTACAGGGGTGCCTTTTGGTGTCGGGAAATCTTACCCTCTGTTGATCGCGGTTGGGGGGGTCCCTGGTCTGAGGCTGCAGGCGTCGTCATGAGCGTCAAGGTGGGTCCTTGGGTGCCGGATTCGGGGTCACAGTCACCGGGGGGACGACCTTGTCGTCTTTGTCCACTCCAGCACAGGCCAGGCTTGGCGGGTGCAGAGTGTGCAGGGTTCGCGGTTCCTGACTGATGCCAGGGGTCAGTTACTTGCTTTGAGCAGTACCACTGCTCGTGGCAGTCCCAGATGCTCAGAGTCACAAGGTAGCCAGGTCCTCCGGGGTTTGTGAGGTTGCTGGCCACGGGAGATGGCGGGATTTAGCAGGAGCAGGTCCGAGGGTCGACAGGCTGGTAGGGCCGGGGCCAAAGCAGTTGGTGTCTTCCTCTTGTTAGCAGCTGCATGGCAGGTCTTCTTGCTTCTTGATCTTCTTTGCTGTTTCGGAATCTGGATCTAAGGAAAGAAGGCTCATGGTGCCCCTAAATACTGAATTTAGGGGTGTTACAGGTAGGTAAAGGGCAGGGACCAATAGGTCCTTGCCCTGGGGCGGGGTACACCCCTTATCCTGTCACTCTCCTGTGGGAGGGGGACAGTAGACTAGTCCTGATTGGGCAGGGCTCCCCATCTTCAAGATGGCGAGTGCCCGGAGATGTGCTTCACCTCGCCTCCCCCACCTGAGGGGTGGGGTTGGCAGAGGCTGACACACCCCCTTTCCTTCCTTGGGGTTTACGGCCAGTCTTCCCGCCAGAGTGGGGGTATAGAACCGGTAGGGGCCAGTTGCTGAGTACAGCAAGTGGCCTGGAGAAGCTCACAAAGGCGGCATGCCTTTGAAGCTTCCCCTGCCCATCCTGGGGGAGGAGACCTAGCATCTCGCCCAGGATGTGCATTGTTACAGGCCCAGGAGAGCGGATGGCTCTCTACCCAGGGGTCCAGCAAAATGTCTGCTGTATGGCAGCCTAGGCAGCCCCTCAGACAAGACGTGGATTGTAGGTTAGGTTCAGGGGGCATCTCTAAGATGCCCCCTGTCGTGCAGTGTACATTAAATCCTGCACTGGCATCAGTGTGGGTTTAATGTGCTGAGAAGTTTGATACCAAACTTCTCAGTCTTCAATGGAGCCATCATGGTGCTGTGGAGTTCGTGTTGACGATCTCCCAGCAGCATATACTCTTAGATTGCAGCATTGCACTTACAGTGCCCAGGAATGGACCTGGGTATTGTAGGGGCACAGGGCTCATGCACCTGGGCCCACACCACTGGCATAGAACACCCAGCTAGAGGGGTGGCTGATGTATGCCAGGGCAGTGTGTGTTGTGGGCATGGCACACAGGGATGTGTGCCATGTCGACTCTCTATTTTGTTCTGTACCGAAACACTCGTGTGTGTGTCAGGGTACAGGGCCTCTAAGGGTGGCACAATAAGTGCTGCAGC
Source organism: Triturus cristatus (assembly GCF_964204655.1). Classification (NCBI taxonomy): domain Eukaryota; kingdom Metazoa; phylum Chordata; class Amphibia; order Caudata; family Salamandridae; genus Triturus; species Triturus cristatus. Next base: position 846,883,035 of record NC_140592.1, read on the forward strand.
CCTTAGGGGCCTTCCCTGGTCACAAGCCCCTGGGTACCTAGAGTACCATTTACCAGGGGCTGACATGTGGCCAGGGTTTGCCAATTCGGGGTGTCAGCACAGTTTTTAGGGAAGGAATATAGGCCCTGGGCACCTGATTGGCAGGAGCCCAGGGCACACTCAGTCAAAGTATATTCAGCAATTCAGCAAAACGTGGGGGCGTACCATGCAAGAAAGATGGCACTTTCTCACACGCAGCTGTCCTGGAGCAGAGACCAAGTACATAGTCCACAATATCCTGTTTAGGGGGTTTGAGGGGTAACTCCCATCCCTCCTTCACCAGACACAATGGACCCCTAATTTGATGTCCAAACAGAAGCTCAAATGGGCTGTAACCAACCCCCTTCTGTGGAACTTCCCTGTAGGCAAATAAAATCAGGGCAAAAGTTTGTCCCATCTATGCCTAAGCTTTTCTGGGAGACCTTTAATCATGCCCTTTAGGGTTTTGTTGAACCTTTCAACCAACCCATTGCATTGTGGGTGATAGGGAGTGGTAAATTTGTAATTTACTCCACACTCCTTCCACATTGCTGTTAAGTAACTAGACATGAAGTTTGCATCTCTGTCTGATACTACCTCCTTAGGGAAACCCACTCTGGAAAAGATTCCAAGTAGGGCCCTTGCCACCACAGGAGCTGTAGTGGTCCTAAGGGGTATGGCTTCTGGGTACCTAGTGGCATGATACACCACCACCAGTATAAATAGGTGCCCTGATGCTGTCTGAGGATCCATGGGACCAACTATGTCAATACCAACCCTCTCAAAGGGAACCCCCACCACAGGTAGTGGTATCAGGGGGGGCCTATTGTACCACCTGCATTACCACTGATTTGACAGGTGACACAGGAGCGACAATACTCCTTGGTGTCTTCAGCTATGTGGGGCCAATGAAAGTGAGGGACAATTCTGTCCCAAGTCTTGTTTTGGCCCAGGTGTCCTGCTAAGGGAATATCATGAGCTAGTGTCAATAGGAAGCCCCTGAACTTCAGAGGTATAACCAACCTCCTGGAGGCACCAGGCTTGGGGTCTCTACTCTCTGAGTACAGGAGTCCATCATCCCAATATATCTTATGGGTTCCACTAGCATTCCCAGCAGCCTCATCAGCAGCTTGCTTTCTGGGGGGTTCAAGAGAAGGGCAGCTCAGCTGCTCCTGGCTCGGATCTGCCCTGGAAGGGCCCCCTGTCCCCAAGAACTCAACCTGATCAGGTTCAAACTTATCTGGGACAGTTCCTCCTTCAGGCCTGAGATCATCTCCCTCAAGAGACTGATCTGCTTCCTGAGCCGGGGGGAAGATACTGCCTTACCCCTGCTGCTCCTTTTCATGGGAGGCACCTGGTCCATTCTTCCAGGATCCAGGGCCTGTTCAGTTTTTGAAATTTTGGCCTGTGACCTGGTCACAGCAAACACATGTGCAGGGATCCCTAGCATTTCTGCATGAGTCCTGAGCTCGACTTCTGCCCAAGCTGAATTTTCTAAATCATTGCCAAGCAAGCATTCAAGAGGGAGGTCTGTACTTACCACAACCTTCTTAAGGCCAGTTACCTCTCCCCAGGAGAAATTAACAACTGCCAAGGAATGGTCTGTTCTGACATTGCGAGCATTAGTCACTTGGTACATTTCACCAAGTATGATCTGCTCAGGAGCCACAAGATCTTTTGTCACCATTGTGACACTTGCTCCTGTGTCCCTGAATTCCAAAGCCTCTGTTCCATTGATCAAAGGCTGCTGTCTGTATTTGCCCAAGTTACTGGGACTCACATAAGGAGGACATATCCATGCCTCCATCACAGATCAGTACAGCCTGAGTTGGAACTCTGACCAGGCCAGAATCCACCTCAGAACCCAGGGTTAACCCTACTATGCCCTTATTCTGAGTACCACCACTTGGAGCTGCACTAGGGGGAACAGTTGCCTTAGGGGCAATGGTGGCTGGAGTTGAGTCTTTGGACTTTGTACAGTCACTAGTCCAATGGGTTTTCTGCTTACAGATTTTACACCATGGTTTCTTTTGTCTTTTTCCTTTGTTAGATTCGGACCCCCCCCCCCCCCCCAGATGCAGATTTTTGGGGCCCTTGAGAAGACTTCTGGTCTTTACCCCTCTACCCACCCTTATCAGAGTTCTTAGAATCTTGCTTCTTGGGGTCACCACCTTGGTTCTGAACCTTCTGTCTCACCCTGGTTCTGACCCATTTGTCTGCCTTCTTTCCCAATTCTTGGGGAGAGGTCAGATCAGAGTCCACCAGGTACTGATGCAACAGCTGGTTTTGACAATTATTAAGGATCTGCTCCCTCATAATGAGGTTGTACAATCCTTTAAAATCACATACCTTACTGCCAAGTAACCAGCCCTCCAGAGCCTTAGTAGCACAATCAACAAAGTCAACCCAGTCTTGATTCTGTGCCTTTTGGGTATCTCTGAACATCAACCTGTACTGTTCAGTTGTTAGGCCAAACCCATCTATCAGTGCACTCTTCAAGACTTTGTAATTGTCAGCATCCTCTTCTCTAACAGTGAGGAGCTTGTCTCTTCCTTTGTCTGCAAAGGAGAGCCACAAGATTGCTGCCCACTGCTCCTGAGGGACCCTCTGTACTTTACAGGCCTTCTCCAGTGCAGTTATCCATTTGTGGATGTCATTCCCACTCTGGTAGGGAGGTACAATCTTGTTCAGGTTCCTATGGTCATAAGTATGATCTCTACCTCTAGGGACACTGTTGCTGCCACCATGGGGCTCTAGCCCCCATCTGTGTGAAGCTCTCTGGAGCTCCAGGGATTCCTTTTCTAATGCCAACTGTCCTCTCTTAATCCTAAGCTTAGCTTTCTCAAACTCAAGCAGTCTGCACTTTCTCTCATAGGAAGACTCCCTCTGTTTAGGAAAGATGGTCTTATGAGAGTCAGAGGTCCCTCCAGATGCACCAGAATGATCGGACTCCTGAGAAGGAGATCTTGATCTTCTTGGCACACCACCAGTCCTTCCAGGTGGGGTATAGAGAGTGCCATTGAGGCCTTCTTTCTCACCTTCAGGATGGATTGGATTTTCCAGGTTAGAATCATCTTGATCCTCCTGGTCAGCTTCAGAGTCCTGGTCATAGGTGTTGTCACCTCTTGGCCTTTCCTCTTCTGCTGCCCCACCCAACCTGCCTACGTCTTCAGACCCTGGGGTCTTTCTGAGATCATCTGCAAGCAACATCTGTATGAGGTGTTGGGCTGTTGGGCTTTTCCCTGTCTTCAATTTCCTTGAGGAACACATTGTCCTCAACTCTTGGTATTTCATATGATCATACTTAGAGGGGAGGGACCTACTGGGTTCTGCCCTTGAAGACATGACTAGTGTGGTGTGGTGTATGCACCTACCTACTCTAGTGAGGCCTTCTAAACTCTCTTGAATTGTAGAAAGGGTGTGCTAAGCCAAGTTCTGTCGAACTTACTATATTCTAATCTTGATTATATGTACCTTGAGTACCTTTTAGTGGTTTTCAGTTAGTCACTCAATTGAGATTATCTGGTAAAACAATAGCAAGCTTGAATCCAACCGCTGCCCACCAATGTGAGAAGTTGGCCTGGTATATGCTGTCCACTAGTTATAGTGGGCACCCTGTACCAGTCCAAACAACCCTTATTGATGATAGGTTTAAAGACAACCTTTATTGAAAGCTATCCTAGTGGTAGCTATGGAGAGCAGCCTTCAGGCCAAGTCTTGAAGGAGTGTAAAACAGCTTGTTTTACCAGTCTATATTCTCTTGAATGACCAAATGAAAGGGGAACCACACTAGGTATATATATAAAATATATGTATTTATTACTAAACACACCCTACTAGTCCCTTTATGAGGCTAGAGGTCAAAGCACACATGTTACAATCAAAATATCACAGTAAATTAGTACAACATATGTTAGGCCCCAGGGGGGACCGAACCATATACTAAGAAAGTGATATAAGAACCACGACTTGCCTAGACACAAAACCTAGGGCATGTAGAATTGCTGGGACCCCATGGAACCACCCAAGGTAGTGACACAGGAGACCCACGGGGGACGCGTGTAGTGTATGAACACAGGCACAAGCCCCGTACAATGCTGTGGGAAAGTCGCGGTTGGAAAATTAGAGTTTAAGGACACTTAGAGGTGGACTAGGAACAAACCCTTTTGGACTTAGATGGTTCTAGGGCCAACACCCACGGGAGCACTGGAGTACTCGTGTTACCTAACCCAGGGAAGCCGGGTGCATAGATGTCAAATGGTGTTGGGCGTCTTCATCGATTACAATGGTGTGATGCTGCAAAGTGCTGCTGCCGTGAAGAGGAGAAGTGTCCGAAGGGATCCAAACCTGGATCGAAGATGTGAAGGACCTGAAAGCAGAGGGGACAGAGTCTGGGTCACTGGCCAGTGACCAGGGGCACGATAGACGAATGCCCACAGATGTCAGGTGCTTCAAGTGCGAAGAGGTGAAGCTTGACTCTACAACCACGAGGACCAGGAGGCGTCGAGGATGACCAGGAACTGGATTTGAACTGCCCCACAAGGGATGTCGAGTGCTGCAGTGTCGGTGCCCAGATTGGACACAACAAGCCTTGGCAACAGCAAACCACGCAGGAAGAGAAAAGATGTTTTGGTGCGGACCAGCAAGGTCCTGGGGACTCCCCAAGCGATGGAGAGTCAGGGCATGTCTGGAGCAACCAGGGAAGCCCAATTAGAGTTAAAGTTGCCTTCACAGGGACCCGCTAGTCAACGGACCAGGGATCGTGAAGGGACCTCGAGAGAAAACACAAAGGGCCAGCTCACGGAACACTCGTGGAGTGTAGGCGGGCAATCTTCAGTGCAAATGCTGCTCGGGGTCAGGGTTACAAGTAACCCAAAGCTCAGCTGCAGAGGTCGCCTATAAACTGATGCTTCTGCAATTAATCGCGGTGTCCAGGGGTTCGGGTTGCAAGCTCTCCACGAGGGATACAGGCCTCAGAGTTGCTGAGCGCACAGATCTACCTCAGAGACCATGGGAACCCACCTCCTGTGTTACAAAATTCTCCGGAGTCCTCAGGAGCTTCGGAGATGCAAACTGGACTGTTGCGTCTTTGGTGCCTGCCAAGCAGGGGAGTAACTCCTTTACTCCAAGGGAGATTCTTCAGTCATCTGGCATTGTGCAGATTGTCGAAATTCCAGGATTCAGTATCAGAGTTTCGTCCAGGGATATCTAAAGTTCTGTAGTCAGGGGGTTCCTTCTTTATACCCGAGGAAGGGGTTTGACATACTCTGGGGGACCCACCTATGGGAGGGTTAGGCTAGAGGGGTGGCTACACCCATTTCCTTTGTCCAGTTTCACGCCAGAGCAGGGGATGATAGCCCCTGCAACTGGTTTGAGCTGGACTATGCACTGGGACACCAAATATGCTCCCAGTGCAGACTTCAAAGCACTGTTGGAGTGCACCCACCCAGCCCCAATACACTAAAGCCTGTTTGGGAGGTGTTGACTCCTCCCTGTGACAGGAAACCTATTGTCCAGACCTCCCCTGCCAGAGTTTCATCCAGCAGCAGGAGGGCAGACTCGTGTCTGTGGCTGGCAGCATCCATTTTGTGATGCGAGGACTCTGTTAGCTGGTACCGGGTATACCGGTGCTGTCATGTCTCTCCCTCTAGAAGGGTGGGATCATACTCCCACACCAGTTACTGGTATGGGGGTATGATTCCAAGGTGTTTGACACCAAACACAACATGTTTCCGTGCAGCCATCCCAAAGTTAGCATTTACCGCGATGTTATAATGCACTTAAGAGTATATGGTGTGGCTGCCTCACAGACAAACCCGGAGAATAGATTCCGAAGGCTGTAGAGGGGCTCTGCTCATGCATGGGCACCCTCTCACATAAAACCAAGCACCCTGCCTTTAGGATTGATAACGCCTGCCATAGGGGTGACTGATAGGTTTATATGTGCAGTGATAGAGTGAGATATAGCATGCACCACCTTACTCAGGCTGCAGTAGCAGACCTGTGGTGTCATTTTGGATGGCTTCCAAGGTGTGGCATAATACATGCTGCAGCCCCTGGTAGGCCTCTGGGGTACCTATGCCCTGGGTACATAGTATACCATATACTGGGGACTTATAAAGGTACCACAGAATCCAATCTGGAATCAACCTAAAGTACTGGTAATCAGTTTAGAGAGGAAGCAGCTAGGCTGGGGTACTGGTTAGCAGGGCCCCAGCCAGACTAGGGTGTGTGGGGGTGATTGTATTTTTTTCGGTTTGAGCCATGATTTCCTTGGTGGTTCTGAACTGGAACAAACTTACATTAGCACATCCCCTTAAAAGAGGAGAGGCAGTCTGTTGCAGCTACACCAATGGCCCAACTCTGTCAGGCCATCGATGTAGGGATTCTGCCAGTGGATCCATCAGGGGCATTGCCTTTGGAAACTTACCAGTCTACCCGACTCAAAATTCAGCGGGTTGACCGTCACTTTGGCAGACAAGGTTTTCTGTTATGTTTGTGGTTGAGTATCCCATTACCAAGCTCAAATCAGGCCCTTTGTCCGAAGAAAGAAATCTCAACTGTGAAAAACCACTAGATCTATCCTGCCAACAAGAGGCCTGGAAGGGCGTAAAATGTGAATTTTCCTGCTCAGAGTTTTGCTGCTAAAGCTAACATCTTCAGTTGGACCTCATCTAACATCTATGTGACTTTGAGAGGACTACGCTGGATACAGTGTTCAGCCTTTCTTCGCTGAAGGATTTCGACATCCATAAAAAAGACGTGGGGCCTGATTTATGTTTTGACAGGCAGTCCATACATCTGCCAGGACCCTGGAGGGAATTACTCCATTGCCATGACATAGGGACTGCCCGCCAAATTGACAGGGACCACCATCACAGAGGTTCCTGCCAATACATTGCGAGGTTAATGGACAGGTCCGTCAACATGATGGAGCCGTTCGTCAAACGCCTGATTTTCATTTTCTTCAAAAAGAAAATACCAAAGTAGGATTTGATCTTTAAAATTAAAAAAAGTTATTGTGAGGGGGGACATTGAGCAGTTTCAGTGCCCCTTACAACCAGGTTTTACTGGTGGTGCCTGGTATTGAAAATGGCTGTAAGTCTCTCCATCTAAATTAGGTGGGCGGACATGCAGCCAAACCTCCGATGGCCCTTAGTCCGTCGGGCTTTCAGAGGAGTTTGATCATGGTGGAGTCGGAGTAGTCTCCACCATTATCAAACTTTGCTCTGCCCAAATTCAAATCAGGCTGGTGTGCGGACCATTATGTTGGCGGGGAGGAAAGTTCCCTTTCAGCCAAAATATACACCGGGTCTAAGTCAGAAGGTAAAAACTTTGATCAGGGCAACCCAGACTTCTGCTCCATCGTGGGCAGCCTGAATTTGATTTTAGGTCTCGGTTAATGCAAACATTGTTTCTGATCGGCATTTTAGTTTTATTTGGTGCTTTTTGTCCTAAAACTTTAACAATTAATATTTCCATTTAGCTTTATTGGATTTTAATCATATTGGTGTCATTTGTCTTATTAAACATTTATACATTTTATGAAAAATGTCTATAGGATTTTTATTGTGTTGTGCTTTGACTTTTTGCTTGTTTTTGTATTGCTAAACGCATTACATATTTTTCCTAAGTTAAACCTGTTTGCTGTGTGCCACAGCTTCCAAGGGCTGATCCCGGGATTGAATTATTGAAACTATGGGCCTGATTCACAAAGGGACTTGCTACTCGCAAAGTTACGAGTGCTGAGTCTCTGCACTCATGGCGGATCCTCCACGCTCGGGGCTGAGACTCCGCACTCGTAATTTTACAAGTTATAAGTCTCTTTGTGAATCCAGACCTATGTGCTTACCCTGACAGGATTTTGGCCTCATTACTTGGGAAGGACTCACAGTGGCATTTTGGGCTGAGATACAAAGAGAGGGCTTTCCAAGTGAGGCAGAAATGAAAGAACAGAGTTAATGTAAAGAGTGCACCCAGGGGAATTTATGCTTCAGAGGAGAGGGATCAAGTTGCCTTTTAGCTGCTTGGATATATGGTTCCGGTTTGTTCAGCATTTTGTGATTCCTGCACCTTTTAGTTTTTGCTGTCTAGTGTTCCCTGTTTCTCATCAGTGCTTATCTTGATGACATCTCCTGTGTCAGTGTCGGGCTCAAGTCTGCAGTATAATTTCATCCGAAACCACTGTCTCAAGTACAGTGCTCTTTGGTGCTTCCGAGCTAGGGGGAGGTCTGTGGGTACTTCCTGTGTTTGTTACCCGTATTTCCATTTGGAGCATCAGGTGAGCTGTGAGGGTTAAGGGACTTGCAATAAATTCGCATTTAAGGAGCACTTCTATGTATATTCACTCTGTGTGTGTTTGCTTAACTAAATGTATCCAATGTCCTAACTGTGTGAGCACTACAGCTGCTTACCCCCTCCAATTCGTGTGTCTGGCTTGTGGCCACAACATCCCAGAGACTGTACCAAGACCTACAGTGTGTTTTCTTTTTCTCCTCCCAATCACTAGTTCCCTTCATGTTTGGGTTAATTCATGTCTCAGCCTGCACATCTCCTATACTCTAGATTGGGGGGTCATTTTATCGGGACCCTTGCTCTAGACCACTCTCTGACCCTTATGGGTTGTGATAATCCATTATGTTATTGAGAAGACCCATGTGTGCATGTGCCTGGAGTGGAGAGCCAGGTGGGCTGCTATTGCTCCCTGTATCACAGTCCAGTGCCGGGCCAGTCTTGAGCTGTGCCAACAGATATACGGTAGGGTGCGTCTGGGGTTTTACAACGCTAGCAGTTGGAGTGCAAAAGTAAGCAGGACCGGACTGGGAACCCAATTCAGCCCTGGCTGGGGAGGGGGGTGCAAGCGTGAAGCACTGCTGCTTAACAAAACCGGGCTCCAGCACTGCTGCTTAACAAAACCCGGGCTCCAGCACTGCTGCTTTTGTTTCTGGGCATCGCTGCAAATCCGGCCCCCAGTAACAAAACCGGCCTCCACTGCTCCAAAACCGAACCCCACCCTCCCAGCCTCCTAGGCAAACGCCCGATACCTGCTACGCCCAGTCTGGCCCTGGCAGTAAGTGTGCCAATGAGGGGTCCAGCACCAGTTGTGACATACTTTAAAGAATAAGAATGTCAGCTGATATATCTGTTGTGATTTTCTAGTATAGTCGTCCAATCTTCATCGCGATAGTCCTTACGTGAAGCCTCCTGCCAGCACTGTCTGGAATTTGACAGGTTGGGTGTGAGAAAGAGATGGTCGATCATGACATTATATGTATCAGATACCACACTTCATTGTGTGCTCTAGGTCCAGATGTAGCGTAAGTCAGGGCAGTCGGCTAGTCTCAGGTTTCAACCTCTGAAACTGACATGTAAACAGTGAGTCTTGAGGAGGTACTTGACCGTGAGAAGTTTCTGGCAAAGTGAATTCTGCACACAGGTCATTAAATGTTTCAAGCATGTTGGTTGTGATGAGTTGGTCTACACTTATGATCCCTGCCTGATCCCAGTGTAGCCAGTGGACACTGGAGCCTCTGATGCATAGGCCTTCGTTACACTATCGAGGCGCAGATGTATATAACAGGGGGTCTACTCCTGTCTGCTTCTCAATTCCATGCACATAAGGAGGCAGAAATTATTGGGTGATACAATTTGTCAGCAGTTTGTGTGGGTATAGAGGGGTCAGGCACTGTGATCCATTGAAGGCAACCCATTCTGAGGGAACCCACTGTGGCGGGCGATCAGTTTGGGGTAAGAAGTACACAAATTGAGGCAGGACGTCTGCTAGGTAATAAGTATACATGTGGGGCTTATGTAATCCTCCTGATAAGGTGTGGACATTGAGACTCAGCAGTTTGAGTATGGGGTGTGACTCCCCACACCAACGATTAAATATCAGCATCGATCTGTGCCAGGATTTGAGATCTTATATGGAGGAGGAACATGCTAGCAACATAATTATAATGGGTTTGTTGTTACCACCTAAATTATGTCCCACATTGAGAGCTTCAGGCATATCCAGTGAGCAACATCGGTTTGGGTCTTGGGTATCAGGAGAATCAGATTGTCCTGAGAAATCTAGTCTAGGCCCCTGCTTAGTTTGATTCCCAAACATTTGAGACCTCTGGGCACCCAATGTATACTATTTCGTTCCAGGCTAGCTCTGGAGGTGATAGAGCCTTTCATTTCATCCAATTAATTTTTATAGACTGAGAAACCCAAATAGGATTCAGTCGTGGGCATTAATTAGGCCCCTGAGCCACGCGCTGGGGTCAGTGACTCTCAGGAGTATGTCACCTATGTATATGAATGATTCACCTTGGCTGAAATATCTGGTCCACCCCCATGATCTCAAGGGACTGTTGCAGCGTGGCTAACAGAGGTTCAAGGGACAGAAGAAAAAGAAGGGGTAGATGGGGCATCTTTGGGAAGATTAGGGGGAATCAGAAACAGGCTGTAGGAGAATATCACACTCAGAACAGTGGTAGTGTGGAATGGGTGCAATGAACAGTAAGACGGTATAAGTAGTAAGGCAGTACCAGCCCCTGAAAGGAAGAATGCGAACATCAGTAAAGGTGCACTTGTTGAAAGGGAAATTGGGAGATCTATAAATGCAAATGGCCCTCACCCTTTCCTCCACACTGACCCAATACCCTCTGCTTTCTCTGTCACTCCCCCAGCTATGGCTGGCCGGCTCAGACATGGCACTTCTGGTAATGAAGCCTAATTTGTAGGATCCCTAGCACTGTAGAGGGTTAAACGTCACAGCAATTATTGCATAGCCTGCCTTCATACCCTACAAGGTGCGGGCACTGCACTTGGTGAAGTGACCGGAAGGCTGTGGGTTCCTCCTGGGCTATTAGAAGCATCACAACAAGGCAGACGGTTCTTATGAATGGTAGGGACATTGGGATAAAGTACCTGTTGAGCGTTTGACTGGGCAATGGGAGGTATGGGCGATGAAAGGGAAGTTTACAGAAAGTATGAGCAATGAATGAGTGGGTGGTGGGTAGATGGCTGGTGAATGGGTAGTTGTATGGGTAAGGAATGGTTGTGCAATGGTTGTAAAGTTGCTACCTATATTCTCTGTCCCATTGCCTAAGATTTTGTTTAAACTGAAAAGCCTTTAAGTCTTCCAAAATCGACACAAGCACAGCCACAAAGGAGAACACAGGCCGTTGTGCTGTGCATTTGCAGTCAGATTTCTTCCTGTGCTGTATTTTTAACTGGTCATTTTACTTAAATATTAATAAACATCGTGATCTTTGAGGAGATGACACTGGTTGGACATTAACTCATTTCAGTGTTACTCGCTGCAGGGCCGGCTTTAGTGCTGGTGGCGCCCAGTGCGACAATGTTTTTTGGCGCCCCCCAATATGATCGCCTCTTGGTTTTCCTCACTACCACCTGACAGAAGTGCCCCTCTCAAATACATTACGTTTGTTTTAAAGTGCTGGTAATGGCTGACTTTACCAATCCACTCAGCTATCCACATAAAATACAGATCTGCTCTTTGGAGCAGCCATATTAACCCTCTGCGCAACTTTATGGCGAGTCAAAACTGGCACTAGACAAAACTCCATCTCTCTCCCTCTAGCAGGAACATTAATCACAAGAGCTATTGTGACATTTGTATTGCTGCTTGAAAGCTGGATGCACAAGGAACTCTGCAGCAGGTGCCTTTAAATTGTACCTTATTGCTAAACACTCCTCTCCCCCTTTGAAGTCAGTGCCCCTCCTACAGGTCAGCGCCCAGTGCAGTGGCACCAGTCGCACCCCCCTAAAGCTGTCCCTGACTCGATGTGCTATGATGTTCTGCTTCACTGTACCTGGAGAATTAAGTGTCCAAAGTGAACAACTTGACATGCAGATCTACTGGGTGACCAGGCGTCCTGGATTTGCCCGGACAGTCCCAGTTTTTCACCCGCTGTCCCAGCAGATCCCAGAAAATTAAGCTCATATCTCGGTTTTCAGAGAGGGTCGGCTGAAAACGGTAGGAGGTATCTTTTTATGTTTTGCAAAGCATGGATAGTTCGCAGCTGTTATAAGAAAGCAATGTAATTAACAGGCATGCTACTGGCATTAAAATGGCATTTTATGTATGTGCTTACTGTCTCTTCTGTAATTCTATGCTAAGGAGCGCTGTCATTCTGTGCGCTGGGTTGAAGTAAAATTGTAGTCCTCCTTCTATTTTAGGGAATGTCCCGGTTTTTAAATTTAAAATTCTGGTCACCCTAGGATCAGTGCAATTGTATTGCTGGCCCTGGACCCCAGTGGTAAATGACAGCACCTGCACAAGACACTGGCCAGTAACCACTGACTGCCCCAGGATCCCAAGAAGAGGCCTCCCATTAACATCACAATTGATGTAAAAATAAAAGACATATTTAACTTCGGATCCAAACACTAACATGTCAGATGCAATAATAAGTGTATTCCTAAACACAATATTGAGGGCTTAAGTAAATCTGACATTAATCCTGGGTGTATAGCAGAAGCAGGATGTATATGGAGGGACATTTCAAGGCCTTGAGAACTGTTATAGACAGGTTAACACCAGTGAAAGTGATGACATGAGGATCCCTTCTTAGGGTGGATCGACCAAAAGGCACTGAAATTTAAATAAATTCTTGGTTGGTGGGACAAGTATTCCTATTGTAAAATGCCATAGCAACAGGGGCTAAATAAATGAGGCAACACAATTTCCCTCAGTGTATTGTGAAAAACAGCAAAGGCACGATTAAACCAATCGAGGAGTCTAATAGGATATTTCCGATAATGATTGCTGGACAGAATAAAAATACGTGTTGATCTAGGAGCTGTGAATGAATACAAACAGGTAAACACTGTGACCCCTACCTAACATACATTGGACGATATCGTTTTGGTACTGAAAAAGGACACGGAGGTGCACGCTATTTTCACACTCCGGTCTTAAACATATAATAACCACAAACAAAAATAGTGCACGCAGTGTGTGTAATCTAGAGATTGTTTTACACCAGTCAAATCAAACCTATTGACCTTGACAATTAGTTGAAAAGTCTTATGTAAGGTTGATGTTAAGAAGGTGAAAAATGGCCTCTGTAACACTAGAACGACATGCTGCGTTGTGTTCACACGTCTTTTTAGGTCTCGCCTGACCCAGCGCTTGCGCTGGTCTGGCGAGACTTATTGAGAGGGCTCCAAAAAGTGCTACCAGGCCAGCCTAGAGCTACAGTGCATGTGCGCGGGCGCGCGCGCTGCGGTTGACCGCGATTACTTTCACTTTCGCGGCCACACGGCCGCTTTGATGTTTGATCGCGATCGCGATCACTTTCCCGGCCGCACAGCCGCTTGGAATAGCCAATAGGTCTTGCTTTTGGGACCTTATAAGTATTTAGTTATGCAACTGTTGCATGGCTAAACACTTATATGGTCCAAAAGGCGAGACCTATTGGCTATGCCAATGCTTGTTTTATTTAAGGGGCTGTACGTGCTGCCTTCCCAGTATAAGTGCTGTCCCCCTTGTATCAGTTTCTTTTCTAAAGAAAAATTGATTTTTTGCTACTAACAGCTGCCCTCTCTAGCCACTATGAGTCTATAGGGGAGCAGGGACTCGAATAACGGTGGCGTTGCAATATATTTATTCTTTATCGGGGAGGAGTTCTGAAATCAATGTATTTAAAGGAAGAAATATGTTTTTATGTCCTTATGAATGCGTGTTACATAGTTGTGAATTATTTGCTGACAAACTAGTCGACTTGATTACAAATGCCTTTCACATAAGCGACAGATAAGGTCTAAGAATGTGATCAAATGTAAGTTTTAATTTATGCCTTTATTCAGGCCAATACAATGGTTTGTCCTGTATTGGATGCAGTAGCGGCTCGTGGAGGGAGTGCCGCGGGGCGGTGGGGCGGGGGAGGGGGCCTGGTGGGGGAGTAGTAAACTCCGGCTCACGGCCGACCGGAGTAATGTAAATAAATAAAGAAAGAAAACAAATTGCATTGCGCGCGCTGAAACACCAAATGCGTTTCAGGGCGTGGAATGAAATTTGTTTTATTTATTTATTTATTTATTTACATTACTCCGGTCGGCCGTGAGCCGAAGTTTACTACCCCCCACCCTGCCCCTCCCCTGCCCCGCCCCACCGCCCAGCGGCACTCCCTCCACGAGCCGCTATTGATTGGATGAGTTGTTCGTTGTAGGCAGCATTGTATTGCATACTTTTCCATCCATTGTCTGCTTTCTCAATCAATGTTTATGCTGTCAATATCCATGGTTGGGCTTGTTGGTTAGTTGCTTTTGTACTTTGCAGCCTGTATGTACCTCATTTGGAACATCGCTGTTTTACAACGTTTTTGATTGAGTGCTTTGCTGTATGCTTAGAGAGCGTACATGGGAGATGTCACATTTACCCCAGCTCTGGAGCACAGAAATGACTATGCCGCACACGGAGCTTTGTAGCATGCCTTTATTCTTCAGCATGCAACCGTTAACTGAATGCATTGCGTCATAAACTTTATTTACCACACCTAGACACACCCAAATACCTCCTAACTGAGTACGGAACTTAGTAAGTAGTCCGCTGAGGACCACAAGGGTCCTACTGTACGTGATCACATGACACTACATCGTTAAATAAAAAATATGGACAACATATATACATTAGAGTTACTCAATGAGTCGTCGAGGTGCTTGCACCAGTCTTCCAGATCAAGTCGTACAAGGTGAAAAAGTTGCACAGTCATCTGTCATCATAGATGGAGACTCAGATGCTTGACTCAGGCACTCACGTGGACTTGTCTCACTCATAAGGTCTGGATCCGATGAACATCAAGGCAGATGCTTGAAATGTGACAAGTCTCTCATAATTGACTTTCTGGGATGTTGAGCGATCACTATATGTCCTTCGCTTGTCATGACTCTCAATGGATCAGCATCAAACAGAGCGTCAGTCTCGTGTTTCCATTTTTGTTTGACTAGGACCCAGCCTCCTTCGAAAACCGCTTCTTGAGCACAGCCGCACTTATCTGTATAGGCCTTCATCTTGCTTTTGGGAGAAGTGTCCGTGACACAAATCTCATCAGTGTCTATTACTCGGTTTGTGGTCCATTGCGGTAACTGGGTTTCAATGACTTGCCTAAATAGCAAGATGGCAGGGCTTTCACATGTTGTAGAATGGGGAGTTCACCAATAAGCACGAAAGGCTGGATATAGGGCTGACTTGAGATCGATTCCTTCTAGCGCAGCATGCTGAACCATTTCCTTCATGGTGTCCATAAATCGTTCAACGCCATTTGCCTGTGACCAGAGAAGTGTGCTTTTCTGATGTTTGACATTCAAGCAATTAAGAAGTCCTTAAGCTCTCTGCCAGCCCTGCCAAGTGCCACACATCTCATGTTAGAATAACACATTTCCAGTGATTCTCCTGCATTACTGCAATGCCTGAGATAGTCACGCAAAAGAACTGTGTCCTGAAGTGCGATAAAACATAAATAACTACGCCACACACGGAGCTCGGTAGCACACGTCTTTATTCTTTAGCATGTAACCGTTAACTGAACGGATTGCGTCATAAACTTTATTGACCTCACCCAGACACAGCCAAATACCTCCCAACTGATTACGTAACTTTGTAAGGAGCCCTGCCGAGGACCACAAGGGTCTTCCTGAATATGATCACATGACACTCTGGGGGAGGTACTTTTTTCATTTAGCAACTTTTTTTCCTTCAAATTGTTGTTTTGTGTTCCTGAGCCCTGTAATAGAAAGATTGTTAAGTGTTAGGAGTCGAACTGTGATGCGCTGTTAAAAAAATTAAATTAGCAGCTTTCTAAACACAAGCACATAAGCTGTGCGCATATTTGGAGGAAGCCTGGGGTTGAAGGCAAAATAACATTCTCATTGATTTTTGGAGCATCATGAAACTATTACCTTGAAATATGAAGTGTAGTTGCAGCCTGCATTTAAAAAATATAGGTAAGTTAAAAACGGCTTCCCGAAGCCATAAAAGAAAAAAAATCCCAACCTATATAAATATTTCTTTCCATAACGTGCTTAAAGGGAAAAGTTTGAAATGCAGCACTTACTTAAATGTGTAGCTGCTTCAGTAAAAATTTAATTCTTAATCAAAAATAATAAAGTTGTTAAAGAGTGTATCCAGAGAACCTCTAGAGCGGAAGAGAAGGCAATTAGTCAAGCATTAACTATGTACTTTTCTGGTTATCTTCTCAGTGAAGTATCATCAAAAAGTTTATTTCGAATTAAAAAATCCATAAAACTACATACATCATAATACATATTCACATAAATAAATGTAAAATTAAAAATCTACTCATCAGTGCAAAAGTGCATTGAGCAATGCACAGTTCTTGTTCAGTGTGAAAAATAATTCATCAGTTGAGTTAAGTGATGTTTGTACTGAAACTTTCAAATATGTTTGGCAATTGCTGACAGAAGGGTAGGAAAGAAAGACATGAAATGAGATGCAAGAAAAGGAAGAGATTGTGGTATACTGTGTGAATGAGAGAATACAATGCTGCATGATGACTGGTGATTTTGTTGAATTGTCCTGGAAAATCAACATCAAGCTTGGAGGAAAAGCACGGCCATGCTGCAAGACAAAGGGAAGTAAACCTGGACAGTGTAGCAGTATTTTAGATATAACAGGCCTGAAAAAACACATGCAGTGTCTGGTTGAAGAGAATGGGGATAAAGGTGGGTGGCTAGAGTAAGAGCAAGGTCGTAGAAATAAAATATTGCTTCTTGCCAGAAGGAAGTGCTTCTGCCTCCAGTAGTGTGGTACCTTCATTGACTGATGTAGGTGCAATGATGCAAGGATGAGGAAAGAAAATATTGAAGATAGGATTTATTGTCATGAAGAGCCCACATGACACGCTGAGGGATTAACCAAAGGCTGAAGACCAGTTGCCGCAGGGAATGTTAGAGAGACTCCAGAACAGTAGGACATAGCATGTAACAAAGGCAGAATCGTGCCGGTATATGTTCCAAATATTGCAATAACATCTTGTACCAAAGACAAAATATATTAAACAGTAGTAATAAAGCACTTTATTACATTTAACCTCTGGACCTTCAGCCCCACCACGTTCAACTGATAGAGCTACTGGATAACTATTGCAGAAGAGGGAGACCAGACCTCAATAGAGGTGGTACACCAAGGTGACAAGAGACTGGAAATGTAGTGAATCTAAACACAACCGCTGATGCCTGAGGAGCAACTGCCCAAAACAACCAGTTGGCTTGTGAGACCTCACTGAATGCTCGTCACCCAGCTGGGTGCACGGTGAGACAGCACTAGCTAGAGAACCTTTAATGACAGTACTACAAATATCTACACTGATTCCTGTAAAACTCAAAACCGGGTGAGGCTAACAAATTCCTGGACAACCTGCCCACACTAGAGTTGTGTATCATGACTTCCAGTCATACTACCTATAATAAGTTTGCCTTGTTTGTGATGTACTCCACAGGATGCCCCGGGCCGGTTTGCTTTGTAGATTTCGGGCCCACAGTTTGGTCTGGCTAACTCATATAGTACCTCTGGATTCCAGGAGCAAGCACATCTGGCTTACTCCTGCAATGTGTGATGGAGCAAGGCGCCCTCCAAGACCTGTGAAGTGCTCGGGTGCGGCTGTGTGGGTGCCCGGGAAGCTGTCTCGTCCCGGGCTGCCACACACGACGGGGGGGCTGAAGCCCTTTGAGTCCAATGGGTGTTGCGCGCCTGTGGTGGAGCCACCCTGGGACTTGTGACAGACAGCAGTTCCCATGACTCCGGATCGATTCGTACATCAGCAGCGAGGAAAACAGAAACAATCCGGGCGCTGCCCTGCTCATTGTGCACGAGCATGGTGCGTGTGTGCCAGGCTCATGTGATGCGCCGGTTGCCATGGAGCCTTCTGGCTGATGCCTGGAATACGGCAGAACTCCTTTGTAAGAGAACAGCTGAAGCTGCTGTATCGAACGTTACGAAACCACATGACAGGAGTCGCAGATTTCCCATGCTAATGGTGCTTCTTTATGGTGCAGTTTATATCTCTGGGTTATGATTTCAAAGCCAAGAAATAAAACAAGCACCGTAATCGAAAGCAAATCACACATCACACAAACCACACAACTGACGCCTATCAGCAGCTGCTGTCCGAGCGTTGTTTCCCTCTCGAGTGTCACTCAGAAAGCCCAGCAGGAACCGGCCTCTGCCGACTCCTGCCGGACTTTCCGACCGCTGTTCCTTGATCACAAAGGGTAGGATTTTCAGAGTTTATGAAATCAGGCTTGAATTGCGAGTGCATAACTACTTTACTAATTGAGAAAAGCGCTTATTTCATCCTAGTAAATAGATTTACTTACATGTAGATTTTCATATGCCTAAGTGTAAGACAGGGGCGTAGGAGACACTACATTTCTGGGGGGGAGGGGGGACAGGAACAACCTTGTGGACTTTCCAGTGACCCTATACAATTCGCCAATTGTGTGAGACCGTACGCCCGTTAAACGTATACAATCGCATAGTTATGAAGAGAAATATGGAGAAAGGCTGGCATACAGTCACAGTTTGCAAGTATGCATTATTTTTATTTACATTCACAAATTAATTAGACCAAATGGGAAAAAACATATGTATATGAATCTTCCATCTTCATGCACCAAGCAAACAAAAGGGATATATGGGGGGGGGGGGGGGGGTCCATGGGACCCGCTTTCTCCCCTCCAGAAGGCTGCTCTCAGGAGGCGCACTGACAGTGCACCACATTTTAGGTGCGCCTTCTGAGAGCTTCTTTGCCTCTGCGCCCACGTCTGTAATACAGCGTGGGCACAGAGGCAAAGAAATCCCCTCATTTGAATGGAACAGCACCCCCATGCAAATGAGGGAACGCTCTCTTGAGGTACTGCTAGCGCTTTAATTGTTCCAGCGCTACTGGTATTACAGAAGGGGCCGCACAAGTGTCTGCTGCCCCTTCTGTAAAACCAAAGTGCCCCGTGGGCACGCAAAGCGGGTACGAATGCCTGTTGCGCCCTCGGGGCACTTTCTGTAATACGGCCATTGGGCTTCTAAGGTCTATTGGAGCCTTCTAAAGTGTAGCATGGCAATGTGCTCCCTCGTGAGAGTGGACTGGTCATAAAGGCTGAGCCTGGTTCCCCTTTTCCAAATTCGACAGATCTAGCCAGAGTGCCACATCCTCTCTCCACTGAACACCATACTGCCCCACTGAGAGAAACTCGCACTGACTTCAGCTACAACCCAATTGTTCCCCCGGTATAAGCACTTGGATGTGACTCAATTAAAATTATGCACTATACAAGAGCAATATGCTGCCTGAAAAAAACAAAGTAACAACATCCTGGACAAAGCAAACACTCATAGGGAATGTAAGTTTAAGTAAAGCATGTGAATGTAAGCAGGAACAGGAACGCTTTTACTCTCATTATTCAGAAATCAGTGAGTGATTTTTCCTGAAAAGTTAGATACATGACTACAGGGCCCAGAAGGGACCAGTTTCGATGTGCGTTGCTTATGTCCTTACAAAACCTAAGCAGTTTGGTTTAAAAAGACCACATTCCTGAACACAGAGCTGCGGTACAAATTTTATAAGCTAAAATAAGGAAAAAACACTTAGGGATCACCTTAAACGTTCTCCACTCCACCCATCAACCAGGTATTGCAGTCCCTCCAGGAATGGTGCACTTCCCCACCCTGGGAAAACAATGTTGTGCAAAGAAGATTAAAAGAGAGTAGCGCTTCTCTGGTAAACTTTGTAAAGTGGCGCTAATGTGTGTGGTTGTGAATAAAACCAATCTGGGCTGTCTGCGACCCCTCTGTAAATAAAGGACTTTCTCCTACCAGCTGTTCCAGGCAGGACACGAGCAGCGCTGGTGCTCGGCTGATGGCTGCCTTTCCTTTCCTGGCTGTAACCACGCTGCAATGGTGCTATTTCCCTGGACTTTTATTTATTAAATGCGCCACAATTACTTTCTGCTCCACGTGTCCATGTTAATTAGCCCCGTCCTTCCGTCCTTATGCACAGCCCTTCATTTGCATTAAGTCACGGCGACGCCGCAGTGATTGCGGCTACCCTGGCGGGCCTCTAGTGTCAGCTAGGCACCAGCCCACCCCCCTACTACTAGGGGACCCCTCGGGGAGGAGTCCTCCCACTCTGCAGCCAGTGGCTGCGGCACGCAGGGCACGTCATTTCCGGGGCGCGAGGAAAGGGGGGGGTATATAGGCCTCCCCCACCCTCTTACCTTCCTCTTTTCGCACCCTGGACATGCCGTTGCTACCCCCTCGCCCTGGAGCAGACCCGTTGTGGCGGTGAGTGCAGGCCTGACTCTGTGACCATCATCTTCTGCATAACCAGTAGATTTAAACAAACATGCTGTTTTAGCTGAAACAGATCTAAAGTTATTAAAACACAGCAACTCGTGTTGCTGCACAGTGAAACACCCTCCTTAAAGTTGACAGGTTATACTTCGGTTGCTTATTGCTGTATTTGTGCCAGACTGGTACCAATGAGGGTAAAACCTTTGTCCTTAAAGTGTTAAAAAAAAAATAAAAAAAAAATAGAGTTAATACTACCATAAATGCAGCGTATTTTGCCAGTGTGCTGGATTTTGCCTGCCGCCTAACTCAGAATAGTTTGAGTGTGGCGAGCTGCGGGTGCACCCCACATCCAGTGAGGGCAGCGATTCAATTCGTTCCTCGCTGTCGGGATGGATGCGGGCGCCGCGACTGCTCGTGGGTTGCGAGGAGCTGTAGGCGAGGCTCTACGAGCATGTCCTTGGTAGGGAAAGAGGTGCGTCGCGCCCTCATCCGGTGCACTGGGCAATTGCTTACCCCCATGCCTGAATGTACTATGCAAGCGCTGCGCAGGCCAGCGCTCCAATGCCGTGCTGTGCTCCGGGGCGAGGCACCTATCTTCTGTGCCGGTTCGGGCAGTGTAAGCTGGGCGCATGCTAGCGCTCCCATGCCATTCTGCGCTTCCGGGTAATTCACTTATCTACCGGGCCTCCTGTGCATTGGTTGCGGGGCACTGATAGCGCTCCTAGGCCATCTGTGCTGTTGGGCATACTGACTCCGGTGCCCGATTGTGCAGTGCAATGTGGTCTCGCACGTTAGCATGCCAATACCGTCGGGGCTCCCGGGCAAATCACTTTGTCCCGTGCCCAGGTGCTATGTATGCGTTGGGAGGATAAGTGTGCAGGTTCAGTCCCTGCAATCATCGTGTTAGATAAGAGGGCAGTTAATGCCAAGCGTTTAGGTATTGGTGCAGGGTCCTGCACCCGGTGGTGCATTGGCAGGGCCTGTCATCACTGGGCATCATAGGCGTGTGGGGCCAAAACAAGGATTCATTCACAGCATATCCACAGCATATTCACAGCACAGTTATATCCAGCAGCAAGTTTACCTGGTTACAACTTGACTGGGTGGGTTCGGGTGCGCGGCACCACCTCGGTTTCCCACCACTGGCACCCGGACTGCCTGCCACTAGGGCGCTACCCTTTTTAGAGATGTCAACACCAACAGGCATCGATCAACTCACAATGCATTGAATTCCGACTGCCTGCTACACAAGCCACGCTCACAGCATCTTGGGCCTGGCACGGCTGGAGCTAGGTTTGGGGCAAGCGGAGGTGGCCGCATGTGTTGTGTGCAGGCATATAGTTGCACATCGGGCTGCAGAGGGCTGACAAGGGGCTAGGGAGGTTCCCGGGAGGGTCTCTGTCACCTAAGGCCAAGGCGTTGTTCCTGGGATGACAGGATAGAATACTCACACTGTTTGGGGCGAAAAACTAGCACCCAATTTGTAGTCTCGGCAACGATGCTCAACATCTTGGAACCTGGGCAAATCACTTTACCTCCCCATGCCTTACTATATGCAGGGTCCTCAGGTTACGGAACTGGTGCTCATGCAAAGCGCTCGGTTACCCGACGTCTCTGGTCATAGTTCGCGCTATATAAAAACTCTATAAAGAAATCAAATAAAAAAAAAAATATTTTTAGTCCAGCCCTGAGGGCATGCAAAGATCCAACGACCCAGCTGGCCACCAGAAAGGCAGAGCTAGCACATAGTGGGTACATGCTACCGATAAAATGCAGGGGTTTTATGGTTCCAGTCAGGGACAGTATTATATGCTGCAGCTTTGCACTGGCCAATTGACATAGTACAAAAAAAGACTAAAGGTAGTTACTTGGGCAATATTAAAAAAAAAAAAAAAAAAAAAGGCTTTCAATATCAGACACAAGCCCAGTGCTGCGTATTTACCTCAGGCGACCAACAACCTGTGACAAAGCCAAGAAGCCTGACATGTGCAGGCTGCTGTTCTGGCTTTGTCAATATAATTGGAATGCAAGGGCAGAAACAGCAGCACACTTGGCGTGCGACACCACTGCCATGCACAAAATGTTGCTTGCACGGGTTAGCCATACCTTTACCCTCGTTACGGAGGAGAGAAAGTTTTGCGGTAACTGCTTCTGAGGGGCTTTTGATGTTTAGTTATCGTATCACAGCAAATGTTTTGGGCGGCTGGGGAAACACAGACGTGCCTGAGGTTGCCGGGGGGCACATTGATTGATTAACACCTTCTCCCTGCTGGCAATGCACTGTCTTCTTCAGGATGCGTAGGGGGATCTGGCGCGCTAACACGGCAATTTGTAGGTTTAAGGTCAGGAGTGCCTACTCGTGCACCACAGCACATGCGGTAGTAGTAGCAGCTGCCTCTGGTAGAAACTTATCTGCGGGCCCCCGTTTGGAGCAGCGATGTACTTGATACAGTCCAGCTTTTATGCCCACCTTGGGTACGTTACTGATAGTGCACGGACACACTCTTCCAATTTCTAATGAGTTTGCATCCAATATTCAGGGATGGTGACGTGTTTTCAACACGGTCACAAAGCAGCAGCTCACTGTTATTCTTAAATAATAGGCCACTCCTCCACTTAGCATATAGGAGGTTCAGCTCTGATCAGAAGAAACCCCTTTTATTGACGTAAGTGGGGAGCACTTGGCCCAGGCAGCACATGGTGAAGCTTTGCAGGTGGGCATACCGGGGTCGGTAATTGGACGATTGTGGGTCGGTAGTGCGACCATTGATGCTAATTGTGCTCCCACAGGTTGAGAAGATCAAAAAGAAACTAGTTCTTGGTTGGCACCAAGTTGAGCAGGGACTGTGTTCTTTGCAAGCACATGGAGTTGGCTAACCGGTGGGTGGCTAACATACAACCTAGGGACTTGTTACTAATGTGGGCAATTGCAAAGGTGGCCATGCAGCCTTATGCATTATAGGTTTAAAGCATCCAAGAAGGATATTAAGGGATCACTTGGACAGGCTCTGGTATCCGAAACGTGTCTGTCTCATGACTCCAGCTGTGCGAGTATAAACTCCTGAGGAGTTACCCCGGTCACTGGTCTTCAGTTAATTAGCTTTCATGGTGACTTGTGCAGAGAGTTGGGTTTGTGGTGCCTTTCCTTTGGAGTCGGGATGTTAGGTGTAAACCTCGGTGTCCTGTCTGGCGCCTGGGTGGCGTGCGCCGTGAGAAGTCTGTTTCGTATTATTGCATTGAGCGAAGATTTCGCTACTTGGCCAACAAGGTCCTTTGGCCACCAGGAGTTATGCATGTGGCCCTTATCAATGTCTTATTGATGTATGTGCTACTGTTGACAACGGGTAAAATGGTTGTCGGTTTTGGCCGGGGCTCGGCAAGTATGGTTTCATCTTTCTCACCTAACACTTGGCATTACCGGCCTAGCACCCAAGTATACTTCACGGGGCTCTGCGCACACCAAGGTGGGCCAAGATCACAAAGCACAGGGGGAGAGTGCGGTGTCAGCCACATATGGGAAGTATGATAAATATGCCAGAGGTAGTGTATATGACATCACTGACTTGATCAGGGATATTATCTAGGTTCATCCTCTGTCCCAATATAGACAAAAGTTACGGACAGGCTCTGTTTTGGCAAAGAATAGGTATGTGGTCTCGCATGTGCCTCTCTCGCAGTTCAACTA
Organism: Triturus cristatus; assembly: GCF_964204655.1. Classification (NCBI taxonomy): domain Eukaryota; kingdom Metazoa; phylum Chordata; class Amphibia; order Caudata; family Salamandridae; genus Triturus; species Triturus cristatus. The sequence continues at coordinate 846,907,058 of NC_140592.1, forward strand.
GGTCAATTTTGTCTCCAACGCGGGGATTGTGCGCCACTATTCAGTTTCCAAAGGGTTTCCGCTTTTGGCACCTGGCTCACGTGCAGGTGACCTGCCTGGCTGTTGCGGAATTTGATTAGTGTATTGGTCCCATTTGCGGTTGAGCTTGCCATTCATCGAAGGGAGACAGTTAATGAATGTTCAACACGGTAAGGTGACAGTCCCACTAGTTCAGAATGGTAGCATTCTCAATATGCTATGCAGGGAAGCCAGAATTTTGGCTTCAGTTATCTTATACAACTAACAAGCATTGTTAAAGCCAAGGGTACTGGCGTGTAGTAAGGTACTGGGGTTTGTAGTATATATCCGGAGGCAAGGCCATAAGCCGCAAAATAACAGTCGGCCTTTGCCACCGGTTAACAGCCCAAGGGTGGGAATGTATAATTTTAGACTTACTCAATTAATTTCAACGCATAGAGAGGCACTGCGAAATACTGGGACTGCATTATACATTTGGCTACGAGGGCCTTCTTGGGGAACACCTGCGGGCACCATTTAGAATCAGGTCCCATGTACACTGGTTGGGCAGTCCCCTGCAGCCTAGGGCCGGTATCCGGTAGCTTCAGTAAGACATATTCACCCGCGCGTCAACCAGGGCAGCAGGCGGGTGGTAGTAGTTGTCAGCACGAGTGTGCTGTCGCGCGGAATAGTTTGGCAAACTCTGCGTAGTGCCAATCGGCGACAGGGACTATCGACCTTTTGGCGTCCCAGAATTCAGGAAAGGGCGGGTTTTGCACACAACTTTCCCCCCTGGTTCCGCAGACTTGTCTGCACCCCCCCCCCCCCGGGTTATCCTTCTGCGGGCTAGAACCTGACAATAGATGGGGTATCTTTGGGGATTGGGTTCCCTAACACATTGATAGTCAAGCGCTGGGGTAGATGTACCATGTAAGGCAGGGTCACCACAGGGGTTGTCCCCAAGTTCTGGGGTCAAAGTGGGATGGACCATTAGTCTTCAGTCCTGGGGTAGCATCTAGCAACCCCTCATTCCAAGTAAAGGCAGTTAAGAGAGATAAGTATCGGCGAGGGGGTAGCACACACTGGCTAGCAGCGCCATCGTGCCCCGGGGGCAGGCGCGCTCTACAAATACACAAAGCTGCAACCAGAAGGGTGCCAAGTGGCATAACGAGTAAGATGTTTAAGAGGTGTGTCTCTGGCGTTACAGCTGGGTGGAGCCAGTCCCACTTAGAGGTACGCCCGGGGGATATGGTGTGCTCCTTTAGATCCCCATGACCTAGGCGGTGTGTGGCATCTCCCACATCTAAGGTTAGGCACAGATTACAGACAGTGCGCCCTATATCGAATCAGCAGATTCTCTAAGCGGGTATGCCTAGGGGACTTCCCAGAGGGAGCTGAGCGGTTGAAATTCCTAGATCCCCATGACCTAGGCGGTATGTGGCATCGTCCACATCTAAGGTTAGGCACTAGATTACAGACAGTGCGCCCTGTATCGAATCAGCAGATTCTCCAAGCGGGTATGCCTAGGGGACTTCCCAGAGGGAACTGAGCTGTCGAAATCCCTATAGAGAATAGGGGATGCAGGGCTGCGCTGGAGTGCAGCCGTGCACAAGGTTCATACGCCATTAGGGAACTCCATGTGCGCATTGATTTAGCGACTAAAGGGGCGGTGCCTAGGTTAAGTATAATCCTTCCAGCCCTAATAGCCTAACTGGCTACTGCGGTAGGAACGGTCCCCTAACAAGCGATTGCTGTCCCAGCGATCGGAGACACATGTGTCCAGTCACACACGGTGCCAGAAGGGCGGCATCCAGTGTGATCAGCAAATAGGTGGGCATCGCGAGCCAGGGTGCCTGAAACTGTCCCGCCCTGTGTTGGACGGGGCTGAGTCAGGTGACACAGTGGAACTTGGCGGCGTGAGGTGTTTAGTGCTTGGCACAACTTCACAGGCATAGGGCGTTTGTTTCATCAGACACTAGCTGACCCAAGCTAACGTCTAGGGCTATGGGGAGATAGATGGGGCATCGATATCCAGTAGGGATGTCCTTTCATCTAGATTTGCAGGAGGCTCTAGACAGACAATCTAGCGGGCAAGACTATAGCTATTTTGGTGGGGGGCCCTGGCGACGACGGTGGCCGCCTCCAGAGCTGTGGCGGAGTTACAGGGTGATCTGGAAGCAAATGGGTACCGAAGGAAGAGTACGGTTGCGCGGCACCATAGGGGGTGCCAGAGCCCAGGAGCCTCATGGGAGGTTCCTGGAAAACCGTGTCGGCGCCCCGTTAGACCTTTGGGCGGTTGTGGCCAGAACAACCGGGGGCTTGCCTTGCTATGCTCCGCCCTGAAAGGGGCGTGAGTAATAAGGGACCGTGATCCGGGAAGAGGATCACCAAAGGGGCAGCACAGACGGGGTTCGCCCCAGTGCTGCTTGGCTCATCAGGCGGGCAGGCGGCCCTGTTGGTTGCCTGCCCTTGGATCGCCCGTAAGATAACCCACCATATTACATAACGGTGTATGTAATAAATCTGCAGCAGTTTCTTACCCAAACAAAAATTTGTGTGGTGTGTTTTATTTATGCGTAAGAACATGCATGCTATTGTGGGGGGTGGGGACTGTTGCCTACTGCTGGCGCTATTTGGGCTCAATGGTGTCCGTCAGTGTTACATAGCCCCGCCCTTCCCTCCTCCAGGTAGGGCAACGTTCTGTTGTTACACACCCCTGCCTTCTGCCTGTACATGCCCTCTTGTTTATTTATCGTCCTGTAGGGTCAACATTACATTTAACATCACCCTAAAAAAAGGCAGAAATAGGGCGCTGTGAGGTCACGTTTACTCTAAAGCACTGAATTGGGTAGAAGGCAGAGTGCAAGTTGTCGCATTTATTGTTGGCCGTAGCTTTCTTCCCTTCTAAGCTGCACACAAAGCACATTTAAAATTTAAATTTTTTGTTTTTACAATTCTTTTTGACAGAACATTGCTGTAAGTTATATAAGCAAACTCTCAGAGAGCCAAGACAATTCTGCATTGTTGTTGGTACAATTCTTTAAACAGCACATCATAATCAAATATATATGAATCCCCCGCTCCAGACAGGCTAACCATTCACGTATAAACCTCTCGTACCAAGAGCAGATATCAAGAAAAATAAGGTGCCTTCATGGCATAGGTTAATTTGTTCCTTTTTACTTCAACTGTTCCTTGGGTGGACACAGTGGTTAATTTGTAAAAGATTAAGTCCCGATGCTCAAAAACGGCATTTGAGGTGCCCTGGAATTTTGCATTTTGTGTGTACTGGGTGGGATGAATCATGACTTTCCACAGTGCAGGGGATGAGGGGGAATAAGGTGTCTCACATCTCCTCAGGCAGGGTGAACTGGGCCCTGTGCAAACTGCCCAGTGCAGGAAGTAGTGTCACAAACCAGACGGGCAGCCGGCCAGCGTGGGGTCTGGTGCTAGTCTGGAGGGGCTGGAAGGGAAAGGGTCACATCTGGGACGCAGGAGGGGGCTAGGCGCTGGAGGTTACATACATCCAGGCCTTTTTTGGTGCCAGCAGGCAGTTGAGGCGCAGGTACAAGTACAGGTCTAGCCCCGGGGGATGGGGTCCCTGGGGCCAAAATAGGCCTGGGGAGGGGAGTGCTCGCCCCCCTCTCCTTTAAATAAAAAATATAAAGGCCTGGCCCAGGGGGATGGGGTCCCCAGGGCTCAAATGTGTCTACTTTTATTTATTTTTAGAGAAAAGTATTTGTTTTAAATGGGCATGACCCTGGGTCAAAAATTGCCCGGGAGAAGCGCTCATCCCTCCTCCCTTTGAATTATAAAAAAAATTAAAATAAAGTCTGGGCCCTGGGGCCCAAAATGGTTCAGGGAAAGGGGGCCATGCGGCCCCCTCTCCTAAAAAACAAAAAAACAAAAAAACCCGGCAAGCTTTTGGGAGGCCCTGCCCCGTTTCTCCACTACTCTGCAAACGTCCTCCTGGCGTGCTCCTGGTTGGGGAATGAAGTCCCCTTGGCTGCTTAGGGTCCTTAGGGACCAACAAGACCTCCTATTACCTCCAGTATGCCCCATAAAGTGGGATTGCTGAGATGTGGTTGGAGGCCACACCCCTCTCTCCACTACTCTGCAAACGCACCTCTCGGTGCACTGCTGGTGGGGGGATGAGGTCCCCTTGCTTCCTGAGGGCCTCAGGACTAAAGTGGACTTCATCCCCTAAGCAGTTGTGCGCCAGGAGCTGTGTTTGCAGAATGGGAAAAAAGGGGGCATGGCCTCTGATGACCTCTCAGCAATGCACCTGTGTGGCTCTTACTGGAGGTAACAGGGAGGCTAGTTGGCCCCCAAGGACCCTCAAGAGTCAAGGGGACTTCATCCCCCAACTAATAGTGCACCAGGTGGCGCATTTCCAAAGTGGTGGAGAAAGGGGGCGTGGCCTCTGACAACTTGTCAGCAATCCTGCAGTGTGGGACTTACTGCAGGTAGCAGGAGGGGTAGTTGGCCCTCAAGGATGTTCTTGGGGGGGGGCAACTAGCCCTCCTGTTCTCTCCAGTAAGTCCCACGCAGCGGGATTGCTAAGAGGTGTTCGGAGACCATGCCCTCTTTCGCCACCACTCTGAAAACACGGCTGCTGGTGCACTACTGGTTGAGGGATGAAGTCCAATTTACTCCTGAGGGACCTTGGGGACCAAGAAGCCCTTCTGGTACCTCCTATAAGTCCTACACAGCGGAATTCCTGAGAGCTGGTCGGAGACCCCGCCCCCTTTCTCCACCACTCTGCAAACGTGACTACTACTTTAAAAACCATAGAAATTCACTGAAAACATCAAAGTTTACAGAGACGTTGTAGTTAGGAATTAGCATTTAAAAAACCTTAGAAATTCACAGGAAAAAACAAAGGCTAGAGGGACGTTAGAGTTAGGAAATAGAATTTAAAAAAAATAATAATAATTCACTGAAAAAAACAAAGCGTGACTGACAGTGTGAGTGGCTGTATGGGTGTATGAGTGGATATACTAGTGGCTGTATTAGTGAGTGATTTGGATTATGAGTGGCTGCATGGGTGACTGAGAGGATGTGTGTGTATACCTATGAATCAGTGAGTGAGTGTGTAAGTACTGGTATGGATGTGTCAATGGTTTTAAGAATAGGTAGTGTGGAAGTTGCAGTGGGTGTATGAAAGGTTATATTGGGGTGTGAGTGAGTGCGTCAGAGATTCTGTGGATGTTGTCATCAGTGATGTAATTTGAGATGTCATCAGTGATGTCACTGACCATGTCATGACTGATGTAATATGTGAGGTCCTAAGCAGTGCATTGTGGGGTGCGAGTTATAGTTAGCTCTGCTGATTTTCTCTGGTTTTGTACGAGTGAAATGTCAGCCTAGCTATAACATCCCTGTAACCTTTGGTTTTTTCAGTAAAGAGCAGTGAAGAGTTGGCAGTTCATCTGGGGTAACATGTGACATACTGGACGACCAAGGATGCATGCTGTATCAAAACATGCATGTCAATTATACCAATCAGCATACAGGATAAACTCGTTTCTTATGCCCAATTTCCTCTTCCATTTCCTTTTCTTTTCTTTCCTTCTTTATCTTTAATTTTGGTTCATATTTTTTCCATTCTCCTTTTTCTTTCCTTATTGATTGTACAAGAGATTGATGAATTTATAATATCTACCTCATCGCAGCAAATATGTAATTTATTATTGCACAACTCCTTGTTTCTACTTCACATTTAAGAAAACGTCATAAGTTGCAAATGCCATTAATGTTTGTTATCTGGGCCCATCCAGGGCACAATTCTGAACATCCTTTTTAAATTATTTATTTTAACAGTTTCATATAAAGGAAAAAGACGATACATAAAATAAGCATGAAGGATGAATACATAGACATGTGTAAGACAGTATACTTCCGGATTTTAGGCATCCATGCGGATAGTTTACATAGCATGCATCAATACTACATACATGGATTATATGAATTTCGTTAATTCAAATATAAAGCAATATGACATCATGGACATAACAATATTAGAATTGTGGTTCATATAGCTGTGTTCTTAGGAGGACGCCTCTAACAGGAGAAGTCAGTATGCTGCAGGGCTATATCGATTGCGTGGAGGTAGACGGCGTGAGGGAATCCTGGGTTTGGGCAACCAGATAGTCGTTATAGAGAATCCAGAAGATTTTAGGTCGGCTTCTGGGAGGTAGAAGTTCACTGTAGGCCTCAGTTTGCATATTACAGAAGACCATGTCCTTAGACGACTGAGATAGCGTGGGTGGAGGACCTCGTGACCAGTGAAGTGCTATTGTTCTTATGGCAACAAGCAGACCCATGTCTACAAGGCGTCTAATGCCTTTCTTTAATTTTTGGGAAAAATCCAATAGCGCCAGCAAAGGGTCTAGCTGTATGCCTTTTTGGGTAATGTCGCTTAATTTAGAAAATATCTGGCGCCAGAAGTCTGATATTTTTGGACAAGACCAGGCTAGGTGCATAAAATCTGCGTTGCTGGCGCCAAATTTCTCACAGTTGGGTGATTCCCTCAAGCCGTACCTGTGAAGCCGGGATGGGGTATAATAAACACGATTAAGAAATTTGAACTGTATTATGCGGTGTCTACCATTTAAAGAAATGCGTTTGGTGGCGTTGCAACAATATTTCCATGTATCATCGTCTAGTGGGAGTCCCAAGTTTGCCTGCCATTATAGTCTCGCTTTGGTGTATTGGTGACGTCTCATAGCCTGTGTTCGCGTGTATATATATGATACCAGTTTGGTTGGGAAGTCGGTGCGGAGCAGAGTAGAGAAGATTGGTACTTCTGGAGGTTCCAATAGGTCATCGCCTAAGAGTGTGCGTAATGCGCTGCGGGCTCTAAAATATTGGAAGAAGGAGGGGGATCGAGGGGCAGCAGGTCATTCCAGCCTCTCCCCCTCCCATCTTGGAAAAAGTATCCTATTGCATCTATACCTAGTGTATGCAAGGCTGCAACCATATCTGGTGTCGTGAGAGTGGGTAGTCAGGAGCACCATGCAACAGGAGTAAGCGGAGAGTATAATATGGTAAGTGCTTGTCGGTTAAGCAGGGCCCGCCAAGCATGCACATTGGAGTTAATTGAATCTAGGGTTCCAGTACGTCGAGAAACTGGCTGGAATAGTGCGGTAGCCAGGTGCTCAGGGGTGAGGACAATTCTTTCTATGTGTAGATGTGCGGGAATAGGCTGCTGATGTACCCAGTAGTATGCGTGGGTGAACTCTGAACGTCCTTAATTGTAGGAAAATGAGCGGTTGCATTTACTGTTATAAAAAAAATGCCCATTCAGGGCGATATTGATAGAATTGCATTGCGCATATGTATGATAGCAACAACAATTGATATTCATTGTATGAGGCAAATGGTAACAATTGTATGACATCGGCATTACACCACGCCAAGATGGTGTCGCCTTTGTATTGTACATATCAAGGAGTTTTTGTACGTAGTCCGTTCTCAATATCAATGAATTTGCATGTATAATTTTGAACCGTTTCCCGTGCGCTTGATGACACCGAAGAAGGCGACTGCCGAAACGCGTTTGTTTTTGCACGAGCGATTAAAATCTTTTAAACTCACCCCCGCAAGTGCCTCTCATTCAGGTAAGGTAAGGAAACATTTCCAAATGCAATACATTGCAAGCATATATATACTGTCTATCCCTTCTTGCTTTTGATGGACTATGACTTCTGTTAGAGTACCTCTATTTTATAGTTGGTGATATATATTTTAATTATACTCAGAGTCGTTTGGACTTATTCTTTTTCACTAGAAAGTTACGCATAAAGAAGTGGTATGCATCAAAAGTGTTAAATAAAATTGATGTAGAAAAGGAGAATCAGAGCAATATCAGAATAGCCGATGTTGAATTGCTACATGCTATGAATGTTTTAGCAGAGGTTGAGAACGTGGAAAGTGATCCCTTTGTTAATTTAATCAATGAGAATGATCCCCTAGATCTAAGTGTTAAGAGTAATTTTAGACCAAAGTCGATTTTTTTGCCACAAATTAAAAACGATGCAATTGAGATTTTCGAAAAAAGGTATCACAAATGAACTACTTAAAATTTCGAATCTGAAATAGTTCAAGGGGTGGAATAATGTTACGCCAGCACAAAGAAAGGCCATAGACAACTTAAAAAATGACACTGCAATAGTGATTAAAAAATCCGACAAAGGCGGAAATGTAGTGGTCCTATCCAGACAGAAATATATAGACGAAGGGTTGAAACAGCTTTCAGACAATACCAAATATAGCAGAAGCAATGGAATGGAGTATGAACATTTTGTGAGAACTTTCAATGGGCAGTTAGCAGGGTGGTCTGACAAGGGACCATTAGAACAGGAGGAATTTGAATTCCTTGAATGTAAATTCCCTAAACTTCCAGCGCTATATCTGCTACCAAAAATTCACAAGGATCAAGATAATCTCCCGGGAAGACCTATAGTCTCCTCAAGAGGGAGTTGTCTAGAGAACACCTCAAGAAATGTAGATCATTTTATTCAGACTCTAGTTCAGAAACTTCCATCCTATGTTAAAGATTCAGGGGATTTTCTTAGCTGCCTTGATAAACTCCAATGGAAAGACACGTATTCGCTTCTGACACTTGTCTGTATACATGCATCCCTCATGATTTAGGCCTGAAAGCATGTAGACATTTTCTCAATGAAAGATATTTTTCATATCTCTTTCATACTGAGATGCTACTGGAGATGATGTCAACCTGCCTGACACAGAATTACTTTCTCTTTGATAATAAAATCTACAAACAGACCCTCGGAACTTCGATGGGGACTTGCTTTACTCCTTGCTTTGCAGGTCTCTTCAAGGGGTACTGGGAAGAGAAGGTAATAAAGGAGTCATCTATGTTTAAAGAGAAAGCGGCCATGTGGGTCCTCTACATAGATGACATCTTCTGTGTGTGGGATGGCACAGAGAACAAGGCCATAGAGTTTGTTGACTCATTAAATGTGAATAATTTCAATCTTCAATTCACCAGCCACTGGTCAAAAGAAAAGTTAGAGTTCCTAGATCTTAAACTCATAGTGGAAGATAACAAGCTTGAAAGTACACTTTTTAGGAAATCCACTACAGGTAACAGTCTGTTACATACACAAAGCTGCCATCCAAGTTCGTTAATTAACAGCATACCGGTAGGCGAACTGTTAAGAGCTAAACAAAACTGCAGTACAATGAAGAGTTTTAGGACAGAAGAGAAAATCATGACTGAAAGATTCTTAGAGAGAGGATACTCACTATCAGTGATCAATAAGGCCAAAGCTGAAGTGTCCAAAAGATCCAGAGTGTCACTTTTAATTGAGAAAGAGAAAGTGAATTCGAAAGAAAAAGAAAAGGAAGAAAAAAATCAGATTTATTACCATCTATAACAGACAAGCCTTTAGAGTAAATTCTGGCCAGTCTTACATACAGACCCCGACATAGTGAAAAGTGTTGAGATCTCCCCACAAATTACCTTTAGGAGAGCTAGATCTTTAAAAGACTCCCTTTGTAGGGCAGTAGAGCCAGCAATCAGCAAACCAATAGGAATACAGGGATTTTTTACATGTAGAAATTGTAAAGCCTGTAAAAACAGCAAAAACACGAAAGAAGTTAGACTTTCGCCAGAGTGTACACCGTTTCGAATAAGGAAGCACACTTCATGTAATATAAGGGTGAGCGCAGTGCTCCACTCCGCCCACGGAGTGTGTGTAGTACTGCCCACTTCGCGCGGCGCAAAGTAGGCGTAGCAGGGGCAGACTACGCACACCCCGCGGCGGAGCAGAGTTGCCCGCCACCCGCCTCCCTCCCGCCCTCATTTTACAATTATTAGAAACATTAGATAAAGAAAAATTACTTACCTGAGCTGCTGCGTCCCGGGGCTCCATCTTGCTGCTTCCTGGATAGCTTCTTCCTCACGAATGCGCATGACATTTTCAGAGTCATCACAGTCAGAACACCAATTTGTTAAGCTTTTGTGTATTAGATACAATTTAACTTAATGAAAGAGGAGGCAACAGAGTGCAAGATTTACGTCGACTGGAGTCTAAACTGATTGTACAATACAGAACATTAGCCCCAATAGGGCACAACTGTGATGAGGAGCTTTCGGTACATGTAGGTTAGATCATACAGAAGCAATGAGATTGGCTTGATCTCTTCACCTATATATGCTGTACAGTAATCTGTCCATGAAGGTCTCCAAACATACAGCAGTATTCTCGTTTTCAGATAGGGTTTGGTTTCCTATTGCCACTATTAATGCAAAATAGTAGAAATGAAGTAAAATTGTAAAATATTTACATTGTATATAATGTTGTATAAGTTTCTGCCTCAAAAAGCTGTATGTTTAATTTCGAATTTTGATATCACCGTTGGTGTTTGGTTTTTAAGAATTCACTTTTATCTTTTTATTAAAAAAAATTGTTTTACAGACGGTGCAGTCATTACTGTATCAGAAGAAACGCAAAAGAGTGAAAATTTCTATGGCCTCAATGGGAGCTTGTTTGAGCTTTAGACCTCACCATTGTGTTATTGAGACTATCTGTCCAATGCCCACTTGGGCAATGATTTGTTGATTTGAGAGTTTGTTTATATGGATCATTAGTTTAGTGCCCAGCAGAGTCTTTATGATCAGAATGCCCACTCTGGCAATGATATATTGTTTGTTAGTATGTTCTCTCATTGTTAAAAACATAACAATTGCAAAAATGACACATACATGTGAATCCTTTCTATGTACTAATGGGGCGTTGACTCATATTTCAGTCACTAACATTTAGTCTTTCTTTGCATCTCACCGACCGATGTCAGAAACGGGGTCTCTTAATGGTAGATAATTGGCGAAGATACACACACTTTCGTTTTGGCCATAATTAATGTATTATACATGTTTCACTTCTGTTCAGAAAAAGCGGCTTCAATATCTGTAACATCATTGTTTTTTTGAATTAGCCTGTCTTTGCACTTTATGAATTACTGAGTCACGTGTTTATTTAAGGAAACGAAAGTACACTGACGGCACTCGTGATCAAGGGACAAGGTCCCGAAATGCGTCGAGTTGCCGAATACTTGCTAAAATAAATCACTGCTTGAGAAGCGATTTGAAGTCTGTGGTTGCTGTTTTTCCTTTGGATTCCTTTGGATTGTGACAGTAATTTCTGTGGTGTTACGAGGCTCACCCCCTCACCACGGACCACTGTCGTAAGTGGCGAGGACATGGCGTTTCTCAGTACTGTATATATATATGTATATATATATATATATATATATATATATATCCACACAGAAAGTCGTCTTGCAACGTCTCAAAGACAACACGCCTTAGCCCATACTTGCTTCAAACGAGAGATTTATTTTCATGGAAAAAAGGCACCCAACGCGTTTCGAAGTGTCCACTTCTTGTTCACGGCGGAGAAGGAGGCATTACTCGGTGGCGGACGGCAGCCCTGGAAAGCAAGAGTGCGTGTGGGCGGCTGTCCTCACTCCCCCGCCAGTTCGAGTTTATAATTTCAATAAACTTGGTTCCTCCCTAAAGGTGAGAGACCTCATTTGAGGTAATACTTCCCAAATTGGCAGTAGGAAGGTTTTTTACAAATTGGGAAACAACAGTGGTGAGAAGTCCTGAAGAAAGCCGGGTCATAATTTTCTTATTACTGGCTGAAACATGTCGACACCTATGCAGAGTGGGGGGGTTGAAACCTCATCATAAGCTCTCCAAACCAAACACCCACGATTTTTCCAAATCCAAAACTGGGCACCTAACATTAAAATTGGATCAAGGTAGTCCCATTTTTGGTTTTTAATCACCATCTATCACTGGTTCTGCACTCTCAACTCACCGTTAGTTCTCACAAAAAATCTTTTTGTTTGTATGTGTTGTTTTCCCCTTCCCTATTGCTCCACTTCCAAGCGTTTGGCTGACGCGGAGGTGTAGAAGCAGCCCTATGATAAACCATGACACAGCTTGCTGTGTGTGAGGGCAGTTTTACAATTTTGGTGTATCCCCCACTCACCTTTTGGTCTCCACATAGCATATGTTGCTTTATCCCTCTTCTTTTTGTGATATTCATTCTCTAAGCGGGAGGTCGAAGAGGGATTTACCTCTCACCCCTCTGTAGTTCTTGTGTTTTTGCAAGTGCCATTGTGTGCAATGTCCAAATGTACAAAAAACAAACAAACCATGGCTGCCTGGCAAGTATAGGTCCCCCAGTGGGAGAATCAACTCTGTTTACATAGTACTATAAAAAAATAGTGAGAAAGCAAAATATAAAAGAAAAAACATTCTTATCTGGGGCCTGGAGGACCAGATGTGATAGCAAGCCTAGGTGACGAAAAGGGTAGGGATCCTACGAGAAGGCAGTCCTGTTCCACGGGTCCCTTCCTTTCCTCCTGGAGAGATAATAAGAAAAATGAAAAGGCACTGAAACAACGAACAGATTGTACCATGAGTTTACATCCATATAATCATATAGGAAATACGTTCGGTGCATTATATGAAGCATATAATACATATGATCTCAGCGCATATTGCATGGACACTCCAGCACATACACAACAAACATGGAGCTACAGGTAAGAAACTGGTTGATAGATTTATTGGTGCCTCTGTTAGGGTTGTTATACTCCTTTGTCATAGTACTGTTTCTACAGGCCTTACAATGACTGCAAGGAACAAATCCTTTAAGGTTCATGCTGTTAGACTGAACCTTTGATGTAATGCCATTGTGCATAAGAGTGTCCCTGAGATTGCGGCCCCTCCTGTAGGTTATCCTAGGTCTGCTGGGAATGGAATTACATATAACTGGATCTTTAGTTAGTATATCCCAGTTTTTCACAAGGATTTTGTGTATCTCTTTGGAATCAATATTAAAAGTGAGAATGTCTCTGGCTGTGCCAGTCTCTTCCTCAGGGATAGTGATGTACTCCTGTAGTGTCTCACTTCTAGTCACGAGTCTGACCTTTTCTACCGCTTTGCGGAGAACCCAGCCTGGATAGCCTCTCACAATGAATCTGCCCAACATAATCTCTTGTTCAGCAGTAAAAACCTCCTCAGAACTACAGTTCCATTTTGCCCTGAGTAGTTCCCCAGATATATATATCTAAATATGCATTCCTCCCTTTTCTTAGATATCCCTCTGAGACCCCCACCTATGGTACAACTTGCTAATATGATTTATTACATGTCAATTTATCAAGATGTGTTTGGTGCACCACTGTATAAATATGAACATCATTTAATCTGGCTACATATGTAAAGCCTTCTTTTTGATTGAAAATTCCAATAAAGAGGTTGAAAATATATATAGATATAAATACACACACACACACACATGTATATATTATATATATAAATATATATCTGTATGCATATATTTGCATGAACACCAGCTCCAATTCCTTGGTAAAAACCAGACACCAACACAAGGGCTCGATTTTTCTAAATTACTCACGTTTTTATTCTTTCGCTGTAACGTGTTTCAGCACCACTCCCTTCCTCCACTCATATAAATATATATTTATATTTAAAAAAATCATTTAATTTTGTTTGGGGGGCTACCCCCATCAAACCTGCCTTCTCAAAATTGTTTTTTTTCTTTATTGGGGAACCTCCCGAAACTCCTTTTTTTAATGACCCCAAACACCCTATACCCCGACCCACCCCTAAACCCAAAGATTACCCTTACCACTTTATAACCCTACCCACCCCTCAACCCTAATAATACCCTTGCCAGAATATACCCCTACCCACCCCTAAACCCAAAAATGCCCTTATCACCCTATACCCCTGCCCACCTCTAAACCCTAAAAATATCCTTTCCACCCTATACCCATCCCTAAACTCTAAATCACCCTTGCCACTCCATCCCTCTACGTATCCTAAACCATAAAATTACCTTTGCCACCATATCCCACTACCACCACCAGTTTAAGCACACGGACACCAGGCGTGCTTCACAAAGATTTATTCAGAAGTTAGTAACGGCGTGGCATGTCATTACGCGTTTCGGCCACCAGGTGGCCTTGATCACATAGAGTAACAACCTTACTGAATATCCTTTTATACAGCATTTTGAAGTCACGTGATAATTAGTGTTGAACGATATAGAAGAAATACTCTTGATTTGCTTGTCATAATACATCATAATGAGGGTGTACAGATACATGATCAATAATAAGGTGCAAATGCTTGCTGTTCAAAGTGCGTAGGTTAAAGTGCAAATTGCAATGATATTATGTGCAAAACATGCTGCAAAGTGCAAAATACAAATATTCGCATGGGATATTTGATTATAAATAGGGGATAGCTATAAAAATATTTGAAAGTACAAAATACATTTAATAAAACCTTCATATCTGATCGCCTATAGAAAAATATCAAGATGTTTTTGTGCAAAATACACAATAATTATATCCACATTGATCAGCAAAGAAAAGACTGTCAACCTGATTCACAAATGATCATGAGTACAGGATTCAATAATTGACAAGCAAAAATAAAGATTCAAAAACCTAATGACAATATATCGTTCATATAAATCTTAATTTTCACAAGGAATATAAATAAGTGCAAAATGTGACAAAATAACAGGATAGGAGAACACGAGAAAAGAACCATTATGTGTTTGACAATGGAGATTCTTGGAGTGCCATGGCCTGAACATCAGATAAGTCCAAAATCAAAGTCCAATTTCCAAATATAGGGATTGGTTTAATGAGCGTCTGCACAAAAGCAAATGATAATATGAATTTCTTCAATCGCGACGTTCCCAGACATATGGTGGCTTGTAGACTTTGAAAAGGCCAAATTGGGTGTATCATCCATTGAAGATGTTACAAATATCGGTACCAGCAAGAATATGGGCGACAGTCAAGAGGAAATTGTAAATATAGCAGTAGGATAAGTGAAAATGACAGAAACAAAAGACAGAAAGAGGTGGGAGAAAAAAGCAAAAAACAAATACGCATTTAGAAGTCAGTAAATGGTTCATCAATTATAAACCCACATTACAATATTTGAACAGTAATAAATAATGTTTTACTCTGTTTTTCCAACTATGTGTGGTTACAATTGAAAGAGCATAAAAAGACTAAAATCAAGGAACAGCTGACCATACACAAAAAATGTTGATGGATATCTCGTTTGACTTTTTCAGATTTGACCCTGAAAGAATGTGTGTATGTTCGCGTAAAGACAATCTAATTGCTGTCATATACAGTTATACAGGTCCTCAGAGTTGTTGAGTCCTGTAGGGGCCTTGCTGTCGAACTCAAGGATGTACCTTGTTTCGAGCTGTCTTAAAGATTTTTCTCTATTGCCCCCTCTGCGTTGTGCAGGAATGTTGTCAATAACAAAGTACTTAAGACAATTCAGGTCATTGTTGTGGTACTTTTTAAAATGTCGCGCTACGGGGTAGCTGGAGTCATTGTTGACAATTGCTCTTAAGTGCTGAAGGATCCTGGTGTGGGCTTGGAGTTTTGTACTGCCTATATAGTTTAAACCACACGTGCAGTTTAGGACGTAAACCACGAATTCTGACTTACATGTGTAGTGGCCCTTAATTTGTCTTACGGTGGGGCTAAAGGGTACAAGGTATTCAGTGGTGTTCTGACCGAATTTGCATGCCCTGCAGCTTGTACATTTAAAGAACCCATTTTTTGGTTTGAGCCACGTGCTGTTAGCAGGTTTGTCCCTATTGGATCCCATGAGTTCTCCCTTCATCGTTTTAGCCCTTCTGTATGTAATCACAGGTTTAGGAGGTAACATTGGGGCCAGTACACCATTGGTAAGTAGAATGGGCCAATTTTTTGAAACAATGGCCCTTATTCTGTGGTGTTGCCTACTGTAGGTTGTGATTAAACGTGGTACGTCCAAAATTGGATCATCCACCACCAGATCAGGTACATTGGTAATAGGGATACTGGACTTATCAATTAATAAAGTATCTCTGGGCATGATTTGTACTTTATCATAGGCCTCCCTCAGGGTTCTCTCAGTGTACCCTCTTTCCTTCATCCTTGTTATAGCCTCCTCCGAGCATTTTGTTCTCTCCTCTGGTGTACTACAAATACGCTTTATGCGGAGGAGTTCCCCGTATGGGATACTTCTTATCAAGTGCTGCGGATGAGCACTGCTGGCGTGCAGAATAGAATTGCCAGCAGTGGGTTTTCTGTATAGGGTTGTCTCAATTTTGTTGTCAACAATCATGACTCTAGTATCAAGGAACTCAACTGAATTGTAATCTACGTGCGACGTGAATTTGAGATTAAAAGTATTACTGTTTAAAATCTCAATAAAATTCATTACACTAGAAGAATCCCCATTCCAGACCATAAAAACATCATCAATAAACCTGAGCCATGTGACAATCTGGGAGTTGAATATTTCCGCATGTGTCCCCATGAGAACCTGCTCCTCCCACCAGCCAACATGAAGACAGGCATAACTGGGGGAGAAGCAAGCTCCCATGGCGACTCCCCTCTTTTGGGAATACAGGTCATTGCCAAACATAAAATGACTATTGCACAGAGCCCATTCAATTAATTCCAAAAGCATAGCATTATGATTATGAAATTTGATCGGTCTGCGATCCAGATAGTGTTTGGTGGCAATTAAACCTGTGGCATGTTCGATGCTTGTATATAGTGATTCGATATCAAGAGTCACTAACAGAAACCCAGATTGCCATTCAATGTTGTTCAACTTTCTGATGAAATCACTAGTGTCTCTAATGTAGGTGGATAAGTTCTTAACTAATGGCTGTAAAAAATAGTCCACATACCTACTGGTGTTCTCACTGATGCTGTTGATGGCGGAAATGATAGGTCTGCCAGGTACCGGCCTTGTGGCTTTGTGAATTTTCGGTATGAGACGCAGCGAGGGGATTGTGGGGAATTCATTGTGCAAGAAGTTGAATTCGCTGTTGGAAATCAAACCCTGTCTCTTGTATGAGTGTAGCATTCTCTTAAGGGATTCTTTGGCAGCATTGTAACGCTTGATGTTTAGTTTTTTCATAGCAGTTACTGTCGGAAAGCTGCCTTCTTGCTTCAGACTCGTATTCATTCTTGGGCCAAACAACTACATTTCCTCCTTTGTCGGACGTGCAAATTATCAGACCTGAGTTGTTATTAAGTTTTGTCATGAGTTTTTTGTACTCTGACTCCTGTTGATTAATTTTGGCCTTCTTGTGACTGATTGCCCTATACAGATTTTTTAAGTCATTGGTGACCATCTCTTGGAATATATCCACTGCGTCTTTGGGCATCATGGGTGTAAAGCTCGATTTCCCTTTGAAGGGACTGAGGCCAGCACATGAGTCCGTATTTATAAGGGTTGAGAGTCTTTCCTGTGTGGGCCGTGTGTCTTTTGGCTCATTGGCGGAATTGGCCTCAGGGTTGTTGAGTTCAGCCATGGTGAGGAGCAGTTGAGCATCCGATGCTTCCAGATTGTAATCGGCAGTAACAGCTGTACTGCCTGTCGTAGCATGTTGTTTGTTTCCGCCTTTAATAGTAAAGAATTTCTTCAATTTCAATTTCCTCACAAAGCTGAATATATCTACCCTGGTCTTGCAGTAGTTAAAATTGTTGTTTGCACAGTACGAGAGGCCCAAAGATAGGATGTTCTCTTCAGCAGTTGTAAGAACAATATTTGAGAGATTAACTATGGTCTTACTGTTGCTTGAATGTTTGGAATTCTTTGAGTCTTTCATCTTCGTCGTCGCCATTGCGCTTTTCTGCCTTTTGATGTTACGGGCTTTTCTTCTGGCGCTCCGTTTCTTGTTGCGCCTGACCCTGCGGATGTTTGCGGATTCCGCGGTCTCAGGGTCTGACGGCGGTCCTCGGCCAAAAAATTCAATTCCTCTCCCGGTTGCAGTATGTTTGACATCGTGCTTGTATTCATACGGTCCATTTCTTCCCCTCCACTCCCGCTGGTCAATGACGCCGAATCTGATGTGTCCAACCGTTATGGGATTTTCATTCGTCGTTGGTACATTTCGTGTGGTGGTGGTCAATACGTCGGAACGCTTTTTCCTTGCATTGTCATACCGACGTGCAAATGTAAAAATCTGTCCCAATTCGTAGTCTTCTTTGTCTCTAGTGAATTTGCGTATTTTTCTCAGCTTAATTCTTTCCTGCTGCCTCTTGATTCTGTCATCAATTTCCTTTCTTTGTTTTTGAATTTCCTCTGTTTCGGGTCGTTGATCGAGTTGGCCATTGATTTCTTCAATTTGTTTGAGGAGAGTGCTCCGATCGATTCTGGCATATTTAATTAAGATCCTAACCGCATTCATGGAGGCGCTGAGGTTGTTGTCAGCCCATTCAGCAAGCATTTCAGGATTGATGTTTTCGAAATTGGGTGCTAACATGATTCTTAGCCCACGTGGGACTCAGCCAGCTTCCTCATATTTGGTTAGCGATATTTCTTCCCACCATTTCATCATTTCGCTTTTTAGGTGTTTTTCAAGCGTTTTTAATAAAGTTCTTAAGTCAGGGTTAGGATCCACAGCCGTGTTCTTACCATCGTCAACTCGTTTTGTGGCTGTCGCACCCAGATTCCTGAATAGTTCTTCGGCCTCCGCCTCGCGTTCTCGTTGGGCATTACTGGACATGCCTACGCCGCACTAACGATAACTTCTTTTGCAGTCCGAACTTCACTTGGACTGAAAGGATAGAGAAACACTACCTCGGCACCCGTGTTCATTTACAATTCAGCTTGCCTTGAAGGGATCGTTGGGAAATGCTGCAAGAGCAACATCCGGCAGCACAGCATCAAGGTCCTTCTGGGATTTGTAGTCAGCACGGGGAGCCGGCACCGAATTCCGTACACGAAAATACGTTCTGAAGGTGGCTGAAGGTGTCGGCCCGTTGTCGCTGAGGGGATCCGTGAAGAGGTAGCAGTCCCACTACCAGCAAAATGATATAAATATCAAGCGCATCCTTCCACTTCCCAGCGGGCGAGGAGGAAAAGCACACGGACACCAGACGTGCTTCACAAAGATTTATTCAGAAGTTAGTAACGCCGTGGCATGTCATTACGCGTTTCGGCCACCAGGTGGCCTTGATCACATAGAGTAACAACCTTACTGAATATCCTTTTATACAGCATTTTGAAGTCACGTGATAATTAGTGTTGAACGATATAGAAGAAATACTCTTGATTTGCTTGTCATAATACATCATAATGAGAGAATATATATATATATGTCCAACATCCGCTGGTGCATGGAAGACGTAGTAGACATCCATAACTCCAAAAACACTCGCTGACACGGACCTTCAATGAAGTGCTTATTTTAATTGATTCGTGAGGCTGTCGTCATATATATATATATATATATTCACTTAAAAAACCATAGGTTTCACACATGTTATAGTTAGCTGTACATTTCACTCGTAAAAAACCAATGAAATTCCACGTTATAGTTAGATCAGGTAACTATAACTTGCGCGCCCACAATAAACTGCTGATGACGTCACATATTACATCACTCATGACATGGTCAGTGACATCACTCATGACATCAATGATGACATCTGAAATTACACATTGTGGATTGCGGTCGCGCAAGTTATAGTTACCTGATCTAACTATAACGTGGAATTTCATTGGTTTTTTACGAGTGAAATGTACAGCTAACTATAACATGTGTGAAACCTATGGTTTTTTAAGTGAATTTGCAAGGTTTTGTAAATGATAATTCCTAACTATAACGTGTGTGAAACCTATGGTTTTTTCAGTGAATTTGTACGGTTTTTTAAATGCTAAGTTATGTATTTTTTTTTTTTCTGGTTTTTCACTGTGCGCACCGAGCGCCCACGTTGCGCAGTCCATGACGTGTGCGCCTCGCCTTTTTTTACACAGTAACATTTGTTTTTTTCTCCCTTGTGGGTCCTTTAATTTATTTAATAAATGTGATTGTTACTTCTTTTTTTTTTTTTTTTCCCGTGCGCGTACGGTAAGCTTACCGTACGCGCACTCCGCGATTTTTTTTTAAAATTATTAAATGTATTTTTCGTACTTTTGGGTCCTTCTTGGACCCCCTGACAAACACTGGGGGGGTCTGCAACTCTCTTCGTTGCCCCCTTTTCACGTTCCCCACCTTTGTTTCTCAGTGCGAGAGACAGAAAATGGCGGCCGACACTTCCTGATTTCGACCGATTCGAATGTTTACAGTCATGTAACCACCAATCAGAATTGAGCTCGCGCACGGCACCGTACGCGTACGGTAAGCTTACGGTAAGCGCACGGAGCGCGCTCACGATATATATATTGATTTAAATGCTATTTTCTCAGGACCTACTGAACAGATTTACACCAGACCTACAAAAGGCACATCCTTGACCTGAGGACTACCTCTCTGCCAAATTTCAAGTAATTCTGTTCAGCCGTTCGGGCTGTAGCTCGGACTAAAGGTCCTATGGGAAAATGCATGGGGAAAACGCATTTTGGGACCCCCCTTTTTTCTCAGCCCCCGCTTGACGAATCCTCCCGAGACTCTCAGGGTAGGAGCGGAGCGGAGCGCCCCATTAGTTTTGAAAATTTCGCGAGGATTCGTCGACCGGCGCCAAAGTTATTCCAAATAGAATGTTGCGGATTTCCTATGGAAACACGGTCCTAACTATAACTATCTACTGGCAACCGCCAGTAGATAATATATAGATATATATATAAATATATATATATATATATATATATATATATATATATATATATATGTAGAAAGCAGGTTCCCCAAAGGTCCAACAGGTGGTGGAGACGGGTACAGACCACAGCACGCAGTAGATAAGTAGTAGTGCAGATTTTATTCCAAGTCAATCGGCATGACGCGTTTCGGCCGCGTCACCACGGCCTTGATCACATGACACTTGGTGAACCTATCACATGTTATATAGTGTAATATGGTTGACTTCCTCCTCTCTCAACCAATGGAATAATAACAGACAAAACAGCAAGCTACACGTACCGACAGGGTAAACATAAAAGAAATACTATCGTTTGGACAGTTAATTTCTAAGTTAAACTTTAAAACATATGATTCCAAAGTGGGAGAAAAATTCTAGAAAAACCCTGTAATGTACACTGAATATAATTCCAAACAGTAAAAAGGGGACCATCGAAATTCGATCTAAAAGTAGCCCTAATTACATAAATAAGCATACGGAGGAAGGAATCCCATAAAACCAATTGATTAAAACATAAATAATTTGAGAAGTCATAGGCTTAGAAACCCTGAGAACAACAAAGCGTAGAACAAAATACCATCTTGTTTGTGCGTTCTATTTGAAGAATCAATAATTGCATTTAGTAGTTTGGCACAAACCATAAAGGGTTTTCTTTTTGCTGCAGGTGACAACATTGGTTAATGCCTATTCTTAGATGTATACCATATTAAAGTATAGTTGAATCAACTATAATCATGATTGAACATCTAAACGTGTATCACATGTATGAGTATGCACTATGGTAGTTGGTAAATCCCCAGATATTGATGCATAAATTTAATACATAGATAATGTTAAAATTCTGAACAATATACTACTCTCCAATAAAGTGCAAGCGCAATATATATTGGGAGTCTATCAGGTTTGGGGAATATTTATAAAATGGATAAAATTCCAAATATAAATATTAAAATCATACAGTGCATCTAAAAAATCATGTAGTATAAAGTGCTAGTGCCTCATACAGTACATCTAAATAATCATGTATTATAAGGCGCTAGTGCATCTGTGCAACTATGGCAAAAAAAATGTGCAAAGATGGCAACCATATAGCAGCATAGGAAAAGGAGGTAGGAAAGACAAGGGAAAATGATCTGCCTAAGGCTAAGATGTTACAACAGTGTTGAAAACTATCAGATTTCGAGGGAAATGTATAATAAAATATATACTCTGATGAATAGAAATCTAGTGAAAAAAACCTTAATATATAAACCCAAAGACAACCCACAGGGATAAAATTAGGTTAAAATCAAGGTACAGACAATTGATGATGATAAAAGAAAACCCAAATGGCTAGTGTTTACTGGATTCAACTAGTATACTGTGGTCATAAGAAATTGTGCATGTCCTCCCCTGTGTTAAGTCCATTGGGCATCTTGGTGTCTAGTAGCAGTATATATTGTGTTTCTAATTGTCTGAGAAGTTTTTCCCTGTTGCCGCCCCTCAGAAGTTTTGGTACCGTATCTATCACAAAGTATTTCAAGTCGTTCAAATTATTGTGATGGACTAATTTGAAATGTCATGCAACAGGGTAACTTGGGTCAGAATTGACTATGGCACGTAGGTGTTGTAGGATCCTGGTGAATACCTGTAGTTTAGTGCTGCCAATATATTTGAGTTTACAGGCACACTCAAGTACATATACTGCATGGTCAGATTTGCATGTGAACAGACCTCTAAGACTAATAGGGGTCTGATCAAAAGCACTCACAAATTCAGAGGTGTTAATGCCAAATCTGCAAGCTCGACAGGAGCTGCATTTAAAAAAAACCTTTACGTTTGGATAACCAGGTGTTTGTGATAGTTACCTCAGGACTAGTTTTCACCAGAGCATCCCTCATTGAGTGCGCTCGTCTAAATGTAATTTGGGGTAAGTCTGGTACTAGTTGTGACATAGTAAGGTCAGTTTTCACTATAGGCCAGTTTTTGTATTTTTTTGTATTGTCTTGACTGCTGAAAGTAGTAATGAAACGAAGAGAATCTACCTCATTGGATACACTGTTAGTGTTGCCCGTAGTTTTGTGAGTGGTAGTTTTGGTGACTGTCTCAAAATATACACTGCGGTTCATAGTCTTAGCTTTGGCCAAGGCTCGTTCTAAATCATCTCTTTTGTATCCTCGAGCTAGGAATCTTAAAAAAGATTCAGCTAGACAGGTGTTACAATCAGACTCTAAGCTGCATATACGTCTGATGCGCAGGAACTCCCCATAGGGAATACTATTGAGTAAATGATGGGGATGGGAGCTCTGGGCATGGAGTATAGAGTTCCCAGCTGTACTTTTCCGGTGTAGTTTGGTCTGTATCTTGTTGTCCCTGATATACAGTTCTACATCCAAAAATTCCACTCGTTCTGCATTGATTTAAGCAGTGAATTTTAGATTCAATTCGTTAACATTAACCATTTTAACAAATTCATAAGCTGATTCGATTGAGCCATTCCATATGATACAGATATCGTCAATGAATCTCCCCCGTGTATTACATGGGCCTTGAATATCTCACCGTAAGTGTGGTTGAGGACATGCTCCTCCCACCAGCCTACGTGTAAACACGCATAACTAGGAGAGAAGCATGCCCCCATGGCTACGCCCTGAAGCTGTTGGAATAGCTCATTATTGAACATGAAATAGTTGTTATATAGACATAGCTCAATCATACGTAGTAGCATGGCATTATGTTGGAGGAAAATAATATTTCTCTTATCCAGATAGTATTTAACTGCCTGCAAGCCATCAATGTGGCGTATGCTAGTATACAGGGAACAAATATCCATGACAATGAACAAATATCCCTCTCGCCAAGACACAGATAGTCTATATGGTGGAAAGAAAATGACCAGTGTCTTTGATGTAGGATGGCAGTTCTTCAACAAATTCATGAAGGAAAAAATCTACATATTTGGATATGTTTTCACATAAACTGCGTTGAGCCGCGATGATAGGCCTACCAGGGATAGGTATTTGTTGTTTATGTACTTTGGGAACAAAATACAGGGCTGCAGTGGTTGGAAACTCAACCTTCAAATAGTTGTATTCATTTTTATTGATCAAGCCAACTCTTTTCCATTGTCCAAGTTCGCCATGGATTAGATCTTTCAATTTCCTTATGTCATTAATGTTGGCCTTCCTGTAGCACTGTTCATCGTTTAAGTGATGATATGCTTCAAGTAGATATTGATTTTTGGTCCACAGAACGACATTTCCTCCCTTATCTGCCTTGGTTATAACAACATCAGCATCATTCTTCAACTTGTTCATTAGGGTGTAGTACTGCTGGTCCTGGTAAGATTGATGTTTATTCCTTTTTAAGATCTTTTTATTTAGTGTTTTAAGATCTTGGATAACACAGTCACTGAATATATCCAATGCATCTTTAGGCATAAGTGGGATGAAGGTAGAGTTAGGACGAAATGGGCTCAAAGTTGAGGAATTACCACTAGTACCTAAGTTGAGTAGTTGTTCCTGAGTTGAACATTCAACCTCGTCTGAGTTGTTAACAAGGGCATGTAGAGCCTTGAGGTTGGTTACATCACTGGCGGCCAGTCGTATATTCGGAGTGTCCAAAATTGCAATTTTTGCAGCAACATTCGATGCGTTGTTAAGTTTGAAATGTTTCAACAGTTTAAATTTTCTAATAAATTTGAAAATATCTATTCGAGTTTGGACATACTTAAAACGACTTTTAGGGCAGAATGACAATCCCAATGATAGTAACTTGATTTCAGCTTTCGTTAGGTTAATGTTGGTCAAATTTATCACAGTATTATCCATGGTTATTTCATTGTCTAATTTCTCTTCTTTATGTTTCTCCATTTTCCCCTGTTGTTTCCTCCTTTTTGCTTTACGTCTTTGTTTTCTGCATTCGTTCTTTCGTTTGGTCCTCTCATGGCTTGAGTAGTTTGCCGCAAGGTCTGGCGGCGATCTTCTACTAAAAAAAACAATTCTTCAGATGGAGATATGTTGGTGAGGGTTGATGGAGGTCCTGTGTCAGACCCGCACTCTTCTGAATGGGTACTACTAGCAACTGAGCTAAGGTCTGATTCGATTTCTTCGTGGTTACTTGAGCTAGGCGTTGCTATTGTAATTGTTTTAGACGTCAGAGCTTGTTTTTTGACATTATCAAATTTGCGTGAAAAAGTAAAGATTCTTCCAGATTCATAGTCCTTATATATATATATATATATACTAATTACTTCATAGTTAGGACCACGTTTACAGAGGAAAGCATTTTTTGGGTTCGATAATCATTTTGCAGCATTTGATAAATCTTCACAAAACTTTGCAAAAAAATATTTTTCTCCCACCTCATTTTCTTTCTGGTGAGTGTCATGGTGATCCGTCAAGCGGCAGCTGGAAAGAAATGGGAGGTCCCAAAAAGTATTTTCCACATTCATTTTTCCATAGGAAATTTAGAGACAGCTACAGCCAAAACGGTTGACTATAATTACACCAAGCAAGATCTTTGTGAAGAAAGTGTGCTTTTTGGTAAAAAGCCGTTCATTCGTTTCAGAGAAATTAAGGTTTAAAAAATATTGCTATTTCATGCCCCGGAGTATCCGCAGAACCAACCGATTTCAAGTTGAGATCTGATTGGCTGAGACCACAGCAGCAAAAGATGTGATGATAGACATCTTAGGACTTGGGACTGAGTCCCCTGCCCTGTAAATAAATGTTAAAAAATATATATAGGGAGAAGTGTAGGGATATCCTGCCTCCCTATGCCTGCTGGGGGGTGGAGCCTGAGGGACCCCTGTGGGGCCAAAACCAGCAATTTTTTAATCAGCTCCATGGATCCAATAAAAGAAATGTTGGTCTTCGGCCTTTTATTAAAATATCCACTCCACAAGTTTTTGTGAGGCTCCGGGGACCCCATGTACATGGCCGCAGATAACAAAATGTGTGTGGGGGGGGGGGTTGCGTTGCCCTCCTTCCCTTGACTCTTAGAGGCTGCAAGGGCACCATTTCCAGGGTTGGATACAATTATAAATAAGGAGAGGAGCTGGTGGACTCCCTTCCTGAGCCTTCCACAGGCTCCGGCGGACCCCATCCCAGGGCTTTAAATTATATTTAAATGGAGGGGCGTACAGCCAAAGCCTTGAACAGGCCCCGAGAACTCTATCCCCAGTGCCAAAAAATCTAAGAAGGGGAGGGGGCCTGCGGTAGGCTCCCCTCCCCCACCTGATGATCACCAAAGGGACCCCATCTCCCTGGGTCAGCTCCTAGCAGTGTCCGAGGAGGACCCCATCCCTCGGGATGCTAATGTTTTCAGTTCAGGAAAGTGCATGCATACCCAGCCCAGGTTGGGCCTGGGCAGCATTCTGCTTCTGCCTTCCTTTAGGAGTCAGGGACAAACTCTGCTTCTTGGAATTTGCTAAAAAGGAAGAGGATTGTCCTGCAGTCTGAGAACTTGGTTCTAGGTTTCATAAGAAAGGTTAAAAAAGATGCACAGCTGCTTCGAGCCATGCTTTGAAGAGTGACTGTCTGAGACGAGAACTGCCCAAGATTGGAGGTTTACTTCTCTTCCTCTGGCCTACCCAAGACATTACACCAAAGATCGGCATCACTTCTTCTAATCTCTCTCCCCTTGTCTCCTCTTGAGAGTGAAAGAATCACTGTGCTGTTCTGAGAGCACCAGGAGATAAAGGGAAGAGGTCAAAAGTCTACAGTGCAAACCACTTCCATCTGAAGGGTTTCTTATGATGCACTTTCTCCATTTGAGCCCTGAAGTCCTCTATCTCTGTCGGCCTTCCTGCCCTATGTCCTCCCTGTTGGCCATCTCCACTAGCCTGATGATGAAGGTCTTATTTTCCTCAGCACCGTAAATGGAATCTGCACGCCCCTGTCATTGTCAGACTGACCACCACCACCCTTTCTGTCTGCTGCATAGTGTCATGCATGTTCCCTAAGGATAGGAACCTCTCCAACCTGAGTAGAACAAGGCAAGAGCACTCTGCAGAATGTAGTCTACTCTACCGAGTCTTAACGCACTGACCGCAAACAGCCAGCAGACCAACTTTGCAACATCTGAAACTCCCAGAAGTCGACAGTTCTGAGTGACCTCCTCGTATGCGTAAGATTGATGTTACGCTTGGGAAACGTTTTTGAGGGATTGCACATACCATGGATCTGCTATATGTGAACATGGACTTACTCCTGGCTTCTTTCAACATGTGTGCTAAATGTAAGTTGCAACAGCAAGTGAATTCAAAGTGTCCTTGTTAGGTTGAAACATATTTAATTGGAAGATGATCAGATATTCTTGACTATCAATATTAAGCATATAGAGAATTAAAAAAGGCATAGCCCAGAGTAGACTCTCTTGATATAAGCCTTGCCTGTTTGACCTCACCATCCACGAGAGTTAAAGCCTGAATAGGATCTCTTTGACATTTCAAGTGAGCTTGCAGTAGTACCAACTTCTCGAGGTTTCAAAGGCAACAGGTAATACTTGGAACAGGATTGCCCAGATGCTCCCTGGGTTCTGTAAGCCCTGGAACACTGGCCGGGCAATTGCTGAGAGTGCTTATAAGTCCCTGTTGTGTCAACATTGAGTATTTGGGAAAGGGGCAAGATGATTATTTTTTCCATCTTTTCTTTAAAGAGAGGTTGGATGTCACAGTATTACCGTTTTAAATCTCCAAAAATATCCACTCATTAATATGACTACCATGCATAATCAAGGTAAGCATATAGAAGTAAGTACAGATTTACTTTTCTTAACTCCACACCTACTTACCTTGATGATTTATCTCCTTGTCTTCTCAACACAGTGATAGTCAATGCTGCATAGCTATTTATGCAAGTTGATATTAAAACCAGGATATTGTGGTATAGCACCAGAGGAGAGAGTTGGCTGGCAGTTGTTCTTGAAGTTAGAGTGAGAAGCAGAGAGCCGTCATTCAGCTAGCTGTTGTCCTTAGAAGAATTCCGGAGAAGGATTGCTTCATACTCAGCAGCAAAATTACACTAGGGCCAAGCAGAGGAGAGTGGCAGAATGTCACATCACCTGTTTCCCAAGCAAAACATCAGCTCTGCTCAGGACCTGCTTCTTTTTGTCCACGAAGACTTTTGTCTTATAAAAGCGTTTGCTGTCTTTCCCAGTAGGAGGGTACGGAATTACAGTATTGTAGATTTAATCGGTCCTGGAATAAATATTGTAGCAAAAATATCAACAGCTAAAATATTGCCGAGGTGTCTATATAGGTGAGTATAAAGATATTATCCTTAGCTCCACATATATGCATCTTGACTATATACATGCAGTGCTTAATTTGTGCCTGTGGTTGCTGGTCCTTGGCACCGGCATTTCTTTCTAAAGGACAGCACTTCGTTTTGTGAGCACACCACACAGTGATGCTCTCTGTCCATTTTTCGGCAATGCACGTCATTAGAGCAGCATTTCCCAAACTGTGAATGCGCCCCCAATTTTGGTGCATCGTGAAATTCCAAGCACTAAACATGCCTTTAAATTCTGAGTTTATCCTGTTTTGTCATATTTGCTGTGCTTCAAAGACAGAGGTCAAATGTCAGTCTGTGTCTTCTGCTGCTTATTCTTTTAACGTGGGGGCTGGTGTTTACAAACTCCCCTCACTTTACAGTCAGAGAAAGAAAAGTAGAGTGAATTATATGTTAATCTTGCTGGGATACATAAAGTGTGAAAGGAAAGACTGTAGGATGTCATTCTTTTCATAACATACAATATAATGTACATACCTGCAAATTAAGTATTCACATTCAACAGATAGGAACGCAAAAATGAAGTGCATTTTTAATTAATTCCAAAGTGTGATGGAAAAAAAGATTTCATTAGGATCAGAACAAATCAAGACGCTTTACTTGTTGATTCACAAATAATAAATGTTCACTGAAACCTGATTTCCTAACGTTATCATTTGTGCACGGCATAGTTTTATCAGTTAAACTGTATGTGTGTGCAAAGTTAGTGACCATTTTAATGGAAAATGTGCTGCTGGTAAAGTGCAATGTGCTACCACACAATGCTCGTTACCTTAAATAAATCACCTGCCCCCATGCCCATTAAAGCTAGATGGGTCATGAACGTTTGTTGTACTAAAAAGCGAGGCGCGGTTCTGAAACATCTGGGAAGCACTGCATTAGAGCAGTTAAAAAATGCAATATACTAAAAACAAGATAGAGATATCACTACCAGACCCCCTCTACACCTTGGGGTGACCTGGAAAGGTCCAAAATGTCACACTTGTTTAAGGGTGATGTTTAGTAGGCGAGGCGATTTGCCAGCAGTGGCATGAGCTGTTGGCAGTCTCATCTGCAATGGAAGACCTTGGGCTCTGGCACATATTTTCACAAACATAGGGGTCTATTAGGATGGCGGACAGAAAATCACTCCGACCGCCATGGTAGTGGGTATAGACCGTACAAAATCAAAGGGAGAGCTAGGGAATAGGTACAGGGGTACGTCCCTTCCCCAAATCAGTATAAGACTTAAACAATGTGGACGGACCCACTATGTGTATGAAATTAAATCACTGTAAGTAGTAAGAATATAGACCCATTAGGTGTTGTTAAAAGACCCATGACATACACCAACCTAGTTGGTGTCATGCTTCATCATTGGGGTCCCAACCGGGCGGCCGAATGCCTCCCGGTTATGCTACGACGCCTGATTACAGCGGAGCAGGTGTGTGCATAAATGTGATGTGAGGTGAGTTATTTACAGTTAAAAATACCTCTGAGAATCCTTGCCTATGATTTTAATAATGGCGGCTCAGGATATGTTTACAAAGTATATGTGTAGTGCAACTATTATGGAATTATTACCATGAGTTGACTGTTTGTGGCGGTCTACAAGTTTCAGCCCGCACAAAAAGGTGAAAGGGCTTTCTTCAGGACCAGGTGAGTGATATGTGATTGGCAAAGGTGGATAGTGCCACGTGAAACCTTTTGTTATACCTGCACACGCGCTAAGGTGTGCGGTAAAAAAAATTCGGCGTACTCACTGACACTCGAAAAAATACAATGTAAGGTATTTTAGGCGGGAAAATCGGGGCTCGGGGGGAGGGATGTTCATCCAAGAATCGATTTGGTCTTGGTGGTCCCTCTGCTGCAAACCTATCTCAGTCCCTCGCAGTCCCGGTTGGTGCTTATAGACCGCCCGCCAGGACCGTGGCATAACCGTCGGTCCAATTAGTATGCTCCGCAGTCGAAATCCGACCACGGCGGTAGGATCGCGGCCTTTAACATTGCCGCAATGTCGAAAGGAGCATGTCCTGCATATCCCTGCACTGCGTGGCAGGCACTGCACAGTGCCTGACACCTGGTACAGGGATACCCAGTACACCCACCCCCCCCAACACATTGGGGGCCCGCAATGGGCCCCCGGAGACATTCTCCGTATGCCATTCCATGGCGGTTCCACTGCAGCTGAAAGGCTGGCTACCCTGCACCGGCCCCATTTTAGAAGCCCAGCTCCGCCCGCCAGGCAAGCGTGCGGACTGCTACCGGCGAAAAAGTGGCGGGCAGAATTTCTAACCGCCGCGGTCATCACCGCCATGCTAATGTGACCGGTGGTTTTCCGGGGTTCGATCGTGGACGGATAGCCGCCGCCGGCCATCCGTCCGCCATCCTAATAGACCCTTAAGCCCTGTATACATGTCTTCAAAGTACGTAGATGTAGAGTTAGAAATAGTAAATATTCCATTCATAATATTTTGGCAGTCATTATTTTAATTGTGATATTCTTGCAGGACTGTATTAACGCCCATGATATTCCTACACAGAACCAGAGTATGTTTTCGGTTGAACCAAAATGTTTTGGATGCTGGCCCACCACCGAGCACCAAGCTGCTTAAATAAGCATCCCCCGCTGTGAGTGGGTCAAACCCCAGAGCTATCTGGCGGGTTTAGATTTAACTGCGAATAAATGGACATGTGATGCATGATAGATCGTCTGGAAACCTGACAAGCTGTCCATTAAGACCCCAAATAATCCTCCTCCGAAATGCACTTTTGCTTTGAAGTCTTTCCTTCACAAGCCAGCAGAGGCAGCCTGAGTTCAGGTGCCTTGGTAAAATGCGTCTTGCTCGCATTACGCTTTGACACAACTCCTCGAGATAAAAGGAAGTTTAAAATGCAACTGGGGAGGCTAAGGCCCAGCGATGGGGGCACAATACAAATGACTGCGGGCATATTTAGTTGGCCATGCGTGCAACTCGGCAGTAATCTGCCCTGGTACAGAAACGAGGTTTCTGCTCTGCCGGCTATCTCCAGACAGCAGGGAGTTATCTCCTACCCCGGCTTGTCTATGCTACTTCGCTGACAAGCAGTCCCAGGCGCACTGTAGGACTCAGTGCTTCGTTTGTGCGGGTGTTTGCACGTGGTTGGCACCGGCACTCCGTAGCCGGGACTTGTCATCCGATTTTAACAGGGCGGACAGGGGAACTGAAAGCAGCCGTGGCAAAAATGCACAAACAGATCAGCCGTGCCTCCTTCGTCTCCTCCTTGCGCCGTCTTTCTTTCCGCCCATCTCTCTCTCGGCTTCTCTCCTCTCTCTCTCGCCTTTTCTTCTTCTCTCCTAGCTTTCTTCCTGCCTCTCCCTTCCTTACTCTCTTTCTCGAAGCCTCACAGCGCCCGGGGGCTGCAATTAATCTCGAGCTAGGGAAGGGACATAGACACCAGGGGCAGCCATCCGCATTTCAAAACCTGCCCAGCCCATCGGGAAAACGCCCGGTGGAAGGAAAGCCTGCCCAGCAGGGCAAAAAGATAAAGAAATACAGAAAAGAAAGAAAGAAGGAGTAAGAGATAGGAGAAACAGTAACAAAGGAATAGAGCACATGAAAAATGATCTGCAATGCTGTGTTAAAGGGACAGGAAGCGTATGATAGTTGAAGAAAGAGCCTAGAGGTGGAATCAAGACTAGGCAGTCTTGGTATTAGGCGACAATGGCACTTGGCAGCACTGCTGGGCTCCTAAGAAGAACTTTGGGCTCCTGCACTTTTGCTTGTTACAGTTGACTCACTAGTAGCATTTTATTGGGTGTCTGTGGAGTTACATGCCCTGTGATTGCTCCTTGTTACACATACAGAGATAATTCACCAGCAGGTGTTTGGAGGTTAATCCTCTCTGCAAACTGACTTAAAAGGCAACGTGGCGGATAAGGGGCTACAGTTGTTGGTTATGGAGCACACCGACAGGGCGGTGTGTAGGAGGAGGGCCACTCACTTGGGGATGCCTTACGGCAGGGTGAGTAGGCCGAGAAAGAGGGTAGTAAACTGAGATGGTACTTGCAGCCCAAACCCGCCGGATGGTAGGGCACAAAGGGATAAACAAGGCAGTGAGTTGGGGCCGAACTCCAGGGAGAGGCTACTGCCAACATGTAATCAGCGGAAAACTTTATGACACTCAAAACCAGGAGGAATGATTTATGATCCCAGTAATGGGGCGGGACAACGTACTGTCACAGGATGATTTATGACTTGTAAGAGGAAAAACTAATTTATGACGCTAATGTATGACAGTCCATGATGATTTATGGCCAGAGTCATAAAGTTATGACCAGGGCTTTGTATTGCGTGAGCTAATGTTCTGTCATTCAAATAAAAAACTGCGGCCAACATCGACCACAACATAACAACACGTGTTGGCTAATTCATTGAAAGAGCAAATGTAAGGGTTGGATGTCATTTGGAGTGGGCCAGTGCGGGGGTTATTGCAGAGGCCGCCCCCAAAGGGGGCCTCAGGGGCCAGCACGATAACAGCCGCCGGGGATCCAAAAAATCCAGTTTGGCTGCGTCAGCGTTCCAGGAGACAATGGGGGTGAGGGGCGACCCCCCTCATGAGCGAGCATGCCAAGAACAGGGTGCCAGAACACCTGGCCAATGGGGGGGCAAGGTATTGATTCGAACCCCCAATGGAGGAAGCCGCCACCACAACAAAGGGGCTTTGGGGGGTTATAGGGCACCGCTCCGCCAGCACAACTCATGTGTATTGCCTCGAGGAGCTCGGGAGCGGAGCCACGATGATCGCGAAACCCACCCACCCACACCTAAGGAACAGCAACGTCGCAGTGCTGGTCAACAGGCAAGGCAGATGAGGGGGTACAGTTGTTGGTTATGAAGCAGAATGACAGGGCGGTGTGTAGGAGAAGGGCCACTCACTTGGGGATGCCTTACAGCAGGGTGAGTAGGCTGAGAAAGGGGATAGGAAAGAGAGACGGCACTTGCAGCCCAGACCCGCCGGAATGCAGGGCACAAAGGGGACAAACAAGGCAGCGAGTTGGGGCCTAACTCTGGGGTGAGGCTACCCCCACACGCAATCAGCGGGAAAACCAACGGAACAATTTATGACCCCCAAAACCGTCAGGAATGATATAGGACCCCAGTAACCGGGCTGGATAACGTACTGTCACAGGATGATTTATGACCTGTAAGAAGAGCAAATGTATGGGTTGCATGTCATTTGTAGTGGGCCAGTGCGAGGGTTATGCAAACTGACTTAAAAGGAAGCGGTACGTTTCCTGAAGCAGAATCATGACTGTCATTCCTCTATTTTAAGAGAGAAATGAAACTGAAACATGTAAAAAAAGTGCACACTTCTAAAAGCTATCACAACAATACCACAGAGCAGCGGATATTAGACCAGGGGGGTTTGTCACACCACGTCTGGCCATCTATCAAGAGCTCTGTTAGTGATCTGCAAAGTAATTGACAATACACATTTAAGAGGAAGGGTTCCTCTAGATATGATTGTTTGGAATTCACTGCTGACTCCTCATTTTTGAAGCATTGTATGCGGTGATGGGAGATAGTGTTGAAAGTTTATGTTGCTATGATTTTTTTTTAAAGCACATTTTAACTAAAACAACAATTTTCATGGGTTTATTACTTTTTTCTCTGTCTTATTCTATTTGTATCAGACTGTAGTAGCCAGAGGCAAGTCTCTAGCAGAAATGAATGAAAATCTGTGGTTCCTCCATGGAGCCGTGTTAAGGGGCAGGGTCGGACTGGGACAAAAAAATAAAAGTTGCCTCCATTAGAGAATTAGATCGCTAAAAAAGTGACCACATTTGAAAATTGGGTAAGTTTTGAATTTGTAAAGACACTGTATAAGTGTTTTACCAAGTTTGGAAGATTGCATGGACTGGAAATTGCTGCTTTCAGAGTTTGTTTTAATATCAGGGAAATCAACAGTAACAAGCATTTACAATGCAACGGTCTCGGCATTGTTAAAGTTAGAGCTATTGGCATTGCTCATGACAATGCCGTTTCTTTAAATGTTTTAAAAACAAAAACATAAACAAAAATAATGTCATGAGCAATGCCAATAGCTCTAACTTTACCAATGCTGAGACCATTGCATTGTAAATGCTTGTTGTAGAGGAAATAATGGCTCCTATGGTTGCTGGCTCGCCCACAGCCTGCGCCATCCGCATTTGTGGGCAGAAGCAAGAGCACCTGGATCAGCAGCTCCTTCCGTAGGCAGCTGCCAAGACAGCCATTGGTACGGGCTCCGATTCGAAGAACCCATTCGATCCCGAGGTGAGGTGACCATACCTGTCTCAGAGATGAAAGTGGCCTCCGGGGTGCCAGCACCCAGGCGGGCAACTAGAGCCAAATTTCGGGGGGGGGGGGCTAAGTCTTCCAGCCATAGGCATAGTGGCTGTAAGAAGTGGTGAAAACGCAACAAAAGCCTCATTAACGCGTAATTGGTCTTTTAAAGACCCGTGAAGTACTCAGGTGCGGCTGCAATTAGACGGACGGCAGCCCGCGAGGCTGTCTCAGCCAGGCTGACACACATGACGGGTGGGGGGGAGGCTGAAGCCCGGTGAGCCCAATGGGTGTTGCGCGCCAACCAGCACCCCTAGACACATGCCTTAAACGTGGCTTTCGGTGCTCCCCAAGTCAGGCTAAAATATGACTGATTTATGATAGAAAAAAAATACATTTTAGTGAAACGTTTAAAAAGAACTCCCTTTCTCCGCCTAAGAAACGTACCTTCTAAGCCGACTCCGAATACTGGCGGACATGTTAATCTGCTCTGGTACAGCACTTTACTCTTAAATCTCTTTCAGTAATACATTAAGAGGGACATCTGCTGTATTATTTTAGTGGACTTCCCAAGCACAGGAACCAGAACAAAACCCTCCGGGGCTGCGCACGCTTCCTGCAGTCAGATGGTTTCGCAATCCGTGTAAGATTTACAGTGCAGTCTGGAGAGTCGCAAAGCACCGGAGGCACCGAGAGAAGGGCCTCCCGCGCGCACGGCCACCAAAGGACACGGCTTTGTTCCGCGTGCCAGGCTTCGGGCTGCAGCTGTGCGGGTCACAAGGCCTCGCGCTTGGACAGGGGTCTGCGGCTTCACTTGAGCACACCACTCAGCAGGTGGGGATGTGACGCATTGGCCATAGCTGCCGACTTTGGAGCTAGGGAGCCACGTTCGAGTCCAGTGGGCAAATCACAGAAAATCCCAGGGCCCGAAAACAACAAGAAGCTGACTTTCCTCCACTTTCGCTGAGCGTGCCACTTTGGAGCAGCCTTATGTGAGCAGAGCACAACGTAAATTAAGGTTAGTGGTACTGGTGAGGAAATATGAATTTTGTGATCAGTTATGTCCCCTATCGTAGACCCCAACGGCTCCATGTGCATGCTATAAGTACATGTATGTTCCCTCCAGTTCCAGTTTTGAAGACGTAAATACATGTGCGTCCACCGTCAACATGTCCTCTATCAGATCCACCATGAATGGGTCAGATATTCCATTCCTAGGTACGAAAGGCCACCGACTTTATGAGGTTCACTTTCCACATTTCACAGATTCAGGCGAGTAGGCCCTGAATTCTGCCATCAAGCCTTTTCCTGCCTTCTGCCTCTGAAAGCTCCAGTCCGAGCCTGCATCTGTATCCATGAACTTTGTCCTACTCCCTGCGCGGCTAACGGCGCCTGATCCAGCCTGTTGCCTGCCAAAAACTGTATTTCACCTTCAAGATTATCTGCTCCGCTCCTCATCCGATGCATTCCTGTCTAGTAGTTTAGGTAAACATTCTTCCAGCTACCGTGCAAAGGGCCAGGCCTCACTGTCCTCATGCAAGTAATTCATAGCCCCTGTTACCATGGAAGATTCCTGCCCCCTCGCATCTCATGTAGACACTTAGACGCTTGTACACGCACTAACAGTCAGTATAGAATAGATTCCGTCCGAGAGACTTTTCCTTTTGGATAATACAGTTCTTTAAACATAAGATATCAGATATGATTTGGGATTAGGTTGACATGACCCCCCAGACTTCTGTCTCCACATGTAGAGCTAAATGTCAAGTCCCCTTCACCCTCTAGTTGCACGTCAATCACACGTCATGCGGCTGCGCGCGCATCTCTGCCAAGTATTTCTGCTGACATTGCAGGATTCTCTCATGGATCCACCCACTTGTGACATCATGTTTAATGACGTATTTAGTTACACCTATGTTTACGCCTTTTTTCATTACGTATGTGTATTATATCTGTATTATCAGCTGTTACGCCTCTTGCATCTGTCTTAATGTAATGCTTTCCATATAAATACCATTACTTGTCAATAATGTATTGCCTTCCTTCCTGAACCCTCATGGTGATGGAGTGTGAAGCCTGCAATTCGAATTGTATTTCCTTTGTAGAGGAATAAAGCCTTTTAGAACCTCTAATACCACGGATTCTGCCTCTTATATTTACTGAGTTATTCTTACTAGACTTTACCGCATAAAAAATAGTACCGGTAATGAAATATTTACCACATAAATTGGCGCCCGAATAGGGACACTTTCTCATCTCACGCGCCGGAGGTGCGTTGCAGGCCCGGTCTCCTGCCACAGCTGAACGGACAAAAACGCGTACCTGCAGGATTTCCTGTATATCCCTCCGGCCAAGCGGAGGTGACTGAGGCTGCGATCAACACCCAGACGAGGCGGTGAGAAGTGCGAAGTATCCCGACCAGAGCCTAGCTGAGAGAGCAAGATCCGAGGTATACAGAGGCCCACCAGGTTCCGAAGTTCCGAGTCCAGTCGAGTCGAGTCCAGTCCGGTCCAGTTTCAGTTCAGTTCCGAGGCCTTCCGTTCCGAGCTACCCGGTGAGTACCATTGCCGGGGAGGCATTTGAACGTGCACATAGTCTGTGCCGGTCAAGACGGGTTTGGGTACACAAATCCGGTCTGCACTGTTTCAGCAGTGTATCTGTACTGTTTAGCAGTATATCTAGTATGTCTTGCATATAATTAAGTATTATTTAGTGTTAGTATTATGTCAGTAACTAGTTTCTTATTAGTCATCATTATTCGTTAAATGTTAAATATTAAATGTTTTAATACGTTCTATACATTGTGGTGTGAATGACTGTTCATTATTGTGTTTATTTGTATTAAGGTTGTTTAAGATTAAGTAACCAGATCTAAAAATGCCGTTCTTTTCGAAATTAAGACAGATCAAAACTAGAAAAGGGGTACTCGAAGAAGCTGTTCCCATCCCACCTAGGGACACTCCAGGGTACTTTATGTATCATAAGCATGGCCTAGATGCCGTGTTATTTCTTGATTTATGGGTGGACTACACCAAGGATTTACCAGAGAGTCAAAGATGGCCCGCAGCGGGGACCTGGGATGCAGACTGCATCATGAGAGTAGAAGAAGAATTATGGAAAAAGAAAGCCAGACAGTCACAGAAAGATGCCATTGAATTATGGCGTAAAGAATCATATAGACGTACAGAAAAGGCGCTCAGACAGGAAGAGAAAGGTAGGGAGAATTCGAATAAAACCCGAGAAAATTTATTAATAGAGGAAGGTACCCGAGTTAAATCGGAACAAGTAGATAGACAAAGAAACACTCTTATGAATGGTATGTATCCTCTTCTGGCCGAAGGATTACCTAAGGCTACCCCGGAAATACCAAAAGACTTGACTCCTCCATTGCTCCCGACAAAAGCACATCCTAAAACAGCAAAGGACGTTTTCCTTTCCTCCTATTTAGATGACGTAGCTCCCGAGTATGCTAATACCATACCACACACACCGCTTGCCGATGGTGTTCAACACCAAGAGCATCCGTCTGTATCTCCGCAGCAGCAAACTCCTGCACTAGTTCCAACAGGTCCGTCCGTTTCTACTGTTTTTCCCGCATCTACAATTTCTATCTTACGTTCAACGAATCCTTTCGTGCCTAGCACCTCAGACGGTGCTACAGGAGGTACGACAGACATGTTTGCCACACCACCACGAAATAAACAGACCCTTAGAGATTTAGCACTCCAACGTACACCCCATCTAGTGACATCCGACATGTTTAGAGAACATCTTGTGGATTGTAGATACGATCCAGTGCCAGGTAAACAGGACAGATTGCTAATATCATCACTACGTATAAGACGG
This sequence comes from Triturus cristatus, assembly GCF_964204655.1. NCBI lineage: Eukaryota > Metazoa > Chordata > Amphibia > Caudata > Salamandridae > Triturus > Triturus cristatus. The sequence goes on from NC_140592.1 coordinate 846,945,162, forward strand.
GCTACATTGTATTTAATGACGATACCAGGAATGGTTGAGCACCTAGACAATATATATCACTTTGTCCAAACAGGGCGAGGCCCAGAAAGTATTAACGAAGCTATGGAATACCAGAAAGTGGATGTACAAAGACAACTACTACGTTTTTTCATAAACTGCGTGATCAGGAACCAAGACAGGCCTGGGGCAGATCATGATACCATGCAAAAACTTGCCAAATGGGGTCAGAACATATCAGACGAGAAACATGATAGACAGGCGTGTATAATCGCCATGTATCGAAAGATCCGCAAGGAAGTAGAACGAATACATAAAGAAAGACGAGAAGCATACAGAATTGAATCAGAGGGAGAGGAGGAGCAAGAATCAGAACAAATAGAAACGATAGCTTACGTAGGTAGAGGAAGACCCCATAATAATACTAGAGGCTTCAATGATCCGATATGTCCGATACGTCCAGAATGTAATAGACATTTTCAAACCCTTATGTTAAATACAAGGTCCCCTGAACACCTATTCCAAGCTGCTGATAAACTACTCCGAGACCGAAGGGGGTACCATATGCTCGATTCCATGGATGAACAAGAATTAGCCAGGTCAGCAGTACAATGGGCTGACTGTCCCGACAAATACAGTGATGATGCACTAGCACACACGTTTCTGAACCTTACCCCATACGAACAGCGTTTAGCTAGTATATACATGATTCAACACCTCCTTATATTATATAAAAGTCAACACTCCGATCCTGGGCCCTTACCTGACATATTGACCGAATTACTCACGAATAAATGGAGAGGTTCAGGTACTGATTTGATTAAAGAAATTCTAGAATTTCGAAACCAGTATATAACTTTCGTGTGCCCAGAACACGTTCCAGTTCCCACTATGGGAAGAAAAATGTATCACATAGATAGACTGAATCCGTTACGCGAAGTACACCCAATCAGAGGTGAAGGTAATAACTTTACACGCGTGTTTGTGTACACGCCTATAACTAAAATCGAATTATTAGAAATGAAGAAAGTAGTACCCAGCCATGACAAGGATCCAGCAGGTTTCCACCGTGAGATAAAAGACATGCTACTCATGGGAGAGTATACCTACCCCGACATTATGAAAATACTGAAAGTGTTAATGCCTGCCGGTGTTTACGAGAAACTCAAAGAAAAGGAATGGGAGGTGGGAGACCAAAAGATAGATTGGACAGCATTAGAAAACGAAGAAAAGGCCCGAGCTGCAGGAGCAGGGCTTGGGGAAAGGACTACAGCACTACCAGGATTACTAGTGCAGGTACTGCCACGTTTATTAACTACGAAAAAGGAAGACTGGGGTGCAATCTCAGCCTGTAAACAAAAGCAAGATGAAGACACTAGTGATTTCTATTCCCGATTTGAAAAATGTTTTGGTATAAATAGTGGCATAAAAGCAAGTAGCGAGTCATATCCACATTTGTTTGTGACAAAATTAGTTGAAAATTCCCTACCGCAAGTTAAGAATAGAGTATTGAAATTTGAGAGTACCTGGCAGGGTAACACCCCGTCACAGATGTTACAGATGTTACAATATCACCACAATAGAATTAGAGAAGAACAAGAACACGAACAAAGACGTATGAAAGATACAAAAATGAAAATGCTTGTTGCTCAGTCAGTTCCAACTGATGGTCACCAAAAGGGTGATTCAACAGGTCCAGTTAAAGGGACATGTAACTATTGTAAACAACAAGGTCATTATATACACGATTGTCCAGTTCTGAAACATAATATCGCCACGGGTAGAACTCAGGAAAGACCACGTCCACCTAGACAGGATCAGAATCAACAACAAATTCCTCAGCATGCACAACATAGGTCAGCTCCGCAACAACTAGCTCCGCAACAGGCAGCTCCACAACAGACCGTAGCACCACCACCAGCGCAGCCTATTGCTGCCACACAAGCGACAACGCAACAGATGTACCAGTATGCACAAGCAGATTATCCTGATTATCAGCGATACACATGAAATAGCCTAGAGAGGGAAGTTGGCTTACCCCTTATTGAGGTTCCTGTAGATCAAGAGGGACCTTATGTACATAGTGAACTATTAGGGGAAGACAGAAAGTTTTTACTTGATACAGGGGCAAGCAGAACAACTATACGACGCAGTGAAGTTCCAGGGGCACCCCTCTCAGGCTCACAAAATATTTCCCTTGGATTCTCAGGAAAACCTATAATTAATGACGTAACACAGCCCCTTCCACTTACGGTTGGTCCATTGACACGAACTACAGATTTATTGCTTACTAAATCATGTCCAGAAAACTTGTTAGGTATAAAAACATTGAAAGCTCTAGGAGCTATAATATGTTGTTCTCCGGAAGGAGTACGATTATTTTTACGTGATTTTAAAGGTCACTACGTGTCCAGAGACATGGATCACCGGCTGCAGAGCTTACCTACGTATTTATGGGCACAAGGCCCCACTGATGTTGGTTGCATGAACATTACACCATATCGAGTCACACTAAAAACAGGAGTAGTACTACCACGAATGCGACAATATAGGTTACCACCAGATGCTGTTGCGGCCTTACTGCAAATCATTGACGAACTCATTGCACAAGGAGTGGTTGTCGAAACCGACTCCAATGTATGCAATTCCCCGATAATTCCGATTCTTAAAAGAACGGATCCAAAAGCATCACCAGTATATCGATTAGTTATTGACCCGCGCGAATTAAATAAATGTATTGTACCACAATACCCTGTGGTCCCAGATATCTCTTCATTACTAACTGCTATTGATTCAGAAGCAACGTTCTTCACTGTAATTGATCTCAAGAATGCTTTCTTTAGCGTCCCAATAGATCCGGAAAGTCAATATTTGTTCGGATTCAGTTTGAATGGACGAAGTTTTAAATTCACACGCGCACCTCAAGGATTTACAGAAAGCCCCAGCATCTATAGCCAAGCACTAAAACGAGAACTTGACAGTATCCACATGCCAGTTAACACTGCCTTGCTTCAATATGTCGATGATCTGCTGATCACCGCCCGAAGCGAACCTGAATGTGAAGCAGCGTCACTGACGGTTTTAAAATTTCTGGCCGACAAGGGGCACAAGGTGTCCCCTTCTAAGCTGCAATTCTGTGTCCCGCGAGTTGTCTACCTTGGGCACTCGCTGTCCAAGGAGGGAAGACAGCTTACACCCGACCGCATCCAGTTAATTGCTAACATGCCACCACCCAAGACACAAAAGGGGGTGCGGGCTTTTATAGGCCTCACTTCATACTGTAGGCAGTGGATCCCTCAATATGCATTTCTAGCAAAACCACTCATCCAGTTGACAACACAGGAGGCCGCCACACCGACTGTCCTCCCTTGGACTCAAGAACATACACATGCTTTTGAAAACTTAAAGAAAGCTTTATGCCAAGCACCTGTTTTAGCAACACCATGTTACAATAAACTGTTTACACTATTTGTTACAGAACGCGAAGGTACTGCCTTGTCAGTACTCACTCAGGAACAAGCAGGATCACACAAACCATGTGCTTATTTCTCTAGTACATTAGATCCAGTAGCTCAGGCTCTTCCTGCGTGCCTGAAATCAGTGGCAGCAACAGCTTTAGCAATCAGACAAAGCGATGCCATAGTGTTAGGACATCAATTGACAGTACAAGTACCACACGCAGTAGAGGTTCTCTTGAACCGCACACAAACACAACACTTGACTATAGCGAGACTCACCGGTTACGAATTGACATTGTTTCAGCCACACATAGAAATCAGACGTTGTAATACGTTAAATCCTGCCACACTTTTGCCAGTAAATGAAACAGATCCATTAGCACATGATTGTATTGAAGTCATTACTATCACGACAAAACCCAGACAAGACTTGACAGATATCCCTTTATTAGATCCAGACTTGACATTGTATGTAGATGGTTCATGTATGAGAACAAGTACAGGAGAGTTAGTGGCCGCTTACGCAGTCACAACAGACACTGAAGTCATTGAAACAAATTGTATTAACATTTTGTCAGCTCAAGCAGCAGAGCTCATCGCTCTGACACAAGCCTGTATTCAAGCCAAAAATAAGAAAGTCAACATATACACAGATTCACGTTATGCATTCGGAGTCGTCCATGACTTCGGCGTGCTGTGGCGAGAGAGAGGTTATTTAACTTCTCACGGTGCCCACATCCAACACGGACCCCTCATTCAAGCCCTATTAGATGCGATTCATTTACCTACTGCAATATCGATTATGAAATGCAAAGCTCATACAAAAGTTACCGATATCATTTCTCAGGGTAATGACCTAGCTGACAGAACAGCTAAACAGACTGCTCAGAACCAGACTCATACAACTGACGCGACAAAGACAATAGTTCCGACACCAACACATTGCATGACAGTTAAGGATCCCGCCCTTGATATAATTTTTTTTTTTTTTTTTTTTTGAAAAACCTTTATTGACGTTTCAATCATTTACACGTATGGGCCTACAACCCCCCGGGGCCGGCCGCTAAGTAATCAGAACAATAAAAGCAAATGTAAACACAGGCGGCACCTCGGAGAGCAAAATCTTCAATCCAATATAGTCCGGCCAATAAGCCGCGCAGGTAGGACACCAGGAGAAAAAGGGTTTTTCATTTTGTAATAAAACAAAACAGTAGGATCAGGTGCCAAACAATTTCCCAACAGCGATAAGGGGCAAGGATAGGAGACGTAAGCAATAAGCAGCAATATATTGAATCAATGGCGCAGACACGGGAAATTCCGGATGGGGAAGAATATCAAAAAACAGTCGCGCCTGCAGACCCCAGTACCTAACGCCCAGCGAACACCCCGGAAACTGTGGCACACATGAAGAGGCAACGATTCACAATAAGGGAGGTGTACCGCGCTGATCCCAGAAAAAGGAAGACAAGAAGAAACAGAGAAGAAAAAGGAGGCCATGGAAAAAGAGATAAAGACTAAAGAGTCCCCTCCCCCAACCCCCCACCCTGCACCTCTGCGAATGAGTATGGCCCCACCCCCCAGCAGTGTGCCTGTCGCCCTGGAACTAGACCCGAAATATAGAAGAAACAGGGAAAAAGGAGTAAGAAAGAACCCCACCAGACGGGGGGGCGGAGAGAGTATAATAAACTGGAGGAGGGCCTTCAAAACATACCCCCGGCTTCTCCCTCCCGCACGGTGAAGTCTCCCCACAGCAAACAATTAGCAGCACCAAGTCGATCATATCAAAAAAAAGGGGGGGAATGGGGAGCATTATGCACCAACTATGCGAATAACCATGAGAGCACGCAACCATGAGTCCGCCCGTCTACTAGGTGACCACCCCCGAAGGATCAGCCTCAGCCTTGACCACTCTTTGCGATTCTGCCCATGCCTGCCCCTCGACCCAGCACCATGTCCGATGTTCCAAGGTACAGGAGTGTCCAAAAACAACCGGGAAGCGACGCACACAGGTGGGGTGGAAGTCTCTGAGTACCAGCACAGACCGCATCATGGAGGGGCGTCTTTTCCAGTGCTGCCCCAGGATCTGCACTGCACACAAGGTCCAGACAGGCTGAATCAGCCAAAGGAGACACACGTTGCTGGAATTGTCCCTGGGTCGCCGGAGACCGTGCACGGGACAAGGCCACCATCTTCCACTCAGGTCCAATACCTCCGGAACAGATCAAGCCCACAGTTAGCCGACCACACGGTAGCATACTGTCCGGAGTGTCCGGCTGTGCACTAATCGCAGGGGGGGCCGCAACATCTTCCTCCTGTGTGCAGTGTGGGAAGCCACTGTGTACCTGTGGACCAGCATGCCGCCACTGTCCCAACGCTGATGCCACACCATCTAGCTTCCTCCCCAGGACCCCGGCGCCATGAGCCAAGGAGAAATGAAGGGCACCAAGGGCCTCCAGGAGGTCGCCGTACCCCAGAGCAGCTCTCTACGATCGCTCTGCCACACTCCCAAAAGTCACACACCCCCAATCCTGCTGCGACCCAGTGGACAGGATGGTAGGCTGCATAGCAACAAAATGGCCGCCGGGAAGGCCCGACTCGTATTGGGGCCAGGACCCCGGGACAAACGCCTCGAGGTCCACGTCGCTGAAGACAGGGATCCTGGGGCAGGCACAAATTCAGCCGTTGCGCGGTCACGGGCAACAGTCGTCTCCGCCACGGACCAGCTCCCGCGAAAAGCCGGGAGCAGCCCGCAAGGATCAGGGCGAGCTAGGGACGGCGTCCGGGCAGCTCACCGTCAAAGGCAGGGGCAAACACCACAGAATCCGAGAATTGCACCCCCGGGCATGTCCTCGGTCCGCAACGCTCAGCAGGGGGAGCGACTACGGCAAAATACAGGCCGAGGGCAGCACCACTCCGGCGGACCGACTCCACCCAGTCACCACAGGCCGCTGTTGTTAAACTGCCACCCGGCCAAGGCGTCCACTCGAGGTCCCGGCTCCGGGGCCGCACGGGCCGCAAAGTTCAACCGCTGATTTCTCCGGCGGTACGGCAGCCAGAAACCTCGGAGTCACACGATCGGTTGCCACTTTCGTTTACAAACACGATCTCATAGCGCAGAATAAGGATCTCATGCAGGATATCCGTGCGGGATGCGGAGGTTCACGGAGCCGGGAATCTACGCTGCCGTCCCGGTCGCCATCTTGGCTCCTCCTCCGCCCTTGATATAATTGACATACAGACACACGCTACACCAGAAGAAATAAAGAAATGGACTGAATTAGGAGGGATCCAAACGGATCAAGGATGGATGACGAAGGAAAAATCTATATGGTTTCTTCCCGATTCCATGGTTCAAGTCATCATTAACACAATACACAGTCCAGCGCACCTAGGAGAAAAAGCTATGCTAGACAGTATTCAACACATTTGGTTCAACAAACACTTGCGAGCAGCAGCCAAACAGAAAGTACGTACCTGTATGATATGTTGTCAGTTTAATCCAGGTAAAAGCATCCCCGTAGAGCAGGGTGGATTTCAACCTCCCGATCATGCTTTTGAAGTCCTCCAGATGGATTATATCCAGATGGAACGATGTCGAGGATTCAAATATGTTCTCGTAGTTGTCTGTGCTCTTTCCCGTTGGACAGAAGCCTACCCGGTTTCAGATTACACTGCCCCGACTACTGCCAAACAGCTAGTGCGAGAATTCTTCCCACGATATGGTTTGCCACGTGTTGTATACTCAGATAACGGCCAGCCATTCTCATCCGAATTAATGAAACACGTTTCACTTTTGTTAGGCTACCAATGGAAATTCCACTGTGTCCGACATCCTGAGGCAGCAGGTCTCGTGGAACGCCATAATCAAACTCTGAAAATTAGATTGTCCAAAATATGTAGAGAAAAAGGTGTCGATTGGATAGTAGCCTTACCAGTTGCACTCTTTTACATGAGAATGGTAGCACATTCTCGAACAGGGCTATCCCCGTACGAGGTGATCTTCGGTAGACCACCAAATATGTGGGGGACGCCTATACCTCGCAAAATCACTGATGTTGACTGTAATATGCTGACAGATTACCTGGCTTCCTTGATGTCTGCACTACAATCTTGTCGTTCACAGGTAGCTGCAGCTTTTCCCGATAACACTGAGGTGAAGCCCCATGACGTGGTTCCAGGTGATCTGGTCCTAGTGCGGAATTTCGACCGGAAGACCCAACTGGAGCCTAGGTGGAAATCGCCAAAACTTGTTCTACTAGCAACAAGGACAGCCGTGAAGATCGAGGGATGTAAAGGGTGGTTGCACTCGAGTCATATCAAGAAATTTTATGGACTACCGTCCAGTGTGAACACTCAGCCCTGCATTTCCTCACAGACAGACTCAAAGCTCCCCTTGGTTGAACCCACGAAAACGGAACTTTATAAACTAAAATTAAGGTCTAGCAAGTCAGACAATTTGATTGTTTAAGTCCTTTCCAAGGTGAATCGGTTGAATTTGTCTCTGACATGTATCCTCTAGACCGGAATAGAGAAAGAAATCAACAGATGCAGCTTAAAAAGCATGCGTATTGTAAATCGCTTCGTAGTCATTGCACAGTAACACTATTAATTTTGTTTTTTCTAAGTTTTCTGATCATTATAACTAGTATATTACTTCGTATGTATTACCCTATTTCTAAACGTGCTTATAATGTTACTGCTGAACATTCTTTTAGTGAATTACCTCTGCATGAGTTGTCCTATAGATTTGCGCTGCGCAACAACACATTCATTAGTATGTTACATCATTCCCATCAGACAAGCAATGCTACAAATTGTTGGATATGTGGCCGACTCCCTCCTTATCAGAACTATAAGGGAGTTTTGCCCCTCTTTCCATATCCGTTCACACACAATGGCTCCTGTGGAGCATGGTTTAGTTTGATTAATTCCCTAGATTCAAATTTCGCAGTTTATCAAGACAACTGGGTATGGGGAAACCTGACCTTGGTTTTGCTTAAAGTCTGCTACCCTAACAAGGAGGGACTTCCCAAAAGAACAGGAACTGATCTAGAAAATGAAGTATATGGATTAGGTAATTTTACACTTAACCTCCTGATTCTGAATGTCGAATCCGAAGCTACACCAATCTTGCCCGCTATGTCAGTATTCCCAGTTAAAGGGGAATTATGTGTAAGAAAGAATGGTTCCATACACATGGGCCATAGTAAATGCACCACTGTAATAAAATTCAGTGATCAAGGCAAATCTACATTTAGAGCTTCCCGTCATTCTTACTTCATATGTGGCCAGACCGCATATATATGTCTACCTCTAGATTGGGATGGTACCTGTTACATAGCATTCCTTCTGCCACCTGTTTTCCTAGCTCCTCCTGATTATCACAGAAATACCCATTTAGTACACAATAGACAGCAGAGAGATCTCCCGATTGTCGACTACACTGAAACGGCATGGGAACAATATACAGATTTCAATAAAGGTTTCTTTCCCTATATAGGTACAGTCACTAATAGTAAGCTGATACGTAGATTAACTAGAACCCTTGAAGCAGTAGTAAACGAGACTACTTCCGCCTTAGGCAATTTAACAGAAGAGCAGTCTGCTATGCGGATTGTTGTGCTTCAAAATCGTCTTGTCCTTGACGTCATCCTGGCCGATAGGGGCGGAGCTTGTAGAGTCATCGGATCAAGTTGCTGCATTTTCATACCAGAAAATTCACCGTCAGTATATAAAGCCATAACCCGCCTTCATAAGATTATAAGCCAGATACACCAGAGCCCAGGCACCTGGACTTGGTCCGGTTGGTTCTGGAGCATGTTGTCAGCCTGGGGATGGAGGATCCTATCCTTCCTAGGTATTGGCTTTCTCATACTATTCAGTTGCTGCTTATGTCTACAATGTGGGCCAGCGATTTGTGGCCTGTGTGCCACATCGTGTATCCCACCTCCAAGTTTTCGTTCAAAATCCCGGAAGAAGAAAGAAGAACAAATGATGCTATATGAACAGATCGATGGATTGATGAAGATTGATATCTCCTGAGGGTCCGTAGGGGACAAGGAGGGAATGAGGAAATATGAATTTTGTGATCAGTTATGTCCCCTATCGTAGACCCCAACGGCTCCATGTGCATGCTATAAGTACATGTATGTTCCCTCCAGTTCCAGTTTTGAAGACGCAAATACATGTGCGTCCACCGTCAACATGTCCTCTATCAGATCCACCATGAATGGGTCAGATATTCCATTCCTAGGTACGAAAGGCCACCGACTTTATGAGGTTCACTTTCCACATTTCACAGATTCAGGCGAGTAGGCCCTGAATTCTGCCATCAAGCCTTTTCCTGCCTTCTGCCTCTGAAAGCTCCAGTCCAAGCCTGCATCTGTATCCATGAACTTTGTCCTACTCCCTGCGCGGCTAACGGCGCCTGATCCAGCCTGTTGCCTGCCAAAAACTGTATTTCACCTTCAAGATTATCTGCTCCGCTCCTCATCCGATGCATTCCTGTCTAGTAGTTTAGGTAAACATTCTTCCAGCTACCGTGCAAAGGGCCAGGCCTCACTGTCCTCATGCAAGTAATTCATAGCCCCTGTTACCATGGAAGATTCCTGCCCCCTCGCATCTCATGTAGACACTTAGACGCTTGTACACGCACTAACAGTCAGTATAGAATAGATTCCGTCCGAGAGACTTTTCCTTTTGGATAATACAGTTCTTTAAACATAAGATATCAGATATGATTTGGGATTAGGTTGACATGACCCCCCAGACTTCTGTCTCCACATGTAGAGCTAAATGTCAAGTCCCCTTCACCCTCTAGTTGCACGTCAATCACACGTCATGCGGCTGCGCGCGCATCTCTGCCAAGTATTTCTGCTGACATTGCAGGATTCTCTCATGGATCCACCCACTTGTGACATCATGTTTAATGACGTATTTAGTTACACCTATGTTTACGCCTTTTTTCATTACGTATGTGTATTATATCTGTATTATCAGCTGTTACGCCTCTTGCATCTGTCTTAATGTAATGCTTTCCATATAAATACCATTACTTGTCAATAATGTATTGCCTTCCTTCCTGAACCCTCATGGTGATGGAGTGTGAAGCCTGCAATTCGAATTGTATTTCCTTTGTAGAGGAATAAAGCCTTTTAGAACCTCTAATACCACGGATTCTGCCTCTTATATTTACTGAGTTATTCTTACTAGACTTTACCGCATAAAAAATAGTACCGGTAATGAAATATTTACCACACTGGAACGCACAACATGGACGTGCGTTCCAGCAACGGAAAAAACTAGTGACTGGTGATGCACTCTTGGTTACGTGCTGTACGGGTCAACAAGCACGTTTGCGTTTCAACATTAACAAGAAGACCCTTGGAGACCAGAGCAGCAACCGGATGAAGGGGGAGCGGACGAGCACACGACCGCCTTTCTCCGATCCTTTTCGGATTCGGGGGCGTGTTTTGCTGTTGTCTCCTCCCTGAGACTTTTCGCAAAAAACACGCCCCCCGATCCGAAAAGGACGGGGCATGATTGGAGTGACGGGACCTCTTCTCCAATGGCTGGCCAGCATTTACGAGGCCAGCCAATGGAGAACAGGGCAGAAGAGGGGCGGGTTCAAGCCCCTCTTCTCCCAAGTCATTAAATCTCCGGACTTCCGGTCTGCCGACCGGATGGTCCCGAGACCTAAAAACCGGCCCAGCAGACAATAAAACATGTCCACGAACAGCCAAACAGGCTCATACACTGACCTGCTAGACAAACCATTCGGGTGCTGCCTGATTGCCCTATAGGCTAGCCAAACACTGCTAGAGGGTGACAAAGCCTGTGGTGCCTTCGACCACAGAGAAATATCAGGGTCTGCTATGGTGTGAGTGGTTGAATGTCTGTGTCATATATGTATTCCCACTTCTTCATCAGGGGAAATGTTAGTCATGTTTCCGTGACCGTTCTCTCTGGAGAACTCATCAGAACTAGCAAAGACATAACTCTATCAGTTTTCTGACGGCTTAATGTTTTTATTCTTCAAAATACTGTTCTTTGAGCTCAAAATTGCAGTATTTCACCTCTGTACTTCTAATTAGAGTGGATTTGTTTTTTTCTAAACCTGGCAACAAAAAGTTCTATTGTTCTGACAAGACTCATTGTAAATTAGTCTTGCTTTAATGATGCCTTCACATGCTATGCTACAGGATTTATAGAGCTCATGGTGATCCGTAAGCATTCCAGCACTAGTTGAGAAATGGGGCTATCCCACAGAAAGCAGAGTAATCATCTGGAATTTCAGGTCTTAAAAAGTCAGGTCTTGAGAGATTTTCGAAAGAACAGCTCATCCTTAGATCGAATAGCCAAGGGAAGGGAGCTCCAAAGCTTGGCCACATTAAACCTATAAGATCGTCCTCAACTTCCAGCTCTTCTACCAGTGGGGACAGTGGCCAGATGCAGATTGGAGGATCTAACTGGCCTATTAGTGGTATAGGGGAATAACAAACTAGCGTAAGATGGAAGGACTTTGCACGTGTGGAACTCTATGAGCAATGAACAGGGATCTGAATTCAATTCTTTGGGCAATAGGTAACCAATGAAGATTAATCAAACCGTGTCTGGCTGACTCATACCTTGGGATACCAAGTAACAGGCGTGCAGCAGCATTTTGCATATGCTCTTTCTTTCATCCCTATGGAGTAATGATATATTACCTGTTTTCGTTTTTATCTCTGAAGACTCTTTTATGCATGACCTCACTCTTTTGACCGGTATTATTCACATCAATATATCAGCACATAGTTAACCCTGGATTATATGTTATTTTCAACTCTCAAAGGTTTTGTTATTACCACTGCTGGGTTAAGTTAATCTGTCAAAGTGTGTAAAAGGCCTTTTTGTTATAAAGTGTTCGGACAATCTGGAGGTCTGGTACATGCTTTAAAAAACAAGCATTCGCAATTCTAAGCGGTATGGCATTGGCTGCCGACCTTTTGTCTTGCAAAAGTTTTGTTTGTGAATGTTTTTCGTGCACAGACACATGAGCAACCCGGTAGCAGTGTTCTTCAACTGATTTTGCCCCTTTTGAAGCAGGAAATCCCCCAGCCTTTGAAATGTAAGACAAAATAGCCTGTAAAGTCACAATAATAAATCCACACCCCACTTAAGCCACCCAGAATGTCAATCTAATTTTAGAGATTTTGCACATCTCCTGGAGGCATTGAGAAAGAGTATAAGTCATTTTCCTCCCCATCCTGCATAAACTTAACACAAGATTTCACAACATTGAATAAGCACTGCCTAGAAGACCTCAGTACTTATCACAAAGGACTGAGACTGACATTGCACAGCCGACTTTTCCCTTAAACAAGAATCAGGGTAGTGCGATATGTACTATGTATGTACATAACTACGTTAACAAAGTAAGATGTCACATCCCTCCTCCCCAAAGCCTCTACTCACCAGGCACCCTTCTCCAGAGTTTTCCATTCAAAATAATGCTAGCACCATCCGTTTACTAGCAAGCCCCCTGCCCTGCCCTCTGTCCCAGCCCTCTAGGTATAGGAGCACTGGACATAGCAACAACAGCAACAACAACAAAATGCTTCCATTTGTCAGGTAGAGGGGAAATAATGAATAAACAGGGGCGGTGTCGGCATCACTTAATCTCCGTGCAACTAAAAACAAAAAAATGAACCTGCACTTGTGTGATGTAACTGTCGCTTTTGTAAAGCGCTTCAATACCTTTGGGTCAGTTGAGTTTGCGCTCTATAAAAATGCCCCTAAAAATTAATCTGACATTGTGTGATGTAACTAGCGCTCATGTAAAGCGCTCCAATACCTTCGGGTAGCTCAAGTTCATATTACATAAACAAGCATCAGAGAAAATGCAACAGGAGTTGCCCAATCCTTGCCCTTAACTTTGCTGGAAAGTTAGGTTGCTGAAGGCCCTTTGACCGATGCTCGCTAGAGCAACAAGCAGCGAAGCAGGAGGGGTTTGGGGGAAATCCTGGCACTTTGGAATCAGAGAAAATCAAAAAGGCGATTTCAAAAACAGTGTCTGAGGTGTCAGACATTTCATCTTGGTAATTGAACGGAACAGGGAGATTAAGTGGCGGGCAAACAGGGACACAAGCAGGAATTAAACAAAAAAATAGTCCCCCAAATGAACACATAAACACAGAAGCGTAGTGTTTTTTTTTGTGTTTGTAGCTTGTTTTTTATTAGTCTCTGCTTCCATTGTATCCAAAACAAGGATATACAAGTATATTTTCAGAGATTAAAGTGTAACAGACATCCAGCGCTATTAATAGGGCATCCCATGTTTGTGTACAAACTCACTACTCGTGAGCCGATTTTCTCCCATTCAGAGCAGCCGTAAAAAATTTTTTTTAAGGGATAGGACCAGCATACTAAATTACATATAAACAATAATAAAAACAACAGGGAATCTAGATCCCACCCCTAAAATCCAACCCTACCCCCCTCCCTCCGCCCACATGGCAGAAGCGTAATGCCGGTGCTGAGTGGGAGGAAACCGAACACAAAAAGAAGGGACAAAGAGGAAGGATTAACTACTAGCATGCAAGATTTTTTGAATGACAATCGAAGGGACGAATAAAAAGGCAATGGATCGGCGGTAGGCGCACACAGTGAATACAGCATGTCTCGAAGAGACGGCGCATGCGCTTCCTAGGCTCGATGTAAATGTGTCTCAGATTATTCGGCTGTTCAGACTACCTCACTGACTAAACAAAGTGCTCTGGAGGTTTTACATTTGTATCCACCGACAGCACTGTGCCTTTTGGTTCTTTCCAGTGTTCCACCTATATTGAAGTACCAGTGTGAAGATTTTGAACACTTAAGAAACAAATCCATTCATTGGTAAATACGAAAACTGGTGGCTCAAAACTGGAGGTTAGTGATAGCAACATGATCAGAACAGCAGTCTGAGTTTATATTTCTGCTAAAACCAATCCAGGTGTATATGAATATGAATGCATTACATTGTACATGACTGAAGTTAGAACAATAGTTCACAAATGGGTGTGTCCCTTACCAATACTACTGATGCTGTAATGTTTTTTTGGGAAGATCAGGAGATGTTCCTGATAACCATGCGGAAGATATAGTTGCGGGGGCCTGTACCTAAAAGAGAATAAGCCTAGATATTTCATAGAACCTGCCTAATGTACAAGGGGAACTATAACCAGGGGACTGAGGAAGGGAAAAACAAAACAAATATGAATGCCGGCTAAGCCGATTGATGAACAATGTTGGTAGAGAAACACAGCTCACAGTTGAATGCCATATGCACCATCTTGTGCAGGTGAACCCGTACTGGCCCAGAAGTAAAGGTCATAGACCCCGGAACTCCCCTCTTCTTAGTGCTCACCAAACAGCTAACCTACGTCTTGAGCACCATGTTCCTGTTTTTCATAATTTTCATGCTTTCTGATTAAGCAACAAGGGTTTACCCTTTCTATTCCTGGCACTCTCTATGGCAAATTTGCTCCAGTAGATTATCTTGGGGATATTGAGCGATTTGAAAAGGTTGCAATCTCCGATCACAGGATTCTAATTGTCCCCCCCTTATAATTCAATTTACACAGACAAACCTATCTAGGGGATTACATTCATTAATCAAGTCATAGTTTCGAAAGACCTTAGTACAACATCTTGGAACATATCAGGGTTACATGCAGGATTGTAACATGCTGAGTGGAATAATTTCATTCATCACTATAACATTGTTATGTTGCAGTCGATCTGGGCTAATTTGCCTTCTTTTTTAGAAGGATATGCATCCTGTGCGCTTGCTGCCTTTCCCTCTACCTTGGGTCATGCCAGGGGTGGTTTGCTAATTTATATCATCAAGTGGCATGTCTTCTGGAATTTTTATTAAATTTACTTAATGCTAATTTGAAATTCCAACCACCTTCCCTGTTGTCTCTACCACTTTGTAATAAGTAGTTTTAGTTTTAATGAATCCCTCCTTGTCTCCAGTCCTCTAATAGGTAAACTATTGGATCATAGAATGAGAGATTGTTCTAACAGTGACCATAAACATGTTAGTATTGTACAGGATATTTATTGTTTTGATAAATGTACTTTAATAGTTACTTCCCATTAACTAGCAACTTAACTTGGTGATAATAGATTGTAACAGGAGCGCATAGTTCCTGAGGCCATTGGAAGGCAGGTGGTCAGCTTACCTCTTCCACTACGTATATTAATGTCTGGAAGATACAACTGATCCCTTCATGATCCTGGCAGCATATGATATGGGTAACACAACATAAACCAAGCTTTAATCCTCCTCCACAGACCACCTTGTTGCCAACAGACCTAATGGTTGGTGTGACAGAAACTATAGTGCAGACAACAGGAACCTTCATAAAGCATTGAAAAGTTATCCATGCCATTCTGTTGTTACATTTGAATGCCGATCTACTTGTAAACATTCCTTGAAAGCCAGGAAAGCTGCAGCTGGAGAGACAGCTTGGAAAAAGCTTACCATAGGTTGTAAACAAAAGGATAAAGTCGCATTTTGAAAGGTGGTAAACCATGCTTCATCAGCTCCTGACACTAGTGAGTCCAAAATTAATGCTCGTATTTCTGGAGGGATTTGGATTTGCCATATGAGAATATATATACAGTGATGAGAGCCCGGGTTGAGTAGAATAATAACACCTGTTGGCGCTACTTCACCACATTTTAGTCTCCAGGAGAGCTTTGAAGCCATTAGATATGATCCCACTACCAAAGCCCCAGTCCCTGATAAGTTCCCTAAGAACCTTTACAAAAACAATTCAGACCTGTTGACCCTGATTGTAACCCGTGTTATTAATACAGCATGAAAATCTACTCTGCCTAGATCATGGTCGTATTCTGTAATAATTCTAGTTTTAAAAAAAAAGGCCACAGGACCCACCTGTTATGCTATCGGCTAATTTCTCACATCGACTCTGTATTCAAAGGGGTGGGTTGGATTTTACTAAAACGGATTCAGACGCAGAATTTTGACAGATTGCTAGTATGAGTTTAGAGTAGGATGCAGCATGTGACAATGTCTCAAATCACATGTTTTAATGAATAAATATGCATATGCTACACAAGGTTCCTAATACATAACATAATAATAACATTGCTTAATAACATTGCTTATGGACCTAAACTTAGAATTTGACCAGGTGAACAGACTGTGACCCTTATTAGATTAAATGGGGTTGGATTATGCTATGATTAACAATATTAAAACTGCATTGTGATGTGTCTATATGAGTTAAGAAGTGGGAGAGGTGGTCAATATACAGCCTTTTTGTAGCCCAAGGAGCACATCAGAGTTGTGTCCTGGCTCAACTGTTAATGACTTTATGTGCCAGTCGTTACTAATGAGCCTAAGGGCCAAAGGAAAAGGGACAGAGAGAGAGGCAAACAATCTTTCTAGCACTGATTGTTGGGAAATGGCCCTCTCAGTAGGGTCACCCCAAACCTTTTGTCTTTTACCTCCTGTTTTTGCTGATTCCTTTTGTTGGTCTTAGGACTGTGAGCACTTTGCCACTGCTAACCAGTGCTAAAGAGCATGAGCTTCTCCCCTAAACATGATGATATTGGTGTATACCTGATTGGCGTATTTGTTGTACTGGTAAGTCCCTATAATGTGGTATACCGTATACCCAGGGTCTGTACTTCAAATGCTACTACTGGACTGCAGCTCTGATTGTGCCACCCACAGAAGTAGCCTTTCAAACCTGTCTTAGGCCTGCCACAGCAGTTCCTGTGTGTGCAGTTTACTGCCACTTCAACTTGGCATTTCAAACTACTTACCAAGCCTTTAACTCCCCTTATAAGTCACCCCAAAGGTAGGCCCTAAGTAACCGTAAGGGCAGGGTGCTATGTAAGTAAAGAAAAGATGGACCTTTATGTTTTGCATGTCCTGGTAGTAATAAACAGCCTCTTTCATTTTTTCACTACTGCAAAGCGGACTCCTCTCATACGCTAGCATTGGGAATTCCTTAACACACTTTTAAGCTGTAATTCCTTTTCAGAGAGGAGTAGCTTTTTCATGTTTCATATCTTTGGAATGGTGATGGTAAATCCTCCTTACTGGTGAAGCTGGGCTTAACATTACTGTTTTAGAATTGCCACTTTTAGAAAGAGGACATTCCTCTGCACTCACTGCTCTATGTGCCTGACAGCCTGTCTCCAATACATGACTGGGGTGGGTGACAGCTACACTTTGTGCATTCCCCATTGACAGCTACAACACAGGAAGGGTAGGTATCTCTGAGTACCCATCTATATTCATCTCAAATCTGATGCCCATGCCTGGGCAGAATTGAAGTGAGGGACTAACACTTCACTTGAATAGGCTGTGTTCTGTCCCCAAACAAAGGAAGGATTACCCCCCACAGGTATCTGGCAGACAGGAGTGGGTTGAAAGGGATACTTTTGCACTTCAGAGACCTTCTCTGAAGTCACCCCCATATCAAAGGCACTTATTGGTATAAGTACTGAGTCTCGAACCCCCTAATATCAGACACTACAGAACGTGGAACTGAAGCTCTGCCAGAGGAACGGCTCTGTTTCTTAAAGGACTCAACTGGACTGCTGATCTGGAAGGTCTGCTTTTCTGTTTGTTGCCCGGCTGTCTGCTTATCTCTGATTCTGCTGAAGGAGAGCTGAACTCTGCCTTCACTCCAAGTGATCTGCAAGGGCTTGTTGGCTTTGCTCCTGTTGCTTGAGACTCATAGAGGTCAAAGTCTCAACCCATGTGTCTGGCTCACTGGAAGTTGCCCCAATACTTGCAACACAGATTTCAATGCATCTTCTGTCTCGGTGTATCAGAACCAGTGCATCGACCCGGTTGCAGGAGTAAAATCGATACATCACATTGAAATCATCGCTTTGCCTCCAGAGATCAACCTATTGGACAGCCAGTGCTTGATTTGAGCCTGTGTTTTTCGGTGCTTAGCACCAGCGCTTAATTGGTTTTCAGTGCTCGGCACCTGTCCCCTAATTGGCTTCCGGTGCTTGGCACCGGCACCTAATTGTCAACACCATACTTAGAACAGTCTACGACATGGTGGCACTGTTCATCTAATTTTGAGATGAGCAGAACAATGGTTGTTTAGGAATACAATATACATTAAAATTGCTAATACCTGCCTCCCCAGCCATTCCTTTAGCTTTGGGGACCTGGAATAATCAGAACTGTCGCATTTACATGTGAGAGAGATGGTTAGTAGTTGTTTTGGCAGCGATGACAAGGGGGATGGGTGGTGCAAGCTGCAGTGGCCTCCTGGTCAGAGCCCTGGCACTTAATATTTTACAAAGTGAGCACTGCGGACAGCGTATCGCCACGGATGTATGATGTTACACCGCATACTTTTACAACGCATGCACTTACAACGCAATTTTTACAACGCAACATCCACTACAAAGCATTCCATTACATCGCATGACACTACAACGCATTTTTAAAAACTACCTTTACAACGCATTCCATTACATCGCATACTACCTTTACAACGCATACCATTACAACTGTAACGTCCTGGCTTTCTCGGGGTTGGGACAAACAGACGACGGACCAGAGAAATGGAGGTTTAAGGATGATTTAATAAACAGATAAACAACTACAGACAACAAAGAATACCGGTACTGGAATCACCAGTTAAAGTACGATACCCATTCACAGCTCGTCTAACCGTCCTCGGCATGCACACCGGACCCGGTATGCTCCAACGGAGGGCACAGTGCTAAGCAGTGGCCGACAATGCCACTCGCCCGCTGTGAAGGGTAGTTCCAAGGTTGTGGAATCTACGGGGGGCACGTGGGAGTCACCCGGCCGGGCTCTCTACCACCTGGGAACAGCCGCTCTACCAGTATCCCCCAGAGTGCTGCCACAACACAAAGACGCTGGGAACACCTCCTAGTGTGCGTCTCTTGTATCCGGGTTTAAGTGATGATACCCAAGGTGGCGCAGAGAATGGATGGGAGCAGCCGCTCTACCTATCCCAGTTCTCCTACGAGTGTCGATGGCTAAGACGCGGAAACACCTCCTGGATAGCGTCTTAGCTCTAAGCGTGTGTTTACCCAAGGAACGAGGGTTGGGAGCTTCGGCTCGCACCAACCTCGTTTTCTCCAAATTGTCAGGCCGTTGGGAGCTTCGGCTCTACCAACGGGACTTGTGCCCAATGACGTTGAATACGGCTCTCAGAACGGGACAGGACACGGGCAGGAAGCACACACCAGCACCTCTCCTCCGCTCCTTAGAATGTTCCTTCCGCCGCTCAACTCACCAACGGGTCCGTGTACCTCAACCAGGTACTCCGGCAAAGATCAGAATATCCGACGCCGAGTCCCAGTGATCTTCTCCTTAAGTAGTACTCTCGGCGTTGTATAACCATGACTTTTGAGTTGCATAACAGGAAAACTAGGCGTTACCCTTGGTGTTATGTAACCAGAACTCTTGAGTTGCATAACATGAAAACTAGGCGTTCCCCTTGGTGTTATGCAACCAGAACTCTTGAGTTGCATAACATGAAAACTAGGCGTTTCCCTTGGTGTTATGTAACCAGAACTCTTGAGTGGCAAAAGGCAATTGTTGCCGGAGGGAATTCTGGGAGTTGTAGTCCGCTCTCCTCCAAGCGCACCAGGTTCACGGAAGTGGCATCGTGGGAGGGAATCCATGTGCGGGAGGGGATTCCTGACAGGACATCCCCCTCCCATCAGCGCCCCCCATCAGGACCAGCACAGGAAGGATATCGACGATGGAACAACGATACCAGACGAGGAGCGTGAACCCCCGCCGCAGGATCCCATGACTGCTCCTCGGGTCCGTACCCCTTCCATGCCACCAGATACCATAGTTTGCCCCTGCGCCACTTGGAATCCAAGATACCAGCCACCTCGTACTCCACCTCCGAATCCACAGTCACCGACACCGGCGTACGAGGCCTCACCGCGTTCGCGGGTTTCAAGAGGGAAACGTGGAACACGGGATGGATCCGCAGGGACTGGGGCAGGCACACTTTCACATTCACCGGGCTGATGCATCGAAGGATCCTATATGGGCCCATGAAGCGGGGATGGAACACGCTACTTTTCTTGAATCTCATGTGCCGTGTAGAGACCCAGACGTAATCTCCAGGTTTGTAGACCGGTCCAGGCCTTCTCCTCCTATCAGAAAAGGCTTTATATGTGGCCTTAGCCCCCTCCAGGGCAACTCGAGAACTCATCAAGGCCTCCTTGATGCGGGCCACCCTCTTGGCTGTTGTCGGCAATCTGTCTTCCCTGACCGGGTGCAGAAACGGCAAGAACCGGGGATGATGGCCGTAGTTACTATAAAAAGGGGAAGCCTTGGTGGAACAATGTGTGGCGTTGTTGTACGCGATTTCCGCGATCCAAAGTAGGTCCACCCACTCATCCTTCCCTTGCTCTACAAAACAACGTAGATATTGTTTGAGCGACTGGTTCAGGCGCTCCGTCTGGCCGTCCGTCTGCGGGTGATAACTCGTGGACATGGCAGACTTGACGTGTAACGCCGAACACCAAGTTTTCCAGAAGTGTGACGTGAACTGAGACCCCCTGTCCGACACGATCACGTTGGGTAGGCCATGTAGTCTCACTACATTCTTCAATAACAACGACGCCAGCTCTCCTGCCGAAGGTACCTGTTTGCAAGCGAGGAAGTGCCCCATCTTCGTGAGATAGTCCACCACCACCAGTATGGCCGTCTTTCCTTGATCCTGTGGTAGCCCGACAATGAAGTCTAAGGATATGTTTTCCCAGGGTTTGGTCGGTGTAGGAAGGGGTTGGAGGAGTCCTTGCGATCTTCTGTGGTCCGATTTCATGGATGCGCAAACGGTACATGATGAACACCAATTCCGGACGTCTGTTCTCATGGCAGGCCACCAGAACTGCCGTCCTAGGCTCGCTACCGTCTTTTCGACACCCAGATGGCCGGCACAGGGAGACACGTGGCACCAGGTGAAGGCCTGTTTTCGAAGCCTAGGCGTGGGTAACAACATACATCGTCCTTTCACCGGAATCCCGTCCTTCATCTGCCACTCCTTGTGACTGCGAAGCCACCTCCGCCACATGAAGGTATGGGTCCCCTTCTGGACCCCCCTGAGGAACGTCTGTGGTTGAATCACCCCTATCACAACTCCTGGAGGGATGATGGAATGTTCGGCAACCGGCTGCGGATCCCTGCCATTCGATTGCCTCGAAAGCGCGTCCGCTTTCCTGTTCTCCGTACCGGGTCGGTATGTGATGTGGAAATTGAAACCGGAGAAAAAGATCATCCACCTCATTTGACGAGGAGACAAATGCCGCGCTGCCGTCAGAAACTGGAGGTTTCTGTGGTCCGTATACACTGTAACCACGTGTCTGGCCCCCATTAACAAATGCCTCCACTCAGCAAATGCGTCCTTTATTGCGAGTAGTTCCTTCTCCGCAATATGGTAATTGCGTTCCGCATCGTTCAATTTACGAGACATGTACGCCACAGGATGGAGCAAACCCGACACCTCATTCCTCTGAGATAGAATGGCACCCAGCGCCACATCAGAGGCGTCCGCTTCTACCACATAGGGTAATTCCGGATTCGAGTGAGCTAGCACCGGGGCGGTGCTGAAGGCCTTCTTGAGGGCCACAAATGCTTTTTGTGCTTCCGGTCCCCACACGAACTCCTGAGACTTCCTTAGTAGTTGCGTGATCGGGGCAACCAAGCCAGAAAACCCCTCAATAAAACGCCTATAAAAGTTGGCGAAGCCTATGAAGCTCTGGACTTCCTTTACTCCTCGGGGCACCGGCCACTCCTCCACCGCTCTGATCTTGCGTTCCGCCATCTCCTGTCCGTTGGGGCTCAGCATCACCCCAAGGAATTCCACTGTTGTGACGTGGAAGTCACATTTGCTGAGTTTGCAGTATAGCATGTTTTCCCTCAGTTTTTTGCGAACCGCGGATACGTGCTGTACGTGTTCTTCCTCTGAGTTGGAGTAGATGAGTATGTCGTCTATGTAAACGACCACGTAGATATCCAACCTCCCGGAACACCTCATTGAGGAAGTATTGGAAGGCGGCAGGGGCATTGCATAGTCCGAACGGCATGACGAGGTACTCAAAGAGCCCGAACCTGGTCTTAAATGCGATTTTCCATTCGTCGCCGTCCCTCATGCGCACAAGATGGTATGCCCCCTTGAGATCAAGCTTTGTGTATATTTGGGCCTTTTTTACCTGTTCCAGGAGAACGCTTATGAGAGGCAGGGGGTACTGGTTTTTTATGGTTATCGCGTTCAAGGCCCTAAAGTCCACGCAGGCCCTCAATTCGCCATTCGCTTTCGGAATGAAAAAGAGAGGCGATGCGGCAGGGGATTTCGACGGCCTGATGAACCCCAGCCCTAGTAACTTATCCAAATATCCCCGTAGATGTACGTTTTCGGGTTCTGTGAGCGCATACAGTCTGCCGCTGGGAACGCTAGCCCCCGGAACCAGGTCGATTTGGCAGTCGAACGGTCTATGTGGAGGGAGCACCTCCGCTCGGATTTCATCGAAGACGTCCCCGAAACTGTGATACACTCTGGGCAGCTTTACGTCCTTTTCTGCTGCCGTGGCGACCGTGTGACCTTCGCCTACCTCACCTTCGTGGGGGTCCTGCTGCATGCCGCACCATTGTTCACAAAACGGGGAAGTCATCTCAATGTGATGCGTAGGCCAATCCACCGTTGGGTTATGTTTTTGGAGCCAGGGTAGACCCAATATGACCCCGTACTGCGGGGCTCTGATTATGCTAAAATCGATACGTTCATTATGCAGTTTTCCGAACCTCACCGGTATTTCTCCTGTGTGCTGTCCGATAGGTCCGGTCACCAGACTTCTCCCATCCACTGCATACACCTCCTCTGGTATCTGTTTGGGAAGGAGAGTGAGACCCAGTCTCCGTGCTTCATTGTAGTCCATGAACATGCCCGTGGCTCCTGAATCAATCATGGCTACCACAGGTATCCACTGGTCCTGCACTCCTACGTGTAAGGTAATAAACAAATGTCTTCGCCCTTTTTGATTCGGGCTCAACATGGAAGGGATGTGGGTGTGACTCCAAGATGCCCCTTCCCTAGACCCGGAGTCCCTCAGTTTTCCGCCGGTGCGTCCACCACTGCTGTCACCGTTTTGTTCGCTCGGTATCGTGAGGTTTTTGACTTGGCTGGACACTCGCGTACATAGTGCCCCTTTTTCCCGCAGTAAAGGCAAAGGCCTTGCTTGCGGCGTGATTCTTTTTCAGTGGCTGTAAGGCTCGCCCTTATAGCTCCTATGTCCATGGGTTCCGTCCTGGTGGAGGAGTTGGTCTCAGGGCCACCCATCGAAACATACGATGGCAGCGCTTTCCCTTTCCTCTTGTGATCGCCCTTTCTTTCGTTCAATCTATGGTCCAGCCGTAGCACCAGGTTGATCAAGCCTTCACATGTCTTGGGTTGGGGGTCGATTTGTGCTACCACATCTTTGAGCTCTTCGCTCAAGCCCTGGTGAAACAGCGCGGTTTGTTTGGCTATGGGCCACTTGGTTTCGGCCACTAACCTTCGAAAAGCATTAAGGTACTGCACCAGATCATTGTTGCCTTGCCTCAGCTCCAACATCTCTCGATCGGCAGTATACGAGTCCGCCCTTTGATCAAACACCTTCAAGAATTCCTCGCTGAAGGCTCCCCAATCACATAGGATAGGGTCGTCCCTGCTCACCAGTGGGACTGCCCATTGCGCCGCGTTCCCAGCAAGATACGAGATCAGAAAGGCCACTCTGGCTTGGCTGGTAGGAAAGGCCTTTGGTTTGCAGGACAGATGCAGTGCTACTTGAGTGAGGAATACCTGCACTGTGTTGGGGTCTCCGCTGTACCTCTCTGGTGTCGCCAAAGGAATGGCTACGGGCATCTCTACCACAACCACAGGAGCCGTGGCCGTGTGAGAGGCACCTGCCTGTAGCGGATCGTTCTGCCGAGCGTCCATTCTAGCCTTAACGTCTGCTGTTTCCTGTCTGGAAGCGGTGAGCTCGATTTGCATCGCGGCTAAGACGGCCAACACATCCTCAATCGTGGCCATGTCGTTCGCCCAACCAGGAGATAGTTATGGAAGAGGTCGGATATTATGTAACGTCCTGGCTTTCTCGGGGTTGGGACAAACAGACGACGGACCAGAGAAATGGAGGTTTAAGGATGATTTAATAAACAGATAAACAACTACAGACAACAAAGAATACCGGTACTGGAATCACCAGTTAAAGTGCGATACCCATTCACAGCTCGTCTAACCGTCCTCCGCATGCACACCGGACCCGGTATGCTCCAACGGAGGGCACAGTGCTAAGCAGTGGCCGACAATGCCACTCGACCGCTGTGAAGGGTAGTTCCAAGGTTGTGGAATCTACGGGGGGCACGTGGGAGTCACCCGGCCGGGCTCTCTACCACCTGGGAACAGCCGCTCTACCAGTATCCCCCAGAGTGCTGCCACAACACAAAGACGCTGGGAACACCTCCTAGTGTGCGTCTCTTGTATCCGGGTTTAAGTGATGATACCCAAGGTGGCGCAGAGAATGGATGGGAGCAGCCGCTCTACCTATCCCAGTTCTCCTACGAGTGTTGATGGCTAAGACGCGGAAACACCTCCTGGATAGCGTCTTAGCTCTAAGCGTGTGTTTACCCAAGGAACGAGGGTTGGGAGCTTCGGCTCGCACCAACCTCATTTTCTCCAAATTGTCAGGCCGTTGGGAACTTCGGCTCTACCAATGGGACTTGTGCCCAATGACGTTGAATACGGCTCTCAGAACGGGACAGGACACGGGCAGGAAGCACACGCCAGCACCTCTCCTCCGCTCCTTAGAATGTTCCTTCCGCCGCTCAACTCACCAACGGGTCCGTGTACCTCAACCAGGTACTCCGGCAAAGATCAGAATATCCGACGCCGAGTCCCAGTGATCTTCTCCTTAAGTAGTACTCTCGGCGTTGTATAACCATGACTTTTGAGTTGCATAACAGGAAAACTAGGCGTTACCCTTGGTGTTATGTAACCAGAACTCTTGAGTTGCATAACATGAAAACTAGGCGTTCCCCTTGGTGTTATGCAACCAGAACTCTTGAGTTGCATGACATGAAAACTAGGCGTTTCCCTTGGTGTTATGTAACCAGAACTCTTGAGTGGCAAAAGGCAATTGTTGCCGGAGGGAATTCTGGGAGTTGTAGTCCGCTCTCCTCCAAGCGCACCAGGTTCACGGAAGTGGCATCGTGGGAGGGAATCCATGTGCGGGAGGGGATTCCTGACAACAACGCATAATATTACATTGCATTTAAGGTAAGTGTTGGATAGTATAGGGGTAAAAATTACTATTCTCACTCCAGGGGGTGCAACAGTAGGGTAAGTGTTGGATAGTATAGGGGTAAAAATTACTATTCTAACTCCAGGGCGTGCAACAGTAGGGTAAGTGTTGGATAGTATAGGGGTAAAAATTACTATTCTAACTCCAGGGGGTGCAACAGTAGGGTAAGTGTTGGATAGTATAGGGGTAAAAATTACTATTCTAACTCCAGGGGGTGCAACAGTAGGGTAAGTGTTGGATAGTGTAGGGGTAAAAATTACTATTCTAACTCCAGGGGGTGCAACAGTAGTGTAAGTGTTGGATAGTATAGGGGTAAAAATTACTATTCTAACTCCAGGGGGTGCAACAGTAGGGTAAGGGTTGGATAGTGTAGGGGTACAAATTACTATTCTAACTCCAGGGGGTGCAACAGTAGTGTAAGTGTTGGATAGTATAGGGGTAAAAATTACTATTCTAACTCCAGGGGGTGCAACAGTAGGGTAAGGGTTGGATAGTGTAGGGGTAAAAATTACTATTCTAACTCCAGGGGGTGCAATAGTAGGGTAAGTGTTGGATAGTATAGGGGTAAAAATTACTATTCTAACTCCAGGGGGTGCAACAGTAGGGTAAGTGTTGGATAGTGTAGGGGTAAAAATTACTATTCTAACTCCAGGGGGTGCAACAGTAGTGTAAGTGTTGGATAGTATAGGGGTAAAAATTACTATTCTAACTCCAGGGGGTGCAACAGTAGGGTAAGGGTTGGATAGTGTAGGGGTAAAAATTACTATTCTAACTCCAGGGGGTGCAATAGTAGGGTAAGTGTTGGATAGTATAGGGGTAAAAATTACTATTCTAACTCCAGGGGGTGCAACAGTAGGGTAAGTGTTGGATAGTATAGGGGTAAAAATTACTATTCTAACTCCAGGGGGTGCAACAGTAGGGTAAGTGTTGGATAGTGTAGGGGTTTTACCCCTACACTATCCAATACTTACCTTAAATGCAATGTAATATTATGCGTTGTAATGGTATGCGTTGTAAAGGTAGTATGCGATGTAATGGAATGCGTTGTAAAGGTAGTTTTTAAAAATGCGTTGTAGTGTCATGCGATGTAATGGAATGCGTTGTAGTGGATGTTGCGTTGTAAAAATTGCGTTGTAAGTGTAGTGCGTTGTAAAAGTTGCGTTGTAAAGGTTGTTCCCCTATCGCCGCTGCTGTAGCTTGGTGAGATCAACGCATCCCCTCGACTGCATGCCAGAATCCGGTGCATCGTTCGAAGCCTCTCGACTCCAGCACCCGTCTTCGGAACTGACGCATCGCCTTCACTGCGTGGTAAAGATCGACGCATCTTGCTGCTTGCGACCAGGAAAGTTACTTTGTTCACCAGGGTCTGTGTGGGTCCTGTTTCCGACTGGTTCTCCATCCTGGTCGGTGAACTTTGACTTTTCCCCAGTCTAGTTTGACCTAAAGTAACCTTTTTAGCGCTACTTGCTTCCAAGTGCTTTACTGTATGTATTCCTTTAATATTCAGTGTCTCAACTTCTATATATTGGATTTTCGTTGTTTTGGTCTTGTTTTGTTCAGAGTATAATAATCTAGTTTTCTAAACCTTTTTGGAGTATTTTTGAGGTATATTCATCGTGTTAATGTGTGTGTGTGTGAGTGTTGCGCAAATAATTTACAGTTTGCCTCTTTAAATAGGCCTGACTGCTCTGTGCCAAACAACCAGAACGCAAGCACAGGTTATCTTTTAGTGTGTATCTAGCTTACCCTGACTAGAGTGGTGGTTCCTGCCTGGCCTGGGTGCATACTTCAACCAACTAGGAATTCCATTTCTAACACTGATCTATGCAGAAAAAGCATTATTGATGTCCAGGATAGCTTTTGCATCTAGGAATTAATTGTCAGCTATGTCTCATTTATAGATTATGTATATAAAAAACGTTAAACTTAAAGAAGAGAATAACTACAGAAGTTGTTTATTCCTTCTACATCCCTTGATTTACCATTCTACAATAATAATAGATGGCATTAATCACTAGAAACTCGTAGGCTGTCTTATTAAGTGTTTGGGGTATGGGGGGCTAGCTTTGTGACTAGCAGAGATAATAAACCTGTTATAAGAAATTGCTTGCCTGTTCTAGCAAGTGAATCGCATTGGCCACATATGGAGCAGGCATTTGGGATTATACAGCTGTTTGTAGCTTGCAATCTGAATAAACCAACTCTGCAGGCGATTGCTGGATTTGCCATGACGTACACCCCATTCATTTGCCGTGAAGAATTGAACATTTCGTATTTGGACGATTAGATTCATCTGGGCCCAGTTTTACTGTGGGTCTTTGATTGGGCCAATCCCGTGGCCAGTCTGAATAGGGCAGTTATTGGAGACGGTCTGAAACTGGATGTTTTTTCTGTATTCTTTGATAAACAAGCAGGCAACGAATGCACCGTTCCTTTGTTGAAGTGTGAAAATGTTATCAGCTGTAAGGTTGCCTTTTTCTATTAACAGAGGCTGTCGTCAGTCAGGGTCTGTTTTGCTGTAGGGTGATTTTTTTTATTATGGCTGTCAAAGGAAGAGCTGATGTCCTAGAATAAATATCGTTATATTGCTGTGCAGTTGTTTTTATTGTGAGGTTGTATAGGGCATTTATTACCGAAATTAAGTTAGTTGACTGATTGAATCACAATGTCAGGAGCTAAGTATCATGCCTGTGTGTTTAAATGGAAGACACCGCGTGTTGGAAGATTTGGCAGCATTATATGGTTGCATTGCAGTCGCTTGCGACGTGCTGCAGTCAGATGAGATGTGCAGCCGTGCACACTACAGGTGCACATGTTCAATATTTCCCCATGACATGACTGTGGGGGTCCACCAGTCCCTCTTTCTCCTGCACACTGTTCGAGAGGCTTCTTCACCTCTGGGAGCTGCGTCGGTGGTACAACTTTGGAGCTGCAGGACTCTGCCCTGTAGGTGTTCCACAGCTGAAGCATTTCACCGACTGATAGCTTCCAAAATAACCCCTAGCATTGCTGGATAACCGTTCTGGACTGGCACAGTGTCCAGTGCAGGGGTGGTGCCAGCACTTTCGTTACTGAAAACGTGTTCCACTTGATCAGAAATTGACCTTTGCGGCCATGGCTGTGTCTTCTTTTGATGGGCGCCATGGACACGTCCCTGTTAACTTGTTAGGTTGAACTCTTTGATAGCTATGGGTGGGGAGGGACCTATTCTCTGGTTCATAGGACGGAGCTTGCAGCCTGTTGTTGCGGTGAATGGGGCCATGTAACCTGGTGTCGCCTTCTTAGTCTATTGGCCTTTGTACCTTGTTGCCTTCTGGAGAGACGTTTGCTCTGCTTGACGTACCAGCGAGCAGGGGGTTGTTTGTGTTAAGTGTGCAGGTGTCCTATGTTTATTAATGTGTCGATGACTGTACTATGCTTCACTACAGATGTTCTTGTCGTGCGTTGGATACGGATTTTGCATGTGGAGCCATGATTTATATGCTGTCACTTCTATGGTTGATCCACCACTGGCTTTTGGGAATTTGGTGTAAGCATCAGTTGGCTGGTGGGAAAACATTTAAAGTTATAAATAAATAAAAACAAATTAATTATACTTACCTTTAATCCTGGCACAATGTCCTCCTTGCTCGGGTCTTCTGTTCTCCAGGCAGGAAGGCACCAATGCGGGACCAGGAAGCTGTAGTAACCAATCCTGGCGCTACCAGGATTGGAGGGAGCAACCTCGCTTGCCGCTTCCGGGGGCACTGGAGCCTTATGCTGTCTCTAACCCAGTTGTCCAACACAGCTGAGTTAGAGAGACTTGAACTGTGCATGTCTGGCTGGCTGTCGCAAGACGGATGGTCAAAAAGACATGCGCCCTTTAAACCTAACTGCCCTGCCTGGCCATTACTGTTTTTTTGCTGTGCCCGACTGAGACAGCAGCAGAAAGCCCTGCCCCCATCCTGACGCTCGGCTTCGGACGGGGTTTGTAAAACAAAATGATAATTTATTGCCATTTAATTTTTCTATCCCTGGGGGCCTTTTTTAGCGGGGCGATGCTCCTCCGCCTTAACGGAGGAGCCGCTCCTGGTAAGCAGGCAATGGGTGGGTTTGTTTCTGCAGTTAAGGATTGGGACCAAGGGAGTAGACAGAGAACAAAAATACCCCCTTCTTTGAATTATCCCTCTAATCACACTGATTGAGTCAGCCCACTCCTCATTGGAAGAGTTTCTTCCCCATTTCATCCTGTTTCCAATCACCTATACTTTTATCTTTGCATCCATTCACCTAGCATACCTTTCACCCTTCCATCCATCCTTTTACCCTTTCTTCATCCATTTATTAACAATCCATCCTTTCGCTCTTCTGTCCATCATTCTGTCCATTCATCCAACCATCCATCCATTCATACACCTTTTCACTCATCGATCCTTTCACCTTAATATCAATTCTTTGTTTCACCCTTCATCCTTTCACCTTTTTCCCCACAATTCCTTCCAACATTTCACCTTTCCTGTCTTTTACTCTCCCGCCCACCCTATCAACTTTTATTCTTTCCCTCATACCTTTCACCTTTCATCCTTCCTTCTTTCCTTTTGTTTATTCCAGTCGCCAAGCTTTCAACTTTCATTCTTTCCTTCCTACCTTTTACCTTTTCTTCCTTTCTTTCACCCTTCCTTCCTACCTCTCACCTTTTCTTTCTTCCTTTCAACCTTCCTTGCTACCATTCAGCTTTTATTCTATCCTTCAAACCTTTCACTTTTAATACTTCCTTCTTACCTTTTAGCTTGTAATCCTTCATTCCGACCTTTCAGCCTTTCTTCCTTCCTTCCTACCTTTTTCTCTCCCTTACTAACTTTAGCCTGTATTGCTTCCTTTACCTCTTTCTTCCAACGTTTTACCTTTTGGTCCTTTCTTTCACCTTTTCTTCCTTCATTTCTGGATCTTTTCTTCCCCTTTCATTCTAACCATACTTATTCTTTCCCTTCCATCATCACTGACTCCTTCATTCCCTTCTACCTACACCTCGCTCTTTCTATTTCCCCCTCCTTCACTTTACATGGCTCATTTGTACACCCTCCTCCCACACTCTCATTAAGTAACACTTCTGTATACTTTGTCTGCAGGTCTACAAACAGAAGAGGTCCATATACAACTAATAACATGTTTTTTTTACCCAGTTTACTAGCCCGTCGGGCCCTGTGGCAACTCCTAGTTTACGGCTAGAGTGGGGCTCCACAACGCCATTGTTTGGAAGGGGAATGTGTGCTCTATAATGCAGAGACTGCTTCACTCTATTCAGAAACAATGCTCATAATCTCTTCAGGATCATACAAGTCACGTCCATGACACCTGTGTCTTCCAGTCCCAAATGACAACCTTGTGTCACAGCCTAACTGTAGATAATATATTTGGTGGACTTTACCGTCGACCTTTTATTATGGAATAGCGTCTTTTTTTCCCTTGGTGGGGCATTGATAGTTGCAGTCCTGGCTGCTGCACCATGCCAGGGGGCTCTGTCTCGTCTGCAGTGACTTTTCATATAGATTGGGTTGCACATACAGAGCTGTTAATGCCCTTAATTCACATGTTGTTAATTATATAATGAATTCCTATATAGCTGTGAAATTCTTCCTGCATGCATATGGCACTTCTTCAGGCCTGTGTGAGCCACAGTTTTAATCAATTTTCTTTTTATCGCCGTTATTTAAGAACCGGATGTTCTAGATTATTACTGATAAAATCAGTGTCTAAAAATGCCTCTGTGTTGCCAAGAACGTCATCTGATAGGGCACCTGATGCTCAGTGATGCTGTGCGTGCAGAAGAAGCGTTGCCTCTGTAGCTGTGGTACCACGCGCTACCCCGACACCAGCAGTAGGTTGAAGAAATCTCACTGCCTTAGGGACGAAATGCGTAGGCTGCCCCACTTGTGTTTTGTGAACATGAATAAACAAAAGCACGGAGAAACTCATGGCTATATTGGATTCATTACAAAAATAACTATGTTTGGATCAGAGTCTTTGGGGCATATTAGCAAGGGCTTGATCGCCGCTTTAGCGGCACTTTTTGCCTCTAAAGCGGCGATTTTTTTATCGCCCTATCATCAAGCTGTCGCTAACACAGCTTCCAGGCGATAGCGACCGGTTTAGGGCCCGCTTTGCATGGCAGCGATATTTATCACTAATGACATGCAAAGTGGGCGTAACCAAACTGGTAGCGACTGAAAGCGGTCGCTAACACAGCTATCGCCTATTACCAACGCAGGCAAAGCGATAAAGAAAATCGCGCTGAGCGCGATTATCGCTGGTATTTAACACCTGCTGGAAAACTGACTTACCTGTATTCCTCAATGGGAGGTGGCTCTTCAGGCTAAGTCCACCATGGCGTTAATGCGTGAATATCGCTGGATTTCCAGCGATATTCAGGCATTTCGCCGCTAGCGCTGGATATTTTAGCACAGTGGAGATAAACATTGCTAATAGCATGTTTTCTCCGCTAAAATATCCAGAGATAGGCAGCGATAAAAATAAATGCGCTAAGCACGTTTTGCGATAAATATCGCATGTTATTGCTAATATGCCCCTTTGTCTCTTGTGTATACAAACCATTCTTTATCAAATTTGTATTCACTTTGGATCATCCTATCAATTACTCCAACATAGGGGTCGATAGCGTCTGATCCCCCTTTTGGTTATTTGCACAAATAATTGAATTCATTCTGTATTATAAGGGGGCAAGATGTGAGTGCAGAGACCATTACCACAGCTGCTTTATTGTACTGGCCATAGTAGTCTGCAGTGGCTGCTGGTGGTGTAAATACTCACCTCGAGCTGCACCCATCAAATGAAGTGAGCAAGCCTGACTTCCAGTGGGACCAGAATAAGGTCCTCAACCCCATGTTAAGTTTGTAATAATGCAGCCAAGTGGTATATTTTACAGCACTGTGTTCACATAGTCTAACAAGCCAAAGATTCGGAATAGCGACTCAAAACGATTCAGCAAGGCTGACACTGATGGTGGTGGTGGTGGGGGAGGGGGGGCGGGGGTTGGAGCTCATCCTCCCCAAGAAAACTTCAGAACAACTGGCTAGAAAATTACACAAGTATTCAAAGCCATTAAAAAAATCTGGGTAAGCGTTTTCCCATGGCCTATCATTTTTTTGATAATGTATATAACATGTTCTTCATTTGGAAATTCTACTCTTTTCAGTTTGTTTATCCTGCTTCTTTCAAATAGATTCTCAGTCACTATGACTAAGAATCTATTTGGATTGAGCAGGCGGCAAAAAAGACAAGATTTATAAATTTCAACCTGAGGCCCTAGACCAGTGATTCTTAACCTGTGGTCCGCGGACCCCTATGGGTTTGCAACTCCTACTCAGGGGGTCCACAACTGTTTACGAAATCAAATAATATTAGCAGATTAATAAAGCATATGTAAATAAAGAAGCACAAAGTAAAATAAAACATACAAAAATTCTGTATATGTGAAGGAATTTGAAATTGAAGCTTAAAAAATTAAATTGGTATGCTTAGTTGGATTATTGAGAGTAGGCTCCGCACAGTAAACAGACTATAGTTTGGACAATGAGTGGCCTCAATTGAAGTGCCAATAGAGGACACACATTAGGAGCAAAACATACAAAGTGATATGCGAGAGTCTAGCCAATTGCTTTGCCTTTTAGAATAAAAAAACTAATTTAGAAGAGTTTTATCCTTTCCATGGAAATTAAAAGTTCTGTTTCTCTATATTTGCTTGTAAATTAAATTAAATATTTCATCATTAGTGAATGTGTTTGATGTATACATGTTTCTGTATTTTTTGTCTATTGTTTTGAGATACAAATCATGGGAAAAAGTTCTTAGTCTGTGGTGCATGGTCTCTAGTAATGACTCATTGGGGGGGTCCTCGAATTCCAGTGATGATTCATTAGGGGCCCTGGATTCCACTAATGAGTGGGGTCCAGAGAAGTCAAAAGGTCAAGAACCGCTGCCCTAGACCATAATGCTAGAGAGATCCTACAGATTTATGCAAACCTTCTTCTCAGGTGACACAGGCGTTATAGGCTCTATCTGGTTAAAATAGTAGCACAGGCTCAGATTTCAAGCAGTAGTAGTGATAATGTCATGTAAAGTCATAAAAACAAAAACAGTACAAAAGAAACAGCATAACAACAAAAACAAACAATCTCACAAACGCAACCTGAATTATTACTCACAGTTTATTTGGAAATTCAACACTTTTGCTCCTTAACGTCAGTTTTTATTTATTTACTTGTTTAGAGTTTTTTATAGCGCGGACCAGACCCAAGGTAGGGTGTCAGAGCGCTTTACAATGAAGGCACAGTATGAATAAAACAATTAGCAAAATATAGCATACATAGAATCAACATGTTTTGACAAAGTTCGCAGGGTCGCAGGCGTGAGAGTTGTTCTGAGCTACAGGTCATAGGGGCGAGGCTCTCCTTAATGGGAGAGAAGAGGCAAGTTTAAGGATGTAGAACTGGAATGGTCCATGTAAGAGTTTACGGGAGGAATTTGCACATCAGGAATGATTTTGCTTCCCTTTTGAACAGAGGAGTAGAGGAGATTTTTCTGATGTAAGGAGGAAGCGAGTTCCATATTCTTGGTGCGGCTCCGGAGAATACTCAGGCAGAGATTTTTTTCTTGCTGAAACATGAGGGTTTCAGGATTAAATTATCAACGCTCCTAGAATGTCTGCTTAATTCAGATAAGGTAAGCTTTTGGGATAGGTACTGGGGAGAATTGTGATGAAGCGCTTTGTGAGTGATGCATGCCATTTTTAGGTGGATTCCAGCTTCATAAGGTAGCCAGTTAAGTGCTTTCAGGTGTGGTAATATGTGGTAAAATTTCCTAGATCCTGTTAGGAGTCTTAATACTGTGTTGAGACAGGCTTTTAAAGGGGCAGTTGATATTTTGGGAAGCCCCGTGAGGGTGGTGCATCCGTACTCCAGCCTTAAGATGACTAAGGGCTGAACTGCAGTTTTGAGGTATGGGTTCTCGATGAAAGCTTTCATTTTTCTAAGATAGCTGAGGTGAAAGCGTGCGTTTTTAGCTAACAGGTTGATGTGTGTTTGCATGTTAAGGTTCTTATCTAGTGTGATTCCAAGTGATTTGGTGGAGTCCACTAAAGTTGGCGTGCAATTCAGAGCAGTGATCAACTTGGTCCATTCCTTTGTCTCCAGGGAGTTATTAGGGAGGAGATTAGAAGAAATTCAGTTTTTTGCGAGTTTAGCTTGAGGAAGTTGGTCGTTAGCCAGTGGATGGTCTTTTCGAGTGTCAGGTTCATCGTCTTTATATCTTCAATGGAGGAGATCTTGATGTAAAGTTGAGTGTCATCCACGTACATGTGGTAGGCAATGTTTGCCTGCTATAGTAGTTTGGTTAGTGGTTCGACATATAGGTTGAATAGGGTGGGGGATAGGGTAGAGCCTTGTGGTACTCCTAGAAGGTTCGGTGAGGAGAGAGAAACATTTTTGTTCACCATGAACGATTGCGTCCTGTTTTCCCGAAAGGATTTGAACCATTGAAGGACTGTGCCAGATAAACCCATCCTATTTTACAGTCTTCTTAGAATTTTGTCATGCTTGACCACGTCGAAGGCTGAGGAGAGGTCGAACAGGACTAGTAGACAGATTTCGTTGTGGTCAAGAGCTAGGAGGGCGTCGTCAAATATATGCAGAATGACTTTTTCTGTGCTAAGGCCGGGTCTGAAATCCGATTGGTGGATGTTCAGAAGGTTGAAGTCAATGATGTATTGGTTCAGTTGTTGCTGAACACATTTTTCCAAGACCTTGGCTAGCATGGGTATGTTGGTTATGGGTCGGAAATTATTGGGGTCGGAGGCGTTTGCTGTCAGTTTCTTTAGTATAGGGTGACTTGGCCCGTTTTTAGGCAGTCCAGTATGTGCCCTTGTGCTAACGAGGCATTGATGATTTTGGTCCAGAGAGGGGAGATGATTTGGTACATGTGGGGAAGGCAATTTGAGGGGACTGGGTCATTGAAGTAGTTGTTGAGTTTGATAGTTGCTAAAGTTTTGGTGATGTCATTAAGATCCTAAAGTTTGAAAGTGGACCAGTGAGAGTTATTTTTTGGCAAAGGTAGCTCGGGTTGTTCAGCGTTTTTATCTTGAATGTTCTTTGGGGTGGCTAAGTTAGTTGCTGCCGTGTTAAGCTCAAGTTGGAGAGGGAGTTTGTTTTTGCTGTGAAGAATGAAGAAAATTCTTCACTGCTAAGCTGTGATTTCGAAGTCAAGAGTGAGGATTTAGCCAATTTGTTAGATTATTGTTTAAGAATTTCAAAGAGTTTCTTTGGTCTATTCTTGGCATTGTCTAGTTCTGATCTAAAGAAGTCTTTTTTAGGTTATAGAACCCTTTTTTCATAGGAGTTTGTAGCTTTCCGAAGTAGTTTAAGATGGAGGGGGGAGGGATGTTGTCTCCATTTCCGTTCTGATTATCTAAATTTGCGTCTTTCTTCATTCAGGGATCCGTTTTATCTTTGTCTGGAATTGGTTTGAGTTTTGGTGGAGCAGCTTGGTCAAAGACCTTGGTCATCGTGGAGTTGTAATGATCAGTGAGGTCATTGACGTCTGACATGTTGTTGGGGAGGATAAGAACTTTCTCACAGAAGGAGGCTAGGTTGTGCCAGCCAAGGTTTTTCGTGTTACTTATCCATTGTTAAGGCTTGTTTTGTTACGGGAACGTTTTCTTGGTAGCAGAGGAAATTTGGAAGGTGATGATGTGATGGTCTGACCAGTCACAAGGGGTGATCAAGATATATTTAATTGTACTATGTTTAGAGATGAGCCAGTCAAGAGTAGCACCCTTAGAGTGAGTGAGCTTTGAGATAGCTTGGATCAATGAATGGTCTGCTAGGAAGGTTTTGAGGGCGTTGACCTGCTTGTCTAAGGGGTTTTCCCAATGGAGATTGAAGTCGCCGAAGAATATGTCATTGGAATGAGGAGTGTGATGTCGGATTGATGTATGCAGGCTAATGCTCCACCCTTTTTGAGAGGTCTGCCTAGTCTAATAATGTTGTAGTCTGGGGGGACTAGAAGGTCTAGGCATGGCGAGGACGATTCATTGAGCCAAGAGGATGATTATGTCCGTTTTCATGTTTAGGGTGAGGTCGGCGATGTCCGGGGCGTGTTTTACGGCTGAACGGCAGTTTAGGAAAAGGCAGGAAATTGGTTTTGAGGAATTCTTTACAGTCGGCTCGTGAATTTCGGGGTTGGGGGTTATGGATTGGAGGTTGCTCAGGTCTATTCCTCTGTGTGTTGGATGGGATGTTCTGTTTGGGTTGATAGGGACTGGGAGAATAGAGAATTCTTCTTCATTTGTGATGTGGCAAGCATGGGATTCAAATGACAGTAGAAGGGTTTGGATTTCCAGGTCCTTTAGGTAGTTGAGATCTTCTTCATTTGTGTTGGGGCTCGTAGGAGTTTCGTATAGTAGTTAATGGGTTTGGATTACCAGGTCCGTTAGGTAGTTAGGGAGTTTGCAAGTGCGTAAGTGTCGATTGGTCAGAGGCAGGGGGATAGTTTTTATCACGTTGTTGACTGCTGCTAGAGAGTGTTGAAGATGGGTAAGTTTGGAAAGAGAGTTTTCAGCAAGTAGTAGGATGCTTTTGATTTCTAATATAACGTTTTGTAGTTTCCTAGATGTGAGGTAGGACTGGGTTATGAGTGAGTCTTGTTCAGAAAGGTGATAGGGAGGAGGAGATAGGATCGGCGAGCAGGAAGAGCTGGGAGTAGTATTGCTGAGGGGTCTTATGTCTGTGGGGGCAGTGCGGTGGATATGTGTGGCTGGGAGCAGGGTAGTAGATATTGAGAGGGGTATGTGCTGGCTGGGGGCTTTAATCTGATTCAATAGAGCGGCTGTGTCGTGGTGGGTGTCATCAGCAGTTGGAAGAGGGTTGTGGAGGAGGGTGAGGGTAGTGGGGATAGGGGAGGTGGCAGAGTGTGGAGATGAGGAAGGTCGGAGATTGGACATAACGGGGGGCATTGTTGTTTGTTCTGATGATGTTTCCATTTGAGGGTGTAGGTGGTATAAGTTCTAAGGGAGGTGAGTTGTTGATGCCTCTTTCATAGGTTCTGGGAAGGGGTGGGGGTCTTCAAGAGATGAGGGGGTGGATAGGTCCTGTGGGGCATTGGGTGGGGAGATGGTGTGAGTTTTTAGGGTGAGAAAGTATTTGTCGAATAGTTCTGGGTCCTTGTTAGCTGCTTGAATAAGAACAGTGCCACTTTTGTAGGATGTTATGTTCAGGGTGTCTCTGTGGATTGGTGTGGGTGTCGTTGTTATCCTGGTTCCGTAGGGGATATTTTTATTGACATGGATGGTTAGTAGATTAGAAAAGGCAGACCGCCATTTGGCTATTCTTCTTGAAAAATATGAGGTTATTGATTACAGCGCCTGAAGGAGGGGTCCAGAAACAAGATTTTGAGGTTTTTCTAAGAAGGTTGTGTTTGAAGGTTTTAGAGGCACTTTTAGATAGATGGGGGGGGGGGAGGGTAATGAATAGAGTATGCTCTGTTTCCTTCAGGTATCATGTGTGGTCCAGCCATGATGTGGGAAGTCCTTGTTCTGTGTGGTAGTTTACCTTCTGGGTGGGGGGAGGCAGTTTAATAGAAGGTGGGAGCCATTAAAGATGACTGCCGTTTTGTTGGGGGCCGTTAAAGATGGCCGCCTCCTTTGTGGGTGTCTGCAATGGATATGCTGTCTGCATTGGATATACTGTCAGTTAGTCCAATTCTAATAACAGCATATATAGCTGTCAAATAAAAACTTTTCATTTAGGATAAATAAACAGAATGCTGAATCAAAAAGCGTTGAGGCTTCGGTTGAGCTCCGCACACGTCCGTGGCGGCTTGATGTACCTTCGTGAAATTTTGGACCACGACTCCCCTGACCTGCTTTCTAAAAACACTGAAGCGCCTTTCTGCGCCCCTCCGGTTCCGCAGCTCCGCTCCTGCCCGCGAGACGCTTGAACTAATCTCGAGTCCTCTGATGTCTCTCCTGGACACACCGTGACCTTCTTATCATTCTACCCGGAACCCTCCTTGACAGAGTCCCCCTACCCCGGGCCACAGCACTCCCTGAAATTTACGACCCTGGTCCTGAGGATGATCCGAAATTATTAAGGATCGAAACGTCGTCGACCTGTGCCCATCAGCTCCAAATCCTTTTGGCGCTCTTTGATCTTTTGGTTCCCGAAAATAACTCCTTGAGAACTTTCAAATGAACAATTGAAATTGTTACTTGGAACCTTGAATTTGTACATATTTTGTATATACTGTGTTGCGCCCCTTGCTATGGTTTTCTTCACGTTGTCACTTGCGCCGTCACACTTATGTCACGAGCACATTGTACACTTTTTCCCTTAGGGTTGTTTTGGTATTTGGACCGAACAGTGCTGTTATAATCTGTTGACTCTTTCGTTAATCTTCCCTTAATATATGACGCCCACGGGCGCATTAATCAAAATATTTGCAGCCTCTTTTTTCTCTCTGTGTGTTTGTAATGTCTTGTACATACGACTACAAATAATTCAATAATTCCTGCTGAGATATTGTTGCAATTACAGAATCAAAAAGCGTGTCATTGTCACAAAAACAAATTTTCATGAAATATCAGATTTCCGGTTGTCATTCAATAAATGGCAAGTCCCCACACATTAACCGGTCATTTTTATCACATGAATGCCTTTGCAGATTCTGTCTGACATGTCCACGAATCACCATCAAATTCCAGGGAAGGACATCATAGGGTTTCCACCGCCATTATGCCAGGGATGGCCACAATTATGTTAAAAAGGTCTACAATATATGAAAGAAGGACACCGTTATGCCTGGAATAGGCTCTATAGTGCCAAGATAGGCTGCATTATGCCTAAGGTGTTCTCCATTATGCCAGCCATGGACACGGTATGGCAGTGCCGACCCCCATTGAGCCCGGGTAGGCACCATAATATCAAGGATGCCTACAGCATGCCAGAAATATTCACACTTTTGTTAGGGCCAACATTGTAAATGTGGTGGGAGTCAGCATCTACGGCCATCAATATGTGAGGAAAGGCAACCCTTATTCAATGGGTGAGCCCCATCTTCCAGAAAATATCACAATATGTCAAGAATGATCATCATTATGCCGGTGCCTGTCTTGAAGGGATAGCCTTCATGATTGGCAGCATTCCATCAATATGCCTAGAAAAGCCAACAATATGGTCTTATAGACTCCGTCATGAGGGACCAATCACCAGAGACGCACAAACATGCGCTCACACTGTTTCTCTTTCTCTGTTTCTCACACACGCACTCTCATACCTACCTGTCTCCACTACTTCTGTGATGCTCCAGCTGCCATATCTAGTTTTGGCCACTCCACTAAGCCTACAAGTTCCAGCTTCCACTTGTCATGCGTGTGGTGCACTGCTCTCAGATGCACAGAATTCTGAATTACAGAATAGGGTCTGCAACATAACCAGTCACCAGGATATGATGCATGATGACATTTTGTTTAATGACGTATAGGATATAGTGCATGCTGGAGTGCTGAGGGAAGCAGGTTCTTTCCCAGCTCTTTATGAGCTGGAGTGCACATATTCACCCCATCTAGAGAAAAAATAAACTATGTATCTGCGATGATCAGTTGGCCCATCAAATTTGTTTCAGCTTTGCGTTCCCTCTCAATCTGAGACTTTGGAGTTGTGTGCTTCTGCTTCCTGCCACTGAATTCCAGACCCTTAGAATTATGGTTGTAATATGTGGTGTACCTACAACTGACCATACTCAGATACTGGCTGCCACCATCAGTCTGATCAATACTTCACATCCATTCTGCTTTCTGGGTGATGTTGCATTATGTGTAAAGATGAAGTGACCATCCGTATGTGCATAACTGTGTGGTTGTTTAGTAGATTATCTGTTTTGTTCCATTGCTGGTCTTGGATCCTGAGTGCTCATTTTCTATTTGTGGTCTCGAGACTCCTAGGGATGATCACAGGCTCTTTCTTCTGCTGTCCTGGATACTATATGTACATATAATTTTTCTTTGTACTCATATTGTTTTCACTACGGGGCACAGGACACAAATATGTTTGCATATGACCATTAGTTTAGTCATATGAAAACTCTGTAACATTGTAAATGTTCCAAATGAGAGGACACACAGTGACTCCCTTGCAAAATGAGTTACTCTTGAATTCTCAGAACATGCCACTTCAGTACATGGTCCCAGTCATATTGGCGGTGTTAAAATACATATTATTATTGCCTCTGAAAATGAACCGTTGCCTTAATGTCATGCTGTGCATTTGACATAATGACTTTAATCACCAGTTCATTTCCAACAACCATATAAAATGCAACAGCACAGGCAAACAGCAACTTATTTATTTATTTTTGCAATTCTATCGAGTGCGGAGATGGCCCGAAGGCATCAGTGCTCTTTACAACAGTAGCAGGATACATGGGATACAGAAAGTTCCCGTTTTAGTAATTAAACTTAGACGTTTACATCAGTAGATGCGTGCAGGAGTTACCACATGAGACAATTACAGCAGTTGGTCAAAGGTCGCACACAGTTAAAGTATTGATTTAGATGGTGGGGGTCCATAACAATGGTAGTTCAGATCCTGGTGGAGAGAGTACTTAAGTATGGTTGAGGGGTTAATAACCAAGGTGTCTGTCAAATTGGAGGAGCTTGAGTTCCTTTTTGAAGGTGACTAGGCAGGTGGTTAGGCGAAGTGAAGGAGGCAGAGAGTTCCAGATTCTTGTGGCACTACAAGAGAATGACTGGCTCATGTATCGTTCTCGACTAAAGGAGGAGGCGTTTCAGGAGCAGGGATTGGGCATTTCTGGAACCCCATTTTCTCTTTATATTTTCAGTTTCTCATTTAGATAGGAGGGTGAAGAGGAGTTTAGCGCTCTGTGGGTAATGGAGACGGTTGTGAATTGGGCCCGCTCTTCATTGGGAAGCCATTGGAGGGTTACTAGGGCAGGGGTACTGTGGTCAAAGTTCATGAGACCTAAAACAAAGTGCGGTGCTGCATTTAGTGTTGCTCTCAGTAGGCCTAGGTGAACTTTGGGAATGCTTGAGAGAAGGGCAATGTCATAATCCAAATAATTAACACAGTTAAAAAATGTGGATCTTACAGGTCCACACCAAAATAAACTTGAAAATGCACAAG
This sequence comes from Triturus cristatus, assembly GCF_964204655.1. Taxonomy (NCBI): domain Eukaryota; kingdom Metazoa; phylum Chordata; class Amphibia; order Caudata; family Salamandridae; genus Triturus; species Triturus cristatus. The sequence continues at coordinate 846,987,172 of NC_140592.1, forward strand.
TGACATAAGACAATTTAAAAAAGTAAATACACTCCAAAGTTTGTTAAATGGGTTATGTCAAAAATCCCCCAGCACAATCCTTGGCTGTAAGTCTTTAGGCTGTAAGGTGAGTTTGTACCTCTTTGCTGCAGTATGTTTGTTTGAGTCACCATCGAGGCAACTGGTCGTGCTTCTCAGGACGTAACTGAATCCAGGCATTGCTGGATTAAAGTCACGGGAAGTTACAGCTCCAGCTTGGAGTTGGTGAAATCATGGTTGAAAGAAGTCGACTGTGTAGTAGCAACTTTATGTCCTGTTAGTTGAAGCAGTGCCAGCCTCCACTACCCATCTAGGCGGATTTGAAGCAGGTACAGGCAAAGCCACCACCTAGTCTGGTTCTCAAACCCATCCTTTGAAGTTTCACATCGCAATAAACAGAGCTTTAATTTACCTTAACATTAATTTCCACTTTTGGTCTTTTTACCTTGATGTCGGTTAAACGCATTGCTGGGCCATTGAACCCATTGCTGTGCAATTGTGGAATCAAGAAACATAATGAGAGTCACTTCAGTTGCCTCATTGTGCTATCCTTATTATCAAATGAGTACCAAACGGCTAATAAAAAATATTAGAACATTGGATTGTTGAGAGCTCCATTCAAGACCATGGAGTGGCTCAAGAATTATAATGGCTGATGTAGGCCTTCTGCTCCAAAACTCCAATGCTTGCCTTTCTGTTTCTCCCTTTTTACTTTAAAACCTTCTATCCTAAGTTGGCAGAATGTCCTAATTGCATGATATCCCTTCTGCCTCAGTTTACACCATATGTTACTAGCTCTCTTTATCGTTATATGCCTTGCCTGTGACTCATGCTTATAATTCGGGAACAGGGTCTTTAATAACCATGATAGCCCTCCACAGGGAGCTATAACAGTCCTTTAAAACCATGAGAGAAAGGGATCTATATCAAATTCTATATAGACATTCCTGTTGTGTGATATATATATCACTACAGATGAGCCTACCAGAGGTACTGCTGATGAACACTAAAACCATGAAAATGCTCCCAAGCGAAGTATTAACGCAGAGGTGAATTTGATTACACTTGCATTTGAAATACATGTAATATCAAAGTATAACTCTGATGGTAAACAAATGTTCAACTTCAACACTGTTCTAATAGAAATCAGTTCAAATAAGTTGCCATATAGTATAATGAGGGGGGCGTGGCATGAAGCCGAGGTGAACAGATACGAGCTGCCAAGCTCCGTCGGCCCTATCCCCCAATTACACCCACCCTGAGCCCTGGGCACGGATAATTGCCCCGAACTGGGAGCAGGGGGTCCTGACTCTCCCGGACAGCACCTGGAAAAGGGGGCAACACTAAAAAAGAACTGGCGGGCAAGCCAAGCGAGGTGCAACTAAGATGGCACCCAAGAACTGCTGCACCAGACGGAGCTGACCTGCGACACCGAAGACAATCAACAAGAGGCCCCTGAAGTGTACCTGAGGTGCGGAGAGCCTCCTGACTGGCCCAACAGTGAGGGTTCCAGGAGGCAACTGCAGAGAAGGACATGGCAGACTGAGATGGCTGGAGAAATGCGGGCGAGCTATCCCGAAAGGGCGGTGAAGAACACCGCAACCAGAGCTTTCTCCACTTGACGGGAGACATGCCGGAGGAAAGGGTGACCCAGCGGGGGATCATGTCCTGCTTGGTGGCTGGCACTTGGCTCCGAAACCGATGTGCAGTGAGGGGAGAGAGAGCTGGGGGCTTTCCTTGATGCGCAAGCAGTGCCAGAGGAGGAGCCTGGCGTAAGGCCTGAAGAGATCGGGTCGGAGAGGCAAAAGAGGGCCAAAAACGACCTGAGGCTGGGTGAGTGACTGCTACCCTGGAGCATTGAGAGTGTGCAGGGTTGGTGGGGCAGACCCATGACAGATAGCCGGACAAGGGATTACGTGGGGCCACACAGCCATAATTCTCATCTGGGTAGATCTTTTGCACTGCAGATCAGAGGAGGCCACACGCACAAGAGCAACCATAACTGCTGCTCACTCTGCGGAAATCGCACCGCAAGCTCCAGCAGCAAGGGGGTGAGGAGCTACACTCAGTGGGATGTTAGTGAAGCCTCGCCGGGGCAAGTGGACGTGGGTGGTGATAACCCTATCATGGGGAGCAGTGCTATCCCTAACAACTACCACTGTACGCAGCAGGTGGTCGGTGCGCGCGCCGGAGCACAGCCCCCCGCTTGATCTGGACTATCGGGGCGCACGAGAAGTGATTGCACGTCTAAATATGGGGAAAGTATCGAGGAAGAAGGGAAGTGTTGCCCAGGGTGCAGGGGGTACAGGGAATCAGACAGACGAGGAACAGGAGCTGAATGAGACAGGAGGGGGTCCGACTCCCTCGAAGCCTAAGCTAGTGGACATAATGCAAGCTATTACAACCTCCAGGGAAGTGTTGGAGGTGAAAATAGATGCCATTGGCACAAATTTGGGCCTGCTGAAAGACGACCACCACCATAAATTAAAGAAACAAGTCAGAGCCTCTGAGAAGCTATTGGTCGACCTCCCGGCCACAGTGTCTGTGTTATAAAAGTCACTCGCAGAGCTGGATGCCAAGGTCAAAATACTGGAAGTCAGGGCCGAGGATAGCGCAGGAAGGTCACCCAGAAATAATATACGGCTTGTTGGAGTCCTGGAGAAGGCGAAAGGAGGGAACATGGTGGCTTTTATGGAGGACTGACTCCGGGCAGAAGTGGCCCCGGAGAGACTATCATCCTCCGACGCTCTGGAGAGAGCTCACAGAGTGCCGGTCCGATCACCCAGATCGGGGTCGCCTCCCCGGCCGATAGTAGCGCACCTGTTGCACTTCAGAGATAGAGACCACATTCTGCAACAAGCTCGTAAGAATCAAAACCTACAGATTGACAATAGCAAAGTAATGACATTCCTGGACTTTACTAGGGAAGTTTAACGCAACAGGGCGTCGTGCTTGGCTGTCAAAAAAAAGACTTCGCCAATTGCAACTCCCATATGCCATGCTCTTCCCGGCGCGGCTCTGAGTGGCAGATCCAAAAGGGGCAACGTTTTTCAACACGCCGCAAGAGGCCTGGGACTGGTTAGGCACCAGGCGGTACCGCGAACGATCGGCCTCAGCTTCGGAGAATTCCCAACAGGACACCAGCAATAATTAAAATCGGGTCCAGAGCCCCTTCCCCAAGAGATCTCAGCTTAGAACGATGCAGAGCCCTGCAAGCTGTGGTGGAACACAGTCAAAATGTTCGCAGTCCTGAATCAAGCAAAAGTGGAACAGATACAGGCCGAGCTGAAGGATCATCAATGCATAGTGATAACAATAACTCGGACACGGAACTGCCAGTAGTTACGCCACAAACAGCGGATCACATTGTCTGAGAAGTTGCAGTGGAATGAGGGCCTGAAGAGGGCACCCACCTCACGAATCAGCAACCTGGGTTGAGGAGCTATGGAAGCTGCCAAGGGCACTGATGTCGGATTATTGCTGATAACAATTTTGGGGCTCCGTATCCAGGCTAACTATCAGGGGGGCGGGTGGACGGGGCTCCGAGCTTCGAAGGTTGAGCCGCGCACCCAGAACATACGAGAGGATTCCAAAAGTTTAGATTAAGTTTGGATGGGAACTAGTTTTAGAGTGCCTATCCTGGGAGGGGAGTTGGGGAGTTTACATGGTTAAAGGGTTGTTAGTGGGAACCAGGCGTGCCACAATGGGGAACTTAGCAGAAAAAGAGAATCATATCATGCAATGGCTCCCCCCTAGACTTAAAATGTATAACCTGGAATATTCAGAGAATGCATTCCATGCTGAAACGTCACAAAATTCATGCATATTTGATTCTAAGGGGGGTTCAAATTGCACTTCTCCAGGAGACTCACATAATGGAGAAGGAAGGGGTGGCGCTGCAGCATCGCTGGAGAGGGCAAGTCTTTTACACTAATTATTCAACATTTGCCCGGGGAGTATTGATCTGGATGAGAGAGGGTGTGCCGTTTCAAATGTACGGGCCAGGTTACAGTCCCAGAAGGGAGGTATGTAGTGGTGACTGGATCGTTAGATTGTAGAGAAATAGTGATCGGAAGTCTGTACGCTCTCAGTTCGGAGCAAACTGCCTACCTGATGCAGCTATCTGGGAAATTGCCATCAATACTGATGGGTTCAGTGATATTAGGGGGGATTTTCATTCTATCACCGATGTAGATCTCGATCACTAACATCCGTCACTTCCTGATGCACCAATACACAAGATAGCAGAAGTGAGGTGACATTGCAGCAAAGCTGGGGGTTGGTGGACACATGGAGGACTCAGCACCCGGCCACTAGAGATGACTCCTTTTTCTCCGCTTTACACGACTTACATGTCCGGCTGGACACTATCCTGTGTTCCCCAGACATGCATGAAGTGGTACACACCAGTGAATACCTCACCAGAACAATTTCTGACCACAAACCAATCTTGCTCGGAATTAGGTGGTCACGAGAAAGGCCCAAAATACCCACATGGAGCTTGCAACCCGACATGTTTGATGATTAGGTATTCCGCGAGGCGGTAGGCAATGCTATTGAACAGTACTTTCAGACCAATGCTCATACAGCAACAAACTCGCTAGGTGAGTGGAATGCGTTTAAGGTGGTCATCTGAGGGCGGTGCATATTGGAGACGATGGGGGTGTGTAAGGTGCTATTACAGGATATACAAAGGGCGGATCAAAAACTCTGAGACTTAGATCGGGAAAGACCTGAGAGGGCGGATAAGCAAGTGGAGCTCTTAGTGGCCAGGGAAGCAGTTGCAGCAGAAGTTGAGCATCTATGCTACTTCGATTACAAACAATACATCACTAGAGCTCACATGGAGAGAGACAAGTCTGGTGCCCTGCTGGCCTGGATGGCTAATCCGGCTAGACAAAGATCGGTGATTCTCGAACTAAGGGAACAGAATGGGAAAATATGTTATGGGCAACAAGGAATTAACAAGTTGTCCCATGATTTTTACACGGAACTATATAGAAGTAGGATAGAGTCAGAGGGCGAAGCCCTTGATGCATTCCTGGGAGATGCGGAATTGCCAGCATTGGAGGAGGACATAGCGGGTCTCCTGGGTCGCGAAGTGGAACTGGGCGAGGTGAGAGTGGCTATTAAAAGCATGGCCAGAATAAAAACACCAGGAACAGATGGGCTACCATCAGAATTCTACATAGCATTCAGCGAGCTTTTAGCACCAAGGCTTGTGAAGCTCTATAATGAAGCTAAACGATTGGGGCATCTCCTGGCCACAGCGCGGAAAGCAATAATAATCCCACTCCTTAAGCCTGGGAAATTGGCCTGGGACATCTCGGCTTACCGGCCCCTCTCCATGCTTAACTTGGACTACAAGATTCTAAGTCGTATATTGGCCACCTCCCCTATATGACAACCTTAATCCACAGCGATCAGGCGGGGTTTATCCCCACCAGAAACACAGCTCTAAATGTTCGGCGGCTCCTTCAGGTCCTGGAAGTAGACTCTTACCAGAAAGAGGAAGCTGTTGTCTTTTCGGTGGACATTGAAAAGGCACTCGATAGCCTTGAATGGCCCTATCTGTTCCGGGTGATGAGGAAATTCAGAATAGGGGAGGAATTTGTGAAATGGACGGCTCTTTTGTACACTGACTCCACTGCCAGGGTTAGAACCAGGGGGCTCATTTCGGATGCTTGCAGAGTTGGCCGAGGGATGAAACAGGGGTGCCCACTTTCCCCCCTTTTGTTTGACCTGGCCATGGAGCCGCTTGCGGCTCAAGTCAGAATGGGACAGCATTATCAAGGCCTAAACCTATATGGGCGAATCCATTACATCGCACTCTATGCCGATGATTTATTATTGTTCCTGGCGGACTCGAGAGTAGCACTGTTGGGAGCAAAGGAGTTGCTGCGAGAGCTTGGTGAAATGGCGGGGCTCAAAGTAAACTGGGCCAAGTCCTGCCTTTTCCCTACAATAGGGAATAGAGTGGGCCCGCAAGAAATGGATGGGGTGAGATGGGAGGACAGTTGCTTGACATGCAGCGGTGCACACATTTATCACACCCCGGAAGACCTATTGGAGGGTAACATTGGGTGAGCCATAAGAGGGGTGAAAAGCAGCTTTGACTTTTGGGGAACTCTCCCACTTTCGGTGATTGGCCGTGTAGCTCTTCTTAAAATGATTACACTACAGAGACTGCTGTATTACTTTGGGGTGTTGTCGGTCTGGGTTTCGGCAATATTTTTCACCCAGCTCAAATCACTGGTCTTGGGCTTTTTATGGGGGACTGGAAGGCGCTGGGTGTGCTCATGAAGCCAAGATCTAGCGGCACAGTTGCAATGGTTCACCAGATGGATAGCAGGCAGACTCAGGGGATGGAAGAGCCCGCGACGATCTCCCGCCACTGAGACAGCTGTCCCAAATTGTGCTAAAGCTCCCCATGCGACTTAACACTATGCCAATGGAAGTACGAACGGTGCATATGTGCTGGAATTTTTTTTTAAGACGGGCGCTATTTAATTGCCCATACGCCCCAGAAATCCTGTTGCTGCTTTGCGAGATATTGCCTCATGGAGGAGCCTGGCGGGGGGGGGGGGGGGGAGGGCGGGGTGTAGGAAACTTGCGGAGACCTGGGGCTTCAAACACTAGGGGACTTATTTGAGGAAGGCACCATGATTCCATTCCAGGACCTTCAGGTGAGATATGGCTTACCCGGGGTGACTTCCTCCTACACTCAACGCTCACTGCGGCCGTACAAAAGCACTGGGGGAAGGGGCTGTCTGAACCGCAGTTGTCAATGGGGTGTCAATACATGGTGATGACGGCGGACATTTAAGGCAGCCACATGTTTATACAGGCTTATGACCCAAGAAACAATGCTCCCGTTGACAGCACTGAGACAAAAATGGGAGGCAGACTTAGGGGAAGACATCCCAGACAAAACTTGGGGGGAACTAGTGGAAAGGGCATGGAAAAGCACCAGGAATGCCAGATTCCAGCTAGTAAACTTCTATGTCCTACACAGAGCTTATCTCACGCCAGCAAAGATGAACAAATATTTTGAGACTCAATCGGAGGTCTGTCCGCCTTGTAATAGGGAAGGAGCGGACTTTTGCCATATGTTCTGGAGCTGCCCACAGATGCAAAATTTCTGGGAGGGAATCACTGAGGTACTGACCGATGTGACTGATATGGACATAGAGGTAACCCCGAAAACCTGCCTGCTGCACGGGTTCCCCCATACAGCAAAGAACAAAGTAACGAACAAGTTCCTGCACCTGGGGCTCTCATTAGCTAAGAGAGACATTGCTATGCACTGGAAGGCAAAAAAGGGCCCGAATATAACTAGATGGCAGACGGAACTTGTTAAAGGGGCAGATTGCGAGGGGAGAGCCAGATTGCAGGCAGTGAAAAGAGCTAGAAATGAGAAGGCGGAGGAGACAGCGAGAGCGTGGGAGGCACTGGTAGTACTAAGGAGCCTAGAGGATATGGAAGCAGACGACCGAGTAGAAGAGGTACCCGAGAATTCAGGATAAAGCATGAACGCTAAAGTATAAGACGGAGCTGGTATTTAAGCTACTTAATGTACGACATGAGTAAACCAGCTGTGGACCTATGCTAGACCGACAGGGCACGCGACCTATGACACGCATGGGGGCATACTTAACTGCACGGAGCAATCGCACAACGGGTAGTGGCACGCCTGGAGGGAGGGGTGGGAAGGGGTCAGTAGAGTGGGTTAACATGGGGTATTAAGTTCGCAAATTTAGCAGTCCAAAATACGGGAGGTTAGACCTGTATGGCATGGGGTAATTGCAAGAGCTAGAGGGAGAATCAACCCTGGGGGCAGAGCGCCTTCAAGTTAACAGAGACATGCAGGGCATGGCGGACTGTACTTCCTGAGTTAATGTCTCTGATATTGATTTGTGATAAGTGGATATGTTTGTAAAACCCAATAAAGTTTGCTTACAAAAAATATAATAGGTATAATGAGTATCCCAATTAAAATTGTAATTAATAATTCATCCTAACAATGTAAATAACACATTACAACCTAGTGACCTCTACTTAGGAATGGATTATTATTATAAAAGAATATAAGTAAGAAATTATAAAGAATGATCTGAACTAATGTCCTCATTATCATAAATTGTGCTTCTCTCCTTTTACGCTACACTTAATCTTTAATGAATTGTTTTTCCCTTTTTTTATCCCCACTTGTTGGGACGGAAAAGTCCTCTGCATGTAAGAGACATATACCCCTGCCCTGAGTGCCCAATTGCACTCTTATCTGGAACCCTAATGCTGATTTTGTTTTATAGACGAGCACAGATCATGCGTGTGCGCAATGACATAGGCCTGTCTCACAGGTGCCGGTCTTGGGAGAGGTGCCCAAAGCACTACCCTTATCATGGTGGAAGGCTACTACCTTCACCAAGAGTAAAACAGCAGGAGGACGGATATAGCAGTATACTGTGTAGTGATAAGTTGGAGTGAATAGGTCCTTTTTACCCTGTGTTACTGGAGTGAGGCCTACAGGCTCACTCATCTTTTCATAAGTTCCGCAGCTGTGCACTTAACCCACCCTTGGCCTACATCAGGGAGATGTAGAGAATTGCACAGCATAGGAGTAGTTACTCTGCGCTGGTTGGTTGTATGTGTGGCTGGGAAGGATACAGTATAGGGATAGAGAAGTATTGTGCAGCACATGTATGGTTAGTGCATGTACTGCATGTATCTATGCCTGCAAGGAATGCAGTACATGAGAGATGTAGTGCTGTGCAGTGCATGTGCAATGAAAAGCACGTGCCGGGTGTTTGTGTGCTTGCGATAAGACCAATACATGATGGGTGAAGTATTGCGCAGTGCACACATGGGGACTGTGTGTGTACTGGCAGTGTGTGTGTTTGCAAATAGCACATTCCGGTGCAGGACAGAAAGGCTACAGTACTGAACACTACCCGCAGATTGAATGTAAGTGTATCTGTGGTGGCAAAATACATGGAGGTGACAGTGCTGGACAGTATGTGTGCTGTGTATGTACACTGAGTGCAAGTGTGCCTGTAATGGTACATTACATAGAGAACCCTGAGTGGCTGTGCACTGATCAGCTCATTGCCCAGGTGCAGAATTGCTTTTATGACCCCCCCCCCCCCCATATGCCAGGCGAGGGCTGCTGTGTACTGAGCTGGGCATCGAGCGCTGTTTGGGGAGCACCAACCCCGTAATGACTTGTTAGAGTGATCCCGTATGCCAGAGGGTCCCACCTTTGAAGTGAGCATGTGGCAAGCATGTCAAAGACTCATGAGCAGCTTAGCGGCGACCCCATATGCCAGGAGGGGCAGACGTGGTGTGGGCGATTGCATTGTAGGAGTCTGCCCGTGTCCTTAAGTGCTGCAGCAACCCTGTATGCCAAGAGGGGCTGTCGGCACTAAATTTGCCAATAGTTAAGGCTGTGGCAGGACCTGTAACAATGCTGGGGAACTGCTGCAATCCTCTTAAGGGAGCACCCAATAGACTCAGCCTGGAGTGGCAGTATGTATGTGCTTCAGAGACCTATGTGATAGTGTACCCAGCCGACAAACAGGAAAGGTGACAGTTGGGTGCCAGGACTGAAGCTCACAAGGGAAGGTAGGGCAGAGGTTGAAGCTGTACATCTACATCTAAGGAGTTATACATTGTTAAAACCCTGATTAATGCCCATAACCACAGGTTGATGTGAACATTTAGATTGCCCCACTGCATAGGTGAGTGATTGGGACAGGGTGCTCTATAGTAAAGTAAGGTGTGTGGATAACATGCTCCCTTCTGGTGTTAGTTTACTCTGGATCTGCTGAATAGGGCTCAACTGTTGAGGGGAATCCTTAATCCCTGCTGATCCTATGGTACCTGAGGTATGAGAAGAGATGCTAAAGTCTGTTGGCCACTGGAAGGGTGATCTGTGAGCCCCTATCCCATAGCTGAATGCTTTATCTGGTTCCAGAGACCCAGTTGCACCGTATGAGGAGCTATTACAGTGCTTGACCAGTTCAGTGGTAGAGTGGGATGGGCCTGGATGGTGATGGACAGGGGAGGTAAACCCTTTGTGAGAAATTGGGTTCTTGGTTGAAGGGGGGAGAAACCCTACTCAAGCAACAATACTTGTCAGGATGAACCACAAAAAGTCACAAAATTAACCTGCACTTAGCCCTCTGGTAGTTTGGAACAAAATGTAAATGTAAATGTAAGTGTACTTGTAAAGCGCACTGTGACTCCATGGAGTATCCTGGCGCTGAAGACCGCTGGGGAACCCGTCCTGGTTTTCCCTGTGAGATAGTTCCTTTCTGGGTATCTCCAAGGTGAAACCAGGCATCCCCGGCGTCTGTGGGGGGCCGTTGTAGAGATGAGGTAAGCTTAATGCCCAGAGTTGCCAAGTGTGTTCCTGGTTAGAGTAGGTACCGAGGCAAGAATTATCAAATCCGTTTTGACCCTGGTCCATGACCCTGCCGCGTCAGGAATTGAACCCTGGTCCCTGGCCGATTCTCTGCTTACGGCTCTGCAGCCTCTAACCAGTGAGCCACACCTCTCTACGGTCAGACTTAACTTACAGGCAATGTGTAAAGTATTAAAGCAGCACACAAACAGTATTAAAGTGGGAACACAATGCAGGAACAAATCCCACACCAAATAAGAAAAACAGAGACATTATTTGACAACAAAACGACAAACATTAAATCAATAGAAGTGCAGATATGCAATTTTAAATGTTTCAGGTAAGTAAAGCGCCTAAAAGCACAAAGTGCCACTTGCAGCTATCTGATCGTGCAAGACTGGCTTAAAGTCACAAGTTCAGGCTACAGCGATGGAGCCTGGGCTGGAATAGGGACCAGGTTAGTCCTGCTGAAAAAGTTACCTCTAGAGTCTTGCGTAAAGAGTTCCGTACGCGGTGCAGGAGGCCACAAAGAGCAGGGTGAGCATCACAGATGGTTTTCGATGTAGCATGAAGAGCAGGCTGGGCATCGTGGACAGTCATTGCTGTCGCATGAGGATCTTCTCTGACGTCAGGGACAGTCATTGCTGGAAAGTCTTAGTGGTGGACACCGCAGGCTATCGATAATACTGGAAATTACTCCAGCAGCAGCCAGCAGGGCTCAGGTAGGTCCAGTTTCAGCAGGTCAGCTGGGTAGTTGCAGTGAATCCTCTGGAGCTTGTTATGCCCATGTAGCTCACAACAGGATGTCAGTCAGCTGACCCTTGGAGTTACTTCAACCTGGGATGACAGGTGCAGGTCCAGTCTTCCTTCTCAGACAGCGGGGCAGGAAGTAAAGCAGGCCTCACACAGCAGCAGTAGGGTAGTCATCTGGCAGCAGGGCAGGCCTTCTTCTGTAGTAGTGTACCGAAGAGTGGGTCTGAGGGTCCAATTTGTATACCTGGTACCTCCTTTGAAGTGGCAAATCTTCTGGAGTTTCCCTCCTTAGGAATGTCTGGAATTTCCTGTTTCCCTGCTCTGGCCCCAGTTGGTCTGGGGGCACAATAGGCTAGTGTAAGCTAGGCCAATGCATTTTAAGTGCAAGTGTCGTAGGTGACAGCTTCATCCCCTACTCGCATCAAACCAGGGTGACCCATCCTGCCAACACCCAGAACCTTTATTTTTATACTGTGTGGGAGGAATACACAAAGGGCAGCTTGGGACTACACCTCTTCATGGGACCCAGGAACAGGCTGTAGGCACCAAATGATTAGGACAAGAAAATGCCAACTTTCTAAAAGTGGCATTTTCAGAATTGTGACTTAAAACCCTACTTGGCTATCAAAGAGGGTTTTTAATTACAATTCCTCAGACACCAAATATGATATTCCTACTTGCTCCCAAACGAAAGTTATCACTATCTTAATGTAATTAGCTAACCCAATCTTATCCTATGGGAAATGTAGCACTTATAAGACTTAAAAAATAATTTAAGAGTTTTTCACTAGCAGGACATTTAAAACATAAAAGTACATGCCCAACTTTTTGCATACAGCGCACCTTGTCCTATGGGCAGTTTAGGTCCTTCCCTAGGGGTGACATTCGTATTAAAGTGTAAGTTTGGGCATGGCAAAAGGTTTATTGTACCAGGTCGAAATGGCAATTTAAAACTGCACACACAGATTACAAAGGCAGACCTGAGATATGTTTAAAAGGTCACTTAAGTGGTTGGCGCAATAGATGCTGTAGGCCCACTGGTAGCCTTTTAGATTACATACCCTATGTATATGCAGTACCACTTTTCTAGAGACCTACAACTAAATTAAAAGTGCTAATTAGGTGTAAGACAATTCCACCATGTTTAAAAGTAAGAGCCCAAGCCCTTTAGCACTAGTTAGCAGTGGTCAAGCGTGCAGAATCCTAAAGGCCAACAAAAGTTGAATCAGAAATCAGGAGGTGGGAAGGCAAAAAGTTTGGGGATGACCCTACAGAGAGGGCCAGGTCCAACACCCTTCGAGTGGAATCGAATTATGGAGTATGTGATGGATCAACGTATTCTAAAAAAAAGTAAATTTTAGACATTGACAAAGAGGGACGATTGCGTACCATCTGTTGCGGAGCTGCTAAAGAAGATTAGGGCCTCCAGGGCAGCCCCGGAATAGAAAATGGACCTTGTTGCAACTGAAAAGACTCTCCTGAGATTAGATCTCTGTAAAGTGGCTAAGAGAACGAAAGCTGATGAGGAAGCAGTCAGATCAATCCAAGAACTCGTCTCAAACTACAGGAAGTGACAAGAAGTATGGAAGCTTGGGCAGAAGATGCTGAAAGCCTCTTCAGACCCAGTGGCAGCTGCCACCGAAAAGTACAGGTGAGGCGGGTGTGAGGGGTAGAAAAATCATTCAAATTACTTACCTGGCTGCCGGCCGCTGCCTCTGTGGAGCTCCATCATCTTCTGTTCCTGCCAGAAGCAGGAAGCACACCTAGGCTCCCCATAGTCAATCATGACACTGCTGTCACCATGACAGTAGCGCTGTGATTGATTTGAGCTCTGTGGTTCAGCGCTCAGAAGGGGACTATGAGCCTTTGCATGTTCTCCACCCAGGCTGTACAATACAGCTGGTGGAGAACATGCAAAGTGTGCATGACTGTTTGGTCGGCGAAAGACGGCCGGCCAAACTGTCATGCACACTTAAGTGCCCCAACTACTCCTCCCCCTGCTGGCTGGGAATACAGCCCAGCCCCGCCCACCCCGCCCTATAAACCTCCCTCAGTTTGGAAAAACGAAATGATAACGTTGCGTTATTATCATTTTCGTTGTTCTTTTTCCACTGCTCAAAGAACAGTGGAATGGCGCTCCTCCGCCTTAGCGGAGGAGCCGACGCTGTTAGCTTGCGGAGAAGGTTGAAGGACCATTAGCAGACCTCTTATCTGAACAATGGATATGGGACACCACGAGGCCCAGGGGACTTTTAAGTTCTGCGCTAGTGAGAGATCTATGAAACCAGGGTCCTACTTTGAAACATCATTGCTAGGTTCCTTAATTTTAGGGACAGAGATGTTTTTTGCAGATATAAGCGTTCCTGGACTACACGCAAGGCTCAGTTTGTAACCTAAGAGCAAGTTCCATGCCATTCTGTGACATTGCATTCTTTTGTTAATATATTTTATTGACTCTGTGGAAGTTCAGGGCAACTTCTGAAATAGTTTTGTTTGTTAAACAGGGAAAGATCTTGACATTAACTTGTAAATAGAGTGCCCAGCATCTCTTAGTTTCTGCTATGTATGCATTGCATTGTGAAATCCATATAGTTTGCCGTGGTGCTTTCTACTAATTTTACAAACGTTGTGAGTCAATCACGTCCATTTCACACATGTTGTTTGGAGTTTGATTCCTTTAGTGCTGTGCATATAATGTGATTTGTGTACTTTACAAAGTTATTTTTATTCAATGTATTGAAAACAGAATTCTAATTCGCTCTGGAAAGACAACTGCGCGCAAAGCTTGTTTTTTCTTGCAGGAGTTGGTAACACCTACGGCTGTATTGCAGACTTTGTGGCAAGAAATTCCTGTTTCCACAATAGGTCAAATTGTGTGATCCTTGACAAACAACTTTCACTGTGCCTGACTTTTCTTAACTGCACTTATTAGTAAATAAATGCAAATGTAGCTCAATGGAAAAACCTACTTCATGTACAGGCTACTAGAGTGTAAAGTTGTTCCATTTATAATAGTATGTCTTGATTTTGTATTCAGTGCACCAAAAATACAAGTTTCTGTTGGCTCCATAGAAATTCGTCCAGCTACCCTTAATTGTCTTTCATTTTTTTTTTGGGGGGGGGGGGGGGGAGTGATTATAAGAAATGTTACTCAATACAGCAACTGAAACAAGTCAAAACATTCAAAACTTTTTTTTTGCATGTTTAAAGCAGCCTTGTTATATGTTTACTTGATGTCTGTGATGTGTTTTACCTGATGGATCTGCTCGTGCTTTAGTTCTTATGGTCAGACACTTGTTTCTGCTCTGATTTGGCTCTTCTAATAAATTTGTGATCCCCTAAGAACAGTGACTCCCCCTATCTCCTTGGATGCTCTTGCGTATACCTACTGCTTCACTGCCTGTCCGGCCTCCCTTGCCCATCCATACTGTATTGTATAATTTATCTAGCACTTACTCACCCATCTGTGGTGATGCAGGGCTTACTTACATGGGTAGCATGCTACACCATATAGGGTGTGTAATTGGAAGGGTGTTGTCTTTGTTTAATTTAATGTGGGAAGTGTTTTCATGTTGCGTCTTGTGATCACAAGGTGTGGTTGTTGTGTTGTTGGACGAGGAGCGTTTGCAGTGTGGTGCATGAAGAGGTGTGAGAGACAAACCTGCAGTTTATTGGTTTTGGTAAGATGGCAGCTTTGTACAGCTCTGAGGGTGTCCTGTTATATGGTATTTCTAAAGATCATAGTGCTGTCAGCTGGTTGTCCATTCTGACATTTTTAGCTTAAAACTATGGTCCTGAGCAGGCACATGATGGAAGGAGAGATGGTCGGGAGATCTGCTAGGATGGGCTTTGTTACTCTCACCCCATACATCATTGCTACCATCACTACTTATTTTACACCAAAGTCTAATTTCTTTGCACTTTGATTGCAGAATAGCGCTGGGTGACTTTTTATTGTTTTAGGGAGATTTTCTGATCAGGTTGGCAATCCAAAATGTCGTCTGATTTACCACACAGCGAATTTAGGGGCGTTTTCGGTACAGATCTAGATTCATGAACAATAATTAGCTTCTCTTGAGACATCCATAAAGTTTTGTAACAAATTCTTGTTGCTATTCTCTCAGTAAATAATGTGGGCGAAATTAGAAGGGATTCGTTATTCCCTGACAACAAAATATGGTACCAATACATGTTTTACTCACTTTATATTAACTTCAGTTTTGCGCCATTGTATACCAATTTACACTAATAATAACACAGCATTACAGATATGTATTCCATCTGGCATATAGTTGAGAAAACTACAAGCATTGTCAACAGCAGATGATATCATGACTCTAGCCTTTATCATCCTCAGAAGGATGACAAGCAGGAAGGAGAGAAGTTGTAGTTTGTTAGTCAGGTTTTTGACTGTCAAACCTGCATCGTGATTTCTAATTTCAGCATCCAAACAGTGTGATCTTCTGCAAATCCCTTCACATTCCTGTGTCTTGGTTCCATTATTTGCAAAACTAGGAGCACTTGAAAGGATTTATAGAAATTATTACTCTTGTCCTGCGTCAACAGAAATAGAAGATATTCAATTAAAATTGACTCAGTTAAGGCTCAGGGAAACAAGTAAAGCATTTTTGTTTAGTTTCCCAGGCCCTACCTCATCTGATGCATCTGCAAGAACACATTACAAATTTAACTATGATTTTTTAAGCAGAACTCGGCGTCTAGAGATAATTTATTTTGAAGTGCGTACCAAGTAAATAAATAAAAGGCATATATTACCAACTGTCGATGAACCGGCTCGGTTACTAACATGTGACTTGCTGGTCACGCACGGTTTACCAGTAGACATTCAAACTGCTAGTAACCTTGCCAACCACTGTATTGCCTGGGTGCTTACCAGGTGGGCGATGCTAAATTTAGGCTGAGAGATACCATATCAGTTGAAAGAATGACGCAGAACTGAAACCACAGCAAACATCTGCATCGAAAAGAACAGCCTGAAAATTGCAATTTCCATACAGCTGACAAGATTTGTTTCCGGTTCATTTGGAAACAGGAGACATTTATTTGAAAATCAGCCCCCATTCGCTATTTTTGCTAGGGGCGCGAGACCAGTGCAGGCACGCGGTCGTTCTTTCTCAATTCATGCCATAGTTCTGTAGGATTTCATCCCCAACATTAAAGCCCAATAATTTTCCAGCATTTCTTTGTTTTGAAAAGTTTTCCCAGAAGTGTTCCAGACGTGCATGAATGCCATTTATATGTCACACAGTTGCGACCATCCCTGTCAAGAATCTATGCTCCTAAGCTCCAGCCATGGACTGGGAGCTAAAACCGACTTGGGGAATGTGTTCATATCAGCCCCATATTCTACCAAGATTAAAGAATGAATCAATATCTACAGGAAAATGTAGGGGTGCAAGTTGTATATGTGTGTACAGGACAAATGTGTGCATTACTTCGTGGCTGGCTGTGTGCCAAGCTGGATATCTGATGAGTCTTCCTTCAATGCAACCCTAAATGCCGACCCCTGATTCTCAGCCTACTGGGGGTTTTCATAGGGGATAATTGACTCCTGCAACTCCCCGTTTTTATAAAATTATCTTTCAGGCCCCTGAAACGGTGAAGAACGGAAATGTAGGGGATTTTGTGAGCCTCTTCAATCTTGCAAGGTTAAAAATGGAACTGTATGCCATGCATTCTGTGGCACGCCCATCATATACAGATGACCGAGGGGTTGCATTTGCAAATGGAAACAGAGCTGAGCCTGTTAGACCTGGCATCCTTGGCGGGGTTTTCCCTGACTTTTTGTCTCTACCTCCTGTATTTTTGATGCTGTGCTAGATTTCGTTTTTGATGGCTTTGATGCTTTGGGCACTTTGCCACTGCTAATCAGTGTCAAAGTGCAAGTGCTCCCTGTGTAAATTGGTATTGTGATTGGTTCCCCCTGATTGGCATATTTCGCTAGTAGGTCCCTAGTAAAGTGCACTGAGTGTGCCAGGGCTGGTAAATCTAATGCTACTAGTGGGCCTGCAGCACTGATTGTGCCACCCACATGAGTAGCCCTGAAAAGAGGTCTCAGGCCTGCAACAGCAGTTTCTGTGCGCAGTTTGTTAACTGCCACGTCGACTTGGCAAGTGCACCCACTTGCCAGGCCCTACACTTCCCTTTTCTTACACATAGGACACCCCTATGGTAGGCCCAAGGTACACTCCTGAGAAGGGTGCAGTGTATTCAATTTATTTTTTTATTATGTTTTGGCACTCCGAAGAGGTCCACATAAAACAAGATACACAAATACAAATACACATTCTCAAAGTAAAAATGACAACTACAACATTTTCCACTGAACAAGATAATCAGCGACACATACCTCCATATTTCATCAATAAATAGCTAAAAAACCTTTAAAAAAGTTAAAAATATTGAAGCAAAACATTTCATTTGGAGGAGTATATAAAGCCTGCAAAAAAGAATTCACATTGAGGATACCCAATTGCAAGCATATTGATCTTAACCACTTCAAACGAAGTGGACGCAATGCAGGACATATAAAAAGTACATGAGAACGATCCTGAGCAGACATATTACAAAAGTTACATGTGGGAGAGGACCCATGCCATTTTGCCAAAAGAGTATTTAGGGCCAGCAAGTCCTGCCTTAAGAGGAACCAAAATCTCAGAACACCATGTGGTAGATTCCAGGTGACATAGGGTTGGGCAAGCTTCATTGAGTATGTATTAACAAGGAGATCACCTCCCCTCTTTGCTAGCATGGACTTCTTGTCCAACGTGAAGCAAAGAGCCCAAGAAGCTTGTTTCAAAAGAGATTTTAGCTGGGAAGGAGAAATAGTAAAAAGGGTACTCTCTTCCAATTCAAGAAGTGACACAGCCTTTCTAAAGTTCTTAACAATTTGGGAGTACTCTCTTAAGCTACCCAACAATTCCCCCTTGAGAAGGGATCTCAAAGTCACCATTTCTCCTCTAGCCAGGCTGGCAACCCATCGTACTAGAGCGGACAGGCCCTGCGCCCAACTACTACGGAGACCGAATTCAAGTCTACAGGCAGCCACAGAACAGGCGGGGTTGAGAGAAGTTATAGACCTTAATAATTTTCCTTCTACCGTCTGTAGAAAACCCCAGTGCTTTAAGTCAACCAGTTCCATTCCATACAGGAGGGTTGATGGAATTTTTGCCCTATAGACCTCCAGTAAACAAGCAAAGTGTCTTCTCCCTGTGGCGGAATAAAGGGCGCTCAGACTTTTGCCTTGGGACAGGGCTTTACGGGAATTATTATCGATATGAGGCTTCTCACTCAGGTTGGCAGAAATTATTTTTCCTAAGAAGGTATATGTCTTAACCACCTCCAATTTCTGACCACCAACTGACCAACCAAAATTCTCTGATTTAGATTTTTTCTTCCCTGTAATGCACATAATTTTGCTTTTTGTGGCATTTATCCTCATGTAGTGGGTCTCTGCAAAAAGATGTAAAGCCTGCAGACGATTAGCTAATCCCTTAGGTGTTAAATCTAGGATAAGGATGTCGTCTGCATATAGGAGGCAGGAAATAGAAGATCCCCCCACTACCGGGGCTATGCCAACACAAGATTAAAGCGAAGCTGGAAGATCAGCATTATACAGGGAGAAAAGTAATGGGGCCAGTAGACAACCCTGTTTTAATCCATTAATGGAGGGAATAACCCGCGATAAACCCCTTTCTCCACCTTGTAACACTCAGCACCAAGTGTCCGTGTGTAAAGACCGCACCAGATCTAATAGAAGAGGAGGCATGCCCAAGTCAGATAGCTTTCTCCACAGCAAGGGACGATCAACTTTGTCGAATGCTGTGGAGAAATCAATGAAAGCCGCATACACTCCTCCTCTCCGAACTCTTATATATTTGTCCGAAATAACCTGAAGGGCTGTGAGGTTATCCAATGTAACATGCCCCTTACGGAAGCCGGTTTGTTCACGGGGTAATATCTGATTCGCATCAACCCAATCAGTAATTAGCGATAGGAGACATTTGGAAAAGACTTTTCCAATGGCATCAAGAAGGGCTATCTGGCGATAATTCATTGGCTTATCCCTATCGCCCTTCTTGAATAATGGAACCAATATGCTCCCCTTCCAAGAAGAGGGCACAGTTTTACTAATGAAGCAAGATCTAAATAATGGAAAAAGAATCTTGCTCCATAAAACAGGGTCCTGCTTCAAAACCGATATGGGAAGTTTATCAGGCCCCATTGCTCCAGAGGAACGCATGTCCTTAATGACCATTTCAATGGTTTTCTCCGAAGGGGCGTCAATAGACAACTCATCTTCTTTAGTAGTCCCCTTACATTCTACCCTTACGCCGTTCCCAGCATACAGGTTGGAAATGAAAGTGACCCATGACAATTCAGCAATGGGAATAGGGAGGGGACTAACTCTTACTCCACAACCCTCCCCAATGAGTGACCAGAACTGTCTAACTTCGCCATGAACTGCGGCCTCCCGTAGATTTATCCAGAGTGAATCTCCTTTTCTTTTTTAAGTTTCTTCCTAATTCTGCTTCTCCTTCTTTTTAACAGGTATATTTTATTATTTATTTCAATAGATCTACGCAAAAATTGCTCCCGCACTAATTTATTTATTTCCTTATTTAGGAGGGTAATCAGTCTAGAAACATAAATCTTTTTTACAGAAGAGCTAGACCTTTTGGCAACACGGATGCCCTCCTTCATAAAATTCTCAAAGTGAATTATTTCAGAACCCTGCCAATCATTCAATTCTAGAATTGTTTTACCTAGAATACACTCCAGGCCCTTCTTGGCTTTAAAATTCCAAAAACATCTTCCAGAGTCCTTATGAAAGTTAACTACATCACTGTTAAGGGACCATGAGTCGGAATTAGGAGGTTGTAATGAGAGGCTTATAGTAATCACGTTGTGGTCACTAAATGATGTCGGAGAGACCACCAGATCCTTCACTAAGGAGAAAATACAATAGTCGGTGATTACATAGTCCAGAATTGACTCACTTTGGGAGGATCTATGAGTAAATTTTGCAGGGACATCAGAGGGAAGCCTACCGTTCACTATTAACCCCTCCGCCGCTGAAAGTTCTTCTAGCAACAGCTTCCCTCTCTTATTAGTTTTAATTTTATTAGGGAAGAGAGATTGAGGAATAAGATAGGCTTCTTCTTTAAATTTGTTTCTAAATAGCTCTAAGCTAGAGTTAGAAACTTTACAATTAAAATCACCTACTAACAACACATAGGGGGGAGGTTCTAACTCTTTAATCTGTTTAATGTATGAAAAGACTTGCTTCAATAGAATATTAAAACATTCATCCGGGGGGATGTATGCGTTTATTATTACCAGAGAATTATTGTTTCCCATACTGGTTAGACTACAAAGGGTCACCGCCTGAAAGAGGTTGCTTGGGTCAGCATAATGGGTGAAGTTCCACTTTAATCTATTGGACAAAAGGCATGCAATTCCCCCTTTTGCATGCCCTTTCTTTGAAGGAGAGGCCATTGCCTCAAGGACAAAATAATCTCTCCCTACACACAATCTACTAGCACACCAAGTCTCTTGGATGCAAATCACACTAGCGTTCAAAGAGAACAAGTACTGTAATTTCTCGGGACTATTATTTATCCCGGCAGCGTTCCAAGAGAGAACTTTTAAATTACTGCTAAAGATGTTGAAAAAGTTTGGGGTTGTCTATGGATTTACTAGACAAAGCACCGGGCAGCCAATTCCACAGCTGGTTATCTTCTATTGGGAGGGTGTTCTGAATTAACGGGGCAGGCCTTACATGCGTCACCAAACGTGTGCTTTTCGAAACCCAAATCTTTAAATCATCAAATGAGGGAGGGGGACCATCTTGGCCAATGCCCTTCTGAGAGAGTCTATTATGAGGGAAACTATCTCTTCCAGAAGACAAAACAGGTAATACATCAATTCCCCTACACTGGAAGTTCTCAGCCTGTTGCAATATAAGATTTACTATAAGTTTGTAATAGAACTTTACCCTGACATAGGGCGCGGCAACTGTTCCTGATATAGAGACTAGATCAATATCATTAGATTGGATTAACTTTAGACTCTCTATGTCTTTGAAATACTTAAGTAACCATGCTCTATTTAAAGTCAGATCAGAATCAAATAACGATAGAAAATCCACAGTCAATGTATCTACAAAAACTTCTGGTAGTTTTATAGGCAGATGATGAGGCCATACAACGCCGTCACCTGAGGCATGAAAAGTAGGGGCAGAAGGATTACGAGCCACAGATACAATAGGGACTGATCTGGTCATCTCTGCTACGGGGAGAGGGATCGTCAATCCTCCTACATCTAATAGGGGGCCTCCCACGGGAGAGATTGAACAATTGGAAGAAATTTTAATGCCTAATGCAGAGGGATTCAAATTATCGGAAGAATGAGTGGCCGCTTCCTGACTCAAGGACCCATTCACAGATTCTCCAGTGATAGGTTCATTGATATCAGGGACTTGGGAATCCTCAAAATTTATTTGTCTCTGCCTTTTCTTCCTGTATCTGCGGATTGGTTTCCTCTTTTTTCCTTTATTCTTTCTTTGTTTTCCAGTTTTTTCTTTTTCTTCCCCCCTATCCCATTCATTTCAGGCACAAAAATTGGGAATAGCTCTTTTTCAGATTTTGGAGCGGTAACATCAACACTTTCTTCTTCAATTTCGAGGTCAGAATTCCTTACACAGTTAGATACGGGAAGTGTGGGTACTAAAGATGGCTCATTTTTAAGAATAGCCACAGGTTTATTTTGAACTGAATTAACATTTCCAGCTAGATGGTCACTACCCGACTCAGGCCCCTGCAATCCTGCCTTAGGAACTAAGTCAGGAACCTTTTCCGGGAGCTTTAACAGTAAGACATTTAGTATCTGAGTGACTGATTCCAAAATACAATCAGAGCTTCCCACAAATTTACCCAATAACTGTAAAATAGATGCCAGCAAATGTTCCAAGGCAATCAGGGATTCAGAAATCGTTTTTTCCGATTTATCAAAACCTGGAGGACCCATGGAACCAATGCCAGATATATTAAGCAATGGGCTCTTTGAGAAGTTATACTGTGAGAAAATATCTAGCGATTTTAAGGAGGGGGTACTGCTATAGAGCAGAAGACCAGATGGAGTAGCGCCAATCGGGGACTTAATAGCTTCAGATGATTTCAGAGTACCATCAGCTAGGTATCGACCACAAAGCTCCAGGTCAATACTCGACAACTGTGAGTCCCCCTTACCATCCACCTTTGGCTGTAAACCTCCCATGGGATCATTGGATAAAAACACTTTATGGTTTGCAGACACATTATTTTGTTGCCCACCCTCAGAATTGAAAGCAGAACACTTAATGTCACCAGTCATTTCAGGGGGCGCTGGGCAAGATTCCTCGGTAATCAGGGAGCCCGAATATTCTTCATTCACCAAAGGAGGGACCTTCTTGAGCACCATAAGGGCTGTGCCAGATGGAGAAGCTATGTCAAAGGCTTTATTTGCAACATTTAACAATTCCTTATCCTTGGGTTTTTTCCACAATTGCAGCAGCTGGCATTGACCCTTTAATAACAAATTACTGGCAGCCTTATTTCTAAGGGGGTTGGATCTTGTCTTCATGCAAGACCTTCCCCCCAATAGTCTCCCCGAACGTAACTTTTTAGCCGTCATCCTTATACGTGGAGAGCAGGGGAGACCGTAACCCCGGTGAATACAATTAATAACAATTAATCAATAAAAGATTGAATATTTGGAGGTAAGTTACGGAGAGTTCCTGGTCAGAGAGACAATGTTTACACCGTCAACGCGAAATATGTAACACTAAGCAAATGAAAAAGTTCAATACAAATAAAATAAAAATATAAATAAGTAGGCCCAGCCCAGCCTACTTCAGCCTCTGAGGGCCACAGAGGGCCCGCCCTTTGCCCGGGCTTAACCCCCGCGCGCGATCCCGCGTCGCGGGAGAAGTGCCGCTCCTTTTCTGCGCCCCCGGGCGCGGGCGCTGGTGTCAGGGGGGGGCGGAGCCACAAAGGATTGTGGGGCCTGTAGTCCCCCCACTCTGCGGTTGCGGTATGGAGTGCGACGGCGGGGGGGACCAGGCAGCAGGAACACACAGGTCACATCCCCCAAGTGCTCTGCAAGTCCAAAGTGCGGCAAATTGGCTCCAAAAACCGCGTTTAGGCAATGTAATTACCCCCCAATGCTCCGCAAGAGAAAGCACGGCAAACTTGCTCCAAAAGCGGCGTTAAGCAATTCAGTCACTCACGGGACTCTTGGGACTGATGCACTTCCACCGTGTTCTGTGTCTGGATTGCGTTTTCTAAATCTAAGATCCCCCTGTAAGCGCGTCGTGTCTGCTGCTTTCTCCCTGCGCTGTCCGCTTCCAATCTGCATCCACGGAAGACACGGAAGGTGGGACTAGTAGGTAATGGAGGCAATGGAAGCAATGGAATATATGGAGGCAATGGAGGCAATAAGGGCAATAAGGGCTGACGGCCAACTCACCACTTTAAAAACAAATACAGTCTTCCTACCGAGTCCTACCGTGTCAGCACAACACAGCACAGCACAGCACAGGCACAGGTGAAGCAAAGCGGAGGAGAGAAAATGCGGCTCTCTGTGTTGGCGTGGCTCTCTACTGTGACTCTATACCGTTCTCCGCCGCTTCTCATTTCTCGTCTTCCCAGACAGGGGCCCTTTGCATTATCCCAGCGTTCCCCCAGCGGGGGCCCTTCAGCAGATGCCCAGCCGCCCGTATTGCAAAGTGTGATGGGGAGCTGCGTAGGCTGTCTGACGCCCGGCGCCGATGTGGAGGCAAAAAGCAAATGCGGAGGCAACAGCAGCGGCTGTAGGGAGCAAGCAGGATCTCGGGCCTTAATTTTTCGGACCTTGTACCGCGATCTACTGGATCTACAGGATACGGTCTGCGGCTGGTCCAAGCCCCCCTGGGTGACCTCGGGCAGCGACTGCTTCTCGGCTTCTCGGCTGTTTCTCACTCTCGCTCGATCTCCGCTTGCCGCTCCCCGCTCGCCTGCTCTTCCCAGTCCTGTACCGCCACCTCGCGTTCGAATTGTCAAACGAGATCTACTCGTTTCGCATCTGTCACTCTATGAAGAGATGGTTAAAGAAGGCTGCATGCAGTGTATGTGAAAGGTAGGACATGTGCTGATGTGTTTAGCATGTCCCGATAGTGAATTACTGCCAATTTTGTTTTTCACTATTGCAATGGTACCTGGTTCCATAAGACAAAATGGGGAGTTTGTTTATAACTTCTTATAAAAATACTGCCCCTGGGAACAAGGTAGGAAAATAAAGTTTAGTATGCCTGAACTCAGAATGTTAAAATGCAACTTTTAGTGAGGGTGATTTGTATATTCTGTGTTTGAAAATACCACTTTTAGAAAGTAGGTATTTTCTTGTTTAGCCATCCAGTGTGCCTCTGCTAGAATGTGGATTGACTGTCTGGGTTTGGAGTGTCAGGGGCTGAGGAGGAGCAGTGGCTCCAGAGAGCCTGATGATTCAGGGCTGGGCTGAATAGACCTGGGCTGCATTTAGAGTAGGGGGGAGATTTCTTTTCACCTGAAAGGGCCTTGTCTGTTTTCCACAGTGCTGCCTCCACCTCCTCCCAGGAAGCTGCACCAGATAGGACATAACTGGTTTTGGCTAAGCACAGGGATTCTCTGCACAAAGAGAACAAAGACATTTTGGGGTATAAGTATTAGACCTAAAACCCCTGAACTTTAGATAATTCCTGGAATTCAAGAGGAACCTTTGCCAAAGAGAAGAGCTGGAGAGACTGAGGAGAAGTACTGCCCCTTGCTGTGTGTGGTGTGGGGTTGGTCTGCAGTTGCTGTTTTTGCCAAAGAAAAGGAGAAGGACTTTGCTGTGTGCTGTGTCCCCTGCTTGAAGGAGATCTCCAAGGGCCTGTGTGTGTGCTGGTCTCCTGTTCTGAAGTCTCAGGGACACAGAGACTTCACCCCCAGCTCCCCTGAACTCTGCTGCTGTGAGTTCTGACCTGCCAAGATGTGCCTGTGCCAGTTTTGGGCCTCTAGATGGTAATTGCTGCTGCTGTGTGGGAGCTGGAAGAAAGAAGAGACTCAAAGAACTACAGATATCAATCAACGTATCGCTTTTCTTGAGGCTGTTTTCCCGACGCATCTCCACGCCATGAGAAGAATTTCCACGCATCGCCGTGCCACTTTGGAAACTGCCGCAGCGTTTGTCGCAAGAATCAACGCATCGAGGGGTTGCTGCTGAAGAGGACCAACGCAGGGCCGCTCGATGCTGCCACATCGATCACTGACGCATCCCCGGATTTCCAGGCATCGCACCTGTGCGGCAAGTTCGTCTGACGCGTCACCTGCGTAACAGAACCATCATGAAGAATCGACCCATCACTCCCCATACAGACCGGATTCGACACAACCCTTCCTCTGCGTGCAGCGGAACTGTTGCATCGCCTCCCCAAGGTCTCAGGAGTGTCGCATCTCTTTGTTTTTCGACTCTGCGGCTTTTTGGCTTTTGGAACTTTGAAGCGCCTACAGGTACTTTTGTGAAAAGTCACGCATCCATAGTTTTCTATAGAACAAGTTCTTGAAGCCTTTTGAAAGTCATGTTTTTAGCTGTGTATGTTGGAATTTTGTCGTTTTGGTCTTGTTTGGTTTAGATAAAGATATCTTATTTTTCTAAACTGGTGTGGTGTCCATTTGTGGTGTTTCCACTGTGTTGCTGTGAGTGTTGGTACAAATACTTTACACATTGCCTTTGGAATAAGCCTGTCTGCTCGTGCCAAGGTACCAAGGGTGTGAGCAGGCGTTATCTAAAGTGTGCATCCCCCTTACCCTGACTAGAAGCAAAGGTCCCTATTTGGACAAAGGTACCAACCTCTGCCAACTAGAGACCCTCATTTCTAACAGAGCCTAACATCATAAGTCAACTAGCCAGTGAAATCAGGCTTCTTTGACTTCTACATCTAATGAAGAATCTTCCCCTTGTGTGGTAGTCATTCAAAAGGTTACAGCTGTACTAGCCCTAGACATTCTGCAACTTGCCCTCAGCTAGGAGAAATAACCTCACCATACTCTGGTTACCTATCAAATTAAGATTTTTTTTTAAAGCCCTTGCATCGCTAACAAAGAAGAGACCATATAGTTGCAAAGCAGACAAACCAAATACTTTCCAAAATAAACACCAAGAGCCTCCGGAACACGTTATTAAAAAACAGCTCATTTAAAAAAACCTGCATTATAGGTTGACCTTACTACCAGAAGCCATACAATGCTAGACAATGCCATTGTCCTGTTCTGACACCTGGAGACAGAGGTACACTCAGGAGTGGAATCAAAGGAGTGCCCCTCTTCTCCCTTAAAGCACCACTGCTCACCAATATATCAGACTCAGCAGGGTAAGGTCCCACTTAAGGGTATGGAAACAAATAGCAGTGGTACTAAGGGCGCAGAAATGAGACAAAGGTACTTGTCAGTAAGAAGCCCCTTTCAAAAATGTTGAGGGTGATTAAAGGGATGCATGCAGGGGTAATTGTTTTTATGTCCTCCTTTGAAGTAGCTGACTTGGTACCCAAGGATGCTGCTGAATAAATTGTTTCCCCCCTAAAATACTCTAACACTTTAGCTAAAAACTGCTAGCTCAGGTGGGAATATTTATTCCCCAGTATGAAAGGTCACACTGCCAGACATGACCATAACATAGGAAACATTGGAGGGGTGGGTTTCACTGTAGTTGGGAGACCTGGACTGCTCAAAGTATTTCGGCTAACTGCTTGTCCCACCCACCCCACACCTAATTTCACAGAAAAGTAGAAAGAAAGTTCATGTGCAGGCTGGAATGTCCCAGATGGACACTTGCCACTAAGCACAAAGGAGACCACCATCTTGTGGAATGCACACGGATAGTCTAGTGGACTCCAACACTCACCAGTCCAGATACACACAGGTATATATCCACACACACACCAATTCGTTTTCAATATTCCTCATATATATTTCTCAAAGATGGCTGTCGCGATGGACCCAAGTTGTAAAGGACTAAGCGATAGACATTCCCACCCACAGGGGTAGAAGGAACATGGTCTGTGCTCCTGCTTAGAGTACAGGCTGCCACCACTGTCAGTCTCCTCATAATCTGGGTAAAAAGGGGTGTTCCTCGAAGGAGGCACACTTCCAGTGAGCCTGGACGTAATAGCTCAGGTCTGTTGTTTCAAAACTTTATACAGGGAGCACTTCCAGTGTGTTGGCATGAGTGTCAAGCTCACTTCTAGAAATAATGTCAGTATTCCCATGTGACGTCCCTGCCTAGTGCTTCACAACGAAGTTTAGTCCCTAAAAGTGAATGGACTACTGGATCAACTTAGCGTTTTCATCCTTCATTGCCATCAACCACTTGAGAACCAACCCAAATAAATAAGGCTTAAACACCTAACTGCAAACACAATAGAAAAATATTCTTTCTAAATAGAAGCCCAGTTCTGCTCCTCAAGCTACCAGAGGGTTAAACACAGGTACATTTAGTGATGTTTTGTGGTTCACCCTGGCAAGGATTGTGCTAATTATTTGAAAGGGGCTTCCACCCCTCTCAAGACCTCGTCCCTATAAATGAGTGCCATCGCCCAACAACCTGCAACCACTATCACAAATTAAGCAGTGAGCATGGGTCAAAGTGCCATTAAATATGCGTTTGAAGACTGAAGATTATTTAGAAACAGCAAAGCACATATTGTAGAGTCTGTGCTACTCCTCACCAACAATAAAGCTGATAGTCATCACACCCTTAAGGTGCTGTATTTCTTCACAGACATCTACGCATTTCAGTTACTGGATCAGGCATGCCATTCCATGAAAGCATGTCCCATTTGTGCACAGTAGGATGGAGCATTGGGTCTCATTTGCTATATTTTGACACACGGCAATGCAGCAATCTTTCCTGCTGTGCTGCTATGCATCAAAATCAAAGGGCAGGAATGTGCTGTATCTACAAGATATGGCGTATTCCTATCCTTCTCCCCTGCGCCAGTGCACAAACAGCAGCTGTGCACCAACGCAGACACCCTTGGGCCATGGTGCAAGGGTGCCTGGATTGCAGTCATGATTGTTGTTGTACAGGAAGGCACACCTTCCTGCACAAAAACAATCATTATGGCGTTTTGCTCCTTAAATGTGTGCTGCAGAATACAGCACTCATAGTAAGAGCAAAAAACAAGAAATAAAAGTATTTTGCCTTGTTACGCCACTCCTATGACTCCCTTGTGGAGGCGTTTGATTCTGACCCGTTCCCAGGTTTACAACACTTTGTAAATCTGGGAATGTGTCAGGATCCATGGATGGCGCGTGGGAACACTCACAGCATCACCCCTTGGAATGCACTTTTCACACAGACAAATGCGTGAAAGGGGCCATATTTACAAGATCGCGAAAAGTCAAGCAGGATGACTTTACGTGGCCTTGTAAATATGGGCAGGCATACTGCACCACCGGTGCATCAAAATAAGTGATGCACCAGTGGCGCAATGGATTTGTAAATATTCCCCTTAGTCTTTAATGCTGCGCAGGGGCAGATTGGGGAGGTTTACCTCAAATGTGCCCCATGGGGCAAAAGCAGACAAGAGTTAAAACAAGAGTTAAAAAACAGCCCCCCCCCCCAAATTTGTTTTTAAAAAAACAACTACATTTTCTTACCCACAGTACCCTGCAAACAGCAGACATTGGATAATATGACAGAATTACCGCCATCAGCTTCCCCGCACTTCTGATGAAAATGGCACCACACTTGTGTGGCTGGGCCTAGGGCCCATGACAGCAGAGGCCTCAAAATGCAACATGGAGACATCAAATATTCTCCATCAAAATCAACCCACTTTAGTGATGTGGGTAGCTGCTGTATATAAGCAGGTGCTCTGCTGCCATCGAGGAAACCTGCTAAATCCAAGCATTTCTGAAAACTAAACACCCAGGGGAGTCCAGAGTGGTGAAACATGGGTGGACGCCACTATGTTTTCTTATCCAGAATGCCCTGCAGCTCTCAAATTTGGCTATAACTGCCATCCCCAAGTTGCGTATTGGGGCAGTACGTGCCACGAGTAATAGGCCAACCCACATGGGCGGGGTACCATTCTTATTGGGAGAAGATCAGCAATGCAGAATAGTAGAACATTTGTTATTACCAACTCCATTTCACTCCTTTTTGGCTTTCTAATATAAGCAGCTGTGTAAAATGCCCTCTAAATACATGATAGTAAGGATCACCCTGATTTCAGAAGTGTACAAATAACCACTGTTCCTCAACTTAGTATCTTGTAAACATTTAAAAAATATGTAGGTTTTTTTCATATCCATTTTGCATTCATTGATTTCTAATATTTGAATATCTGCATGGTCGGTACACAATGAAAAGTAATTTTAAGCTGCAGTTAAGGTATTGGCTTTGAGTATCGCATGTTTTTGGACAACTAACAAACACTATTTATCCCTGCAACCAGAATGGTCTGACAGATGCAACATTATGAAACTTCAGTAAATCATCCATCTGGGCAAACATTTTTGAGATGAATATGTTTTTACCAATTGTTATTTTTTAGACTTGTTTTCTTTTTATTTCAATGATTAGTTTCTTTGGAAACCATGAGCAATCTAAACAAATGACCCCTTGCTGAATGTGAAATATAATCTTAATTGTAGAAATGTAGAAATGTAAAGCTTTTGGGTAAACCCATGGGATATACACCTGTTTTCAGAACAAACTGCAAGTAGGTTGAAACCACAAAATAGGAAAAATGGGCTACTAGTTAGAAAAATGCAAAAACTGTGGTAAAAAAATTGTTTTCCTTTACAACTCTGCTCGTTCCTGAAATTTTGGGAAGATGATCTTAGCACAGCAATCCTTTTTTTGATGCTGTTTTTAGAAAAATATGCTTTCTTGAACAACACATTTTCCCCATTCAAAAAACAGAAAACCTTTCGAATCCCCAAGATATGGGAAAAAGGGATAGAAATATGGCGTGGATACCTTTGTGTGAAAAAAACTTTAAGAAGGCTTAAACACAAAGTGGCCAAACTTCCAAAAAATGCTGAGCACTGGGGCAGGAAATGTCTCAGTAGCTGAGCGTTAATGACATAATTGATTCAAAAGAAAGGGAAACAAAGTCTGTATAAGACAAGCATCATTTTTTTCCTCTCACCACATGTCAAGTGTATGCTTAGAGCTCATAATCCATTGAAGGGTGACTCTAGAAATAGTGTGCAAATATGAAAGTCTAAATCCTTCCTCATAAGTATTGTCTTACAATACTTTTCTAAATCCAGAAACTCATTTACACCAGGCATTATTTACGATTTAGACTCTGACAACAAGGGCCCGGATGCAGCAACTAAGTATCAAAATTGCCTAGCAAGAACTTCAATGAAAAAACAAGGATCTTAGACACCATGAATCCAAAAGGGCGGCACCATAGCAAGTCTTGTGAGAGTCCTGTGAAGTTCTGGGACAAGAAGTAATCTGAACTCCACTTGTGTGTTTTGCTTTGTACAAGTGTTGCAGACGCGAAGCCTCACACCAAGTGGCATTTACACTATATGCACATCGCTGGCTTTTTCTACTGTTGAAGTCTGGCACACCTAGGAAGTTCAGAAAAGGGTGTCTCCATGTCCTCCCAGTTTATGCAGGTAAGTGCTGGCTGTGGATCATGACAGTGCCCTCCCAAGGGCAAATGTTTTAGAAGCACAGCTCCTGGTTTTATCTGGATGATTTATGTAGAACTCTCATAGCAAGCGCGGAGCATAAAGATTAGAGACCGGTTCTCATCCCTCCTCAGGGCCACACCCCTTCCAGTCTATTAAATGTTATAATTCTCTTCTAAGAATCCATGCATCTGAAATACTATGTGTTTCATATTAATTTTCAACATTCACCTGAACAGGTGTGGGATTTGGAACTAGATGTGCTTTTGCAGACCAAGTTTTTTACAAGGATACTTGGAACATAGAATTGATTTTCATAGACTGTGGCAATTTTTTTACCACAGTTACAGGATTCACAATTTCTTCAGTGGCAAATGGACCAACAAATGTGGGTTTCTATGCGCTAAACCCAACATTCTGACTTTAGGTGTTGGGATTATTATTCTGTATAAACAATGGTGCTGTCAAAGAAATACTTTATAAGGTAAATTTAATTTCTTTCCTAAAGAAATTAGATGGGCGGAGAGTGACAGAACATCAGAGCTCTGTGAACCAACATGTGCAGATTGAAGCAATCATTAAATTAAGAGTAGATCATAACTGGTGTCCATGCATAATTTAAGTTCCATAGTTTTAATCATTTTAGTAAACATGTTAATTCAATTCTGATGTTAATTCTGTACTTGAAAAGTGAGGGGTTACAATGTCAGCATATGCACATATCAGTCCAGAAAATATAGCAACATTGTAATACACGATTCATAAGTGCATATATGTATTACTCTGCTCTTGAGTGGTATGATGTCTACCAAACAAGACGCATTGTGTGCATCAACGGTTTGGTCTTAGAACTACTGAGCATATGGGACCATCCTCAGGACTGCAAGTTTTGTGCAAAATGGACGATCCCAATTTGTAGATGACAAAATCAAACCAAACCAAACATACAAATGACGAAAGCAAAAACAAATTGCACCACACGTGGATCCTGAGTGAATAGATACAAAAGAGCACTGTGAACAAGGATGCATGCAACCAAGCCCCACAATGTAAAGGCTGGTCAATCAATAAGAAGTACCACTGCAGCAATCGGGGTGTCTAGCAACAAAAAGGCCTAATTAAAATCCCTGCATGAATCAGCAAAAACTATTTGGAATTATGAGCTAAATCTGTAGTCTGTAGTCTCAACAGTCACATGGATTAAATTACAACAACAGGAAGCTGAGGTAACCTCACTGGCGTCCAGGCATTCATGAGAAGCAAGGTGGGAAGGGCACACTCACCTCAAATGGAAACCAGAGGCATAAGCCTGCATCGTAACAGTGCCTCGAAAGGTGCAATGGAGCAGCGGCCATGCTGGGGGAAGGAATTGTGACATCATCAAACCCTTAGAATTAGAAAGTTATAAACTAACTCAAAAAAAAAGGGGAATAGACTTACACTAAATAAATATACTTAACAAATAAAAAAATAATAACCTTCCTCACAAAAAGCCACCCAAGAAAGAAGTGGTGGTACATATAGGGCCAAAATGGGGAAAACACATTAGGGCGACCGGACTCAAGTGGATTCAAACTCAGTATCCATATCTATGATCTATGATGGTGAAAAAAAAGCATCTAAACTGTGCCGCATGACCCAAAGGCATAAAAAGAACAATTTCAGATAAAATGAGAATTCAATTGAATGGGATAACAAATTATTGTGAATAAGACAACAGCGGCCAACATTGATAAACAAATCTAGAAAGGTAATAGACTTGTTTTTATAGTCAATTGTGAAAGATAAATTTGTATTTTATCTATCAATCATCATCATCATATGCTTCACTGTATACTAAAACCACATCTCGTGATGCAATCGAAAATTAAAATCCAACAGTCATCAGACACAGAACCTAAAAGATAATCGACTATACCTACTACTTTTAGGTTTTCCAGGAAGCCCAGCAGTCTTGGACTCAGAAGCCAACTCAGAACTTGTTGCCTTAGCTGAACTGAGAGTACATACAACCCTTTTTCTATCTCATGTTTACCTTTTTTTCTTCAAGTCAAGCTTCTCTAGCAACAGACTCCAACACTGATGGCACCTTTGTTAGAAAGTGTTCAAAACTGGTTAAAGCTATAGAAAAAGTACTCAGATTTTCAGCTGCCAGAATCAATGGAGGGTCACTAAAAATGTTATTCTCATTTTCAGGTTTTGTCAGCATAAGGCACCCACTTGTCATTGAGCGGGCCAGGTTTATACAAAATCATAATCACTAAAAAACAATGTCTATCCTAACTTTCTATAAGTCAGTGCTATAGCCTACTTTAAATATTATAAATTCCAATAATCAGTGTAAACCGCCACTGTATGGTTAGCACCCAATAAACAATGCCTTCACTCTTCAAAACATCTGTCGATTGCCAAATATTATTTGTCTACAAAAATATCATTTAATTCTCTTGGGTAACATTTCTGGGAAAAATAGGCCACCAGCTGCATCTGACCAATGGTTGGATTTCTTTTGGACAAAGCTCCTCCCATATTATGACATAAGGCATCTGTCCGAACAATACATTGAAGTTCACCATTAGGATGTAGCAAAATAGTTGTAATTGAAAAAAGCTTATGTAAAAAACTATACACTTGATCAGCCTCTTTGGATCATACGAAGGTAGCTCCTTTGCAAAGAAGTTTGGAGAAAGCTCAGTCTGTCCATAAAAATTGCTCAATGAATCTTCTATGAAAATGGAAAACACTAAAACGCATCATACTCCTTAATTTTTACCGTTTGTTACAATATCATATTTTTGTGACTTTGTTGGTTCTTTTCATTCGTAATGTGGCTTACATTTGGTGTTCTTCTAGTCATCTCAGTGCAGTCGATGATGAGCTACCTCAAACATGGCTTCCACATATACAACTCACCACCCACAGCCCACGACTTCAGCCTCCACCAAAGAAGGACTATGTGTTGCTCATTTAAATAGGAGCGATTTCAAAGGTGGCAAGCCAAACTGCTTTCGAATGTTCGTCGGAGGTATGCCTGGTTAGGTATGGTAATAATGTATTACTTTACGTAAAAACATAGAAATCCATAGAAAAACACGAAGGCTAAAGTGATGGATGATAGTTAGTTATAATTATAATATATAACTTTACTTTAAAAAAAACAAAACTTGAAATTAACTGAAAAACACAAAGATTAAAGTGACATTAGAGTGAGGTGAAAATGGCAGTTAAGACTTAAAATGTTGACATATTCCATTAAAACATTGAAATTCACCAGTTATAGTTAATTAAAGTAACTAAAACATGCACCCTTGACATGCACAATGTTGTCATCAATGATGCTATTTCAGTTGTCATTAGTGATGTCATCAATGATGACATAGAACATGTCATGAGTGTTGTAATATGTGAGGTGATAAGCAGTGGGGTCTTATTAGGCTCCGGGAGGGGGGCGTGCACCACCTACCTTTATTAATTACTCAGCCCCAGGGAGTGCGTTCCCGGGGCCTAATACCGTTCTGGAAGTGGGGCTGCATGGCCCCCCTCCCCTGTTTTTTGTATTAAGCCCCAGGGGATGAGTTCCACGTGCCTAATACGTCTTGTGGATGGGGGTGTGGCCATCCTCCCCTTTTTGGTTGAATGTGGCCCTGGGGGTGGGGTCCCTGGGCCTATTAAGGCTTGGCAAGGGGGGGCTGCATGCCCCATCCCCTTAATATATATATGTTTTGGCCCCAGGGGCGCTCAACCCTGCGCATCGATGCAAAGGCTCAACCCCCTGTCGTAGACGGCTGGAGGCTTGGCTCGGCTTGGAGTTGGCTACTTGCAGGGAGGTGGCAGTAGGCCACTCCCTGTTGCCAACGCCCCGCCACGATAGATCAAAAGTCCTGTGCAGCATGGGGTTGGCTGCCTTTGGGTGGGGGTTGTGTGGTAAGGCTTCGTAGAAAAGGCATGCGTATTACAGGCATCCGTAGTAACGTCATATATAGCCGTGCACCCCATGTGCCAGCCACTGCAGTGACAAAGTAAACATGACTGCAGGCCTCCCACCAGTAGCCCAGCTGTGCAGGTTTTAACTGCAATTTTGACCTGTCAAAATAACCTTTTGACAGGCCTAGTCCTTCCTTTACACAAAGTTGTATTGGGGACATTCTTGTGGCTGGAGAATGGATGGATGGAGTGAGGAGAATGGAGACATGCTGTTTTTAGAACTTTCATGAAGACTTTGTTAGCAAGAGGCTGCTGATTAGTTCTTCCTGAACACTGCCATTTGGTACATGTTAGGGTTGACGTGTGAGACTGCATTTTCATTGTTCAAGGTGAGGATGTTTGTAGTTACGGTTTAACCCTTTGACTGTCTCTGATTAGTATTTCAGGAAAGCTGATCAGTGCCAGTTGCAGCAATCTCACACTTCATTGTGTCCTTAGTGTAAATATTCCAGCTTGGAACCAGTCACATTGCTACCTGCTCTGCAAGCCATCACTTTGTACAAAGTCTGGAGAGCAGCCTGGAAATGACATTTGAAAAGGAACCAACCCAAAGAGGTTCTGAGCATTAAACAGTGGATATATATCACCTCTGTGGAAAATGTATGTAAATGTAGGACCAAACCATCCAACTATGTCCCAGCCCCAAGATCTCACAGAAGGAAGTGCTCCACAGAGTACACAAAGAGCTGCTATGTAACCAGGGCCTTCTGCCTTGTTACTCTATATGGTCATGGAACTCCTTGGTGACTTGCAATATCCTTAGAATGTATGACAGGTGCTATGTTATCCTATATATTCTATCCTATATGGATTACTGTATGGTAATCTGAATATCTGAAGTCTATTAATTAATTGAAAAATGATCATCATTTTATTGCATATGATACACTCATTGTCATATATCCTCTTATTACACATTAAGAAATTTTTTTTTAAAGTCTGTACCAGAGTGTTTCCATTCAGTGTTGCTTGACAGTCTGTTGTTGGCTGACTGATTGGTGCTGCCGATGAGTAGGTGATTGAATCACCACCAAAGCGTGAAGCCCCAAACTGGCCTGAAGACTGCAAGAGACCCTAGACACCTGGAATAAGACTTGGCTTTGAACCTGCAGTGCTGGTCTTTACGCAACCCTGGAGGTCCACCAGCGTGTAAATCCTGTCCTGTGAAGATTGGTGATCTACAAAGGAGGGGATCACTATGGAGGGCATAAAATCACCCACGCCCGCCGCATAGCCTGTATACCCGCTGATCACCAATAGGTAACGTCAGAGCTTAGTTGCACCAGAGGAGAGAGAGACTTTGACAGGTAGGCAAATCTGCTGCACCAGCTTGTGACTTTTTTGAAGAAATGCTGCTACAGCCAGTGAGCTGAGTTGCACAGATAACTCATAAGAATGTTTGAGTGATCTGCATCTGAGCCTAATCTAATCCTTGGCCATGTCCAAGTATAGTGGGGATGGTAATAGTGGGATCTATACCATAGTGACAGGAAAGACAGTTATCGGGGAGGAAAGAAGTGTAGCACTTCATGGCAAAGGCACCACTTCAGACAATCCTGAATGACATAGTAATTGGATTGTGTGCTATTTAGTTCTCCTGTGAGACTAAATGTACTTTATTTTTCACACAGATATGCACTAGTCTGATAGTATGTTATTGTGTCTGTTCTTTGACTTTTCAGTTTTTGCTTCAGAGCTCCCCACAATCTTTGACTGCTCACGCCCACTACCCCGAGAGACATGTTTAGAAAGGGATGTACTTGTCTCAGTTTGAAGAGTCATAGTATTGTTGTAATGGTCTATAAAGTGTTAAAGAAATAGGAGCACGTGGAGGTAACTTCAAATGGTACACTCAAAAGGAGACAAACTAAAATGGGTCTAAAGAAAATAAGCAATATATATTCGATTTAAAAGCTTTCTATTGACTGCCAGTTGGACAGGGTATAATCTCTGAAATATATATACAGTACACTGGAATAATTTCTTAAATGAGAAAAAGCATCTAATACAGTAGCCAAACAAGAGCCCTGAGGTTGAACACTGTCAGTAGAGGTTCTTCCTGCTCCTATAGCCCAGGCACCCAGATAGTCTTGCTGGGGTGGTGATAAGCTTAGGCCTGGGTAGGTGATGCCTCGGCTTAGTTCTAAATAGACCATAGAGTTGCTGTTAATTCCAGAAACCTTCAACAGTTTACAGTTTAATGTTATTTTCTGTTTCATCACTGCAATTATGAAAAAACTCCACCCATTGCCAAATTTAAATTCTGTTTTGGGTGAGGCATTGTCACAGGCTGAGCAACTGTAAGTTGCATCCTTGGGGCT
Source organism: Triturus cristatus (assembly GCF_964204655.1). Classification (NCBI taxonomy): domain Eukaryota; kingdom Metazoa; phylum Chordata; class Amphibia; order Caudata; family Salamandridae; genus Triturus; species Triturus cristatus. The sequence continues at coordinate 847,024,362 of NC_140592.1, forward strand.
CACTGCATCTATTCTCAACTGCAGAAAGGACTCATTCTGTACAGTTTTTACTTTACGTTCTGGATCTTGCAACTCTAAGTTTATAATGAGAGGAACAGAAATATAATCCTAGAATGCAAAGAAAAAAGCTCGACTATGACGAGCTCCTCACACATTGGACTGAGATACTTTCCAGCTCAAGTCTGATTGCCTACCAGCCTCTTGATCATGTGTGCATAGCGAAGAATCTCTCCATCGCCCTCAGTCTGCCCTACTGGCTGCATTTCTCCTGGTCTTCAGGACATTTGAGGCTGGTTTCAAAGCTACAATGCGTCATGACAGAATGAAGGGGACACCGCCTGCAACAGTATATGCACAACTTTGAGGCAGATGCTCCCTTTTACTGGACATACATATGTGGCAAACCATTGTGAGACCCTTTCTGTGTAGTTTTGTGAGCTATTGAATAGGAAAGGAAACCTTCACATGGGATAAACAGTGACCCGAATAGTAGTTTGTCGTATTTGTGGACAACCAGGTTTTACACTGGTGCCTGCAGGCCACGATTCCTTAGGCTGCGCCAAATCCCTCCCAATCATCCTTTGAAGTGTAGTGTTTATCTGCCACTCATGAACAAATCCTTGTAACACACACCATGACTAAGTTTGTACTGCCCATTATTCTGGGTTGATTTGTGCCACACTTGGGTGGTGTAGGCGCCGAACCCCAATAATCAAACGTTTATCGAATATTTTTAGACAGCCTAGGTTTTACCTTGGTAGCTTGGCGTTTTCACCCTATTTGATCTAGTGGCTAGAGCCAACACCCTCTTTTCTTGACACCATCAATTTAGCAGAATATATAATAATATGATCAATAATTTAGTTCTAGATCAGAAATAAATGCAAACGATTTATTATATGAAATCTCATGGGGCATTACAGAAAATATAGTGAGAAATGTCTGAAAGACGGGGCGGAGCTTGCCTGATTCCAAGATGGCTGCTTAGTTAGAGAGCTCCGTCGAGTTGTCTAACGATCCGAAAACTATCCTGCATCTGTACTACTGGTGGTGCCGAAATTATGCACCCGGCTGTTTATTAAGGTGGCGCCAACAAAATAAGCCGATTTTGCTGTGCCAAAAATGACTACGAGTACTGATACTGCATACTGGCGCGGAGGCCGGACGCGGACCTGCTGAGACCGGCGCCGTTGCATAAACGTCGTGCCGACTGAGATCAAGCGGAGACTTCCACCAGCTTGTGAGGCTGCTGAGCGCGAGTCGTCATAGGTGGCACGAGACTGTCGCTGGGAGAGCGGGGGCACCTATCCTGCGACATTGTAGGGTATAGTGGAGCGGAGGTTGATCAAGTTGCTGCTGCGGCCTTGGAACCCACGACGTTGCCCGGTAGGAAACGCCTGCTGTGGTAGATGAACTGGCGCCAGATGCACGCTAATCGGTGCGCCAGCAGTGATTAAATACCTGACCTCGGAGACCCATTGCCCTACAAGCTGCTCATCAGGAAACGCTTGCCGAGCGAGACCGCTCCTGCGGTTCTGCACGCGCCATCTAGGCCTGATACATAGCTGCGCTGATTGTGGCCTTTCCAGCGATTTTGATGCGGCCATTTTGGCAGAGTCAGACCTCATGCACTTGGGAACTACATAGGGAGGGAAGCAGCATTAACAATCCCACCAGTGACATAAGAGCAGCTGGAACTCTGATGCATTGGCGCTGCTGAAGATTATTTGGCTAACACCTATATATCAATTACTTGCCAACCTAGCTTTTACCAGAGACCGTACTGCTGCTGCCTAGTCCACAAGACGGTCCGTAAGCAGTCGCCATTTCTGTCACATGGTCCTGTCGCCTCAAAAAGTCATCCAAACCTGAAGCCGTAGCAACGGCAAAATTTGACGGGTCAGAGCTCCTGCTATCTGCGAATGTTGGCTGATAGTGATTGCGGCCGTAAGACCCTTATGCCACACTGCACCTCCGGGAAGCATCACTCCGGCTGCTACGAAACTCCTGACATCGCAGTGATTCCAGAACTTTGCTAGAAATCTATTTGAGTACTTTTGTTTCAACAGCGCGCTTAGCTGCTCACTGAGATACCTAGCACAGCGCTCTCTGGTGTGGTGAATAAGGGCAAGGTGGACAAAACGCAGCCGAAGTTGCACTTTGAACAGAGGAAGTCCAGATTACGGGAGTCGACTCCAGATGGGAGCATGGACGCACAATCGGTTGTGCCGGAACCGGAGGAGGGAGATATCCATACCATTTTGGCTGCCATGCAGAAGAGCTTGCAGAAGAGCTTGTCTACCATTGATAGCAAGATTGAACCCCTCGCACTTCGTATGGATCGAATGACGGAGCGTATGGATAAGCAAGCGGGGAGGCTAGACATGGCGGAGCGCAGAGTCACAGAAGTAGAGGAAGCGCAGTCAGAGTTGGAGACCGACCACAAGCAGATAGAAAAACTCTGCCAATCTCTGCAGGATAAGGCGGAGGACCTAGAAGCTAGGTCTCAACGTAGCAATATACGCATCACAGGCCGTCCGAAAACCACCAATGTGGGGAACATGGAACTATTTGTCGAGGAGTCACTAGCAACACTACGTGGTATGGAAAAGTTCTCCTCAATGTTTGTGGTGTAGCGAGCACACCGCTCGTTGGGACTGAGACCCCCCCAGGAGTGCCCCCGAGGCCTATCATTGCCAAGTTGCTAAACTATAGAGACAGAGATGCAGCGCTGAAAGCGGCGAGTGAGAAGCAAACACTACATTATGAAGGTTCTGCTATTTCATTGTACCCAGATTTCACTATCAGCCAACAGGAGGCACGTAGGCAATTTGCACCACTGAAGAGACAGTTGTGTGACCAGAACTTGGACCATGCAATGTTATATCCGGTGCGTCTGCGGCTGAACAGACAGGGCCGCTCCCGAATTTTCACGGACCCTAAGCCGTTACAGAAAGCTCTGAAGGAATGGTCAAGGGACAGAGCGCACACTGTAGAGACATCTGATCATGAGGGAGCGACTGGCGGCAGCCTGGAGGAGCAAGACTGAAAGCTGGAAGCTCCTTTTGGCAGATAAGAATTTGGTTTGCATAGAAGGAACTATCTAAGCCTGTATTGACATGGTTAAACTGCCAGTATCATGGTTGCTGGAGGGTGGTGGACTGGAAGTATCATAAAACGCACTACAAATAGTCATAGTATTGACAACTCCCTTGCTGTTGTTACTGTTTTCCACTAGTCAAACTACAGAGTTGTTAGTCAGATGTTTTTAAAAATGGCTTGACGATAGACAAACGTTCCATATGGGCTTGTGGGAGTGGGTAGGGAAAAAGGAACAGGTAACATCCGCCGACGTGTGTGAACCACTGTTAGGTGAACTGCCTATTTTTGTGTGACCCTTGGAAACAAAATATGTTATCTTTGTAATGTTGCTGTGGGGTGTGAGGGGGGTGTTTCGCTCATGCAAATTTGGGGTATGCATGGTGTGGGTGGGGGGAGGGAAGGTTCAGAGACCAAAATAATTTGTTGCCACCTTTGTAGAGATGTCTGTTTTGACAATACATAGCAGAGTCAGCAAAAACAAAGGCCACATAAACACTTATGCAGATGTACGCAATACACTGAAGCTAATTGCCAACAGTCAAGATGCAATCGCAACCTAGTAAGATAAACATTTAACGTGGAACGTCCGCAGTCTAAATGACCATAGGAAACTGAGGAAGGTCCTCGCATATCTCAATAGACGTGGTATTAATATTGCTCTATTGCAAAAGACACACTTGTCCCTACTCAGTACAATGCTGCAACACAGGGAGCTGCAGGGAAACGTACACATATTGGGGTTTACGTCTCATGCCCGGGGGGTGATTACCTGGGTGAACCCCAGATCGGAACTTAAGCTAGAGGCGCTGGAGACCGATTCGGATGGTCCCTTTGCTATTTCGCGATGCAGAGGGAGAGGGCTAGATCTTGTACTGGCTAACGTCTATTGTCCAAACTATGATAATCCAACCTTTTATGCAAACTTATTGGAAAGAAATGGTGTTTATGGCACTAGTCCACAACTCTGGGGCAGGGACTTCAATTGTGTGTTAGATCCGCAGCTAGACAGGTCGGGAGGTCTGGAACGACCCCCCACAGACGCGGCTAGGTCTATTATTGCTGCTGTCACCCAACTAGATCTGTGTGACGTGTGGCATACTCGCCCACAAGGGAAGGATGGTTACACACACTATTCAGCTTATCACGACTTACACACGATGATTGACTATCTGTTTGTCTCTAGACATATATATATGCGCAAATAGAGACTGTGCTGTTCTCACCCGCACCTTCTCTGATCACTCACCGGTACAGATTATCATGGACACTCCACTCCCATTGCCAGCGCTCCTGTTTAACCCACCGAACCGTAGGACTGGAATTCTAGACTCCATTAATGCGATAGTACATGCATGGCATCACCTTTAGAAATTACAAACAGGGGTTATTTTATACTCCCCTCGGACACCGTTAGAATGGTTCCTTTGGTTATCAGCATGCAAAGAAAAAGGGGTGATCAGGTCCTTGAATTCAATAAATATTAATACAATAGGATATATGTTTGCTGATGATAAAGTGATAACATGAGGCGAGACAGAGCAGGCAGGACAGTACGCCACATTTCCACTTCCACAGGATGAGGCACTCATTGAAGGAACTACTGGGGAGTGATTTAGATGAGCCGCCTGATATCTCTCCTCTTACACATGGTATTAAGGCTGACTCACCAGTGCGAATCGTCTCCACGATTTATAACATAGCTCAGAGACACTGAGGAAAGCACTACACCAAGGCTAGGTTAGGGGGCAGGCGGATCTGGGCAAGGTTATCGAAGACAATGCATGGAAATATTGCTGCGACAGCACAAAACACATTTCATTGAATGGGCGACGCAGGCTGATACATTTTAAATTTCTGAACAGGGTCTATTATACTCCAGAAAGGCTTTGCAGGTATGGCTTGCGTGACACAGCAGACTGTGATTGTTGCAGTGCAAACATGGCAGACTTTTTCCATCTAGCCTGGTTATGCCCTGGGATTGCTGCCTTTTGGGCCTTGATATTTAAAACTTTGGGAGACATTACAGACACGACACTCGATCCAGACCCTATGCTTCCTCTATTAGGGTATTCCAGACATCTACCCAAAGCAATTAGATGACTGGTTGATATGGGACTTCTGATGGCTAGGCGTAGAGTAGCGATCTGCTGGTCCTGGGGCCCCGACCCCTACTATAACAAGCTGGTCAAAAGATATGATGTACTGTAGCACACAAACAGAGTATTATAGTGACTTGCTACCCCCTCGCAATCGGCCCAAGAACTCTGGGGCCTATACCAAACCTATTTTGCTACCAAAGAGGATGAGGCAAGAGGTGCTGAGAGCCCTGATATGTAATCCCGAAGAAAAAATTGCAGTATGCGCAGAATTGAAAGGTACGCGCTGCTTACAACCAACTTTCGGGTCCTCCCTCTGGACGGTGGGATTTGATTTGCTATATGGACTAAATTAAGTGCTAAAATGCTGGTATTGATTATTGGGCTTGTTGGGTACTGGACAGTTCCATAAATACTCTGGATGTGTATTGCATAGTGTTGTTCTAAGTCGGTATAATAAGTGGCACTAATACCGCAATGCCAATTGTGATATGGTATATTTTGTACATTGTTGCAAGAATGATGTCTCTGCTTTTTGTTATCAATAAAAAGTTTATTAAAAAAATATGTCATAAAGACTCAGATACAGAAATACAAAATCAGCATCAGAAATAGTATTCCTAGTAAGCAGCTGTAAACTATGTTTAAGCATCACATTCATAAAGAGTTCTTACAGCATTCTATGTAAGGAAAATCCCCCAAAAATGAAACGTTGCCCTGATGCAGAAAAAACAGGGGTTTTTATATATATTTTATGCATAAGAAATTAGCACAACTGCAGATTCAGCATAGCATGATCATGGTTAGTTCACTTTGGGCAAACCAGCATAAACAGTGTCACAAATATTAATTCTTAGTACTAACCCATTTCTAAAGGTAAGGTAAATCTCCCCTTGCTCCCTCTGCAACATTATTTTGGAGATGTGGAAATACAAAGTGAAACATTTTCTAGACAAACACCTTTATAAAATAATGTTTTCAGCAGGCCTACATCAGAACTTCCAGCGGAAGTCCTTAAAAATGATTCATAGGGAACACGAAGCAAGCTTCATTCACAATACACGCTTTATTAACCAATCGTTAAATTGACATCACATCTGCCATGTTCGTGAAAAACTGTGAAAAGAGAGTCTGCAGCAAGTTTCTGATTGGGAAGGAGGGTGAGCAACAGAAAACAGCATCCATTTCTAATAAAATGGTGTCTCACATGAAAATGTGACTTGACTAAATTATGTTTAAAGACACCTCTGAACTTTTTTGCTTGTCATTCAATGAATAATATCACCAATGTATCAATTGCAATCATTTACAACCAACTTAGAGATTTGCACAAATAATTTGTCACACAGATATGCAGATTAAAAAAACTTCTACAGTGGCCCCCTTCACCCACACAAAGGCCACAATGGAATCCCACATTTCCTACACAGCTACATATTAGTATCTATTATTAGTCCCTCCTTTTCACTTCTAATTCACGAATTAGGAGAACAGCTCTGGTCCTCACATGACATAATATACACTTTTCAGACAAGGCGGACACATTTTTTCATCGATAGCACTCCCATGGAGCAGTCCAACTCATCCGCAAATGCACTTTCGCGCCTTTTGACAGTTGTAAACTATATAAATACAATTATAATAGAATGCAATAGACTACTGCAATACCCTGGAGAAAAATATTAACAAAGCAATGAGAAATGCTACAGGAAGTTTCTCATTTTATAACAGCCATACATTAAATGGCCACACGAGGTCACTACTAAACCAAAAACAAGCACAAAAAAGGAAGCTTGATTTAAAGGTTGATTAACAGCTCTTATTTACAGCATGTGCAAATTGCTCAAATGCAGTATTAAGCCCTCATTAAAACATTGTAAGGCGGTTGGCTCACTCTAGTAACTTTGAGGAGGTTTCCTCTAGACCAAAAACAAATGTAACAAAAATTGGATCCTATTCACAAACTTCATTTTTTAGTACATGAATTAGTACTACAATAGTGCAAAAAACCGTTTTTCTAAACAGAGGTCTTCTCCAAGTTTGGGACTTCATTTTTTATTACATGAATTAGTACTACAATAGTGCATAAAACAGTTTTTCTATGCAGAGGTCTCTTCCAAGTTTGGGGAGATCTCCGTCCATGTAGGTTCACGTTTTATTAATTAAAGTGCGAGAGACAGGGGAGTAGCTGGAAAATGGTGAATACTTGCACCTAAGTTAAAGGGGTCTAGGGAGGTGTAAGGAGGAGTTTTGGTAGGGACATGCACATACAAACACCCACCCACAAAAGAGTAAGCCCATTGCTGTACACAGACAAAAAAACAAAACCATCAACACCCCCACCCAATACTGCACAACACATCAAACCCGCACCTCAAAATCCACTCGCAGGCATGCTATTCAATGCACAATCTCACAGCAAACACATATCAGAGTTTTGGGAACTACTCAGCTTCCACTTTACTGGACCATCTCTTCCTCATGAAAACCTGGCTCAACCATCAGCACCAGATGGGCTGCAAGATTGCCCCATAGAACTACCTCCACAAACCAGGAGGAGGAATCACCGTCATCCACAAGGACACCATTGAATGCTCAATATACTCAGAGTCCAACACCCCCTTCATGGAACCAATGCACTTCAAACTGCAAATCAGCAAAAGAATTCACCCTAAAATCAACCCTCGCCTACCAACCACCTGGACCACGAGCCAACTTCCTCAGCCTTATCACTGACTTATCCCCCACTCATCATCAACTCCAGAGACTTCAAATGATACACAAACTTCAATTTCCACCTGAAAGACCCAACAGGACCTGAATACATGGCATGGCTTGAAAGCCTGGACAACATTGGTCTCATCCAGCTCATCACAGACCCATCACACATCGCAGGGCACACACTGGACCCAACCTTCACCACCAATGACAAGATTAGATAAAACACCATCTCACCACTCCCATGGACAGACCATTCAACCACCCACTTCCAAATAACCACTCCACAGGTCAACACAAACACCTTCATGAGCCCACCTAGCCACGGCTGGGGCAAAATCTCAGAAGAAGCCATGGTCTGTGCAGATAAGAGTGGGGGGGGGGGGCGGTTGGGTCGGGTGGGAGCAATTTCGACAGACGCCGATGAGGGAATATTAAATAAGTAATTACGTTTCCCTCACCATTGTCTGTTGAAATACCCACCCACCTGGCCCCACAGCCCCACGTCTCTTACGTGCACGGGCCGCGGATGCTCAGAAGCAGACTGGCTCAACAACCTCAGCATGGACCAACTCAGTACCACCAGCAACCTCAACAAGACATCACCAACTTCAACTTCAGGATTAAGAACTGTGCAGATTCCCTTGCACCTGGCAAACCCAACAGAAGGAGGAGAACCAACAAACAAGCCTGGTACACAGAGGACTTCTGAGGCACAAACCATCACTGTAGACAGCTAGAAAGGAAATGAGCCATGAGTCTACCGCCAGAACCACATGCAAGGCTGCCTCATATTCTACCACCAGCAACTGAGAGACACCAAAAAAGGAGCACTAGCTAAAAGCACTGATGCGAGCAACAAAATCTGCAAGGAGATCTTCTCCATTGTCAAGGAATTCACCTCCCCCAAGGCCACAATCAACAGCATCACACCCTCTGTAGAACTCTGCAACAACCTATGGAACTTCTTTCACAGCAGGAAAGCAAACATCTACAGTATCTTCGAACACCAACTAGACGCTAAAGGCCTCAGTGCCAACCTCCACCCACAACTAATTCAGACACCTGACCAAATGGAAAACACCAAACAGAGAAGACACAGCAACAAAAATGCAGAAAGTTTACTCTGGGGCTCCAAAGTCCTTGCCCCCAACACTTCTACAACCTGGGAGAATCTCCTATCAGCAGCACCCTCATCCACATTATCAACACCTCCATCACGTCCGCCACTTACCAGGAAGACTGGAAGCATGCAGTAGCCAACGCTCTCTTCAAAAATCCATTGGCCAATCTAAAGCAACTGAGCAATGCCTGTCAAATCTCACTGCTCCCCTACCTAGTTAAAGTGGTGGAGAAGGATATCAATGAAAAACTCACCAGCCACCTCAAACTACACCACCTACTGGACTACAACCAATCATGATTTAGAAGTAATTATAGCACTGAAACCATACTCATCACAGACACAGATGACATTCAACCCATCCTGGACAGAGGGGAGATTGCAGCCTTAATCCTGCTTGGCCTCTCTACAGCCTTATATATGGTCTCTCACAGCATACTCATCAGAACACTCCACGACATCGGCATCCAAGGACCCACCGTCAACTGGCTAGGCTCCTTCCTCACAGGAAGAACATAGAAAGACAGACTACCAGCCTACACCATGGAATCCGAGAACCTTATCTGTGGAGTCCCAAAGGGCACATCTCTCAGCCCCATCCTGTTCAACGTCTACATGAACACGCTCACCAACATCATCTGATCCCAAGGGTTCACCATCATATTCTATGCCGTCGACACCCAACTCATCCTATCCCTAATGGGCAAGACCACCACTACCAGAATCAACTTCACCAACTGCATGACCACGATAGCAGAATGGATAAGATGCAACTGCCTAAACCTCACCTCTGACAAGATGGAAGTACTGGTCTTCAGAAACAAGAACTCTCAATGAGACTCCATCTGGTGGCCAACAGAGCCAGGACCAATTCCTACACCCACCGACCATACCAGAGCCCTAGAAATCATCCTGGATGATAAACTCAACATGACATCACAAGTCAACGTAGTGAGTTACTCCTACTTCCACATCCTACACATGCTACTAAAGATCTTCAAATGGCTATGCCAGAACCAGACGCACTGTCACGCAAACTCTCAGCACAACCAGACTCGACTATGGCAGCGGACTCTATGCTCGAATCTCCAGACAGCTCCTGCACAAACTCCAGGTCATCCTCAACCTCCCACGTTGCACTCCACTGGCTCCACAAACACAGCGTATTCAAACTCCTGATGCACACATACAAAGCACTACACAACACTGGACCAGCACACATAAGCAGTCAAATACACATTCACCAGCCTGTCAGACACTTATGCTCATAATCAATCTCACTCCCTCACACGCCCCCCCCATCCACAAAAGCAGAACTGGAGGTCGCTCATTCTCTTACATCATACCCAAATCCTGGAAAGATCTTCCACAACACAACACTGGCTCCTCCTTGCTTCCTGAATACCACAGGAGACTGAACACCTGCCTCTTCAACTAACTCAGGGAGGCCCGATGCCTACCACCTGCTCTAGCTCCTGGATGCCCTTATGGTGATTAGCATGATATACAAATCAACATAACATAACATATCATTACAGAACATATCTTCCTGTAAAATCTATGTTGTTTTTACCAAATGTATTGGGAACATTGTGCTATAAAAATGTTTGTGTGACTGCATCATAAATGTATTGAGGTTGGGCAATGCAATGAGGGACAGAGACAGGAACGAAGAGAGGGAGGCAGATTCATTAAGGGAGGTTGAGGGTGCAGAGGCAGTGGAGGAGTAAAGTATGGATGCAATGGCAACTTGGGAAAAAGGCAAACAAAGGCTGTGGGGCTTTGAAGAAATTAGAGCAAAAGATGTCAGTCAGGGAAGCAGAGGCATGTAGGACGATCAAGTGAGACAGAGGCAGTCATACCATAGCTGACAAATCTGCTGGACAGGGAATAGGTTTTCCTCATGAGGCTACTGCAGTGAGGAAAGGGGAGCCCACACCCACGGGAAGAAAGTAATGCAGGTGACTCCCAGCTCCAGGGTCTGGATGAGATGTTCCGGTTGAAGAAAGGTACCAAGGCAGGGGTGCAGACACCAGGCCTTCACAGGGTAAGGACTGTATGGAGGTTTGTATGGAGGCAATCACAGGGGTGGATGGAAATGTGATAGGCGAGGGGGCATGACAACTAGGGAAGTTCTGAGAGCAAGCAAATGAGAAACATATTGCCTCCTCAGGTTGGTGCCCCCTGAGGCTAGGAGAGGTTACTGCATCTCATGGAAAACATGATAGGAGGGCCCTGGAGATAGATGGACTCCAAGTAAGCAAAGTAGATCTCAACTGTCACTTGCGTGAGATAGGTCGCCCTGCACGTCAAAGCTTCTGTCCAAGGCCACAACACTACAATGTAGCTTTCTGGAACGGTCGGCGTGGGGAGGTGAAAGCTACTGATGGTAAGTCCACCGGAAACAAGGATCCCATCAACCTCATGTAAAGGTTGAGTGTTCTCATAGCCACTACCGTGATGGTGAGAGGTACTTATCATTTGCATGCATATCTCATGTGCATCATGAGCACAAAGGCAGAGAGTTGCATCCACAACCCTTCATCTCATGTGCCTTGTAAGGAAAACTCAGACTTTCCCCCAAATGCTAGCGCTGGCATAGTAGTCTACCTAGCAGAGCCACCAGTTAGATATCTTGTATCCCAGGCCAAAATGGACACTGGTTACTGCCATTTTGGGAAGGGACTAAACAGGAGGGGGCAGAAAGGCTACAGGAGGCAGGCCCACAGGACATATGCCTTAGTGGCTTTCTTGCATTCAATAACCTGCTTCTCTCAGGGAGACACATTAACACGTGTGATAAGGGAGGTGCCTGGTGTAAATTCAGTGAACATCTGTGCTGTTCTATATATTTATACACTGTCATTATTTTGGTTGGAAGCTTTCCTAGGTGCCACCCAGTGCTTCAAATGGAAAAATAGAAGTGCAGGTACTCTGTAGTAGAGTACCTGCTTGTTTCTGAGAAGTGCCGGTACTCTCCAATTAAAAGTATAGAATTTCTCTTGAGAAGTGCCGGTACTTTCGCTCTCAAAATAAAAAAGTGCCGGTACTCCGTACCGGGCAGTACAGGCCCATTTAAAGCACTGGTGCCACCTATACTGTACCTGGTGAATGTCTTTGTGTGACCAATGCTTGCACTTTGCTTTGACTGCTTTGTTTTGTGCAATGGGAACTTGAAGAGCTGGACATTGTACTTTGCCTCCTATTTTGTATTTGAAGGTGATTGCACCTAGTCAGCCTGTGCTGTACCTGTTTTTTGTGTGATTGAAGCACGACTGCGACTTCCTGCTTTGTGTATGGTGTGCCTGTGTGTATGTGTGAGATGGGTGTTAATAGACCTGTTGCCTGTGAATTATCTGCTCTGTGCAAGTTTATACTGTGGCGCTTTTACCTATATTTCTCAATCTGTCAAGTGAGGAGTTGGCGCTTTACTGAAAATCAGTTGAATTTCGCAACAGATTGCCTCCTTTATTAAAATACAATGTTATTCACGTCCTTGAGAAACAGCTTTTGATCTGAGGCCTGATCCTATGCATGCAACTTGGAATAGCTCTATTGCTTCAAACATTAGCAATGATGATCTCTCTGAGCTTAGAGACAGCCCTACTGTTAGCGGTATGAGCCTCCACGACATGTAACATCAGAGATAACTTTGCTGTCATCAGACCTTGCTTGTAGGTTATGTTCCACTTTGACAGCTGACTACTCTAAATATGGTGGACGCGTGTCTGACATACCAACGTTGACAGAGAGGTATAAATTGGTGGATGGTGGGACCGACGACAGATGACTGACAGTCAGCTGATGGACCATCCTCCAACATGACGGACGCAGGTCCCCCATTCCAAACTCTAGACAGAGCGGGCGGAAGTCTGCCAGGCTGAAGGATGGACCTGTCCCTCCATGATGGAGGAATAATGGTCTGTCTGCCAAACTCTAAATCAGGCCCCCAGAACAAGCCTAGTATATAAAGTAATGGATACTATTTTGGGGTGAACAGGCAATGTTTAGCAACCACACATACAGCCATGATGGATTAGATTTCACTGGAGAAATGGCAACCGACGACCGTGCATCATTGTATTGATGTCAGAGAAGAGGAACAATTAAATGATTGATCGCCTGGTATTTCCTGGAGCTCATACTTTTTCCCCTCTGTAACCTGGCAATATTCCCCATATTCAAAACTGGAATTGTTTTTTTAAATGCCATTCGGAAATTCCCTAACTCAGCCTTTTATGTCTATTGAACTGAAATTAACCTGGAAACGAAAAGTACAGGGAAAGAACAGACATGTATTGTTATTTACCATGATGAAGTTTTCACCAGTTTAAAATAAACAGAACAGTATACAGGAACCATAGAGCAGGTGTTGAGGCGAGCCAACTACTTGCACAATGGAAAACAGTGTATAGTGTCATATAAGTGGTCCCATGTTTTAGCTGCAAAGGCCAAAGGCAAGACAATAAAAGAAGACAGTAAGATTCTCCCCTTCTTTTAGAAATATGACTAGTGAAATAGGTTTGCAGTTACATCAGGAAAGAGGAGAAACTATGTCTAACACTTTGAATGAAATTATTGTTTTCATTAGGTCTCTAAACTGTTATGTTAAGTGAAGAGGTTGTGTTCTCATTAACTATTGGCGTTTTGTGTGTCTTGGTATGTGCGCTTCATAGTATAGGGCTCTAGAGTTGTGACCTTCCCAAAACCCTTTGAATGTGTCCTTTTGTAGCCATCTTAAGGATTTTGAGATTCCAGGGTGCAGACATACTTTAGGGCACTCTTTTAAGAACATTTAGACATTTATGGTAGCTAAGCTTCACTCTCTAGAAACCAAGTACCACCAGCTCTATAGAGCTGCTCATCAACTACTTCCTCTCTCCTCTTGGCAGCTTGGACCCTCATCTTCAACCCAGCTCAATATCCCTCAAGGAAATCATGAACCTTGTTAACACCCTATCCATTAGCTAATCCCACCACATACATCTCTTGGAGTAATAGCTAAAGTGACATAAAGGGTAAGATTATACCATGGGGTTTTTAAATAGATATCATCATCTGGAATGGAACAGAGAAAGAACAAATTGAGCAGCATGTCATTCACGATACCTAACTGCATATACTCAGGGTTTTTTCCTAAGGCCAACCGGTCTCAACTACCAAACAATTCAAGTCGGCTATGTAAATTATTAGATCTTGATGCCCTATTTTAAATTCAACAACTCACTTTCTAAAGAAATAGCATGTGGTTAGCCATGAAACAACTTCTAAATTTGCCTGCAGGAGGCAGAAAAAATATATAGCAGGAAGTCATTGCGTTCTACTAATGGAATACTCCAATTGGCAGCATTCGCTCTTAAGTAAGAAAGGACAAAGTCTACTTTAGTTTGATCATCGGGAAGTGTCATGGGTTTACATTGCCAATGTAATTGACACTGATAAAGTTCTTAGGATCACCAGAGAATTTTGGTGGAGGTGTTAAAGGTATTACAGGTTGTACACGTGGGTATGAATGGACAGAAGGTTTAGAGTCTCGCACTGGGAGTGGTAATGCCCAAGGCGAAATGGATCCCTACCTTGAATTTCGAAGGTAGTGAAATCTGAAATGTATCTTTGCTTTCAGACTTCAATACAGAGCCAAAGGGTTTTACTTCACTTCCCTCAAATTGCAAAGTTTTGTTTTCTGCTTTTTATAGGCTAACTTCCTCTCGCAATTTAGGGCTCTATGTATCAATATTAGGAATACTGATTTCCCTAATTATGATTCTCTCTGATGTGCAATTAGGAAATCGATATTCCTAATGTATGAAACTCTTTTGAGTCTCAGTAGCTACCTAATGCATGTTAATAAGGTAGGTCGCAATATGCACCCCATTAGGAATCACAACCATCACAGGAATGGTGGCCTGCTGAGGTCAGCAGACCACTATGTATGGGACTGCTTTTTAATAAAGTAATTGTATTTTTTTTCTTTATATGCAGCCTGTTTTCTTTAAAGGAAAACAGAATGCATGTAAAAAGAAAAAATTAAACTTTGCAGTTTCATTTTTAAGAAAATGCACATAAAAATATTTGTTTTCCATTCAAAAGGGGAAGGGGGTCCCTTGGGACCCCTTTCCATTTGTGAATGGTTTATCACCTCCTTCAAGGAGTTGATAAAATATGAATGTTTTGCAACTGTGATTCAATAGAAAAACATTCATATATCTCATTCAGATTTAGTATTTGAAAAGGATGCCCTAAACACGTCCCTTCCAAATACCAAATCGCAAACACAAATTGCGAATCACAATAATGTGTTTTGTACATTTGTAAAAGCATTTTTGTGATCAGAAACAGCCCCATTGTAGGTCAAATGGCTGAAACATGTCAATCACTTTCTAGTGCAACTGCCTCTAATGTCGGCAGTCACACTATCCGCTATTTGTTTTTAATTCTAGCACCAGGTAGCAACAATAAAACAGAGTCTGGCTAACCTCGTAGCTAGTTTTAATCACTGTCTAGGTAGCACTGCACCCCTTCCACCACACGCCACTCTCACATTAGGTTTTATGAATACCCCTCCTACCTAAAACATCCCTGAGCTCCTCCGTCGCAGCGAGGGCGTTGTAGCCCGTATCACTACCATGTTCGTGATGCAAGGAGGATTTCCTATGATGAAGCATGACACCTCTGGTGTGTGAGGGAAACCGTCCTTTAAAGGGACTCCCTCCGCTTTCATCATAGTTGCTTCCACCCATAGACTAGCCCTGCGTGACCCCGGACCTGAGGGCTCTTTTTGTGTGTTAGATATCTCGGACACTTCCCTAAGTGAAAGCATGAATGACAGTTCACGCCCCTCTTCCACAACAGCAGGATAGGCCGCACGCCGCATAACACTGTCAAACAGAACCACAGACATGGCAGTGACCACGCGGCCCGAAGAAACAGGGGAGGTTGTAAGTAAATATGTGTTCCAAGTAGCGACCAATGTAATAGGAAATTAGTATAATTACCCCACATGTGATATATCATTAAATGGAGCAACATTGAAAGTCTATGCCGATTCATGCTCACCATATACAATTATTTATTATGATGTCTTTCCCAATGACTTATGGGACAGGATAGCAGAGTTAGCCCATGAAGGCCATTTTGGTAGGAGCCTTACCAAAATAGTTAGAGCCATATACTGGTTCACAGGTATGGATAATGTTGTAGAGAATAAAGTCGAGGATTGGTTGATCTGTGCTATGAGTGATAAAACTACGAGCACAAGAGGAAGACCGTTGTTCCCTGTGAGCTTACCACTCAAGCCTTGGGTTAAACTTGGTTTAGACATCATTGGTTCCTTAAAACTCTCTATACGGGCAGATAAATTTGTGGTAGTACTGATGGACTATCATTCCTATTGGTTAGTTACCAAAGTGGTCAACAACATTACCACTCAAACCCTCATGAATTTCCTAACAGATGCATTTATGACAGAAGCACCATTATAACAGATAATGGGGTTCAATTTACGTTAAAGAAAGAGGGAATTCTTCGAAAACTGTCCATACAGCATGATAAAATAGCATTGTAATGTCCTAGGGCAAGTGGTTTAGTGGAACGCTTTAATCGCAATATTAAAGAATGCATTCAGCTGGTGCATATGTCAGGATGTCCTGTAGACAAGGCTCTTCAAAACAATTTATGGTCATACCACACATCACTCAATTCAGTCACTAATCTGTCACCATTTCTGGCACTCAAGGGCCGAGTCCAGGTGCAAAATTGACTTCCAATTGGCTTGGTGTTGGGGACCCCAGATGGGTATGCAGAGACAGGATGGGCAAACAAGTTAAGCTGTATCAAGAGGAATACAAATAAAGGTATGATCAAAAGCATGGAATCAAGATAGGTAAATGGAAGGTGGCAATTGGGTAATGGGTACTATTAAAATCCAAAATAGGTGAATCTTCAGTTAGTTTATTGATAAACAGCACAGCAGTACATACATCCAGATGTAGACTCCAGGTACAACTGAGTCTCTCACTGGAACACATACCATAAGATCTACAATGATTCTTGGAATGCACAACAAAAGTTAACAGAGCGTAGGCCAATGGTAAAGACAAAAACACAGGCAATTAAAGTGATATAACTTAAAATGCAACACATCCCCCTCATCTAATAAATAAAAAATAAAAAAATAAGCAAAAGCTATAATGGGGAAAGGAAAGAAATTTAAACATAGTCATTTAACTTTCTGGGAAAATATCCTAAACGGTTAGAGGTTCTAACCTTAGAAAAAACAGAATCATCTTTATTCACATTGTTGGATTCACCAGAGGTACCAGCACTACATTCGTTACTATGGTCTGGCTCAATAGAAGAGCTTGTTGGTGAATCTCCACGCACACTAAGTAGACATCTGGCAACCCTTCTAATGTTCCATACCTTACCATCTTGAGTGGCAACAGAGTTCCTAAAAACTCTTTTAACTTGGATGGCCTTTCCAAATCTGCTGGCACCCTTGCTGATGATGCCTGGTTTTAAAATCCTAACCCAATCACCAATTTTAAAAGATGGTACTTTAGTTTTCCACTTCTTATCAAACCAAGCACAAGTTTTCTGTTGTTTGTTTTCCACTCTAAAAGCAATGTCTCTTACACATTCACTGCTCAGATTTTTTATAACACACTTCTGTCTAAACCACCATGGGCAAATTTTAGAGGCTGGCTCTCTTCCCTTCAACAATTTGAAAGGGCTGACTTCAGTTGTGGTATGAGGAGTTATTCTATCTAACCATAATTTCTCTCTAACTCTACTCAACCAATCATTCCCTTGTTTGACAGCTTCAACGATAAAATCCTTCCAAACCATATTGAATCTTTCAACCTGACTATTTTCATGTGGTCCATATAAGGAAGTGAAAACATGTTTAATGCCACATTCACTTACAAAATGTTTCATCTCTGATGAAGTAAATTGTACACCGTTGTCAGTGACAAGACACGAGGGACATCCCTCACGTGCAAATATCTCTTTTGAAAAATTTAAAAGAACTTCCGTGGTGATTTTGTTCACAAATTTTACCTCCGGCCTTTTTGAATGGTAATCTACTAAAACCAACGCAAATCGATAGTTTTCCAGCAGCATATTAAAAGGACCAGAAATGTCAAAAGCTAACTTTTGCCACGGTTCTTTGGGCCATTCAACCATTCTTAAAGGAGGGGTTTTAACACTCAGCATTCTCGCACTAGACATGCATAATTCACATTCCCTAACGACGCGATCGATAAATTTGTCAATTCCTGGCCACCAAAAAAAAATTCCTGATTAGGCATTTCATAGATGAAATGCCAGGATGAGTCTTGTGAGCTATTTTAAGAATAACGTCTTGCATTCCTTTCGGAGGAATACACTTACTATTTTTAAAAAGAAAATCTCCCTCAAATTCTAGTTCACTTGTGACCTTGAACAAAGGTAATAACTCAGGTCTAATCTGTTGTTTGTTGGGCCATCCATCCATAACATATTTTTTAATTTTTAGCCAATCCTTATCCTTATTGACACACTCTTCCCATAGGTTCTCACTAATCTCATGAAATAGTGCTGGCATGATGTCACAGATGGTAAGTACAAAATCAGATTTCTTTGACAACGTTCACTCCACTTTGAACACAAGGTAACCTTGAAAGAAAATCAGCTGTCACATTTTTCTTCCCAGGTACATACTCCGTCTTAAAGTTATATTCTTGAAGCCTAGAGGAAAGCCTAGCAATTCTAGCAGTGGAATTCCACCCTCCACCGGATGAAAGGATGTTCACTAATGGTTTACGGTCCGTCCTTAACGTGAATTTACTACCCCATACGTACAATTTGTAGTGTTCAATATCCCAAACACAAGCAAGTAGTTCTCTTTCTATCACAGCATACTTTCTCTCAGTCTCATTGAGCGTTCTTGAAGCAAACGCCACATTCCATTCTTCTCTACCATACCTTTGCGAAAGTACACCACCAATTCCATATAGGCTTGCATCTACTATGATAATGCACTCTTTTTTTAAGCAAAAAGGTTTCAAAGTGGGTGCACACACTATCTCCTGTTTGATATCTTCAAACACTTTCTGTTGAGTACTGGGCCAAACATAGTTTGCGTTCTTTCTAAGTAATTCTCTCAACGGTTCCATTTTACTTGCAACGTAATTAACAAATTTGCGATAGTACTCACACATCCCCGCAAAACTTAGTAATTGTTCCTTGTTAACAGGAGCTGGAACATTGAGAATAGCATAAACATTCGATCTCTTTGGAACAACGCCATCCCCTGATAGTGTATGTCCTAAATATTGTACTGACTTTTTATACAACTGGCATTTGTTTTCCTTAAGTGTGAGACCATGCTTCTCTAACCTACTGCAGACTTCATTCAAATGTAAAGTATGTTCTGCCTCATTTTTTGAAAATATTAATATATCATCTTGAAAACATTTAACAAAATGATCAATATCTCTGAACATCCTGAACATAAGTCTTTGAAAAACTGATGCGGCTGACGCCAAACCAAACGGCATCCTTGTGTAACGACACAGGCCTTGGGGAGTTACAAAAACCGTTAGGTTTTTTGAATCCTCAGAAAGACAATCTGATGATACGCAGACCTTAGGTCCAATGTAGAAAATACCTTTGCACCTTCCAGCATAGATACCACCTCGTTTATATTTGGAAGAGGATGGCAATCAATATTAATATTAGAATTTAAAGCTCTCAGATCCACACACACCCTCAATTTTTTATCAGTCTTGCGTACTAAAACAATGGGTGAAACCCATTCAGAAGATTCAACTTTTTCAATGATTCCTTCATTCGTAAGCTCTTTCAACATGTCCCTAAATTCTTCTCTCACATTAATGGGCACACCCCTTATTTTTTGTACCACTGGACGTGCGTTTTCCTTTAGAATAATTTTATGTTCAAAATTCTGAAATCTTCCCAACTTATCACTGAAAACATTTTTGTACTTACTAACTAAATTCCTAACTTTGTCATTAGAATCTAAAACGGCCACTTTTTGTGTTGAAACATTATCCCCTAAAGTGACTGGTTCTGAAGATCGTGGATTGAGAATAATCCCAAACTTCCATTGATCACGCCATCCTAGCACATTTACACCCTTAACAGCAATGTACAATTTAATATCTGCAAATCTTCCTTTAAACAACAAGGTAACATTAAAGTATCCTTCCATATCAATTCTTGGCCCGTCAAAACTTTCAGCTATGACATTACTAACATGTAGTGTTTTCCCATTACAAACATCAGATCATTTCTCTTCTAAATATTGTTTTGATATTATTGTCCACGGTGATCCTGAATCAGCCATGAGCTGTAATTCCACCACAAACACTTTAACTGTACATTTAGGTGAGTCAAGCAAAATCTCATTTTTCCCATCTACACTTTTACTAACAATAGATACAACCAACCCTCTTTCACACTCAGAATTATCATAACTTTCTTTCTTTTCAACCTCATTGTGAATCTTTTCATTTCCAGTAATCATCGAAATTGAGCCTGAAACGGACGTGGCTGTATTACTTCTCCTATTGTCTCTGCAAACATTACTAAAATGACCCAACCTTCCACACTTCCTGCATTCTCTATTAATAGCAGGACAACCCATGAAAGATGCCATATGTGTTTTACTTCCACATCTATAACATGAATATTGACCTCCCGAACTGCCGTAACCTCGAAACGCATTACTATTGTTGTATCTATTACTGACAAACTTCTTTTGTGTAACCTCCGGCTTGCTACTACAACCCTCCATACTGCTTTCAGAATTATTCTTTATAGCACAAACCTCTTCCACACTTTTCGTACTTTGCCTAACCGTTTGCATCCAACTCTCAGATTGTTCTACAGCTTTAGCATTAGCTATTGCTTCAGATAAACTAGGATCACACATCACCCACAGATTCTCTTGCACCTTCTTATTCCTAACATGCACAATTATTTGATCCCTAATCATTTCATCAGCCATCATGTCAAATTTACAATGAACACATAAAGATCTTAAAGCAGTTAAGAAATCATCAAATGATTCATCCTCTTTTTGTGCCCTTGTGTAAAACTTAAATCTGTTTAGCGCAATGCTGGTAGTTGGTTTAAACCTCTTTTCAAGCCTTTGTAGAGCTTCATTATATACATTTACACTCTCCTCTCCTATTTCTGGTGTGACTTGTGGTAGTGCTCTGAAAATGTCTTGTCCTCCTGATCCTGGACAGTGCAATAGTATGCTCTTTTTCCTTTCTGCGCCCATGCGTTTGTCATCGATCGACTTCATTTATGTTAAAAATTCTTCTTTCCACCTTGCCCATGGTAAAGGTGGATCACCCTTATTTTGTAGAAACTTTCCTGGTGGTTCAAACTGCATTTTTTTAAAATATATCCTACTTGTTAATATTCTCCCAAAAAAATGTCCTTGCCTTTAACTGTCCTCTGTAAGTTCTTCTTCACCACTTTTTTCCCCCCAAAAAACAATATTAGGATGCTAAATGAATGAATGCCTCTTTTCCTTCTGCTACAATGTTTATTTTTAATGATAATTATATGCCCACCAGAATTTACTCACAAAAACTATATAACTTTACTTTCGAAACACTCCTTTCCGCTTCAAAAACAATGTCTTTGCTTGAATAAACACTTCCAGTACGATCGCGCAGCTCCTCTCGTAAGATCTTTCACTCTGTTTATTGGCTGCTATGGCAACTCAAAATGGCCGCCACGCTGTGTTGCACGTCAGCGTACGTCCTCACACAAGGACGTAGCTCTTGATGTGTTTGTTTATTCTCGCGCTGACGCCAGGACACAGAAGTTCTCCTTCGCCGCGTTCTTGCTTCAACGCTGCTAGGATACGCCGATCGCTCCCTTTCAGAATTCCATGGCGTGCCGGTACTGTATATATTTTTTAAAACTATCCTTCACTTTGGCTCGTAAATTCAGCACTTCCTTTCCCAGTACCAATGCTTTGGTAAATTACCTCTTTGTTCTCTTTGCTGGTCAGGAATGCTTCTTTTCTTCCTCCTAGTTTTTTAAAAAATCCAATATTTTAAAAATTCCTTGTTTTCCTTTTAAATTCCTTGGGCTCTTTAAACTCTCCGTTCCCGTGCTGATACAGACAGGAGAGGTTTCTTCCTCGTCGCCAATATTAAAATCCAAAATAGGTGAATCTTCAGTTAGTTTATTGATAAACAGCACGGCAGTACATACATCCAGATGTAGACTCCAGGTACAACTGAGTCTATCACTGGAACACTTACCATAAGATCTACAATGGAACGTGGAATGCACAACAAAAGATAACAGAGCGCATGCCAATAGTAAAGACAAAAACACAGGCAATTAAAGTGATATAACTTAAAATGCAACAGATACGCTTTCTGACTCCCTCCAGAAGGGGAGTAGTACATTTTGTAAACCAGAGAAAGTGGTCAAAATGAGGACAAATGTGACCCTAGAAGATGGTAGGACATGGAGCATGGATAGAATTACAACCTGCAACCATTCTCAGAGTATAGAGTGTCCTTGTAAGGAATCTCGGGAGGTGTTGAGTTCCAGTAAACCATCCCGCAATATCAGGGCTCACACTGTACCTGTTTGGCACAAAGATTATGTTTTTCATGAATTATAGGAGGGAGACGTGTTATAATTGATTCCAATGTAATTGGTTAAAAATGCTATATTGTCCCATTTACAATGTTCCCTATGTGGCCCCTCTTACCCTTTCCCAGTTCCCGTTGTCCTTTCTGGTAGTTGGTACCTGCCAGGATTCTATTGACAGTTGGTTTTGACAGTTAAGGGTTTTGTGGAGTTTGGAACCTAGTGTGGCAGGTTAGCAGTCATGCTTCCTGTGGACCACCCAGATGTATGTGCACCTCACCCTCTGGCCAGGCGTGGCCAAAGGCTTTAAATAAACAGGAGTAGACCATTTGGGGTCTCACTCTTATACTGTAATAGTGAGTGCAGAGTGAATCACTATGGCACCCGGGTGCTGGGCCTACTACAAGTGAGGTATCAGCAGACTACTATATACCCCCACCACACCTAGCAGGAGATGTGACTACGAAACTGTTGTCTTGCATCTCAATAAAGCATCCTACTGATCTATATGTGGAGAGGTTTAATTAATAATAAGTACAAAACCATAAAAGAACCCTGTAGTTGAACATTGTCAGCAGTGGTTCTTTGCACTCTTATAACCCCCATCGTTCGAGGGACCATCATAGTCCTGCTGGTGTGGTGACAAGATTAGGCCTGGGTAGGAGGCATCTCTGTCTGATTCTAAATAGATCTTAGGATCATTGTTGATTCTAGAAACCGTGAACAGTTTGCACTTTGATGGTCTTCGTGTCTCATCATTAAAATCACGAAAAAAACTCGTAGCTAATTTGTAATTCTGTTTTGGGTGAGGCATTGTCACATGTTGGGCAATTGCAAGATATGAACATCTTTCCATCTATGAAGCTTGCTGCATCACATCTCAGTTTCAGAGAGGACTCACCCAGTAAATTTTTTTACTTTGCACTCTGGATCTTGCACCTCTGAGTTTATAATGAGATAAACAGAAATAAATCCTAGAATGCAAAGAAAACAGCTGGACAAGACGTGCTGCCTACAAATTGAACTGGGACACCTGTCGCCTTAACTCTGTTTGCCTCCCAGCATCTTGGGCCTGTTTGCATATAACGAAGAATCTCTCCATGTCCCTCAACCTCCCCTTACCAGCTGCATTACCCCTGGTCTTCAGAAATTATGAGGCTAGCTTCAAAGCTACAATGCATCATGACAGAGTTAAGGGGACACCGCCTGCAATAGGACATACACAGCTTTGAGGAAGATGTTTCCTTTTCTAGGATATACAGGTGTGTCCAACCATCGTGAGACCCTTTCTGTGTAGTTTTGTGATCTATTTATTAGGAAAGGAAACATTCAGATGGGGAAAATACAGACGTGCATAGTAGTTTGCTGTATTTCTGGACAACAAGGAACATTGGTGCCCACAGGGCGTAATTTCTCAGGCTGCGCAACTCCCTCCCAATCATACTGGCATACAATAATTGTGCCTGTGCCCACCAGCGGATGATGGTTGCTGATAAGGTGACCATTCTTATGGGTTGCTTCTATGTAACCCATGGGTTGTGTGGCATCCAGGACTGGCTGGACGCGCGCTGCGCTGAGGCTAGGCCTCGTGCTTCGGAGGCAGCAACAGATGCACACAGACACTTGTAATTCTCTCTGAGCCAAGACCCCGAGTGGTCTTGTGCTCCTTTATTTATGCTTTCGGGCGAGCCCGCCCTCTGGGTGCATAAATGCATTATACAATGTAGAGTGCGGGCCGGATGGCACCGTCACTACATCCCTCTAATCTTTTCGATACTACGTTCATATAGTGTTCATGACTGAGTCCTTAGACACGCGGCACACAAAGTCTCTCAGTCTTTGGCTGGGGGCAGGATTCGGCCGAAGACCATACCTCTGGCTCTGGGAGTTGTCCTCAACCCTAGTCCCCGCTGAGTTACCACCCGATGACGGTGGGCTTGCACTGGGATTCATCTGTTCGACACCAGCCGGTGTTCCTCTTTCTGGACGCATAGGCGCCGTTGTATCATCGTTGCTTGGGGTACTCCGTGTCACCATGTCTTCTCCCCACTCTTCCGTTCCAGTCTCCTCATCTTCTGCTGGGATCCTAGCCGACACTTTCTTAAACAACAAGACATTCCTGGTGACCACCCGGGTCCCGTGCTTGGCTGACACCATTGTTCCTTGCTCGTTGGTGACTTCCCACACCTCCGGCTCGTACGGGGTGCGGTACTTCCAGCCAGGGTACCGGTCCTTCACGATGACCCTGTCTCCTACTTGGATGTCAGCCGTTTGCGCACAGCGCTCTAGGCTCGCCTTGTCGTTGGTGGCCCGTCTCCTGGGCTGTGCAGCAGCTTGGCCAGCTCTGGTGGATTCCAGGATGGATCCACGGGAATGCTGTCTCGAGGCAGCTTCCAGAATAGCAGATGCGCCGGGGCACACTATGTCGTACAGTGGGGAGTCTGACGGTACGCTCTCAAGAATTGCTGTAGGCAGTGCTCAGCATCCTCGCCCTTTTCAACGCCAATCCTTAGAGCCCTGTTCAGAGTCCGCATGAAGCGTTCTACTTCTCCATTCGCCTGTGGCCACTGTGGCATGATCTTGCGGTGCCGAATCGCAAGGGACGTCAGGTACCCCTGGAATTCTCTCCCTTAGAAGGGTGGTCCATTATCTTACTTGACCTCCTCCGGAAGCCCATCATCGCAAAGATGCGGTCGAGTGTGGCCTTGACCTGAGGAAAAGCCGTCGATGACACCACCTCTACCACCGGGAACTTGGAATGTGAGTCAATGAGGATCAGAGTACTTCGTCCATCGGGGAATGATCCAAAATCAATGCTGATTTGAGTCCATGGCTCAGGGCATGGACCTTCAGTAATGACTGGAGATGGCACCGGGTCACTGCCGGTGATGTTGCAAGAGTGGCATGTGCGGATGACTTCTTCGACCATGGTGTCCATGCCAGGGAACCATACTTTGTTTCTGAGATGTGCTTTAGTTTCCACGATCCCTTGATGTCATTGATGTGCCAGACTGACCACTCTCTCTTGAAGGCTCCTGGGGATTACTAGGGTGGTGCTGCGTAGGACAATCCCATGAAGTCCTTCACTAAGGTCGCTTCGGGCCCTCCATAGCTGGTGATGGAACAGTCTTCCTCTTCTGTCAGGGCATGCACTCCATCGAGAAAGTGTTGCCAGCTCCGGTCCACCAGCGTTGCTTTGACCTTGGACAGACTTTCGTCGGTCTCGGTGGCTCTTCCGATGTCTTCAAGCATGAGCACATTTGGGCAGGCCTCCTGGGAGATCATTCAGACAAACTCCCCCGTGTTGTCCTCATCGGCAAGTCGTTCTGTTGAAGCGGACTTGGCAGGATGACGTGATAGAAAGTCAGCCTGGTTGTTGACCCCGGACCAAAAGATAACTTCAAAGCGGTAGGCTTGCAGTTGTACTGCCCATCTCTCGATTCTTGGAGGAGCCAATCTGGAAGTGCCTGCGAAGAGGGGAATGAGAGGCTTATGGTCCGTGACCACGTGAAACTCCTGCCCGGAGAGATAGAGGTGAAAATGTTGTCACGCCCACTTGATGGCCAGGGCTTCACGCTCTATCTGGGCATACCGCATCTCTGTTCCAGTTAAAGCTCTGCAAGCATAAGCAATTGGGACCCATTCTTTCGCTTTCATTTCTTGCTTGAGAACGGCTCCTAGCCCCACAGAGCTAGCATCAACCACCACCTCGGTGCGTCTGTTGGGTCGAAAGTGCGCCATGACTCTTTTGTCGATGAGTGCCTCCTTCACAGCATGGAATGCCGTGTCTTCTTTCGCGGTCCACGCCCACTGTTGTCCTGATTTTGTAAGGTTACAGAGAGGTTCTGAGAGAGACGCCAGATTCGGAATGAACTGGCCACAATTTGTGGCCATACCTAGGAAACTGCAAACTTCCGTGGGTGATGTGGGCCTCGGAGCAGCGCGTATGGCCGCGGCCTTCTTTTGGTCAACCTGGAGGCCATCGCGAGAAGAAGTACTCCGCCGACTCCTGGTAGAATGAGCACTTGGCTCGGTGGAGGGTCAGACCACTTTATGCAAGTCATTGAAGGGAGTCCCTGAGATGTACGTGGTGTTCCTGTAGAGTTTTCAAGAACACCAGGATGTCATCACTCAAGTTGATAACGCCTTGCAGTCCTGTGAGTGTTTCCCTTATAGCGTTCTGAAACACTTCTGCGGCAGAGGATACCCCAGAGCTCAGCCTCTTGTATCGTCGTAGATCCACATGAGTGGAGAACATTGTGATGTTCCTGCTGTTTGGATGGAGTTCTAGCTGGTGATAGCCAGCATTAAGGTCGAGTTTCGTGAACCACTTGGCCACGTTGAGGTCTGCCACGATGTCATCCATGGTGGGCGTGAGATATCGTTCCCGCTTCACAGCTTTGTTCGGAAGGTCGACACACAGCCGGATGGCTCCTAGCTGCTTAGGCTTGGGGGCTATGACCAGGGGCAACACCCACGGGGTAGGGCCCAACACCTTCTCTATTACACCCAACTGCTCCAGCTTTCGTAACTCCTCCTCCACTTGAGGGCGTAGGTGTACCCGGCATGCTCCTGTGCCTCAGGGCTGTGGGCTTGACTGTTGGATCAATATGGAGTTTGAATAGCTTTCCTTTCAGGCACCCCAGCCCCTCAAATAACGTAGGAAATTCTTTGAGTATATCCAGGGCGTGTAGGTCATGCACCTGGTTAGTGAAAAAAAACAGCTCCAGGTCTTCCGCCGTGTGGCAGCTGAAGAGTGTTCCTCGTTTTCCCTCGGTGACGTGAAACTACGTGTGGAGGCGGGCCCTTCACTGGATACTTCAACTTCCATGACTCCTTGCAGGGGAAGTGGCTCCATCCCGCCATAGGTGTATATCTTCGCCCTGGAGGCTGCGAGTGCGGGTCGCGGGGATAGTCGGTCATATTGCTCACTATCCATAACATTCACTGATACCCCCGTGTCTATGAGCACTTTGACTGCTGAACCTGCCACTGTGATGGTGCACATGGGTGGAGCCCAACGTCTCGGACCCTCATGACTCACAAACGACACTATGAAGATGTCTTCATCGTCCACGCCTAGACCATATCCCGGCGGGGTGGTGTCCACCTGCTCCAACGGGTCTTCCAGCATCAATTGTCTAACTGCCGTTGACAGTCCACGCTGTCCCGTCGTGTTTGTTCTCGCTCTCCCACCTCAACACATCTTTGCGAAATGGTTGAGCTTTCCGCACTGGGAGCAGGTCTTCCCCCTTGCAAAACATCGACCAGACGGTGGATGATTCAAACCGCAGTTACCACATCCGTTCTTCTGTGACGGTCTCTCATTCCCTCTTTGCGCTGTCGGTCGTCTTTGAATGGCGTCTTCCCTCTCTTCTTTTATTACCAGAAGGCCGAGCAGCTCCTGACTGAGTAGTGGGCCGGTTGGGGTCGCTTCCATCTCATCCGCCCTGGCGTTGGATAACTCACGGAACCTTACGAGCACCAGAATCTCATCTACAGTGATACTCGGCTGGCTGAGTATCAGGCGGTGCAGCGTCACCGACCGGCACCCCTGTATGATTTGCGACCTAATTTCTTCCCTCTGGTCGTATAGCGTGCAGGAACTCGCAAGCTTCCATAGGCGAGCGTAGAAGATGTCTATGGTCTTGGCTTCTGCCAGTTCGCTGAACGGGGGCAGGGGAGCCACCGTGGCATGGCCTGGTTGCCGTGGCACCTGTACCGGGGCCTGTGGATGTGGCGCAGGAGCACCAGCTCCATCCGGGTTGGGGACGCTCATGGCTGCCCAAATCCAGTGCTTCAGGGTGAGGGTGACACCTGCCGCGCTCACACAGGTGGATCCTTGGGCAGAGTGTGTTTTTGCTGGTCACCACAGCGCTGATGCACTTGCCAGTGCTTGTTTGGCTGGGTCTATCTTGGTGGCCTGTGTGCAGTGGGCGCTGATCAGGCAGGACCTTGGCTGAAGGTTTATTCCCTCTGCTGATCAGGCAGAAGCTTGGCAGACGATTACTTCCCTTTTGCTGCTGCCAGTGCTTGTTTCCTTGCCTGGGCGTGTGACCTCGTAGTGGCAGCCAGACAGTAACCAGGAGCATACGGGGTGCAGGCGGCTTCACTTTCACTTCTGCGCGCCGGCCGCAGGCTCGACCACGTGACAGTGGGAGCTCTGTGCACGGCCAGAGCGGGCCTTCTGATACTGGGGCCGCAGGCTCGACCACATGGCAGTGGGAGCGCTGCACTCGGCTGGGGCGGGTGAGCGTGCAGGACCGGCTTGGCTCACCTGCGTCACTCCGCACCATATGCCGCCCGGACAACTCCACTTTCGTCCCACTGGGCCGTCGTAGCCGCACCGGGCTCCTGGCGGTGGGCACCCGCCAAGACAGCTTGCGGAGCTCATCTCCCTGACTACCCCACCTCTCCGGATACTGCAAAGGGGGTAGCACATCGTGCCACTCGGCACCGGGGATTCGGCAAAACCAGGTGAGTCGTGGCAGAGACGTGGGTGGGACCCGTCTCGTCGCCAATGTGGCATCCAGGTCTGGCTGGGCGCGTGCTGCACTGAGGCTAGGCCTCATGCTTCAGACGCAGCAACAGATGCACACAGACACTTGTAATTATCTCTGAGCCAAGACCCCGAGCGGTCTTGTGCCTCTTTATTTATGCCTTGGGGCGAGCTCGCCCTACAGGTACGTGAAAGCATGCTACAATGTAGAGTGCGGGCCGGATGGCACCATCACTACAGGTGGTATCCAGATCACATACTACAGTTGGTGTAAATTGTACCTCCACATGTGCCCCCCTTCACTTTTGAGCACACGCAGGCCATAGTGCACTCACACATTTCCTATTCATCCACATACTAGCCTGTACTATTGGTCACTACACTACTTTTACTTAAAATTCACGCAACAGGAGCACAGCCATGGTGCTCACGTGTCCTCATATACACCGTTCATCAGCCGCAGTTGGTAGTGGGAGTAGCTGCTGGGTGGTGACGTGGGGAGGGGGAGGGGCAGGGTATGGGGTAGTAAACTATGGATTACGGAGGTTTTCAGGTAAGTACACATATAAATAAATAAAACGAATTTCGTTGCGCACACTGCATCCCCAAATGCGATGCAGTGCACCTAACAAAATCCGTTTTATTTATTTATATGTGTATTTACCTGAAAACCTCCGTAATCCATAGTTTGCTACCCCCCACCCTGCCCCTCCCCCTCTAGACGTCACCGCCCAGCAGCTACTCCCACTACCAACCGCGATTGCCGTTCATAAGAGGGCAGGCACAATCTACCATCCATGCCACTCCCATGGAGCAGCCCTTGCCGCCGAAAATGCACCTTAGCATCTAGTGAAGTGCTATATAAATGCAATTAGAATGGAATGCAATACAATACTACAATACCCTGAAGAAAAATATTTAAAAAGCAACGAGGAAAGAAAAATGATGCAGATTTCTTATTATTTTTTGGGTGCCATAAATAAAATAACCGCAAGAGGGCACTATCACACCAAAAACAAGCAACAAAAAAAAAAAAAGCAAAAGCCATCTGACTTTATGTAAACGTTGTTTAAACGGAATTTCTGTGAATATATAGAACACGGCTCAATGCGTGTAAACATATGTTATGCTAAGGTGCCCCAACCCTCGAGAAAAAGCCCAATTTATCAGACCTTGGCCAAAGGCAGAACTGCTCATATTTTTGTAAAATGAATTTATGAAATGTCAAATATTGAAAGTCATTAAACTGGGTAATATAGTAGTAGCATCTTTTATTTACAGCATATAGAAACGGCACAAATGATATGAAGTGCCACATACACACATTATTAATATTATTAATATTAGTAGTAAGCAGGCATAGCGAATGAGCTGATCATTTCTACGGTTGTATGATGTTACAACGCATTCCGTTGCAACGCATGCCTTTACCACGCATGCGTTACAACGAGAATGCCATTCCCACGCATTACCTTTACCACGAATATCCTTTACCACGCATACATTTACAACGATTTTTGTTGTAAAGTCATGCATGGTAAGGACATACTCTTCGTAAAGGTTATTCCCCCTTCCTAATCCCTTCTTACAAATAACCCTCCCCTGCCCTTAACCCTAAAATCGAACCCCTGCGTTATTTTTTTTTTATCAACAAATTTTATTTGGTCATTTTGCAATATATCGGACGAAAGCCCCACAGTGGCATACATGATCATTTGTAACGCATATGCGATGACCACCATTTCCACCAATGTATACAACCCCTGCCAAACATGCAGGGAAACCAAAGATAGTAGCAAAATAAACAATATACAGACAATGGTCAGATCCCGAAATACAGTACATAATAGTCCCAATATTCAGTCCAATAAGGCGGTGATACAGTCAAACAACATAGTTCGGGGTATTGTAGGGCGGTGGGAAAGGGGCAGCTTTTACGAATCTTCCTCAGGTAGAGGGGGCAAGTCAATTCCCCGATAAGTCGCCCATCATGTCCAAATCTTACGGTGTTTCTGGGGGCAACCCCGAGCTGCAAAGACAGCGATCTAATTCCCATACACCGATCCAGTGCGGCCTTCCATTTACCCATGGTCGGAGGAGAGGATGCCCTCCAACACTGCGCTATGTCCCTCTTGGCAATAGTAAGGGCAAGGAACAGTAGATGCTGTTTATAGCGATTCCCCCCAATGTCGTCTGTGGAATGTAGTAGGAACAACCGAGGATCTAATGGGAGCACCCACCCCAACACCTCACTGAGACATGACCGAACCCTGTTCCAAAAGGGCTGCAGGGCCGTGCAAGTCCACACGGTATGGAAGAAGGACCCCTCCTCACAGACGCACCGCAAGCATACTGGGGACTGAATGACCCCCATCCGCCACAGACGTACCTGGGTATAATAAACTCGATGCAGATATTTAAACTGGATGAGCCTGTAGCGTGTGGAGACAGCTGCGCCCCTAGGGCTGGTTATCGCTTCAGCCCAGTCGTCGTCCGTTAAATCGGGAATATCTGCCTGCCAGGACTGTCGGGTCTTGTCCAAAGTAGTGGGGGTGTGTGTCGTCAGTGTCTGGTAAATTTGTCTAATTTGATGTAATCCGAGGTCCTCCATTGATAGACGGCCCTCCAAAGGCTGGAACTCAGGGATCTGAGGGGAGAGCTCATGTCGGAGCTGCAGGTATTTGTAAAATTGTGACTTGTGGAGGCTGAAATCTGTTTGTAATTGTTGAAAGGATTTTAGTGTGGCACCCTTCATGACATCCCCTAGGTTCGAGATCCCCACCAGGTCCCATCCTCGAAATCCCTTCAAAGCAGTAGCAGACTTGAGGCTTGTACCCTGCCACAGGGGGGTCTGTCGAGTTAGTCTCCCCTTCCATCCCATCTGCCTGGTCTTATCCCGCCACAGCAGTATGGCTTGTCTGCCAGCCGACGGTAGATGATCTAGCCTCGTATAACTGTATAATAAATGGAGAAGGGGAACCTGCTCCATGCAGGCATGTTCAATAGCATACGCCGGGTCTGTGGGGGAATTGAACCATAGCTCATTGATCACAAGGATGTGAGATGCAACATAGTAGGAGTAGATGTCAGCCGCCATGATCCCTCCACAGTATGATGACTGTGAGCAGGTGCGGAGCGCCACCTGAACAGCCCCGCCTCCCCATAGGTAGTTATTTTGAATTGCGATCACCTGCGCGAACCAGGCGCGAGAGATAGGGTATGGGAAATTTTGGAGGCGATACAATATCCGAGGCAAAGACACCATTTTAAAAATGGCTGATCGCCCATAGAGGGACAGCGGGAGAGCAGACCACACCGCCGTTTTGTTTTTGAGGCTAACCATTAACGGGGAAATATTGTGTGCCCAAGAGATTTTGGGGCATGGGGAAATGTAAATCCCCAGATATTTGAACCCATCTGTGGCCCGGGACAGCTGCGCAGCCCACGATTCACAGCCCTGGTGCCCACATACCAGGAAGAGAATGGATTTAGCGGGATTAGTGTGGAGGCCGGTGGTGCTACCAAACACTCGGAGGATCTCGAGGATACGGGGCCCTGGGTACCACAGGTCAGTCATAAAAAATAGGGCATCATCAGCGTATAACGCTATACGATCTGACCGCGAACGGGACCAATCAAACCCCCGTAACACCGGATCGCCTCTTACCCAGGCCGCCAGGGGCACGACCGCCAGGGCGAACAATATTGGGGAGAGCGGGCAGCCGTGGCGGGTACCTCTCTGAATCGAGAATCGGCGGGAGCGGTGTCCAGCAATACGAACGAACGCTGTCAAATTCGTATACAACAAGCGAACATAGGTCAGGAAACGAGGGCCGAGGTTGACGCCTTTGTGAGAAAGTGCCATCTTTCTTGCATGGTATGCCCCCACTTTTTGCTAAATTGCTGAATGTACTTTGATTGAGTGTACCCTGGGTTCCTGCCAATCAGGTGCCCAGGGCCTATGTTCCTTCCTTAAACCACACAAACTCCAAATTGGCAAACCCTAGCCACATGTCAGCCCCTGGTAAATGGTATCCTAGGTACCCAGGGCCTTGTGGCCAGGGAAGGCCTCTAAGGGCTGCAGCACTCATTGTGCCACCCTCAGAGGCCCTGTACCCTTACACACACACACTGCCTTGCAGGCTGAGTGTCTGGGTGCAGGACAAAACAAAGAGTCGACATGGCACACATCTCTGTGTGCCATGCCCATCACCTACACTGCCAAGGCATATGTCAGTCACCCCTCTGGCTGGGTGCCTTACGCCTATGGTGTGGGCACAGGAGCAGGAGCCCTGTGCCCCTACAGTACCCGGGTCCATTCCTGGGCACTGTAAGTGCAGTGCTGCCATTTAAGAGTACATGGTGCTGAGAGCTCGTCAAACACGAGCTCCACAGCACCATAATGGCAACATTGAAGACTGGGAAGATTGGTATCAAACTTCTCAGCACATTAAACCCACACTGATGCCAGTGTGGGATTTAATGTACTAAGCACCCCAGAGGGCATCTTAGAGATGCCCCCTCACAGCTAACCTACAATCCACGTCTGCTCTGAGGCTGCCCAGGCTGCCACACAGCAGACACGTTGCTGGACCCCTGGGTGGGAGAGCCCCTGCTCTCCCGGGCCTGCAACAATGCACATCCTGGGTGAGGTGAGAAATCTCCTCCCCCAGGATGAGCAAAGGGAAGCTTCAAAGGCATACCGCCATTTGGAGTTTCCCCAGGCCACTGCAACCCCCCACTCTGGCGGGAAGCTTGGCCGGAAACCCCATACAAGGACAGGGGATGTGCCAGCCTGCCCACCCCACCCCTCAGGTGGGGGAGGCGAGGTGAAACACATCTCCGGGCTCTCGCCATCTTGAAGATGGGAGGCCCTACCCTATCAGGATTAGGCTACTGCCCCCCTCCCACAGGAGAGAGGCAGGATAGGGGGTGTACCCACCCCAGGACAGGGACCCATTGGTCCCTGGCCTTCACCTACCTGTAACACCCCTAAATTTAGTATTTAGGGGCACCCTGAACCTTCCTCCCTTAGATTCCAGACAGAAAACTGCAAGAAGAGCAAGAAGAACAAGGACCTGCCCTGCAGCTGCTAAAAAGAGAAGAAGACACCAACTGCTTTGGCCCCAGCCCTACCGGCCTGTCGACTCTCGAACCTGCACCAGCGCGGCATCTCTCGTGGCCAGCAACCTCACCAACCCCGGAGGACCTGGCTACCTTTTGGCTCTAAGCCCCTGGGACTCCCATGAGTAGAGGCTCTACTCAGAAACCTATCTCTAACCCCTGGCAGCAGCCCGAACCGCGAACCCAGCACACTCTGCACCAGCCAAGCCTGGCCAGTGCCGGAGTGAACAAAGACCCTGAGGACGACCCCACGGCGACTGTGACCCCGAGTCCGGCACCCAAGGACCCCCCTCGACATTCCGGAAGAAGCCTGCAGCCTCAGAACAGAGTGCCACCCCAACTGCGATCAACAAGAGGGTAAGATTCCGACATCAAAAGGCACCCCTGCACCCGGCGCCCTGCGGCCCCCTGTGCCCAATCCCGGGGTACCCACCTAACCTACAACTACCCAACTTACCTCTCGAAGTGGTGGTGGCATCTGAAGCATCCTCGTCCCCGAGCTTGCAGCCTTTTTCCAAACCGGAACATTCCCATTGACTTCCATTGAGCGCCCGAGGGCTCAAAAGCACCCTGCACCCAGCCGCCCGAGTGGCCCTGGCAGTGCACTCTCTACACTAACCTACGACCCCACTTGCCCTGAGTAAGTGACCAGGAGCCCAGCTCCCACAGCCGCGTGGCTTGCCAGACAGCAGCCACCAACCAAGGCCCCCCTATCCCTCATAGGATAACATTGGGCCTAACTCTCTCTGCACCCGGCCGTCCTGAAACCGCTGAGGGTGAACCAACTGTACCTACCTGACACTGGGGGACCCCTGAGTCTATGCCCGGAATTTCAACTCTACCAGTCGAGTACTTACCCTTAAACCGCTAACTTCATTTTCCTCGTAGGGTAACATTGACTGGTTTTTTCTTGAAAAATCTTCTAAGTGTGAACTTTTCAAAACTGCAAATATTCACTAAAAATCAGCCAAGTGACAAAAACGAATTTACTCACCTGCTCCTAGATGAGCTCCCAGTGCTGGATCTTGGTGCCCAGCCCTGACTCTGAAAAGTGTCCACAACTATCCTTACCTCTAAACCATTTTTCTCCCATAGGAAACCATTGTCTGCTTTTCTGTGAAATTTCTTCGAAGTGTCTACTTTTGCAAATTTGAAATATTCTTCTAAAATCGTACCATTTCTGCAAACGAAATTACTTACCTGTTTTTGATAAGGACCCCAGTCCTGGGTCTAGGTACCCAGTCCTGGATTACTAAAGTAACGATAAAGTACTCTACCTGCAATTTGTATTTCTTGCCCTAGAGATCCATTGAATGTTTTCTTTGAAATATTTTCTAAGTGCTAACTTTTGAAATAGCTAAATATTATTTAAAAATCATTACAGTTATTAAGTCGACTTTCATCACTTGATTCTGAATACTAACCCAGGGCTGGATCTAGGAGCCAGACCTGGAATTCCAAAAGTAATCTGAAAAGTAATTTATTACAAATAACCTGAATTTACCATTGAGCTCAATGCATTGTTATGTTTAGGAAATAGGATTGTTTATTGCAACCAACTGTGACTGTTTACAAAAATTTATTGCTTAAGGCAAAAGTATTTATATTCAACCTCTCATTCTGAGAAAGTATATTTTTATCCCCTTTGTGGTTCTAAAAATAAAACAAGCATATATGTTATATATATAAACCATTGGCCTAGAGTTCAGTTATTGAGTGTGTGAAACCATTTGCTGACTGAGTGTGTACAATAAATGCTTTACACTGTCCTCTGGTACTGCCTTACTGCTCGACCAAGCTACCACTTTTGAGAGTAAGGTCATACCTAACTTTGACCTCTATCAGCCTCTGGGGGACTGTGGACTCTGTACACCCTGTACCTATTAGGGAACAGTATATACAGAGCCACTTTCTCACAGCCTTCGAGTAGTTGAAAAAGATAGACCCAGATTAAGGAGTCGAATGCCTTATCAATATCGGCCAAGCGTAGGGGCCGCAGCAATGGCATTATGAACGCGCCTGATGTTGTGTCTAGTAGCCCTCTGTGGCATAAAGCCCTACTGGTTGGGGTGGATCAGGTCGGTGATCCACCCGCGAAGCCGGTCGGCCAAGACCTTCCCCAGCAATTTGGGTTCAAAATTAATAAGAGAGATCAGGCGATAGGAAGACGGGTCTTCGGGGGGTCTGCCAGGTTTAGGAAATAGCACTATGTCCGCGTGCCGCCAGTCCTCAGACAGACTACCCCGATCGGTTGCATCCACAATAGTTGCCAAGAAGTGAGGCTCCAATAGGGTCATATTGGACCGAAGGAATTCCATGGGGAACCCGTTGGGACCCGGGGCGCGACCCGGCTGGATCGCACAGAGGGCACCAGACAGCTCCTCTATTGTAATGGGTGCCTCCAGGTTCTCCCGCACTGAATCGGGGAGCCGACGAGGCGGAATGTCCCGGAGGAACTCCGCGATGAGCTCGGCAGATATCTGCTCCTTGCGGGCATACAGGGATGTGAAGTGTCGAGCAAATTTGTCCACCACCTCTGCCGGCGATGTGTACATCGACCCGTCTAAGCCCTGAATTGCAGGCGTGACGGCCGGGGCGCCGTCCGCTTGGCACAGTCTATGGAGCCTGCGTTGTTTTTTTAAATCTAAAATTCCCCTTACCTCTCCACGTCGTCTCTCCTCCATGATCTTCCGAGTTGACGTTGCATGTCATAAAGAGGGAACAGAAGTGTCTTTCCGTTTCCTCTAACAACGCCGATTGCCTCCACATCGCTACTTAAACAGGTGTGTTTTTTTTGGGGGGGAACCCCCCCCAGCCCCCTTTTCTTTGGCACGATTTTTTTTTGGGGGGGAGGGAGAACCCCCAAGCCCCCTTTTTTAATTTTAGCCTTTAACACACATGCCTTTACTATGTATCTCGTAGTAAAGGTATGCGTGGTAAAGGCTATTTGTGGTAACTACGCATGCGTTGTAATGCATGCGTGGTTAAGTTATGCGTGGAAACGGTTGCGTTGTATTGGCCATTTCCCCATTTCTACCCTATAGCAATTTAGACAAAAGAAATGTGCAGTGATAAATTATATTAATTTATATCTTGAGACCTCTGCCTCCCCCACTCCTGCCTTTTCTATGCGGAAGTTGCCACCACATATGCGTGGATTTCCATATACACATGTCTACGTCTTAGTAATAACAGTGGGAGGGACAAGGGGAGTGGCTGGAAAATGGGGAATGCTTACTCCTAAAGGGAAAGAGTTTAGGTAGGGGTAAGGAGAGGTTTAGGGAGGGACATGCAATTACAAACACCCAACCACAAAACAATAAGTCCTTAACTATTCACAATCTACAATTTTAACGTTATTACAGCCCAAAAGGTCTCAAAACAGTAGTAAATGTACTCCAGCTCAGCCCAACAACACATATGACCTCTCACAGCTACTGCAACACAGTACAATAAGAAACAATGGAGGCAGCGACTTAAAGTAACGTGCTCTAGGAAATAATGTGAAATAAATAAAATGATTTTGCCTTAATAAAAATATATATTTATATGTATATTGTTTAGTGTTAAATACGTCTATCCTATTTAGGAATTACTATATTCTTATGATATTAAATAATACAAAAATTCAAGTTTAAACTTAAAAATAAAACATAAATTAATTGTATGCATAACTTTTAATAAATGTTAATGCATATTAAAAACATGTTTTTGTACTGTAGGTTAGACTATTTGAATTATTGTTAAAAAATATATTTTTTTACATTAATTACGTATATGTTAAGTAATGTACTGTTTAATACACATTTAATTTAATGTACAGCAACATTTTATTGTATTAGTTTTAGGTTTTAAATGAATAGTTACATTATTTGACACTTGTTTTTTTAAAAATAATATAATATGTTTATTTTTAGAGTTTTATATAGCACGAACTAGACCCGAAGACATCGGGTACCAGAGCGCTTTAGGTACAGTTTCGTTACATGAGGACACATTCATTTTTTTAGTTTTAAAGAAAATTTTATTGAGATTTAAATATAACAGAATTGTAATAAAACATCATGGCTAAATTCAATTACAAAAGAATATTGTCCTACGGGAGGGGGGGAAAGGGAGAGGTAAGGGAAGGGAACAAAAAGGGAAAAAAGAGATTGTCAAATATTAGAACAAAGTAGAAATGCAAAAAGCATAATTATTATTACTGTATAAAACGCATGCATAGGAAGCATAAAAGTACAATTGAGTATAAAGAGACTTCTCTAGTCATAACATATGAAATATTTAGGAATACAAACATTTTATATGTATAGATGCTTAAAATCAACAAAAATATGTTCAAGGAGGATTGGGAACTTCCTCCGTACGAGGATTGTGTAATGGTAGAGAATGTGCAGCTTCATTCAAAAAGTTTGTGATTGGTACCCATAATATATCGCGTTTAATAGCAAGGGTAATGGGATATACATAGGCCCTGTCTAATCTATGGTGGTAACAAACCCCATACCACCAAGCCTGAAAAGAAATATTTGAGGCATTCTTCCACGACTTAGTGATTTGTTGAAACGCCACAGCTATGAGCAAGTCAATAATGGGAGTGTCTGTAGTGGAGAAAGACCATATGTCGGAAAGACTACCCAAGAAAATATGTGAAAGAGTAAAGGGGAAATGTGTTGAAAAGATTTTATTGATCTGCCGCCACACGTCATTCCAGAATTTGTAAGTCACTGGGCATGTAAATAACATATGTTTAAGGTCTGCGAGTGGGGCTGAACACGTCCAACAGGTAGAAGGCACAGAAGGATCAATCACGCTCAATTTAGCAGGAGTGATTAAAAGCCTATTATAGATAAAAAATAACGTCTGGGTTGTATTAGCTGCTCGAGACGACTTCCTTACTTTGATCCAAATTTTCTGCCACATGATAGGAGAGAAAGAATCCTCTAAGTCTGTCTCCCAATCAGATTCTACTTTGGATTTGCCCTGAGTAGTAGGAGTTTCTCTCAATTTTCTATAGATTTGAGAAGCAGAAGAGGAGGCAAGTAAACAAGGGAGAGGAAGAGGAGAAGGGTTAGTGTGAGTGGTAGATGAGGAGAGGGAATCATAGCTATTCTGTGCAGCCACACGTATGAGATTATATTTCGGTTCAAAGGAAACTGGTAAAGAAAAACAAGATTGAAGAGTATTAAAAGAAACACACGTACCTTCATGAAACAATTGATGAGTCCAATTAAGACCAAGATCTCTCCAGTCCTTCCAAAAGAGCGTCCTATTTTTTAATTTAATAAGAGGATTATACCATAGGGGGGAATGCAAGAAATGTGAGCGATCATCAGAACCGTCCACAAAAAGAGGGGAAAACGCTTTCCGAGAATTTTTAAGAATGGGAAGGGAGAAGCCCTTAGGAATGTGGGACAATGATATAAATTCTTCAAAGGTGAAAGGATGAAAGAAAGAGGACTCAATATCTACCCACAAAGGTTGAGAAAGGGCATCAGAATTATGATCAGATAAAAGGGGAACAGAATGTTGGAGAAAAAATGAGGCATGATACGTCGCAAAATCCGGAAAATTAACTCCACCTAACTGCTTAGGGCATTTGAGTCTGGCAAAAGACATCCTAGGTTTCTTATGATGCCATAGGAACTTGGATAAGATGGAGTAAATATTTTTATAGAAAGATTTAGGTATATTGATTGGAAGATTGGACAAATAGAACAAAATTATCGGAACTAACATCATTTTAATAGAATCCAATCTACCCCACCAGGATAAAAACAAGGGATGCCACCGAGTTGTAGAATCCTTTAGAGTTGCTAATAAGTTTTTAAGGTTAAGTGCGACAGTATCTTTAATAGAGGATTTAAACCACAAACCCAAGTATTTAATCTGAGTCGGGCTCCAGTGAAAAGATGAGGTCAAAAAATCAGCGTGAAAACAGAATTTATTTAGCGGAAGGATTTCACACTTGTCTACATTTAACTTATAACCTGACACCTTCGCGAACTCAGCAACTTCAGATAAAAAGGATGGAATAGAGGATTTAGGATTAGAAATAAATAAAAGTATGTCATCCGCATAGGCCGAAAGTTTCAAATACTTATCCCCATATGGAAAGCCGGTGATATTGATATTTTCTCGGAGCTTTGTCAGAAAAGGCTCTAATGCTAAAATAAAAAGAAGAGGAGAAAGGGGACAACCTTGTCGGACACCTCTAAATAAGGGAAATGAAGAAGAAACAAGGCCATTAGCTAATATAAAGGATCTAGGAAAGGAGTATAATAAAGAGATGTACGCAAGGAATTTCGGACCAAAACCAAACCAAGCAAGAACTGCAAACATAAACTGCCAATTGACCCTATCGAAAGCCTTTTCGGCGTCCAGCGCAATAGCAACTAAAGAGTGTGGGTAGGAATGAGATTTACTTAATACGTTAAAAAAGAGTCGAGTATTGTCAGAAAGGTGACGGCCCTTGACGAAACCACATTGCTCCTTTCCAATCAAGTGAGGTAAAATTTTATCAAGACGGAGCGCCAGAATTTTTGCAAAGATTTTGTAATCCAGATTAATTAGAGAGATGGGTCTGTAATTCTTACATAGGGTATGGTCCTTATTTTCTTTAGGAAGGAGGCAAATCAAGGCTTCCTGAAAGGAGCCCTCAGATTTTTTGGAAGATATAAAAAAGGAGAACAGTTGATGAAGCTTAGGAACCAGCAGCTTGGAAAAATGTAAGTAGAATTCGATTGTAAAACCATCTGGTCCAGGAGCCTTGCCTTGTTTAAGCACTTGAATGGAATCCTGAATGTCCTTAAGGCTTATATCAGCCTCCAAGGGGGCAAAGTCAACGTCCGGAAAAGAAGGTGAGGGAATAGAGGATAAGTATTGATCTATATCAGTTGACAAGGGAGGGGATTCCGGAGTATAAAGTTTTTGATAAAAATTTGTAAATTCCATCAGAATATCCTCATCTTTATGGAGTGCGACGCTAGATGAGGAGATAATAGATTCAATTCTTGTGCGCTCCCTCTTAACTTTAAGGTATTTGGCAAGAAGATTGCCAGCCTTATTCTGAGCAGTGTAGTATTTGGCGCTAGATTTAAGTAAGCATAAATTCGCAGTTTCAGTAGAAGCTTTATTGAATGAAAATTTAGCTTTGAGAAGTTTATCCAAATCAGAGGGGGATTTAGTCAAGTAATAGGAATGTTCCAATTGTTTGATTTGTAGATTAATCGTTTGTAAAGACTGGGAAGCAACACGCCTTTTATGAGAGACAAAAGAAATAATGAAATCCCTAGAGGCAGCTTTAAAAGTGTCCCATAACACTTGAGGAGAAATCATAGGGGATTCATTTTCAGTAAAAAATAAGGAAGAGAACTCAAGAAAAGCCGGAGTAAATTTGGGATCTAATAAAAGAGAGTTGTTAAACCGCCATCTCCTAGTGCCTTTTACAGGTGGAAGTAAGTCTAGATGCAAGGAAACTGGAGCGTGATCAGAGATTAAAATAAAACCTATTTCAGAATGGGTAATATGTTGAATCAAGGCTTTAGAAATAAAAATGTAGTCGATCCGGGATTGGGATGAATGGGCTGGTGAGTAGTATGTGTATTCCCTAAGTGTAGGATGGCAGAGTCTCCAGGAATCAACAAGAGACCGTTGGGAAAGAGTAGAGGTAAATTGAGTGTGCATCAGAGAGGGAGAGAAATGACAATTGGAGTGACGATCAATAAGGGGGTCTACAATCGTGTTACAGTCCCCTCCCAGAATGAGATAGTCATCAGAGGATTGCATCAATGAGGTGAGCATCTGTGGCCAAAATAGTTTGTTCTGTGTAGTAGGAGCATACACATTGAAAATAGTTATAGGAATGTTATCAATTAACAAAGATGCATTCACCCATCTACCATCAGCGTCATTGGCTTGGTGTATTACTTTGATATTTAAGCGTTTATGGCAAAGAATAGCAACACCATTACGTTTCCCTGAACCAGGCGATGCAAAAACGTGACCCACCCAATTACGACGTAACTTGGCAACTTCAACTTCTTTTATATGAATCTCCTGCAATAACACAATATCCCCTTTCAAATTTGCTAAGTGAGATAATACATGCTGCCGTTTAATGGGAGAACCCAATCCTTTAACATTCCATGTAATTATATTTAACGACATTTAAAAATACAAATTATACCAAAGAGATTATGTGGAAGTCAAATATATACATAGTGATAAAATACAAAGCATCTTGTAAAAATTGGAGAAAGAATGTTATTGCTTTTAGAGGGACACATTCATTTTTGTTAGGCACAGGGAGATTAAGTGATTTGCCCAGAATCACAGGATTTTGAGCGTCTTTGCTGAGACTCGAATCCGGTTCCCCAGCTTCAACGTCGATCGCTCTAGCCCTAAGGCTACATCCTCTCATGTTTAACACACTGTTTCAATTTCCCATACATTTCCCATAAGGAAACCTCTGCCACAGTTGCGGAGGTCTCAGGCTATGTATAAAAAGTTAGGAGTACTGACTTTGCTCTCATAATGCTGGTGTAGGAGTATCTTCCAAGGCGTGGACACATGTACACCTAGAAGTAACTTTGCACTTGGAAATGGTGAATAGCAGAAAAGTGTAAAGTTACTACTAGTTGCAGTAGTAAATATAAATCTGCACATATAGACTATACTTATTTAGATGTTGTATTTTAGGATTTCAAAGAGACTTAGGTGGTCATTTATGGTTTGAAGGGCACACTACCATACCGCTGGGTAGCAGAATGCCTTGTCTTTGCCCACTCCATGGTGACACACTCACGATATTCATGTTTTCCCACAATGATGAAAGTGAATTGTTATGGAAAACTACATGGCAGAAGCATTTTTTGTGAAATTGCCAAATGCCGGCCGACTGGCTTGCCATGTCATGGCTGCATATTGGAGCAGCCAGCTGTTGTTTACATTTTTCAGAAAATTCCGCAACGTGGTAATTTGTTTCTGAAAAATGTAAAATGAATGTTGCAGGTGTGATGGCAGTTCCAAGGTTGTCTGGGAAAAAAACAACAGTATCCGAAACAGTATCTTAAATAGGGTGGGTCTGCCGATGCCATGGAGGTGGGGGCGTTATGCCAGCTGGTTGGCTGCAATGGTGTTTCTGATGCCACTGGAGTCAAAGGTGTTGCCTACCTCTGAAGTCTGGCAGGCTGAGGGAAAGGGTGGATCAGGGCTGAACGGGCTGAAGGGTCCTTAACCCATCCAGCCTTTAAAGCAGCCCCGAGGGCCCTGCTCCATGAATGGAATAGCACTCCTGTACATTCTTTTTGACGCTAAAGTATCTTAATATTTCTTACATTTCTCTTCTTTTATGTCTGTAAAATCTCTATTATTTTACCAATGTATTGGGAGCATTGTGGTATACAAATTATTATATGACCTCATTAAAAGTGTATCTAGGTTGAGCAAAATAAAACCATAAAATAGTGAATGATAGAGACTCAGGCAATGAGGCAGATGGAAAAGGGTGGAAGGAATGTGGTAGAGGGGTAATGGACAAGACAGAAACGATGTGAGGGAAGCAGATTTATTAAGGGAGGGTGAGAGTGTAGAGGCAGTGGAGGGTAAAATATGGATGCAATGGTAACTTGGGAATGAGGCAAACAAAGGTTGTGGGGCATTGAAGAAAACAGGTCAATGTGTCAGTCAGGGAAGCAGAAGGAATGAGAAAGGTCAAGTGAGACAGAGGTAGTTATACCATGATTGGCCCACACATGGGGCCTGATGAAAGCAACACTTCTGCTGAAGATGTAAGGGGATTTTTTCTTGATGCTTCTGTAGTGAGAAAAGAGGAGCCCACATCCGCTAGGATAAAGTACTGCAGGTCCATTGCAGGTGACTGCTAGCTCCAGATTCTGGATGAGATATTTCAGTGGAAGAGACGTACTGAGGCTAGGATGCAGAGGTTTGCATGGAGGTAATCATGAGGTGGATGGAAAAATGGAAGGCGAGGAGGCGTGACACC
Organism: Triturus cristatus; assembly: GCF_964204655.1. Classification (NCBI taxonomy): domain Eukaryota; kingdom Metazoa; phylum Chordata; class Amphibia; order Caudata; family Salamandridae; genus Triturus; species Triturus cristatus. Next base: position 847,068,662 of record NC_140592.1, read on the forward strand.
CATGGAAGCTCTCCTAGCGAGCAAGGGAGGTACAGGCTGTCTCCTCTGGGGGAAGCATTAGGGGCTAGGACAAGTTAATACACCTCACTGTGTACGTGAAAGATGTTCTTGAAGATAGATGGACTACTGTTGAATCTGGCCTTCTGTGCAGTGTCACCCCCAAACGTTTTGCCCTTTGTTCCTCCACTTTTTGCTGAATTCGTTTTTGTTGGCCTCTGAACTCTGTGCACTTTACCACTGCTAACCAGTGTTAAAGTGATTGTGCTCTCTCCTTGAAACATGGCTTAATTGGCTTATACCCAATTGCCATATTTAATTTACTTGTAAGTCCCTTGTAGAGTGGTATACTATATACCCAGGGCATGTAAATAAAATGCTACGAGTGGGCTTGCAGCACTTATTGTGCCACCCACTTAAGTACCACTTCAAAACATGTCTGAGGCCTGTCATTGCAGCCTGAATGCAGTTTTAAACTGCCATGTCGACTTGGCATTAAAACCCCCTTGCCAAGCCTTAAACTAAGCCAAGCCTTAAACAGAGGAAGAGGTGTGGTGCAGCGGCCAGGGCGGCTGACTCCGGGAACACGGGGCTCAAGGTTCGATCGCCGGCGGCAGGTCAGGCCAGCACCATGTGACTCTGGGCAATAGCTCGCTTAATCTTCCCGACGGCACCCAGCACCTTGAGACCCTTAGAGGTGATTAGTTCACGCTTTACAAATACTGGGTTATTAATATTAATTTTCCCTTTTATTACTTATAAGTCACCCCTAAGGTAGGCCCTAGCAGAGCATAGGCGAGGGTGCAGTGTAATTAAGAGGTTGGACATATACTTTTAAGTTTTACATGTCCTGGTAGCGAAATACTCCTAAATTCGTTCTTCACTACTGTACCATAGGATAACATTGGGGATTCTTTATGACATTTAATAAACTGTAATTTTACAGTTGGGAGCAGGTGGATACCTCATGTTTGGTACCTATGACATTGTAGAGATAAATCCACCTTACATGGCAAAATCTGTTTTTTGATTGAAAAGTTAAAGACACACAAATGATGGACGAAATGTGGAAAAAATTAAACATTCACAACCAGTGAAGAGATCGGGTTTAAATCCATCGTTCTTTTGCTCACCATGCCACCCTAGTTTAGACCCAGCTATATGGAAATCCATCTTGGTACTGCTCCTCATGAGAAAAGTCCAGCCCAAACAGCCGAGCCGGGTCCTGCCTGGACCAGAAACAAGCATCCTGGGAACGGTTTTGGGATGCCACCTTCATCAGCCAGGCTAGCTTGAATCCAGTAGCACAGTGAGCCCGGGACCCACGTCCGGGCATACCTGGCACACTTAGGGTGAGAAAGAAAGAGACACACAAATTATGGAGGGAATGCAGAACAAATCAAACATTAGACCCCAGTCAAGAGATCTAGATTAAATCCATTGTTCTTTTGCTCACCATGCCACACCAGTTTAGACCCAGAGCTATGCAAATCAGTCCTGAGCATGCTCCTCATGGGAACAGTACAGCATGAACTGCCAAGCCAGGTCCTCCATGGAATAGAAACAAACATCTTGGGACCGGTTTCAGGGTATCACCCCTCATCAGCCAGGCCAGCTTGAATCCAGTGGCATAGTGAGCCCGGTACCCACTACTGGGCATACCCGGCCTACATAGGGCGAGAAAGCAAAGGACACACAGATGATGGACGGAATGCAGAACAAGTCAAATATTCACCCCCAGCCAAGAGATCTGGGTTAAATCAATCATTCTTTTGCTCAGCATGTCACCCCAGTTAAGACTCAGCCATATGCAAATCATTCTTGACCCTGCTCACCATGAGAACAGTCCAGCCTGTACTGCCAAGCCAGGTCGTCCCTGGTACAGAAACAAACATCCTGGGACCAGTTTCAGGGTATCACCCCTCATCAGCCAGCTAGCTTAAATTCAGTGACACAGTGTGCTCTGGACCCACGTCTGGGCATACCCAGTGCACTTAGGGCAAGAAAGCAAAAGGCACACAAATGATCAACAGAATGCAGAACAAATCAAATATTTACCCCTAGTCAAGAGATCTGGGTTAATTCCACCATTCTTTTGCTCACCATGCCACCCCAGTTTAGTCCCAGCTATATGCAAATCAGTCTTGAACCTGCTTCTCATTTGATCAGTCCAGCCCAGACCCACGTCTGGGCATACCTAGCGCACTTAGGGAGGGAAAGCAAAAGACACACAAATGATGGACGGAATGCAGAGCAAATCAAACATTCACCCCCGGTCAAGAGATCTGGGTTAAATCCATTGTTCTTTTGCTCACCATGCCACACCAGTTTAGGATGCTTTATTCTGGTCCAGGGAGGACCAGGCTTGGCAATTCGGGCTGTACTGTTCCCATGAGGAGCAGGATCAAGACTGATTTGCATATGGATGTCTCTAAACTGGGGTGGCATGGTGAGCAAAAGAATGATGGATTTAACCCAAATCTTTTGTCTCGGGTGAATGTTGGATTTTGGCCAAAAACTGCTCTGAGAACAAGGAAAAGACTGATAATGGATGAATGAATGAACATCAAACTTTTAGAGTGCACTGTTACTCGCCATTGAGCATGCTGGTGCTAAGCTGGGATAAAACAAGGATCCTTACATGAGGGCACTGGGAGGCGAGAAGGAAAAGGAGGAAGGAGTGTTTAGATTAAAGAGTGGCAGAGAGCATTGGGGCAAGAAAGACCCAGGTCTTTAGGCATTTTTTACATTTATCTTCAGTATCAATGAAGAGGAGAGAGCTGGGGAGTTGGTTCCGGGCTTTAGAGCCCAGCACCAAAAAGGACTCCCCCCCCGGATTTGAGTCTGTAGGGTGGGGGCTTCAAGAGGTTGGCAGTAAATGATCTTAGCGCCCTTTAAGCCTTGGGCAGTGAGGTATTTAGAACTACTGGACTTAAAGTCTCTGAAAACTACCAGTAGGATAAGATGCTCTTTGGGAATGGTAGCTCACTGAGTTCAGCTTAGAAAGTTGCAGTACCAACCATGCAGCGGCATGTTGTACCATCTGGAGCTTATAGATTAATTGCTTGGAGCAACCTGTGTAAAGACTATTGCAGTAGTCAAATTTTGACATAATTAGGGAAAAAGGCAACGGCCTTCCTAGAGGCAATAGGGAGAAAATAGCATATTTTTGTAGGGATTTTATTAGGTTAAAACACATGCCTGCCAGAGACGCTTTAAGGCATGGGCAAAGTGGGCTCTGGCCCAGGGCCCCATCCCTTGACGTGAAAGGCGGTCAGCTTGGCATTTATAGTTTTGGGAGGACTGCCTGGGCAGAGATCCATTGTGAGCATGGGTTTTGCAAAGCCCTGTTGTATAGTCTGAATCTTGCCCTCCAAAAAAGGTGAAATCTGATCACAAAGGGCCTGAGATGGGGGAATTTCTCTTGAGAGGGCTTTAGGCTGTAGGTAGGCTTTTGAGATTTTGAAGATAGCTTTATAGTTGAAGCGGGCCTCCTCAATTTGTGCCATGAAGTGGGATGTCTTAGTCTTGTTGATCAGCTTGTGGTAGGATTTCTGTGCCACCCTAAAGCAGGGCAGGACCACTGGTTTATATGCCTGACGCCACTTGCGTTCAAGCTACTTGCAATGAAGCTTTTGTTCTGCTAGGGCCGGGGAAAATCAGGGTGCGGAGTGATTTGGCTGGTGTTTGCTGGGGTAGGCTCGGGGTGCCAATTTGTAGCCTGTATTTGTAAGTCATTTGGTAAATGAATTGCATTAATTGGATACATTTCCTATAAGGGTCGGGGAGGTGGTAGAAAGTCGGGTGATTGTGATTAGGGTTTGTCTTCATCATGTTCATTTGCGCAGAGTGGGGGGTATTATCCAAGGGGAGCATGAGGAAATCATGGATGTTAATTAGTAGTTTGAAGAGGTCTAAGCTATGATCTGACCACAATTGGGTAATAAGATCTTCGAGTGCTAGTCGGGGGTGGTTGGTGAAAATCCTATTGCGGGTGTGTTCTGCAGTATAAGTGGGCGTGGACATGAGTTGAGGGAGGCCTATTATCTTTAGGGTGTCTTTCAGATTGGTGACTACTGAATTGTCTGGAGCTTCAAAATGATAATTGAAATTATCACCAAGAGTGGTGTAATTGGCTTATCTGAATAAGAAAGGAGCCAATGACCCCCCAAGAGTGGCTAGGTAGGTGGGTCCTGGGCCCAGGGGGAGGTAAAGTAAGCAGCAGGTGAAGGATTGGTGGGGCTGATCTTGAAGCAGAAGCATAGGCTTTCTGCTCCTTTAAGAGAATCTATGTCAAAAGTGCTGCACTGGAAGCCATCAAGGAAGATAATGGCTATGCCACCTACTCGGCCTTCTGCCCTACCACATCTCAGGATCGTGTACCCGGGAGCAAGGGCAGAGGCCATGTTGGGGTTGCAGAAAGGTTTGAGCCATGATTCAGTGACAAATATAAAGGCAAGCAGGTGGTCAATGATCAGATCGTTAACTCCTTGCGCATAGAGCGTGTGTTAATAAGCCAGACAGGGATTTTCGGACAGGTGTGGAGGTGTGCATGGCAGCAAAGGACAGCTCATAGTGAAGACCAAACTTGCCCTTGCTGCCAGTGCAGCATACTGGGCCCTCTAGGCGTGTTGGATCCCATTTGAGGCATTTGAAGGAGGTCTAATCATAAACCTTCTTAAAAATTCAGAGGAGAGCAGCTTACCTGCTCTGAAACTGGCAGGATGGCTGGCGTTGGCCGTGGAATGGAAGCAGACGGGCACAGCCGGGCTTACCTTCAGCACCCCAGCAGTGCGTCTGTGCCGCGGGCCTGCACATAAGGTCAGGCCCTGCCGCCTGATCACCTACTGAGTGCAACGACTAGTGCGGCTACCTTGTGGAAGATGGCTGCAACCCGAGGTTGCAAGGGGGGAGGAGAACAACCCAAAGGCAAAGTCAAAGGTTTACTAAAGTCCCCAAGTAATTATGAGTGAATTCCCCCAAAAGAAATTGTCTCATAATATTTTAATAGGTAATCAACACAACATATATCAACAGCAATTTAAAATGGCAGCAAAGATTAAAATCGTTTGTTTTTAGCAGCAATTCATTTTTATCAGCAGTTAAAGTTTAACAGCAATTAGTGATTATCAGCGATTACTGAAGTGCAGCATGCCTCGTATGGAGCAAGTGTAGTCATGTGGAGGATAAATGTGTAGTGCCCAGTGGTCGTGTCCGCTCAGAACCAACTTGCTCGCCTTTCCGCCTGGGGTACATCGCTGTACGAATTGACGTTGCACCTACCTATGTACTTATCCGCAGCAAATTCTTTTCAGCGGTCCTTCACTTAAAGGTATCCGACCTCATGCAACTGTCTTCAGCTACAGCACTCTGGCTCGTCCAGCTGGTAATTTCGACTTCCATTTCAGTAACTAAGTCCGAACATAGTTCACTGTGGCTTCGACCCAATGCCATTCGACTACAATATTCCCTTTTCGGACACCTCCTGCAGCTGGCCCCAAAGAGCTTTATCTTCTCAGACTTGCTTTCGTAGAAATTCTTCTAAGTCAGAAGATAAGCGCTGCCTGGGCCCAATTCACTTCTTGTATTCAACACCATGCTCCATCGCAGTCGGCCATATTTTTCGACTTTGAACCGGTCTTGCGTGATATCTGTGGTTGGCACTTTGACCATTTAGCTGTTAGTGTTCACTATAACTTTAAAAATTCATAACTCCCGTTCTACTGATTGGATTTTTGTCTTTTTGGTGTCAAATAATTCATTAAAATGTACTCTATGTTTCTCAATTGGTTTAGAATTTTTCTCATATTGTTTTCACTTTATTGCTGTTTGTATGCTGCATAAATACTTTACCCATTGCCAAGTACCAAGCTACTCAGGGTTATGCACAGGTTAATTTAGTGACTTTTTGTGGTTCACCCTGCAAAGGATGTTGGCTGTTGCTTTACCATGGTTCACACCCCAGTCATCCAGTAACCCAATTTTCAACAACTACTATGGACACCAAGTGTTGCATGGTTGGGATATGTGACCATGTATGTCTAAGCCCCCCTCCGAGGTCCAAACTCCATGGGCCATAACAATGCTATATAGCTTTCAGGACAGGTTGATATGGAGAGGGGAAACCCACTAATGGCAAGCCCACTAGAAATAAGGCTTCCACTACCCTCATTTAAAGGTTGAATGTCCTCATAGCCCCTATTCTTATGGCAATGAAGGGCCCAGATGAGAGGCACATACCCATCACAGGACTATCTCATGCACATCATGGGTGCAAAAAGTATTGTCTCTCTGAGCTAAGAGAAAGCCCTACTTTTAGAGGTCTGAGCTTATAAAACATATGTAACTTCAGAAATATCTTTGCTATTACAGGACCATACTTGTAGGTTATATGTGCTGCCATATACAATAGCTTTGCTTTCAGATGCCTGAACTACTAATATCTGTATCACACAGGATCTAGCAACAGGCCAACATTTACCTTTTTAGCTCACCTTAGGTGAAAAATTACTCAAACATCCAACAACTCCAGTATCATCACCACCACTGCCCTTGGTAATTTCTTATAAGTCCACACCATCTCTTACAGGCAATAACAAATCGGCTTCTCCTTCTAGGGGCATTACTTCTGGAAGCATTGGTAGCACATTGCCTGTTTTTCTGGATGGAAAGACTGCTGTTCCAATATGGCAACACATGATTTCAATATAGAAAATGAATGCCTATCCACTACAATTAATGGAAGCATCAGAGTTCATGCATGGGAATGAAAACAGGCCTTGGCAATGTATGGCTATGTGTTGGATTGACCATCTTCCTACAGAACGGCAAATCTCCACATCAATACCAAAGTGCCGGTCCTAGTAGCTTGCAAGGACCACGCAAGGACCCCTACAGCACAAAGTAATAAAATGGGCCTCTGTCCTTCTCTGCATCTGCTGAAAGTCAGAGACAGCACTGTGACTCACAAGAGCCCAGCGTATTCATGCACACACACACCCACACACTCACTCTCGCACACACGCACACACACACACCACCTCCACACTCACATACATGCACCCACCCACACACACACACACACACATGCACGTACAACACTCCCCTCAGGCATCTTCAAACTAAGGTTCAGATTTATATCTGGGCAGACAGCCCGTGGGTCCGCCATGGAGACAGAGTAAATTACTCCGTTCCCATGGTGAAGAGGCCATCCACCTAATTTATAAATGACTGCCTAGCGTACTGTCATTTATAAAGGCAACAGCAGGCACCACCGTCATGGCGGTTCCTAGGACGCAGCCCTGTAGCAAACAGCATCCTTTTTTTCTTTTCACAATTTTTCACAATATTTTTTAAAAGAAAAAAAGTTATGCTCCCCTCATCATGGGAGTCTTCATTATAATCGTTTTACTGTTACTTACCTCCAGACTTTAACTGGCGATAAGAAACAGTTTAAAATGACAACCTGTTTATTCATCTAAATTTGGCAGGCGGACATATATCCATTTCTCCGATGACCCTGACTCCCCGGGCAATCAGGTAAGTCTGGCCATGCCTTAGACAGTGTAGTATCTGTCGTGGCCAAACTTAAGGTCCGTCCGCAATTACATTTGGCGGGTGGCAGCAGCGGTTTCTGTTTAACCTCTTCAATGCCCATGACGAGATAGTCTCGTCATGGAGCACGGTTGCGCTGTGCCCATGACGAGACTATCTCGTCATGTACCCCACCCACTAGTGCAACGCCCGGCACAGGAGGGGGAAAGGGCGTGGCACTGAAGGGGTTAAGGGCGTCGGGACTCCGCCCCCTTACTTTCAAGGTCAAAATAAAAGCAATACTAAAATTCTCCTTAAAAAAAAAAAAACACACGTTCACACAATTTAACTATTTTTCTGGGGGCTGTTGCACACTGCCATTCACTGGGCTTGATGCTGTGATGGCAGTGACGCTTGCTCACAGCCCTGAGGCCTTTGATGTCATCAGTTCGGCAAAGACATAGCTTTGAGGATCATTCTCCACCCCTGACTACGTGTGTGTAAAATTACACCCGGGTGTCTTTTTATAGAAGCCCTGTGTTGCTGGGGCTTCATGTCAGTCAAAGAGTAAGTAGAGCATGGTCACCCCACCCTTTCCTAACTCGTCACAAAGGGGTGGATCCTATCCTGTGACAAGTTGGAAAAGGGTGGGGTTGAGGCTGTAGGCAGGAAGCCGAAAAATCGAATCTGCACAGTTTGTCATCAGGACTGTTGAAGACACACTGCGCAGACTCGAGGTATCTGCTTCCCGCTCTGCAATAAATGCAGGACGCCATTTCAGCCAGGAGCCTCATGGCGAAGATGTAACACATTGCGGGAGCGTGTGCATGCGGAAAGGATGCCTATCTTGAAGCTTCCCTTCCAGTCCACACAGTGACCTGCAGCCTCCACCCTGCCAGTGAACCACCATGTAAGAAAGTAAAAAATGAAGCAGCTGGGTTCGGCCTACTTGTTTAGTTGTAATAAACGTAGCATGAGGCCCGTTACGATAAATGGCTGTCTTGTTGATTGATTACTAATTATTTCCTCCATGCTATCTGAAGGGTTTGTGAGACAGTGGCTATGTGGACTTTGCAGAGAAGTGTGACGAGCTTGTGTGTTGAACATGACAAAAAACATACAGTTAGTTATCCCCAGGATATAAGTTGGATACATAATCGGAAAGCTCAAAGAAGCAGGTTAATGATATAATAAATGGTATGCAGCGCTTTAGTCTGCCTCAGGGTAGAGTTATCGAACAAATATTGGGTAAAAAAGGTTTTTAAACACCATTTTAATGAGCATAACTACTGGCAGTGTGTGTGGGGGGTGGGGGAGGCTTGGTGGTCACAGAGAGTGTCTAGGAGAGGTCACTGGCACCAGAGGGAGGAGATTACACTAGTCTAGGAATGTCTAACAAGGTAGACTTAAATAAAGCTGCCCTCCTTTAAGCTGTTTCTGGGTGAACTCAAATGGCACTCTCAAATAAATCAGCGAGGAGTTAAGGGAGACTGGGGACAGTATATACATATTGGAACGATTTGCCACATAGAGATGACTGTGATGTTATTTTACCCTGTATTTTGCCCTGTGAACATATGCACCATGGTCCTTGCCTGGCTTCAGAGAGGGCATCTGTCTTGCTGAAATAATGCAGAATTAAGAGCCTTAGTGTTCTGAATTTCTTAGCATTAGTATGAGTTCCTTATAGCAGCCACCAGTGCCAACATTCCATACTAGACACAAATGCCAGCTTCTCATAATACTCACCAAAGGTTTGTGGTGAAGGTTTTATTCCCATTCAATACATGGCCTCTTTGCTGGAAATTTGGAAGACCCAATGCTTTTAACATTGTAATTGTGGCAGTTTTATGGGGAAATCTCAGCTGTGTCCACACAGAGGAATTGTAGCTGCTCTGTAGTCTCAGAAAATGATGTTCAATATATTTTCCTTTGTTCCGCATTGTTAGTATTCACGGTTGACTCTTGAACAAGGTGCAAGAGCCTGTCTCTCTTTGGACTGTTCATTTCTAGTCAAGTCAAGTCAAGTCAAAGAGATTTATTGAGCGCACATATCACCCGTGGGTCTCATGGCGCTGGCATAAAACTACTTGAGGGCTGAAGCCAACTGAGACAGAGAGGGCCATTATAGATGATCAAATAGCCAAGTTTTTAATTCCCTGCAGAACAGCTTGGGGTCTGTGATAGTGTGGATCTGTAGTGGAAGCTCATTCCAAAAAGAAGGAGCCAGGTAGGAAAAGGATCTACCGCCATTCCTGGAGGTGCAGATCCTACGAGGTGTAAGGAGAAATTTGGTACTTGACCAAAGCGTCCTGTTTGGCTGGTACCACCTGAGTTTTTTGGCAAAGTAGGTTGGCCCAGTTCATACATGTTCTTGTGTACCAGACAAAGGACTTTAAAACGAATATGTTTCCTGATGGGGAGCCAGTGGAGGGTCTTCAAACTGGACGCAGATGGGGATCTCGATGGGAGGTTGAGCACCAGCCTGGCCGCAGTATTCTGCAGGACTTGAAGTCTGGCGTAGAGCTCCTCATTAATGGATGCTAGTAGGCATTTCCATAGTCGAGCCAACTTATGATTATTCCCTGGACCCTGCTCTTCATCGAGACACATAGTTTCTTTGAATGCCTTTTGCGCTTTCTGCGTGGGCAGATTTAGACACCAATTTGTGTATACAAGTTGTCTTTGCACGTTAAAATAAAAGGATTTGTTTTTATTTAGCTTTGCTTGCTCCATTTTTGCTGTGTCTAAACGACAGGTATGCTTTCATTTAACACTATCTTCTAATCATATTCAGTATGTAGCTGTCTGGTTCAGCAAGCATGCTGTATGTTTATATGCCCGCTTGTTCAGCATATTATGTGCAGTATTAGCTTGTAGATAATTTTCCTAGAGAATATATTATGAGAATGCTATTCATGTTCAGAATAATATATGCAAAAGCTTAGTTTAGTTCGCACACATACACTGTGCTTGGTATATTTGTGTGTGAGTTATGCATGAGTACAATATAATGTGTGCATATTATTAATGTTTTAATTTGATGCCTTGAATGTATATTATGGGACCCTGAAGGACGCCAGTTCCTCTGCTTCCCTACGGACCTCTGCTAACAGCTAGCGGTACCCGCTCCGCGGGTCCCGTGTCGCAGGAGGAGGACAATCCAGGCTGCTTCCTGCTGGGCGGTGAGTGTGCGACAGGGCTGCGAGCTGCAACCCGGACTCAGTCTCCCAGGAGTCCCGGGTTGCTCAGGCCGTCCCAGCTGGCCCGCTCTCCCTGACCGCCCCGCCCAGCCCAACCCGCCTTAAAAATTCTGGTGATTCTCGCTGGCTCTGGGACCCTGAAGGACGCCAGTTCCTCTGCTTCCCTACGGACCTCTGCTAACAGCTAGCGGTACCTGCTCCGCGGGTCCCGCTGTGGTAAATAAAATTCATTACCGGGACTTAATTTGATACAGAAACATAATAAAATAGCTCAGTAAAATAAGAGGCAGAATCCGTGGTATTAGAGGTTCGGAATGGGCTTTATTCCAATGATCGATTATAATCGGTTGCTCCAAGTTCCATCACCACGGAGGTTCAGGAAGTGAAGTACATACTTTATTGACAAGAAATGATTTTTATAGAACATACATTACAATGAAGCGAATGCGGTAGGCGTAACAATTGATAAGGAAAATGACGATTCATATGCGTAACCGAAAATGGGTGTAATAAGGAGTAAAAGGGAACATAATTGGTTATGATGTCATATATAGGTGGATCTATAAGATAATACTTGGCATAGATGCGCGCGCAGCAGCATGACGTGTGATTGACGTGCAACTAGGGGGAGAAGGGGACTTGACATTTAGCTCTACATGTGGAGACGAAAAGTCTGGGGGGTCAAGTCAACCTAATCCCAAATCATATCTAACATCCTATGTTTAAAGAACTATGTTATCCACAAAAGAAGGACTCTCGGACAGAATCTATTCTATACTGACTGTGTGTGCGTGTACAAGCGTCTAAGTGTCTACACTAAATGCGAGGGAGTAGGAATATTCCATGGTAACAGGGCTATGAATTACTTGCATAAAGACAGAGAAGCCGGGCCTTTTGCTCGGTAGCTGGAAGAATGTTTACTTAAACTACTAGACAGGAATGCATCGGCTAAGGAGTGAAGCAGATAATTCGAAGGTGAAATACAGTTCTTGGCAGAGAATAGGCTGATGTCAGGCTTCGTGAGTCGCGCAGAGAATGAGACAAAGTTCATGGTCACGGATGCAGGCTCAGACTGGAGCTTTCAGAGGCAGAAGGCAAGAAGAGTTTGATGACAGAATCAGGGCCTACTTGCCTGGACTGTAAAATGGCATAAGTGAACCATATAAAGCCGGTGGCCTTTCGTACTTAGGAATGGAATATCCGGCCTATTCATGGCGGATCTGACATAGGACATGTTGACGGTGGACGCACATGTGTTTGCGTCTTCAGAACTAGAACTGGAGGGAACATACATGTACTTGTAACATGCACATAGAACCGTTGGGGTCCAAGATAGGGGACATAACTGACCAGAAAAATCCATATTTCCACATTCCCTCCTTGTCCCCTACTTGCCCGTTAAGAGATATCAATCTTCATCAATCCATTGATCTGTTCATATAACATCATTTGTTCTTCTTTCTTCTTCCGTGACGAATGAGATCTTGGTGGTGGAATACACGATGTGGCACACAGGCCACAGATCGCTGGTCCACATTGTAGACATAGACAGCAACTGAATAGTATGAGAAGGCCAATACCTAGGAAGGATAGAACTCTCCATCCCCAGGCTGATATCACACTCCAAAACCAACTGGACCAAGTCCAAGTGCCTGGGTTCTGGTGTATCTGGCTTATAATCTTATGAAGGCGAGTTATAGCTTTATATACAGATGGCGAATTTTCTGGTATGAATACGCAGCAGCTTGATCCGATGACCCTACAAGCTCCGCCCCTATCAGCCAGAATGACGTCAAGGACAAGACGATTTTGAAGCACAACAATCCGCATAGCAGACTGCTCTTCTGTTAAATTGCCTAAGGCGGAAATAGTTTCATTCACTACTGCTTCAAGGGTTCTAGTTAATCTACGTATCAGCTTACTATTAGTAACAGTACCTATATAGGGAAAGATGCCTTTATTAAAATCTACGTACTTGTCCCATGCCGTCTCAGTATAATCGACAATTGGGAGATCTCTCCGCTCTCTGTTGTGTACTAAATGAATATTTCTATAATAATCAGGAGGAGCTAGGAAAACAGGTGGCAAAAGGAATGCAATGTAGCAGGTACCATCCCAATCTAGAGGTAGACGCATATATGCAGTCTGACCACATATAAAGTAGGAGTGGCGATAAGCTCTAAATGAAGATTTGCCTTGATCACTGAATTCTACTATAGTAGTGCATTTACTATGGCCCATATGTATGGAACCAACCTTTCTTACACACAATTCACCCTTCGCTGGGAATACTGACATTGTTGGTAAAACTAGTTCAACTTCGGATTCGACATTTAGAACCATGAGATTAGGTGTAAAGTTACCTAATCCATATACTTCATTTTCTAGATCAGTTCCTGTTCCTTTGGGGCGACCCTCCTTGTCAGGGTAACAGACTTTGAATAAAACTAGGTTCAGATTTCCCCATACCCACTGGTCTTGATAAACTGCTGTGTCTGAGTCTATGGAATTGATTAAACTAAACCATGCTCCACAGGAGCCATTATGTGTAAACGGATGTGGAAAGAAAGGCAGGACTCCTTCATAATTCTGATAGGGAGGGAGCCGGCCACACACCCAACAATTAGTTGCATTACTAGTCTGATGGGAATGATGTAACATACTAATGAAAGTGTTATTGCGCAGCGCAAGTCTATAGGACAATTCATGCGGGGGTAAATCACTAAAAGAATGTTCGGCAGTAACATTGTAAACGTTTCTGGCAATAGGGTAATATATGTGCAACAATATACTTGCAGTAATTATTAAAAGACTTAAGAAAAACAAGATTAATAATGTCACTATGCAATGGCTACGCAGTGATTTACAATACGCCTGTCGTTTCATCATTTTTCGCGACTGTCCATGATTCAGGTCTAGGCGATACATGTCGGAGACAGATTCAACCGCTTCACCTAGGAGAGGACTTAAACAATCAAATCGTCCGACGGTCTAGGCCTTAATTTTAGTTTATAGAGTTCTTTACTGTCGGTCTCAGCCAGAGGTAATTTTGAGTCAATTGGTGAAGACACACGAGGTGGTCTATTTACATCTGCAGGAAGTCCATGAAATTTCTTGATATGACTTGAATGAATCCATCCTTTTCTGCCTTCAATCTTCACGGCTGTCCTTGTGGTCAGCAGGACCAACTGGGGTGTCTTCCACCTGGGCTCCAGTTGAGTCTTTCGGTCGAAATTTCTCACAAGCACAAGGTCCTCCGGAACTACGTCATGGGGTTTCACCTCAGTGTTGTCGGGAAAGGCTGCAGCTACCTGTGAACGACAAGATTGTAGTGCAGACATCAAGGAAGCCAAGTAATCTGTCAGCATATTACAGTCAATATCAGTTATTTTGCGTGGTATAGGCGTCCCCCACATATTTGGTGGTCTGCCGAAGATCACCTCATACGGGGATAGCCCTGTTCGAGAGTGTGCTACCATTCTCATGTAAAAGAGTGCAACTGGTAACGCTACTACCCAGTCGACACCTTTCTCTCTGCATATTTTGGACAATCTGATTTTCAGTATCTGATTATGTCTTTCTACGAGACCTGCTGCTTCGGGGTGTCGGACACAGTGGAATTTCCACTGATAACCTAACAGAAGTGAAACATGTTTCATTAATTCGGATGAGAACGGCTGGCCGTTATCTGAGTGAACAACACGTGGTAAACCGTATCGTGGGAAGAATTCTCGAACTAACTGTTTGGCAGTAGTCGGGGCAGTGTAATCTGAAACCGGGTATGCCTCCGTCCAACGGGACAGAGCGCAGACAACTACGAGAACATATTTGAATCCTCGACATCGTTCCATCTGGATATAATCCATCTGGAGTACTTCAAAAGGGTGATTAGGAGGATGAAATCCACCCTGTTCTACGGGAACGCTTTTTCCTGGGTTGAACTGGCAACAGATCATACAGGTACGGACCTTTTGTTTGGCTGCTGCTCGCAAATGTTTATTGAACCAAATGCGTTGAATGCTGTCTAGCATAGCTTTTTCTCCTAGATGTGCTGGACTATGTGTAGTGTTAATTATAACTTGGACCATTGAATCAGGAAGGAACCACACAGATTTTTCCTTCATCATCCATCCTTGGTCCGTTTGGATCCCTCCTAATTCAGTCCATTTCTTTATTTCGTCTGGTGTAGCATGTGTCTGTATGTCAATTACGTCAAGGGTAGGATCTTTAACTGTCATACAATGTATCGGCATCGGGACTATTGTCTTTGTCATGTCGGATGTTTGAGTTTGAGCAGTCTGTTTAGCTGTTCTGTCGGCTAGATCATTGCCTTGAGAAATGATATCAGTAACCTTCGTATGAGCCTTACATTTCATAATTGATATTGCAGTGGGTAGATGTATTGCATCTAATAAGGCATGAATGAGGGGTCCGTGCTGAATGTGGGCACCGTGGGAAGTTAAATAACCTCTCTCTCGCCATAGCACGCCGAAGTCATGTACAACTCCGAATGCATAACGTGAATCAGTGTATATGTTGACTTTTTTATTTGTGGCTTGAATACAGGCTTGTGTCAGAGCGATAAGCTCTGCGGCTTGAGCTGACAAAGTATTTATACGATTAGTTTCAATGACTTCAGTATCTGTTGTGACTGCGTAAGCAGCCACTAACTCTCCTGTATTTGTTCTCATACATGAACCATCTACATACAATGTCAGGTCTGGGTCTGACAATGGGACATCGGTTAAGTCTTGTCTAGGTTTCGTCGTTATTGTAATAACTTCAATACAGTCATGGGCTAGTGGGTCTGTTCCGGTTACTGGCAAAAGTGTGGCAGGATTCAATGTGTTACAGCGTCTGATTTCTATATGTGGCTGAAACAATGTAAGTTCGTACCCTGTAAGTCGCGCTATAGTCAAGTGTTGTGTTTGCGTTCTATTTACAAGAACCTCTACTGCATGTGGTACTTGAACTGTCAATGGATGTCCTAACACTATGGCGTCGCTCTGCCTTATTGCTAAAGCTGTCGCTGCTACTGATTTTAGGCATGCAGGCAAAGCCTGAGCTACGGGATCTAATGTACTAGAAAAATAAGCACATGGTTTGTGTGCTCCTGCTTGTTCCTGTGTGAGTACTGACAAGGCAGTACCTTCGCGTTCTGTAACAAAGAGTGTAAACTGTTTTCTGTAACATGGCGTTGCTAAAACAGGTGCTTGACATAAAGCTTTCTTTAGGCTTTCAAAAGCTTGTGTATGTTCCTGAGTCCAAGGGAGAACAGTCGATGTGGCTGCCTCCTGTGTTGTCAACTGAATGAGTGGTTTTGCTAGAAATGCATACTGAGGGATCCACTGCCTACAGTATGAAGTGAGGCCTATGAAAGCCCGCACCTCCTTTTGTGTCTTGGGTATTGGCATATTAGCTATTAACTGAATGCGGTCGGGTGTAAGCTGCCTTCCCTCCTTGGACAGCGAGTGTCCAAGATAAACAACTCGCTGGACACAGAATTGCAGCTTAGAAGGGGACACCTTGTGCCCCTTTTCGGCTAGAAATTGTAAAACTGTCAGTGATGCTTTTCACATTCCGGTTCGCTTCTCGCGGTGATCAGCAGATCATCGACGTATTGAAGCAGAGCAGTGTTAACTGGCATGTGGATACTGTCGAGTTCTCGTTTCAGTGCTTGGCTATAGATGCTGGGGCTTTCTGTAAATCCTTGAGGTGCGCGTGAGAATTTAAAGCTACGCCCATTTAAACTAAATCCGAACAAATATTGGCTTTCCGGATCTATTGGGACGCTGAAAAAGGCATTCTTGAGATCAATTACAGTAAAGAATGTTGCTTCGGAATCAATAGCTGTCAGTAATGACGAGATATCAGGGACCACAGGAAATTGTGGCACAATGCATTTGTTTAATTCGCGCAGATCAATAACCAATCGATATACTGGCGGGGCCTTTGGATCTGTTCGTTTAAGAATCGGAATTATCGGTGAATTACATACATTGGAGTCCGTTTCCACAACTACTCCTTGGGCAATGAGCTCGTCAATGATTTGCAGTAAAGCCGCTACAGCATCTGGTGGTAACTTGTATTGTCGCATTCGTGGTAGTACCACTCCTGCCTTTAATGTGACTCGATACGGTGTAATATTCATGCAACCGACATCAGTAGGGCCTTGTGCCCATAGATGTGTGGGTAAAGTCTGTAGTCGGGGATCCATGTCTCTAGATACATAGTGACCTTTAAAATCACGTAGAAACAATCTTACTCCTTCCGGAGAACAACATATTATGGCTCCTAGAGCTTTCAGTGTTTTTATTCCTAACAGATTTTCTGGACATGATTTAGTAAGCAATAAATCTGTAGTTCGGGTCAAAGGTCCTATCGTAAGTGGGAGAGGCTGTGACACTTCATTAACAATAGGTTTTCCTGAAAAACCAAGGGAAATATTCTGTGAGCCTGAGAGGGGTGCCCCTGGAACTTCACTACGTTTTATAGTTGTTCGACTTGCCCCTGTATCGAGTAAAAATTTTCTGTCACGGCCTAATAATTCACTATGTACATAAGGTCCTTCTTGATCTACAGGGATCTCGATAAGGGGTAAGTCAACTTCCCTCTCTAGGCTTGTTCATGCGTATCGTTGGTAATCAGGATAGTCGTACTGTGCGGTCTGGTACAGTTGTCGTGTCGTGGTTTGTGTGGCAGCAACAGGCAGCGCTGGTGCAGCTGGCACAAACTGTATAGGCTGTGGTGGAGCTGGCATGGACTGTGCATGCTGCGGAGCTCCTTGTTCATTCTGGTCCTGTCTAGGTGGCCGTGGTCTTTCTTGTGTTTTACCTATGGTGATATTATGTTTCAAAACTGGACAATCGTGTACGTAATGACCTGGCTTTTTACAATAATTGCATGTCCCTTTTACAGGTCCTGCTGAATCACCGGAATGCGTCATACCCTTTTTATGTCCTTCAGCTGGAACTGTCTGAGAAACTAGCATTTTCATTTTCGTGTCTTTCATGCGTCTGTGTTCATGTTCTTGTTCCTCTCTAATTCTATTGTGATGGTATTGTAACATTTGTAACATTTGTGATGGAGTGTTACCTTGCCAGGTACTCTCGAATTTTAATACTCTATTCTTTACTTGGGGCAGGGCATTTTCTACTAATTTTGTTACAAACAGATGCGGGTATGATTCGCTACTTGCTTTTATGCCACTATTTATACCAAAACATTTTTCAAATCGGGCATAGTAATCACTAGTGTCTTCATCTTGCTTCTGCTTACAGGCTGAGATTGTACCCCAATCTTCCTTTTTCGTAGTTAGTAAACGTGGCAGTACCTGTACTAATAAACCTGGTAGTGCTTTAGTTTTATCCCCGAGTCCTGCTCCTGCAGTTCGGGCCTTTTCTTCTGCTTCTAATGCTGACCATTCTATCTTTTGGTCTCCTACCTCCCACTCCTTTTCCCTGAGTTTCTCATAAATGCCAGCAGGCATCAGTACCTTTAATACTGTCATAATGTCGGGATAGGTATACTCTCCCCTGAGTAACATGTCTTTAATTTCTCGGTGAAAACCCGCTGGATCTTTGTCATGACTGGGTACCACTTTCTTCATTTCTAACAATTCTATTTTCGATATGGGCGTATATACAAATACGCGCTTAAACTCGTTGTCCTCGCCCTTTATTGGGTGCACTTCTCGTAAGGGATTCTGTCTATCCATGTAATACGTGGTTCTTTCCTTGATGGGCAATGAGACACGGTCTGAACATACAAAAAGAATATACTGCTTTCTTGATTCTAGAATTTCTTTAATTAATTTAGTACCTGAACCTCTCCATCTATTCATAAGCAATTCAGTCAATATGTCAGGTAAGGGACCAGGGTCCGAATGCTGACTCTGATATAGTATAATGAGTTGTTGAATCATATAAATCCCAGCTAACCGCTGTTCATCTGGGGTGAGATTCAAAAATGTGTGTGCTACTGTATCATCACTATATTTTCCGGGACTGTCCACCCAATGGACAGCTGCCCTAGCTAAATCTTGTTCATCCATAGAATCGAGGAAATGATAACCCCTTCGTTCTCGGAGTAGTTTGTCGGCGGCTTGAAACGAATGCTCGTTAGACCTGATGTTAATTATAGGTATTTGGAAATTCCTGTTATTATCTGGACATATCGGACGTATCGGGTCAATAGGACATCTATTACTTTTACAAGATCTTCCTCTACCTACATAGGCTATGGTGTCAGACTGTCCTGCGGGCAGTCCAGACCCTTCCTCCTCGTTTTGCTCGAACTCGTCTACCGCTAATCTTTCTTCGTGTAGGCGTTCTATTTCTTTACGGATCTTTCGGCACATGGCTATTATACAATTTTGTTTATCATGTCTACCTTCTGATATATTCTGGCTCCATCTGGTAAGAATTTGCATTGCTTCCGGGTCTACCCCCGGTCGGTCTTCATTTCTGATCACACAATTTATGATGAAACGTAACAGTTCCCCCTGTATCTCCACTTTCTGGTATTCCATAGCTCTGTTAATACATTCTGAATCTTGCCCTGTTTGGACAAAATGATATATTCTATCTAGATGAGCAGTCATTCCTGGTAACTTCCCTAAATACACTGCGGCTCGTCTAATACGCAATGATGCCAGGGTCATTTCGTCCTCTTTGCCGGGCACAGGATCATATCTACAATCTACAAGAAGTTCCTTAAGTGTACGGGAATTTATGAGTTTGGGTGTACGTGAATGTGCTGACTCTTGAAAGGTAAGTTTATTTATTCTGGGTGGCGTAGAAAAAATATTGGTAACACCTCCCGTAGCCCCATCTGGGGTGTCGGGTGTGAAAGGATTCGTTGAACGTGACACAGCAACTATAGGTGTGGACACAGCTATAGAAGTAGCTGTAGGAACCGATGCAGAAACAGATGTGCTTGCCGGAACTTGTGACACGATCTGTTGCTGTAGGGATACTGGTACTGGGTCTTGGCGTTGAACCTCCCTGGTATGCGGTCTATGTGGGGCGGAGTTAGCATACTCGGGGGCTGCGTCATCTAAATATGAGGAAAGAAAAACATCTTCTGTGGTTCTAGGATGCCCCTTAGGAAGTACCTTTATTGGGAATAATGGGGGTGGCAAGTCTTTCGGTATCTCTGGAGTAGCCTTAGGTAATCCTTCGGCCAGAAGGGGATACATACCATTCATAAGGGCATTTCTTTGTCTGTCTACTTGTTCTGTTTTCACTCGGATACCTTCCTCAATTAATAGATTTTCTCGAACTTTATTTGAACTCTCTTTATTCTTTTCTTCCTGTCGGAGTGCTTTTTCTGTGCGTCTATGAGATTCTTTACGCCATAACTCAACGGCGTCTTTCTGTGACTGTCTGACTTTCCTTTTCCATAACTCTTCCTCTACTTTCATGATGCACTCGGCATCCCAGGTCCCCGCTGCGGGCCACCTCTGACTTTCTGGTAATTCCTTGGTGTAGTCTACCCATAAATCAAGGAATAATATAGCGTCTAAGCCATGTTTATGATACATGAAGTACCCTGGAGTGTCCCTAGGAGGAATAGGAACGGCTTCTTCGAGTACCCCTTTTCTTGTAGTGATCTGTCTTAGTTTCGAAAAGAGCGGCATATTGAGAACTGATCTGATACTTAATCTTGAACACACTTAGTACAAAAGCACAATAATGAACAACCATTCATACCACAATATGCAGGACGTTTAACACATTAAACATTAAACATTAAACATTTTTTTAACCTTTAAAATAACCAACAATGATGATCGTCTGCATAACTAATCACCAAGCATAATTCTTTGACAATAACTAGATACGTCGGAATACTTGATATACTGCTAAACAGTACATATACACTGCTAAAACAGTGCAGACCGGATTTGTGTACCCAAACCCGTCTTGACCGGCACAACCTATGTGCACGTCAGAAATGCCTCCCCAGTAATGGTACTCACCGGGTAGCTTCGGAAACGGAAGGCCTCGGAAACTGAACTGAACTTGAACCGGACTGGACTCGACTCGACTCGTCGGAAACTGGACTCGACTTTGGGCTTCGGTAAACTGGTGGGCCTCTGTATACCTCGGATCTCGCTCTCTCAGCTAGGCTCTGGTCGGGATACTTCGCACTTCTCACCGCCTCGTCTGGGTGTTGATCGCAGCCTCAGTCGCCCCCGCTTGACCGGAGGGAGATACAGGAAATCCTGCTGGTACGCGTTATTGTCCGTCCAGTAGTGGCAGGAGACCGGGCCTGCAACTCACCGCCGGCGCGTGAGATGAGAAAGTGTCCCTGTTCGGGCGCCATTCATGTGGTAAATAAAATTCATTACCGGGACTTAATTTGATACAGAAACATAATAAAATAGCTCAGTAAAATAAGAGGCAGAATCCGTGGTATTAGAGGTTCGGAATGGGCTTTATTCCAATGATCGATTATAATCGGTTGCTCCAAGTTTCATCACCACGGAGGTTCAGGAAGTGAAGTACATACTTTATTGACAAGAAATGATTTTTATAGAACATACATTACAATGAAGCGAATGCGGTAGGCGTAACAATTGATAAGGAAAATGACGATTCATATGCGTAACCGAAAATGGGTGTAATAAGGAGTAAAAGGGAACATAATTGGTTATGATGTCATATATAGGTGGATCTATAAGATAATACTTGGCATAGATGCGCGCGCAGCAGCATGACGTGTGATTGACGTGCAACTAGGGGGAGAAGGGGACTTGACATTTAGCTCTACATGTGGAGACGAAAAGTCTGGGGGGTCAAGTCAACCTAATCCCAAATCATATCTAACATCCTATGTTTAAAGAACTATGTTATCCACAAAAGAAGGACTCTCGGACAGAATCTATTCTATACTGACTGTGTGTGCGTGTACAAGCGTCTAAGTGTCTACACTAAATGCGAGGGAGTAGGAATATTCCATGGTAACAGGGCTATGAATTACTTGCATAAAGACAGAGAAGCCGGGCCTTTTGCTCGGTAGCTGGAAGAATGTTTACTTAAACTACTAGACAGGAATGCATCGGCTAAGGAGTGAAGCAGATAATTCGAAGGTGAAATACAGTTCTTGGCAGAGAATAGGCTGATGTCAGGCTTCGTGAGTCGCGCAGAGAATGAGACAAAGTTCATGGTCACGGATGCAGGCTCAGACTGGAGCTTTCAGAGGCAGAAGGCAAGAAGAGTTTGATGACAGAATCAGGGCCTACTTGCCTGGACTGTAAAATGGCATAAGTGAACCATATAAAGCCGGTGGCCTTTCGTACTTAGGAATGGAATATCCGGCCTATTCATGGCGGATCTGACATAGGACATGTTGACGGTGGACGCACATGTGTTTGCGTCTTCAGAACTAGAACTGGAGGGAACATACATGTACTTGTAACATGCACATAGAACCGTTGGGGTCCAAGATAGGGGACATAACTGACCAGAAAAATCCATATTTCCACACCGCGTCGCAGGAGGAGGACAATCCAGGCTGCTTCCTGCTGGGCGGTGAGTGTGCGACAGGGCTGCGAGCTGCAACCCGGACTCAGTCTCCCAGGAGTCCCGGGTTGCTCAGGCCGTCCCAGCTGGCCCGCTCTCCCTGACCGCCCCGCCTCTTCCTCCCCTGCCAGCATATTTCCGGCTTGAGTGCACAGCTGCGCGGGAGCGCGCGGGAGGGCGCCGGGAGAAGCCCGGGACAAGGGCGGGACCGTCTGTGGCCGTCAGGGGCCAAAGGAGGCCGGGCTGGGCCATATCCCTTACTTTTTACTTCCAAATCTGATTAAGGTGATGCCCTCGCCAGGACCACGTGAAACTCCATTAAGGGAGGGGGACAGCAACACAGGGACACTGGACAACTACTTCAAATCTGTCAAGGGAGACGCAGGCAAAGAAAATTCTCTGGAGAGACGCAGGGCGGAGCGGCGGCGCTCCATTGAATCCATGAAGAGCAGACCCTTGACAGAGATCATCCCGTATCCTATTTCCCAAGAGGAAGGTACGCCCCCCAATAGCTTAAATCCTCTGACTCTTGAGGACTTCCCCCTCTTACTTCGGGAAATTTCTAGTTCCCCTGGGTTGGTCTCTGGAAAGTCCATAGACACAACTCCTCCCACGACCTGTGTTACCCCCGTTAATTTGGTTACCCAAACTCCCCCTTTGCATGCAACTAAGAAAAGTAAGCCAAAACAAAGTGTTGTGGTGGAGTTGCATAGGCCTCCACCAAGCAAACGTAGTAGGAAGTCAATGGGGGGGAGGGGGAAAGCCAAACTATGCCATCTAGATTTTGGCAAAAAACATATAAACGCACTACAATCTGGGAGGGACAACGAGACTGTGCCTATTGTTCTTCCCTCCAAGGCCCCCAGCTCCAATATAGCTGTTACTAATAACGACCCAGTGGCCAATACATCTAATATAAATCCCCCTCTCACATCTATAGGGAGTATAGAATTCCTACTTCGTTCCCTCCTGCAGCCCATTAGCGATAGCCTGAAAAAAGTGGAGATTAGGCTCACTCTACTAGAGACATCTCTTACTACCTTGAACACCTTAGTTAGTAGGCAATCCAAAAATATGGGACCTCATCTCCCCGCAGGAAACCCTCCTAAAATAGGAGCCCCACAGGGTGCCAACAAAGTCCCCCCTCAGAGCGTGCCTACTGCCCCCTCCCTGCAGCCATTAATGGCTATTTCAGTTCAGGCACTGCGCAGTAACTCAACCAATAGGCCTTCACAACCAATAGACTCTGCCCCTCAAAGTTCCCAGACAGGGATTAATGGCGGCCACCAAGAAGCCGGCAGCGCCCCTCTACTCTCCCCGGGCCGGCAAGCCCCAAGACCACGGAGACCAGATCTGCCGCCAGAAGCTAATAGTCTAACGGTGGTCCTAGCAGGTGCCCCCCATTTAAGATCAGGGGAAAAAGAAGACTACCAATCCCTAAAGAAAAAAGTCATTAAATGGCTAAATTGGAACCGACCCCTACCATCTCATTTTAATAATGAGATTATTATGGTTAGAAGGGTCCCTTGGTTAGGGAAGACCAGAAAAACAATAATAGGGGATTGCATCTTGGTAACTTTTAAAGATCCGGGCACTGTTCTGCATATCTATGAAGGAATAAATAGATCACTGGATTCCACTATTCAGACCCTTCCAGTATCCTTCTTTTTCCCCCCTATCCGCATGCACCATGCTCCACCGCATGATGAGTGGATAAGGGTAGAACATAGACGCAGACACAAGGACTATGTACAACGCCCAAATCTCCAATTGCCGGACACACCCTATTTTTATTTCAACCGTTTCAATTGTTTGAATGGTTTGGATGGGGTTGATTGACTTTCCGCTCACATGCCAATGACCCGAGATTGCGGCTCCTGCAGACTTTCCAAGCCATCCACCCCGATTGTTAGTAAAACCCTTGGTCCACTGAACGATCCAGTGTTCCTGGATGATGGCACTAGCAGACTTTCTGATCTATCTGCCCACAATGTTGATAATGCCTCTGGAATATTGAATGAGCCAACACTTGTGGAGAACGGCTCCAGTGGACTTTCCGAACCATCGGCCCCTACTGTTGGTAATGCGTCAGAATTCCCGATTGCAGTTGAGTCTGGAACCATCTCCTCTAACCCCTCTGGCACGGCAACTAACACCCCTGAACATTTGAGGCTAATTTGCTGGAATGTTGCTGGACTGGCTAATAAACTGGGTGATCCGGACTGGGCAAATTATATCGAGACTGGAGACGTATGTATGTTCCAGGAAACCTGGGCCAGAGAGGACTATGGTCACCAAGGCTACATGTCATTCTTCATTCCAGCGAGGTGGGAAGGCAAAGGTCGTCCGTCAGGAGGGCTTACGACCTGGGTCGCATCTCATCTGGGTTGTGTGGCAACGCGGTTGTCGGCTAACTCTGAAGATATCCTTGTGGTTTCATTATTATGGCCCAACCAAGTTAAACTTGTGTTTATTAACATTTATTCTAGGCCAATGGGAATTGCAAAGGAATCACCGACCATAGATGAACTCTCCAACTTTATATCTGACCTACCGAGTGATTCATTCTATGTAGTGGGAGGGGATTTTAACTCTCATTTTGAACCACTCCCTGGCCTTCTGGACGGGTTATCATCGGAAGAAGAGGCTAGATGGGCAGTGCCTCTAGTGGAAGCCCCACCTCCGAAGGCTTGGACCCCACTAGCACTACAAATTACAGCCCTCACCCTAAAGTTCGGAATCAGAGCTTGCAATGGGCGAATGAAATCCGACATACCCAGTAAAACCACCTACAACAGACTGGGAAGAGAGTCCCGTCTGGACTATGTCTTGGCCCAAATAGTGAAGTGGCCGACAATCCAGGATTTCAGGGTGACGGAAAGGACCGATAGTGACCACAATGCACTTGAGCTTGACCTTGTCCACCCTGGCCCCCAAGCTCTCGTGACTAACGCGGAAGGGAACAACCCTGCGCTCCTCCTTGACAACAGCAGGAGAAGAATCAGGTGGGAGTACTTGGTTACAAGCAAGAATAAACTCCCCATGCTCTATGATGGGATAACTCCCATCTTGGAAACTGTGGGGAGCTTGGACACCGAGGCAAACAACAAAGACTCCCAGGGCAAATTGTACAAGGCTCATGAGGACCTCATAAAAGCTGCGGCACCTCATTTCACCTGTAGTTCACGAAAACCAAAAGGGGGGCGGCAAGGCAAAACATCATGGTATAACCTAGCATGGAGAAGGGCAAAAACAGAACTCCTCAGACTAATCAAGGAGGGTTTAGGGGGGGATAGCCTCAAACAAAGCAGGCGAGCTTACAAGAAACTCATTGTCCACGCTAAGGCAGAATGGGAGGAAAATCAGTGGGAAGAACTCACCAAGGCCCTAGCGACCCAAAACCAACGCCTGTTTTGGAGGATAGTGAACGGGGGGTCGGGGAATTTACAATCGGCACTAGAGCCTAACATTGCCCCAGGGGTGTGGCAGGCTCATTTCCAGACCCTATACAGTTCTGAGCCGGGAGAATCTCCTGCTGTTGTTGAGGTGGGCTGGCCGGACTTTGAAGGGGAGCCAATAACGCTGGGCGAGGTCACCGCTGCCATCTCAGGACTGGCTTCTGGAAAGGCGCCGGGACTGGATGGATTACCAGGGGATATGTTTAAACAGGAGCCCACTGTTTGGGCCCCTTACCTTGCCGCCCTTTTCAATGGAGTTCTTGGTGGCATGGAAATCCCTAGTACTTGGCTGGGGGCAGAGGTGGTCCCCATCTTTAAAAAGGGCTCGCCTCTCCTCCCAGCCAACTACAGACCAATCAGTTTAATAGACGTGGCACAGAAACTGTTTGGTAGGGTTTTGCTGAATAGGCTCCAGGACTGGATGGAGGAGGTGGGCGCCCTTAGTCCCTACCAGGCGGGATTTAGGAAGGGGGTATCCACAGTGGACCAGGTTTTCAGATTGAACCTAATCTATTGGAGGACAGCAAAATTCGAGGGCGGTAGTCTGTACACAATTTTTGTGGACTTACGGGCCGCCTTCGACTTGGTGCCCAGGGGGAAACTTTGGAGCGTCCTGGCAGAGATGGGCGTTCCCCCGGACATCCTGTTGATCTTACAGAGGCTGCACCACAATAATTATGCCCAAGTGAGGTGCGGGAGGTCGGGGGAACTGGCCGATAGATTCCCCGTTGGCCGGGGGGTAAGACAGGGTTGTGTGTTGGCACCGACCCGGTTTTGCCTCTTCGTCAACGGGGTAATCGCCCATCTGAATGCCACTGACTATACTGACGCCCCTAAATTAAATGGCAGCAGGGTGCCCGCAATTATGTTTGCGGACGACACCCTGCTGCTATCCAAAACCCCTATGGGTATACAGAGGACTCTTGATTCCTTCGTGGCCTTCTGTACTGATAGGGGGCTGGAAATTAATGCGGCAAAAACCAAATTCATGGTTTTGAATCCGAGCCAAAAATTGCGGCCAAATCCGCAATTGGGAGCTGTACGGCTCGAGAGAGTAGCCACCTTTGAATACCTTGGTGTGACTCTCAACGAAACCATGACTTGGGGATCTCATCAGAGTAGGGCTAATCTCAAACTCATACAAACCACTGGGGGCATCGCCCGGATGATGACTGGTTCATCATACCGTCCACTGGGGGCACTAATCCAGATATATAAGGCCCAGGCTAGGGGAGCGATAATGTATGGGGCGGAACTATGGGGTCACACATCTTGCCGGAGTCTGTCACTAACGGAAAACAAGTTTATAAGACAGATAGCCGCACTCCCGCCCAGCACCCCGCTCCTCCCCCTGAGGCTTGATTTGGGTTTACGACCGTTAGCTGATGAAATAAGCCTGAGACCCATGGCCTTCTGGCGCAGGCTGTGGAGTAGCAATGATCTTGCAGAATATCGGGCGGAACTGGTCGAACTTCTGAATCACCCAAAAGTGCTCAATATCCCTTGGGTCAAAAACATCCTAGCCACTTGCATGGAATTAGGGCTCCCTGATTTATGGACTGAGCCGGCGAATGCCGCACTAAATATCTCTAAAAAGTCCCTGGCTAATGTATACCACGAACACAAATTATCCAGGGCCCAAGCTACCCAGGCAGAAGGGTCCTTATCCTCCGTGTTTCTGCAAAGCAAGGATCTCTATAGGTTTGAGAAGGTACTGGATCCTATTTCCCCTGTACTGGCCCGAAAGCTGTTTCTCCAATGGCAGTGTCCGGTTTGTGATGCTACGGAGGAAACTGACTTGCATGTGGCTTTCTTCTGCCCAGCCTATAAGGTAGCAAGAAAATACTGGCTCCTCCCGCTGATAAGGAATATGGGCTGCAGGGAATATGCACCAATGTACAGGATTTTAAAATTTGATGTCTCTGGCCCAACTGTCTTCGCATTAACAAAATTTCTTACCAATGTTTGGCATACGCGTAACCGTATTTTAAAGGCGTTGGGTCCCTCTTAAACATTTTTTTTTTTTTTATGTATAGTTTGTATAGCATTTTTAGCACATGCATTCCAATGGTTTTATCTTTTTATGAAATGACTTATCTGTGATTGTACATGTGTATTGTGTATCTTTTATGGCCAAATGGCCGAAATAAAGATTGGAAACAGTATATTATGTAGAGTCTGTGAAGTCTGTGTGTGGCATACTGTGTGTGTACATTGTGTTTGCCTGGCAAATGGCGACCAGCCTACCAAAAAATATTATGACCATTTAACGTCCCCCCACGTGCCTTCAGCCAAGCCCAGCCCCGCCACTCTCAAACGTCACCAACCGCCACAGGCAGGTGGACTACTATATTGGTGGGGAGGGAACTCGGTCACCTTTGCAATGGAGTACCATCTCGGCCAATCTACAAAAAAGTCCCTAAGTCACAAACCCAAAACATAAACCAATGGATGAACCAATGGGTACTACTATGGGGTAACCAGGCGAGGTCTGTCAGCCACACATGCAGTGATGATGGATTAACTTTCACTGGAGAGAAGGCAACCGACACCATGCAGCATTTAATTGATGAAGAAGAAGAGGAACAATTAAGCTACTGTTCGCCTGGTATTTCCAGATCATTGTTTCCTATCACTGTAACATGGCACTAATCCACATATTCAAATCTGAAATTGATTTTTTAAATGGCATTTGGAAATTCCCTAACTCAGCATTTATGGAATGTCCTCTGAACCTAACTTGAAAAGCAGAAGTACAGGAAAAGCACAGACCTGTACTGTTATTCACCATGATCATTTTCTCACCGGCTTAAAATGAGCAGAACAATTTACAGGAACCAGAGAGCAAGTGTTGATGTCAGCCAACTACTTGCACAATGGAAAATATTGTATGGTGTCATCCAAGTGGTCTCATGTTTTTAGCTGCCATGATGACAGTAAATTCCTTCCCTTTTTTTTTTTTAGAAATATGACTAGTTAAAGAAGTTTATTGTTACATCAGAAAAGAGGAGAAACTATGCCTAACAGTGTGAATGAGGTTATTGTTTTCATCGGGTCTTTGAACAATATTACACTATATAGTTGCTACATAGATTATATTATCATTATCTGGAAAGAAACAGAGAAGGAACTAACTAAGTAACACGTGTCCTTGAATGACCTTGAACGACAATGCACTCAGTGTCAAGCTAAGCCTTGAATACAGCAGCAACAGCGTCATTTTCTTGGATGTTGAACTATATGTCGTGTCAGGGGGGAGAAACTACTCTCTAAAATGCATCATTTCTTTCTGCAGGAAATAGTTCCTCCTGGTTCCCACACATAGTTTTCTGGGTTATTTTTTTTACCATTTGTTGGCTTTACCTACACTACAGATAGGTATGCAGAAAGTCTTCTTTGTACATTAACCGACAACAGTGGGGAGAGGATGTGGTCAAACGGCTAGAGCGGTCGACCTTTAAGCTGGGGAACGGGGTTCGACTCTCGCCAGGGACGCTCAACATCCTGTGATTCTGGGCTAATCACGCAATCTTCCCGTGCCTAACAGAAATGAATGTTTCCATCTGTAATGCAACTAGTGCTCATGTAAAGCGCTCTGATACCGCCGGGTCAAGTTCGCGCTATGTAAAACTCCAAAAAACACCCGAATCAAACACTGCTGTCAATAGCACCCTACGTGCCGCCACACTAAAGGCAGTTCAACAATAGCCCTTATAGGAACTAATTACAGTCCTACAGAACGGCGTTGAGGACAGTGAATTCAAGTTAGAAACAGCCACACCTTATAAATATTTATAACTTTATGGGGATACAGTGAACGACTCTTAACCTCAGCTCTTTCAAAGCTCATAATTGTCAGCAGAACAGAACAGAATATATTTATTAAAAGAGAAAACTAAAAAAAACACCCGAAACGGAATGAACATGTTAATTTTATTAGCAAGCATGATGCAAAAAGTCAAAAGTTTTACAATATTCAGATCCAACATGTAAGGGAGGGGTTCTACTGCTAATTAAAGATGATTTTACGTAGCAAACCAAAGAATACTCAAAAAAGGACAAACTCTAGAAAACGATCTATGCCTTTTTGACAAAAATTAAATACTAAATATCAGTGACCAACAAGATATGCAACAGAATTACCCTAAAGTAATTTCAGATGTGTAAAATGCAGGTGCTGTGAATATATGTAACAACACAAAACCATTTAGGAATTATAAGGGAAACATGCAGTATGAGATGAAACATGTTACCAGCTGCAATACCACACAATGAATGTATCCAAATAATTGAACGCGCATGTGGCAAACATTATGAATGACCAACCAAAACCCTTCTATCGGAGAGATGGTGTGAACACATAAGATCTCTTCAAGCTCTTGATCTTGACATATTTTGTGACCGAACATGGGACCATATTATCAAGGAAGGCGATAACATTATCCCATAGAAGCCCATGTTCACACCAGAACCTGGGCTTTTATGGGAATTCTCCTGGGCATATTATCAAGCCCATTATCGCCGCTTTAGCGGCAGTTTCCTGCCGCTAAACCGGCGATAATGTTATCGCTGTTCCTTGATAATGTGGCCCATGAGTCTCTAGAGATGCTGAAGATACACCTGTGAGGCATTCAACATGTCAGCACACATAGAAGAGTGCATTAAGGAACAAAGATTAGGAAAACAAGAAACATTTTGTATACAATTAGGATGGACCTGAATATGGATCGGAAATTGTAGACCTTGGTCTAATAATCTACTTATATATGTGACTAGAGTATTATTCGCCATGATCAATTGTAAATGTGATGTTTTTCATGCAAACATGTATCTATAATAAAAAATAAAAGGGTCGGAAAAAGTGTGACCATTTGAGATAAGTCTTATGCCAGTAACTGGGTGCATAAGACTGATGGTTTTGTATCTCTGAACCTCTCTCCCATATGTTTGAGAACGTAAAAATCCACAAGGTTTTGCAAAGCTTTCTTTCGTTTTGTTTCTTAGGAGGAATCAACCCTAATTTACATTTCTCATTATAGTAGAGTGGATCTAAGGAGGAGGATGCCTAATCTCCTTTAGTGTCTTTGAGTGTTCCAATGCAGCGAGATATTGGTTTTAACATAATATTCACTCCTATACCGGGTCAGAGCAACAGTGCTCTGCTGGTACAATGGATGAAATAGATGCCATCAGGACTGTACAGTGAGGGGTATATTCTCAAGAACGTGTGATAGCCATCGCAAAAGTTACTTAACGCAACCCTCAACATCACAGTCCATTGCGGGAAATTTACGCCGTGTTAAGTAGGTATTCACAACACGGAGGTACCAAGCGATAGTCACCAGATAACACGTCAAATGGCAATGCCGCAAAAATGCAAAACACGAACGCAAAGAAGCTGCGGTGAGCCCAATCGCGATACAAAAATCAGTGAAAACCAGCCACAGGCCTGCAATCCACACACGTCAGGCGGGAACAATCACCATAAAAGGTGAAAAAAACCAGACAAACAAATGCCAAACAACTGCGAAGAACATGGATGTTGCCTGAGCAAGTACGGAGGAGAACCAGCACCCCACAAGCCCCCCAGAGGACTTGCCTAGGACCTCGGGGTCAGGGAAGGCCAAGGAGAAGAAGAGTAGGAAGAAGCGCTTCAGTCCACAGGAGAACAGGTTCCTGATGACGGAGATGGTCAAACACCATCAACAACTGTTCATCACCTCCACTGTGTCATTGGTGACTAAAAATGGACTATATGACAGGCCATAGTGGACAAGGTGAACGCAGTCGGAGTGTTGAAGAGTACAATGGACGAGGTCTAGAGGCGCTGGAATGACGTGAAGAGCAAAACCAAGCTGAAACTCGCCAACAACTGGAAGGCAGCAATGCAGACTGGAGGTGGCAGTCCTGCGCCACAGAAGGAGATGGACGACAAGTAGGAAATGGTGTCCACAGTCATCAGTGGGGAGACGGTGGTAGGAGTTGGGCGACTGGACACTGCTCAACAGGACCGGACACAACAGCAACAGGGTGAGTAATGACGAGGAACGGGGGGAGATGGGCACAATGGCACACATGCAAAATTAAGTAGAGCACAGCTGCGGACAAATCATGTCCCAGACCCCAACTCCCACCAAGAGAGCTATGTACCCTAGTATGCAACATTTCAGCACTGTATGAGCACAGAAGTCAGAGGCACACCGCATGTAAGGTATTGGGGCAGCTAAATCAGAGCTGCAGGGGCAACTCCCCCAAAATGTGGCACACACACATCACGTGCACAGCACATCAACATTGACAATGAAGTGGCACAAACCGCAACACGTTCACCACAGATCAGAGGACACAACTGGTGCCGAATGGGTGTAGACACTGGCCAATCATAAGTGGCATTGCAGGGAAATGTGAGTGGATAATGTACAAGTACAAACACACAGCTGTCATGTTGTCGAAATGTCCACTGTCCCGCAGCAAATGAGCAGCCCCTCCGAAACAGCCACGATGTACACAGTCATGCAGTCTGTATGTAAACATGTGCAATGCGACAACACACATGTGAACACGTTGTTAAACTGCTTCTCCCCTTCACATTGCAGAGGGACAATCACCACCTCCTGCAGAGCAGTTCCAACCTCTCCTTTCTGATGACGAAGAGGACCACAACACCTTTGTCTCCGTCGCCCTCTGAGAGTTCATTGACAGTCGTTCATTGACAGTCTCCGCAGCACACCTCCATGAGCAGGGCAGCCCAGCTGCAATGAGGAGAACCCACCCCCTGCACAGACCACACTGCAGGCAGCACCCACCACCACGGCTGCCTCCCAGGACCCCCACGAAGAACACATGGCCTTCCAATGCCATGTGTTGGGATGCCAGAAGCAGCTGGCTGAACAGGTGCGGTGGGCTTCGACCGCATGGCAGACAAACTAGATGCCATACATGGGTGTCTAAGTCCCATCAGGGACCACTCACAGTCCCTAACGGACACTGACAGTCCGCTCCATGCACTCCAACAAACAATGGCTGACATCGCTAGAGTCCTGACTGTGAGACAAGAACGACTGTCTAGTCTGAGTGGCTCCAGCGACCTCGTCCAGGATTTGGTACTCATGCGGAGGCTCATGGAGAACATGGAGCAGGCCAATTCGGAAGGAGCGGCTGCCACGGCTGGGCACCGGCGAGAGGTAGCTAGGTTCCATAATGACCTCAAAACCATCCTCATGGCACTGCTGCCACAAGGCCTGGAGCTGATGCATGCTGCTGCTACCACTACATCCACATCTCCTCCCCCTGAAGTGTCAGGGCAACACAGTGTGGCAGACATTCCACCTCCCGCCCCTGAGGTGTCACTGCCACACAGTGCTGGAGAAAGGCCAGCACCACCACACGTGAGGCACATGAAACAGCAGAGGATGAAGATGGGGATGAATCTGCCCTTGTGGTCAGAAGGAAGCTGTAGCATCCATCTCCGAATCAAGGCCGGTTTCAGCTTGGTTCTGCCCTCTGCATCATCACCTTCCACTGTCCCCTGATACACTCTGCGACACTCACCTTGGACCTCGACATGGACTGCCATAACTTGTTTGATCGCCAATGACACAGCTATCAGACTGCGAACTGAACTCTTCCACTTCCTTTGGACTGGTCATTCCCTGAATGACTCTGGCTGGCCCTCCACTGGCCAACATTTGAAAGTGGGGTTTGCATGGCCCTGTACTGCTCCAGATGCAACACTGAATGTGCATTAAACATTCTGAATACCACAGATGTGTCATCTCTATGGTCTTTCAAGTGTGGTAGCATGGATGAATTTAGGGTCAGTGAATTCCTCTTACGTCCATGTGGCTCATGTCGTTGGACTTGGGTCACAGGGTGACACATTGCCGATTGTCGTCCGGGTGGTGCCGACGCAACAACAGCGACATGCGCATTTGTTACTTCCTTTGAGGAAATTCGATTTCGATCTCGATCGTATTGACCCGCCATTTTGTAAACCGCCGCCATTTTGTGTTGCCCTCACTCAGGCAGCACGACGGACAAAGTCTTTTCTGCTTTTCCTGCAATATTGTGTCCAAACAGCCTTCTGCCTCTGTTTACAAAGCTGGTGTTAGGGACTGGCCGAGTACACTAATCCCTGTCTGGTTTTTCTAATCCCTGTCTCAACTATCTGTTGGTTCACACTATTCTCTCCTGACTTTATCTTATCTTCTGGCCTTCGCTGTCCTCCGCTCGGATTCTCTCGTTTCACAACTGTCCTCCAAAACACACGAACGTATCTCGCCACCTGCAAACCAGTTACAAACAAGTTAATACCTTAACCTGTGGGAGGGATGGCAAACACCGTTGGAGGGGAGGCTTCTTCGAGTTACTCGATATCTTTGTTTTTCAACCTTTCCTATTGGACATGTTGCGTCTTTAACCTTACCTTATTGGTCCTCTTTGTATGTTTTAGGTGTGTTTTCTGGTTAATGTATATGTCTTCTACACCAATATAAGATTGTACGCCACGGAGTGAAGTGGCAGTCTCCTGAGAACATACTGTGTGTGTACTTCTAGGACCACTGTACTAGCTGCAGCTAATAAAATCTGATCTTTTACGACGACAGAGTGGCCCCGTGTCTCTGTTAGCTGAAGCAGGAGAACCCAGGAGATTAAGGCATACCCTGCGCCGCCAGGTCCAAAAGGTTCTGGTTCTTCAACTGGCGCCCAACGTAGGCCGGTTTCAGAGGTAGTGGTTCTGCCTGAAGGTCGTGAGGAACCCCGCAAGAAAATTCTGGAGGAATCGCGAGCCACGTCAAGCGACCCCTGTATGTCGAAAGTGGTCCGAAGGTCTTTTGCAGCGTGGGTACTCCTTCCTGACGGCTACAGACGACTGCTGCCCTGACTACCGCCCTGACTTGGCCCTCTTTCGATGATGTATGGTAAGGCGAGACGATAGACGGGCCTCTTTTGGTGTAAGAAGACATCTTAGTTAAGTATTGGTGGGTCGCTCCCACATTTGGTTCTTTGGTCCTTTTGTTCTTTGGTTCTTTGTTTCTTTGGGTCTTTGATTCGGGTATTGCAATAACCAAAGCCGAGGGGTAAGTACATTTGTGCTGTGTTAAAATTAATTTTGACCCCCTTGATGTTTGTGAACAGTCCAGTGAAATAACGATGCCTGGTCTGACTAAGTTTGAGAAACTTTGTTGCTTTGGATGTAATAGGGATTCCCGTCTGGAGGACTCTTGTCCGAATCCTTCGGTTGGAACTCCCACTTATGAGCTCTATTCTAAACATGGTGTTGGCCCCATTGCCTTTAACGAGGCATGGATCCGATACACGAAGAATGATGGTGTTTTAAAATGGCCAGAAAATGGTAGTTTCGAGCCTGATATATTAGATAATTTGGAAGCTATTTTATTCAAAAGAAAAGCCCGGACGGCAATCTTTGACTCTTTCCGCCTTTGGCGTAAGGAAGCCAAACAGAGAAAAATTAAGAAAGAAAAACGAGCTAGGAAAACACAGGGTATGACAATTATAAAGGCTGCTCAACAATTTAAAGATGATGAAGTCGACAACGCGAAGGAAATTTCAGAGAGACAGCATCATATGGCGATAGATAAATGCTATCCGATGTTGCCAGCTTCCTCTTCCGATAAAAGAAAGGATTCAGAGGAAGATCCCTTGATGTCTCACTTATTGAGATTGCCTCCGCCCTATGTACATGGTGCTAAAACACCCCCTGTTGTTTCAGCCTGTTCAGCCACCAGCTGCGCCTCCGCTTGCTCCGGCTCTTCCACATTTGCCCCCTCAAGTATTGCCGCCTCTTCCGGTTTTGCCTTCGACTCCTTTGCCTTCATCTTCTTTGCCTTCTGCTCCTCCGGTAATTACTGATTTCCCTTCCGTTAGTTCGCCTAATACTTTGTCCCCTATTCTTATGTCCAATTCTCCGTCTATGCGTAAACGACTCACAGAAACGGTTTCTGGTCTTTTATCTCCTTTCTTTGAGGCTTTAAATGTGTCTCCGGCTTTTCCTCGAAGACAGTCTCGTAGTCAGTTCCCAGCTTCCGAAGAACGAGAAATGTTGGACTCTCTCGCTCGTAAATGGATTGAAAAGGGTCCTAGGTATGGTGTGCTCGACATCATGCCTACCTTCTCACAATGGAATGCGCCTACGCAAAGATATGTTTTCAATGCTATGTGTAATACTCTCGCTAAAGGATGGGAGGATATAGATTTGGGTTCGGTTCCTCAGGGTCTGTTAGATATTCAGGCTGATTTTGATAAGGGTCTCATTGTGGGTTCTAAGGTTGAGGACGCCATAAAACGACTTGTTTCCTTTAGAACCTTATTTACCTCTCAGACTTTTCACGATTCCGATCCCTCATTTAGGTTGACACTGAAAAATTATCCAATGAGAGAGGTTCCTCCAGTGTGGAGAGAAGAGGTTGCGGGAGTAGGTGGTAATCAACCTATTCCTGCTCACTTCCAGCGTATATGGGTACATGTTCCCTGGAAAAGATCTGAAGTTTTGGCTCTTAAACAGTCTCTACCGGATCCTCGTAAGAACCCTGCAGGTTATTATAAAGAATTGTCACAGACTGTTGATGCCTGCATCATGAATTTAGCAGATATTGATATGTTGATGGGGAATGTAGTCCCACAAGCATTATGGGCAAAAATTCGTAAAGAGAATCATGCCCAAGAATTAGGTGGAAATTGGGATGCTATCACTGCCGCAGATAGAGACCAAGCGGGTGGTGCGAAGCCTGACGCTTTGATTTCAGAACTCCCTGGTAGGATTATTACATTAATGAAAATGATGATGCCTGCCTTGAGAGTTAACTGGGATAAACTAGCTGCGTGTAAGCAGAAGAAAGATGAGAGTGTCTCCGATTTCTTCACTCGTTTCGAAGAGACATTCGTTGATCACAGTGGTCAGGATATGACTACGGAGGGTGGACAGCGATTATTTGTGGATAAGTTCGTATTTAATTTGCTTCCCGAGCTGTCACATAAGTTGAAAGACTCCGAAAGTTCATGGGCTGTTTCTTCTTCAGCTCAGATATTGGCTACTGCTCAATATTATGAAAATAGAGATAAAGAAGAAAAAGATAAGCAAGAGAAAAAGACTAAAGAATTAAAAACTAAGGTTCTCTTGCAATAGGCTTATCCACCTCGTTATGCTCAGCCCCAGTTTCAACAGCCTCCGCAGTTTCAGAGAGTGTATCAAAAACCTGAGCCATATATTCCGCGACCTTTGTTAGGTCCTAATCAATGTGCCTATTGTAGAGAGGAAGGTCATTTTAAGAATAGTTGTCCGGTTTTATTGCAGTGTAATGGCACACCATCTGCTTCACGAGGTCGTGCTGGCCTCTAGTCAGCAAACAAAGGTAGAGGTCGAGGTATGTTGACTCAAGAACAGCGTTCCCTTCCTCCTCCTAATTCCGGGAACTACTTTGATCAGCAAAACGCTCGGTCTACACAGTATTACAATGAGGATTGTTACGTTGAAGGCGATAATGAAAGTCTTCATGCTAACTAGGACAGCCATGGACAAAGTAGGGGAGTTGTGTCGATTCCAGTAGATCAGAATGGACCTTATGTTAATGTCACTACAATGGGTGTTTCAGAGCCATTTCTTTTAGATACTGGTACGATGAGAAGTTCTATCATTCGTTCAAAACTCCCTGGGGCGCCTTTGTCTGGCTTAACGAATGTATCCGTAGGTTTTTCTGGCGCCCCAGTTCGTAATCCAGTTTCTTGCCCTTTGCCTATTTCAATTGGCCCTTATGATTTCACCACAACCCATTTCTCTTAACGAATGGTTGTGGTGAGAATCTATTGGGCTTGGATCTATTGAAAAGATTGCATGCAACGATATCTTGTTCT
The DNA here is from genome assembly GCF_964204655.1 of Triturus cristatus. Classification (NCBI taxonomy): domain Eukaryota; kingdom Metazoa; phylum Chordata; class Amphibia; order Caudata; family Salamandridae; genus Triturus; species Triturus cristatus. The sequence continues at coordinate 847,106,252 of NC_140592.1, forward strand.
CCTCTGGTGTATATCTCACTTTAGGACAGAAATTGACTGCTCCAATGTATTTGTCTAAAGATCAGTTTCCTCCTGAATTGCTCTCTCTTCCTACAACGCTTTGGGCTACGGGTCCAAATGATGTTGGTTGTCTTGAGATCCCACCATATGTTGTTACTCTCAAGCCTAATGCTGAATTGCCACGTGTTCCTCAATATAGAATTTCCACTGATGGTGAAAAAGCACTTTTGGAGATCATTCATGATTTGATTCAGAAGGGAGTGGTTGAGGAAACAAGAGGAAACATATGTAATAGCCCTATTCTTCCCGTTCTTAAACGCACTGATCCTTCTCAGCCTCCTGTTTATGGTTTTGTGATTGATCTTCGGGAGGTAAACAAAATTGTTGTACCACAGTTTCCTGTTGTCCCAGATATCACTGCACTGTTGACGATGATACCTTCCACAGCAGTTTGGTTTTCTGTTATCGATCTGAAAAATGCTTTCTTTAGTATTCCCATTGCTGAAGAAAGTAGAGATATTTTTGGCTTCTCTCTTGGAGGCCGAAGCTTCCGGTTTAAGCGCGCACCTCAGGGCTATTGTGAAAGTCCTTCTATTTATAGTCAAGCTTTGAAATGTCATCTTGATGCTTTTTCTTTGCCGTCTGGTGCTGCTCCTATTCAGTACATGGACGACTTGTTGATAGCTGCTGATTCAGAGGAAATATGTAAGAATGTGACGATTGCATTGTTGCGACACTTGTCCGATCTTAATCATAAGGTTTCACCTTCCAAGCTACAATATGTTCGTCGAGAGGTTACCTACTTGGGTCATATCTTGTCAAAGGAGGGAAGACGGTTAACCCCAGAACGTATCCAAGCTATTGCGCAAATGTCTATGCCATCCACACAAAGAGAGGTATGTGCCTTCCTAGGTATTACTTCCTATTGTAGGCAGTGGATCCCTAACTTCTCTCTATTGGCCAAACCTTTGTTGGCACTTACTCTGAAAGATACGCCTCAGCCCCTTCCATGGACTGACGAGTGTCAGAGAAGTTTTTCTGACTTACTTGCTGCTTTGTGTTCTGCTCCTGTACTAGGTACTCCTGATTACAGTAAGTCTTTCACGCTCTATGTTCATGAAAGAGAAGGTTGTGCATTGTCAGTCTTAACGCAGCGATTTGGAGACAAACAGCGGCCATGTGCCTATTTCTCAGCTATGTTAGATCCAGTAGCTAAAGCATTGCCTAGCTGTCTTAAAGCGACGGCAGCAGCAGCAATTTCCATTCGCCAGTCTGCTGGAGTGGTGCTAGATAACACTTTTATTGTCATGGTGCCACATGCAGTGGATTCTTTGCTAAATAGAACAAAAACACAGCGTCTTACGAGTGCTCATTTGACTGGATATGAGCTGACACTTTTGGCTAGTCACGTACACATCAAACGATGTAACACATTAAATCCAGCTACTTTGTTGCCTCTTCCAGAAGAGAAAGGTGTTCAAGAACAACATGATTGTTTCCTCCGTACTGAGGAAGAGACAAAAGGTAGAATTGATCTGACAGATACGCCATTAGTGAATCCGGATGGAACGCTATGGATAGATGGTTTTTGTTTCAAGCTTCCTAATAGAGAGACAACTTCAGCCTATGCGGTTACTACTTTGCATACAGTCGTGGAAACAGCACGCATCGGACATAACTCAGCTCAGGCAGCTGAACTGATAGCCTTAACTAGAGCGTGTGTGTTATCCAAAGGAAAAAGAGTGAATGTGTATACCGATAGCCAATACGCTTTTGGTGTAGCGTTCAATTTTGGACGTCTGTGGAAAGAAAGGGGATTCCTTACTTCCCATGGGACTAAAATACAACATGGTCAGTTGGTGACTGACCTTCTCGAGTCACTTGCTTTGCCTACCCAGATAGCAATTGTGAAGTGTAGCGCACACAAGAAAGTTACCGACGATATTGGTCGTGGGAATGCATTTGCGGACAAGGTAGCGAAAAGGACAGCCAGAGATGCTACAAGTCGCATGTATGTTGCGGGCCCTGCAAATTGGGTCAGAGAAAGAGGAATGTATGAGAATACAGTAGAGAGTGTGAGATCAATTCAAGAAGAGGCTACAGAGAAAGAATTAAGTAAGTGGAAAGAAATTACAGGAATGTTAGATGAGATGGGATGTTGGGTGGAATTGTCAGAGCACCAACGTTGGCTGTTACCAGACGCCTATGTACTACCTGTAGTTACTATGGCGCATGGTCCAGCTCACCTAAGTGCGAAAGGGATATGCAAGCTTTTGGCTCCGGTATGGGAGAATGAGGGAATACCGAAGTGTGCAGAAAATGTAGTAAAACATTGTATCATTTGCTTAATGTACAATCCGGGAAAGGGAACCCCAACTCCAGCAGGTCATTTTGCTCCTCCAACCTATCCATTTGAGGTGTTGCAAATCGATTACATTCACATGGAACGATGCAACAATCTCAAATATGTTCTAGTAGTGGTATGTGCCTTTTCCAGATGGATAGAAGCATATCCACTGAAAGACAATACTGCTCTATCCACAGCCAAAATACTCCTAAAGGAATTTTTCCCTAGATTTGGGTTGCCGCGCATTGTCTGGAGTGACAATGGGAGTGAATTTGTGGGCCAGATCATGCAAAAAGTTTGTGCAGGTCTTGGCATTAAGCAAAAATTCCATGCGGCATACCATCCACAGTCAGCGGGTCTAGTAGAGTGCTATAATGGCACTCTAAAGCTTAAGCTGGCTAAAATTCAAGCCAGTACAGGCCTTAGTTGGCCCGATGCCCTACCTTTGGCTCTCTTATCCACTAGAACTGCTGTGCATTCTCGTTTGGGACTTAGCCCTTATGAGATTGTTTTCGGACGCCCAGCTAACGTATGGGGTGTCCCTCGCTCCAAAAAGTACTCAGACTTGCCATACCCGATGTTGATCGATTACTTGCATGACCTCATAACTAAATTGCATATTCTTAATCAACAGGTTCAGAGCACTTTGCCCGAGGCTTCCACAGACTCAGGTCATTCCATTCAACCAGGCGACTGCGTCTGCGTGAAGAATTTCCAGAGGACGAAGAATTTGGAGCCTCGCTGGGGAAAACCTCGTCAGGTGCTCCTCACAACCCGTACAGCAGTGAAGGTTGAAGGAAAGAAGAATTGGATTCATGGTGTGCACTGCAAGAGGGTGCCTTTGCCTTTGCCTTTCGATCAGTGGGTCCGCAAGGGTAGAAGAGACTCTGAAAGCGAGAAGGTTCCTCGTTTTGTACCTTTTGGTGATGCACACGTGAATGGAACATTGTCAGAGAAAGAAAGCGACGACATTCTCCCGGAAGCTGTACCACCGCACCTTCGTCTAAATACCACAGATCCACAAACATTATTTCAGGATCAGACTGTACCTGATAAGGATCGTTATAATTTGAGACCTAGACCAAAGAAGAAAACTTGAGATTCTCTCTTCCGTGTAGTTTCTATCCCGATTGCAGGGTCACGGTAGGAGTCTTGGTTGTGACCTGAGTAGTGACAATAGGTCTGCAGGACGTGCAGTGTCATAGGACGGCAGATAATCATAACCAAGTGATTGAGGAAGATTGCCGTGAGCATCCATTTAGAAGATGGAAACTACATTAGGAGACAGAGAGAGAAAAGAAAAGATGAAGAATTATTGTAAAATAGTATATAATCGTTGTGGTATAACCTTATGTATTTTCATATTATTGTGTATTTTAATGGCGTGTATTGGTTGGATTGTTCATGCTATGCAGTAGAAAGTTGTCCCTTCTTCTATCACTGTGCCTTCTTATTACACTATCTCTCCACATCTTTTTCATACACTTCCTCAACATGAACTGATTCGAAGAACCGAATATTACAATAACTCTTTTATCCAGTTATTACATCAACATCAATTAGTGATTAATACAACCAACTGTTGGGTGTGTGGATTAATGCCCCATGCCACGGAAAAAGGAATGCCATATTTAGTTCTTCCGTTTTCTTATGAAGGTTCTGCTTGGGCTTATTTTGTAATCTTTTCTAATGCCTATCAAAGCCGATGTAAACGACCTGTCAGTTCCTATATTGGTGGACCAGATTTTAGTCATAGTTCGTTGATAAAGGGAATGGTAGCTATGGCTAAAATCATGGAAAATAGTAAAATTGCTGTCGATGAGAGAAAAGCATATACTAATTGGAACGTCACCCATTACATCACAAGCCTTAATGATAAATTTAAACAGGGCAAATCTCCACTGATTTGGACTATACCTCATCAAGGCAATTTCTGTTTGCAAATAAATGATCAGACTGCTGACACCGAACAAAGTAAAAGCTTTTCCTCTCATACTTACATCCATTCATCTCAGAATTCGCCGCCGTTAGTACCATCTCAGGGCACGTATTTCCTCTGTCATGATAGAGCCTATACATGGTTACCGACTGTTTTTTCTGGAACCTGCTATATAGCTTTCCCTCTTCCCCCTACATATACTGCTTCTCCAAATTTTCACAAAAACAGATATGGCAGAGGAATTATTGAATCCAAAGACACAGCATGACAAGAGGGAGGAGACTTCCTAAAGGGATTTCTTCCTTTTTGGGGTCCCATGGCAAATAGCAGGAATATGAGGCAACTGGTTCGTGTAGTAGAGACTACCATAGACATCACTGTAGGAGCTTTAAGTAATATTACAGTGGAACTACAGGCGGATCGTCTTATGACTTTGCAGAACCGAGTTGCCCTAGATGTTATTCTTGCAGATCGTGGTGGAGTCTGCAAATTGATCAAATCAAGTTGCTGTATTTATATACCTGATGACGCTCCGACAGTATACCAGGCCATTTCTAAATTACACATAATCTCCGAGTCGATTCATCAGGACGAAGGAGATTGGTCGTTATTGGGATGGTTTTGGGGACTACTGTCCAAATGGGGTAGGAAAGTACTAACATTCATTGGTATAGTTTTAGCCATCGTATTCTCTTGTTGTCTTTGTATGCACTGTGGTCCCGCCATTTGCGACCTCTGTGCTACCATATGCATCCCAAAACCCAAGGCACAAAGAACAGAGAATATTAGAATGATGTTACGGCAACAGCTTGATGACCTCATGACCATTGACATCGACTCAGATTAACATGAGTCTGTATACTATTGCCTGAGTTCTGGCAAAAGGAGGGTCTGAGGAAATTCGATTTTCGATCTCGATCGTATTGACCCGCCATTTTGTAAACCGCCGCCATTTTGTTTTGCCCTCACTCAGGCAGCACGACGGACAAAGTCTTTTCTGCTTTTCCTGCAATATTGTGTCCAAACAGCCTTCTGCCTCTGTTTACAAAGCTGGTGTTAGGGACTGGCCGAGTACACTAATCCCTGTCTGGTTTTTCTAATCCCTTTCTCAACTATCTGTTGGTTCACACTATTCTCTCCTGACTTTATCTTATCATCTGGCCTTCGCTGTCCTCCGCTCGTATTCTCTCGTTTCACAACTGTCCTCCAAAACACACGAACGTATCTCGCCACCTGCAAACCAGTTACAAACAAGTTAATACCTTAACCTGTGGGAGGGATGGCAAACACCGTTGGAGGAGAGGCTTCTTCGAGTTACTCGATATCTTTCTTTTTCAACCTTTCCTATTGGACATGTTCCGTCTTTAACTTTACCTTATTGGTCCTCTTTGTATGTTTTAGGTGTGTTTTCTGGTTAATGTATATGTCTTCTACACCAATATAAGATTATACGCCACGGAGTGCAGTGGCAGTCTCCTGAGAACATACCGTGTGTGTACTTCTATGACCACTGTACTAGCTGCAGGTAATAAAATCTGATCTTTTACGCCGACAGAGTGTCCCCGTGTCTCTGTTAGCTGAAGCAGGAGAACCCAGGAGATTAAGGCGTACCCTGCGCCGCCAGGTCCAAAAGGTTCTGGTTCTTCACCTTGTCCAGCCCCGTACAGAACCACGCACAGAGCCCCGGGGTCATTGTTCAAACCCTTACGCTGGAGTGGCATTCGCCAGGCCAGCCCACTACGCTTACGCTCTGGGGGGGACAACAACGCCACATGTGCCAGGACTCCCCTGTATTGATCTGCTGCTCGCAGGTCTAGTTGTCAGCATGCCACGGCCACTCCCTCATGGCTGGTTTACACCCACACCCATCCATCACTCGCGTCACAGCACATGTGACCCTGCCAATGAAAAGGGCCGTGCGCACGTGCACAACGCCATTTTCAACCTCTCTCGGGCTGTATCCATGTGCATGTACGCATGGGGGCATAGGGGCCTGCGACATCACATTCCGCAGGCCCGGAGGGGACATGATGGCGTCCGCACCACGACACCCAATCATAGAGGGTCCATGACTTGCTGGGCACAGACTTGGTGGCACCAAATACACTGCGGCCGGCACAGGCACACCGCCATGGGACGGAGACTTTCGGTGCACTGAGGTAGGGGCACCTTAAGTGCTGAGTGGGTGTGCAGCCTGCGATGATGACCTGTCCCGGCGGTCCGGACAGGTCCGGTTTTGTGTGCCCTGCTGGACCGCAGTGTAGGCCTGAGCCAGCGGGCAGCGCGGGCATACCGCCACATGGCGTCGCCTCCTGGATCACAGAGTTAGTGGCACCTATGAGGCTGAGAGGGTGTGCAGCCTGAGATGAGGCCAGGTGCACTGATATGTCCTCTGCCATGGAGTAATCAGGACCCAGCACCAAATGTGAGACCTGATGGCCTGCGGAGTGGGGCTGCATGATGTGAAGGGTGCCATGTCTGTGGGCCTCGGGCTTGTGGCTTGCAGGGGCACGAGGTGAGCTCTCTTTTCTTCACGCTGGTGGCAGAGGTGAGCAGTGAGGCCTAGGTGCGCAGGGGCGGGCATGCACCGCTGGGCGGCGGGAAGGGCTGGGGTGCAGCTACCTGGGTGCGCAGGGGTGGGCATGCACAGCTGGACGGTGGGAGGGGCTAGGGTGCAGCTGCCTGGGTGCGCAGGGGCGGTCAGGCGATGATGTCTTGTGCAATTGTCTGTACTTTGCCATTCAGGTATCTGGACTCTGTTTCAGATGGCGGGTCTGTCTCAGATGTCTGGCCTGGTGAACTGCACTAAATACCGGCATGTGGTTGGAGACACACCGGTGGCAGCAGGTCTGCAGTGTGGCCTGGGTGCGCAGTGTCGGCACTCTCTCTCCATGTCCCTCTCTTCTTTTCTCTATCTCTCTCTCCCCTATCTGTTCGTATATCCCTCTCTGTCCATCTATCTCTCTCTCCCCTCTCTGTCCGTCTATCTCTAGCTCCCCCTCTCTGTCCGTCTATCTCTCTCTCCCTCTCTCTGTCCGTCTATCTCTCTCTCCCCCTCTCTGTCCATCTTTTTGTCTCTCCCCCTCTCTGTTCGTCTTTCTCTCGCTCCCTCTGCTTTGCTCCCTCTGCTTTGCTCTCTCTCTCTCCTTCGCTCTCTCTCTGTCCTTTGATGTGCGCAAGACACACCTTCTCATCATGATTTTTGTCTTGCAGGCTGTGACCTACGGATTGTCCCGAGGGGAGCCGACATGTGTCTTCATTTCTGTTCTGTATTTATTTTAATAAATTTTCATTTGTTGCTTCGAAGGTGAAAGTGTGATGCTCATTTTTGTGATGACACATGCATGTCACCAGATGTGATTGTGCGACATTATGCGGGTTATTTGGTATATGATTCTGTGTGGTTGATGTGACATATCTTTGTCCGGGGGTGGGTGGGGGGTGCCTGGAGTGGGGCCCCGGGGGAGGGGAGGAGGTGGGGTCCTGGGGGTTATGGGGGTGGGTGTTATTGCCCTCTTGGGGCTTCGGGATGCATGTTCTGTGGCTCTGTGGCATCTGTTGTTCTTCAGGTGTGTCTCTGGGCTGGGCTATCTTTTGTGGTGCAGGTTGTAGTCCGACTTTGCACCAGGTCGGAGCAGGTGTTAGTTTCCTGGTGCTAACGTGCCTTATCGCCTCTTTTGTGATCTTATCGCAGATCAGGCTGGTCATTGAGAATGTTGTGGTGTGGTGTTGTCGCGCCTTTTTGCTCTGGAACGCCTACTCTGCATCTCATTAGCAATAGTTGCCGGGGTCATCCTTGGCGATGTTTTTTGCGGCTGCTATCGCCGGAAAACTGGTGATATGGGCTGTTTGCACCAGCTTGTGAATGGGGTGGGAAGTTTATCGCAAATATGGCTGTGGTAAGGTGCCGATAACTCGGCGATAGCTCCTTGAGAATATGGCACTGAGCTTCCTAGTCTATAATAGTAGCATCATTCGATCAAAAACCTTTGGTACTTTCTTTGAAATGATCAGCGATAACAGTTCAGACTAGGTACGTATAATAAAATGCTTTGTACAGATGGTGGAACATGGTCTGAGACAATTTAGGTCCACAAATGTTACCATCATCAAAGATAAGAATATTATCCAATGCACTTGTTTTCCTTCTAATTTAACATTCATCCACCTCCTCCGTCTATGTGGCGTGCTCGTTCCCGCCTGCTGCTGGGTTTGCAGGAGGTTTGCGGAGGTAATCGGAACAGTTGATGCGGAGAGATGCTCTGTGCCGTTGGTGTGGTTTGCCATTTGCTGCAGGACTCAAGTGATTTGGCTGCGTTTCTCATTAGGATCAATGTATGGCTCTTGGTGCAAGGCCTTAATAGCTGCAGCATGATATAATGTGAAGGGTACCACACCTCCTTCGTCCGCAACCACTGTGCGCTGCTTGGCGTTTGGGCGTAGCTCATGCTAGTCATTTAGGATACTCTTTGGCCTCACTATGGACCTCTCTTCCCTAAGGAGTGCTCTAGGAATTTGTCAGCTTAGACTATACAGTCTTCATAACTTTTTCAATCTTACATTGTGGAGGAGGTGGTGGTGGCAGTGGCATTGTTTGGAAGAAGGAGGTAAATCTTGCCTTTCTTGTCTGTAGTTCACCAAAAGGTTTTGATGACTCAGTGGGGCTGTGGTCTCCCCCAGCAGTTAAAGCAACTTTGCATGAACATGTTAAAAAAGGAGCTTTGAAATCAGAAAATCATCTACGAAACCCCACTAATTGTTGGCAAATCAGATGGTTTCTTGAGCGCTCATAAAGTGAGAAAAATCATTCAAAAGATCCCTCAAACAGGTTTATTTCGGCTCCTAAAAAATTGACAATATCAGACTACTTTCCCCCCGTTCAGGGCGTAGGCAGATCTAAGAGTCAAGGCAAGGTAAGGGTAAGCAATGGAGGGCCATTCAGAAGCTCCAGATATAAAACGATCGGCTGCCCTGGTATAGGTACTGCTCACTTCTTGAGATCCGGATCACCTGAAAGAGGAGTTTCAAATAAAAATAGTCCTCTTGATAATGCTAAAAGGTCCTTCACACCATTTATTGTTTTCGTAAAGCGCATCAATCATCCCAGTGGGATATTACGGCGCTGGCATCGCTCCCTGTCATTTTTTGAGGCATTTGATGGTGCAGATACCAGCATCATTATATCTAGGGCTCCTGGTTTTCCATTTAAATGGATTTTTACATATAAATACAGACGGAAAACAAGATTTCCTTTATCTGTATTTATATATAAAAACAGGAAAATACTAGTACATTTTGTCATTGACCATCTGGTGTATCCCCTGCCTTAGAGGGTTAAGAGGTGTCAGCCCGGGCTGAGACAGCTTCCCGGGCACACACTCAGCTGCACCCGAGTACTTCACAGGTCTTTGAAAGACCGTTTCCTTGTTAATGAGGCTTTGATGTTCTTTCACCCTTAGCCTCTGCCGATTGCACAAGCACCCGTCTTTTCCTCGCAGACTGGGTTTTACAATATCCAAGGCATGCAGAGAAGGCTCGGCATTAGTGGCTGTTCGGGGACGGGCGGGGAGCAGAGAAGGAAAAGGTCTCCGTCTCATGCTTCCTGCCCAGACAAGACAAGGAAGGTGTCCGCTTCTGCTCTGCCGCTGGCAGCTGCCCCCCCTCTCTTTCTTACTCTTATTCCCTCTCTTTCTGTCTAACTCTGTTTTTCTTCCTGACGTTCATTTGTTCCCCTGTGAAATGGATGCAAAAAATGAAAACCACTTTTGATGGAAATGCCGTTTTGACATTTTTCTATTCCAAAGTGCAGCCACGGAAATAAAAGGTTCAAAATATGAAAAATCAATAACTAAATAAAGCAAGACGGCGTGTTCTTAAAGTGGCCGGATCGGTTTTATTCAAACCCCAAAAACATTAGTGTCACTTTACAGAGTTTGCCAGTGAAGCGCTGTTTTCCCCCGGTGGGGAAGTGCGCCAAACCTGGAGGTACAGCAATACCTGGTTGATGGGTGGATTGGAAAACAAAATGTGTACGGCAGCTTTGTGTTCACGAATGTCGTCTTTTTTAAACAATACTGTTTAAGTTTTGTAAGCATAGAAGCAGTGGACATTGAAATGGGTCCTTTCTGGGCCCTGTAGTTTTCTGGCATAAGCACTAAGCCTGGGCGCGACACTACGCTTCGCCCACGTAGTGTACGTAGCGCTGCCTGCTTCGCAGTTTTTGAAGTAGGCGAAGCAGGCAGCGCCTACGCACACGCGAGGGCGAAGCGTAGCTGCCTGCCGTCCACCACCCGCCTCCTGCCCGCCCTACTTTTAAAAACTAAAATAAATTTGTAATAAAGCAAATTAAAGGCACTTACCTGACGCGCGGCGTCTCCCGGGGCTCCCTCTTCCTGGTTTTCAATTTTCCTGACAAATGCGCATGCGCGGACGCCCGCGCATGCGCATTTCTCGCAAGAAATGCGCATGCGCGGGCTTCCGCGCATGCGCATTTGTCAGGAAAATTGAAAACCAGGAAGAGGGAGCCCCGGGAGACGCCGCGCGTCAGGTAAGTGCCTTTAATTTGCTTTATTACAAATTAATTTTAGCTTTTAAAAGTAGGGTGGGTGGGTGGCGGGTGGCGCGTAGTGGGGCTACGAGAAGCGCGTAGTGTGCGTAGATTCGGGCACACTACGTGCTGCTTCACGTAGCCCCACTACGCCCACTACGCCCACCCTTAATAAGCACTCAGTGATTTCTGAATAGTGAGTGTAAAAGCGTTAAGTTCACCATGTTGTTCCTGCTTATATTTCATTATTTAATCTTTCATTCCCTATGAATGTTTGCTTTTTCCAGGGTGTTGTTACTATTTCCTTTAGGCAGCATATTGCTCTTGCCTAGTGCGTAATTTGAATTGAGTCGCATCCAGGTGTTTATAGCAGATCAAATTGGATTGTAGTTGAAGGCAGTGTGAATTTCTCTTAGTGGGGCAGTCTGGTGTTCAGTGAGGGAGCGGATGTGGCACTCTGCCTATGACAGAAACTGCAAGGCTCTGAGACAAATGGCTTGTGATAACACTTTTAAGCATATATGGGACATTCTGCAAATGGCAAAGTTTTCAGATGAATGTATAGTGTTGACCAATAAAAAACCGAGCGCATGTGTGCATTGTCAATTTAAATAAATGTGGAAAAATACTAGCTGTAGCGTCGTCTTTTGCTTGTGGCAAAAATAAATATGGATAAATACAGAAAAAATGCCCAAAAAATAAATATGGATAAATACAGACGGAAATGGCAAAAAAATAAATACCATAAAACCCTTTAATTATATCTTAAACAACCATGGTTTAACTTCTTCCTGAACCCCAAAAGTTCTTCAATGATACGTATGTCTAGCGGTAGCTTGTTCCACTGCGGCCTCATGCTCTAACTTTCTTTATTTGCCTTGTTTTTGCTAATGCAAGATTTCGAATTCTACTCTGTCTTGCAAAATTATTGGGCCAGTTCTATATAGTCCTGTGTGCGCATGGCAACGTAACTTATGCTTCGCTCTTTGGCACAATAACTGGTCCCGTAACCTTTTCAGGGCCAGATGTATCAAAGAGTTTTACCCATTCTGTGTCTATGGGAAAATGTGTTCATACATATGGCCCTCAGTGTCTCTCATTCCTTTGATGACTCAGTAGTAAAAAAGTTAAATGAAGAATTTGGGAATATTTTACCTGATAATTCATTGTTGACTGATCTTTTATCACTAAAATATGCTTTCTGTTATGGAGCTCAGGGCATCAATATCTCATTTAGTAGTAAACACTCCCCAGCCTCCTTCTCCTGAAGTTTCGTTTTCAGTACTGATGTAATCTATGCATTTAGTCCAGTCTTCGATTTTAAAATTAATTAACAAACAACCTATGGCGTAGAAGCAATCGTTAGCAACACATTCTTTGGTTCTGAAAGCTCTTACCAGTGATGTGACTAATGTTGTCAATCCATGGCTCATAAATGTTACTAATGTTATTAACCCTGAACAACGTTCTATTAAACAAAAAGGATCTCTGGATGACAAAGGGGAAGAGGACAAGTTAAGCATGAAGTTGACATTGTGTCTCAGCAGCTTGATGTGGCAGAACCAGTGATGGATTCAGGATAGCTCTCTACTTTACAAATTATTGAAATCTCCGACTGAAATTTGTCCTCATTAGTAATTAATGGAAGCAAGGAAAATAATAAAGGTCCCCCAGTTATGTACTGAAGCTCGCAATCATAACAAGAAGAAACAAGCAAAAGTATGGAGGATAAAAAACGAAACCTGCAAGGAAAATCAGATTTAAAAATGCTGGGAACAATGTGGCGAAACATGTAGATTAATTGCCAATGCAAGATAATTCCAGGTCTTTGTCACACAATTTTGCTAATCAAAATGACTCCCCGAGAGGCATATCTAGTCTAACCGAGGATTCTTAGTTAGGACCCAGAGAGTTAAGATCAACTGTGAACAATGCATCTAACTATGAAAGTGGTATTCGACCTCCAAACCCCTCAGTCTCTCCTTTTTTACCTAGGTCTTCTTCAAGGCAAGACTCATGGGTTATATCGTAGGCATTGAATTCTGATTTGAAAGATCCAGCTGTTTATTGACTGCCAAATTCCATAACATTAATGATCTATTTCCCTCATAAGAAGGGGGTTAGTCTATCACTGCAGCTCACTCTTTCTATGCAAGACTACGACTGTTTCAATAAATGTATTGAAAACATTTATTCCAACCAACGAAAGGGGTAAGATCCTGTTTCCACGATTCTCTCGGGGATCAGAGGGCCATGTTTACGGTTGCCAAAATCACCTGTCACCCTAGGTAGTTTAGGGGTGTGGGTAAAGCACTGTGAGTTAGATAAGGAATTAGGCCAACAGGTTCTGATGGTGTTGAGGACCCAGTTCCTACATTTCTGACGTCCTGTTGTCCAACTACGCAGTCCTACCTTTCTAAGTGGAAATTGCATAACATGATTCTATCTGGAAGCAGATAAGTTCAAATTCTGTATGATTCGTGTCAACGCATGGAAGAAGGGGATTTGCTTAAAATGTAATGCTGAAAAGATGGAGAGCTTGGTCTTTGGGGCATGGCACTCAGTGTGGTCAGAACTCTGGTGGCCTGAGACATGTGGTCCTCTACCTACACCAGTGGTCTCTGCAAAGAATGTAGGGGTTTATTTTGACAACACTCTCACCTTTGAACCCCAGGTCAATAGGACTGTGAGTTCCTCCTTTTTCATTATCAAAATTCTGAAAAAGATCTTCCCACTTATTCCCGCTCAACTCAGACAAGCAGTGGTAATAGCTTCAATCACATTGCACCTACACTATTGTAACACTTTATATTTAAACATCAAATCAGAATGCGGCAGCCCGCCTGGTACTGAATGTACCTAAACACTTATCAGTCAGCCTGTTGGAAGCGTGTGATATATAAATCACTTTGCATGGTCCATTTGGCTCTCCGCCATCAAGGTCTGGTGCCTCTGAGAACATCATCCCACTGTTATGCCCCAAAATGACAGCTTAGATGATCTTCTTTTAGGAAGGTGACCATTCCTATATTCCAGAAAGCCGGGGGGTGGTCGCTCCTTTTCGGTAGCAGCATTTAAAATGTGGAACACCCTGCCAAAACACATTGCAAGCTTGGATTCCTTTGTTGCTTTCTGCAAGCAATTGAAAACCTGGCTCTTCTCCCTCTAGTGATTGCAGCTCTCTGGTTGTCGCAATTGATTTTTATTACCAACATTAGCGCTTTGACTCCCTCGGGCATAGTGTGCTCTACAATACCCATTCCATTCCCATTCCAAATCATAATAATATTTTAGATCTTCTTCAGAATGTTTATGAGTTGAGACTGACAGTCTCAAATTACATTGACTTGATTAGAATTTTTTCCAAATTGATAAATGGTCAATTGTATCGAATCTCTACTGTCTTGACACACTTCGAAGCAGGGAAACTAGCAAAAAACTCTGTTCACCACCATTTGCATTTATCTTCAAAGTTGCAGGCAGGAAATGTGATGGTGTGTCAAGAAAATGGGGCCAGACAGGTTTATGGGAAACGCCTAGCTCAGCCTGCTGAGCAAGGAGGGGACCACACTCCATTCGCTTGGCTTCACTGGGTGTTGTACTCATCCATATGTTAAATCAGAACAATTTAACAGAGCAGCAGGTCATGCAAATGGCACATGCAACACTGTCTCTTAATCATAAATGTAATGCTCAAGCTAAAAGGCACCAGCTGCTAATTATGTTTTTGCACAGCAGACAAACATATAATCATAGACATACCGGTGCACCCTAAACAAATAATAAAGCACATAGGGCCACATATAGGACCATTTTATTTTGCGACTCGCAAATTGTGATTTTCGGTGACTCACAATTTGAAAGTAGCCAAATGAAATGAACTAATGATTGGCCAACAACACAGGGATGGTGGCATGCTGGGTACAGCAGACCACCATGTCTGTGTTTGCTTTTAAATAAAGCAACTTTTTAAAAAATGCAGCCCATTTTCCTTAAAGAAAAAGGGATGCGTTTCAAAAAGAAAAATTAAATGCAAGACAAGCAGTGGTTCGTGGGACCAATGATCGTTATTAAAAAGTTTTTGCTACTATTCACAAGCTACCATTCACAAGTCCCCAGGGGACCCCTACCCGTTTGTGACTTACCACCTAGAGATGATAAACTGCGATTGTTTTGCGACTGTATTCCGGTCGCAAAACAATTGTAAATGCCCTTGTAACTTGCTATTAGGGAGGGATACCCTTGGCACGCCCCTTCATAACAGCAACACGCAAACCCTATTTTGCGAGTCCCTAATAGGTTACCGACTCGTAAAATAGGGATGGTCCATGAAAAACGGCATTTTAGTGGTTGCTCACGGGCTGATTCTCCATTAGCGACTGCTAGAAACGGCTGTACCTGTGCTCCCTTGTCTCTATGCAGCTGGAACATTGCGAGTTTAAGTTTAACTTAAGACCAAAACGTAAGATTAACTTAAGTACTCCTAAATGCCTTTTGTGAATACCGAAAGTCATAAAGTTCGGATTTTGTCTCAGATTACTTTTGTGAATCGGGCCCATAATCTTTAAAAAGAATTTGATAACTCGTTTAAACCTGTTTTTGTGGAGGGTAACTCCATAATAAGTAATGACTCTTGCCTATCCAAAATGGAGCCATCACCGTCAATAGATCTCACTTGATGTAGTACAGTCCATTTGACATCTCCAACGTAGTGATTCTTTTCCATAAAGTGCTGTACCAGGGGTGTTGTCAGATTTCAGCATCTTATCCGAGACTTGTGTTAACTGATCCGGTGTTGAACTTCTTGGTTGTTTTGCCCACATATATTTTACCATATGGGCACAGAATCCCATAGATTAAATTTTTAGATTTACAATTTGTAAATTCTCTGTGATGAATTGAGATGTTATTGTACATAAACACTGATCGCTCAATTGTTGATGCACAGGCCACACAAGTACCACACTTATGGTGCCCCACAATAGGTGGTAGACCCAATATTGATCTTAAATTCCTTTTCAGACCCTGGATCTCAGTATCAGAGTGAACCAGATTTGCTCTAAGGTTCTTACTTTTCTTGAGGGCAAATAAAGGCATTTCTCTAAAAGGACTCAAGAATGATACACTGCACCTATGTTTTTTATTACTTTTTTGCTTCAGATGTAACACCACTGAACGTAGTTACGCACACTAAGCGATCTGTTATTCATTTATTTTTAGGTTCTAGTAATGCCTCCCTTGGTGTATACCAGACTCTTTTCATTGACCTCTTTAACAACCTGTGTGGGTATTGGTGATCTTTCAGTTTAATCATCAGCTTGTGGGCATTATCAAGGTAATCCGATTTAGCAGTACAATTCCTATGCCAACTCAAAATTTTACTATAGGGAAATTGCTTTGTAAATCTCGTTGGTGTTGACTCTTATAATGGATAGAAAGTATTCCTATCAGTCTCCTTAGTATATAGGGTGGTATATATATAACCCTCTGCATGTTTGAGTGTCAAGTCTAGAAAATTGATGGTCTCCTTGATGGGGAAGAGGTGTGGTGCCGCGACCAGGGCGACTGCCTCCGGAATCTGTGGATCACGGTTCGATCCCCGGAGCCGGAGGCAAATTAGCCCAGCACCATGTGACTCTTGGCAATAGCTTGCTTAATCTTCCCGACGGCCCCCAGCGCCAAGAGACCCTTTTGGGTGATTGTTTGCGCTTTACAAATGTGGATTATTATTATTACTCTACTGAATGGTGAATTTAATGTCGTTGGTATGATTATTCAACCATTCAATAAATAACTGAAAGTTTTTGGCATCTCCATGCCATATCAAGAAGATGTCATCAATGAAGCGCTTCCAGGTCATGATGTTGTTCTGGAAGGGGTTGTTGTTATATACCCATCTTGTTATATTCTGGTCTTCTCCTTTTCCCTGCCGCCCAGCCTGTGTGTGTGATGTCATCGGAATGTTCGTGGATGCATGGTTTGAAGTGTGGTCAGTTTGAGGGAGATGGGCTGAGCAGCTGGATGCTGCTCCCGGTGGGACCTTCTTTACCATCCTTCTTACAATGAATAAATCTACTTAACTACACCTATGGCTCCTGGATTACATTACCTGCCAGAGTACTTTCATCAATGTAACACATCTGTCTTCATAATGGGCCATAAACATCACTGCTAGCTCTGGGGCAAAGGGACATCCCATTGCGGTCCTTTTAGCCTGCAGATAGAATGTTCTGTTAAAACGGAAAAAATCTGTCTTAAACACATCTGTGCTAGTTCAAGGGTGCACCACATGGGCACACAACGAGGTCTTTGCCTTTTTTCTAAAAAAATGTTCTATAGCTTCAAGTCCTGCTTCCTGATGAATATTCGTGTATAAGCTTGTAATATCACACATCGATAATATGTCAGTGTCAAGTGTTGTCTGATCTAATTTGTTTATTACATCAGAGGTGTCTTTTAAATAGCTTGGTATATCAGGGATCAAAGGCTTTGAAAAGACATCCAGAAATTTAGCCAACGGTTTCAAGATAGAGTTTACTCCAGAAATTTTGAGAGGTCCTGGGGGGCTTAATGTATTTTTATGAATTTTTGGGAGAATATACAAAACCGGAATAGGTAGATTCCTCTTTTTTAAATAAAGGTTTTCCTTCTCAGTGATCCACCCACCATTTAACCCCCTTTCGATGGACCTACTTATTTAAGCTTTGATGGATAACAAGGGTCTGATAATTGTCGAAGTACTTCACTCTCATAATATTCTCTATCCATTATCACAATGTCACTACCCTTGTCCGCAGGTTTCATGATTATTTCATGATCATTCTTCAATCGGTTTATTGCTTCCTTTTCTTCTTTTGAGATATTGTGTTGGACATATCTCCTCTTTGATTCTACAATGTCTAATTCCCTTAGAACTGTCTTTTCAACAGAGATAACTTCGAGTGGTATTGAACTGTTTGGAGGAAAAAAGGTGGGTATGCACGCGTTATGTTAAGTACAGAACCATGTGCAGAAATACCTTCTGCACACTGCATGACCAGTTAGCATGAATGTACCCTGCTTGGATCCTGAAACGTACATAGGCTGTCTGTGCGCAGACGTTTTGGGCACAACAGATCATGTATTCAAATTACAGGGATGAGCAAAGAGAATACTACGTGCACATATTTTGTGCACTAGATGCATATGGAAAAAGAGAGAGCGTATAGTGACTGTTCCTCCTTTGAAGTCTAAAATGATGAAAAAAAATATCGGCTAAAATAATCATCACTCTATTTCATGTAAAGTCTACTTAGGGCCGGTGACAGAAATATACACATCCCTACTCCCTTTTCCCAGCGACTTGTAGTCACGCCGGACACCGGTTGGCTGATGGGATAGAGATTGCAGGTCTGTTCTATGCACAAGGTACAAGACATACACATGTTCCATGCTAGAAAAACGGGGAATATTAAGAATCAGTGCAAAAGGAAAGTGTTGTGCATCTGTAAAGATATATCACACGCGGCTTGAGTAGAGAACCCGACGATACATGGAATGCCAGTCGCACAGAATGAGCAATGATGTTTTACAAACAAAAAGGGCCACACTGCCATGTGTTTTTCAAGTTATATCTCAGGCAGACAATCGCACTCAAACATGTACCATGCTCATGTTCAGCGTGTAAATTATGCAATATTTCGTGACAGACTTATCCCCATGCATTGCCTGTGCATGTAGCATGCAAACTCTGCAATACTCCTTCAACATAGACATACAGCATGGGTGCACATGCACATGTCGATGTCCTGTGTGCAACCAAATGCTGCACGTGCACGCACCCTGTACACTTGGGGCACAGGGGTCCTCATGCTTTTCACACAACAGACCCAGGTGCTAGGTCCACAAGTCTACCCGTCGTCCTCCGGGACAGCACAGTGCAGGGGTAGCCTGCACCCTCCTCCTCCAGGAAACAAATGTTTCCTCGAATCTGACCCCTCCCACTGTCATAGCAGCGCATCCTTGAAGAACACTGTCAGGTCGGCCTCTCAAGCCATGTAAGCAGTGTAAAGGAGAGCTGTCAATCAGAATGGTGGATGAGTGAGTTAATGGGAGCAGACTGGGTGCGCTGATGAGTAGACACTGTGGATGAATGCATAAATGCAGGCACTGATCCCTCACACTGCACTCCTAACAAATGAGGGAATGCACAGATGTAGGGTGAGTGAATGCATGGTTAGGCAAGACCTCAAACTAAACTGGATGACCAAGCAACCTGCCCCTGCCTCCAAAACATAAGCTAAATTGTTCGCAGTGTTGGGCCTCAGCTCTTGGCCAACACGCGATGCACACACAATTATTACTCTGAGGCTAGTATGCTTTTCTGGATGGACGCGTAACTGCCTCTGCAGCCACGTCATGTGCTTTTATTCTAGACACCGCATAGTAAGTGGGCCAAACCAAATCTCACACGTAGGCTGGGGAGACAAACTAGATGACCACTCCATGTGAGCGTCGGGGTGTACTACATTACATTCCTCCTAAACTTTAAGAATACAGAACATTAACACACTAGAACAAGTGTCAAGAATACAACAACCCTTTTGTAATCAGTTTACCAGGTTAAAGCAAGTTGTCCAACTTTAAGGGGTAATTCAAGATTCCACCGAGTATTCATACCAGGAACTTCTTCAAATGAGTGGCGGGCACAGAATTGTCTCTCAGATGGTACCTTGGATGGTCACCTCGACCTGCTGAGTCCTGGGGGGCAGATGCCACTGTGGAGCTATCATCAGTGGTTCCGTCCGAGGCAACAAGGTTAGACCTGGCTCTGTCTGGATTTTCGGGGCTTTCTCTGCCCGGTATGACCAGAGGGTGATGAGGTCACCCAAGTATCGTTCCCTGGCAGGGGGTGTGAGTCCTAGGAGGGGTTGTTTCCTCCCTGTAATTTCATCTGGCTCTTTTGTGGAATGAGATTTTACTAGTGATTTCTTCATCTCGCCTACAAGCAGTGATCAGGGTGCCTCTCCGTCTGATGACAAACCAGGGGTGACACTCAAAAGGTGGTCTGAATTTGCTTGCTAGGTTTCGGTCCTTTATGAATACTTGATCGCTTGGCTAGATGTTGCAGCACTGGGCTCTTTGATTGGTACTGGCCCGCTTATTTGCTTCTCTCCTCTTGTGATTGACTCTGGCATCATCAATGGGGCCTGGCGTCCATCCAGGGTGGTGAGGGATGGTGTCAGTAACTTCCCCGCCCATGTCGGCATGCCCTGATGCTGTGGTGGAATGTGGAGTCTCGAAAAAAACATAGATGGCCCTTTCAATGGGTTGTTGATTAGCAAGAGCAATGTGGATTACCTTGCTTAGAATGTGAATAAAGAGCTCCACTTTCCATTGGCTTGTGGTCAGAGGGGGTTATCTTGCAGTAGTTGGTGCCCCACAATCAGAGGTAGTCAGCAAATTCTTGGCTTTGGAATGGTGGTCCATTATCTGTTTTGAGTTCTTTCATGAGACCGTGAGTGGCTATCATCTTCTCTATTTTCAGGATGATATCTGTGGCTGCTTGGGACTCCACAAGTTCAATCACCAGATATTTAGTGTAGTCATCTATTAAGATGAGGGTGTATCGCCCGTTGGGGATATAATCGAAGTCCAAACTGGAGCCAGGCTCTGTGAGCACCTGATGCTGGTGCTTCAGGAGATCCAGATACTTGTCACCACGAGCAGCACTTCACCGCTGCTTCTACCATCTTATCCATGCCTGGAAACCAGACTTTTGTTTGGAGTCTGTTCTTTCTCTTGACTATGCCTTGATGGCCATGGTGGGTAAGTTGCATGGCTTGGTTAGGCTGTATGGTATCACCAGGCGGGGTCTTCTTAGCAGATTTCCGCTGGCATCAGTCTTGAGTTCATGGCGTACATTGAACAGGGACTCTAGAATTTTTTCGCTTCGGGGGTCCTCTAAAATAGGTATGCTTTGGCTTGTGCCTTTCTTATGATTGGATCTCTGCTAAGGCCAGCTGCAGGCATTTGTCAGCCTAGGTGGCCATCAGTATGGTGTTGAGGGGCAGTGGGAGTGGGAGTGGCCTGGACCTCTCAGTGACAAACGGTACATATTTTTCTGTTTGTTCAGCATCCTCTGCTTCCTTCTGAGTGGCAGCGCGGGCATGGTTGGAGAGGTAATCAGCTGGATTGTGTGCACCTGGCCGATATTCCAACCGGCAATAGTACTTCTGTAATTAAAGCCTCCACTTCTCTGCGCAAGGTGGCAGTTTGTATGTCGATCCTTGGAACAGGGCTACGAAGGGTTTGGGGTCTGTGGTGACTACAAAAGGGTGTCCATAGATGTACAAGTGAAAACGCCTGGAGGCCCAATGCACGGCAATGGCTTCCCTTTCGATCTGCAAGTATTGTTGTTCCATCGCAGTGAGCGACCTGCTGGCTTAGGCCACGGGGTCCAGGCACCTTGGTGTTGCTGTTGGGTGGGTATGGCCCAATGTCCTTTTGGGCTGTGTCGACAACAATGGTCATTGGTTTCAATAGATTGAAATTGACAATGTGGTGTCTGCCGAGAGGGCTTTCTTTGACCTTTGAAATGCTTTTTCTTGTGCTGTGCAACACGCCCACAGATTTGTCGTCTTTGTGAGTTCACTGAGGACCTGGGCGAGGCCTGGTATGAATCGTGCACAATAGTTCACCATTTCCAAGAAGCTCCTTACTTCCGACACGCTGGTGGGGGTATCCGAAAACTGATTTGTCATTTTAAGAATTCACACCTCTCATGGTGGAGAGTTAATCCTAATTTTTGGATTCTTCTGAGGACCGCTTGCAGGCATTCATGGTATTCTCTCATGGATTTGGTGAAGATCAAGATGTCCTTGCTGACATTCATGACCCCTGGAAAACTGTCAAGCATTTCCTATATGGTGTTCTGGAACACCTCAACGGCACTGGTATCTTCTGAGGCTGACATAAGTTGAAAATGCTGTTATGTACCTTGAATCCCGGTGAAGAGGTAGCTGGTGTTATGTCGAAAGAAGGTCGACTTTTGAAAAACATTTTACTCCGTTGAGTTCTCCTATGATGTCTTCGACTGTGGAGATTAGATCGTAATCTTGTTTGATTGTGACATTTGGGAGCCGCATGTACACACAGATGCAACTTTCCGGGTTGTTTTTGCTTCTTCACCCTTATGATTGGGGAACTCCACAGTGTGGGGCCATTCACATTTTCACTGATACCAGGTCGTTCAAGCTTTTCTAGCTCTTCTTACACTTTCGGTCTGAGGTAGAATGCAATGCATCTGTGACGTACGGCTACTGGTTATATTGATTGATCGATATGCAGCCACATGTCTTCCCCATTCAAACAACCAATCCCTTGGAGTACTTCTGTGAACTCAACAAGGATGTTAGAAGCTCCTCAAATTGCACTCTGAATGCAAAGGAGATCAAGTCCAGAGTTTCTGTGGTGAGACCACTGACTAGTGTGCCACGACCTCCATCTGCCACGTCGATTCTGGTGTTTACGCTAATTTCTCTAAGGGATACAGCCGATTTGGAACTCCAGAGCATGGGCAGGGGTTGTGATTGGCCTTTTGCGAAACATTTTACTCCGGCTTTGTCCAGTAGTGAGGGTTTGGCTAGTGCATGGTAGGTTTCCACAGACATAAGGTCTATTGAAGCTCTAGTGTCAATTGTTGCAGTGACGATGTAAGGTCCTACTTGTATCTGACACTGTGGGAGCAGGCGCGGTGTAGAGCGGACTGAACACCATACTCAGCAATGTCATCATCCATGTCCTCTGGCCCGCTGGAAGTCTTGTGACACCGAGAACAGTTTCCTTTGAGGGTTTCATTTTTGATGACCTGCAGACCTTGACAAAGTGGTTGTAGATGCTGCATGCTGTGCATTTCCTGCCTTTGGCTGGGCACTCGCTTGGCCTGTGGGGTTGTCCTCGGCAGTACCCACACAACTTTTATATCTCCTGAGGTCGTTTCGGAGTCTCAGTACTGCAGCATGGTTGGATGGCATTGATGGGCTCCGTCTTAACGGTTCTATGGAAGGTGGCCTCAATGTGGGATGCTCTTGCTTTGGACAGTTCTTTTGACCTACTGATGGTCAGGATGTCTCAGGTAATTTCCCATACTTTTGTAGTATAGTCTCTCTGTGTTTGGAAGATGTACAGCCTTGGATAATTGGACCTCTTATTTCTACTTGTTCATCATGAAAGCCGCACATGTTCACAAGCTTTCTGAGTTGACCGTGGAAGGTGTTGAGTAACTCTTCTTGTTCTTGGTAGGCTTGTTGAAAGATGAACCTTTCATAGTCTTTATTTGCCATGAGTTCAAAATGCACGTTCAGAGCTGTGATCAGTGTCACGTATGTCTTGGGAATCCCCTCCACTAGAGTTTTATAGATCTTGTGGATATCTTTGCCTCCTAGGAGTGCGCAGTGTCATGCAGCTGCTATGACAGCGCATTCAAAGTAGCACTGGAGGCGTTCCACCCAGTCTTTCCACTTTGGTGTCTGTGACAAGGGCATGCCCTCAATGATGAATAGCTCTATACCCCAAACTGTGGCCATGAGCTCACAGACACGTGCTGCCATTGGAGTGAGTGTAGAACTCATGGCACAAGCACTGGCCGAGGGACGATGTGCAGATTTTGTGATCATGTCAGCCTTTCTTGAATGCTAGTTTATTGTAGCTGTTGCTACAGGCTTTGCAGTTTCAGGGCATGTACTACCAAGACTATTTATGTGTTCGTACCCTTGTTCCAGGGTGAAACTGTGTAGAGCGCACCCCCCATGGGTCAGTAGTAGTGCTACCCTTGCTGTTTTGCGGGCTTGGGAATCACTGTGTCCTCTTGTATTTTGTGCCTGGGACCAAGTGATGGGGCTGATGGTATTATTGTGGACTGCAGAGCTTTTTTTTTGCCGGTATGACTGAGCTCTATGCCACGTGTGGTATGTACTCACTCCCATTTTAATTTTTTTGAAGGTATGGCATCAGTCGCAGCACTTTCTTGGACAATAGTGTTCCTGTCACACGTTGTTTTGCTAGTGTGAGCACCGCCGACATGTGAATCGCTTGGTGGTGGGGCCGAGCGCAAACACCTCTGATCTGCAAAATTGCCGGCGGGAGGAGTGTTGGAGGAGGTACTGTAAGTCTGAATGTGCAGAGGCACGGGTCAAGGACAGATCTCATCGCCAGTGTCATGTTGAGCCACAGTTCTTGTTCAGCACGCGGTGTGCACACAATGATCACTCTGAGGCTGGTATGCTTTTCTGCATGGATGCGTAAATGCCTTCGCAGAAGCGGCATGCACTTTTATTCAAGACCCTGCATAGTACGCAGGTCAAACCAAATCCCTCACGTAGTCGGAGAAGACGGACAAGACCACCCCTCCGTGTGAGCATCAGGGGTGTACTACATTACACCTGCCTAGTTTTAAAGGACCACCTGGGTGCTGCGGCACACAGGTTGGGAACCGCTGCTCTAAGCAATAAGAATAAGAACAAAAAATTGGAATTTGAAATTTCACAATTTATGTGTGCCTCAGATAACATGAATTCAAAATAGGTCATGCATCTCAAACTCCCAGGTGATTCCTCTTCAATGCAATCAAGCCCATCACCCAAGCTATCAAGAATAACCTCAGTTTGATCCCTGCCCCCATGATTTTGCACTCACCTGGCAAATGCAATGTCCAAAAGATGTATTCACCAAAGCTGAGAAGCTCTAGCACTACAGCATAAAGCAAGCTACCATCACATCTCTTATACCACTATGTGAATAGTTAAGTGGGCATACTTAAAAATATTGACCATATATAAGATGACATTCTGCTGTCTGCACTCATTAAATGACTCTCCAGAGAAGCATTCACACCCTTAAGAATAGCTTACGTATCTCTTGTATGAGGCTTCTTCCCAGCTGCACCCTAATCTGGACATTTTATCCTGCTACTGAAAGATGCTAACTTTAAACCAGAAGTCCCTGCCACCTATCGATCCAACACACCTACCATTCCTCTAAAGCCAGTAAGTAATCACTATCCTATTACAAGACCAAGTTAACACTAGTTCTATTCTACAAAAGTATTAAATTGGTGTAAGACATTGCTGCAGCACTGAGAGTGTAAGAATCCAAATCATGACCACATCCTCCTCATCAAACAATGGCACTCTACCCCTGATTCTCCGTTATTTGGCAGACAACTTATGTAGCATTGATTATCATTCCAAGTTCAATATGCCCATACTGTGCATGGGATTTGATGATGCTGCAGTACGTTATTTATCATTCCATCTCTCCATCCAACACCAACTCATCCAGATAGGTACCTCCATATTTCACCCGCGATTGGTAACTTGAGTACTCCAAAGATCTATCCTCTCCCCCAGTCATCAGTTTACATATGGAGCCTCTCACAATCCTCCTGGCTAACCAAACAATCCAGCTCCACCAGTAACCCAATGTTGTACAACTTTATCAAAATGTCTCCACAGGCAAGGACAATGGTCGGCTTAAGACTGCCTTATCAAAAACTCGATTCAAGCACCTACTTTAAATAGAACCCAACGATAAGGAATTCAATCTCATTGCCAAAAACAATAAAAGTTCCTAAACAAGTCTGGCTCTTCAGAATGAAGTGGGACAGATTCAACTATTCTTAAGTGCAAAGTCACTTGGATCCCTCCTCACCAGAGCCCACCCACTCACAGTCCACACTGACAAAAAATATATATGAGTCTGAAAGCAGCTATCAACTATATATAGGCTAAAGCTATACCTTCCCAAATAAGACTACAGAGACAATACACATGCATTAGTCCTTTTTTACCTTGATAGTGTCAAGTGCAGGCTACAGTGGATGCTCCAAATAGCAAGGTCTATCCATCCTAGCCACTTTGCCTTACCACCACTATGTGGTAGAGGTAAGTGTCTCAACAAAAAAGTCACTTTCAGGGGAAATAGTAAAAGACAAAGAAAACTGCAGATATTTAACAAGATGTCAGGTTAAGATTGAAGACATCAGGGCGCTGAACAGGTAAAAAAGGATAAACAGGTCAAAGAGTAATTCCAATGGAAACGCAGGCTTGTTCCTGTATCTCACATGTTTAAGTGTCTCCTTAAAGCAAACAGATAATTGGCTGCAGGTTAGCTGCTGCACACAGCAGAGTGATCATTGCACAGGATGGCCGTGTAAAGGGGATGGCTGTCATTTCATTAATGTTTTCCCTTAGAAACAAGCATTGACAAAGCACATGGGTCTCGACTATGAGAGGTATTGGCTTTGGCAATGTTTTGTACAATATCTCTTGCAAGTGAGAGTGCATGCAGTGCATGTGCTTTCACAAGTGAGACCTAACAAAAAGCAGCTCAGCAATAATAAAGAGGCACTGCTATTTATGTGTATCTCTCATCAGCTTGCCCTCTATATATTTAGTGACCTATAATTTGTTATGCATGTGCCAGTGGCTGTTATACTAACAAATATTTGATAAAGTCGTGGCTCAACAGTGTCATGTTCGATCCCATCTCCAACGTAGGAATAATATTTGCAGGTATTAATGCTTCATACCGCAGTTTGGAAATGTTTCTGTGCTGAAAATAACAGCCATTACAATTTGCTTGTTTGATAGAGTATATGGTGTACTACAACACACAGCTGACTATTATTGTATCAAGGGACTAAGTGGGGAACTGAGTGGCGACTAGGGTTGTAAGCATGGAGGAGTGCGGCATAGTAGCAGTGGGTAAGGGGAGGACCAGTGTTCCTGGCGCTGGGCGCAGTCCAAGCTCGGACTTGTGAAGACGGGCATGCCTTTGACATGCAAGCGGCATGCCTGCTGCTTGTGTTCCAGCTGCAGCTACCATTAAGCAGATCCTGGTATGGGGGAGGAGCACAGGGTACAGTGAGCAAAATACCAGTGATGTCACTTCCTGTGCAGATGGATGATGGGAAATCTGGTGATGTCGCTTCCTGTGCAGATGGGTGACGGTAAATGAAGTCCTCTTGTTTGGCTTCTTCTTTGAAAGACAGTTTTGGTGGAAAACCAGTGATGTCACTTTCCCTGCAGATGGATGATGGGAAATCCACTGATGTAATTTCCTTTGCCAATTGATAATCGGAAATCCAGTGATGTAACTTCCTGTGCAAATGGGTGATGGGAAATCCTAATGGTCTCTTAAGTGGAAAAACAGGCACATATAATGTTTACACCTCCTTTTAACACTAGCACGGAGGTCTAACTGATGTGTCTGTTGCAGAGAAAACTGTTGCAGTGAAAACTGTTGTTTTATAGGAATAGAATATCAGTCTCTCGCAAAAGTTTGGGTTAGCAGACTTTGGATGAAGGGGTTATAGAAGAGGTGTTCCTGTTCTTTAAATTGATAAGACCACATATCTTGAGTCAGAGATGAACATTAGAGATGTATTCTCTTCCCAGGCTATCACAGAGTGAGATGTACTGTCCTATGGCCTCGAGGTTAAAATAATGAAACCATTTTTTTGTTGATTCTACATAGAAAACCACTTCTGTTCTGAGATTATTATTTTGGCCCAGAAGCTTAATTACAGCAGAACATTTTTTGTCTTCCAGTTACCAAAGAGGAAACTAAAATACTCGCTGACTTTGGCCTGCATGTAAAAGGGCACCAGTGGTCACAGGATTTGGGTAAGGCAGGCATAAAAATCTCTGCCTTTGTAGGTAAGTAGAAATGTTGCTTTCTTGAAACAGGACGGATTGGGTGCAGCTGCCGCAATAACAAGCACTGGCAAAGGCAACAGATCTGGAGTACAGCTGAATGTGCTTAATAGACTGGTAGATCTGTGTGTGTGGTATTGTGGATCAACAAATGAGTGAAAGTAAGAATAAGTCAATGGACGCATGAGTGTAAGGATAAGTGACCGAGTGCACGGATGATGAGTGGCCGAATGCATGGAATGGTGAATGAGTGAATGGATTGAATTATCTATCTATTGGCTCATTCACATCACCACACACACAAATAAGCTTGCCAATCAAATATGAAGCACAGGCAATATTCAGGCTCGAGCATGGCATTTGACTTTGAGCACTCTTTCTGAAGGATCTGTCTATTCCCTGTGACATCATTGCCCATGAGACCTCACTAAAAACTCTCTGCGACCCAGGGCTTAGAGACACTGTGCTTGTGCAAATCAAGTCATCAATCTATAAAAGGTCAGAGGCTGTTTGTCTTCCTTGATTCCTTTAATTATCTAAAGAGGTCGCTTTTAACATAACCAGTACTCTGCTCCATCTCTGTTTTAATATATTTAGCTGCCCCGCAAACCTCACATGTTCACAGTCGGATTGTGAGCTATGCTGATTATATAATGGTGTCCTTCACCATAGCAAGTTGTAGGAACTTTTCAAACTGGTGGTTAGCAACTGAAAACTTGATGTGGTGTGACTACTTAAAAAAAAAGCATTAGCCAAGCTTTTACAAATTGTGTACCACGGTATTGGCCTTGCCAATGCTTTCTTGTAAAGCTTTGTAAAAAAAAGTACAAGAAAAACATCAAAGCATCAAAATATTGGAGAAAGAAACACTTACTTAAGGTGTCTCATAGGTGAATACTGAGTTCAATATTTGTCGTTTTTATTTTGGACAGGAGGACGCATTTAGCAATAAAAAATAGCACAAGAATCACATTCGAGTTCTGGTCATGTGCTAAAACTTTGTCCTGAGCGCTACATAATTACATCATGTGACATTAAGGCATAATTTTGAGATTCTCGCATAACAAGCATACAATCGCATATTTCACCTGGGCCTCATAAAGACACAATACAGATAACCATGTAATACAATTATTGGACTAAAAACCATAAAACATTTGCTCGTATGCAAATCTAATGTGATTGTATATTCAAGATATCAGTTCTTTATAACAGGCGTTTTAAAATAAATGACAAATATGACCAGTAAAGCTTTTAAATAGTTTCAGCTTTATTTGAAAACTTGTGAATTCATTGTGCATAGTTCGCTTGAAAGCTGTTGGTTTATATTCCTGGAAATAGTGACACTTAAATCTTATGGCAGTCTTAGCCCATCTGAAAGAAAACAGTCTTACTCTGAGTTCTCTCTTACCTGGGGACGATTAGAGTTTGAAAATCCTTGTCCTAAGAAAAGTTTTGAAACTCGGATCTTATGAAAAGGAATGGAAGTTCCATGAGAGTGTTACAGTACCAGTAGCGGAATCCGCCAGGATTTCCAACTCATCATCCACAAACCTTGCCCATTTATGGCATCCGGTGACACAACATAGCCCACCTCGTGCAAAACTTTTTACATTTTTTTCCTGTTTATTGATGTGTTTCCAAAAAACATTACAAATATAGAAAAAAGGAAGAATTGTTAGACTGTTTAATTCATGTAGAAAGATGTGGTTCCATGATGTGAGCCACTTCCTACAACAACACAAGGCGATCCCTCCTACAGATTTTGAGTATGCAAATAAGAAGATAAACTTCTCTACACCTAAAATCTCCTTTCCAATCACATTCATGAACAGGATCACTTATCTATAAAAATTCTTAACAGAATCCCCGCTATGCAATGGAGATGTGCTTTTCTTGCTTCATCTGCTCGCCTTCCTTTATGTGGAGGCATACCTGCGGTGAGGTGCTTCCGATATCACAACCTCGGTCTTAATCTTCAGTACCCACAGAAACCGACAAAACGGTGGAAACGAGGAGGTGATTATAGGCCTTTGCTGGACTTCCAAACCTCAGAAGTAGTGGTAGAGTTTTTCTGTATTTTGAGGGGCATACTTATAAAAAGTTCTCACAACGCAGAGCAGCAAGAAAAGTTGCTGTGCTGCATTGCATGAATGGGAGAGAGCTGCAAAGAGCCATATCTACTAAGATACGGCGCCCTTCCCGTGCTGTTGCACCTGCGGCTGCTTAGCGCCAGGTGCCTGTGTAACGGGCAGAATTGTTGTAGTGTAAGTAGGGATACCTTTCTGCACAAAAACAATCCAAAGAGGCATATTCCTCTTTCAATGCGTGATGCGGAATGTGTCACACAAAAAGAGAGGAAGTAAGGCGGAGAAATAAACACATTTCTCCTCGTTATGCCTCTCTGCGGTAGGCATACAGATTTCAAGCAATTCCAGCTTCACAACCCTTAGTAAATCTGGAATTGCGTGAAATCCATGGGTGGATGCACAGGAATACCCATGGTCCACCCATGGAACAACTACCACTAAGAAATTTAACACAAGGCAGGCCAAGCTGCTGTGTTGCTTTACATTTCTTTACAAAGCCATACAAATCAGGCCTTGCATGCCTTTATAAATCCCAAATAAGCCTTTGTGTTGCCCTACATCGCCATGCACAACGCTAGGGCTTATTAAATGTGGGCCTGAGTGTGCAGTGTTTCCGACTACATTGAAGGTAGGGTAATGTTTCACAACTCCTTGTAAATCTCTGTTGTTGGATATCAAAGGGACTGAGGCAATCATCTTTGCCACAGTTCATTTTTGAGACTATTAAGAAAGTAGATAGATATATTCTCTAAACGAGTTTGGATCACTCAAGTAAATGAATATAAAAGGCCACTAGTCTGCCATGAAACTAGAGGCCATATCTTCATCCAGTTAGCTATATTTTTCCATTGCATATCTATCCCAAACCTTCAGAAGATTTTTTGACTTGGGGCTTGGGCGGCAGGACTGACATTCTTCCAACTACAGGATATTTCTAAAATAGCAACAATAGACAATAAGCAAGCAATTTTTGGCAATATATATTATCTACTGGCGGTCGCCAGTAGATAGTTATAGTTAGGACCCTGTTTCCATAGGAAATCCGCAACATTCTATTTGGAATAACTTTGGCGCCGGTCGACGAATCCTCGCGAAATTTTCAAAATGGGTGGGGCGCTACGCTCCGCTCCTACCCTGAAAGTCTCGGGGGGATTCGTCAAGCGGGGGCTGAGAAAAAAGGGGGGTCCCAAAACGCGTTTTTCCCATGCATTTTTTCATAGGACCTTTAGACACAGCTACAGCCCGAACGGCTGAACAGAGTTACTTGAAATTTGGCAGAGAGGTAGTCCTCAGGTCAAGGAAGTGCCTTTTGTAGGTTTGGTGTAAATCTGTTCAGTAGATCCTGAGAAAATAGCATTTAAATCAATATATATATCTGAGCCAGCTTACGGTGCGCTTACCGTGCGCTTACGGTAAGCTTACCGTACGCGTATGGTGCCGTGCGCGAGCGCGATTCTGATTGGCTGTTAGATCTAAGTAAACATTCGAATCGGTCGAAACCAGGAAGCGGCGGCCGCCATTTTCTCTCTCGCACTCTGAGTGGGGCAGCAAAAACAAAGGCAAAAAACATCTAAAGGGGCAGTGTATTCAGTTCCTAACCACCTAGCATTGATGTAGGTGTCCCCAAAGAACCCCCAAGGCCAAAAATTCAATTTTATTTTTTTTCGAAAAATCGCCGATTACGCTTACCGTACGCGTACGGTAAAAATTAATTAAAAAAAAAAAACTATCAACACTATCCCCACCCCGTGTGCAAATTGGGCCCGTAGGCCACTATTTGTGCATGGTATATAATTTTCAGAAATTATGAAAGATTACCTTTCACAACGAAGCGCATAATATGTCCTCCATGTGCGCATCCCGCGTAACGTGGGCACGCGGTGCGCGCAGCGCACCGCGTGACCACCGTGCGTGCACGGCACTAACTGCGTAAAGTGGGCGCGCGGTGCGCAAAGCGCACCGCGTGCTCACTGTGCGCGCACGGTGCGCAAAGCGCACCGTGCGCGCACGGAACGAACTGCGTTAACAGGGTGCGCACGCCACGAATGGCGTAAAGTAACTTAGCATTTAAAAAACCGTACAAATTCACTGAAAAAACCATAGGTTTCACACACGTTATAGTTAGGAATTAGCATTTAAAAAACCTTGCAAATTCACTGAAAAAACCATAGGTTTCACACATGTTATAGTTAGCTGGACATTTTACTGATAAAAAACCAATGAAATTCCCCCGTTATAGTTAGTGCAGGCAACTATAACTCACGCGACCGCAATCCTCTGCTGATGACATATGTGTCTTTATGAAAAAAAAATATTTGTAATATATGTATAGCTAAAATTTAATGGAAGAAGACATGGGCAAATAAGTGTCTAAATACAGTATTAGCATCAGCAGAGGATTGCGGTCGCGTGAGTTATAGTTGCCTGCACTAACTATAACGGGGGAATTTCATTGGTTTTTTATCAGTAAAATGTCCAGCTAACTATAACATGTGTGAAACCTATGGTTTTTTCAGTGAATATATATATGTACAAGTCTACTGGTGGTATAGCAAATGCAATTATTATTCGAGCCTAGCTGTATTGATTACCCATATATTTTTTTGCTTGAGTTTAGGATCTCTGCACATACCAATGTTACTCCCTTTGACCTCAGAAAATGTGGAGGTATGACCCTACTTCTACAGTGCCTCAGACATGCCCCAAAGAAGGCTCAAACATCTTAAAAAGCTGAAAAATGATAGTGACGTCATTGAGATATCTTGATAGCCATAGTAATTCCCTGGATAAGGAGAGAGCCACATACTTTACTAACAAATATTTTGAGCCAAGGCATATCAGGCAGGGTATGCCCCAGATCAGTCTCGTGTTTTGACTTTCAATTTGGTTTCAGTGTTATCTGCTATTATTCAATCCTGGTTTTAAGATGAAACTTTCACTTTTAGTATTGAGGTATTAAATAGTGTCCATGTGTACTTGAATGTACTAGAAAATTTACTCTACCTTGTCTATCTGCTATGACTCACTTGAGATACAGAAAAAGGAGCACTTCTAATTAACCTCTTTCCATATCTACATACAGTCAATGGAACTCGAAGACCTGTGAACAGATGTCCTATAAATTCCGATTCTGTCTCCACCCAAAGAATCTTGATTGTAAAATGTAAATGGAAAACCCCATTCAGAGCTTGAAGCTCTGAATAGATTCTTCCATTAAGAGGTGGCACTGGGGAATGCTCCTTGAAAGCAATGAAGAAATACAAAATCTAAAAATGGAATTGTGCATCCTCAAATTTCAATGTTACACATCAAAGAACCTGCTAGATAAAATATACCTTAAAGGACATAATATGATTTATAAGTCCACCATCAAAATAAGCAAAATAACTAATTACTCAAACAGGATTTCAAACACCCCATGCCTCACAAAGGAATTTCACAAAATACAGTATTTTACATCTGAAATGTGCCTCTATATCAATGCCTCAGGCTAAGGACTTCTATGATCTAGTGGTAGATCACTTTGTTAACAAAGCTTAAACATTAATGGGCAGATTCACAAAGGGCCTCCACACTCGTGGCAGAGGCCCTGCAGTTGTGGCGGGGGGGAGGGCACACTCATGGTTAACTGCACTACAGAGGTCCCCCTCAGCTGGGGCACCATCAGATCCATGCTCCTACAATCCTTCAAGAATATCTTATTATTAACTTCTGTTGCAATTACTACAATTGAGCATAATCAACAACTATGTGACAACAGGCACATTTCCATCACAGCTTAAGACATCATATGTAGAACCATTCTTTAGTAAAAATAGGCCAATATCAAGTGACCCATTCTTTGGAAAAATAATAAAAACAGTAGCTTTCACTCAGATCTCAAACTTTCTGAAAGAGAATCTTCTACTGTACAGCCAACAAACTGGCTTCCAACCAGGGAGTGGTAATGAATGGGTTCTACTCTCCATTACAATAACCACTGTAGATAGAAATAGGATAGTGGCATGGCTATTACTCCAAATATTAGCCATCTTAAACATGATTGATCATTAAACACTACTACACAGAGTAGAAGAAACTGGCAGTGAAAGATCCTTTCAAGACTGGTTCTCCTTCTGCATTAAGGACAGATCAAGCAATATGTCGGTACCTATTTTCGACTTCACACCTTACAACATCAAAGTAGGAGTACTTCAAGAGTCAATCATCTTGCCATTCCTCTTCAGTGTATGTATTAGACTGCTCCCAGAAGTCATTAAACATTTCCACCTAACATGTTACTGCTATGCTGATGAACATCCACTTTATCCTCAATGCATCGCAAACTGCGACACACTGAGATTGGAAAATCTATGATCATCTGACAACATACCCAGAAGATGTGGGAACACCGCCTTCAAATTCAAAAGAAATAAGGAACCTAGGAATTAGCATGACTCAGTTCTCTCTAGGAACCCTCGAGTCAAACAAGTAACAATATATATAACTTTCATACCATGCTTACATTAGAGTGCATTTTCATGCTTTCTGGCTTCCAACAGAAGAACTACCTCCCTAATCATATCATGCCTGGATTATGCTAATGCCTATACCATGGTGTCCCAGGTTCAGCTATGAGATGGGTTCAAAGATTAAGACTGCAACTATGAGATAACATAGACATTTTAAGCAAAATCCCACATCTTCCCTGTTTTCACGAGCTCCTGGGAGCCAGAAGATCTACTTTCAAGGTATTCTGCATTACACACTGACAATAAATGGAAAAGGCTCAACATTCCTACAGAGGACGTTTGAGAGATACTGTTAGAAAAGGATTAGCACCTCAACTAATCAACAAGAAGAAAACAATCAGTCGTACCTCTTTCTCTGTCCAAGTTGCCACATTATGGAAATCACTTTTGGCAAGGACATTAGCCATTGATAACCACCTGGAATCCAGAAGGATGATCTTTTTCTGTCTGTCTTTTTCTGACCTATGTTCAATGGAGATGGACAGAATAATTTTACCCTCATACGTGTATACAATGTAAGGCATCACATGTCGTAAAGACAAAGTCAATCATTGGGGAAAGTTAAATAAGCTATAACTGACCAACAATTGGAACTAATAAATAACTAAAAATATCTAACCATAAGATGGAGGATTATTTTGTTTAACCAGTATAAAAACCTGCAGCCGAATGTGTAACTGTGGATCACTATTAGACACATTTATATCCTGCATGACTGTGTCTGTCTGATGTACATGTGACCCTACCAACAAGAGCTTGACTGAGGATGAGCCACAAACTAACACCTTGAGTTAATCGTTCCCTAACGTTCTGAAGTTTGGCCTGCCAACTGATTTGCACTAATTGCCATGACGAATTTTTGATGAATCACATGACGATTATACTATGTGCTAAAGAAACACAATTGATGGACGTAATGCAGAACAAATCAAAACATTCACCCCCAGTCAAGAGATCTGGGTTAAATCCATCATTCTTTTGCTCACCATGCCACCCCAGTTTAGACCTGGCCATATGCAAATCAGTCTTGACCCTGTGCCTCATGGGAACAGTCCAGCCCGAACTGCTAAGCCAGGTCCTCCCTGGACCGGAAACAAGCATCCTGGGACCGATTTCGGGGTTTGAATAGGGGTGAAACCCTGAAACCGGTCCTAGGATGCTTGTTTACAGTCCAGGGAGGACCTGGCCTGGCAGTTCGGTTTGGACTGTTCCCATTGGGCGCAGGGTCAAGACTGATTTGCATATGGCTGGGTCCAAACTGGAATGGCATGGTGAGCAAAAAAAGATGGATTTAGGCCCAGATCTCTGTACTGGGGTGAATGTATGACATTGTTCTGCATTCTGTCCATCAAATGTTCTTTTTGCGATTATGCTATGTCCAGCATGGCTACCAGAGCATCCAAATACATTACAATGTCTCTGATAGCATGAGTACTCATATAACTCACATGCATGACAACGAGCATCCTTCTATTGAAAATACACTACAAAACTGCATGAGAGTAAGTTAGAAATACATGACAGCGCTTGAACAAGCACAATCAACTAAAACACAATGGACTAAGGGGTTTATTTGGCCTTTGAAGGCCCGTAGTCTGTTCTGCCAGAGAGATGTACTTTGCTAGCCCTGCCAGACTACAGCTCACCATGTCTAAAGATGTCCATCTGTCTGGTGGAGCAACAGCAACTCATCTAAAGGCCCTGAAGCTTTGCGGTCCGGAAGTCATGTTCAAGGTGCTGGCATAACAGTTTTTATTTTTATTTTTTGAAAAGCGGGAACTAGTTTTTGAAAAAAAACAAAAAATAATTGTGTCTGACAAGCTGGGAGTTTTATCCTTGGGTGTGAGGGTAATTAATTTGAATTGCTTTTCAGGCTGCCAGGCTGTGCTTGGCAGGCCCAATCAGAAAAGAAGTTAGAACGGGCACCCTGAATAGGATAGATGAACTGAAGTACTTTGACCAATGGCCTGATGTGAATCAAGTTATCTTTCAAAGATATCCACTGGCAGTGCCAAAGGAGGCTGTTCCGATGGAAACATGACGCTTGTGGTGGAGTCCCCTGCCTACAACCTCTAAACTACTACAAACGGACTCCCATGAAATATCCTGCTATCCAGCTGCAAAGAGCTTCAGCTCCTCATCAGGGATAATTAGCGCTATATAAACGTTTATCCGATATGGAGTAATACCATTTGTGGGATGCATCTTCAATTCCTCCCTAAATCACTGGTCGGGACTATAACAAATGACAAATTCGGTAGAGGACAAGAAACTATTCAACACATTTGACCACTACCTGTTTACTTATTAGGTCTCGCCTAGCTATTGCGTTTACGCAATCGCTATGCGAGACTCTAGTAAGAGGGGCATTTCAAAGTGCTCCCAAAAGTGGATTGCATGGCGAGCAATCGCACAATCACGTGCATCGTGCCGCCATGCAATCCGTTTGGGGAAGCGCTTCAGCCCAAGTGGATTGCATGGCGAGCACGCGCACAATCACGTGCATCGTGCCACCATGCAATCCGTTTTTTTTTTCCGCTAGGGTTAGTTAGGCACGTGTGATTCTGCCAAAGCTCACACCGGATCGAATACGGGTTGCGGAAGTGACATCACACACTGCTTGACACCTGATGACAACATCAGCTTGACCTCCTGACACGTCCTTAGTGTCTCAACAGCCTTTTATTTGCTGCTGGTGGTCTAGAGGAAAGGGAACCGGTGAGAACAACAGAAAGTTCAAAAGGCTTTCAGCCACATGTACTTTCTCTTCCTGCCTTCACGAGCCCTGTTTTTATGGGTACCAAGGGCCACTCCAAGAGTACTAAAGGGTAAGCCGATGGTTAGCTGCAGGTTCGCCCGGCAACTCCTAATGGACACTCCCTGTTCCCCGGGATGTACGCAATTATTAATTACCTCCGTTTGGACATGTACCCCGATTCTCCAAACAATATACACGTTGTTGTATTTTTGTTAACCTCCTGCTCACAGTGCTTTTTCGCGATCAGCGATGTGTATATGTGTGTGCGTCCGGCCTGTCCAGAGTGTGTCTCCCTGACCTACATTGACTTGGCATTCAGCCCGTGGCGCTGCTGCATGCTCCCAGGGCGCAGCACGGACAGGGAGGTGACCCCCTCAGTGCTAGACTCACTTGGTCGGGAGGCCGCTGAAGTCTGTAGACAAGGGCCTCGTTTCCGGCCTGC
Source organism: Triturus cristatus (assembly GCF_964204655.1). Taxonomy (NCBI): domain Eukaryota; kingdom Metazoa; phylum Chordata; class Amphibia; order Caudata; family Salamandridae; genus Triturus; species Triturus cristatus. The sequence continues at coordinate 847,143,580 of NC_140592.1, forward strand.
GCGCTCCCACGCTGCCGTCACACCTATGTTTACCCGTCATGTTTCATATCTCACACCTGTGTGGGTCACGCCACGTCAGCGCCGATGTTTCCAGGATAGGAGTGGATAGCCGGAGGAGAAACGGTGGTGGGGTGGAGGAGTGGACTAGGTACGGACAGGACAGGAAATGCACCTACCAAGGGAAAAGAATGTAGAACATTTCGTATGATGTGGTGTATGAAAGTGCTGCAATCCAATGCCCTAGTAAGCTTCGTGGTTGGTGCATCGACCTTCACGGAGGTTGAGAACATCTTTACACTCTTCAATGTGTTGTTTAAGTGAATAAGCACTAAGGCGTCAAATGTGTTGACTCCAGACGCTTAGAAAGAATGGAGGGTGTCGTATGAGAGCAATTTGCAATTTGCTGAGGTTCCAGTATGCATCAGCTTTTTTTTTAGATTCCATTGCACCCTTCGTAGTCTACTGTTTGCTGACCTTCCTAGTGCTAAATAGTTATAGGTTCTGAATACCAAAGCACAGAGTCAGATCATTTCCTCACTCCACATTGGTAGTCTGAGTTCTCCTGTCTTGCTGAGAGGTGGAGGAAACTGCTTTATAACATAACGTGTATTTGTAAAGTGCATGTTCACCCGTGGGCATCTTAGTGCTGAATAACAGATGCTTATTGTTACCCAACTCAATGGTACTCATTCTATCGATCTCAGAATGATGAAAGGCAGAGTGAACCCGCCGGAATTTGAACCTACGACCATGAGGTCAAACAGAGGCCCCTAGAGTGAACGCATTAGACCACCGAGCCACCATATGACTGTGTTATTTCTCGACTTTTTTTGTATTTATTATTGTACCGCCTAACTTGAGATCATCCTTTGTAACCTTAGATCGTGTTTATGCTGTTTTATGTTACTTAAATAAAAATAAAACAGCATATCAGTCTTGACCCTTTGTAACTTTCGATCATGTGTAAGCTGTTTTATTTTGCTTAGTATTTCACATCGTGTGTATGCTGTTTTAATTTGCTTATTATTTCGCAATATACTTTATTGTTGTGTTATCTCGCCACGTTATTTATTATTTATTATCGTGCCGCCTAACTTTCGATCGGCCTTTGTAACCTTAGATCTAGTTTAAGGTATGAAGATTACAAAAGCCAATCGTAAGTTAGGCGTCACAATCATAATTAAAATAAAACTAGTTAGGTCTCGCCTACGCAGGCAAAAAGACCTATAGCTATCGCTTGGCACGCGTTCCATTGCCTTCAATGGCAACGCGTACACGTGTGGAGATTCACTTTCGGGAGCGAGCGCCACCATATGGTTGCAATTATCGCTCCCGCAAGTGAATCGCGCAGCCCCCCTCATTCCCCCTGCTGCCGGCAGCCTGCTGTGCTTGTTGACATCTGTTGATATCTTTGCTGCACAGACAGCCTGTGCAGATCTGTCTGCGGCAGAAGCTCCTAATCTGGTCTTGGCTGGGAAGTCGCACAAGAGGCTTGCAGCCCCGTTCTCTGCAGTCGCCCAACCCCCTCCTGCTGAAGGCTGTTCTCCTCTGGTTAGTGCGCTGATCTCGTCACACAGTGCAAGCCAGATGTGTTGGCTTCGTTAATGGCTGTTTATTTTACCTCTACAATCAAATAAACCTTATTCTGAGTGTTGTCGCTCTATTAGAATGAGATATTCTAGGGCACAGCAGCTTCAAACCTCATTGTGGCCCCAAAGCAGTTTAAGATTTTTTATGTTGAAATGCACTTTAACAGTGATGTGTCCAGGGTTTTATCAAAAGTTTTTACTGGTTTTGATAGATTTAGACCTAGCTTTTGAGTGCAGAGACAGTTCTTGAACAAACAATTTATAACTGGCATGAATAGTTGTATGGTGTTGCTTGCTGCCTGACTCCTAAACGGAGCGCGTGCACACCACTTGCGGGTGCACCCCACCGCCTCTCTCTCCCGCTGCAGTTGTTTAGCAGAGGTTGCTCTGTAATCCATGTACAATCTCTTTGTCTGTTTCCTATCATGTAACCAACCAGCTGTTGAAAGGCGAGTCCCTCGCACTGCCAAAGAGCGATAAGCAGCCCTGCAGACAGCTGTTCTCAGCTTGTTGAACTTTCCATCAGTTCGCGTTTTGTTTAAACAGCGCGCTCTTCTCCCGACCGTTTGTTGACTTCTCATGTTTACATAAATAAACAAGCATTGGCATAGCCAATAGGTCTCGCTTTTGGGACCTTATAAGTGTTTAGCCATGCAACAGTTGCATAACTAAATACTTATAAGGTCCCAAAAGCGAGACCTATTGGCTATGCCAATGCTTGGTCTTTCATGTGGTCTGTCAAGATCTGTTTCTAAACCAAGATTCCCCCTAACACAATGCACCACTAACAATGAACTGGAATTCCCCCTAGCTCGGACAAATGACCCTGTGCGATACTTAAGTGTATGGGTACGCAGGGACCTGGAGACAGGGATTAGCATGAATTATGGGTCTGCTATTGCAAAACTCATGGACCAGGTGGCCAGATGGGCATGGCTCCCACTGCCCCTCGCAGACAGAATAGCAGTTGTCAAGATGACAATCCTCCCCAAATTTCTGTATTTGTTTGTGAATATCCCAATCGTGCTTAACAGAGCTATATTTAAGTCACTTAGAACATGCTTGATAACCCTGGAGTGGGCGGGAAAACAACCGAGATGCAGCTGGGACACCCTTACACAGCCATATGAGAGAGGTTGTTTTGGAGCCCCAGATTTGAGACTTTATTATCTATGCGCACAAGCACAAGTCGCACACTATTGGCATTTCCCTCAACGGAACCTTCCACACTCAGCGGTGGAGGCCCATGATGCACACCCAGTCCTGCTCACTGCTATGGAGCTGCACAGCAGGACGGAGATTAATAGGAAGGAGATAAACACTGATAGGCCTGGAGGGACTTGGGTGCCCGTGCAGGAAGAGTACACCTCTAGGCACCGGCAATGCCAATTGCGGCACATCCGGGCAAATCTGTAGCCAGCGAGCATGGGGCCCTGAGCATCCCAACCACTGCAGGAGTGACCACGCTGGGAGATCTGTACACAAATGCACAATTCCTGACTCTAGATGCATTCACTACAGGGCAATCCTACACACGGCAGTGCTGGGGTTTGTGTACCCCAGGCTGCGCATGGCTACTGGGGTAAGTAAAGGACTATCACTAGACTATATAATACATCCTTGAGAGGAAACGCAGTAACTCATTCCGCAGCCCTAGACCGGTGGGACAGTGTACTTGAGGCACCGCTGGCTTGGGAGGAATGGGAGGCCTGCTGCACGCCAACTGGGCATCTCACTGCCAATTGTAACCTCCGCATAATACATTTCAAGTTCATTCAACAACTGTACTTTACACCTGCCCGACTGCGGAAATATGGGCTGCGGGACGACTCCCGCTGTGTGCGCTGCAGCGTTGAAGTGGCGGACTTTGTACACCTGCCCTGGGCCTGCAGACCTATCCATGATTTCTGTGCTCAGGTAACACAGATTATAACTAAAATGGTAACGGAAACCGTGGCATGCACCCCAAAAGTGTGTTTAGTGGGCCTAGTTAAATCGATCAAGCCATGTAACAGGAAACTATCACCACATTGCTGGCGAAGCGAATGGTGGCAAGGCACTGGGGTGGAAGACTGGCTCCCACAGCAACGAAATGCTTGAAGGAGATTGTTTATTGTAGGGAGCAATTAGATATGTATGCATAAGAGCTGCCAGGGCCCTCCAGACCTGGGGATATCTGGGCACCGCTGACTGTATACCTACTAGAACATCCAGAGCTGTCATAAACATTCACTTTTGTAAAATAACTAGACACAGATCCATACGGTGTACAGGAGTCCTATGGGATAAAAGAAGCTGATGGGCACGCTCAACTGAGATGATGATGGGTAATAATGTGGAGCATGTTGTTCTGTACTGCACGAGTTGAATTATTTTTTTCTCTTTTATTAATTGTTTTTCTCCTTATTAGTTTGTAGCCCAACTGTGACGTCGTGTTAATGCATAAGTTGTATGTATCAAAAGGCAATAAACAAAATAATTTTTTTAAAAAGATACATTTCTAAACCACGTTATAATAGACACTTATGACCTGGACCACAAAGACTTCTTACTCTCTTGAAAGAGTGAGCATGTGTTGTGCAACTTTTTCACAATCTCAGATGAGCTTCAGAATGGCCACATTTATTTATGTGAAGAAACCAGATGGAGCGATAGTTGGGTGCTATGTGAATTTGGACACTACTCTATATGGCAGGTTCATTGTCACAAAGGTCATGAGGCACAGCCAAGAAATGACCAATGTTCCCCATCTCTCCAAAATCCCTTCGTAAGCTCACACACTCCTGTTTCGTCATTAGAAACTCAGATCCCAATCTTCTACTCATTACAAAGGTTTTTCTAAAATTACATTTAAACTTGAATGGTTCTGCATATGGCTAAATAAAGGAATGTTGTTGATGTCTTCATAGTGGTTAGGTATATCACTAGGCTATTCACAAAGAGGAACCTTTTATATTTAGATCTTTTACAGTGTACCTCAATTAAATTATTATTTCTGCTTATGTCCGTATTAGGGCTTCACTATGCTACAAAGATTATTTATTTATTTATGTTTTTACAATTTCTTTTCGAGCTCATGGCTACCCAGAAACGGGCTTTCAAGCGGTAACAGGGTCCGTGAGAGTGTAAGTGAACCGATTATGCGAAAAGGTGGGTCCCCAGATGCTTCCTGAATCTTAGAAAATTACCGTTGGTTCTGAGGTGAATAGGAAGGGTGTTCCATAGCTTAGACACTAGGAGGGAGATTTACCAGTGACGGCCCGTGTAGGTCATTTTACCGGGGCGGTGACGTGGCGCAGAGGAGGGGCAGGGTGGGGGGTTGCAAAATGCGGCAAACGGCCGATTTCAGATAAGTTACGAAAAAAATTAATAAAACGAATTTCGTTGCGCGCGCTGCATCGCATCTGGAAGCACCTGGTGGGCTACTTGCCCCCCATGGTCCCTCAGGTTTGAAGTGGAATTTTTTCCCTAACTTGAAATGCGCCACAGGGCGTGTTTGCACACATCACGTAAGGCCCCGTCCCCTCGCTTCACCAGTGTGTAAACGCGCCCTGTCACAGTTCTAAGTTGAGAGATTAAGTCCCCTTCAATCCTAAGGGTCCCTAGGGTCAAACTAGCCCACTAGGTACCTCCAGTAAGCGCCACAGAGCTGTGTTGCAGAGAGGTGTAAAAAGGGGCATGGCCTCTGAACACATGTCTGCAACACAGCTCCCTGGTGCATACTGGCGGTACCTGGTGGGCTAATTGGCCCCCAGGGACCCCTCAAGATTGAAGAGGAATTAATTCCTCAACTTAAAACGCACCACAGGGCACGTTTGCACAATGGTAAAGGAAGGGGGCGGGGCCTGAGGTGACATGTGTGCAAACACGCCCTGTGGCGCATTTTAAAATAGGGAATTAATTCCTCTTCAATCCTGAGGTGCCCTGGGGGCAAACTAGCCCAGCAGGTACCTCCAGTATGCGCCAGGGAACTGCGTTGCAGAGAGGTGTAAAAAGAGGCTTGGCCTCTGAACACATGTCTGCAACACAGCTCCCTGGCGCATACTGGACATACCTGTTGGGCTATTTGGCCCTCAGGGACCCTCAGTATTGAAAGAGTATTAATTCCCCAACTTAAAACGCGCCACGGGGCGCGTTTGCACAGTGGTGAAGGGAGGGAGCGGTGCCTGAGTTGACATGTGTGCAAACACGCCCTCTGGCGCGTATTAAGTTAGAGAATTAATTCCTCCTCAATCCTGGTGGTCCCTGGGGGCCAACTAGCCCACCAGGTACCTCCAGTATGCGCCAAGAGGCTGTGTTGCAGACAGGTGTTCAGAGGCCACGCCCCTTTTTACAACACTCTGCAACTCAGCTCCGTGGCGCTTACTAGAGGTACCTGGTGGGCTAGTTGGCCCCCAGGGACCCTCAGTATTGACAAGGAATTAATTCCCCAACTTAAACCGCGCCACAGGGCGCGTTTGCACACATGTGAACTCACTTCACCACTATGCAAACACACCCCGTGGCGCATTTTAAGTTGGGGGATTAACTCCCCTTGAATACTGAGGAACCCTGGGGTGCAACTAGCCCACCAGCTACCTCCAGTAAGCGCAACAGAGCTGCGTTGCCGAGAGGTGTAAAAAGGGGCGTGGCCTCAGAACACCTCTCTGCAACGCAGCTCCCTGGTGCATACTGGAGGTACCTGGTGGGCTATTTGGCCTCCAGGGATCCCCAGTATTCAAGGGGAATTTGTTCCCCCCTCTGCAAACGCGCCAGGGGGTGCATTTGCAGAGTGGTACAATGAGGGGGCGTGGCCACCATCCGCAATCCCGTTTTTAAAATTTTTTTTAAGAAGGGGGGGCTACACAATAGTCATAACATTGGGAAGGGGGCCTCGTGTCCCCCCTCCCGAGGCCATTATCTGCCCCGGGGACCCCATCCACCGGGGCATGGGCATTTTTTCATTTTTATTTGGAGGGGGGCTGCCTTGCCCACCCTCCTGTGGCCACTTATGGCCCCGGGGACGCCATCCCCCGGTGCCGGCTCTTTTTTTAAAAAAAAATCATTTTGGGGCAGGGGGGCATGTGGCCCCCCTTCCCGGGCTACTTATGGCCCCGGGGAACCCATCCCCCGGGGCTGGCCCACCCCCAGCCGGCTCCCCGCATCCTGAGGTAGCCGGCATTGTTTTCCCACATGCTGCTCCGCATGTGGAAAAGCAATCTGCTTTGCTATTTGGAGCTCTCTTCCAAATAGCAAAGCAGTTTGCAGTGACAGGGTGGGCACCCGGGACACTGCAGGAGCCGGCACTGGGGGGTGGCGGTCCCCAGGGCCATCAAGGGCTCCAGGAGGGGGGCCGTGCAGCCCCCCTCCCATCATTTGAAAAGCCCCAGGGGGTGGTGGTCCCAGGGGCTTGGGGGTCAATAACGGACCCCCAAATTAAAACTTTAGTGCCCCAGGAAGGTGGCGGTCCCCCCGCACAATTTATAATAAAGCCCTGGGGGTGGCGGTCCCCGGGGCTGGGGTGCCCCTTTGGGCCCCCCACTTAAAGTATGTTATTGCCCCCAGGATTTGGCCCCCCCGGGGGCTAATAAGTAATATAACATGGGAGCCTGCACCTGTTTTTCTTTTTCATCGGCTAGATCCAAGCACCCTGCGCGCATTTTGCCGATTTAAAAAAAAAAAAAAACTATTTTTGGGGTTGGGGGCCTTGTGGGACCCCTGAGCAAGCCTAGGGGGTCAGGGTGTTTCTACCCTGTCCCCTTTTCACGTTTTGCGTATTTGTTTTTTAGGTTTCTTGTGTCTTGGTTCTACCGAGGCACAAGATGGCTGCCAACACTTCCTGATTTGGAGTGTTGACAGCCAATTAGAATACAACTCGTGCACGGCAGGGTGCACGCTGGGTGCTCTTACGGTACGCGGATCCTCCGAGCCATAGATATATATGTACTTTTAAATGTCATTTTCTCAGGAACTACTGAACGGATTTACACAATTTAAGCAAAAATCACGAGTCTGAACTGAGGACTACCTCTTTGCCAAATTTGGCGTAATTCCGTTCAGCAGTTCGGGCTGTAGCTGCGGCTAAAGGTCCTAAGGGAAATTGCATGGGGAAAACACGTTTGGGACCCCCTTTTTTCTCTGCCCCCACTACACGGATCATTCCGAGACTTTCGGGATAGGAGCGAACCGGAGCTGGCCAAAAGTTTTGAACATTTCGCGAAGATTCATCAATCGGCGCCAGAGTTATTGGGAATAGAATGTTGCGGATTTCCTGTGGAAAATAGGTCCTAACTATAACTACCTACAGGCGACTGCCAGGAGGTAATATATATATATATATATATACTCACTGAAAAAACCATAGGTTTCACACACGTTATAGTTCGGAATTAGCATTTAAAAAACCTTGCAAATTAACTTAAAAAACATAGGTTTCACACATGTTATAGTTAGCTGGGCCTTTTCCTCATGAAAAACCAATGAAATTCCCCCGTTATAGTTAGTGCAGGCAACTATAACTCACGCGACCGTAATCCGCTGCTGATGACGTCAGATATTACATCACTGTATTTACACATTTATATACCCATGTCTTCTTCCTTTTTTTTTTTTTTTTTTTTTTTGAAACCTTTATTACGGAGTGCAAAAGATATACAAAGATGGGCCTACAACCTTCAGGCCGGCCGCTAGCAAACAGTGAGAGCATAAAATACAGTTATTAAACACAAGCGGCAAGTGATAAAGGTCCCAGAAGTCGAAGGAAGCGTTGGCGGCCACACCGTCCGGACCCCCTAAATGGCGGTTCCATTTTTTATAAGAAACTACAAACAAATCCACAAGGCGGCAAAAGTCAAAGCAGCATTATGAGCTCCCCTGGGGAGGACCCTACCGATCCACAGAAATAGGGGGGGGGGACAGGCCGGGACAGAAACAAAGTGGACACAATACCCAGAACCAAGGTGACAAGCAGACTAGGGAGACTGGGCCACTGCCAAGTCAGGCGTCAGCGGCGGGGTACAAATCCCGCCACGATAGGAGTTCCAGGGGCCCCACACTTTCACCCATTTCCCAGGCTTAACTCTCGCCACATACACTACCTTCTCCCGAAACATACACCAATCCATGTTGTCCTTCCACACCGAAACCGTTGGTGACCTCTGGGAGCCCCACAATTGTGCTATGTCACGCTTGGCCACCATATATCCCAGAGTCACCCACCACGTCTGCGGCACCGAGTAATCAGTCGGCTCCCACACATTTAGCAGACATCTCCTAGCCTCGGGAAACAGCGTCACATGCGTGACCGCTTGCAACACCGCATGTTCACCACGCCAGAATCGCGCCACCTCCGGGCATTCCCACAAAGTATGGATGAAGGTCCCATACAAACCACACCCACGCTTACACAGCCCATCCACGGCATATCCCATACGCATCAGACCCGGCCCGTAACATAGACCCTGTGGAGTATTTTGAGCTGGACGAAGCGAAGGCGGGCCGGTATGGCCACCTCTTTCGGGGAGGCCACCGCAGACACCCAGTCCTCGTCATCCAGCTCCAATCCATCGGTGACCCATGCCTCACGAAGGCCAGTCAGCAGTCCCGAGCGATCGTTGATGAGCTTTTTATAAATCAATGAGATAGTGCCATCCGGTACATGCCCGTCTAGCACTCTATCTTCCAGAGGGGAGCACTCCGGGATGGAGGCAACATCCGGGAATACAGAACACAGCGCGTGACGGACCTGTACATATCGGAAGTACTCCCTGTCCTGCAACTGGAATTCCGTCTGCAGCACATCGAACGTTTTGAATCCCCCCCTCGTCCAGAGATCGCCCACCCTGCTGATGCCTATCATATCCCACTTCTCAAAGCCTTTCGAGGTCCACAAGCAGCCCAGTCGCTCAGATGCATACAGTGGCGTCGCCCGGGTCAACCGATCCTTCCACCCCATCGCCAAGTTTGCCGCGTGCCACACCCGTACCGCGACCCGCGTAGGGCCCGTCAAACGTGCGTCGAGCGATCTAGAGTAAAGCGCACGATTATAGTCGCCACCCGGCAGTAACAGTTTGTCCATTTCAAAAGCCGGGTTAAGGGCGGGCCCATAAAGGCCGTGGTTTATCGCAGCCAGCTGGGAGGCCCAGTAATACCGTTTGATGTCTGGGAGGGCGACCCCCCCGTCATACCACGGGAGCGCCAGCTTCGCGAGGGCGATACGCGGCCTCCCATCCCAAAACAAGTGTCGCTGCAGACCCTCCACCTCCCGAAAGTAGCGCGCTGGGACGACGTCCATCGTGTTTTGTAAAGCGTATAAGAAACGTGGCAACGACATCATCTTAAACAGTGCCGCACGGCCGAGCGGCGAGAGCGGCAAGCGCCTCCAACGCGCCACATCCTCCTTCAGGCGCTGGAGGGGGGGGAGTAAGTTCTGTTTATATCGGGCCTCAGCGTCTAGGGTAATAAAGATACCCAGGTACTTAAATCCCTGCGGAGCAACCTGGATAGGACAACCCCGCGGAAGGATAGGAGCCTCCCCCGAGAGGACATACACACAGGATTTAGCCCAGTTGATGACTAAGCCGGAGTTGCGGCCAAATGAACGCAACACATCCACTAACACAATCAGTGATTTACGCGGGGAAGCAAGGTATAAAAGAATATCATCCGCGTAAAGGGATACGCGATCCTCATACTCGGGGGTCCATCGGAGACCACGAATCGAAGGGTGCCACCGCAGCCACTCCGCCAGGGGCTCCAAGGCAAGCGCAAAGAGGAGCGGCGACAGCGGGCAGCCCTGCCGCGTGCCCCTGCCCAGTTCAAACGGAGCCGATACTCTACCATTCACCGCCACCTGCGCCAGCGGTCCGGAATACAACAGTTTCACCCAGCCAATGAATCCCGGGCCAAACCCAAATTTAGCCAGCGTCGCCCAAATATATGGCCACTCAAGCGTGTCGAACGCCATAGTGGCGTCCAAGGACGCCAAAATGGCTGGCTCTCGTATGAACGGGACCCTCGCGAGCACCCCATGCAAACGTCGCAGGTTGAGCGCGGTGTTGCGATGAGGGATAAAGCCGGACTGGTCCTGGTGGATCAGATCGCACACCACGCCAACCAGCCGATTAGCCAGCACCTTGGTGAGAATTTTTGGCTCCGCATTCAACAGCGAAATGGGCCTGTAAGACGTGACCCGATCCCGCGGCCTCCCCTCCTTATGAATAACCACAATAGTGGCAAGACGCTGGTCCAGCGGGAGGGAACCCGCCGACCGGGCCGCGAGGAACATAGCACAGAGATGCGGAGCCAGCGTATCCGGTCGTAATTTGTACAATTCGATGGGAAGGCCATTAGGACCCATGGCCTTGCCAGAGGCGACCGAACGTATGGCGAGGGCAATCTCCTCAGATGTCGGGGTCGCGTGCAACAACAATTTATCCTCCTCCGAAAGGGAAGGCAGTGCAATGTCTTTAAGCAGGTCATGTGAATCCTCTTCCGAGCGGGAAGATACCGGGGAATACACCCCACGGAAATACTCAGCGAAACAATCAACAATTTCCTCCGGCTCAGTGACACACACACCATCCAGTCTCTCAATCGACGGGACAACTCGACTCGCTCTCTCCTTTTTATCCAGCCACGCAATCAGTTTACCAGCCTTATCACCCACATCATACAGTCGCCCCTGTTGCTCTCTACTCAGGCCCCTGGCTGCCTCCGTGACTAGGGCCTTGTAGTCAGCCTGTTTGAGTCGGAGAGCATGCAGTTTGTCGTCCGTTACCCCACACTCCAGATCACCCTCCAACTCAGTTATCTCAGATTCGATACGGGTCACCTCCTCCCGCTCACGCCTCCGGGAATGGGAAATGAGGGATAGGGCCTCCCCCCGGAGTACCGTCTTAAACGCCTCCCACAAAGAAACCGCAGACGACACAGACCCCACATTGTCTTCAAAATATCGCTCAAGAGATTTAACCAAATCTGCGCGGATTGTGGGGTCACGCAGGTACCAGGGATTAATCGGGACCACCCTCCCCTCCCCCCTCGGGACAATGTCGAAGTGCAACAGGAGCGGGGAGTGATCTGAAATACCCTGAGCCAAATGTCGTACCTCCCCAACCCTCCCCGCCTGTGCTGCTGGCATCAGAACATAATCAAGCCTCGAAAGACTGCCATGAGCCCCGGAATGAAAGGTGTATTGTATCTGCGTAGGGTGTTTCAGCCGCCAACAATCCACCAGCCCCAGGGTATCCAAGAGGCCAGATAACCAAGCTTGGGCACGGGGGAGATCCCTGGGCGGGTGACGATCCTCAGTTCCGGAAATTACAGCGTTAAAATCCCCCCCAACCACTAGAATCCCCTCCGGGAGGCCAAGAAGAAGGCGCCCCAAATCAGCAAAAGTAGTTGTCTGCAACCCTGGCGGGACATAAACAGAGACCAAAACAATCACTCTACCCTCCAGTCTACCCACCAGAGCTGTATATCGTCCCCTATCATCATGGAGCACCTCATCAACCTCCAACGGGAGCGAGGTTTTAACCATAATGCCCACACCCCTCGAACCAGACGTGAAGCCCGAGTGGGCTACAAGGCGATAGCCCCGTCTGTTCATGGCACGAAAGGAGTTTCCAATGAGGTGTGTTTCCTGCAGAAATACTATATCGGGTGAAATTCGTTTTAAGAACTGCAGGACCACCACCCGTTTTATCCTGTCCCCCAGTCCATTAACATTCCAGGACAAAAGGCTCAGTCCCCTACCCCCCATCATAGCCGAAATCGATCAATCTCCCCCCAGAGAGCACTTTAGAGATAGCACAACAATACTTCTGCCTTGTGGTACAAATAAACAATACCCAACCCCAACCCAACATCCCAAACAAAACTCCCCCCTCCCTGCACCCCTGCATGAGCCCAAACAGCCCCCCCAACTTGCAGTGTGCCTGTCGCCCCTGTGTAAACTAAACTACAAAGACCCCCTAGAGGAGGAAAGAGAACCCCCTCGAGACACAGCACCACCTCCAATGGAGGGGAAACAAGACACAACAGTCAAGAGACCCTAAGCTTGGCCGAAAAGTGGCATCATCAGGAATGAGCCCCAGTGTCAATACCTCATACCCGGTCCGGTGGGCACTCTCCTCCCGCCGCCCCATCCCATCCCGATCATGTCCCCCAGACAAAGTGTCCAACCAGTCCCCGGCCGACTCAGGACGGTCAAAAAAGTGAGTGCGACCATCAGCCTCCACACGCAGCCTGGCCGGGAAAAGCATGGCGTATTTTAAGTTCATGTCTCGAAGCCGCCGCTTGACGCCCATGAAACTCAGTCTCTGCTTCTGGACCGCCTGCGTGAAATCAGGATAAAAGTTCACCTCCATGTTCTCCAGCTTAAGCGGCCCTTGCAGTCTGGTAGCTTGCAGAATCGCATCCCTGTCCCGAAAGTTGAAGATACGGGCAATAAGAGGCCGCGGAGGAGCTCCGACCTTCGGTCTGCCGCCAGGAACTCTATGGGCCCTCTCCACCGCAAAGAATTTACTCAGTCCTCGAGGCTGGAGATGGGTAGAAATCAGGTTCTCCACAAAGAGATCCGCCGCCGAATCCTCCCGTCCCTCGGGCACTCCGATAATGCGAATGTTATTCCTCCGGGCCCTGCTCTCGGAGTCCTCCAGGCGCCGATCCGTGAGCGCACTTGCCTGCCGGAGCCGGCGCACCTCCGTCTGAAGGGCCGCTACCTCAGTCGTGAGGCCCGACGCGGTATGGGCCAAGGAGTCAACCCGGTCATTTGTCTTAGATAGATCTGCTCTAACAAGGTTGACATCGATGAGGACCGCATCGAGTTTGTGCGCCAAGGTGTCGAATTGTTGGCCCACTGAGGTCTTCATCTCAGCAATGGCGCCCATAACGTCCTGCAAAGTCAGATCCGTAGGCAAATCCGGGGCATCCGGGGGGCACCCGGAAGACTTGTGCGATCCGCCGGGAGACCCCTTCGGGAGGGTGTAGCAATCCATAATGTTGACTTGATGTGCGGTGCCACGCCGGGTCGATTTGGCCTTCAGCCGATCTCCATCCTGCTTCGTGGCCATCGTCGTGTATCTCGCACCCTCACCAGCCACGCAGTGGAGAGCAAGCAATCAAGGCCGAGAGCCCCGGGGGTCACCTCAGGAAGGCGGAGCGGGTCCCCGCAGGCAGGCAGGCAGGGTCCCCCAGCGAGGCCACCACCACACAAAGAAGTGCCGTAATCCCACTCGCGATGACGGCAAGGGGACTCAAAAGCGAAAGTGAAAGTGTGGGGTACGCGACTCGCCAGGCTCGGCCTGCCGTTGTTATTCACTTCGCCACTGGGTCACCCCCAAACTCGAGTCCGGGGTCAGGAGAGAAGCAGGCCGCAAACTTCAGTCGGTGCTCACCCCGGCACCCGGGGTCCGATTCAAAAACGGAAAACGGGTACCACCTCGGCTCAGGTTCACCGACACAGTCCCCTCAACCGATTCAGGATGAAGACAGGATAAACGTAGGAGGTTGCGGAGGTCCTCGGGAGCCTCGCACCTACGCGGCCATCTTGGTTGCGCGCTAGGCTCCTCCTTCCTTTTTTTTTTTAGCTATACATATATAGATTTTTTTTTTTCAGAAAGACACATATGTCATCAGTGATGTAATATCTGACGTCATCAGCAGCGGATTACGGTCGCGTGAGTTATAGTTGCCTGCACTAACTATAACGGGGGAATTTCATTGGTTTTTCATGAGGAAAATGCCCAGCTAACTATAACATGTGTGAAACCTATGGTTTTTTAAGTGAATTTGCAAGGTTTTTTAAATGCCAATTCCTAACTATAACGTGTGTGAAACCTATGGTTTTTTCAGTGAATTTGTAAGTTTTTTTAAATGCTAAGTTACTTTACGCCGTTCGTGCCGTGCGCGCACGGTGCGCGCACGGTGGGCACGCGGTGCGCTTTGCGCACCGCGCGCCCACTTCACGCAGTTCGTTCCGTGCGCGCACGGTGAGCACGCGGTGCGCTTTGCGCATCTCGCGCCCACTTTACGCAGTTAGTGCCGTGCACGCACGGTGCACTTTGCGCACCGTGTACGCACGGTGGGCACGCAGTGCGCTACGCGCACCGCGCGCCCACGTTAAGCTTAATGGGCCATGTATGCACGGTGCGCTTCGCGCACCGTCCGCACAAGGAGAACACATGATACGCTTTGTTGTTAAGGGTTTTGGAATAAACTGTTACTATCATAAATAAACCATGTACACATGCTGCGCTACGCGCAGTATGTGCACACGTGGGAGATTGACAATGCAAATTTTTTTTAAAGCATTTATGCCGTGCGCGCACGCTACGAGAACATCGCGGAATTATTTTCATTTCTATAGTGCGCGCACGCTTCGCGCACTCGGCGATTTACCGAAAAAAATTACATTTTTTTTATTGCCCTTGGGGGACCTCCTGGGACCCCTTGACCCCTGCTAGGGGGTCAGGAACTGTCCAGCGTGCCCCCTTTACATGTTTTTCTCCTTTGTGTTTCACCCCCCTCTCAGTGCGAGAGACAAAATGGCGGCCGACACTTCCTGGTTTCGACCGATTCGAATGTTTACTAAGATGTAACAACCAATCAGAAGTGCGCTCGCGGACGGCCGAGTGCGCGCACCCTGCGCGCACGGTGCGCGCGTATAGATATATATATTGATTTAAATGCTATTTTCTCAGAAAATACTGAACAGATTTACACCAAACCTGCAAAAGGCACCAAACGGACCTTATGGCTACCTCTCTGCCAAATTTCACGTAATTCTGTTCAGCCGTTCGGGCTGTAGCTGCGACTAAAGTCCCTATGGAAAAATGCATGGGGAAAACGTGTTTTGGGACCCCCCTTTTTTCTCAGCCCCCGCTTGACGAATCACCCCGAGACTTTCAGGGTAGGAGCGGAGCGGAGCGCCCCATTAGTTTTGAAAATTTCGGGAAGATTCGTCAATCGGCGCCAAAGTTATTCAAAATAGAATTTCGAGATTTCCTATGGAAACTCGGTCCTAACTATTTTATGTTATTAATGTTATTAAAATATTTCTAAAGCGCACTATCACCGATTGGTTGCTTGGCGCTAAGATCAGCAGTAACATGAACATAGAGGGGAGAGTGTTTATGAGAATGCTTGTCTGAAGAGCCAGGTCTTCAAGGCTTTCCGGAAGGATAGGAGGTCTTGACAATTCCGGGTCTCCAGAGGGAGAGAATTTCACAAGCAGGAAGCGAGGGTGGCAAACCTCCGACCTCCTGCGCGCTTTAGTTTGATGGAAGGCGTCTGCAGGAGGCTCTGGTGGAGTGAGCGTAGGTTGCGGGAGGGGGTGTATTTAGAAATCAGGTTGTTGATGAATGATGGACTTTTGCAGTATAGGGACTTGAAGATTATGCAGCCAGTCTTGAAGGCGCAGCGCTGGGCTACTGGAAGCCAGTGTAGTTTCCTTAAGAGGGGGGTGGCTGCCTGACGCCTTGGTTGGTTCAGGATTAGCCTTGCGGCATGGTTCTGTACCACCTGGAGTCGCTTAACCAGGTAGTTGGGAAGACCTAGGTAGATGGCATTTGCGTAGTCCAGATGGGATAGTACCGTAGAGATCACAACCCGGGTGATAGCCTCGGGTGTGAGCAGGCGACGTACCTTCTGGGTTTTTTTCAGTTGGAAGAAGCACTTGGAGACCACCTGACCTACTTGTGTTTTAAGAGATAAGTCACAGTCCACCGTGACTCCAAGTGTTTTAGCTGACAAGGAGGGCGTTGGAGCTTGGCCCAATTCAGAGGGCCAGTAGTGCGGGCCCCAATACTTGCCGCTTTCGCCGGTCAGGACTAGCTCGGTTTTACCCGGGTTTAATTTGAGCTGGTTCTGGTCCATCCAGGTTTTAATGAAGCTCATGGTAGACTGGAAGTGCCGTATGGAGTCTTCGGTGTTGTCGATGGTAAAGAGCAGTTGTAAATCGTCTGCATAGTTGAAGACTCTCACCTGGTTGTCTCTTAAGGTCTGAATCAGGGGAAGTATATACAGATTAAATAGGTGGGGAGACAGGGAGGAGCCCTGTGGTACTCCACAAGTGATAGCCTGTTTGACGCCCATTCGGTCACCAAGGCGTAGAGTTTGGTTACGGTCTGTCAGGAAGGATCTCAGCCAGCCGGCTGTAGGTCCCGGATGCCGGCTTGTTCGACACAGTCGACCAAGATGTTGTGGTCGACCGTGTCGAAAGCGGCCGAGAGATCCAGGAGCACCAGGGCTTGTGGAGAGCGTCTGTCGGCACAGTCACGCAGGGTGTCCAGGACTGTCGTGACTACTGCTTCAGTCGAATGTGCAGGCCGAAAGCCTGCCTGATGGGTATCGAAGCAGGAGGATTCCTCAAGGAAGTTAGATAGGCATTTGGCCATGTGTGCCTCCAGGACTTTTGCCAAGTAAGGCAGCTGCGAGATAGGTCGAAAATTGGCTTTACAAGCAGGATGTGCCCCTGGTTTTCTTAGAAGCGGAATAACTATAGCTTCTTTAAAAGCTGCGGGGACTAGTCCAAGAGTCAGGGAGTTGTTCAGGAGTGTGAGGGCAGGGGCTGGGTGAGTCAGGAAGCACTCTTTTAAGATGTGGGGCGGGCAACTATCTGAAGGTGCACCGGATTTTACTCTTGACAGTAACTATCACTATAACTATCTACTGGCGACCGCTAGTAGATAATATATATATATATATATATATGTAAATATATATATATATTTGTAGATTTTCCACAAAGACTGGAGCACGGGCCATCAAATAGGTGCTGGCAAAATTCTTTATTTTTCCATAAAAATGGAGTCAGCCATGACGCGTTTCATCCCCGGAGAGCCTTGATCACATGACGCGTTCCACAGCTTCACTTTGCCTTTTCGACTATTTTTCTGAAAGTGACAGGTGCAAAATGTTTAACAGTCGTAGACATAAACAATAGACTACGTTTACATATCTCATACCTCATTTGGTACTAGATTTAAAACCATGGACGCTCATATTCAAACATTAACATCATTTTTAAAATTACTATAAATTGATGGTTAACATCTGTGCATAAAATACATTAAAATTAGATCGACCTGGCTCCATATTTCTATAATGCCTCGGCACAGTTTTCATAGTACTGTTTCAGTATCTCAGTACAGCGATTCATAATGAATGCATTTTTTAAACCCATCTGGAAAGGGTAAAAATAGTTTAAAACTGGGAGAGTGGCTTGAATTGTTGATTAATTCATTGTTTAGCTCGCTTGTATAACTACATTATCTCCTCTAGTTGGTACCACCCAATGTTAATGCACTGCTTTATTTTATTTTGTTTACAGATGAGTGTGTATATATATATATATATATATATATATATATATATATATATATATATATATATATATTCACTGAAAAAACCATGGGTTTCATCACACACGTTATAGTTAGGAATTAGCATTTAAAAAACCTTGCAAATTCACTGCACTGAAAAAACCATAGGTTTAACATACGTTATAGTTAGCTGGACATTTCACTCGTAAAAAACCAATGAAATTCCCCCGTTATAGTTAGTTCAGCTAACTATAACTCGCGCGCCCGCAATCCACTGCTGATGATGTCACATATTACATCACTCATGACATGGTCAGTGACATCACTCATGACATCACTGATGACATCTCAAATGACATCACTGATGACATCACTGATGACATCATCCAGTGAATGTGTGTTTTTCTGAAAATTAAATATGTTTTATATATGTATATCTCAAGGTCGATGGAATAATAAATGGGTATATAAGTGTCTAAATGGATGATTTGTTTTTGAAAAATTGATTGTGTAACTGACTGATTAAGTTTATCATAGTGAATACATGGCTTAGTGAGTAATGTTTAAATATGTAAATATCTGTATCAGTCTCTCACTTTGTGTATAAGTGGCTGCATGGGTTGGTGAGTAGCTACATGGGTGTCTATGTAGGTTATTAGTTGGTTTTTTGAGTATCAGTCTGAGTGTCTGCATGGTTCGGTGGGGGTATTACGTAGTGCATAGGTGCATGAATGAGTGGCTCACTGTATGTGTTGAAGACAGCATGTGTGCAGGACTGTATGGGTGGATGAGTGTGCGTAAGGGTGTGTTAGTGAGTGAATGACTGTCTCAATAGTGTCTTTATGAGTAACTACATATGTTTTAAACTAGTATATGTGACTATTGGTGTATATAAGTGAGTATATGTGAGAGTGAGAGATTGAAAGAGTTCCTTTATGAATAAGTATGTGTTTCTATAAGTGATTGTTTAAAAGACTAAGTATGTGTAAGTTTCCGTAGAAGTAAGTGTGGTGGTGTGTATATAAGTGTATATGCAAGTAAATGTATGTTTGATTCTTTATTAGCATGAGTGACTATGTGTGTGAGTAACTCTATGGATGAGTGGCATTGTGCAACAGGATGTATAGGTGTATGAGTACATATGAGTGAGTACATGTATGAGTGACTGTATAGGACTGTTGGTGAATGAGTGGATGTGTATGTGGATCTTAGAATTACTGAAGAGATTGTTGTAACTGGTATTGGTATGTCCATTGTTTTGAAAATTTTAGTCTCTATTTTTGAATGTGTGTATCAATTGTTATATTAGGGTGAGAGGAGGTCTGCCACTCTATCACAAGGATGATGTCCTCAGTGATGTCATCAGTGATGTCATTTGAGATGTCATCAGTGATGTCATGAGTGATGTCACTGACCATGTCATGAGTGATGTAATATGTGACGTCATCAGCAGTGGATTGCGGGCGCGCGAGTTATAGTTAGCTGAACTAACTATAACGGGGGAATTTCATTGGTTTTTTATGAGTGAAATGTCCAGCTAACTATAACGTATGTTAAACCTATGGTTTTTTCAGTGAATTTGCAAGGTTTTTTAAATGCTGATTCCTAACTATAACGTGTGTGAAACCCATGGTTTTTTCAGTGAATTTGTATGGTTTTTTAAATGCTAATTCTTAAATTTAACGTGTGTGAAACATTTCGTTTTTTTTTTACTTTGCAAGGTTTTTTACATCTTTTTTTTTTTTTTCCCTTTAAACACTATGCTAAAATGTAATGCATTCTGCAATATATAAAGTTTCACCTTTTTTTTTAAAAAGGTAAGATATAGTTGTATAACATAGTGAAACTCTTTAACAAACTTTTTTCTTTAAAAAAATTTATTTTTACCGTGCGCGTACGGTAAGCTTACCGTAAGCGCACGGTTCGCTTTATGTACATAATATTTCTACTCTGTTTGCGTATGGTTACGCAATTTGCGTAGGCGTCCGTACTTCCTACGCGATGCGTAAGCGCATGCTTTACACGCGCACGCGCGCGGGCACGTTACGCGGAAGTGTTCGAGCGTGCCTGTAATGCGCATGCGCGCGTGCGCGTTTCTTTCGTACGCGCATGCGTACTTTTACCGTACGCACTCGGTAAGCTTAACGTGCGCGTACAGTTGATCATGTGATCAAGAAACAACACTTTTGATTGGTTTAAACTACTTTCAGTTCTAGAACCTTCCTACACCACACCCATTCTCCTCATTACTGCTTGTGACCCCTTAGGAGAAGGAGCTGAATTGTCTTTGAGATACGATGGCAGAACAGCAGTCCTCTTCTGATAGTGAGCCTGGTAGCAGCATCATCAGAGAGAGAAGGAGGAAACAAAAGACTTCTTTTGTATGGGAATATTTTACCTATCCAGAGGGGCAGAAAAAGGTAAATGCTCCTTTAGTCACCTGCTCACTTTGTGAGCGTGTCTTATCTAGAGGGAATCCAAGGAAGAAGTATTCCTTTGGAAATCACTCTATGGTTAGACACATTAGGGATAAACATCCCAGGACTTATGCTCGACATACTGGAGAAACATCTCCAGTAAGTCACCCGAGCACACCCGCAGAAGCTCAGCCGAGTACATCTTCGGCAGCTCAGCTGAGCCCTTCCTCTGCGGTGGGAGCATCACCCTCTTCTGCTCCTCTGGATATAAACCCTCGTTTTGGGAGGGTTTCAATGAGGTGCACAAGATGTTATGGCCTAATTGTTCATGCGGAGACCAGTGTTTCCCTAATAAACAATAGGATAGACCAGCACATCTGTGGTTCTTGTTAATATTCCCATTCTTTCTTTCCTCTTTCCCTTTATGAACACAACGGTTCTTTTAAGAGCCAACCTTACCTCTTAACTTTTTTTAAAATATTTTAATCACTTTTTTTAAAAACATTTTTACCGTACGCGTACGGTACATGCATTTTGTTTTTTAAACAAACATTTTTGAATCACCCTGCAAGGTCCTTGAGGGACTACTACAGAAATGAGAAAAGCATAGAGAGGAGTAGTGAAAAAAAGTGAGCATTAAAGTAAATGTGTGATAATTCCAGAAATTTCACAATTACCTGCCAATCAAAATAACTTAATTAAAAATAAGTGATTTATTTAACTTTCTATAAAGAAGTTTATTTTTCCTATTTTTCCTTTCTCAATCTGTAAAAAAAGAAAAAAGTATTAATATTTAACAATACATTTTAGAATACAGTGCACATATTTTCATATTTAAACAAACATTTTTTTGCCCTTTTTTTGCTGTTTTCAGAATATATTGCATTTCACTGTAAATCGTGAAAGCAATTGCATTCATCACTTAACAGCGGGCAAAAAAAAAAAAACAATCTGAAAGATTGTTTAAAAAAAGCCCAGAATCTCTTCTCACTAAAACATACCTTTATAGAAATGTAACATTTGCAATAAAAATCTCACCTAAGAACAATAACTAATTCCAATAAATATCGTCTGAAAATTCTGTTGCATAAGCATAATCGCCAAAATAATTTGTGTCAAAGAAGTCCACAATGCAAATTATTACCTTTCCTTTAGGCCAAATGGTAATTTTTAAAATATTTTTTGATGACATTTCCAATGGTAATCCAATTAAATTGCAATAATGTTTTGCACAGATGTTGCAATTTCTGTCTAAAATGTTGGTTTCAGAAAAATTTAATAGGAACTTGCTAAATCAAAAGGCAAACGTTGCTTGAAAACCAATTGAGAATCATTACACAGTGTCCAGCCTTTTTCACATTTAAGAAAAACTGTGTAATGATAGGCCCATCATGGAAAATTATTGCAACTGTGACAAAAGTTTTTCCAGAAATTGATAATTGCTGTCCTGTAAATTTCTTTATTGAAGTGTCCAATCAGCTCTACAACGTTGCATCATTAAAATTACATACTGTCCATATTTCGTTAAAAGTAAGGTTCAAAACATGTCAGATTTACATTCACAACATTCCATGCTATGATTGGCATCTTTAACTAATTTACTAAAAGTCACTGATTTAGTCTCTGACAATGTTAAATAGATAAACCTTTCTGAATCAACATTAGAGCTGCATGTGTAGAAAACAGTTTTCACAACTATGTTCCCATTTATAAGAGAGACCAAACACATTTTCAATTTCTATCCCTTCATCTTCCAGTACCAAAAGGATGTACATCAAGAATTCCTGTGCATCTTGTTGGACATTTTGAGAAAACTGTGTTCGTCCTGAACATACATCTAAAAGATTTCTAATTTCAGTCGCACTTTCTATTTTAGCTTTATCAACACTCAGCTTCTCATAAACAAGACTTAGTACAGAACAGAATCTTTTTTCATGATTTTCTATTATCTGCTCTTGCAAACTTTCAAGATAAAATACAACATTCAGCACTACATTAGCGTAGCAGTTGACACCAGAGCTATTTTCAAAATGACAACCAACAACCTCTTCAATACTGTTCTTTTTCTTTTTGCTTGCAGTCACATCACTCTTTTTTTGTTTTCTGTTCTCTACATCCTCATTACAGATATTCTCAAATCTCCTTTTCCGACAAACAACACGTTTTTCCAACACAGGATACTGACCTAAATGAGGAGCATAGGTTCTCCTTAATCTATTGTACTCCTTTACACAATTTGCATCTGCACTAACTTTTGTGTCATCAAAGTCTATCATGAATAAACCAGATAATGTTTTTACTCGTGACAGAGCAACATATGCCATACCTTCTTTGAACACAGTAGATCCAATGTTTACAAATGCACTATCTACAGTTAATCCTTGAGACTTGTGAATAGTTACAGCATATGCTAGAGAAAATGGAAGCTGCTTCCTACGTACATATAAGTCTTTCACAAGCAAAAAACGGACTGAACAACGACTAATGTCTTTTACCTCTTCAATCTGATCAAATTTTATTTTTAAAAACTCAATTCCTTCTTTTTTCTGGTAGTTAACAAAACCCACAACTTTACCCATAGCTCCATTTACTAAACCTTTTTCAACATCCAAATTTCTCCTTAAAAATACTCGACAGTTCATGGAAGGATATAGATTTTTTTCTAATCCAGCTGTTTTCGAAATGTTCTTCTCTAGAGAATCCAATTTATTTTTCAGTTCGCCTGTTAATGTAATAGTAATTCTTTCATGTTGGATTTTGTCCACTGCTTCCATTTTCTTAATCTCTTCCTTTTCCAATTTCAAAAGTTCCTCATTGAATATTGAGCTTCACGTAGTGTTGGCATTAAGCAGATTACAGTATTTTTTTCTGCAATGTTCTTGTATATTTTCTCTGCAACTATTTCTTCACTTGGAAATAAATTATGTAGCAACCGACTCTGTAATGCTTTTCTGCCAACTTCTGTGAGTAGTCCAATTCTGATATCTTTCAGAATACTTCCATATTCTTCATCGTTTGCTTGCCTCATATTGGTAGTGAGTTCTTTGTACTCAAAGAATGACCAACTATTCGCATTACCAATGCTTCCTAATGACTTCTTCGTGTCCTCATGTGTCACAGTATTAAACACTGGTTGTCCTTTAACTGGAGTAAGCTGTAGAAGATCCCCAAAAACTATAACATGTTTTCCACCAAATAACACGTCATAGTCTCTCTTTAGGATTTGCTGCATTCTTAAATGCACAAAGGCAAGCATTAAGTTTGATACCATGCTTACCTCATCAATAATGAGAACTTGCATCTTCTTCAACACTCTTGAAACTTCGAAGCATGCTTCGCCAGTTAGCTTGTGATATTCTATTTTGTTCTCATGCTCCACTGGTAACATTAGCAAGCGATGGAGCGTAATTCCTTTAATGTTATATGCTGCTAACCCAGTTGGAGCAGTAACAACACAAGATAAAGTTGAATCAGTTTTTTGCTGTAGGTAGCTTCTGATGACTTTAATTAAGAAACTTTTCCCAGTTCCAGCTTGTCCACTCACATACAACCTAATTGGTTCAAATGATGTGTATGTGCAATCTTTATTTTCATGTAGTAATCCGTGATCAATTTTTTTTCTGACTTCTTCATAAATTTGTTGTTGTTCTTCATTCAGTTGTTGTTCCAAATTTGGTAAGTCTATTAAATCTTCCTGAGCTTGATTCATAGCCGTTTCCACTTCAGTCATGGCTATTGCAGCTTCATTTTCTACGATTGGTTGTCCTAGTGGATCTTGACTGAGCGTTCCAGAACTTTGGCTGTCTTGAGAACTGTCTCTAGCTACTTCAGCTGCAATTGTAGCTTCCTGTTCAATTTCTTCGTTTAACATTTGGACATAATTCCTGAAAATACTGCATTCAATGTTATCTTTACATGCATTAAATGAATCCTCATAGCTTTGAAATTCTCCAAGTAGTTCGTCATCTGAATGCCATGGTTTAAACAGCTGTAAAAGTGCCAAGTAGTAAAATTCCTTTTTGTCAGTAGTGTCACAACTCAGCTTCCTGTGATTAATCAAACTTCCTTTTGTTTGCTTCACCAAACATCCTTCCTCACCAATGACTTTATATTTTCCATTGTTGATGTCTTCTGTGGCTTTCCGTGAAAAAATTTAGTTCTGCAGCACTTCATAGAGACACATGTTCTCAAGATGATGACTTCTTTTTGGGTAATATGTGTCCAACATGTTTGTTTTCAAAATATCTGTACTTTCTGGGTCGTTCTCGGCCAAATATTCAATTTCTCCAACAGATTTCAGTACCCGATTTCGCATTCCTGCAAGGCCTAAACTGACCCAAATTATTCTTCTGGATTTCGAGTACAGACTTGCAGATGATAACCTATCTGAACATTCGTAGGATCCAATTTCTCGATGTGATAACATCTTTAAACTGAAACTGTACAGCTTCTTACTGACAGTCTTCTCGTGAGAAATCTCTTCCCACATTTCCTTCAATTCCGTTTTCTCAGATTTAGTGATGTAAGATGTGACATACCGAGCAACAGCAATAAAATTGTCTGCCACATACTGAATATCCATGTTAGCATTCCACATGGATAAAATGACTGGGTTGTAGTCATTTATATATTTTGACTCTTCTTTTCTTCTTAGGTTGTACGTATTTTTGGGAGATTTTCTTGTAATAGTATGTCGCACAGCTGACAT
This sequence comes from Triturus cristatus, assembly GCF_964204655.1. Lineage (NCBI taxonomy): Eukaryota > Metazoa > Chordata > Amphibia > Caudata > Salamandridae > Triturus > Triturus cristatus. The sequence goes on from NC_140592.1 coordinate 847,168,598, forward strand.
AAAACTGTTGACTCTTCCTTTTGAAAGAACAGGTCTAGGAAATCCAAATCGACATTTTGTGTACAATTTATCTTTGGTCTTGTACTTCCGTCGACAGTATTTTCCACACCGATGACTTTGGAAACGTAAAACTTGCTCTTTTAACTTTTTCTCTTCTGTGCTTTTAGGTATAGCACATGTTGCATATTCTTCAATGAAAGATAACACTGCTTCATCAGCATCTGTTCCAAATTTTTGGGCATCCTTGATCCACAACAGCATATGAATATGTGGAGCACCTCTTGCTTGATACTCTTTTCTCCAAAAGAAATCCACAACTTCTCCAAGAGGTGGATTTTTTTTATTGCAGATGAAGGACATCATAGCCTCAAATCTATGATTAAAATATCTGCAAACATTAACCGGATCCAATGAGCACAGTTCTCCTGCTGTCTTGTATTCGATGTTTTTAATGTTTGAATTTGCCTCTCGTAGAAAATCCAGTAAATCATCCCAAGCGTACTCGGCACAGCTTAGGGTTAGGAACCATGTAGGAGTTCCTAAATTCTGTAACATACATTTCAATTCCCCATGGCGTCGGTACCAATATTCATTTGTCCCACGCTGACAAGCCATCAGATTGATCAATTGTGATTCCAAATGATCATCTCGCTGCTGCACTTTGTTCATAAAATCCTTAGCAGACACATTATGTAGATGTGTTCCACTTTTTAAAATGTGGTTTACTGCATGAGATAGTGCAGACAAGTCACTTTCAAATAACAGATGGAACAAATATGGAATACTTTGACGAAATCTTGGATCTTCTGCATATAATCTTGTAGTCCGATACTCAGAAGCAGGAATCTGTACTGGGCGTTCATCGTATCGTCCACCTTCTCCTGTAGGAAACAGCTGGGGAAAACAACGAGCTTCCAAGCTCTCCTCCCATACACTCACGGGAGTTCCTTTGGCTTTTTTCATTTGAAACAGATCAATGGTGTTTGCCATTACTTCTTTTGAATGAAGAGGATGTATGCTGAAATGTTCATAAATTTCTTCTTCTTTTGACTTGTCAACTTTTTCAATTTGCTCAGTTGGTGTTTCTGTGTCTCCTAGTACATCTTCTTCATCTTCATCTATATAAATTGATTCATACCATTTATTATTCCTTTTCAAATATAAATTTGCTCTTTGTACTTTCCGTACATCTACCAGCTCCTGCCAAATTTTCTTATTCTTCGTAGGTACACCATTAACCAGAATAACTAATGGTTCAGTTTCCAAAGTATCTGCATCAATAGTTTCCATATTTTTTTTCAAATCCAACGGCAAATAGACCACTCTTCCTTTTAAACCTCTCTGTAAATCTGAAGGAGGTAATTTACCGGTTTTTGGCTCCATACGTACTATGGTCTGGAACGGATGAACACATTGAATGAGTATAGACTCATACGTATTTAAATCAGAAAGTTCAACTGGAATATCAACCAGTTCTAAATTATTATGTACAGCTCTAGCAGGCATTTTATTTTCTTCTAACTTGTTATAACAATATTTGCAAATACGCTGATCTTCACCCAAATCAAAACATTTTTCAAGAAATATATATGTTGCAAAATCCTTCCACTTATAATTATCTTCTTCTTCTCTTTTTTCATACAGATCAACATTCCTTGTTTGATTTTTGTAATGGCTTCTCCGGCAACATATACAAGTAATATTTGGTCTTTCATTAGAGGTGATAGCAAATTTTGTCATATGATCTTCAAATTTCTTACTTACGGAGGGTTCTACATTCTCTTCCACATTTTCCTCAATAACTGTGTCATTTTCTGCACTTTCTTGTTCCGGACCAAAGTAACTAAACTGAATTTCATCAGTAACCTTCTGAACATCTGGTACAGTTCCTCGGAACAGAGCCCTATTCAACTCATTTAATTTTAGTGCTGGACTTTTAGCAGAATACAATCTTCTCACAAATTTTCTTATTTCAGTATGATGTACTGCCAGCATCCTACAATGGTGAAAAACATTTTGACAAACTTTCCTAGAAAGACAAGCCAGAGAATGTCCTTGCAAACCCATATTCTCTCTCACTCTGCATGGACCTAGTCTTTGAAGCACCTTAATCTTCTGTTTAACACTTTTTTTACTATATTCTCTTAGAAACTCACGTAATTTATCAATAGATTCCTGTCGCACAGTACAAATACTACTACAATTCCAAGTGTACACTGGGGCTTTAGAACGTCTCCCCATAACCTCAGCCGCCATCATTTCTTCCTCATTTCTTGGAACCATTTTCTCCTTTTCCATTATACAACCATCTTTCACTTCATAAGCTCGGCCACTGGTGTCAAATGCATGCAACAAACTATTACTTTGAAAATAACTCTCTTCATTAAAAAATGGTTCAGAACTTGAACTATGCATCCATTTTCCTAAAAACACTTTACAAAAGTTATTTCTTTTCACTACTCTTTTCGTTTTGCTTTGTGACTTCATTACATTGACCATTTTATCTAATGTACGCATCCTGTTCAAAATTAAAATGAATAGTTTTCTTTTTAATTCTAAAGCCTTAGCTACAATGGCTTCAATATCTTTTTTTCTCTTGTAAAATTTAGCTCTTGTCTTATATTTTTTCACATCCTTTAGCAAATTGGACATCACTCTTCTCTGAAACATTTTCCTACGGATCTCTTTAAATGCTGATTTTCTTTTCAAGTAAATTTTTATTGCTTGTGCTTCTACATTAGCATTTAGTAAATTCTCACTATTGTCCTGTTGTTTTCTACTTGAAACAGTTTTTCCAATGGGGACATTTTTTAAATTGTTCCTTTTTTTAAATATGTTTTTAAAGAATTCCTTTGTCTACTTACCAGAAGACTTTTTCTTTTTCCCAACATGAGCATCTTCAACTAACTTGGGTCCTCCAGTTGTCTTCAAATATACATGTTTTTTCTGTTGTTTTCGCTTTCTTGATTTTATAGGCATCTTATATTTCCTTCACTGCTCTGCAGCAATACCCGAAAGAAACTAAAAAAAAATACCTTTTTGTAATTTAAATATATTACTATATTTGTTATGATCTTTTCTAATCTTATAACACTATCTACCCCTTTCCTACAAGTGAAAAACACAACAAAACCAACACGAATTTAATCTCTAAGAACAATTCCTGTCTGCACACAGACTCTTGGTGTGATTCTAGGCAGAACACGATATTTCATTTGCAATTCAAAAGCACACTTACTTTTTTTTTTGCAACTGTTAATTACTCTAACAGTCTGACACATTTTCTTTATAGTTTAGAGAGGCAGAAAAGAGCACATGTCCAAACAGCTTTTTCAGAGCATGTACATGTGTAACCTGGCAGACTGACTACACTCCAGCAAAGATAATGAGCCTTGGTGATGTTCATGCATTAGCGTTCCTCACTCCTACCTAAAACACCACACAGTGCTGATTAGTAAGCATGAGTGTACAGGAAAAACAGCTAGCTCTCTGCTAAGAGTGTGGTTCTGGAGACTGTCTACTGTCAGGTGCAAGAGAGACTTGAATGGACCCTTACATAACTGCTTAAACACTGTAAACATGTATGTAAGACTACATGTGTGGTAAGGGTTAATATGAGTTTTTAGCATGTAGCAACTACATGACCCATTGCAAGAGTGGAAGAAAAATCTACCATGTTGATTTCAAATATGTTAGCATTTGCCTCTTATTTGAGATACTGTTTTGGGCTGAATGCTAACCATCACATTTCCAGAAAACTAGCTTCCCCTTTCATACGAATGCAATTCTAAATAAAGCAGAGTGTCACGAAATAGATCTCTGAGAACAATTACTCTGTGCTCACAGACTCATGCTGTGATTTTAGGCAGAAAATGAAATTTGCTTGCCAATTTCAAAGCACACTTACTACTGTTTTTTTCTGCAAGTGTTAAATACTCTAACAGTCTGATACATTTTCATTACAGTTTTCTGAAACAGAAAAGAGCACATGTGCAAACAGCTTTTTGAGACCATGAACATGTGTGACCTTGGTGACTGACTACACTCCAGCAAAAGAAATCAGCCTTAGTGATGTTGAATGTATTAGCGTTACTCACTGCTACCTGAAACACCACTCACTTGTGAATACTAAGCATGATTCTACAGGATAAACTGCTGGGTGTGTGCTAAGAGTCTGCTTATGCAGACTGTGTATTTTCAGTTACAAGAGACATATGCATGGATACATCCAAAAAGACCCAGAGTGACACGAAATACATCTCTGACAACAATTCCTGTGTGCTCACAGACTCATGCTGTGATTCTAGGCAGAAAATGAAATTTGCTTGCAAATTTCAAAGCACACTTACTACTGTTTTTTTCTGCAAGTGTTAAGTACTCTAACAGTCTGATACATTTTCATTACAGTTTTCTGAAACAGAAAAGAGCACATGTGCAAACAGCTTTTTGAGACCATGAACATGTGTGACCTTGGTGACTGACTACACTCCAGCAAAAGAAATCAGCCTTAGTGATGTTGAATGTATTAGCGTTACTCACTGCTACCTGAAACACCACTCACTTGTGAATACTAAGCATGATTCTACAGGATAAACTGCTGGGTGTGTGCTAAGAGTCTGCTTATGCAGACTGTGTATTTTCAGTTACAAGAGACATATGCATGGATACATCCAAAAAGACCCAGAGTGACACAAAATACATCTCTGACAACAATTCCTGTGTGCTCACAGACTCATGCTGTGATTCTAGGCAGAAAATGAAATTTGCTTGCCAATTTCAAAGCACACTTACTACTGTTTTTTTCTGCAAGTGTTAAGTACTCTAACAGTCTCATACATTTTCATTACAGTTTTCAGATACAGAAAACAGCACATGTGCAAACAGCTTTTTGAGACCACGAACATGTGTGACCTTGGTGACTGACTACACTCCAGCAAAAGAAATCAGCCTTAGTGATGTTGAATGTATTAGCGTTACTCACTGCTACCTGAAACACCACTCACTTGTGAATACTAAGCATGATTCTACAGGATAAACTGCTGTGTGTGTGCTAAGAGTCTGCTTATGCAGACTGTGTATTTTCAGTTACGAGAGACATATGCATGAATACATCCAAAAAGAACCAGAGTGACACGAAATACATCTCTGACAACAATTCCTGTGTGCTCACAGACTCATGCTGTGATTCTAGGCAGAAAATGAAATTTGCTTGCCAATTTCAAAGCACACTTACTACTGTTTTCTGTGATTTTAGGCAAAAAATGAAATTTGCTTGCCAATTTCAAAGCACACTTACTACTGTTTTTTCTGCAAGTGTTAAGTACTCTAACAGTCGCATACATTTTCATTACAGTTTTCAGTTACAGAAAACAGCACATGTGCAAACAGCTTTTTGAGACCATGAACATGTGTGACCTTGGTGACTGACTACACTCCAGCAAAAGAAATCAGCCTTAGTGATGTTGAATGTATTAGCGTTACTCACTGCTACCTGAAACACCACTCACTTGTGAATACTAAGCATGATTCTACAGGATAAACTGCTGGGTGTGTGCTAAGAGTCTGCTTATGCAGACTGTGTATTTTCAGTTACAAGAGACATATGCATGGATACATCCAAAAAGAACCAGAGTGACATGAAATACATCTCTGACAACAATTCCTGTGTGCTCACAGACTCATGCTGTGATTCTAGGCAGAAAATGAAATTTGCTTGCCAATTTTAAAGCACACTTACTACTGTTTTTTTCTGCAAGTGTTAAGTACTCTAACAGTCTGATACATTTTCATTACAGTTTTCAGAAACAGAAAAGAGCACATGTGCAAACAGCTTTTTGAGACCATGAACATGTGTGACCTTGGTGACTAACTACACTCCAGCAAAAGAAATCAGCCTTAGTGATGTTGAATGTATTAGCGTTACTCACTGCTACCTGAAACACCACTCACTTGTGAATACTCAGCATGATTCTACAGGATAAACTGCTGGGTGTGTGCTAACAGTCTGCTTATGCAGACTGTGTATTGTCAGTTGCAAGAGACATATTCATGCATGCATCCATAACAGCTTAAACATTGTAGTAATGTATGTAAAAGTACATGTGTGGCAAGGTTTAATTGCAGTTTTGTATATGTATGACCAAGCTCAGCAATTGCATGATTAGAAGCAAAATCTGCGATATCAATTTCAAATGTGTTAGCATTTGCCTCCCATTTGTGTCTTACTGATTTATGCTGAATGGAAACCATCATATTTACAAAAAGAAAGCTGCCCCTTTCCTACAAATGCCATTCTTACAGAACCAGACCATCACTATTAAAATCTCTAACAACAATTCCTGTGTGCACACAGACTCATGGGTTGATTCTAGGCACAAAACAGTATTCCTCAGTGATACCAGTACACCTTAACTTATGATAAAAACACACTCCATAATATTTAACTAGTTAAAGACAGTTAAATATCTCCCAGACCACAAAATGTAAAACATAACTTTTAAAGAAGAATCACAATTCTAATATTTATATCAAAAATCACCACATACATCCCCTCTCAAACTCATAACTCACCTTTAAAATTAGTTAGTTGAGAAAGAAATGTGGCACTCAAACAGCAGACTATCAGAGTCAGAATATCAGAGCTCTACACCTCTCTCCTCTCTCCAGAACCAGTAAATGGCAATGTTTCCCTCTCTTTTTTCACACATATACATGTTAATTACAAATCTCAGTGCTTCCCACTTTTTTTCAAATGAACTCACACATTTCTATTGGTTGAAAACTTCAACCCTTTTCCAAATGTACCCTTCCCCCAACTTGACTTCTGCCTGCTACCATAGCAACAGCTCATGGAACACTGCTGTGAGGAGAGAGGTCAGAAGTTCAGCACACAATGTTTCAAATCCAAAGAGCAAGAGTGCTTCACCTGTCCAACCTAACAGCAAATCCAAACTAATCTTCTGTGGGAACACAATTTTCTGAACCAATACAAAACATGCTTCTAAAAATGTACACATACAGCCTACTTTTTACTGTAAAAAGATTTGAATCAGCCAATGAGTTCTTTTTATTTAAAAAAAAAATATGTATGCCTCCATTTTACAACTGTCTTTCATTTCATATTGCCATTCTACTGAAAGACACCTTCTGAGTGCATCCAGATCTCCTTGAAAGATGTTCACAGTGTGGATTGTAGGTCACAGCTATGTCTTCTGGAGTGAAAAGTATGCAGAAAACAGAGGTATGGTGAGAGACCTTGCTTTGCCAAATGTAGACATTAAATGGATTGGTCAGAAAGGGTTAAAGTGGCACCAATTATTGCCTTTGGTGAAAATCTTTCAACATCTCCCACAGCCTAACCTTATTATTGTGCACTGTGGTGGAAATGACCTAGGCACTTTAACTGGTGTAGGTCTGGAAATGCTTATTAAGGACACCTTTGTACAATTGATGTGGCTTTTTCCTCAATCTGCCTTTGTATATTCTAACATATGCCAAAGGCAAAAGTGGAACTGGTCCAACCAATTTTGTCCGCAGATTGACAAAGCAAGAAAGCACGTCAACAAATCTTTTTCTGCTTTCCTCAGAGACTATGGTATGGGTTCTATATACCACAACAACTTGCGTTACAACATGCAAGGCATTTATAGAGGAGACGGTGTACATTGATGAAGGCAACAGAGTCTTCCTCTTGAACTTTAGACTCTGCATCGGTACTTACTTGTAGGTACCAAAAAAACTTCATAAACACAACGGCTCTTTTTAGAGCCCCCTAATACCTTAACACTTAAATTTGTTTTTTACTTCTATTTTTTTTATTGTGTTGTTTTTCTACCGTACGCGTACGGTAAGCTTACCGTACACGCACCCCGCGATTTAAAAAAAAAAAATTTAAATGTCTTTTTCATACTTTTATGACCTTCTTGGACCCCCTGACAAACGCTAGGGGGTCTGCAACTCTCTTCGTTGCCCCCTTTCCACGTTCTCCTCCTTTGTTTATCAGTGTGAGACACACAAAATGGAGGCCGACACTTCCTGATTTTGACCGATTCGAATGTTTACAGTCATGTAACCACCAATCAGAATTAAGCTCTCGCACGGCAGCGTGTGCGTATGGTAAGCTTACCGTACACGCTCGGTGCGCGCCTATAGATATATATATTGATTTAAATGCTATTTTCTCAGCAAATACTGAACAGATTTACACCAGACCTACACAAGGCACATCCCTGACCTGAGGACTACCTCTCTGCCAAATTTCAAGTAATTCTGTTCAGCCGTTCGGGCTGTAGCTTGGACTAAAGGTCCTATGGAAAAATGCATGGGGAAAACACGTTTTGGGACCCCCCTTTTTCTCAGCCCCCGCTAGACGAATCCCCCCGAGACTTTCAGGGAAGGAGCGGAGCGGAGCGCCCCACCTATTTTGAAAATTTCGCGAGGATTCGTCAATCAGCGCCAAAGTTATTCCAAATAGAATGTTGCGGATTTCCTATGGAAACACTATCCTAACTATAACTATCTACTGGCGACCGCCAGTAGATAATATATATATATAGGTATTTCACAAGCACACATTTTTTACATCTTTATCTTAAACGAGATTGTAACAACTTGAGGCATGTTCTGAATCCCGCCTCATGTACAGATCACAAATCAGTTCTTAAAATAGTACAATGAGGTCCAAATGATAATGTATTATCTATAAGAACTCCTGAAATCCATTTTGGTCCCATAAATTACTGAAATCTGGTTTATTTATTTATTAGGCTATATTTGCACACATATTGCACTTTACACATTGCACTTTTACAGAAACAATTATCATAAGTCTTTATTGTTATTGTTTTTAATTCATGTACCACGAATTATGTATTAGCGTATTATCAAAAAAACAGATATATCTATATCATGTTTTTATACTCAGACAAGCATGGACAAATATTGGACATTATGAACAAAATGACGGTATTTTACCTAGATGTACTGAATTGGATTAATATGACCAAGTGAAAATGAAAGCAAACAAAAGGGCATTAAAATGCACATTTGACAGTAAAATTGCATCAAATGTTTAAATATTATTTAGATATTATATAAGTTTCACAAAATGCATACAAGGTCAAGCTTTTATCTCTGTCCATTCGAAATCTAAACGTCATGCCTGTCACGTGGTCATTTGTTCACCTGCATTTGCACTTTAAAAGGGAGTTACCTCCATTAGGCCACTGTCATGTGATCAAGGCTCTGGTGAGCCGAAACGCGTTATGGCGACTATGGAATAAAGGAATACTTTGCACGAATTTCGGGTCTGTGTCCATCCTTCGGGAGAGCAGTCTGGGGAGAGTCAGCGGAGGAACACTCGTAATATATATCTATATATATTCTCCCCAAATTTGTCCACAAAGAAGGCACACTCCACAACAGATGACTCCTACTGAGTTTTATTATCTGCAATGCAATAATTCGGCCATTTGTGAACAAGGGCTGGGAGGCCTGAAACACGACAGTCATGAACTACTGCTGAACACAAATGGCCAGTTATTGCTTTGCGGACAATAAAACTAAGTACGAGTCACCTGTTGTGGAGTGCGCCTTCTTTGTGGACAAATTTGGGGTGAATATATATAAATATCCTCAGTTCTCCTTTCTCCAACCAGTTCCCTGCTTCTTTCGGAACCCGAAAAAAGGCACAAACTCCATTCATTGGGTGCAATCTTAGTTTATTTTTTGTGCATAGCCGCCATGACGGGTTTCGAACCACCTGGGTCCTTGATCACATGACATACTACAATTTTCTCCCTGTATTTGAAGTGACAAGTGCTTTTTTTTGGCATAGTGAATCTGGAAAACAGACTACCCGTCTATTTTCCCAAGCAGCACATTTAAGGAATCACAGCCATTTGCAATAAACCTTTCTGTATGAATAATACATGTTTACAATTGCTGAACCCTTGTACATGCATTTGGTTGTTGTTTTTACCTGTTTAAATACATTGCGCCAGTATGTACATGAATTGATCTGTACATTCTATAATTCAAACACAGTTCATAATATACGCATAATGCTTAAAATCATAATTAAAAAGCCATACATCACTAACCTTGTGCAAAATACGCATTTGGTTCTAAAGCTGTATACATACCTTCTTTTAAAATAACGTGCTTACAATAATAAAATTATGATTTCAATAGTTCTGTGCAAATTAAGCAATTATTTGTAAACATTCATAATCCTGTAAACACTTGGTTTATTTATTCTACGAATATCCTATATGTGCAAAAAGTGCTTTAAAAGTGCTAGTGTCTTTTTATCCACCCCTATAAAGTGCTGTGGTGCAAAAAAAAAACATGTGTTGTTACATGAGCCCATGTATAACAACTACACTAAAGAGAGATTTTGGTTTAGGAATGAGATGCGGCATTCTAAAACCATATTGGGTAAGAATATATGTTCTTATATGTTCCTGTTATGTACCAATCAAAGATTAAAACTACCTTTACTGCGATTAAAGCCAGGTGTGTAAGTCTTCTGTCGTGTTGAGTCCGTACAGGCTCTTGCTGTCTAATTCAAGGATATATTTTGTTTCGAGTCGCCTTAAAATAGCCTCCCTGTTTCCTCCTCTTCTTGGTGGAGGGACGCTATCTATTCCATAGTACTTTAAATGGTCCAAACTACTAGCATGGACTTCTTCAAAGTGGCGGGCCACCGGATAAGTCATATCTTTATTGGTGATTGCCTGTGCTTCCCACATACTGCAGTCCACAAGAGCACTCCAGCACATACACGGCAAACTCAGACTTGCAGGTCAGAAATGTATTTATGACAGTGGGTCTGCCCTTGAATGATGTTAAAAATTACGTTTTATTTTCACCATTTTTACACGCCCTGCATGCTGCACAGCGAACGAAACCCTTATGGTAGGACTGCCAATTAGTGCTTGTTGTTACTTCTGGACTACTGCTGAATAAGTAGTCACTTGTGCTCGGCGCCTTCCTATATGTGATTAGGGAAGTAGTTGGCATTTTATCCCCTATAATCAGATAATTTTGCACTAGGTGGCAATTGTTGTTAACAATTTCTCAGGCTGTCCTTCTGTCTGTTATATGTGAGAATTAGGCGAGGGCTGCTTTCTGTGGCTGAGCTATTTGCTCGTTTGATTATACTTTTTATATATGTGTGTGTGTATATATATATATGTAACATAACATGTGTATTTGTAAAGCGCACGTTCACCACTACAGGTATCTTGGCGCTGAATAACAGATGTTTGTTGTTACCCAACTCAATGGTACTCATTTTATCGACGTCAGATGGATGAAAGGCTGAGTGGACCTGCTGGGATTTGAACCTGTGACCATGAGGTCGAACACAGGCCCCTGCAGTAGACGCATTAGTCCACTGAGTCACCATACCCGGTATATATCAAAAAATACACTTTCAGGCATACAGTGCAGTATAAATTATGCAAAAAAGAAGCAGAGAACCCTGGGCAGCAGCTCCTATATAGAGCACCCTACAACAATAGCGACACTCTGTATTTGCTCACCTGTAATGTCTGCTTTTCTATTTAAGTTTTTAAGCATATATTTAGCACAGTGCTATCCACGCCTGGACAGAAAAGGACAAAGTATTTTGCCATCACTACAGCAAAGTGTTTAAGCATAGGATTAGCACAGTGCCATCCAGCCTTTTACCACTCCAGGCACAGTATTACAGCTCTGGATTGGGAAAATATCATTCAAGCAAACCTGGAATGAATAAAAGCAACCCAACCTGCAATGAACATGGTAACTTTAGTGTATCCACAATTGGCATATTTTAATTACCTGAAAGTTCCCAGTAAAGTGCACTATATGTGCTCAGGGCCTGTAAGTGAAATGCTTACGTTACCCTGTAAACATGCCTCCAGCCTGCTATTGCAGATTCTGTGTGTGCAGTTTTACTGCCATGTTGACTTGCGACTTAAAACCCCTTGCCAAGCCTTAAACTCCCCCATTATTAAATATGCCACCCCTAAGGTAGGTCCTTTTTAGGCCATGGGGCAGGGTGCTGTGTAATTAAACGGTAGGACCTTACATTTTAAGTTTTATTTGTCCTGGCGGTGATAAACTCCCAAATTCATTTTTCACTACTGTGAGGCCTGCCCCTCTCATAGGTTAACACTGGGAATTCCTTATTACTCTTTTGAATTGTAGTTCCTGATTGAGAAGGAGCTGATCTATCATGTTTGGTATCTATGGACTTGTAACAATAAATCCTTAATGGCAAAGTTGGATTTATGATTACAACTTTTGTAGTAAGGACTCCCTTAATACGTACATACATTGTTAAGTTAGCATAACCACGTTAGAAGTTAGAAAGCCATCTTGCTGCTTTTGCACACGACACTGCGTTCACATGTTATTGCTTAAACGAACTGCTGACTCGAGTTTTGCCTCACACGAGAGCAATCTGTTGTTACCATCCCGAGCTCTGCGAAGCGACCTTGGTCTGCACACGATGTGACAAACAGTCTGAGTTGTTAGACAATGCATGTTTTCCACTCTAGGTTGATCGACCCACTATTTAGTCATAACACACGAGCAGCTGCACATACCTGAAAGTTGGTGCTTTTAATATCACGGACATCATGTTTATTATTCAGACCGAAGACGAGCCTTCCTGCGAGAAGACTCCTGATGCTCCTGTGATGTGATTTCACTAAGCTGATCTTTGAGGTATGGGGTCCCCTATTCAAGCCTAAGAGACCTTCTGTTAGTCTAATAATAATATTAGCTTCTTAGTAAAGGGAAAGTGGTAGTATCCACTGTCATTATAACATGATCACCCCTTTTATATTCTATGGAATTGTAACTATGTTGATGGTTTTGATTTTAATCATTTGTCTGCTTGTATTAGCCAAAGGACTGCATATTAGGACACGTGGTCTATAAAAATAAACTCTTTTTATTTTCACCGTGTCTCTGTTGATTCTTGTTGTGGACTGATGTGAGAATAATATACGAACAGGTATTTCCGATTCCCACCATTCCTGAGTATGTACTGAGTCGCGTGTTCTGGGTTGTCTTTTCATTGGGACCGCCGAGCTAAATCTCGGATAACGAATGGGACACTTATGCTAGCCGGATACTGGGTTCTGGGTTCTGAGGTGAGTTTCTGGTACACCACAACTCACTGAGGTCCTGGGGTTCTACGCATAGTTCTGTGTATAAGCAGAATCCCTGCAACATGGCGCACCTAACGTTTGGTCTATGAGTTGAAACGCCTTAGTAGTGCTCGCGTTTGTCCACAACACCCTCATTCTTGTTTCCGGATAACAAGTCTGACGGATTTAAACCTACCTAGGTCTATTGATATAGGTTCTTTCAAGCTTGATAATTAAAAAGGTTAGTGAACCCTTGTGCTACTGATAGTTTCACGTGTGTTGTCCTAATGTCGGTGGATATTGCGGCGCATAGCCGTGCGGCTCTGAAACGTCATTTGACGCAGTATGGGGTACCGGACACTGGTATGAACGTCATCTTTGTGGTGGGAGCCGATGCGGCTCATCCCTATGAGTTGTTCTACTCTTGGGTGACGATTCCAGCGGTGGGGGATGATGACACCTTTCATTCTTACACTGCCGCTGCAGTGCCGGCGAACTATACGCCGTATAGGACACAGGAAATACCAATATCTGCTTGGCAGCATCTTATTTGGTTTAATGGCGCCCTTCCCCATGTGGTTATACCGCCGAGAATGGGCCCTTTATCAATTGCAGGGGCCACTTGGCCGGTACTAGCCGGATTTACGCCTCATCCCCGTTACCTCACGGTGACGGTGGCTGAGCTGCGTGTACTTCACACTGCCCTCATTACGGTATATAGGGCGTTAGTGCAGTATGTGTCGCTCAATATGCAGGCGGGGGCACCTGCTGTTGCGGGACAGCCTACTGATCATCACGCGGTGGTCATTAGTCCTGTTATGGTCAATTCTGTTATGGGCAAGCGCCCCCAAACTAGGGATGATTTCCCCTTTTGGCTTGCTGAAAAATTTGACCAAATAGAAGCGGTTTACCCGAATACTACTCCTGTGGAGAAACACAGGATCCTCACCATTAGTTTGCCTAAGGACTTGGTCCCCCACATTGATGATTGTGCAAATTGGGGCAAGGTCTTTGCAGCGACGTACGCGCAGTGCTGTGGCACTCCGTCTATGTTGCAGCTGCCCTCCGTAATCAAAAGAGTTCAAGAGAACCATGGTGCGGAGTCTGCGATAGAGTTAGGGATGCGGCTCCTCGGGCAATTTGACCTGGTGGCTACCATGATAATTGGTAACCTGAAGGGTGATGCTTTGCATTTCCAGGTTCGTAATGAACTGAAACGAATTCCTGAGGAGGACAAACCGCAGGAATTTGCGAAAATAATCGCAGAGGCATATCGGGATTTGGGTCGTAGCTCTTTAGGAGTTAAGCCTGTAATAAAGAATCCCGATCTAAAACAGCAGGGTAAGGCAGAAACGTCTGGTAAGGACGACCGGCCTTTTTTCCTAAACAAAAATGGCAGGTTAAACAACAGGGGAAGCAGCAGCAGCAGAAACAGGGCTCTCGGCCTGCCTCTCCCGTACAGTCAAGTAGTGAATGCACTTATGATCTGCGCGATCGTGCTGCTATAAAGTCTCCTGATAGATTTCAGGTTTCTGAACAGCGCTCTCCTCGTTCTTCACAGGAAACATCGGCTACACAGTCCGGTGGCGGAGGCGGTGGCAAAGGTCGGGGTGCTCCACAACAGCGTGACCAGCCCCGACAGACTGAGGGTAAAGGCAAGCAGGACGAATTTGCACGACAAAGACCCCCGTTTCAGAAGAAGAAAGTGGCGGCTCTGACGGCAAGGTATGCCTCAGACAGTGCGGACACAGCTTCGGAACCGGACATGGGCGCTGTCGCTCCTGGACAGCGCAGCGGAAATTACCATAGTCCGTCAAGCTCTGCGTCCATTTCTGGCGGTGACAGCAACTGATATATCGGTTACTGTGGAAACAGCTGACACCAGAGTGGCTCCCCCTGATAGACTTTATGAAATAGTCTTATTAATTGAGGGTGACATACAACGTACAATAAAAGGGATTTTTTGGGATAATCTGATCACCACCTATGATATCCTCCTAGCGGAGGCAGATTGGCCCCCAGCTTTCATTTTAGAGGCTCCTAGAGGGGAGGAAGTAATCCTCCCATCCTTTGCGCACACGGTGCCTAAGGATCAAGCTGAAGTGTATGCTGAGGAGTGAGCGCTTGCGCTTGCGCCGGCGGTGTATCGTACTCAGGTGGGATGGGACAGATTGTCCCCCTGCCATGAGATTCCATTGCGGTCTATGCCCCAGCCTCAACCTCAATATCCTATGCGTCGTGAAGCGAGACCCCACGTCGCGGCAATCCTTGAACAATTGGAATATCAGGGTGTTATTGAAACATGTGTGTCCCCTATGAATAACCCTTTATTCACTGTAACGAAGCCTGACGGCTCGTACCGTTTAGTTTTGGATTACCGGCACCTAAACTCCCACTGCCGGACCTGCGCGGTACAAAATACACATAGCTCGGCTTTGGTCGACAGTCTCGTGCGTAAAAGATTTAAAAGGACACTTGACATTTCCAATGGCTTTTTTAGCCACAACCTGTCCACACTGAGTAGCCAGTGGACAGCGTTTACTTCGGGCGGAAAACAAAAACAGTTTACAAGATTAGCCATGGGTTACAAAAATAGCCCTGGCGTCTTTTCTGCTCGCGTGGTTTCTCTTTTAGAAAGAATAGACCCCGAAGCATACTCATATGTTGACGATATCTATCTTACGGATGATGAGCTGATGCCGCATCTGTCTCGCGTTGACAATATTATCGTGAGTTTTGCAGACTATGGCTACAAATTCTATTTTGCGAAGTCACACATCGCGGAATATACGGTGTTGTTTTTGGGCTACGAGCTCAACAATGAAGGTAAGGGGTTAGCCCCCCACTTTCTGGAAAAGTGTGCACGCTTAAGTGCTCCTACGACACTGAAGAAATTACAATCTCTGCTGGGTTTTCTGAATTTCGGCCGTACGTACATTCCTGATTATGCCCAGCGTATCAAGCCGCTTTACGCCTTGGTACAGCCTTCGTTTTCGAAATCTGGCTGGCAGCTAGAACACTCTGCTATTTTACAGTCTTTACAGGCTGACCTTCTTGCTTCACAATACTTGCTGACACGTGATAACCGCACTAACCTGGTAATCAGAATAGTACCAGGCGCGGTGGGGTTCACGTATTTGACGTTTAATGAGGGCGACACAGTCCCCATTGCGTACAAATCCCACTTGTACACCTCTGCTGAATTACGTTTTTCCACGGTCGAAAAAGTTCTGACTGCTGTGCAGATGGCGATCCTCAAGGAACGCGCACTGTCGCATGGAAAACAGATTCTGGTTGTAACTCCATATCCTGCTTTAGAGGCAGTGACTAAAGCAAGTGTACCCAATTCTAAAGCTTTGCATCCACGGTGGATACAATGGGCTACAACATTGACGTCGCCAGACGTCACTTACATCTTTGATGCCTCATTACAGACTCAAGAGTACTTGCAGTATGAATTCGTTCATCCGGCACCTCTGTCTTTGCGCCCGCTCGAAGAATACCATTGTGTCATATACACTGACGGGTCTGCGCAACCCGCAATTGGATCGAAGCACGCTTATTCTGCGGCTTGCGCAATTGTCGTAGGTACATTCGTAAATGGTGAATTCCAATCTGATGCAGTGCATACGCAGTCATTGGGTGATTGTACCGCGCAATTGGCGGAGCTCCGGGCTCTGGTGCTTGCACTGGAGTTTGCTGATCCCCGAGTCACTACTCTTATAGTGAGTGACTCCTTCTACTGTGTCCAGTCCTACAATGACAATTTACACTTCTGGTCTCAGAATGATTACCGCGACACTAAAGGTAGCACAATTAAGCATAAAACGCTTTGGGTTCGAGTGGCGGACTTTAAAGAACGTCTCCCTCTCGTAAGTGTTATTCACACTCTTGGTCACCAGCGGCTTGGTGTCCATGCTGTCGGCAACAGCTTAGCTGATGAGGCAGCGAAAACAGCAGTGGCTACATACTAAGTGGCAGCAGTTACAAGATCCAAAAGTAAGATTGATGATGACATCTTGGCAGCTATTGCTGCTACAGAGAAGGGAGGAGATTACCCGGAGGGTTTTCCCTCTCGGTATATTTATCATTTAAGTCCTGATAACGTCCCATTAGTGAGGATTAACGACGTTGGTGATAGAATAATTCCCAACGCGGACTGCAGACCAGCACTGATCTTGGCTGCGCACGAGGGGTTGGCATCAGCCCACGCCGGTGTGTCAGCTACAATATCTCTGCTACAACAACGTTACTGGTGGTTTGGTTTATATAAACAAGCGTGCGCTTATGTTCTTGATTGTGACATTTGCCAACAGATTAAACCTTCTACTGTTGCGCGCCCACCACAGACACAGCTGTACATCTCTAATAAGCCATTTGGTTGTGTTTATTTAGATCACTGAGGTCCTTTTTCTTCTGATACTGCGTACAAGTACATCTTGGTTGCAGTGGATTCGTGCACACGTTTTCTATGGGTGTGGCCACAAAGGAGTGCTGACTCGCGGACTGTCATCAGGGATTTGCGTGTCTTTGTGGGAACTTTTGCGTGTGGTACCTTCCATTCTGATCAGGGCCCTGCGTTCGCCTCTAAGGCTTACAAGGAGGCTATGAAAAATTTGGGGGTCCTTGTCAAATTTTCGTCTCCCTACCGACCTGAGGGTAATAGTGTGGTGGAGCGAATGAACCGTGACTTAAAGCAATCATTGACGGCACGTGTTTTAGGCACAGGCCGGAACTGGCTAGCCCATTTGTATAACGTCCAACGTGCACTAAATAATCTCCCTAGAAGGTCTCTGGGTGGGCGGACCCCGTACATGATGCTCTTCGGAATCAGAATGTTTGTTCCAGACCTTGATGGTCTAGATATTGCGGCGTCGACCGCACCCTTTGACGTAGATGATCACTGTGCTGTTTTGCAGACTCTACAAGAAGCCAGAGACTCTCTTTCGAAAGAACATTTGCCCTCCATGTCTGAAGCTGAGGTTCAGATTCCGGTAGTCGGCTGGCTACCCCGAGTTGGTGATCTGGTCCGTGAGAAGGTGGAGAACAAGAAGGAGTTCGGCCCCTCTTATCGTGCACCAGTTCCAGTGCTTGGAGTGCAGGGTACAAGAACAGTCATTTTACCTCCACTTCCTGGTCGCAAAGAAAACAGGTACATCTCTATTGACAATGTCAAACTTCAGCGAGTGGCCGATACTTCTTAGTATGACTCCGGCAGTTTCATGCCAGACAATGCAAATAAATTCAATGATGGTTCCTGCTTCTACCACCTTGTCTGATGTTGCAATCGAGATGCATTCAGTTACTGATCCCTTGCTGATACCACCGGCTGGTGGTTTGTCCGATGAGACTGAGTATGCTTATCCTACACGTGGACCTTCGCCTGTTTTACAATCTACAGCACTTGGCCAGTCCCGTTTTTCCTTTGACACTAACTCTTTGCCCTCCACTCCCCCATCAAACATTGCTGTTTTTGTGAGCTGGTTTAAGAAACATTTTTTGATAGCTCCTTGG
Source organism: Triturus cristatus (assembly GCF_964204655.1). Taxonomy (NCBI): domain Eukaryota; kingdom Metazoa; phylum Chordata; class Amphibia; order Caudata; family Salamandridae; genus Triturus; species Triturus cristatus. Next base: position 847,187,257 of record NC_140592.1, read on the forward strand.
ACATACATCTGGTTGATGCTTTTTGGTATTTTTTTGTTTATGTCCATTGGATTTGTTGTAGTTTTCTTCCGTTTGGTGGATGGCCATTATCTCAAAGAGAGATCGACAATTAGACTTATCAATGGAACTTTGGCCCCCCACTCCTCATCCCACATCATGAAAAGGGACCAGACTTTTGTGAATATTACTGCCTGGCCCGTCATGGATGGAATCGCATGGGATGCAGTTAAATTTCAAATTCATGGGCCTACAGAGGTCATTAATGTGCCTAATGTATTTCGTGTTTCTATGGGTGATGTAGTTAAACAGAACATACGTTCTGATGATTGGGATGTACACGCCATTGAAGCACTGTTTTCAGATTTGAAATATTATGCCGCCTTTGATGCAGAGGATTTGTATGAAAATGCGGCTAATTATGCGGAACAGTATTGTTTTCAACATTATGGCAATCACTTCTTGCATAAATCAAATTTGTTTAGAAATTTTGTAAATTTTACCCAGTGGGAACATTGTCCCACCCCCTCGTTTGGCAGTTCACACACATTAGTTGATAAGTTTACTTATTTTACTGATTTCAGTGTTTCAGCCCCGGCATCCTTTTATTTTAAAGTTAAGCCTGAGTCTGCCTCCAAGGTTAGACTGACACACACCAAATTGCTATATTCTAAGTCCTTTATGGATGAGTTGTCAATCAAAGGTTATGATCTATGGAAGGCTACTATTGATCTTAAGTCGGTTTGGGGTTCCAAACCGTGGCAGGTTCAGGGAACTGAAGCTTTACACCGTGCCTGTCTAGTACCAAATCATATGTTGTTTTTAAATGCAACCATCTTCCAAACCACCTGTTTCGGATTGGCCACTTCTAAAAAACTAAATTCGCCTTCTGTGCCGGATCTGGGTGCTTACCCAAATTGGAATAATCACACAGATCTGTCCCTTCCTGCTTTGCAGTTATTGGTTTCCAATTCGTCTTTCAATATTTCGAAATTTAATAGTGAGGGATGGTTAATTTGGCAAAGCAGTTCTGATACCTGTCAACGTCGTTTTCTAGGACTGAAACCGGGGTATACTCAAGATCGAGTGGACCCCCGTTTTGAGTCGTCACATACAGTAACTACATACTCTGTGGGGAAATTATGTCAGTCCTGGCTGCGACATTCCACCTTGGCATCTGTCAAAGTTCATTTATCAAAGTTACATGACAAAATAGATTTGAATGATTTTGTTAAAGGTCCTGTGGGTGGCAGATCCAAGAGATGGGCGTATGCTATTTACAACGAAGTATGGAAACTGTCGCAAATTGAGGCAGCTTCAAGATTGAGAGCTATTGATCAGGCTAATATGGAAAAAGTATTAGCAGTAATTGATAACAGCATTAACACTCTTTCTTCTCGCATTTATACATTAGATAATATTGTTTCTTCAATTGTTGAGATTGTGCAGGATGGTATGTCTGTGTTGTATCATGGTCAAAACCAGCTGCGTTCTGTTATGCAGTTTGCATGGACATTACAAACATTGAAGGCAGGGAAGGTCCCTTGGGACTATCTGAATACAACATCGTTATTTCTTCCCTTTAACCTTACTGACAAACAACAGTTCATGTCCATGAAGGATGCTACATATTCCCTGCTCCATATTGAGAAATTGGAGCCGTTACCTTTTTCTGTTGCGGAAGTCGATTCCGCTGTGTGGCTCTTACACGGATTGATAAGTCTACCGTTTGCGCTTTTTAAGTTTACCTCTTGTATGAAACACTATGCTCTGGGTAGATATGAACAGCTGGGTACCGCTTTCATACATGAAGTCTGGTCCCTCCCCTTTACGTATAGATGTACAAGGGACGGTACTGAGGTTTATCTGAAGGGTGAAGAATGTACAACGTCACCTGATCATTCTGTTGTGTGTAGGCACATTCAATTAAAGGGTGCTTGTAATGTACACGCTCCGAACTTGGCCTGCGTCCTCAAAGGTATCCCGGTACCAGTGATTACGCCATCTTTCACGCTGCTAGCAAACGGTAGTTATTTAATTTTGAACAATGAAGCTTGCTGCGGGATGTTAGTAGGGATCCCGTATATAGTAACTGTAACACAGAGGGTTGTCTGCTGCAATAACGTCCTGTTTCCACCCCCGCATGGGAGGCTGGATGCTTCTATCTGGCCTTCAATTCCAACCTTGAAAGCAGAGTTCGACAAAATGAGCAGAATAAGAGCGCTATTGTCCCAAAAGGAGGTGCCATTGACTTCCTCCCGGGAAACATTTGTCCTTCACGTCGCAAATACGCACACCGAGGTGCAGGCGCTTTTGAACACTGACCTCCCCCTGCATTTTGGTGCTTTGATCCAAACAATTTTCAATGCCTCGTCCACGACTGGCCTGGCTCATTTTTTTAAACTTGTGGGCTCGGGCCTCGTGACCTCTTTCCAAACTATTTTTGGTGTGATTCCGGCATTTTTTCATTCTATTTTCTCCAGCGTCTTTGGAGGTGTCCCGTTAATTCTGGCTCTAGTGGCAGGTGTGCTACTTTTACTTTTCATCTTGCGGAATGGCTGCTCTTTCTGTGTCACACGTCAGCCTGTCCCGTCTGCAGCTTCTTCGTGACAGGATGCTTGATTACTATGGTGTCCTGCCGTTGGCGACTTTGAGCCTGGCATATGGATTATCCTTCCGGTATTCCTACTTCACCTGCGTGCAACCTGTCTTCCACTGCCTAGATTGTCCCTTTGAATGGCCTATGGATTTGTGCTTAACCAACATGGTGTCTCCGGACCCGGATTTTGATCGACTGATGAGGCCCTTAGTGTCTCACGAGTCTGCCTGTTCTGGTGTTCGGATTATGGCCTGCGGTGCGGCGCATGGTATCCTGGGTAATTGGGACATCGTGAGAGCGGCATATGACTTCTTGAATATGAGTTACTTGGAAGTACACGCTGGTTGCCCTCCGATGGTGCTAGAGGCTCCGCTGATGGAAGAACACGTATGTTCCTTTTCTTTACTTAACTGGATGGCTGAAACCTTCAGTGGCCGTACCAATGATTTTCTGTTGGAAGCAGTGGCCACATATGCTGCATATACTTTTATGGATTGAGTGAACTTTCGTCCACAGTGTTTTCCTCACGTGTCTTGAACTGTCCCTGTACGTCTGCACTTCTGCCCGGTGAGGCGTTTTTTCTTTTTTCACCTCCCACGGCACGTTTGAGGTTTTTTGTTTTTTCTATCTATTTTTGTTTTTTTTCCCTGTTCGAACTTTGCCTGAACTGACCTGTTCCTTTTTAAATTGGATACGCCTTGTTCTGCTCTGTCACGCTTGAACTCTGCGTTCTCTCTTTTCTTGCATACTAAGTAGTGCTTCGATCAAGGGGGCATGTAGTAAGGACTCCCTTAATACGTACATACATTGTTAAGTTAGCATAACCACGTTAGAAGTTAGAAAGCCATCTTGCTGCTTTTGCACACGACACTGCGTTCACATGTTATTGCTTAAACGAACTGCTGACTCGAGTTTTGCCTCACACGAGAGCAATCTGTTGTTACCATCCCGAGCTCTGCGAAGCGACCTTGGTCTGCACACGATGTGACAAACAGTCTGAGTTGTTAGACAATGCATGTTTTCCACTCTAGGTTGATCGACCCACTATTTAGTCATAACACACGAGCAGCTGCACATACCTGAAAGTTGGTGCTTTTAATATCACGGACATCATGTTTATTATTCAGACCGAAGACGAGCCTTCCTGCGAGAAGACTCCTGATGCTCCTGTGATGTGATTTCACTAAGCTGATCTTTGAGGTATGGGGTCCCCTATTCAAGCCTAAGAGACCTTCTGTTAGTCTAATAATAATATTAGCTTCTTAGTAAAGGGAAAGTGGTAGTATCCACTGTCATTATAACATGATCACCCCTTTTATATTCTATGGAATTGTAACTATGTTGATGGTTTTGATTTTAATCATTTGTCTGCTTGTATTAGCCAAAGTACTGCATATTAGGACACGTGGTCTATAAAAATAAACTCTTTTTATTTTCACCGTGTCTCTGTTGATTCTTGTTGTGGACTGATGTGAGAATAATATACGAACAGGTATTTCCGATTCCCACCATTCCTGAGTATGTCCTGAGTAACGTGTTCTGGGTTGTCTTTTCATTGGGACCGCCGAGCTAAATCTCGGATAACGAATGGGACACTTATGCTAGCCGGATACTGGGTTCTGGGTTCTGAGGTGAGTTTCTGGTACACCACAACTCACTGAGGTCCTGGGGTTCTACGCATAGTTCTGTGTATAAGCAGAATCCCTGCAACACTTTAAAAATGCCACTTTTAGAAAGTTGGCATTTTTCTGCCCTTAAGCCATGTGTGGCTGCTGCCTGTTCCCAATACACGTCTGGGGTGGGTGACAGCTGAGCTTTCTGCATTCCCTCTTGACAGCCACACACAAAGGGAGCTTAGGTATGTCTGATGGGCCATTCATATCCTGATGGGTCATCCTGGGCAGTATGTAAGGGAGCAGCTGACACTTACACCTGAAAGGGCTGTGTCTCTTTCCCACACAAAGGACTGCTTAAGCCCCTGTAGTGAGTCAGGAGCAACGGCAGGAAGAAAGGATCTCTGTGCATCCCTTTTTTGCGCTGCTTGACAGCAATGCATCGTTTATGAATCCTGCACTTTGGTGCCCACGGTTCACCTCCTGCTTCACGCATCTCAGCTCCGTTGACGGCGCAACCAAGATACTTTTCAGTGGGACCAACTTGGTTCCTGTATCGGACCTGTGCTCCATTGCAGTCAGCCTGAACTTTTGGATTTGACCCAGTCTAGCACGACCAGATTGCCCCGGCTTGCACTTTATGCTATTAAGCACTATATTATAATATATTCTTTAAAAGTTCATAACTTCTACGTATTGGATTTGTGTTGCTTTGGTCTTGTTTTGTTCATTAAAATATACTCTATTTTTCTAACATGGTGTAGAGTCTTTATGTGGTGTTTCACTGTGTTATTGTGTGAAGTGTTGCACATTGCCTCTTAAGTTAAGTCTGACTGATCTGTTCCAAGCTACCAGAGGGTGTGGACAGGTTAATTTAGGGTGTGGACAGGTTAATTTAGAATTGTGGTTCTTGCTTGGACAGGTTGCATACCTCTGCCAACCAGAAACCCAAGCGTTTTGACTTGCCTATATCTTTGGCACCATTTGACGAATCTTCACAAAACTTTCCCAAAAAAAGTATGCCTGTGATTCTTGTTGCACATGAGAAGTTTGGGAGTGATCCGTCAATCCGTCAAGCAGGGGCCGAGAAAAAGGGTGGGGCAAAAACTTGTGTTTCCCATTTTAATTCCCATATGAAATTTAGACATGGCTACAGCCCAAACTGCTGAAAGGAATTACACCACATTTGGCAGAAATGTAGCTCTTGGTCCAGAAGGCAACCTTCCTGAAAATTGACATAAATCTGTTCAGTAGTTTTGGAAATATTAAGGAAAAGCCCAATTTGTATATATATGGACATGGCTCCTCCACGACACCAACACGGAGGTTTGCGCACCCACACGCCATGAGAAGTGTTGTGATTAACTGGTCATTACCTGTTTGGAGAGTTGCGCCGACCATTTTCTAATGTGGAACCGAGTCCTGCGGTTGAAATAAGATGATGGAAAATTATAGAAGGGATCAGGGTAGGAGTACCCTGACCCCATGGGTGGATTGTACTGGTGTGTCAAGAATCTGTTATTAGATTTAGAATACTAAAATCTCTTTTTTTTCACAAGTGGATGGTGTTGCGACCCAAATGTGGTGTTCAGCACAGTCTCCCATGTATAGTCATGTTGGTGCCGCAAACGCCATAAAAAAATAATAATAACGGCCGCCATTTCATGCGGCGTGAGACATCCCAGGGGATCGACATAAACATAATAAACTTTACAAGAGGTCTGAGAAGGAGCAGCCTGAACCTCTGAGTGTATTTTAGGGATTTGTGAGTGATCTATTTTGAGTTTCAAAATACCAAAATTAGTGTTTTTATTTTTTGCCACGTGGAAGGAGTTGCGACCTATTGCGGTGCTCCGAGCAGTCCACCCGTGTAAGGTCACAGTGGAGTCATGACCCTCGCTGAAACATTTCAATCAGACATTCACCCACTTACAGACCCACTGAGAGACTCACTCACACACACACACAAACCTTTTCAGAGACTCACATTCTCATGCACTCACTTACAGAACAACTCACAAATTCCTTCACTCACTCACAGACCCACTCACACATTTATGTTCACATTCATAGACTCATTCAGAGACTCATTCACCCAGTCAAGGATTCACTCAGAGAATGGTGTGCCCACTCCCAGACCCACTTACCCAATCATGCACCCACTCACATTCCTACTCAGAGACTCAGGCACCCATTCACAGAACCACTCACAGACTCATGCAGCCAATCAAAAACCTACAAACACACTCATGCACCCACTCACAGACCCACTGAGAGAGTCACACACCTACTCACAGAGCCACTCATAGACTCACTCGCCCACTCATAGACCCACTCAGACACTTAGGCACTCACTGCCAGACCCACTCAGAGACTCATGACCTCACTCTCAGACCCATTTAGACATTCATGCATGCACTCAGAGACCCACTCACATTGTTATGCACACACTCACAGACCCACTCAGACATTTACACACCCACTCACAGATCCACTCAGACATTCATGCACTCACTCACATACCCACTCACAGACATATGTACACACTCACATATTTATTCTGAGGCTCACTCACTCACAGATGGATTCAGACACTTATGCACTCACTCACAGAAACACTGAGAGGCTCGTTTAACCACTCACAGACCCACTCAGACACTTGCACATTCACTGATAGACCCACTCAGAGACTCATGCATCCACTCGCAGACCTACTCAGACAGTCATGCACCCACTTACAGAGTCACCAAAACAATCATACACCCACTCACATATAAACTCACAGACACATGCACCTACTCACAGACCCACTCACAGACTTATACACCCACTGGTAGACTTACTCAGATACTTATGCACCCAGTCATGGAGTCATTCAGACAATCACAGACCCACTCAGACACTTAAGCACTGACTCATAGACCCACTAAGAGACTCAGTCACCCACTGACAGACCCACTGAGACACGAATGAACTCATTCATAGACCCACTGAGACACTCATGTACTCACTTACAGATCCACAGACACACTCACGCAGCAACTCACAGATCCACTCACAGGCCTACTCACGCACTCCCAGACCTATTAAGACACTTAAACACTTATTCAGAGTTTCATTCAGACACTTGTGTCGGATACGCTCCAGTCTCGATGTCCCTGCGGACCGGCCCCTTTGATGGGTGGAGCGTGCAGCCTTGAAACTGCGTGCTGCACCATGAACGACTGCTCGTCGTTCCTGAACCCTGTCCACTTACAAGAATGGTGTCTGGTGTTTCGACGTCCGTCAGTCCCTGCTGTATCCTGCTTCATCTGCGTTTCCTAGTCCCTGCTGATCTCCGTCTGCATTTTATCGTCCCTGCTGTTCTCCATTGGACAGTCGGGTTTATCCAAGTGCATCGGGTACATCGTTCTTTAATCCCTCACGTGTGCTTCCTGGAAGCCTGCTGTTGCTCCTGGAAATAAACAGAAGAGGAAGACATTGCAAAAGTGACTTAGCTGATATTTTTTATGAAGACTTGTGATGCCTTGCTTGTTACTGAGCAACAAATCGAAGCACCTGAAAGAAAAAACAACAGAGACATTATAAATATTATTGATTTAAAATATGTTTAAAACATGAATATTACTAATAGTTTGCATGAATAAGCAACAGTAGTTGACATAAGTTGAATATTTTAAGTTGTTTTGAAAGCTTAACCTGAAATGCTGCCTTAGATGATTTAATTATTTTTTTCTTGATTATCCAGGGTTCTCTATGATATTGGAAATATGTTTTTGTTTTTTGAAGAAGAATTATTCATGAGAGATATAAGCATCCTGAAAAATGAGTTTAGTAAGAAGTCGTTAGAGAGTATATACAAAGGTATGAGTTACAATTGTTAAACCAGCCTATTATACATTCAGGTGAGAAAGGGGTTATATTAGGACTCTCTCGTAGTTTCATATTTTAGATGCAGCAGAGACGTGTCTGGAAACACTAGTATAGCTAGCAAAGGAGGAAGGGACATTTAGAACAGATCAAATTCTATAAATAGTCAGCTTACAACTATATTAATTATATTCTAAAAATGTTGTTGTTTGTGTTATAGAATCGAGAAGGTCAAGACCATCAGGAGCCTTGAAGTGATAAACTGACATTCTCCAGTTCGAGGCCCTTTGTCCTCTTGGGCTCAGGTAGGGTCGGTAGGACTGACCTTCATGGTCTATATAGAAGTTGGGAATTTTTAGCATGACCATCTCACGTGATATTACCTGGCTCCTGGTGGGAAATTTACGGAAATAAATTCAGACCTTAACACAGAGAGTGGATGTCCTTCAGAGTTTAACTAGCGCAAATCCAAGTGTATTAGGTTTTGGCCAGGGTGGAAGATCTTCAGGGAAAGGTTTTGCGCAGTTTGCTGCTGCAGGACCCAGTCTGGGTACAGGAACCCCTGCAATTCAAGTAACTTCTCCATCTAACCTTCCTTTAGCACCTCCTGAGGTTTTAAATTTGTAACATTTATAAATCAATGTCAGTTGCACTTTATGTGTAAACCTATTTGTTTTCCTACTGAGCAATCCAAAGCAACCTTTATTTTGTCATATTTAGGGGGCACAGCATGCAACTTTATCAATACCCTTGGTTGAAAGGGATGATCCATTGCTGTATAACAATTCTGCTTTTAAAATAGAATCAAAGAAATGATTTGATCGACATACCTTTATTCAATCTGTGGATACCGAGTTACTTAATTTAAGACAAGGAAATAAGGATTTATTGACCTATATCACTACGTTTAACAGGCTAGTGGCTGAATCAGGTTGGGCTGAAGCTAAAAGGACTTCCTTATTCTATAGGGAACTTCAAGATGGATTTAAAAATCTGTTGGCCCAAGTAGTGGATCCACCAGAGAATTGTAGCGACTGATAGACTTTGTGGTGACTCTTAATCATTATCTAGTAGAGCGCCATCGAGATAAAGGACGGTCAGATACTGAGGTGGTACTATATAGGGAAAAGAAACCTGACTGGGAAATAACTGAAGAATCTGAGCCCATGCAGATTGAGAGTCTTTGTTGGGTAATTGAGTGATGATGAACAACAACGACGTATGGTGTCGAAACTTGTTTGTATTGCGGGTACAAGGGGCATTTTATACGAGATTGCCCTGTGAAACTTAAGAAGAATCGGGAACTAGATGACCCAAGACATAAAGAGGCAAGTGTTTCATGTTCGCAACTTGAAATCGCTTCAAAAACCTCAGCTCAGACTTCCTGTATACGACAATATTGATACTTTTTCGTGACAGCTCAAGTGTCAAGGAACGGGGACTCGGCCTGTTTTCAAATGTTAGTAGACTCAGGAGCTACTAGAAATTTTATAAACAAATCTGTAGCATCATCATATGGGATTCCATTTGAGTGTAAAGAACACGTATATGAGGTCAAAACCATTGTTGGAAGCACATTGAAGTAAGGTCCAATTACCCATTGTTAGACCTGTCAGCCCTTTTGGCTGTTCCCTCCTCTTTTTATGTTTTTTTTCCCTTTCCGTTCTCATATTTTTTTTCCTGTCCACTAACTACTTTTTGGGTGTTGCTGTAGAGGCTCTGGGCGCCCTCTTCTTACTATCTGAGGGAGAGGCGCAAGGTGCTTCCATGAGGAAACCAGTAGAGGGAGGTTAGTCACAAAATGGTGGTTCCAACTGTCACCTCAGCACCTGGGCCATAGACTGCCATGAGAGGTTCCGGAACCTTCTGGGCCACTCTGCCAGTCAGGCCCCAGGTGATAAATAGAGGTGAGGGCAGGGCGGCCATTTTAGGACTCAGTTGAGCTGTGAGGTAGTCAGGAGTAAGGCACCTGAGTGGGGAGGTGGCTGCGCTAGATAGGGAATTGACAGGTCTTAGGGTCTGCGTGACTTCCCTCATCAGCTGACACCACCCTCAACCTTCTGACCGGTCCCTGAGCACAGCCAATGACTTTGAGGAACAACTTCACCTCATGAGACACCTGTTTAGTCAGAATTACTGAAAGAAGATTAGAGGGGAAGCCTCCGTCCTGAGCTCTACCTCCCACACCCTTCTGGTGCCCGGGATTTGAAATCAAACAAGACTCAACGTCTGACTACCAGTCCTGCCTGTCGGGAAGGTGACTGGGACCAAGAGATAAGCATGTGGCTGGCCTATTCGATTGCCCTGGAGTGAATGCGGCACCCTTAATTTTAGCCCCCCCTGACATAAATCCCCACCGGGAGCACTCACCGCCGTAACCCCGAGATTGGGAAGCTGCCCGCCTCTGCTGGGAGGCTGCTGGTAATCACTGGGAGATCTGGGGAGAGAGTCGGGACTCCCTGGAGAGGTCCTGTGAGCAGGCGACGCGCCTGAGAAACTGAGGAGAAGGACATCCAGGAAGTGGAGGTTGCGCAAGGCCGTGAAGCGCCTTCCCAGTGTCATCTGACGAGGGCCGATTCTGTAGCGCCGCCCCACTGTTGCCGGAAAGGAGAAGGCCGCGCCCCCCCGCGAGCTGCATTGCCTCAGGCAGCCGCGGGCGCGGATCAAAGCAGCAGCGGAGTGACGCTGAGTCAGCGCCTGGCCTGTGGAGCCGTGTGGGGTCTGGAGACGACTCCGCGCCCCTGTTGACACCGCGGGTGCGAGGATTTTCCTTCCCCCCCCCCCCGCGAGAAGACCCCGCATTCAGGAAACCCTTGGGGGAGGTGGCCTGTGGGTGTTCCCCGTGTTCGCCCCCTCCGGGGACTTCCCTTGCCGATCCCTTGAGCCCCACCTGCCCCGCGTGAAGGGGGAAGTACTCTACCCGTACCGCCGATCTTCCCAAGCAGAGGAGGACGCCGAGGTGGAACCGTAAGCTGGGATTAAGGGAAGAAGGGAAGGAGTGAGGGAAGGGGGGAGTTACCAAGCAGGTGAAGGCCTGGCAGTCCCGGCTGATGGTCCCAGGGGAAGCCAGGATGTGATACTAAGATCGCCAGTACAAAGAGTTATTCATGTGAAATGTTTAAAGTGTGATACTAAGATCGCCAGTACAAAGAGTAATTCATGTGAAATGTTTAAAGTGTGATACTAAGATCGCCAGTACAACGAGTAATTCATGTGAGATGTTTAAAGTGTGATAATAAGATCGCCAGTACAAAGAGTAATTCATGTGACATGTTTAAAGTGTAATAGTCAGATCGCCAGTACAAAGAATAAATAAAGTGTAATGTTTAAAGTGTAATGGTAAGCTCGCCAGTACAGAGAAGAATTCATGTGTCAGGCCTAACTGTAATAGTAAGATCCGGTGTAATGTTCAATTGTAATACCTTGATTTCCCGCAACAGACTAGTTTGGCAGTATAGCGCCTAATGGTAGAAGCGTGGTCGCATACCACAGCCTCAGTTCCAGGTAACAAAGAGAATAGTGCAGACATCGAACTGAGGGGCAACGAGGTGGGGGGTATTGACCTTTCAATATCCCCATGCCAAGAAACCATTGTGGGAAAGCTATACGAGTGGGAAATTAATAAGGCGTTCTGGGACCTAGGCGCGGGATTGTCCCATCTGATGGAGTTTAGGTGGGGGATCATACTGAAGTAACAGAAGGAATTGTATTGTTGACTGAAATACTATGAAATATTTGCACCGGAAATGTGATGGTTAGAATTGGTTGAGTGCAATTAAAAAGGAAATATAAAACTTCCTCTTATCAGTTTGGCTTATTCGGTGTAGTGTCCTTTTTAAGTGGTGTTGCGTCAAGGTGTGAACTGGGTGTGATGCAAGCACGATAAGCCATGTTGGGATAGAAGCCTGTTGGCCTGAGCCAAGCTACCTCTAGGACGTTAGGTCCAACACCCATTCTGTTGCTTACTTGTGGCTATATGTTCAAAGGAATCATAGGGAAAATATCCAATTTGACTTGATACAAACTCCGCAGTTTCAGACAATTCTGGGAATATCCTGGTTAGGGACTCATAATTTAGATAAAACTGGATGGATCGTTCTCTATAGTTTTGTTCCATATCCTGTAAAGATCCTTGCCTGTATGTGCCTTCCAACTTAGATAGCTGTAGCGATGGTCATAGAAAAAATAGTCCATCTATTCCACTGTGTTAGCTAGACTTGAAAGAAGTTTTTGACAAGCACAAGGCATCTGTCCTTCCATCGCACAGACCCTATGATTGTCAAATTGACCTAGTCCCCAGGGTTCGCATCTCTTGTAGCAGAAGTTATGCATTAACTGAGAAAGAAAACATCCATGTGAAGGAATACCTTGATGAAATGCTTCCCATAGAATTTATCAGACCATCGCACTCTCCTGCCTTGTCGCCTCTATTCTTCGTACCAAAGAAGGGGGTGAGTTACACATGTGCATAGATTATAGAGTTCTTAATGATGAAACTGTAAAAAATCAATATCCTTTACCTCTCATTTCTAGTCTATTAGGCCAAGTTAAAAATGCTCAAGTATTTACAAAACTGGATTTGCGAGGCGCTTACCATCTGGTACGAGTTAAAGTGGAAGATGAGTGTTAGACAGCCTTTCGGACTAAGACCCACTTAGACATTCATGCATGCACTCAGAGACCCACTCACATTGTTATGCACACACTCACAGACCCACTCAGACATTTACACACCCACTCACAGATCCACTCATACATTCATGCACTCACTCACATACCCACTCACAGACATATGTACACACTCACATATTTATTCTGAGGCTCGCTCACTCACAGGTGGATTTAGACACTTATGCACTCACTCACAGAAACACTGAGAGGCTCATTTAACCACTCACAGACCCACTCAGACACTTGCACATTCACTGATAGACCCACTCAGAGACTCATGCATCCACTCGCAGACCTACTCAGACAGTCATGCACCCACTTACAGAGTCACCAAAACAATCATACACCCGCTCACATATAAACTCACAGACACATGCACCTACTCACAGACCCACTCACAGACTTATACACCCACTGGTAGACTTACTCAGATACTTATGCACCCAGTCATGGAGTCATTCAGACAATCATGCTGCCACTCACATACCCACTCAGAGAGTCACTCACGTAATCACAGACCCACTCAGACACTTAAGCACTGACTCATAGACCCACTAAAAGACTCAGTCACCCACTGACAGACCCACTCAGACACTAATGAACTCATTCATAGACCCACTGAGACACTCATGTACTCACTTACAGACCCACAGACACACTCACGCAGCAACTCACAGATCCACTCACAGGCCTACTCACCCACTCCCAGACCTATTAAGACACTTAAACACTTATTCAGAGTTTCATTCAGACATTTGTGTCGGATACGCTCCAGTCTCGATGTCCCTGCGGACCGGCCCCTTTGATGGGTGGAGCGTGCAGCCTTGAAACTGCGTGCTGCACCATGAACGACTGCTCGTCGTTCCTGAACCCTGTCCACTTACAAGAATGGTGTCTGGTGTTTCGACGTCCGTCAGTCCCTGCTGTATCCTGCTTCATCTGCGTGTCCTAGTCCCTGCTGATCTCCGTCTGCATTTCATCATCCCTGCTGTTCTCCATTGGACAGTCGGGTTTATCCAAGTGCATCGGGTACATCGTTCTTTAATCCCTCACGTGTGCTTCCTGGAAGCCTGCTGTTGCTCCTGGAAATAAACAGAAGAAGAAGACATTGCAAAAGTGACTTAGCTTATATTTTTTATGAAGACTTGTGATGACTTGCTTGTTACTGAGCAACAAATCGAAGCACCTGAAAGAAAAAAAAAAAGAGACATTATAAATATTATTGATTTAAAATATGTTTAAAACATGAACATTACTAATAGTTTGCATGAATAAGCAACAGTAGTTGACATAAGTTGAATATTTTAAGGTGTTTTGAAAGCTTAACCTGAAATGCTGCCTTAGATGATTTAATTATTTTTTTCTTGATTATCCAGGGTTCTCTATGATATTGGAAATATGTTTTTGTTTTTTGAAGAATAATTATTCATGAGAGATATAAGCATCCTGAAAAATGAGTTTAGTAAGAAGTCGTTAGAGAGTATATACAAAGGTATGAGTTACAATTGTTAAACCAGCCTATTATACATTCAGGTGAGAAAGGGGTTATATTAGGACTCTCTCGTAGTTTCATATTTTAGATGCAGCAGAGACGTGTCTGGAAACACTAGTATAGCTAGCAAAGGAGGATGGGACATTAGGTAATTAGAACAGATCAAATTCTATAAATAGTCAGCTTACAACTATATTAATTATATTCTAAAAATGTTGTTGTTTGTGTTATAGAATCGAGAAGGTCAAGACCATCAGGAGCCTTGAAGTGATAAACTGACATTCTCCAGTTCGAGGCCCTTTGTCCTCTTGGGCTCAGGTAGGGTCGGTAGGACTGACCTTCATGGTCTATATAGAAGTTGGGAATTTTTAGCATGACCATCTCACGTGATATTACCTGGCTCATGGTGGGAAATTTACCGAAATAAATTCAGACCTTAGCACAGAGAGTGGATGTCCTTCAGAGTTTAACTAGCGCAAATCCAAGTGTATTAGGTTTTGGCCAGGGTGGAAGATCTTCAGGGAAAGGTTTTGCCCAGTTTGCTGCTGCAGGACCCAGTCTGGGTACAGGAACCCCTGCAATTCAAGTAACTTCTCCATCTAACCTTCCTTTAGCACCTCCTGAGGTTTTAAATGTGTAACATTTATAAATCAATGTCAGTTGCACTTTATGTGTAAACCTATTTGTTTTCTTACTGAGCAATCCAAACCAACCTTTATTTTGTCATATTTAGGGGGCACAGCATGCAACTTTATCAATACCTTTGGTTGAAAGGGATGATCCATTGCTGTATAACAACTCTGCTTTTAAAATAGAATCAAAGAAATGATTTGATCGACATACCTTTATTCAATCTGTGGATACCGAGCTACTTAATTTAAGACAAAGAAATAAGGATTTATTGACCTATATCACTACGTTTAACAGGCTAGTGACTGAATCAGGTTGGGCTGAAGCTAAAAGGACTTCCTTATTCTATAGGGAACTTCGAGATGAGTTTAAAAATCTGTTGGCCCAAGTAGTGGATCCACCAGAGAATTGTAGCGACTGATAGACTTTGTGGTGACTCTTAATCATTATCTAGTAGAGCGCCATCGAGATAAAGGACGGTCAGATACTGAGGTGGTACTATATAAGGATAAGAAACCTGACTGGGAAATAACTGAAGAATCTAAGCCCATGCAGATTGAGAGTCTTTGGGGGTAATTGAGTGATGATGAACAACAACGACGTATGGTGTCGAAACTTGTTTGTATTGCGGGTACAAGGGGCATTTTATACGAGATTGCCCTGTGAAACTTAAGAAGAATCGGGAACTAGATGACCCAAGACATAAAGAGGCAAGTGTTTCATGTTCGCAACTTGAAATCGCTTCAAAAACCTCAGTTCAGACTTCCTGTATACGACAATATTGATACTTTTTCGTGACAGCTCAAGTGTCAAGGAACGGGGACTCGGCCTGTTTTCAAATGTTAGTAGACTCAGGAGCTACTTGAAATTTTATAAACAAATCTGTAGCATCATCATATGGGATTCCTTTTGAGTGCAAAGAACACATAAATGAGGTCAAAACCATTGTTGGAAGCACATTGAAGTAATGCCCAATTACCCATTCTGTTGCTTACTTGTGGCTATATGTTCAAAGGAATCATAGGGAAAATATCCAATTTGACTTGATACAAACTCCGCAGTTTCAGACAATTCTGGGAATATCCTGGTTAGGGACTCATAATTTAGATAAAACTGGATGGATCGTTCTCTATAGTTTTGTTCCATATCCTGTAAAGATCCTTGCCTGTATGTGCCTTCCAACTTAGATAATGAGAGGGCTGTAGCGATGGTCATAGAAAAAATAGTCCATCTATTCTATGTGTTAGCTAGACTTCAAAGAAGTTTTTGACAAGCACAAGGCATCTGTTCTTCCATCGCACAGACCCTATGATTGTCAAATTGACCTAGTCCCCAGGCTTCGCATCTCTTGTAGCAGAAGTTGTGCATTAACTGAGAAAGAAAACATCCATCTGAAGGAATACCTTGATGAAATGCTTCCCATAGAATTTATCAGACCATCGCACTCTCCTGCCTTGTCGCCTCTATTCTTCGTACCAAAGAAGGGGGTGAGTTACACGTGTGTATAGATTATAGAGTTCTTAATGATGAAACTGTAAAAAATCAATATCCTTTACCTCTCATTTCTAGTCTATTAGGCCAAGTTAAAAATGCTCAAGTATTTAAAAAACTGGATTTGCGAGGCGCTTACCATCTGGTACGAGTTAAAGTGGAAGATGAGTGTTAGATAGCCTTTCGGACTAAATTTGGGTTATATGAATATTTAGTGATGTCTGATAGTATATGTAATGCACCTGTGGCATTCTAATATTTTACTAATGAGGTTCTGAGAAAGTTCTTGTATATCTGCACAGTTGTTTACCTTGTTGTCATTTTGATTTACTCTTCTTCAATGAGGGAACATGAGAAACATGTAAGAGCTGGTTTACAATGATTAAGAGATAATAAGTTGTATGTAAAGATAGGGAAGTGTGAATTCCATGTTTCTAGGGTCTCCTTTTTGGGTTATATATTGTCACCACAGGGAGTTAGAATGGACCCACTAAAAGTCACAGCTATTTTACTTTGTAAATTTCCCAAATCAGTGAAAGAAATCCTGAGTGTCTTGGGATTCACTCATTTTTATTGGCGATTTATAGATCACTTTTCCACTGTGGTAGCTCCAATAACACAGTTATTAGAGAAAAGAGTGGCATTTCATTGGTTCCTGAGAGCTGTACAGGCTTTTGAACAACTAAAAAAGTCATTTGTTACAGCCCCAAAGTTGCAACATCCAGACACATCCCAAACATTTATAGTGAAGGCTGATGTGTTTCAAATAGCAGTAGGTGGGGTTCTATCACAAAGAAGCAAGGAAACATGTCTACTTCACCCTATAGCTTATTTTTTACACAGATTTACTCCAGCTGAAGAAAACTATTCAAAAGGGGGTAAGGAATTGTTAGCCATTAAGAAAGCCTTCAAGGAATGGAGATATTATTAAATGGGGGCTTTACATATGGTTACAGTGTTACAGACGATAGAAACTTAACATTTTTAAAATCGGCTAACGCACTATCTATGATAAAATTGCAATGGACCCAATTCTTTAATGATTATGATTATATAATCCAATTCCAATCAGGCAGACAGCATGGAAAGACAGACGTTTTGTCGCGCCTCAGACATGGGGTTAGAGAACGTGAAACAGAATATGCATCAATAATACCCTCAGAACTATTAAAGGCGCAGTGTTTTCTGAGGACACCTTTTTAATGGAAGTAGCTGTAGCCCAGAAAACTAAAGAAGCTGAAAAAGTCATACAGAGTTACAAAAGTAATTTAATAAATGATATATATTACACACAAGAAAAAATATTTGTTCCATGACTGCATTACAGCAACATGCACTACAGTGATGTCATACACATATATTATCTGGCCATCCGGGGGAAAAAAGACTTTAGAATTGGTTTGGCAACATTTTTGGTGGCCCACATTAGTACCTAACACTAAACAATGTGTGCAAAGGTGTACAGTGAACGCACAAAGTAAGGATATACACCAAGCACCTGCAGGCTTATTGCATCCATTACCTACTCCTCCATGTCCATGGCATACAGTTTCTATGGATTTCATAACTGATTTACCTAAGACAGAAGAAGGTCACACACCAATCATGGTTACTGTAGATATGTTTTCTAAGAGAGCTCATTTTACTCCATCATCAGGTTTACTTAATTCTAGAGAACTTGCCAATAATTTTGTACAATCCAATTTATGCTTACATGGTTTACCTTCAGTGATTGTATCCGACCGAGGATCTCAATTTGTCTCGAAGTTTTAGAAGGCCTTGTGTGGAATTTTATAACTAGAGGTTCATTTATCTACTGATTATCATCCTCAGACAGACAGTCAGACATAGAGAGTGAACCAATGTTTAGAACAGTATATAAGATGTCAAGTTTTATAAACTGTTGCAGATTGGGCTAAGATTTTATGGGCAGCAGAATTTGCATACAACAATACGCAGCATAGTTCAATCAAAATCACTGCTTTTCAATGTAATTCATGTTTATCACCCTCGTTTCTTGTTAATACCCCCAGTATCTGTTGCTGAGGTCCCAGTGGTTCAGAATTATTTAGATCAGATCAAGGAATATCAACTACAAACACAAGGTAATCTGGATCAAGCTAAACTTGTATTTAAAAGATATGCAGATAAACATTACACACCCACTCCCAAAAATCTGGTTAGTGAACAGGTTTGGCTATCCACACAGCATATCAATTTGAAGGTCCCTCACAAATTTCAACCACAATTTATAGCCCCTTACGAAATTGTTAAAAAGATAAATGACGTTGCCATGAAGATGGATTTGTCTTTACAAATTCAAGTACATCTAGCGTTTCATGTGTCATTATTGAAACCTGTTGCTCCCGGAACCGTGCTTCCCCCTAAACCTCCAGCCGTAGATGTACCTGATGAACCTGAATTTGAAGTGGAGGCCTTTTTGGACTCTAAACGATTTTACCATAGATTATACTACCTGATGAATTAGAAAAGATATGACCCTGAGGATCATATGTGGGAACCTGCATGTCATGTGCTTGCTCCTGGTCTCCTACGCCTCTTTCATTGCTGTTATCCTGATAAACCCAAGCCAGTTGAGAGGACCATGGGGGCTGTGCTGTCAGGAATGCTCCAGTCCTGGCGTCTCGGCAGAGCTGCCCCTTTAATGAGTGGAGGGTGCAGTTTTGAGACTGCGCACGGCACCACGAATGACTGCTCGTCATTTCCGAACCCTGCCCACTTACTTGAATGTCATCTAGTGTTTTGATGTCGTTGATGAAGCGTGTAAAGCAAAATTTTGTATACCTTCTCTATTTTTGCATGAAAATAGTAATGACGTAATTAATTTTAGATATTAATTTGAATTAACTGTGTGCTGTGATATATTAATCAACAACGTGCATTTTTCATAAACACAAATTACACGTGGGGCTCATTGCTATTTGCATGGCAGAATAACTTTAATGACTAATTGTGGTACGCCTATTAACAATAGAAGGTGTGGTGATAGAATATTGCATGATTTATGTTGCTTTAGTGACGTTTGCGTTTCTGTTAGGGCTGAATGGAGAGTATTATTGCTTTAAATGTCGCTATAAGCTAGGAAAATACTAATATATAAAGGGATTAGTGTGGGTTTAACATTAGAATCTTCATTCCCGCATATTAAATATTCTGTTGTGTTTGTTTTGCTTAAGTTGGCATTAGGGCCTACCAAGCCATGATATTCAAAATGGAGTTCGGAAGTGGCCACCGTCTTCTGCGCAGACTCGGATGGCTCCGAAGATCTCCAGGCATCCTCAATTCAGAGGACAGAGTTCCTGGTCAAGGATAGGAACGTGGAGGACTGCCACATTTCAGTCAGTAAAATTACCCGGAGAAACAATAGACACCTATAATAAAGAATCAACATTGTTGCATGAGCAGGACATAAACTGAGGATATGACCAAGCTAATTCTCTGAGAACCCAAGACAGTGGGAAAACTGGACCATATAACAATTTTTGCCGGATGGGCCAATCACAGCTCTTCCCAGTTCAATAAATGTTTCATGTTACCCAGAATTTTATTATAAAAAGAATAGTAAAATAGGGAGGAGTTACAGCGTACAGCGTGCGTCCCGGAGGAGTTAGTGCGTTCCAGAGGGGTGTCCTGAATTGCTTGTACGATTGCGTGGTCCATTGGATATCTTTAGGACTGTGCCGTGCTGAGCGAAAAGAACTTTCGGACTTATTGAGCTTGGCCTGCATTCGATTGGGACAATTATTCAAAAGAATTTTGGTTATGCAGCGCCAATTGAATTAGAAAAGACCCGATAGCGAGAATAGGTAAATCTAAATGTCATGCTAAATTGTGCTGAATAAGTAAATTTGAGTATTTGTTGACCTAAATCCTAATTATGCAACTGAAAGCAAGAAATTAGATAAACTAAATATTGATTAAAAGGAAATGAGTTTGTGGTTCTTCAAGTAGGTTACTAAAAGTATTCTGAAGCTTTAATGTGTTTTAGCTGGTTCTAAATCACCATCAACCAGTCCAACTAATTGGTCCATTGACCAAGTGGTGGAGTGCCTTGATGTTAAGGTTAGGATCCTATAGGCGTTTATGTAAATTTGTATATTCTGTAATACATTTTCCTTCCCTATAGGTGATAAGGTACCCCCCACATGTCCAGCGGATTCCTCATCCCTCCTGTGTGCATACACGTGAGAGAAGCGTATGAGTGTTGGTGTTATGGGCCCCACCAATGAATGCGTGTGTGAATGAGTCAGCGTGACGACGGGTCTGTGACGCAGGGAGGATATGTAAATTTACCCCCCTTTTCTGCTGGATCAGTTTTTCTGGTAGCAGATTGATGGTTTTATTGTATTGGTTTGGTGATTATTGATTATTGACTATTGATGATCGAATGATTGATTGATTTTTGATTTATGTTCTAACATACTATGTTGAGTCGCGTCACGTTCTATGTTGTTTTGAAGACTTCCGGGATGCAGAAAGTTGGATGCCCTGTAGGTACACGGGGAAAACGTGTGGCACGTGAAGTCGCACGGTGTGTTGTCTTGTTGCCCTGTAGGTACACGGGGAAAACGTGTGACGATTAGAGTCACACGACGCATTGTCTGGGTTCGAATTGGCAACATTGTCGTGTGTTATCGGTAGGGACATTTTTCTGTGTGGAAGTGGTGTATGGATAGCGAATGCCACCTGTGAAATTTCGGTCTTAAGAACAGGAGTCAATTGTGAGCTCTGATTACGTTTATCAGTGGAAAGGTAATAGGTCTCCCCTAGGGAAGTGCTAGTTTATCAACGGATGAAATAATTCTGTGGAAGGGCAGAGAAATACAGGATTCTTGTGTAAATGGACTACATTTTCCATATGAATGTGTGTCAGTGAAATAGCATTCGGTTTTATCGTGAAACTCTGGCCTTAATTCTCAGGAGCAGTGTAGTCTCCACATGTGTTTTATCTCCAGAGAAATGGTTAGCTAATGCTTGTTAGAAGGGTAAGGTAGAGGGAAGTGCTACTTTATCGGTGAGTGGAATCATTCCATGGTAGGGCAGAGGTAAGCGTTGTTCTCGAGAAATACGGAATTCTTGTGTAAAAGGTAAAAACTATTTCTTTGGTTTAGCGAAGCGGACAATGGTGGTGTTTTTATGTCGTTACTAACAGATTTTTGGTGAAAAAGAACGAAGAGAAAGTTTGCCGATAAATTTTGTAAAGGAGGGGTCAGTGGAAGCAGGCGTAGCGAGAAAAGCTGACGTCAGCAAGTCCACGCTGGGATTGGCCAGCCATTAAGAGACGTAGATGCTCCGGATTGGGGCGTTAGTGTATGCTGCGCTAGGAGTCGAGAAGTGACAGGGTGACGTTAACGCTCTGGATTGGAGCGTTAGTGTGAGTCGCGCTGGGATTGGAGAATTACCAAAGTGACATAGACGCTCTGGATTGGTGCGTTAGTGTGAGTCGCGCTATGATTGCATAAGACCACAGAATAGTTGTATAGGAAATCTAGCGATATAGAATAAGGAAAAATTATGTATTACGATCCACCAGGAAATGAGAAAAAGTCCTGGTTTGGGAAGAATTTATTTAAAAAGGATAATACGATTGTGACTAGAGAGGGACAGTTGCTTTCTCCACCGTAATCGCCCGCATTCTTCATGGTTGCAAAATATGGGTATCATACATGTATTTGGCTAGATAATTGGGCAAAATATACAAAAGATGGAGATTTAGCGTTTCCAGAAAATGGTTAATTTAATTTAGCGGTATTAAGGAACTTCAGAGAAAGGATGATGAGATTAGAACCGAGACCTAGACCTGCTCAGTTCGGCGACGGAGTGCAAATATGGCCGATGGAATATTCCCTCTGAGAAATGCTGAAGAGACTAGTAGTAGAAAGTGTACAGAAAAGAGAAACAATACAGGATCAGAAGGCTACAAGTATGGTGTGAATGAGTCGGAGGATGATGTACTCGAGGACATGTTTTATAAAAATACCCCCCGTACCAACCAAATTCTACTTTGTTGACACAAAGTGCGCCTGTAAAAGAGGCACCACAAAATATAAAATTCGAGCCAACGCCACCTGAGGTAGGGAAAAATAATCCCTTTAGAGAATCAGAAAATACACAGCCCGGTAGAATGACAAATGAAAACTCAGCTGAATTAGCCAGAACTACCCTGGAATTAACTGAAAAGATTAGGGAATTGACCAAAGATATGGAAGCTGTAACTGTTCCTGTAACAATAGGACCAGTGATGCCTGTTTTTGATAAGCAAAAGGATAGTGAGCATTGTCTAACAATCCCTTATTACAGTAATAAACAAGTTGAAACAGGAAAAGGGAATTCAGGAGAAAATCCATGGGGACAATTGGCAGGAACTTCTGGGTTAAGTACTCCTAAAAATTTGACAGTGACTCAGAGTACAACAAATAAAACATTAATGACAACAGAATCAGCACCAGGATCACCAAAGAGTCTAGAACGAGTGAGGAATGAAATAATTCCTGTAGGTCCCACTTCTGATGAACTAAGTGAGTGGTTAAGGAGCTTACAGCAAAAAGATGCTGAACCTCGACCGTTAGATGTGGCCAAATTAAAAATAACTTTGGAAGACTTGATAGTAGGGACTATTCCCACAGAAAAGTTAAAAGCATATCAGGATGAAGAGCTAATGTTTCTATGTAAAACTATAACATGGAGGGCGAGAAATTTGCATGAGAAATAGGAAGAAGTGGCGAAATGGGTATCGATTTTGAGAAAATAAAGTCATTACAGAAACCATACAGAGTAGATTTTGCTGAAAAAGACATTGAGAATTTGAATACCGCAGGAAGAATAACTCAAATTAAAGAGCTAATTGTTTTACTAAGAAAATGGGGCGATGTAGAATGGAAGAGCAGGTGGTTTCGGAAACAAGACGATGTAACAGACAAAATGTTTGCAGCTTTCCCAGTAAGAGAAAAAGAGAAAGTGGTAACTGAGTGTCCCATGAGGGAGATCCCAGGAGGAGGCTATGTGCATGTTCCTTGGACTAGACAGGACATTTTATCATTTACAAATGACTTTCCCCGTCTTCGCGAGAAGCCGGTGGAATGGTATAGGCAGGTAGACAGGTTTTCGAATTATCAAAAGTACTTTGGATTGATTTGAACAGTCTATTTGATAAAATTATGCCAGCAGATCTATGGGCAGAATGTAAGATTACAATAGGTTGGCCTACTCAGGAATACCCTAGAGATCCTCAAACAGGTGCTCCTGATCCAGAGGTAATGAGAAAATATGAAAAGGTAGTTACCTTTATAAAAAATAAAGTACCACCAAAAGAAACTGATTGGGTAAAGATTGATAGAACTCACCAAGAAGTAAAAGAATCTGTACATGCCTATTATGAGAGATTGTTATTGGCTTTTAAACAATACAGTGGTGATGAAAATTTGAGTGAGAAAGATTTAAGTAATTTTGTATATCGATGTGTGTACGGGTTGTGACCAGAAGTAAGTGAAATGATTAAACAGCATACTGTGGATTAGCAAAATAAAAAGATAGACGAAGTATTGAGGCATGCAAAGTATTTTAGCGATGAGATTGAAGCCAAGCAACGTAAGTTAAAAGCCACGTGGGCTCAGGTTAAAAAGTGGCAGAAAGACAGGAAGCCCAACTGATTGAACAGGCAAATGGCATGAGCCATATGAAACATAAACCCAACATTGGGAAGGGAAAAGGACAGATTAGTATAGAAGAAGCCAAAAAGAAGTGGCCATATCATAACTACGGAAAGATAGGGCATTGGAAATCTGAGTGTAAATTACCCCCAAGTGCTAATGGCGATAATGCATCATTAAATCCACAGGTGCAGAATGAGGTGAGTTGTCAACCACAGCGACAACAGCAGGTTGTTGCCCAACAAAGTCAGGTGCCAAAACCGCCTTTTCCGCAGAGTGTAAACCCTCAGAGATACAGTAATGAGACAGGATTCTACACCGAAGAACAGGTAACTAAGCTGCCGCGCGCTAGTGCTGTTTCGCAGTATTGGCTGCAACGCGATGAGTGAGTCAGAAGAAAGTTATTGATGGTGCCGACGAGAGGAATAAGAGTGCGTACTTGGCGCAACTCTGGAAGTAGACCAGACAGTCCCACTTTGTGGATGGAAAGATAAATGATAAAAACATTACTTTCCTAGTAAATACTGGTGCTACTCGTTCAACTGTTAGATCAGCTGACGTTAAAAATCTTCCTCTCTCGGACGACACAATCCAAGTAGTTGGAGTCTCAAACAGACAGATAAAAACGTACCTTACTGAACCAGTTAAAGTTAAGATATGGAAATTTTCAGACATGCACCGTTTCGTTGGGTGTGATACAAGTCCTGTAAATTTGTTAGGAAGGGACTTGTTGTGTAAGATGAATTGCACGATTTTCTGTACTCCTGATAGTATAGCTTTTGAAACTCCAGATGAGGATGTATTGTACAAAATGACCATGGCAAATATGGAACCGGAGGTTACTGAAACCTTTGCTGTATTTGACCCAGAAGAATTGCCTCAAGAATGAAGGAAAACAGTGAGACCCGATGTGTGGGATTTCACAGGAGAGGATATGGGATTGATGAAAAATTTAGATCCTGTAAAAGAAGGAATAAGTTATCCAAATATTCCGCAGTATAAATTGACGCCCGAAATAATTGCAGGGGTTACTCCTATAATAGACAAACTGATTGAACAAGGTATTTTGAGAGAAATAATAAGCAGCTCATGTAATTCACCGATTATGGGCCTAAAAAAGCCTAACGGAACTTTCAGGATAGTGCAAGACCTGAGAAAGGTGAATAAAATTGTTGTATCATGTTGTCCCATCGAACCAAACCCTTCTGTGATTCTATACCAGATTCAACATGATGCAGAGTGATACACAGTCATTGACCTGTGTCACGCTTTCTTTTCTATTCCATTACACCCTGATAGCCAACAGATTTTTGCTTTCCGGTTTGGCGAACGTACTTTGGCATGGTGCCGAATCCCACAGGGGTATACAGAAAGTCCATCGATATTCAATCAGATTTTGAAGAAATCTCTAGAAGATTTAAAAATGCCCAAAAGTTCAGTACTAGTCCAATACATTGCTGACCTACTGGTGGCATCGAGAACTCGAGAGGCCTGTGTAGTGGATACTGTAGCTCTACTGAATCATTTGGCGGATGGAGGACTTAAGGTATCCCCATCAAAATTACAGTTTTGCCAAAAAGAAGTACAGTACTTAGGTCATAAAATAGAAAAAGGACTGAGAAAAGTGACTGCAGATAGGATCAGGATGATCAAAGGAATGAGAGCCCCAATGACTCGAAGAGAGGTGAGAATGTTTCTTGGAATGGTTGGGTACTGCCGTCAGTGGATCAGTAATTTCTCACTGATTGCAAAACCTCTGGTACGTTTGACAAAGAGTGATGTAAAAGACCTAATTGAATTGAATAAGGAGGAGTTGAAGGCTTTTAAACAACTGAGAGATGGTTTGTGTGAAGCCCCAGCTCTTGGCATGACTGACTATGAAAAAGAGTTTGAGCTCTATTGCAGCGAAAGAAATGGATGTGCGCTTTCTGTACTAGTACAGAAACATGGAAAATTGAGACGACCAATTGCATATTTTTCGGTTATACTAGATCCTGTAGCTGTGGCATTACCTGGTTGTTTGAAAACTGTAGCAGCTACTTGTAAGAGCCTGGAACAGGGTGAAGGAATTGTGATGGGATATCCTGTGAGGGTATTTGTGCCTCATGATGTGGCGATCCTTTTAACTAGGAGTTATGATGCATAGTCGTCTAACTAAGTATGAGAAGGTCATTTTAGGTGCAACGAATGTGAGCCTTGTGAGATGTCTAAAAGTGAACCCTTCAACATTGTTACCTGATGCGGAGAATGTGGAAGTCAGGGATCATGTGGATCATGATTGTCTGGAAGTGCTTGATTTTTGTACTAAGCCACGCCCTGATATAAAAGATGTACCTCTGAAAGAAAGTGACTATGTGATGTTTGTGGATGGGTCATGCTTGAGAACAGACGAGGGGATTTTGAGTGCAGCGACGCAGTATGTACTGTAGCAGCTGTACTGGAAGCATCTTGTCTAAAAGGAGTGAAATCAGCCCAGGTTGCTGAACTATTTGCATTAACAAGAGCGTGTAAGTTGGGGAAAAATCTGAGAGTCACTGTGATTACCGATAGTCAGTATGGCTTTGGTGTGGTGCATGACTATGGGCAGATTTGGTCCCAAAGAGGATTTTTGACATCGGGTTGAACTCCTATAAGGAATGCTGAAGTGGTTGGAAAATTGCTTGAGGCGATACAGCTGCCTAAGCAATTGGCAGTAGTAAAATGTGCTGCACACTCAAAGAACGCTGATTATATATCAGCGGGGAACGAGTTTGCCAATGATATGGCACAATATTGTGCACGCAGCCAGAATTCGGTTAATCGAGGCAGGGAAAAGGAAATGAATTCATGTCCCTTACTTTTTACTAACACTGTGAATACATGGGAGGAGGTGAGGCAGTTACAAGAAGAATCAGGAGATGAGGAAAGGAAACAGTGGATAAAATCAGGATGTGCACCCCGAGAGACAAATCACGTTTGGGTTTATCGGGATGGAAGGCCAGTCATGCCTGATAGCATGGTCTCTAACATGGCACGGATGTATCATGGGCAAGCACATGTAGGAAGGGATGCTATGATTAGGCTTTTCAAACAGACATGGTATAATGCCAAGTTTAGACTTGTAGCTGAGAGCTTGTGTCAGAAATGCCTTATATGTCAGCAATACAATCCTGGGAGGAAAACAGTGGTGAGCCTAGGAACGATAGGACGGGAAGGAGGGCCTTTCACCAGAATGCAGATTGACTTAATTGAAATGCCCCCCTGCAATAGACTAAGGTATGTTCTAGTGGTAGTTTGACTATTTTCACGATGGGTGGAAGCATACCCAACTAGAAGGAGTGATGGAATAACTGTAGCAAAACTACTGTTGAGACAATTTATTCCCAGATTTGGTTTTCCAGTCACGATCGAATCAGATAGAGCAGGGGTACTCACAAACTTTCTGTCGGGGGCCAAAATTACAGTGTGGTTAGTGGCCGAGGGCCGCACTGGTAGGGGTGGAGTCAGTGGGGGCGGGATCAGTGGGGGGCGGAGCTAGAGTAAAAAAAAAACTTTCAAAACATCTGTCTCCCTCTCTCTCTGTCTTCCTCCCTCTCTGTCTCCCTCCCTCTCTGTCCCCCTCCCTCTCTGTCCCCCTCCCTCTCTCTCCCTCTCTCCCTCTCTCTCCGTCTCTCTCTGTCTTCCTCTGTCTCCCTCCCTCTCCCTCCCTCCTCCATCTCCCTCCCTCCCTCCTCTGTCTCCCTCCTTCTCTCTCTCCCTCCCACTCTCCCTCCCTCCCTCTCCTTCCCTCTCTGCCTCTCTCCATCCTCCGTCTCCCTCCGTCCTCCGTCTTCCTCCCTCTCCCTCTGTCCTCCGTGTCCCTCCCTCTCTGTCTCCCTCCCTCTCTGTCTCCCTCCCTGTCTCCCTCCCTCCCTGTCCCCCTCCCTCCCTGTCTCCCTCCCCCTCTCTCCCTCCTCCGTCTCCCTCCCTCCTCCGTCTCCCTCCCTCCCTCCTCCGTCTCCCTCCCTCCCTCTCTCTCTCCCTCCCTCTCTCCCTCTCCTTCCCTCTCCGTCTCTCTCCGTCTCCCTCCGTCCTCCGTCTCCCTCCCTCGCCCTCTGTCCTCCATCTCCCTCCCTCCTCCGTCTCCCTCTCTCCTCCGTCTCCCTCCCTCCCTCTCTGTATCTCCCTCCCTCTCGGAAACAAAATCGGGAGAATGGGGCCTTGAGTCGGGTTACTGTCATGTATGGGCGTTGGAGGTGTGCTGCTGCAGAATCCGACATTTGAAACGCAAAATGCACGTTTTTTTTCCTTACCTTTCAGAAGCATTGAGCGCAGTGGCAGGCAGAGAGAGGGTGATGCAAGTGTTGTGCACTGGCCTGGCAGGTTGCTGGCAGTGCATGCAACCCCATCCCCCCCGTGTGGCAGCCCGGCGGGCTGAAACAGCTTCCAGGTACACACACAGCCGCCCGGAGTACTTCACAGGTCTTTAAAAGACCATTCGCTTGTTGATGAGGCTTTGTTTTGCTTTTTCACCCTTTCTAGAGCCCCTGCATCGCCACCCTGATTATTGCTGGAAGAATTAGCACTCTACACAATACAAGCCCTGTCAGCTGAAACCCCCCGAGGAATCGGGTTTTTGCTTGCAGGAATTGGGAGGCGGGAGACTAGCCTTGAAATTGGTAGTCTCCCGCCTGAATGGGAAGGGTTGGCATGTCTGGGTACGATGTCTGCAAGGTCCGCGGGCCGCCAAGAAAGGCTTGCCGCGCCGCTGGCGGCCCGCGGGCCGTACTATGACTATCCCTGAGATAGAGGAAAGCATTTTCATAATGAAATCATGAAATTGATTTGTGAAGCATTGAATGTACAGCAGAAACTGCATTGTGCTTATTCCCCAGAGGCTTCTGGTGTGGTGGAACAAGTGAATGGCACCATTAAAAATAGATTGGGAAAAATGTGTAGCCACAGTTTTGAAATGGCCTGATGTCTTGCCTCTAGTGCTCATGACTATTAGATCCATCCCTGATAGGAATACTGGATTGAGTCCCCATGAAATATTAATGGGGAGAGCAATGAGTAATGTTTTCATTCCTGTCAACAAACTACTGCCTATATCTGATGACTTGGTATTGGATTATTGCAAGGGGTTGGCTGATTCCATTCATTCTGTGTTTCATCAGGTTGGATCGGATGCAACCACTCTTGAAAAGAAGCCGGCTCATGATCTAAGTACAGGAGACTGGGTGAGAGTTAAAGTGCATAGAAGAAGAAATTGTCTGGTCCCACGGTGGGGTAAACCGCGTCAAGTAATCTTGACCACCACGACAGCTGTGAAATGTGCAGGAGTGAAGAATTGGATTCATGCTAGTCATAACTTGCGAATTCCAAATCCAGTGAATAACAGTGAAGAAGAACACTTTAAAGAATCTGATACCAGTTCTGAGTCAGATTCAGACGAAACAAGAACAAGACCAACTCCTGAAAGGGGGGAGTTAGAATCAAGTCCAGTTATAGCACCAGAGAATCGACCATTAAGAAGGAGATTTGAGATTTCTGACACTAGTTCAGAGTCAGATACTGAACAAGTACAAGTACATGAAAGAGTAAAAGAAAACAGTGAAGAGACTGTCAAAGAAATTCTCGATAAAGAAGCTCCACATGTAAAAATGAGAGAAATTTCACCTGAAATCACAGAAGTAGTTGGTGAGGTACAAGATACAGAGTGCGAGGGAAAGATTGTTGCAGAAGAACCCCGAGGAGGTGTAGGAAAACCACATATCCAGGTAGAAGAAGGAACAGTTAGTCAGCAGGAAAATTGTGTGGAAGAAACACGAGGAGGGACAGAAGTAAATAAGGAACAGGAAGTTATGGAAAGAAAAACTACCGAAGGTAAGAGTCAAGGTGGAACTGAATCTGAGGACAATGACGAAGAACTACAAGAAGGTCGAGTTCTGAGAAAAAGAGCATGGAGAACTGAGAGAAGTGAAAAAGGAAGTAAGTTGAAAAGGCCAGCAAAGGAGGAAGTTTGGCCAAACAAGGTAAAGAGATTAAGATATTGATTAACACGAGTAAAGTCATCTAGTGCTGAACAAGTGAATGAGATGTCTAGCCAAGAGAAATCAAAAGACATTGATCAAGCACTCTTGGAGAAGGGAAAACGGACTAAGAAACCCAACCAGATGTCTAAGTCACCAGAATGGACATACGTGGCACTTCCTGAAATACAAGAGGAAGCAGACAGCCAAGGGGATCTAGGTGTGACTATACCAGAAGTGGTTGAGGAAGACGAAGATTCAGAAATCCTGAGAGTTACCTTGTCCGACATCGGCGAAGAGACGGATGTTCAGGAAATTCTGAACCAAGACTTTGAGAGTAAAGTGAAAGACGATCAAATGTCAAATTGAGGAAACCAAGGTATTCCAGAAGAGAAAAATTTGAAAATACTGAATAAGAGACATATCCGAAAGGAACCAAGTAGGCGCCTACAGCCTTGGGTTTAGACAAAACTAGTTGTGAGTAGACGAGGCTAAGTCAAAAGACACTGATCATTTTCCGAAATGGCAAACACAGAAGGTAGAAAATCTACATGTGTGTTCCTTTGAAGATGGTGCAAGGTGTGTTGCTGTTGTACAGGATTACTAATGCTTCTGTGGAGTGTAGTAGCTTTAATAGTTTCATTTAAAGTAACGTTTGAAACAATAGAAGGTCATAGTGAAAATAAGTCTAATGTAGAAGAAATTCATGATATTCATCCAACTAAATAAATAGATAGAACTTACTTACATAAGGATAGGTCCATAACTGATTTTTCTAACAATGTCTTCTCAAAATTGTTGTGTGAATATATAAAAGCCATGGATGTGAGAGACTGCTACATCTGCATGCAGTTACCTGCATCAGTGTCTGAGGGAGTTACATACCACCATCTTCCAGTGACACACGGAACAACATGTAGTGTATAAGCGAGTTTGTTTTATAAAACAGGGAAACTAGAATATAATTTTTCTGATGTAGATAACATTTTCTCACAAGTACCTTTAGTTCCTGAATTGAATAGGGTAAAACCTGGTAAAGTTTTGGGTGAATTTTTCCTAGAAACTAGAGAATTAACTTTAGAATCAGTATTTAGATATAATCTCACTTGTAGTCTGAAGAGGGAAGAAAATACTTTTTTAAAATATGGTAGAAGAAAGGAGAATCAAGATGCAAAGAAAGATACCTGAGGTAAAGGAAGAAAAGACAGTCTGGGACGTTGAAAGAGAAAAACATTTGAAAGGAGAAACTAGTCCGGCTATGGCTTTAGATTGGCCTCAGAAAGGAAAATTGTGTATTAGAAGAAATCAAACTGTGTATGATAACTATTTTATAGGTGCGAGTGATTGCCATGATACTTATAGAATCATGGGAGGATGGGGATTTAAAGGAGGGAATGATCCGGTATTCCCTGGATTATATTTTATCTGTGGGAAAAAAAGCTTATTAACGATTACCGGACCATTGGTATGGCACATGTTACCTAGGCCTGGTCTTTCCAAAAATATTTCATGTGGGAAGAGGAAAAGATGGTGTGCATGAGATAGGAAGACAACTAACACGTAGAAGGAGGGAAAGTTGGTCAGAAATTGTAGGGGATATTTTTGGAGCACTGATACCAGCCGTTGGAATATCTCTGAATGCACAAGAAATTAGAAAATTGTCTACAGTAGTGGATCGCTTATCGACAAGCACTGCTGGAGGGTTCTTACTGGTGAATACCGAAATGGTTGCCATGAGAGCCCTGATTATGCAAAATCGACTTGCCTTTGATATTATTTTGGCCAAAGAGGGAGGAGTCTGTGGAATGCTAAAGGTGCAACATTGTTGTACTTATATTCCAGACGAAAGTCAAGATTTGAAGACATATTAAGAATATAACTGACTTGCACGAGGAGATTATTCCATTGGAGGTTAAAAGTGTTTGGGAGAAGATTGGGAAAGGGTTTTCAACTATTAAAAACTTTTTAATAAAATTAGGTAGTACATTTATTGGTAAAATTCTAATTCCAGCAACCTGTGTGATATTTTTAGTATTAATTCTGAGACTAGGATGTTTATGTAGCAAAAGAAGAAAATTAAAAAATCACATAAAAAGAGAAGCTGCTAAGAAAAGAGAGAAGGAAAGAAAGGAAAGAGAAATGGAAGATATAGAACTAGAAGAATGGAAAGAGAATGTTTATAAGAAAACAAGAGGATGAAACGGGGAAAACAATCACGTGACATAACAAAACCTAAGAGAACCAAATTCATTTCCATGAAAATGTTATCAAAAATGTAAGGGAATTTGTGGTGATATTAAAAATCACCAAAGGGGGGATTGATGGAGCAGGTAAAGCAACATTTTGTAGACCTTCTCTATTCTTGCAGGAAAATAGTAATGACGTAATTAATTTTAGACATTAATTTGAATTAACTGTGTGCTGTGATATATTAATCAACAACGTGCATTTTTGATAAACACATATTACACGTGGGACTCATTGCTATTTGCATGGCTGAATAACTTTAATGACTAATTGTGGTACGCCTATTAACAATAGAAGGTGTGGTGATAGAATATTGCATGAATTATGTTGCTTTAGTGATATCTGCGTTTCTGTTAGGGCCAAATGGTGAGTATTATTGCTTTAAATGTCGCTATAAGCTAGGAAAATACTAATATGTAAAGGGATTAGTGTGGGTTTAACATTAGAATCTTCATTTGCGCATATTTATTATTCTTTTGTGTTTGTTTTGCTTAAGTTGGCATTCGGGCCTACCAAGCCATGATATTCAAAATGGAGTTCGGAAGTGGCCACCGTCTTGTGAGCGTGATGTCTTCTGCGCAGACTCGGATGGCTCCGAAGATCTCCAGGCATCCTCAATTCAGAGGACAGAGTTCCTGGTCAAGGATAGGAACGTGGAGGACTGCCAGATTTCAGTCAGTAAAATTACCCGGAGAAACAATAGACACCTATAACAAAGAATCAACATTGTTGCATGAGCAGGACATAAACTGAGGATATGACCAAGCTAATTCTCTGAGAACCCAAGACAGTGAGAAAACTGGACCATATAACAATTTTTGCCGGATGGGCAAATCACAGTTCTTCCCAGTTCAATAAATGTTTCATGTTACCCAGAATTTTATTATAAAAAGAATAGTAGAATAGGGAGGAGTTACAGCGTACAGCGTGCGTCCCAGAGGAGTTAGTGCATTCCAGAGGGGTGTCCTAAATTGCTTGCACGATTGCTTGGTCCATTGGATATCTTTAGGACTGTGCCGTGCTGAGCGAAAAGAACTTCCGGACTTATTGAGCTTGGCCTGCATTTGATTGGGGAAATTATTCAAAAGGAGTTTGGTTATGCAGCGCCAATTGAATTAGAAAAGACCCGATAGCGAGAATAGGTAAATATAAATGTCATGCTAAATTGTGTTGAATAAGTAAATTTGAGTATTTGTTGACCTAAATGCTAATTATGCAACTGAAACAAGAAATTAGATAAACTAAATATTGATTAAAAGGAAATTAGTTTTTGGTTCTTCAAGTAGGTTACTAAAAGGATTCTGAAGCTTTAACGTGTTTAGCTGGTTCTAAATCACCATCAACCAGTCCAACTAATTGGTCCATCGACCAAGTGGTGGAGTGCCTTGATGTTAAGGTTAGGATCCTATAGGCGTTGATGTAAATATGTATATTCTGGAATACATTTTCCTTCCCTATAGGTAATAAGGTACCCCCCACATGTCCACCGGATTCCTCATCCCTCCTGTGTGCAGACTCGTGAGAGAAGCGTATGAGTGTTGGTGTTATGGGCCCCACCAATAAATGAGTGTGTGAATGAGTCAGCGTGACGACGGGTCTGTGACGCAGGGAGACTATGTAAATTTGCCCCCCTTTTCCACTGGATCATCGTCCGTCCCTGCTGTTTCCTACTTTGTCAGCATTTCGTTGTCCCTGCTGATCCTCGTCTGCGTTTCCTCATCCGTGCTGTTCTCTGTTTGGGAATCCGGTTAGTCCGAGTGCATTTGGTCTGTCGTTCTTTAATCCTTCGTGAGTGTTTTCTGGAAGTCTGCAGTTGCTCCTGGAAATAAACAGAAGAGTAAGACATTACAAAAGTGGCAAACTCTTCAAGGGGTAACGCCTCACTGGCACCTTATGTGTGTTTAAGACTAGGAGACTTATCTGATATTTGTTTTGAAGACGTGATGACTTGCTGTGACTGAGCAACACATTGAGGCACCTGAAAGAGAAAACAAGTGAGGCATTATAAATATTATTGATCTAAAATATGCGTAAAACATGAATATTAATTAATAGTTGGCATGAGTATGTAACAGTAGTTGACTTCAGTTGAATATCTTAAGTTGCTTTGAACGCTTAACCAGAAATGGTTGATGTAACTAATATAGTCTTGGCTATCCAGAGTTCTCTATGTTATTGGAAATGTGTTTTTGTTTTCCAAAGAAGAATTATTCATGAGAGGAATGAGCATCTTGAAAAACGAGTTCAGCAAGAAGTCATTTTATTTGGCCACAGGAGATAGGGCTCCCGGCTCCCGGAGCCTTTTAAGGCTTTTGGAGGGGGGCCATGTTACTCCCTCCCCTTTTAATTAGAATTTGGTCCCAGGGGATGGGGTCTCCAGGGACTAATAAGGCTTGGGAAGGGGGGCTGCATGCCCCCACCCTCTGAACATGCATGTTTCGGGCCCGTGGGTTGGGGCCAAGGGGCCTGAATGCCAACCCTAAGCCAATAACTCCAAAGGCTGTGCACTGCGTGGTGTTGGCAGCATGCTGGGGGTTTGGGCACAGGGCCTGGGGAAATGGTCAATCCCTGTGGCCAACCCTCTACTGCACACAACTTATGGCCATGAGCAGCGTGGGGTTGGCTGTCTGTAGGGAGTTGGATGCAGGGCCTGACAGCAATCCAGGATTTGCGCCAACCTCATGCCACGCACAAGCGATGGGGTTGACTGGCTGCAGGAGTTGGACGCAGGGCCTGGCTGCAAGGCTTTATGTATGGTAATAAAATATCAATTTACAAAGTAATGTTATACTTGTGATAAAACAATCTGTTTTTGTGTACAAAAAACCTTAGAAATTCACTGAAAAAAACAAAGGTTAAAGTAGAGTGATAGGTAGGTGTGATGAAAAGATCTGGGTTTTTTTTTAACTTAGAAATTTTCCTAAAAAACAATATTATAGTGACATTAAGGTTGCATGAATATGTCAGTGACAATATTAACGTTTTGAACTCAAAATACCACAGACAACCATCAGCTATAGTCAGCAGAGCTAACTGCAATTTGCGCTCCTGCCATGCACTGCTTATGACCTCACATATTACATCACTCATAACATGTGACATGTTCAGTGACATCATTTGTGACATCACTGATGATGCATCCAGACAGTTTCTCAAAGCTTAATGGTTAAGGTGGCTTGCCCACGGTATGTTTGCCTGGATTAATACTAACCCTGGGCGGAGCTGGCGGAGCGGGACTACGCGAAGGTCCATGGAGTTGGGAACAAACTCCGGGGAACTCCGCTCCGAGACTGCCACCCGCCTCCACCCTCCTTTTACAAATCAATTAGACATTAATTAAAACAACAAAAAAACACTTACCTGTACTGCGGCATCCCCGGGCTGCCTTCCTCCTCTTCCACACCGTATCTCTCCTGCATTGGGTAATCATTGCGAAAACTGCGCATGCGCATTTCTTGCGAGAAATGCGCATGTGCACTTTTTGCAATGATCACCCAATGTGGGAGGGAGACAGCGAGGAGTAGGAGGAGGGCAGCCCGGGGACGCCGCAGTACAGGTAAGTGTTTTTTATTGTTATAATTAATGTCTAATTCATTTTTAATAGGGGGGGTGGAGGCAGGGGCTGGCCAACTCTGTTCCGCTGTGAAGTGTGCCATTCCGCTGAGGAGTATGCAGTGCTTTGCCTACTCCGTGTTCCACGAAGAACACAGAGTAGGCAAATCTTCGCACATCCGCTGGCGGAGCGGAGTTCTCCGCCCGCGCCTCATTAATACAGTACTTTCAAAATGTTCCATAACCCTTATTTTGCAATGCACCCTGTACTACATTAGTGAGATGTCCACAATGCTCTTGTAAAACATCTCTATCATAACTTTCATCATACACAGGGATCATTTAAGGAGCTCTCGCTGAGAACATTTATTTGGACTTGAAGTGCAGGTTGGGAAATTCATTGTAGTCTTATATACTAATTTGGCACAACTCATTCTATTGAGGAATTGAAGCAAACCATTCAATCTGTTATGGTAGTTCTGGAGATTAGCATGTCTCTGGCAAAGATTTGCTCAATTAACAAGGCCAGCATTTGAAATTCTCGGGAACAACAAAGCAAAATGTGTACAATTGACTATAGTGATAACTTGTAGTGTGCCAAGTTTTATTTTGGCAGCCGAAGTTATATCAATTTACTGATTTTCACTACTCACAAATTTTGCATGATTGATCCTGCATTTTGTGGAAGGCAAATCCTGCAAATGCACAAATAAAAGTTTTCACACCCTGTAATGGGTGAATTTATGCATAAAATGCACATAGTTCCCTCTGCTGGGGGGCAGATCAAGATGGGGTGCAAACTGATAATTAGTGCACGTCGCAAGCAACGGATATTAGCAGGGGTGCAATTTGCATCTGTATTTTGCACACCATCTTAATTTAATCAAACTTTTATTATGAAGTATATTTTATGTTGAACCATTTTATTTAGTGTTAAGTTAGTATATATACAACAAAAATTGTCACAAAAGTCACGAGTTTCAAGTAAAAGTGCCCAGGTGAAAAACTTCATAGGCTTTGCAAGTGTGTGGAAATTTACCAACTAAAACAAATCTGCAGTCAAAGATGGTGTATCTCCTGTTTATAAAACAATGGGTCCATGCCACTTTTTGTGACTCATTTAACACTGTTGTGAACCATGGTTGGATGCCAATGGTGGGTGATTGCAAAGTTGCATAATGGTTTCAAAATCAAATAACAATATAGCTTATTGTTGAGGGCTGTGTGCTTTTCTGCATTCCAGGTTGAGGTCTTCCATTGTCTGAGGTAAGGATGACTTTCTGGCAGACACAATGTCCCCACACACTGGAATATGTGCTAGACAAATGCACTCAGAAGCTGCCACCTTCTCAGGGGGAAAAACAAAGGTGTAAAAAACCTCCTTGCTGGATGACGACTTCAAAGGATTGAAAAAAACAGAACTCAGGAATCTAACAATAGAATTCCTCTGGACTGAAGAGGCAGGATCAGCAGGTAGAGTGAGTCAGGAAACAAGCGAAGAAACACAGCTTTGTTGCAAAGCACCCCTCAACCAGACTGGAGCCCTTATAAAGCCAAAGAACAAGAAAAGGAAATTATATCACGTGACTGGAAACGTAATAGAATGGGAAGTCTGGGAAGAAACCAATGTAGAAAGCCATGATGGAAAAGAAAAGAAGATAAAAAGCTGAACTAGACTGGCTGCAGAGTAGCATTAAAAGGCAGCTGCAAACCCTCTGGCAGACGATGGCAATTTTAGAGCTGGAGGAACAAGGAGCTGCGGCCGTAAACTGTGGAGCACGAGGGGAGGCATTTAAATGAGACGCACAGTCTGCAGCTGCCGGCTTTTTGCAGAGTTTTCTCAGGCCCGGAAGCAGGATCAGGCAAGGTACCAGGCACCCAGATGGCCGAGATGCTGATGTCACACCACTTGTAGAGAGTACTTTTGCATCCTTATTTTGATAACAAAACAGCACTTTCTATGGAGGACTGGGTACCATTTCTGAAGTACAAACAAAAAACCGTCCTTGCCTTTTGTCCCGAGGACTTCATCACCCCCAAAATCTACCTGAGTGGGTTACCCAATTACATGGAGACAGCAGTCCTTTATTGAAACTTGTTACGAGCCCGATGCCTTTATGATAGCGTCAATTTTGACCTAGCTAGTGGGCAGTGATCTGCAACTCTTACATTTTACTTTATTTTTTTCCCCAGTCATTTAGACTTTTGCATAATGTGGGCATCTCATATTCTGATTGATTATTAAACCAATATGTTGTTAATTGGAAAAAGGGCTGGACTGTGAATTAAAAGCAACTCAGGTTAAAATGTTCAAACCAGCCCTGCTCCTTTCTCCCCCAACTTCTTTCTCTCTTTCCACACATCCAGTTTCTCTTTCACTCTCATTCTACCTCCTGACATTCCCGCTATGATTGCTGCAAAACCTGAGGGCGCTGTAAAAAGCCACAGAGGCGCCATCTTTGGCCCGTGGCCTCCAAAACTCGTAGTCCAAGATCCTAGCTTTCCAGGGAAAAGCCCTTGGCATAAATAACCGGTTCGACCATGTTTGAAAACTGAAGTTCTTTTGTAAATACCTTCTTGAACTAAAATCCAGCAAACTGCTTTTGCAATTATATTTTAAAAAGTTCTTTGTGGCAGTGTACAATTACGAGTTGCACTTCTCTAAGTCTGTCAATCTGAAACTAAGCCATGGACATGAGTTCAGTCACATTACCACTATTGAATTTACACGCTCTTCTTTCGCTTCTTATTTTTGGAGTTTCTGGGTAATTTAAGGGTGTACCACAAGCAAGATTAATTGATTTGCATGCTAAAAATGTGCTGTTTGCTATACCATTTTAGCGTTATAGTCAATGTATGTGTTTGGGTGTGTGTGTGTGTGTGCATTCAATGAAAGAACAAAGGTTAAAGATGAGTTATAGTTAGAAAACCTTGATATAGCATTTCTACACAAGAAAACGTAACTACAAAACGTTAGAAATGTTATAGTTATAACCTAAACTTATAATTTACGCTCCGTCATTTGCCAGGCACAGTCGTCATTCAGGAGGAGGCTTCCGGCATCGTTGAATATGAAAGAGGAAGGCTGTGGCCGGCGGTCCCCCCCCCCCCCATGATGGATGGAGCCGAACACATCCTAGTGATTGTACACACAGATCACGCTGGGAGCCCAACGTGCATACTGGACGGAAAAATACAGGGGCAGATTTACAAGAAAGTGACGCATCTATACAGGTGCGTCCCTTTCCCTGCGCCACCCTTAGAAACC
This sequence comes from Triturus cristatus, assembly GCF_964204655.1. Taxonomy (NCBI): domain Eukaryota; kingdom Metazoa; phylum Chordata; class Amphibia; order Caudata; family Salamandridae; genus Triturus; species Triturus cristatus. The sequence continues at coordinate 847,226,347 of NC_140592.1, forward strand.
CTTGCGCCACCATAGATGCGCCGTATTTACAATACAAAGCGATACCAAAGGGGATGATGGATGGAGCGCTTGAGCAAATCAAACACTCACCCCCAGTCAACTGATCTGGGTTTAATCCATCATCATTCTTTAGCTCACTCCACCACCCCAGTTCAGACATGGCCATATGCAAATCAGTCTGACCCTGTGCCTCATGGGAACAGTCCAGCCCGAACTGCGAAGCCATGTCTTCCCTGGACCAGAAACAAGCATCCTGGGACTGGTTTCGGGTTCATAACACTCGTCAGCCAGGCTATCTTGAATCCAGGGGCAAAGTGAGCAAGGGACCCACGTCTGGGCATACCCTGCCAACTTAGGGCGAACAAAGCGATACCAAAGGGGATGATGGATGGAGCGCTTGAGCAAATCAAACACTCACCCCAGTCAACTGATCTGGGTTTAATCCATCATCATTCTTTAGCTCACTCCACCACCCCAGTTCAGACATGGCCATATGCAAATTACAATTTTTTATTTATTTACAATACAGCGCACTATGGCGCAAGCATTAACAGATGCGTCAGAAATTCTGACGCATCTGTTGGTGGAAAAGTCACGCATTGCTGGAGTTGTGTCGCAAGCACGACGCAACTCCAGCAATGCGTGTTGAGGCCTATTCCCACTACACTGCATCACTACTTACACCTGCTTGAAGCAGGCGTAAGGTTTTGACGCAGTGGCGTCCTAAAAGTGGCGCAGTGAAATCTTGTAGATTTCAGTTCGTCACTTTTATGAGGCCTTCCTGTGTGGGAACGCCCACCCTGCATACATTATACCTGATGCAGGTATAATGTGACGCAGGGCTTTACAACGTGACGCATCTCCCTAGATGCATCACATTGTAAATAGACCGCATTGTTTGCGCTGCTGTTGCGTCAAAAAAGTGACGCAACTGCAGCGCAAAAGTCAAGCAAGGGGCTTGTAAATCTGCCCCACAGTGAGGGGTTGGACAACTCGTTACAAACGTGTATGTTCCTTGTCCGAAGCTAGTGTCCCGCTCTCTCCAGCGTTTGGGAGCCGGGCGGTGTATCCGCGTTTACACAGTGGGTTTGTACCCGGAGTTCAAATTACTCCAGAGGTGGGTGGACTGCTAAGCTAGGCAGATGACAGCGGACAAGCTGTTTGCGTGAGTAGCATGACATTAGAAGGTAATCAGCAGGTTAATCGACCAGAAGAAGAGATGGTGATGACCAGTATAAAGGCCAAATTGCAGAAACTGAAAAGCAATGGAAGGGTGAATTATCAAAATGGTGGGAGATTGCCTCTTTTAAAAAACATATATTGGGGTTGAGCGGGTACCCGGGGGTCTCAGAATTCTAAGCACAACAAGTTATGAAAATCCACATCCCAACATATTGAAGGAATGGAAGGAACATAAAGCAAGCTCAATGGGTATGATGACAATTCTGAGACAAATCAAGGAATTAAATGAAGGCATTGAGACCAATGGTGATAAGGCAACTGTGATTGAATGAAAAAATTATATGAATGAAAGATTAAAATCGGCTGAAGATGCAATAAAAATGTTTTAAAAGCGAGCAAATTTACTAGGGTTTGCAATGATTACAACATGGGATGGCTACACACCTTCTCCAAAAGGTTTGACTCAATAAGGAGACAAAAGCTAGGAGAACATACTAGAATTAGGCAGGATATCAAGGTGAGTGACACAGAAACAGATATGAGCTTTGATACAGATCAGGAAGAAAGCGGGCCATTATCTCTCAATCAAGTAACAAGCTATCCAGGGCTTTAAGTGGGATGACAAAAACCGGGGGGCTTTTCAAAGGGGTGTGGTCGATGTAATTAAGGGGATGGCTTAAAAACACGTAAACTAAAAGATCCGGGCTTAGCATAGTGTAAATTTGCTGCTTCTGTCATTGCATCCAGATATATAATACAACAAGTAACATTTCACCTTGAACAAGCCAGGATTATTGGCTTTGACAGTAGTTAGTTTCACAAGCTAAAAAGCAACAACTATGGCTTCCTTGTTTATAATAATGAAAATACTTCAGTTCTGAAAAGATGAGATTGTAAAAGAACTTTAACATGTCTCAATGAAGTTGCATCAAAGGCAGTGAGGGGTGGTACTGCTGCAGAGTTAAGATTTTTATTCACCCTGAGAATGAGGGGGAATAAAGGAGAGCCCGATTTGGACTCGTCTCAGCACCTGCTTTTTAGAATTGCTGGTGCTGAGCACCAGCAGGACCTGGCCCACTTAAAGCCCTGAAGCTATCCATCAGTAGTAGAGGAGTTTGATTTTTAATGAATAGACAGACAAACAAACCACAGACCACGCAGAGGAAACGTCGGTTGAGGAGGAAATGGAAGGAAAGGAGAGAAAAGTAAAGGCCACAGGAGGAACAGAGAAAGGCAAAGGGAAACCGATGCAGAGTGGGAAAGTGTAAGTGACAACAACACGGTAATTAATTTGTCTATTGAAGCTCTATCACAGTCTGATTTAGAGGTATTATTGTTGGGATAATGGGATAATGTTTTTGTCCAGAGGCGCAGTTTGATTCTGTCCAAACTAGAATAAAATTATTTAAGTTGGTGAGAAAACTGAAGCTAACCAAATACCATGAACAAAAGCCACGTGATACTGAAAGGTCCGAGAGGAAATCAGCAGCAGTGACATTTTGCGAATACTTAATGAAATCTGTAAACCTGCAAACTTTTATTATGCGATATCTTTTGAGGCACAGCAAAGGACAGGGGTGGGAAATTAATGTTTTCACACTTGTAACCTTCTTGCCGGTTAAACATGGGTTCATGATGACGTCAGATCAGGCCATGGATGTTGATAGCCCAAAATGCCAGAATAGCTGCAGTGACATCGTACAGCCTTTGACCATCAATGGTATCACAGAGTTGACCCCTACTCCACCTTTTATTTATTAAAAAAAAAAAAAAAAGATATTTTTATTGAAAATACAACAAATAGAAATGTGATGACAGTTGGCAACATGTCACACCTTGATAAAACATAGACATATGTTGACAACTTCTCACCCGGTCTCCGAATCCACCACACTCCCAGCCACCCCCAACAGATCAAAGGGCGGTGACAAAGGCCAGACGTCGCGGATCCCCAGCATCCCTAGTAGCATCATAAATTGGACGCACAACTCTCCCCGATTTGCATTCCTACTCCACCATTGGCCCCTCAAGAGCAGGAGCGGCCCGTGCAGGTAAGAGCCATGCGGTGGTGGGACAGGGTGAGGGGTAACTCGACAGGCGATGAGGTAGAATTAATTATTTATTTAGTTTTCCCTCATAGTCGTCTGTCAAGTTCCCCCCATTCCGCCCCACCGCTCTTACCTGCACGGGCCTACTGAAGAGTCTTTTATTTGTTGCCAAAGGCTAAAGGAGGGCAAAAGATCGACAAAGAGGTCTAATCACAGAAAGGAATATGGGCTCTTGGACTTATAATTACTTTCTGTTCGAGCTGCTGCCTCCATGAGTTCCAGGTGTCAGGGGTTGCCAAGGGTTCATGGTAGCCTGTGGTTGTTAGCACAAAGAAATTTGTATAGAAATTTTTGGTCGCTTCTTGATATGGAGTAGCAGGTATGGGTTGTATGATCTGTGACATTATCATTGTGACTGTTGGGTTCTGCCAACATGTGGAATTTATAAAGCGACTGGAGGACAAGGAGGAGAGCTAACGTTGGATTTCCTCTTCACGCCTTCCCAATTTTGGCCGAATGGGAAGCTGGCACAGATGCACAAAATGAAGCCAACAGTTCAGTGGCTAGTGCTGCGCGTAGAGAACAGTAGTCCTGTCCCAAGGACAATTGCAGATAAAAGGGAAGAGGACCCACAAAGTGAAGTGATGATGGTCACAATGCGTGTAGAGCATGGGAGAAGCAACTGCAGTTTTTTTTTAATTCAAGTGGAATCAACAGGCACAAGTATATGCAGAGTGATAGAGCATTGGGGGTACATAACTCAAGGGAACACAATGAAGCACTCTGGGTCTTTGGACCTAACCTGCTGACTTTCTCCCACCATGTTTCATGACTGACCTGTACTTTGGTTTTATGTCAGAACAACTTGTACAAAGACATTGTACTAGAAATATATTAAAGCCAGAACATCGCCTACCAAAATATACTGAAGGCAAGTACAGATGTACTATTATTATCCCCACACCTAGTACAACGAAGAGCTATATCTCATCAAGGTACATTTATGTGGAATTAAGAATAGTACATTCATATTTTTCTATATATACTTATACACAATACTTTTGCAGTTGATATTCTAGCTACAGTATTTTTGTAGCATGATGTAGCCTCAGCTCTCTTGCCTTTTTTAAAAACTTTTTAGCTATACTTGAACAAATGTTTGCTATCGTTCATAATTTTGTAGTTGTAGTGCTCAAAGTTAACTGAAGAGGGAAGTGATGAAGAGTCCCTAGAAAGACAGTCAGCCCTTACTGGGACTTTGCTGAGGGTGTCTGTAATGGCCACCAGCTAGGATCCACAAATGACTGCATGAGATTAGAGTGATCCTGGAGGCTCTAGAGAACTAAGAGGGAACTAGAACCAAAGAGGTTCTATATCCGACCTAAGTCTGATCTTTGAGGAGACAAAGTTGCCCTCTTTACGCCCAGTCTCTTAGCCAGAGACATCAACGTCCATTTTACTGATGTCTGACCCCTCTGTGAGTATCACTCGCTGATATATCCTCCGACCCCTATTTTTACCCTATCAAGGTAGAATCCATCAAGCTAGGTACATTTGAAAAGTGGGCCAAATGGGCGAAACAAACAAAGTCTGTGGGGTATCTATGTATTACCTTAAATTTCTTCATTTGGCTCTGTATAAACTTAAAACATTTATATTAACTTTCATATATTTTCCTGAAATGAAATTTATTTTTCATAATATTCCAAGAGCTCTTACTACTTCTATGTTCTTATCTTAAAAGTGGCCTTACAGATACCTTAGTTATCAAGAGATGTCCCTCATCTTTAAATACACTTCCTACTATCCTTTCTCGCAAATCTCTAAAACACTGACATTAAATGGTCAGGGGTAGTGCAGATTATCAGTTGCTCTTATTCAATGTTGTTACGTGATATGCAACCAGAGCTCCTCCTCATTGTTCAATCCCGTGGGGCTCTTGGTTTGCATCTCAATGATATATTTTGATTCTAGCCTCCTTAGTCTTTAGACCCTGTCTCCACCTCTTTCATCCTTCGGGATGTGATCCAGGCAGAAGAACTTAAGGAGGTTTTGATTAGATTTATGGTACTCTTGAAAGTGGCGTACCACTGGATAGGTAACATCTCGGTTTTTAATGGCACGCATGTGCTCCAGAACCCTCATTTTCGTAGGATGTACTTCCTACATAGTTGAGGGGATTTTTTTAAATTTGTGGTCCTATGACTAGATCTGTTTTCAAAACCTTCCAATTTCTTCGGAAGATTTGTACAATCTCCGAGGATTGGGCTGAGTAATCTGTTATCATTCTGACTTCGTTTTTCTTTTCCTTCCTTGTATCTCGAGTTTCTCTCTCTCCTACTATCAGATTTTGTCTTATCAGATGTTCTCCTTTTCTTTCTGCTTCTCTCAATATTCTTTCTTTGTACCCTCTCTCTCTAAGTCTGCTAAATATTTCCTTTTTAGATTTAAAAAATTTCCTTGTCAGTTGTGCAGTTCCTTCTTATTCTGACGAGCTCCCCATATGGAACCCCCCTGATTACACTGTCTGGATGGAAACTTTCCGCGTGTAGCGTACTGTTCCCAGCTGTAGGTTTTCGATATAAAGTTGTTTGAATCTTATCATCTTCAATGTAAACGAGTAGGTCCAGGTAGGGTACCTGTGCTTCACTAATACATTCCGTGAATGTCAGGTTGCACTCATTGTTGTTCAGGGCCGCCACATAGACATCAACCTCATCTCTCGACCCCTTCCAAATGATGAAGAGGTCATCTATGTAGCGAGCCCACAACACAATGTTGTCCAGCCATTTTTCATTTATCCCTGCCCAGGCCACGTGCTTCTCCCACCAGCCCACGCATAAATTCGTGTAGCCGGGGGCGATGCACGTGCCCATCGCAGTTCCTTGCTTCTGATGGTACAGTTCCCCTGCGAAAAGGAAGATGTTATTTTTCAAACAAAATGATGTCAATTCCATAATCATTGAATTGTGTTCATAATATTTAGCATTTTGCTTTTTCAAAAAGAACTCGATCGCTCGCAAACCCTGATCATGATGTATGCTTGTGTACAAGCTCGTTACATCTAAGGTTACAAGCAACATATCTGGTTCCCATTGAATACCTGAAATTACAAGCAGGAAGTCCTTAGTATCTTTTATGTATGAGCTTAGGTCTCGGACTAGTGGATTTAAAAAGCAGTCAATATATGTAGAGGCATTTTCCAGCAAGCTATTCAGTGAGGATACTATTGGCCTGCCTGGTGGGTTCTTATTGCACTTGTGCACTTTTGGTAGGTGATAAAAAGTAGGGATTTCTGGTGCTTCACACAGAATTAATTTATAGTCCGCATCTCTCAGTATGCCTTTGTCATGCCATTTTTCTAGGATTTCATGAAATTCAATTATACTATTATCATATACTGAGCGAGTGACGGTCCTGTAACATTCTTTGTTCGAAAGTTGTCTCTACGCTTCTTTTTGATATTGCTTTCTATCCATCAATACAATATTTCCTCCCTTATCCGAGGGTTTTATAATCAGGTCATCATAATTTTTTTAATCCATTATTGCTTTCCATTGGGTTTGTGTAATGTTTTCCTTGCTTTAATCTGGGCCCCTCGCTTGCAGTTTCTTTAAGTCACTTATGATTAGATCATGGAAGGTGTCAATTGTGTCGTACGCCGTCTGGGGAATAAATCGCGATTTCAGTTGGATGTTACTTGGGGCACCTACTTGTGCTATTCCTGCCTCTTTGATTGTCCTGATTATATCAGCCTGGCTCGCCAATGTGCTTTCGTATTCTAATTCACGTAATAGTTGTTTTAAGAAATGAGATTTTTCATGATGGCCACCAATTTCCATTTAACAAAGGCGTATTAGTTGGACATTTGACTCATATAAAACCAGAGAAATTTGAGATGTCATCAGTGATGTCATCAGTGATGTCACTGACCATGTCATGAGTGATGTACTATGTGATGTCATCACCAGTGCATTGCGGGCGCGCGAGTTATAGTTAGCTCAACTAACTATAACGGGCAAATTTCTCTGGTTTTATATGAGTCAAATGTCCAACAAACTATAACGTCCCTCAAACCTATGTTTTTTTCAGTGAATTTCTAAGGTTTTTTAAATGCTAATTCCTAACTATAACGTCTGTAAAACCTATGATTTTTTCATTGAATTTCTAAGGTTTTTTAAATGCTAATTCCTAACTATAACCTCTGTAAAACCTATGGTTTTTTCAGTGAATTTCAAAGGTTTTTTAAATGTTAATTTCATACTTTATAATTTATAAAACCTATATTTTTTCTATTTTTTTGTAATATTTTGGAACTCTATTATCCTTTTTTGTTTTTAAGTTGAAAAATATGTAATGTTTTATATCTTTAAAAAAAAGTATATATATTGTGTTTTTTTTGGGGGGAGAAAACTGAAGTCCCATACCGGTAGTGTACCAAGCTCCATCAGCACGCGAATGCTATCCGCCATATTGCTAAACTCATAAAGGATGCGCATTTCGTATTCGATGGGTTCATGGCACCGTGTCCCGTGAAACATCATATACGTATGTGGTCGTGCCAGCTGCTACTTTGGTATGCGACGGGTACACAGTACCAAGCCGCGCCTTACATCATGTACGTATGGGGTCACGCCCGCTGCGACGAGTGCACGCTGCCAGGCCCTGTGTTAAGTCATAGACGTATGGTGTCACGCCGGGAACGCAATTCCCTCATTCTTTTTTTCGTCTCAAAACTATATCTAAATAAGTTTAAAGTGTATATGAGAACAAGCGATAATCTAAAATATTTTAAACATTTATATATTTCTAACTGTAATAAACTTATATTATGGTAATATTTTCTCAAAATCGCATCGGGTGCGGCCTCTTTGCGCGCTCGCTGCGCCATTGCCATGTGACTTTAAATAAAGCTTTTTTGAAAACTTTTTGCTATGTACACATATCTGACAGTACACACAACATGCAACCATCATCTTCATCAATATTCATGCTCTGTAAAACAGCCTTCCACCTGTGATAGCCATGCATCTAAAAGCTACATACCAGACCTTTTCCCCACTGCCAGAGGTAACATGGTTGCATACGCTGTCCACAGCACAATGTAATGTGGTACGGCCCAGGGGCAGTATCATGCATCATAATAAACACACGGACACAGATAGATAGTGGAAGTGGGTACGGGCACGTGCGCTCGACTCCTTTTTATTACCAGGGTCACATATCCAGTGACGTCTGTGCAGGATGCGTGTGGGGTCAGTGTAGACCAGCCCTTAGGGAATGGTTGCTGCTAGCATCAACTACAGCAGTAATCATTGGATCACACACAGAGATTCAATAATAAAAGGGTCAATAGTTTGTGCTGGAGTAAGGTAGGGACACTAGATGTGAAATGATACAGAAAAGATTCTATCGTAAAACAACCATAACTTGTGGTATGCTAAGATACAGGCAGTAGATCTGAAATAATACACAAAAAGATTGTATCATAAAGGGTCTATCAGGTCTAGTGCACTTAGATAGCCATATCAAAAGCATTCAGCATGTGCACAGCCAGCGATGATGCGTGCTGCGGGCATGCCGTACTAAGAGCACTGTCTGTTGCCTACAACACTACATCATCTGCAATAGCGACTCGATCAGAATTGTAAACACTGCTGTCTGCAGTGTAGGCCAGAGAGCGGTCAGCAAGGGCCAACAGCCACGTGGCGTTAACTTGAGCTGCCCAGTTTGCCGTACGCAAAGCACCAAAAACCGCGTGCGGACCCTGTGATGATGCGTATGCGTGGTGCAGACAGAGTGCACTGGAGCAATGTCTTTTGCCTACAGGACTGCGTCATCTACAATAGCGACTCGATCTGAATTGTGAACACTGCTCTCTGCAGTGTAAATTGAAGGCAGTAGTGAGCACAGTCTTCCATGAATACTTTTTCTCACGTCCTCTTCACAAAATACAACAACGTAAATTAAACAAAACTCTGCAATAAATAAATCAAAACAATTCGAATTGCGATCTCTGCTGTCCACTGTGTACTCTGTTATTCAGTGTTCTTTACCACTACCAAGAAGAATTTGGTCATTGGACTAGACCTATAAGTCATCTTAAAAAACTTCTTCAAGTAAGTATACTAAAAGGCTATTGTGTATATTTCAATAGATGCAGTTCTAACATCATACATTGTAGGATCAAGACCCTGTTTCACTCTTTGGACCTTCTGTACCGCGGTGTACTCCACGACTGCAGTCACCCAGCCCCAATAATCATGTGCAGCACTTAGCTACGGAAGCACAGAGTCTGATGCACGTCAACGCAGGGACTTCTGTGAAAACCCACAAGCAGCAGGTAATATCGGACATCGTCCATTCTGGGATCAAGACACCGTTCCACTGTTGGGACCTAGAGTTGCTTGCACCTGGTCGAAGGGAGTACCTTCATCTCCACTCTCAGATGTAGTTCTAACATCGTCCATTGTGGGACCAAGACACCGTTCCACTGTTGGGACCTAGAGTTGGTTACAGCTGGTAAAAAGGAGTACCTTCATCTGCACTCTCAGATGCAGTTCTAACATCGTCCATTGTGGGATCAAGACACCGTTCCACTGTTGGTACCTCTTCGACTACTGTGTTAGTAGTATACAGAGCACTTCACGGTGCTGGGCCTCAGGCTGGGTGCTGTCTGCCTGTGTCGCGGTAGCCAGCGTTGATCTCAGGAGCCTTCCCAGCTCGCAGACCTCGGCCCAAAAGCTTCCGCCGGCACGTGGTGGGCCCTCTTTCACATACGACGGTGTCGAAAGGTGAACTGTGAGGCATATGTGCGTCGCAGTGGCCATGATGGTTTCTGGGTAGCAGCAGGCTGAGAGCATTATTCCTGCAGCCACCTTCGCACACGGCGTCAGCCTCGTGGCGGTGTAAGCTGCCCAGACCTGACAGACATGTTCGCCATTCCAGAAGAGAACCACACCCAGAGAAACATCCCTTTTATTGATACCCCCATGCTAGCCTTGCGTATGCCGAGCCAACCCACTACGCTAAAGATTTGGGGGAGAGGGGGCAAGTGCGCGCTATATTTTCATAATCTTCCCTACTGACTGTACTATCATGGGTGCGTCCACTGTCGACTTCACTCAATAGACCATCAGTGTATGTTGACATGTAAATGTCTGTGCTCTGCATACTCAAGTCTGTCCAGCACATCCCCTCAATACTTTGCACTGTATACTTTTATAATCGAGAATCACTTGCCGCCTTCGCACATACTTTGCTCCCATCTCTCCCCGCATTCTGCATTGTGTGGCAGAGGTGCCATGCCATGTTTGGTTTGTGTACATGGCTCGCTACGGTTTCCACAGTACGTAGTGTTGTTGTGTCTGCTAGGTGTACATGTTGTTTGTCATGTTTTATATAAGGAACCGCGTTTATTCACGAGCAGTGGTTTCTCCCATTTACATATCGCTGTCTTAAAGAGGATACCAAAGTTTTTCTCACAGGTGAAAAGTGGGACCACAATGGCAATCATTCATTACCATGCAAGAATGTTCAACTGCACGATGCTTCTAAGCTTACAGCCCCCAATCGTGCGTGCTTTCTTAAAAGCACGCCAACTCCCACAATCAGACCAACATTCACACAGCTTTCTAACGGCAGCTATCTGCTTCTTAGTAACATGGACTGCTACGCAATGTGAGCTGACATACCGTATGTCCTTACAAGCCGGATAACTTCCTCTGGCAATCTCTATTCCTACCCACACAAAGTAACTCCCAAAGTTCAACTTGGCCTTCAATACCTACTTTGAAAACAGATTTTATTAAACGGAGCAAACTGAAAGCGCTTTTCCCTCACTTGTCCAAAAGTAATTTATCGACTGCAGATAGCACGAACTTCAAGTAAAATACACTCCCTTTAAAAATACGAATCTCCCATTACACTTTGTGAATTGTTACACAATTTTCAACACATCTGACATTTAAGGTGTGGCACACTTTTTTAACATTGTCTCCTCCGGCCTTCTCACAGGCTTTCAAACTGTTTTTAGTCTAATACCAGACTTCTTTCATTCGATCATCTCTGGGATAACAGCAACAGTGCCCATAATTCTCGCTCTGTTTGCGGCCATCCTACTACTATTATAGCTTGTTAAAAATGGCTACGCTCCCTGTGGTAACAAGCATATCCGACAGAATACGTCTCTACGCAAAGCTGCATCAATACCGTGAAAAAATGGAACAACTTTTCAGCTGCCTGCCTCTATCTATTATCGGAGCCAGCTACAACATGACATTTATTTACACATATACAATCTGCGTGCAACCATCTTTATATTGCAAAACTTGCCCAATCGACAGGCAAATGGATCTATGCCTTGCCAACATCCCAGCAAACGCTCCCGATATCCAGCAGGTAATGGAGTATCTTGAAAACCATGAACTTGATTGTTCGGGCAGTGGAGCAATGGCAGATGCAATGCAAAAAGGTATACTGGCGGAATAAGATTTCTGCGCAGCCGCAAAAGATCTCCTGCAACGTGCGACCTTTGACAACATCGCAGATTGCCTGCCAATTCAAATTGCCGCTCCAACATTCGAGGAACATTACTGTCCCTTATGAATTGGATCGCTTCGCTTTTCTCACACGATGGCAACAATCGCCTCTTGGAACATTACGCATCTCAAGCCGCTGAAGAACTTCCGGACTGCAATCTCCAAGACTTATAAGAAATTCACTTTATTCTTCGATTGATTTTTTCCAACTTTCTTGACTTTTTCCTATTACATTTTTTAATACACTTCAATTGAACTATTTTCATATAATAACTTTCTAAGTATGCTTAGGTATTTGAACTCTGTTTTCACTATTGGCCCTTACCTCTCCACACTAACCAGGGATGGATGATGTATGGCCTATGCAAATACGCTATTTACTTGCTAAATTAGCCTAAACCCGACATCCATTTTGAAACCATATCTATTCTTTGTACACACGTCTCTCTGCCTGCCTCTTATCCACGAAGCCCTTTCAAACAAATTAGCTCATCCTCAGCACTCTGCTCACGAACTGGCTATCAAGATCAAAAAACACGGCATTGTTTAGGAACTGGTTGGCCGTGTGATAATCGTATCCTACCTTTATTTTCATTATACAATTTACAGTCATTCATGTCTAATATGTATTGTTTATGTCACATGGAACTGTAACATGTAATGTGGAATTGACTGATGCAGAAGCTTAGGTTTGAATACAGCAGAAGCGGTTGGAGTTTGCCTCAGCTGGATGCCTTAGCTCTTGCACCAGTGGGTCCATTTATGGCACTTAAATAAAGACACTTTTTATAGAACTTGCAGACTCCATCGCTTTATTACACACAGCCACTTTCTTAAACACACTTGATTTCATCTTTTGTCTTCTGTGGCATTGCAACATTCTGCATTATATTCTTCACAATTATTTCTTTATTCCTGCTTGCTAAAACACTCCATTCGAGTCTTCAGACCGGTAGGGGTGAGTAGTTTGCTTCCCACTCCCGCTATAGTCTAAACCCATACTAACACCACTTGCACAGGTATGCTACAGCGGCCAGTATGCTACAGCGCCCAGAGTACATCAGTTTACAGCAATCAGCTCACGGTTTCATCCTCGAGTGTACCGGCACCTCACCTCAGCACCATCTCACTCTGGGCAAAACAGCACTTTCACACCGGTAGGGGTGAATACTTCGCTTCACACTCCCTCTATAGCACACCCTAACCACCCCACAGAGCTCACAGCACTATAATCTAAACCCATACTAACACCACTTGCACAGCTCACAGCTATGCTACAGCGACCAGTATGGTACAGTGTCCAGAGCACATCAGTTTACAGCAATCAGCTCACGGTTTCATCCCCGAGTGTACTGGCACCTCACCTCAGCACCATCTCACTCTGGGCAAAACAGCACTTTCACACCAGTAGGGGTGAATACATCACTTCACACTCCCTGTGTAGCACACCCTACCCACCCCACAGACCTCACAGCGCTCCTACCCTCCTCTTTCCTATGCTTTTAGTCCTTTTTTCCCCTTACTCGCTTCAATGGAATCACAAAATGGCAGCCAACACTTCCTAGTTGCAACCGCTCGCAGCGCTCACAACCGATAAGCAGCAAGCTCGTGCGCGTAACGCCTCAGCCAATCAGATGGCAAAATTCCCAAATATCAATATCTGTAAATTTCGATATTTCTCAAAAACTTACTGAACGGATTTACACCAAATAAACATTAGCGTGCTTTCTAGACCAAGATCCCTCTCCCTGCCAAATTTGGGGTAATTCCATTCACCCGTTCGACCTGTAGCCTTGTCTAAAGTTTCATACGGAAATTAACATGGAGAAAACACGTTTTGGGACCCCCCTTTTTTCTCAGCCCCCCATTGACGAATCACCCCCAACCTTCCCACATAGGAGCTGATATAAACAAAGAATTAGTTTGGAAAATTTCATGAAGATTCATCAAACGACGCCAAAGTTATAAGCAAAACAAAAAAAGCTCTTCCTATGGAAACTTGGTCCTAACTATAACTACCTACTGGCAACCGCCAGTAGGTAATATATGTATATATATAATATATATATATATACATAGGAAATATATATGTCAAGTCTTGTTCACGGTTACGCGAGTCCCTCTTTACTTTCTCTATATATACAGCATTTCCACTTGTGCCTAAAATGAAGCCTATGGGAAATGTAGTTACACATTAAAACCATTGTTTCTAAAAGACATTTCTACAAAAAAGAGATAGTATGTACATATTATGTCTTGACAATTCATACCCATAGTATTGATTCTTTCTTATTACTTTGAAACAGTCTAATCTATGATTTTAATTACTATTTCTGTGGACCGCATTATTTTTATCCACTAATAATCATGCATACTGAGTAGTGATTTTTTTGTTGGCTTACATTTGCCTCTTTACCTTATGAGAGGACTAGTACATGGTATAGAGTCATAATATCGATGTTTAAATATTGATATGCAATAATATTGATGCTTAAATATCGATGTGACACAATATCGACCTGCACGAATATCGTCGACCAGAATATCGACATGCAGGTAAGAAATAACGTTTTTTTACAATTACTGGAGTGGGAATTGTAATTTTAACTGCTCTGCTATCCAACACTTTCCCTACTGTTACACTCCGTGGAGTGGCAATAGTAAATTATTCCCCTCCGCTATCCAACACTTTCCCTACTGTTGCACTTTTTGGAGTGGGAATAGTAATTTTATCCCCTACGCTATCCAACTTTTTCACTACTGTTATAGTTAATGTAGTGTAAAATATATTTTTACAATAAATATTAATTTTCATATTTTAATTTAATATATATATTTTTTATTTTTATATTTCTATTACAGGTTTATGTAAATGTATTTATAATTTCTATTTTGTTTCTAACATTTTATAATTAATAATTCAGTTAACCCCTTCGCTGCAGGGGTAATTCCCCCACGGTGCGGGGGGGGGTCCGCGGCGCCGCTGTGCTCGTGACGAGCTCAGCTCGTCATGGCTCCTAGTGGAGCTGTGCCCGCGGCCGCTATGACGAACTCAGCTCGTCATGAGCACAGCTCCACTGTGACTCGGCTATATATATATATATATATATATATATATATATATATATATATATATATATATATATATATCCTGGTTACCGTGTTTGTTGATCTCGGTAATCCTCCGGACGTCGACAAAACAGGGTACACGGACCAGGTAAAAGTGCAAATCAATATTTATTGCCGAAAGCGACGCCCATGTATATATATCTCTTTAACTCGTAGCACCTCCAATTTGAAAAGGAAGACCTTCTGTTGTGCAGATTTATTTATTATTTAGTCCTCTACCATATAAATATATATATATTTAAATATGTATGTTTAATATTTTTATATTACATTTATTATTTATCATTTTTAACTTTTTTAAATAATTCTAACTATGTTTTTATTAACCATACTTATTATTTAATTAATTTTATTTTATTTTTAAGACATTTAAAAAAAAAACGATCTTTAAACAACAATATTTTAAGCAACGATATTTTGGTTTCGATATTTTTGTACTTATCTTTGTAGAGATAGGATGTCGATATTCTGTCCATCGATATTCTGTACTCAATATTCTTGTAGGTCGATATTCGGTCCGTCGATATTCTGTCAGTGATCCCTAGTACCTGTTATTAAATCCCCACCCATTATTATGTTTGGCGGTCACTTTTAAACCCTTAATTGATGTGTCAATTGTTTAATAATCAGACCTCTGTCATCCCTAGACATATGGGACTTTTCAAATTGTTGTGCTCTTTACATGAAGACACTGGTAGCCATGTTGTAAGTTTCTAAGTCTTCTTTATTGGTTCCATTCCAAACAGTATCAGTCTTAGTTCAGCCATGTACTAGCTCCTACACCAAGCCCACCAGGAGCAGCCTGCCTAGCTGCTCAGCCCATCTCCAACTGTCATCCACACATCCACTCAGGCACCCAGGCATTCCATTCATCACAGTCACACCAACATTCCGTTACCATCTCTCACTCTGGCTGAGCAGCTAGGAAGACCTAGGCTAATTACAATTAAATGTAATACTCAGGATATAACATTATCCCTTTCCTTTTAAAATGAAAAGAAAGATTAAAACACTAAAGTAGAGAACTATACACAAGAGAAGCAGTAATGTTCATAACTCAAGGATGCAACTAAAAGTAAACATCACAAAAGAGCGAACAATGCAAATAAAGAAAAGATGGACAGAATACGACATATAAAAACATGCATCAAAATCCCCCATCTTCTCTCATGAAGAATAAGTCATATCAAAGCGTGAAATAGATTATCAAATCACAAACTATGTTAAAACGAAGAGAAGAAGACTAACACTGCGAACTTTTGGGAAGGATCAAAAATTGTCAAGCAATTTCAACTACAAACTAGCAATAACCCCATCCTTCCCAATGAACCTTTGAAAATAAAGTAGTGAAGGGTGCACACACCCCATGACAAACACCCGAGGCCAGAAACAGACAACAAGGGTGAACCAACACTACAGATGCACGTGTACCACAATATGGACCACATAGAGGGTACACACAGTGAGGTGCAGGGCGAATTCCACACGACCACAACTGAAGCGTGGGGTGACTTACACAGGACAACACGTGATGCGCAGGGCGACTTACACACAACACCATCTGAAGCGCAGGGCGACTTACACAGGACAACATGTGACGCGCAGGGCGACTTACACACAACAACATCTGAAGTGCAGGGCGACTTACACAGGACAACATGTGTGGCGCAGGGCGACTTACACACACACACAGACAAGACGTGCAGCGCAAGGCGACTTACAAACACATCAGACCAACGTGCAACGTAAAACGACTTGCACACACAACACAAGAAGATGGGAACCACCCACCAAGACAAGAACCACCCTCATGTAAGGGAGAAACTGTGATGTCCACCCACCAGAAGACTAGGACGTCCCAACCATAAACAGCGTTAAACTGTGGAATCACGACATATGAAACTTTTGATATTACAAATACAATTCCATCTACTGTAGAACACAAGTGACTTATGCCCCACGCCGGTGAGCGACCTCTCACCCGAGTTGTGCAAGATCAGAGCTTTCCCTACATAGGGGAAACAAAAAACACAAGAACAACCACCATATTGCTGGACTTCACCCAAAATATTTAGGGACAATAAACATTTGAAAGGAAGAATATGTCCACCATAGTTGTGCTACTAAGCGTAAAGGCTAGCATGTAACTTGATGCCCAAGAATCACATGTCATACCTCAATATAATGTGTGTACAGACATGACCAAGGTAACAAAGTACCAAAACACACACAGTTAATACAGACTGTGGAAGCGAGCAGACTGATGACTAAGTGAGTTTCGTTGGCAAACGCCCGTGGTGACTCCCCATTCGCTGGATTCTGGAACCACATAGAATTTGTCCGCCGAAAGGTTTATAGATAAATGTACCTTTAGTTCGCTGAAGATGACTTTTGCCACACAGTATGGGAAAACAGAAAAGCGAAAAGAGCTGCTTCAAAGCTGACACTCGTAAACAAGCCCGCGCCGCCCTGTCCATTACAGTTGACACGCGACGATGTGGTACACCTTTGTGCAAGCTTTATTGCGTACACTCTCGCAGCACATACAGAGTAGCGTGGTTGGCAAAACGAAGGTAAATAACAGGCAGACTGTGCCAGCCCCAAGATGGCGGCACGCTTTTTGCGTCGTCATGCATGGTGGCTCACGGCACGCCAGAGCGTGAATGCGTCTGACAACAGAGCTCCGCACAGCAACCAACGTCACAGAAGTTCGAAGAGGGGACACGTGCAACTCCAACAATAATGTGAGTGGCACGCGCAAATTTTAAATTTGAACTTGTAAAAGACCGTTGTTAGATCCTAAGGCTGAGGGCAGATCGTAAACGGTAATAAAATATTCACTAAAACTTGCCATTCTCTCGACAGAGCTCATGACATTAAGCCCCTCCTGCCCCCTTCTGTTGCCTACTGCCGCTGGCGGTGAGAGCACATAAACAACATGTTACCACCCATGTCCATTACACGTATGACACGCCTCACAGACGGCTTGTACACCCGGCACAACAACTATTACCATAGAACAAAGCACTGTGTAGATTCATGAAGGCAGAGATACACCAGTATCTGACACCAAAGTCAGACGTCACCTTTCCTTTATTTCCATTGCTTTTTGCGGATTATCTTCAGAAACCAAGCAGATCAAAACAAAATGAGAGCCATGTCCCACGCTGTCCAAGATCAATGTGTGTTGCAAACTCCAATCCAATTTGTGGAAATGTAGAGGATCAAAACAAAATCCAATTTGTTAAATGTCCTTAGTAGTGCACTCCATGAGACAAAGCACTAGACTTAGCGAGCTTCCAGTCATCCATTCCTTGTACACTTGACTCCAGATTGTGAAAATTGTTCAGGGTCACACCAGTATTCTCTTTGTAAACTGATTTTAATTAAGCTCACATAAAGACCAAGGCACAAATCTTAGCAACACGACACCACTCTTGTGTGACACCTGTGAATTCACTTCACTGAGTTGGACCACAACTCACATCTTGAACAGCCACACTCCTTTGCGCAGTGGATACATCCATATGGCAGATTCAAAAGGAAGTGGTAGGGTGAAAGTCAGTCCATTCATACCCTAACAAACAGACCATACCTGTGGTCAAGTTCATGGAGCAAGATCAGGCAGGATACAGGTTGGGGCCGTCCGGTGACAGGACACTGGTGGGGCTGGCTTGCCTTTTACTCCATTCTGCTTCATGTATTTTTCTTTCCTTTTTCTTTGTAGTTGCGCTGGTTACAATGGTTTCTTTGTAAACTCTGGGTTACTGTTCAGTCCTTAAGCACACTTGGGTCCAGGTCCGCTCGTCGCCAAAATTATGTTGTGCTCTTTACATGAAGACACTGGTAGCCATGTTGTAAGTTTTAGTTCAGCCATGTACTAGCTCCTACACCAAGCCCACCAGGAGCAGCCTGCCTAGCTGCTCAACCCATCTCCAACTGTCATCCACACATCCACTCAGGCACCCAGGCATTCCATTCATCACAGTCACACCAACATTTCGTTGGCTGAGCAGCTAGGAAGACCTAGGCTAATTACAATTAAATGAAATACTCAGGATATAACACACATGTTTTGTAAACCCATGGGCTCAGTGCCCATTCCTATATACTGCTCATTATGCATTACATGCGGGATTAAATGCCCAATTGTATTCTCAGTTTCTTTCATGCAGTCATTGGTTTCTAATTCCACAAGTAATTCTACTTACACAGCTAATTTAACAGAAAGCAAGTTTCTCTTAAAATTATTTTTCTGTGTCAATGTCTATCCATTCATAGATGAACAAACAGCTCTTTATCCCCAGTTAGGCCATATGGATGTTTGATTTTAAATCTGATGATCAGGTGCGATTCCAAACGTCTCAGCTTTAGTGTCCTCTCTCTTCCTCTTTCGTAGGTACGTTGGCAATTCCATAATATCTTATTTGATTCCAGTCACAAGTTTTTTGTATTTCCAGATGTTTGGCAATAGTATAATTCATATCTTTATTCTGAATCGCTCAGATGTGTTCAAGCATTCTCTTTTTCAAAGGGCATATGGTGCTCCCTATGTATTTCAAGTCACATTGGCATTCAATCATATACATCACATACATTGTCTCACATGTAATTCTCTCATTGATCGTAAAAGTTTTTCCTTTAAAGTCCACAACCTCTTGTATATTTTTCCCGATCAGGCATGCTTTAAATTTGCCACATCATACAAATCCTGTTTGCTGTTGCCATGTTTTTGGTTTTGTATTTTCAAAATTACTTCTCACTAAATGATCTTTAAGTGATGGAGCTTTCCGGTAGGTTATATTCGGTCTTTCTCCCAATATGATTCCAATATGCGACTCTTTCTTTAGTACATTCCAACGTTTATTCAATATACAAATTATTTGTGAGTTTTCTTTGCTGTAACTAAGTATCATTCTGATTGTAAAATCTTCTTTGTTTTTGCATTTGCATTGTGTACGAATATTGACAGGACAGGGTTCCGTCCTGGATGCCTGCACCCCTTTGAGAGAGTGCGCTGTCTGTTGGGGAACCAATTGGTGGAATATATATATATCTATCCAAAACACAGTATTCCACCTGGGACCAGCCGAACTCGCGGCGGGTGCAACCGGAAAGCGGATGTTTTATAGCCGACAAATACCCTGTGAGTGCACCGGACCTTGGGAGTATCACGAACTCCTTGTTTTTGCTGTTTCATAACCGGTTTCCACCACCGCTTCCCGGTTGCACCGGCCGCGAGTTTGGCTGACCCCAGGTGGAATACTGTGTTTTGGATTCAATTTGGGCTGCTGAACCACCGCTAACGGATTCTGTTGACCTATTCAGGTTGTGGCTTGTACAAAGCTAGAGTGCTTCACCATATGTGGGACACTCACAGTGTTTTCGTTTTTAATCCAGCGGCAGGCGAGGGGATGTACAGGCACAGTTATTACGGCTGCCAATTAACATTTTTAGCGATGGGAGCGCCATAGACATTGCATTAGGCAATAAATAATGAAAACGGTGACGCCCCATTACCGGCCCTTCATTGGCCAAGGATCCACCAACCATATGGCAGAACCGTTTAAATGACTGTGTTGTTTCATTGACAGCTTTTCCGCACTGATGACGGCAAGAGCCAGAAACGCGGCTGCTGATGTTTTATAGCCAACACATACCCCGTGAGTGCACCGGACCTTGGGAGTGTCATGAACTCCTTGTTTTTTTGCTTTGTATGTATGCTGCGTTGGCCGAAACGCGTTATGACCGAATTGTACTGCTAAAAACTGAAAAATAAACGCCACACAAAATCAGCATACAGAAGTTGTCTGTTTCTCTTTTCGGTGCCTGGAAGCACCTGCGAGTGCTAATTGTATATATATATATATATATATATATATATATATATATATATATATATATATATATATATATATATATATATATATATATATATATATATATATATAGCAAACTCCATGCGCTGTTCCTTCTCCCGGCGTTTTAAAAAATGGAGGACGGACCACAAGTATGTGCAAAGGAGTTTATTCCGCTCCCTTACACCACATCACCAGCATGACGCGTTTCGATCCCAAAGGGATCTTGATCACGTGACGCGCTACACGGTGCGTGATTGCTTAAGTACATTCCTTACATTTTTTGTTTTTTAAAGTGACCTGTGCATTTGAACATCACATGGTTTTCGACCACATAGACATAGAAAACATATAAAAAAAAATTAAAAAGCTTTCAATTTGTCCCTTTAAAATTACATGTAAAATACAAGTAACATACAGTATTAGATTATAACTCAAAGCTGTTATAACGCTACCATGGCATTGTGCAAACTTGCAATCTCCCTACTCATGATAAATGCTGGTGTCCGATGCCGGTTTGGCATCGGCCGTCAATAGCTTGGTCAGATATCAAAGCTATAATTACAGTACTGTTCAAAGTAAACCATTCATATGTAAACTGATCGACTGAAATGTTCAAATAGTGCAAAAATCTTGTAGTGCAAAGTGCTTGTGTTAAAAAACAAAACATACTGTATGTTTAAAATACAACAAAACACCGTGTGTAAGTGTAAATAGAACTTCTAGAAGTATGCAGCAGCGTGGACTAATGTCTAGTATTTACAGGGATATGTTTACTTTTAAATTGACTTCTCAGTTAGATTTTATTGATGTTTATCTCGGCTGGCATATTTGTATGTTATCCTTATTCAGATAATCTCTATGTGACATTAGAGGCAAGTATATAGATCCTCAGCTTGGTTCAGACCCCCGGGGTGTTTGGTATCGAGGTTTAAAATGTACTTAGTCTCTAATTGTTGTAGGGCTCTCACTCGGTCACCCCCTCATTTCCTGCTCGGAACACTGTCAATCAGAAAGTATATTAAAAGAGTCGGATCTGCATTGTGTTTTTCTCCAAAGTGTCGGGCCACCGGATAGGACTGATCTTGATTTTTTATTGCCCTGATGTGCTGAAGTACCCTCTTATGTCCCTGCAGTATAGTACTGCCTACATACCGGAGACTACAAGGGCACTCCAACACATAAACCACATGGTTCATTTTACACGTAAGGGCCTTGGTAATCGGGATCTCTATAGAGTTAAAAGGGGTTTTGTAGGAAGTGGCGTTGATACAATATTGGCATGCCTTACAGGCTTTACATTTGAAGAAACCATGGCGTTGACTTAACCAAGTGCCTTTACCTGCACTGTCTAGGTCATTGCGCACCAAGGTATCCTTCATGGAGGGCGCTCTGCTGTAAGTTATAGCAGATTTTTTTGGTAACATCTGCCCTATAACTGGATCACCAATATTATTGGCCAGTTCCTATCTATGTTTTTTTTGATGTTTTTACTCTGCTTGTTGTACCCAAATATAAACCTAAATGATCCCTCTTTATCCTTGATGGTCGCCTCTGGCTTGCTTTGGTTGTTTAAAAGGGTGTTAACTGATTACTTTTCTGAAAGGCATTGTTTATGCATTTAGGAGAGTATCCCTGAGCCAAAAATCTTGCTTTGCTAGATGCCTGGGCATGTTTCAAATCATTGTCATCACTACATATTCTCCTCAACCGTATCATCTCACCAAAAGGTATACTCTGAATTAGATGGTCAGGGTGGGCACTGCTCGCATGTAACACCGAGTTGCCCGTGGTGGGTTTTCTATGTAGTGTGGTATGTAACTGCCCATTAAGGCTATAGATCACAACATCCAGAAAATGTACAGTTGTGGTACTGATAGATGCAGTGAACTGTAGATTCAAATTGTTAACATTTAAATTCTGAACGAATGTCTCTGCTTCATTTAATGTACCATGCCATACCATGGCATGGTATGATGAGTTGGGATCGTCTATATATCTCAACCATTTTAAGACATTCCTGGTCATGCTGGTCAAAAATTAATTACGGAGGACCAGCTCCTCCCACCATCCCATGTGTAGACAGGCATAACTGGGGGAGAAGCTGGCCCCAATCGCCACTCCTCGTTGTTTCTGGTACAGTAAATTTCCGAAAATGAACACATTGTTATTAAGGCAAAACTCCACCATATTGACTAACAATGCATTATGTTGATCAAAATCAGAACCTCTACGTGAAAGATAATATCTTAATGCCTTAAGACCATCCTGATGTCTAATGGATGTATATAAAGATGTAACATCCAATGTGATTAAAAGGTAGTCATCTTGCCATGACAAATCTCTGATTTTGGAAAGGAAATCTCCCGTGTCCCTCACGTAAGAAGGCAATTCTTTCATGCGCGTCTGAAGAAAATAGTCCGCATAGACTGAAGTTTTTTCTAAGAGGCTGTTACGTGCTGATATAATCGGCCTTCCTGGAGGCTTGAGTGGATCTTTATGGACTTTTGGAATGAAGTACATTATCGGCGTCACGAGATTGTCGTTCTTCATATATTTATATTCATCAGTATTCAACAGACCTGAGTTTTTCCATGCTACAAGTTTCATATTATAACAGTTGTACATGCTTTTCAAATTCTGATGGTCATAACGATGGTAGCATTCTCTATCCCTTAATTGTATTAATTTGCCCCCTTTGTCGGAGTTTCGGATGATTATATTTTTTTTCTCTCTCAGTTTGTTCATTAGTTGATGGTATTGTAATTCTTGTTTATTAATTTTTCTTTTTACATTGGCCTTTGCCGCATGGTGGAGTTTTTTAATGCTAAAGGTGACCTGTTCATTGAATACATCAATTGAATCACGAAGAGTTATGGGAGTAAAAGTCGATCGTGGTTTAAAAGGTGTTGCACATTTCTCTTGTTCTGATTGACTGGTATTTCGCCCTCCTCCTTGTGTTAAGTCATTACTTTCTATGGCCAGTTCTTGTATTGTTCGTAGAGTTGGCCAGTTAGTTGCTGTTAAATTGAATGGCGGAGATATTTGGCTGTCCGTAGGCTGTTGCTTGGTTTGTTTCTGTAGGAGGAAATGTTTTTTGAGTTTCAGTTTTCTTATACTTTTGAATTAATCAATTCTGGTTGCCGCATAATTTAGAGAACTCTCTGGGCAGTATGACAGGCCCAGGGCCAACAACTGTTTCTCTGCTGCATTAAGTGTGGTATTCGTCAAGTTGATGATGGTTTGGCTATTGATGGCTTGATGTTGTTCTATCGATTCCAGTTGCGCCGTGGTTGTGCCTTCTGTTTCTGCTTTATTTTTGGCTGCTGTACATTTTCGTTGGGCTTGCAGTCTTTTCCTGCACTTGATGGTTGAGTTCCTGCTTGTCTGTTTTGATTTCGTGGACGCAGGGTGTCCCTGCGTTCGATGACTAAAAAATCCACTTCATCTGCCAAGAAATACTAGCTGGAATGTGTGACATGGCTTGTTGTCTGGTTTCTATTTCCGTGTCACTTTCCTGGGCTGAACTAAGGTCAGAATTTGACACCACCTCTGTTGTCCTACCCTGATCAGCTAGTCCAGTTTGGTGTCCACTTCCGGTTCCCTCATATTTGGACATTTTCAATTTATCATATTTTTTGGCAAATGTGAAAACGTGACCGCATTCGTAGTCCATGCGGTCGCGATGGAATTTATAAGCCTTTCTTTCTCTTATCTTTTCCTCCTCTCTTTTCAGCCTTTTCACCATTTCTTCTTTGAGTTTTTTTAATTCATTTTGTTGGGTCATTTGACTTAACTCCTCATTGAGAGCTTCTATCTCCACTTGAATTTTGGCTCGATCTGTTTCTGCATATTTTACTAGAATAATGATGAGCCTTTTAGAAGATTCCAAATTAGTTTCCGCCCATTCTTTCATCATAGATTTGTCTGGGTTCTCATAGCTGGGGGCTAAAAGGATGCAGAGTCCACAAGGGACTCTCCCCGCATCCAAATACCATTGAAGGGACTTGGCCTCCCACCACTTACTTTGTTCTGATCGCATTTGTTTTTCCAATTGCCTCACTTTGTCTCTGAGGCTAATGCTGCGCGGCTCAGGTGGTGCACTATGGGTACTGAAGCCTCTTGTAAATGCCCTGCTATCATCAAACATTCCTGCTGCCTCTTCTTCTCGCTCTCTTAGCCTGTCGGCTGACATGATTGTGGTAATTGGCAAGTCAGTTTCACTATTGATAGCAAACGTGTAAGTTATTTTGGCCGGAAAAGTTTCCCCGATCACTTTAGTATTCGTGCACACCTCCGTACCCAGTTGCTTCGATTAGCTGCATGAGCAAGCCCACACACTCCACAAGGTAATTGCGTCCCGCGGGTCCTCCGACCCGTGTTCGCTTACCTTTAACGTGGCTGAAGTGCGTCTACTGCTATCGCGCTGGGGGGCCTGCAGCCGATAATCCTCCCGGATTGTACGTTGCTTGACTTGAGCCCAAGCCTGGATCCTTTGATGGCGGCCGATGCCCAAACTGTGAAGGGGGCCTGTCTTTAACCGGAGGAATCCGAACTGGTTACATCTATGAAGCAAACTCCATGCGCCGTTCCTTCTCCCGGCGTTTTCAAAAACGGAGGACGGACCACAAGTACGTGCAAATGAGTTTATTCCGCTCCCTTACACCACATCACCAGCATGATGCGTTTCGATCCCAAAGGGATCTTGATCACATGACGCGCTACACGGTGCGTGATTGCTTAAGTACATTCCTTAAATTTTTTTGTTTTTTAAAGTGACCTGTGCATTTGAACATCACATGGTTTTCGACCACATAGACATAGAAAACATATACATCTATGTTACAAGGGGACCTTGAACGTCAAGTTTAAAAGGAGTATATGTTTAAATAATTTGTTTTTTAAAAAGCTTTCAATTTGTCTCTTTAAAATAACATGTAAAATACAAGTAACATACAGTATTAGATTATAACTCAAAGCTGTTATAATGCTACCATGGCATTGGGCAAACTTGCAATCTCATTACTAATGATAAATGCTGGTGTCCAGGTTTATATATATATATCCCAAAACCTTCTCCATTAGGAAAGGAGTGAGCCGCACACTTACGGTAATTTGAAATTGATTTATTTTCCAGCGCTGGCGATTTTGTCCTGATGCATTTCGATAACCTTTACCTTTCTCAAAGGAGGGCCAGGGCATCTGTGGGTTCTAATACACACCAACAAACAATTGCGCTATTTAAGAGTTTTTCGCCCCCTGGTGGGCGCCCCGATGGGCTGACTATTCACGCATGCTGGGACTTGTGGTGCGCATTTAAAACCCCTTAACCTTCAGTGGGTGATGCCAAACGTTCTGCTGTATTTTACAATTACCGTAACTCCCTCGCATGCCACTTTGAAGCTGCTGGAGACCAAACCAAAGTACAATCCTTGGCGGCTGCCTACTGCCCATACTGCTTCCACAAAACATACAAACAAGGTCCTTTCTCGGGCAGGATTGGCGCTCTTTTGAACGGTGGTGCGTTGCTCGCGGCAGGACCAGGCCGGAAAGACATCCCAAAACCCTCTCCATTAGGAAAGGAGTGAACCGCACACTTACGGTAATTTGAAATTGATTTATTTTTCAGCGCTGGCGATTTTGTCCTGATGCATTTCGGTAACCTTTACCTTTCTCAAAGGAGAGCCAGGGCATCTGTGTGTTCTAATACACACCAACAAACAATTGCGCTATTTAAGAGTTTTTCACCCCCTGGTGGGTGCCCTGATGGGCATGCTGGGACTTGTGGTGCGCGTCCTGACCCTCCAATTGTCAAGAGGGAATGCACCGCGGGTACGGGCCACCAGAAGTATTTCCCCAAAAGATTCATAAAGAGCGGGTTCACAGTTCCATATATTTAATTTATTCACCCAAAATGGTACAGACAAGTGTCAGCCTCAGACGCGTTTTGATCGCCTCCGCGATCTTGATCACATGACGTGCTGATGCCGGACCACCACATTTAAATTCAGCGCATCCAATCATTGAAGAGACCAGTGATAGTGCAAAGTAAACATGAAAAACATACTGCAAAGGGAGCACGTAGTTGAATGAAAGCCCTTTTAACAACATTCTATTTTAATTGGCTTCCGCAGCTCTCATGGTGGTAATAATACTTGTACAAGACAGTTAATTTATTAATCGAATGGTCATGCAAATGTATGGTGCCTTGTTATATCTTTTTTAAATCGATTGCAAGGGACACTTATCTTAATGTAATAGTAACTGTAACAATGAATATGCCCATATTAGCTAGAATTATGGCGAGTGCCTAATCAATGGTGCCAATTCTTGAACATAAAAAATGATTTACATATACAATAAATATCCCTCAATGGTAAAAAAGATTATTGCTAAAAAGATAAATAGGTACCATAAAATGACATGTTTAAAATACATTTTAAATTGATATAAATACACGATTCTAAAAAGGCTCCATAAGAATAAGACAACGCTCCCTAAAACATGTGCAAAATCAGTTCAAAAAGTGCTATATGTAAATAAAAAAAACCCTTATACTAAAAACACACAGATGGTGGGACTAGTGCAAGAGGTCGAAAATACTGTTATCTTCAGCCTATAAAGTGCATATTGCTTATATTGCCGCTGCCCTCAAAAATACAGTACATAAAATATCAGTGCAAATTATTCTGGAAGATGCTAAGGAACAGAGAATATCAGACAATATCAAAGCATTGGATGAGTTCTAATCACAGCAATAGATAGGGATATTGAGGGTCATAAGTTAACATGTCTATGCAAGTTGACGTATTGTCTCAGGATACCAGGAGAACCTTCCTGTTTACATGATTACAAAAAATTATAAAAAATTATTATAAAAAATTGTGGAGGTCCTCACTGTTGTTCAAGCCAATGGGCATTCTGGTATCAAGTGTTAAAATAAATGAAGACCCTAACTGACGTAATTGCCTCTCCCTATTGCCGCCCCCCCCGAATTGAGGGAGGGAATGCCCCAATTACAAAACATTTTAAATCACTGACTTTATTTGCATGAATGGCTTTAAAATGTCGCACGACTGGGTAATTAGAATCCAAGTTGACAATTGCACGTAGATGTTGCAATATCCGATTAAAAACTGGTAATTTCGTACTTCCGATGTACTTAAGATGGCATGTGCATTCAAGCACGTACACCGCAAATTCCGTCCGACATGTGTAGTGGTCTTTGATTGGGACTGGAATAACACAAAAAGCTGTACGATACTCAGATACATTGATATCCAAATTTACACGCCCGACAAGATGAGCATTTGAAAAAGCGAGATTTAGATAACCAGGTGGTTTTAAAAGTTAGTTCAGGACTGGATTTAACCAAGGCATCCCTCATTGAAGGTGTCCTCCTGAATGTGATGGCAGGGAGGTCAGGTAACAGGAATTTCAATGTCATGTCAGTTAGAATGATAGGCCAGTGCTTGTAAACAATTTTACGAATGATCTTATCCTGTTTACAATAAGTGGTGATTAGTCTGATTGGTTGTTTGTCATCTGTTATAGTTTCACTCATTGTTGCTGCATTCTGTTCTTATCTAGTTATTAAACATAACTCATGTGGACGAGAAATGGCCTTATCCAAGGCCGTCTGTAAATTTGACAGTTTGTAACCCTGGGACAAAAAACGATTAAGGGCCTCATTTTGACAGTGTATTAAATCAGGTTCACAACTACATATGCGTCGTAACCGAAGAAATTCACCGTAGGGTATACTTTGAATGAGGTGGGGAGGGTTGGCGCTGGTAGCATGCAGCGTGGAATTGCCAGCAGTGATCTTCCTATGAAGCTTAGTTTCAATCTTGTTCTCCCAAATGTACACCTCCACATCTAAAAATTCTACCCTCTGGGTACTTAGGGTGGCAGTGAACTATAGGTTCACGTCATTGTCATTAATAGATGTTACAAAATGGGCAGCCTCATGTTGTGTGCCCTCACATATAATAAAAATGTCATCAGTGTATCTGCCATAATATTTTATGTGGGTGTCCCAAGCCTCCTTGTGGGTTACCTTGAGGACGTGCTCCTCCCACCAACCCACCAAAAGGCAGGCATAGGTAGGGGAAAAGCACGCCCCCATGGCAACCCCTCTCAATTGTTTGTACAGGGTTTTATTGAACAAAAATAAATTATTGTTCAGGCAAAGGTCAATCATTTGGAGTAACATGCAGTTGTGGTCATGTAGATTAATGGCACGGTAATTTAAGAAATGCCTTACAGCTTCTAAGCCTTGTGTGTGATGAATGCTGGTGTACAGCGAGGCTATGTCAAGTGTGATTAACATATATCCAGACTGTCACTCAATTCCTTGCAATTGTTTCAAGAAATCTCCTGTGTCTTTTATGAAGGAGGGCAGGGTTGTCATGTGTGGCTGGAGAAAATAATCAACATATTTTGACATAGACTCCAACACATTGTTTCTGGCTGAAATAATTGGTCTGCCAGGTACAGGGGAAATACCCTTGTGAATCTTGGGAATGGAATACAGGGTAGCTGTAGTTGGAAAATCATTTTTCAAAAATAGAAATTCCTTTTTTGATAATAAGCCCTGTCTCTTCCATTGTTGCAAATGCTTAGTCACATTCATTTTCACCTGGGTCTAATGTTCACGACCAACTTTAGATTAACAGTTAGAGTCTGAAAGGTGGCCTTGAGCCTCTTGAAGGTAATCGCATTTCGGCAATAGCACTATATTGCCTATAAAACGTGAAAATGCAGGGAGCTGTGGGAGCAAAAACATCGTGTGCAGTTGAATTTGCCTCTGAAGAAAGAGCGTGAATGCTCTGAAACGCGTCAGGCAGGAGGATGTATAGAAGCAGAATGAAAATGCCTGTTCCTGAAATAAATGAATTGTGAAAATTCGCTGGCTGGAGGAGTGCGTCTCTAATGCAGGGCATTTTTGGAAGATTTATGACACGGCAGGTCCAGCCGTGAGAGAAACGCACCGCCTTTCAAAATTCAAAAGGGACCGATTTTCCTGAACTGTGTAGGAGAATTCACCGGCGCAGCTGGTTTTTAAGTGAGGAACAGGATTGTCTTTCCGAAACCCACTGAAGGGTAATACCGATCCTTGAAATGTTTTAACTGCACAAAATCCACTGGAGGATATTAATTAAGGGCGCCTAACCACAAGTTCCAGCATACACCAGGATTAAAGCATTCAATTAAGGCACACCGGAGGCCTATAAAACGTGAAAATGCAGGGAACTGTGGGAGCAAAAACATTGTGTGCAGTTGAATTTGCCTCTGAAGAAAGAGCGTGAATGCTCTGAAACGCATCAGGCAGGAGGATGTATAGAAGCAGAATGAAAATGCCTGTTCCTGAAATAAATGAATTGTGAAAATTCGCTGGCTGGAGGAGTGCGTCTCTAATGAAGGGCATTTTTGGAAGATATATATATATATATTTATATATATATATATATATATATATATATATATATATATATATATATATATATATATATATATATATATATATATTCACTGAAAAAACCATAGGTTTCACACACGTTATAGTTAGGAATTAGCATTTAAAAAACCTTAGAAATTCAGTGAAAAAACCATAGGTTTCACACATGTTATAGTTAGCTGGACATTTTACTCGTAAAAAACCAATGAAATTGCCCCGTTATAGTTAGTTCAGCTAACTATAACTCGCGCGCCCGCAATGCACTGCTGATGACGTCACATATTACATCACTCATGACATGGTCAGTGACATCACTCATGACATCACTGATGACATCTCAAATGACATCACTGATGACATCACTGATGACATCATCCAGTGAATGTGTGTTTTTCTGAAAATTAAATATGTTTTATATATGTATATCTCAAGGTCGATGGAAGAATAAATGGGTATATAAGTGTCTAAATGGATGATTTGTTTTTGAAAAATTGATTGTGTAACTGACTGATTAAGTGTATCTCTCACTTTGTGTATAAGTGGCTGCATGGGTTGGTGAGTAGCTACATGGGTGTCTATATAGGTTATTAGTTGTTTTTTTGAGTATCAGTCTGAGTGTCTGTATGGTACGGTGGGGGGTATTACGTAGTGCATAGATGCATGAATGAGTGACTCACTGTTTGTATGTGTTGAAGACAGCATGTGTGCAGGACTGTATGGGTGGATGAGTGTGTGTATGGGTATGTTAGTGAGTGAATGACTGTCTCAATAGTGTCTTCAGAAGTAACTACATATGTTTTAAACTAGTATATGTGACTATTGGTGTATATATGTGAGTATATGTGAGAGGGAGAGATTGAAAGAGTTCCTGTATGAATAAGTATGTGTTTCTATAAGTGATTGTTTAAAAGACTAAGTATGTGTAAGTTTCCGTAGAAGTAAGTATGGTGGTGTGTGTATTACTGTATATGCAAGTAAATGTATGTTTTATTCTTTATTAGCATGAGTGACTATGTGTGTGAGTAACTCTATGGATGAGTGGCATTGTGTAACAGGATGTATAGATGTATGAGTACATATGATGAGTGAGTACATGTATGAGTGACTGTATAGGACTGTTGGTGAATGAGTGGATGTGTATGTGGATCTTAGAATTACTGAAGAGGTTGTTGTAACTGGTATTGGTATGTCCATTGTTTTGAAATTTTTAGTCTCTATTTTTGAATGTGTGTATCAAAGCTTATATTAAGGTGAGAGGAGGTCTGCCACTCTATCACAAGGATGATGTCATCAGTGATGTCATCAGTGATGTCATTTGAGATGTCATCAGTGATGTCATGAGTGATGTCACTGACCATGTCATGAGTGATGTAATATGTGACGTCATCAGCAGTGCATTGCGGGCGCGCGAGTTATAGTTAGCTGAACTAACTATAACGGGGCAATTTCATTGGTTTTTTACGAGTAAAATGTCCAGCTAACTATAACATGTGTGAAACCTATGGTTTTTTCACTGAATTTCTAAGGTTTTTTAAATGCTAATTCCTAACTATAACGTGTGTGAAACCTATGGTTTTTTCAGTGAATTTCTAAGGTTTTTTAAATGCTAATTCCTAACTATAACGTGTGTGAAACCCATGGTTTTTTCAGTGAATTTGCAAGGTTTTTTAAATGCTAATTCCTAACTATAACGTGTGTGAAACCCATGGTTTTTTCAGTGAATTTGCAAGGTTTTTTAAATGCTATTTTTTTTTTTATTCTTCATTTTTTTCAAACATATTTTTAATTTAATTTTCTTATCTTTTATAAAGACTATGCTTAAATTTTTAAAATCCTTAAATATTTTTTTTATATATATTTTTTAAAATAAACATGTAAAATTTATTTCCAGTTTTTTTTTTTTTTTTTTTTTTTTTTTATAGTACGCGTACCGTAAGCTCACGGTAAGCGTACGGTTTACGCAACGTCCGTAATCTATCTACGCTGCTTGCGTATAGTTACGTACTTTGCGTAGCCGCGCGTACTGCGCGTGGGACGCGTGCGCGCTTACGCAACACGCGCACGTTACGCGGAAGTGCCGGGGAGTGACTGTTATGCGCATGCGCGCAAGCGCGTGTCTTTTTTACGCGCACGCGTACTTTTTGCCGTAAGCGTACCGTAAGCGTACCGTAAGCGTACGGTTGGTCATGTGATCATGAAACACAACTTTTGATTGGTTGAAACTACTTTCAGTTCTAGAACTCTCCTACACCACACCCATTCCCCTCATTTCTGCTTGTGATCCCTTGGGAGAAGGAGCTGGTTTGTCTTTGGGATACGATGGCAGAACAGCAGAGCTCTTCTGAGAGTGAGGCTAGCACCAGCAGCACTGTCTTGAGGCAGAGAGCGAGGAAAGTAAAGCCTTCTTATGTTTGGGATTATTTTACTTTTCCAGAAGGCCAGCAAAAGGTGAATGCACCCTTAGTTACTTGCAAGCTGTGTAAGCGTGTACTTTCTAGAGGTAATCCTAACAGGAAGTATTCCTTTGGGAATCACACCATGAAGAGACACCTCCAGGATGTACACAGAAGGACACATGGTCATCTTTTTGGAGGTAACTCTTCAGAAAGACGAGCCAGTACATCCACAGCAGCTCAGCCTGGACCATCATCTGCAGGGCAGACTCCTTCTTCTGCAGGTCAGGTGAGCCCTTCATCTGTGGGGGGAGAATCTCCTTTTGCTGGCCCTCTGGAAATTAACCCTCGGTTTGCGAGGGTTGAAGTACGGTGCGCCACTTGTCACGATCTAATTACTTATAGGGAGACCAGTGTTTCCCTGGTGAACAGTAAAATAGATCAGCACACTTGTCGTACCGTCTAATATTCCCAATCTTTCTTTCCTCTGTCCCTGCATGAACACAACGGTTCTTTTAAGAGCCAACCTTATCTTTCATCTTTTTTTTTCTTTTTTTTTAAAAACTTTTTTTTTTTTTTTTTACCGTACGCGTACGGTAAGCGTACCTTTTTTTTATTTTTTAAAAAAAAACACTAAAAATCATTTATCACATTACAAAGTCCTTGAGAGACTACAATTTTTATTTTTGACTTACCATACTCACTCAAAAAAATATTTATTCATTTGTTTTTTTTAAAAATAGTTTTTAAAATGGTTGTAGTTTCCGAAAATTTTCTATATCGATCTGAAAATAAAGAAAAAAGTATTAATATTTTTAAACCATTTTATAATACAGTACACATATTTACATTTTTTACCAAAAAATATTTTTGCCTTATTTTTGCTGTTTTCAGAATATATTGCATTTCACTATTAATTGTGAAAGCAATTGCATTCATCATTTTACAGCGGGCAAAAAAAATTAACAATCACAAAGATTGTATTAAAAAAGCCCAGAATCTCTTCTCACTTAAACTTATCATTACAGAAATGCATATTATTCTAAAAAAATATCATCTAAAAACAATACTTTTTTCTTTAAAATACCGTCTGATATGTTTGTTTCAGAAGTATAATCACAATATTATATCTCAAATAACTCCAAAATACATCTGATTTTATTTCCTTTAGGCCAAATAGTATTTTTTTTTTTTTCCTGGAATAAATTTCCAAGGGAAAACCATTAAAATTCTAAAGTTTAATCTGTCCAGATCTCACCAATTCTCTGTAACATTTTGGTTCACGAAAATTTTTTGAATAATTTATTTAGTCCACAATAGAATTGCTTACTTTTCCACATGGCCAAATAGTAATTTTTTAAATCATTTTTGAAAAAATTTCCAATGGCAGTCCAATAGCATTCCATAATTTAAAATGTGCAGAAGTTACCGATTATCTCTAAATTATTGGTTTTTCAAAATTGCATTAAAAATTAAAAAAGTCCACATTACAATTGGTTATCTTTCCTTTAGGCCAAATGATAATTTTAAAAATCTTTTTTCTACAAAATTGCAATGGTAATCCAGTAAAATGGTAAAATTATTTTGTCCAGATCTTGCCAAATCTCTCTAAAATTTAGGTTTCAGGAAGATTAGATAGGAATTTGCTAAATCAAAAGGCAAACGTTGTTTGAAAATCAATTGGGAATCATTACACAGTGTCCAGCCTTTTTCACATTTTAGATAAACTGTGTAATGTCCAGAAGTAACAGTAGGTCCATCATGGAAAATTATTGCAACAGTTACAAAAGTTTTTCCTGAAATTGATAATTGCTGTCCTGTAAACTTCTTTATTAAAGTATCCAATTTTGATCCATCAGCTCTACATCGTTGCATCATTAAAATTACATACTGTCCGTATTCCCTTAAAATTAATGTTGATAACATGTCAGAATTACACTCACCACATTTCATGCTATGATTAGCATCTTTAACTAATTTTGCAAAAGTGACTGTTTTACTCTCTGGCAATGTCAAATAAATAAACCTTTCATTATCAACAATAGAGCCACATATATTA
Organism: Triturus cristatus; assembly: GCF_964204655.1. NCBI lineage: Eukaryota > Metazoa > Chordata > Amphibia > Caudata > Salamandridae > Triturus > Triturus cristatus. The sequence continues at coordinate 847,261,016 of NC_140592.1, forward strand.
TAACAATTATCACAACTATGTTCCCATTTATAAGAGAGACCAAAAAAAATGTCAATGGGAACTCCTTCTTCTTCCACTACCTGAAGAAAATACATCAAAAATTCGTGTGCATCTTGCTGTTCATTTTGAGAAAACTGTGTTCGTCCTGAACATACATCTAAAAGTTTTCTAATATCAGTAGCACTTTCTATTTGAGTTTTATCTTTACTCAGCTTTTGAAAAAGGAGACTGAGCTCTGAACAGAATCTTTTTCCCTGATTTACTATTATCTGCTCTTGCAAACTTTCCAGATAAAATGCAACATTCAGCACTACATTAGCGTAGCAGTTGACACCAGAGCTATTTTCAAAATGACATCCTACAACCTGTTCTTCATTGTCCTTTTTCTTTTTGTTTGCAATTACATCACTCCTCTTTTTTTTCCTCTTCTCTATATCTTCATTACAGATATTCTCATTTCTCCTTTTACGAGAAACTACACGTTTCTCCAACACAGGATACTGACCTAAATGAGGAGCATAGCTTCTTCTTAATCTATTATACTCCTTTACACAGTTTGTATCAGCACTAACTTTTGAGTCATCAAAGTCTATCATGAATAAACCTGATAATGTTTTGACTCGTGACAAAGCTACATATGCCATACCTTCTTTGAACACAGTTGAACCAATGTTCACAAATGCACAATCTACAGTCAATCCTTGAGACTTGTGGATAGTTACAGCATATGCTAGTGAAAACGGAAACTGCTTCCTACGTACATATAAGTCTTTCACAAGCATGAAACGAACTGAACAACGACAAATGTCTTTAACTTCCTCTATCTGATCAAATTTTATCTGTAAACATTCAATTCCTTCTTTTTTCTGATAATTAATAAAACCCACAACTCTTCCCATCGCTCCATTCACTAAGCCTTTCTCAACATCCAAATTTCTCCTTAAAAACACTCTACAGTTCATGCAAACATAAAGATTTTTTTCTAATCCTGCTGTTTTGGAGATGTTCTTCTCTAGTGAGTCCAATTTATTTTTCAGTTTGCCTGTTACTGTGACAGTAATTCTTCCATCCTCAATTTTGTCCACTGCTTCCAATTTCCTGATGTCTTCCTTTTCCAATTTCAAAAGCTCCTCATTAAATATTGAGCATTCACGTAGAGTTGGCATTAAGCAGATGACACTTTTGTTTTCTGCAATATTCTTGTATATTTTCTCTGCAACTATTTCTTCCTTTGGAAATAAATTATGTAGCAGCCGACTCTGTAATGCTTTTTTCCCAACATCTGTGAGTAGTCCAATCCTGATATCTTTCAGAATACTTCCATATTCTTCATCGTTTGCTTGCCTCATATTAGTTGTAAGTTCCTTGTACTCAAAGAAGGACCAAATATTTGTATTTCCAATGCTTCCCAATGACTTCTTCGTGTCTTCATGTGTCACAGTATTAAACACTGGTTGTCCTTTAACTGGAGTAAGTTGCAAAAGATCCCCAAAAACTATGACGTGTTTTCCACCAAATAACACGTCATAGTCTGTCTTCAAAATTTGCTGCATTCTTAAATGCACAAAGGCAAGCATTAAGTTTGATACCATGCTCACTTCATCAATAATGAGAACTTGCATCTTCTTCAATACTCGTGAAACTTCCAAGGATGCTTCTCCAGTTAGCTTGTTGAATTGTATTTTGTTCTCATGCTCCACTGGTAACATTAGCAAACGATGTAAGGTGATTCCTTTTATGTTATATGCTGCTAACCCAGTTGGAGCAGTAACCACACAAGACAAAGTAGAATCCGTTTTTTGCTTTAGGTAGCTTCTGATGACTTTAATTAGGAAACTTTTTCCAGTGCCAGCTTGTCCGCTTACATACATCCTGATTGGATGAAATGATGTGCATGAGCACTCTTTTTTGATATGTAGAAATCCGTGATCAATTTTGTTTTTGATCTCTTCATAAATTTGTTGCTGCTCTTGATTCAGTTGTCTTTCCAAATTTTCTAAGTCTATAAATTCTTCTTGAGCTTGATTCATAGCCGTTTCCACTTCATTCATGGCTATTGATGCTTCATTTTCAACGATTGGTTGTCCTAGGGGATCTTGACTGTGTGTTCCTGAACTTTGACTGTCCTGAGAACTGTCTCTAGCTATTTCTGCTGCAATTGTAGTTTCCTGTTCAATTTCTTCATTTAACATTTGCAGATAAGTTGAGAATGTACTGCATTGTATGCTGTCTTTGCAAGCATTAAAAGAATCTTCATAGCTCTGGAATTCTCCCAGTAGTTCATCCTCTGTACGCCATGGTTTAAACAACTGTAAAAGAGCCAAGTAGTAAAATTCTTTCTTGTCGGTAGTGTCGCAACTCAGCTTCCGGTGATTTATCAAACTTCCTTTGGTTTGCTTCACCAAACATCCTTCTTCACCAACAACTTTATATTTTCCACTGTTGATGTCTTCTGCAGCTTTCCGTGAATAAATGTAGTTCTGTAACACTTCATAGAGACACATGTTCTCCAGATGATGACTTCTCTTGGGATAATATGTGTCCAACATGTTTGTTTTCAATATGTCTGTACTTTCTGGGTCATTCTCAGCCAAATATTCAATTTCTCCAACAGATTTCAGTACCCGATTTCTCATTGCTGCAAGGCCTAAACTTGCCCAAATTATTCTTCTTGACTTCGAGTAGAGACTTGCAGAAGATAACCTATCTGAACATTCGTAGGATCCAATTTCTCGATGCGATAACATCTTCAAACTGAAACTGTACAGCTTCTTACTGACAGTCTTCTCGTGAGAAATCTCTTCCCACATTTCCTTCAATTCTGTTTTTTCTGATTTCGTAATGTAAGACGTTACATATCGAGCAACAGCAATGGAATTGTCAGCAACATACTGTATATCCATGTTAGCGTTCCACATGGATAAAATGACTGGGTTGTAGTCATTTATATTTTTTGATTCTTCTTTTCTTTTAAGGTTGTAGGTATTCTTAGGTGATTTTCTTGTGATAGTATGTCTCACAGCTGACATAAAACTGTTGACTCTTCCATTTGTAAGAACAGGTCTAGGAAATCCAAATCGACATTTAGTGTAGTATTTTTCTTTGCTCTTGTATTTCCGTCGACAGTATTTTCCACACCGATGACTTTGGAAACGTAGAACTTGCTCCTTTAACTTGTTCTCTTCTGTGCTTTTAGGTATAGCACATGTTGCATATTCTTCAATGTAAGATAACACTGCTTCATCAGTATCTGTTCCAAACTTTGGGGCATCCTTGATCCACAGCAGCATATGAATATGAGGAGCACCTCTTGCCTGGTACTCTTTTCTCCAAAAGAAATCCACTACTTCTCCAAGGGGTGGATTTTTTTTATTGCAGATGAAGGATATCATAGCCTCAAATCTATGATTGAAATATCTGCAAACATTAACCGGATCCAATGAGCACAGTCCTCCTGCTGTCTTGTATTCGATGTTTTTAATGTTTGAATTGGCCTCTCGTAGAAAATCCAGTAAATCATCCCAAGCGTACTCGGCACAGCTTAGGGTAAGGAACCATGTTGGTGTTCCTAAATTGCGTAACATGCATTTTAGTTCACCATGGCGTCGGTACCAATATTCATTTGTCCCACGCTGACAAGCCATCAGATTGATCAGTTGTGTTTCCAAATGATCATCTCGGTGCTGCACTTTCTCCATAAAATCCTTAGCAGACACATTTTGTAAATGTACTCCACTTTTTAAAATGTGATTTACTGCATAAGACAGTGCAGACAAGTCGCTTTCAAATAAAAGATGGAACAAATAAGGAATACTTTGTCGAAATCTGGGATCTTCAGCATATAGTCTTGTAGTTCGATACTCTGAAGCTGGAATCTGTTCTGGACGTTCATCGTATCGTCCTCCTTTTCCTTTAGGAAACAGCTGGGGAAAACATCGAGCTTCCAAGCTCTCCTCCCATACACTCACGGGATTTCCTTTTGCTTTCTTCATCTGAAAGAGATCAATATTGTCTCCCATAACTTCTTTCAAATGGAGAGGATGTATGCTAAAATGTTCATAAATTTCTTCTTCCTTTGACTTGTCCACTTTTTCAATTTGTCCAGTTGGTGTTTCTGTGTCTCCTTGTAAATCTTCTTCTTCTTCTTCTTCTTCTATATAAATTGATTCATACCATTTGTTATTTTTTTTCAAATACAAATTTGCTCTTTGTACTTTCCGCACATCTACCAGCTCCTGCCAAATCTTCTTATTCTTTGTAGGTACACCATTAACCAGAATAATTAATGGTTCAGTTTCCAAAGTATCCGCATCAATAGTTTCCATATTTTTTTTCAAATCCAAGGGCAAATACACCACTCTACCTTTTAAACCTCTCAGTAAATCTGAAGGAGGTAATTTACCAGTTTTGGGCTCCATACGTACTATGGTCTGGAACGGATGAACACATTGAATGAGTATAGACTCATATGTATTTAATTCAGAAAGTTCAGAAGGAATAGCATCCAATTCTAAATTATTATGTACAGCTCTGGTCGGCATTCTATTTTCCTCTAACTTGTTGTAGCAGTATTTACAAATACGCTGATCTTCACCCAATTCAAAACAATTTTCAAGAAATATATATGTGGCAAAATCCATCCACTTATAATTATCTTCATTTTCACTCTTTCTGTAGAGATCAACATTCCTAGTTTGTTTTCTATAATGAGTTCTGCGGCAACAAATACAAGTAACATTTGGTCTTTCATTAGAGATTATTGCAAATTTTGTTATGTGATCATTAAATGTCTTACTTACACAAGGTTCTACATTCTCTTCCACTTCTGCCTCATTTACTGTGTCCTTCTCTGCACTGTTTTGTTCAGGACCAAAGTAACAAAACTGAATTTCATCAACAACCTTCTCTACATCTGATACCGTTCCTCGGAACAGAGCCCTATTCAATTCATTTAACTTTATTGCTGGACTTTTGGCAAAATACAACCGTCTCACAAACTTTCTCATTTCAGTATGATGAACAGCCAGCATCCTAAAATGATGGAAAACACTATTGCACACTTTTCTAGATAGACAAGCAAGAGAATGACCCTGCAAACCAGTATTCTCTCTCACTCTGCATGGATCCAGACTTTGAAGCACCTTAATCTTTTGTTTTACACTTTTTTTACTATATTCTCTTAGAAACTCTCGAAATCTGTCAATAGATTCCTGATGCACAGTGCAAATACTACTACAATTCCAAGTGTACACTGGGGCTTTAGGACGTCTCCCCATTGCCTCATCTGCCATCACTTGTACCTCATCTCTTGGAACCATTATCTCCTTCTCCATTATGCAACCATTTTTTACTTCGTATGAACGACCTCTGGTGTCAACTGCATGCAGCAAACTATTACTTTGAAAATAGCTCTCTTCATTAAAAAAAGGTTCACTACTTGAACTATGCATCCACTTTCCTAAAAACACTTTACAAAAGTTTGTTCTGTTCACTACTCTTTTGCTTTTGCTTTGTGATTTCAGTACATTAACCATTTTATCTAATGTACGCATCCTATTCAAAATTAATATGAATAGTTTCCTTTTTAATTCTAATGCTTTTGCTGCAATGGCTTCAATTTCTTTTTTTCTCTTGTAATATTTAGCCTTTTGCTTATATTTCTTTATATCCTTTATCAAATTGGACATAACTCTTCTCTGAAACATTTTTCTACGTATCTCTTTAAATGCTGTTTTTCTGTTTATGTTAAACTTTTCAATTGCAGAAGGTATATTTGCATTAACTAAATTCTCAATTTTTTGCTGTTCTCTATGTTTTGTTACATTTTTCCGAGAACAGACATTTTGTACATTTTTCTTTGTTTTGAATATTTTGTTTAGAAATTGTTTTTTTTGCTTACCAGAAGATTTTTTCTTTTTCCCAACATCAGCATCTTCTACTAACTTTGGTCCTCCAGTCGTCTTCAAATATAGTTTTTTTTTTAGCGTTTTTTGAACTCGAGATTTTGTAGGCATCTTAAATTTTGTTCACTGTTCTTCAGTAATACCTGAAAAAAACTAAAAAAAAAATCCTTTATTGTATTTAAATATATTACTACATTTCTTTTCACAATAGTCACAAAACGAAATTTCTTTGCCAATTTGAATGCACACAAACTGCTCTTTTTTTTGGGCAAGTGAAAATCTCTTTTACAAACTGTCACATTATGAAACCAAGCTGTTTTTTCAGACCACCACCATGTGTATTCTCTGTGACTGCCTACACTCCAGCAGGGGCAACCAGCCTTAGTGATGCTGAATGTATTTGCATTACAGACTTAAACCTGAAAACCCCACTCGCTTCTAATTACTGTGCATGACTATACATGGCAAGCACATGGGTGTGTGCTAAGCCTCTGCTTCTTCCCCCAAAAATTCGCTCCCCCTTTCCATCTACTGCAACTGTGAAATCACCAGAGCAAGACGCAATAAATCTCTGCCTATAATTCTTCTATGCACACAGAGTCATGTTTTCACATTAGTGCCAAAACGAAATTTCTTTGCCAATTTGAAAGCACACTTACTGCTCTTTTTTTTTCGGGCCAAGTGAAAATCTCTTTTTACAATTTGAAATCACTTTTACAGACTGACACATTCTGAAACCTTTTTTTTAAATTTATTTAAATGCACATGTCCAAGCTGTTTTTTTTTCAGACCACCACCGTGTGTATTCTCTGTGACTGCCTACACTCCAGCAGGGGCAACCAGCCTTAGTGATGCTGAATGTATTTGCATTACAGACTTAAACCTGAAAACCCCACTCGCTTCTAATTACTGTGCATGACTATACATGGCAAGCACATGGGTGTGTGCTAAGCCTCTGCTTCTTCCCCCAAAATTTCGCTCCTCTTTTCCATCTACTGCAACTGTGAAATCACCAGAGCAAGACGCAATAAATCTCTGCCTATAATTCTTCTATGCACACAGAGTCATGTTTTCACATTAGTGCCAAAACGAAATTTCTTTGCCAATTTGAAAGCACACTTACTGCTCTTTTTTTTTCGGGCCAAGTGAAAATCTCTTTTTACAATTTGAAATCACTTTTACAGACTGACACATTCTGAAACCTTTTTTTTAAATTTATTTAAATGCACATGTCCAAGCTGTTTTTTTTTCAGACCACCACCGTGTGTATTCTCTGTGACTGCCTACACTCCAGCAGGGGCAACCAGCCTTAGTGATGCTGAATGTATTTGCATTACAGACTTAAACCTGAAAACCCCACTCGCTTCTAATTACTGTGCATGACTATACATGGCAAGCACATGGGTGTGTGCTAAGCCTCTGCTTCTTCCCCCAAAAATTCGCTCCTCTTTTCCATCTACTGCAACTGTGAAATCACCAGAGCAAGACGCAATAAATCTCTGCCTATAATTCTTCTATGCACACAGAGTCATGTTTTCACATTAGTGCCAAAACGAAATTTCTTTGCCAATTTGAAAGCACACTTACTGCTCTTTTTTTTTCGGGCCAAGTGAAAATCTCTTTTTACAATTTGAAATCACTTTTACAGACTGACACATTCTGAAACCTTTTTTTTAAATTTATTTAAATGCACATGTCCAGGCTGTTTTTTTTTCAGACCACCACCGTGTGTATTCTCTGTGACTGCCTACACTCCAGCAGGGGCAACCAGCCTTAGTGATGCTGAATGTATTTGCATTACAGACTTAAACCTGAAAACCCCACTCGCTTCTAATTACTGTGCATGACTATACATGGCAAGCACATGGGTGTGTGCTAAGCCTCTGCTTCTTCCCTCAAAAATTCGCTCCTCTTTTCCATCTACTGCAACTGTGAAATCACCAGAGCAAGACGCAATAAATCTCTGCCTATAATTCTTCTATGCACACAGAGTCATGTTTTCACATTAGTGCCAAAACGAAATTTCTTTGCCAATTTGAAAGCACACTTACTGCTCTTTTTTTTTCGGGCCAAGTGAAAATCTCTTTTTACAATTTGAAATCACTTTTACAGACTGACACATTCTGAAACCTTTTTTTTAAATTTATTTAAATGCACATGTCCAAGCTGTTTTTTTTTCAGACCACCACCGTGTGTATTCTCTGTGACTGCCTACACTCCAGCAGGGGCAACCAGCCTTAGTGATGCTGAATGTATTTGCATTACAGACTTAAACCTGAAAACCCCACTCGCTTCTAATTACTGTGCATGACTATACATGGCAAGCACATGGGTGTGTGCTAAGCCTCTGCTTCTTCCCCCAAAAATTCGCTCCCCCTTTCCATCTACTGCAACTGTGAAATCACCAGAGCAAGACGCAATAAATCTCTGCCTATAATTCTTCTATGCACACAGAGTCATGTTTTCACATTAGTGCCAAAACGAAATTTCTTTGCCAATTTGAAAGCACACTTACTGCTCTTTTTTTTTCGGGCCAAGTGAAAATCTCTTTTTACAATTTGAAATCACTTTTACAGACTGACACATTCTGAATCCTTTTTTTTAAATTTATTTAAATGCACATGTCCAAGCTGTTTTTTTTTCAGACCACCACCGTGTGTATTCTCTGTGACTGCCTACACTCCAGCAGGGGCAACCAGCCTTAGTGATGCTGAATGTATTTGCATTACAGACTTAAACCTGAAAACCCCACTCGCTTCTAATTACTGTGCATGACTATACATGGCAAGCACATGGGTGTGTGCTAAGCCTCTGCTTCTTCCCCCAAAAATTCGCTCCTCTTTTCCATCTACTGCAACTGTGAAATCACCAGAGCAAGACGCAATAAATCTCTGCCTATAATTCTTCTATGCACACAGAGTCATGTTTTCACATTAGTGCCAAAACGAAATTTCTTTGCCAATTTGAAAGCACACTTACTGCTCTTTTTTTTTCGGGCCAAGTGAAAATCTCTTTTTACACTTTGAAATCACTTTTACAGACTGACACATTCTGAAACCTTTTTTTTAAATTTATTTAAATGCACATGTCCAAGCTGTTTTTTTTTCAGACCACCACCGTGTGTATTCTCTGTGACTGCCTACACTCCAGCAGGGGCAACCAGCCTTAGTGATGCTGAATGTATTTGCATTACAGACTTAAACCTGAAAACCCCACTCGCTTCTAATTACTGTGCATGACTATACATGGCAAGCACATGGGTGTGTGCTAAGCCTCTGCTTCTTCCCCCAAAAATTCGCTCCCCCTTTCCATCTACTGCAACTGTGAAATCACCAGAGCAAGACGCAATAAATCTCTGCCTATAATTCTTCTATGCACACAGAGTCATGTTTTCACATTAGTGCCAAAACGAAATTTCTTTGCCAATTTGAAAGCACACTTACTGCTCTTTTTTTTTCGGGCCAAGTGAAAATCTCTTTTTACAATTTGAAATCACTTTTACAGACTGACACATTCTGAAACCTTTTTTTTAAATTTATTTAAATGCACATGTCCAAGCTGTTTTTTTTTCAGACCACCACCGTGTGTATTCTCTGTGACTGCCTACACTCCAGCAGGGGCAACCAGCCTTAGTGATGCTGAATGTATTTGCATTACAGACTTAAACCTGAAAACCCCACTCGCTTCTAATTACTGTGCATGACTATACATGGCAAGCACATGGGTGTGTGCTAAGCCTCTGCTTCTTCCCCCAAAAATTCGCTCCTCTTTTCCATCTACTGCAACTGTGAAATCACCAGAGCAAGACGCAATAAATCTCTGCCTATAATTCTTCTATGCACACAGAGTCATGTTTTCACATTAGTCCCAAAACGAAATTTCTTTGCCAATTTGAAAGCACACTTACTGCTCTTTTTTTTTCGGGCCAAGTGAAAATCTCTTTTTACAATTTGAAATCACTTTTACAGACTGACACATTCTGAAACCTTTTTTTTAAATTTATTTAAATGCACATGTCCAAGCTGTTTTTTTTTCAGACCACCACCGTGTGTATTCTCTGTGACTGCCTACACTCCAGCAGGGGCAACCAGCCTTAGTGATGCTGAATGTATTTGCATTACAGACTTAAACCTGAAAACCCCACTCGCTTCTAATTACTGTGCATGACTATACATGGCAAGCACATGGGTGTGTGCTAAGCCTCTGCTTCTTCCCCCAAAAATTCGCTCCTCTTTTCCATCTACTGCAACTGTGAAATCACCAGAGCAAGACGCAATAAATCTCTGCCTATAATTCTTCTATGCACACAGAGTCATGTTTTCACATTAGTGCCAAAACGAATTTTTTTTGCCAATTTGAAAGCACACTTACTGCTCTTTTTTTTTCGGGCCAAGTGAAAATCTCTTTTTACAATTTGAAATCACTTTTACAGACTGACACATTCTGAAACCTTTTTTTTAAATTTATTTAAATGCACATGTCCAAGCTGTTTTTTTTTCAGACCACCACCGTGTGTATTCTCTGTGACTGCCTACACTCCAGCAGGGGCAACCAGCCTTAGTGATGCTGAATGTATTTGCATTACAGACTTAAACCTGAAAACCCCACTCGCTTCTAATTACTGTGCATGACTATACATGGCAAGCACATGGGTGTGTGCTAAGCCTCTGCTTCTTCCCCCAAAAATTCGCTCCCCCTTTCCATCTACTGCAACTGTGAAATCACCAGAGCAAGACGCAATAAATCTCTGCCTATAATTCTTCTATGCACACAGAGTCATGTTTTCACATTAGTGCCAAAACGAAATTTCTTTGCCAATTTGAAAGCACACTTACTGCTCTTTTTTTTTCGGGCCAAGTGAAAATCACTTTTACAGACTGACACATTATGAAACCACCATGTGTAACTACAACAAAAACAATTCCCATTTCTATTATTCATTTCTTAAGTTACCACATACATCCCCTCTCAAACTGTAAACTCACCTTTAAAATTAGTTAGTTGTGAAAGAAATGTGACACTCAAACAGCAGATTATCAGAGCCAGGATCTCTGTTGTGTTCACCTCTCTCCTCTCAGCAGAACCAGATAATGGCAAACTTTCCCTCTATTTTTCCACACATATACATGTAAGTTTCAAATCTCAGTGCTTCCCCCTTTTTTTCAAATGTAATGACACATTTCTATTGGTTGAAAACCATCCCTTTTCCAAAAGTACCCTGCCCCCAACTTGACTTCTGCCTAGTACCCTTCCCCCAACTTGACTTCTGCCTGCTACCATAGCAACAGCTCATGGAACACTGCTGTGTGCAGTTAGGTCAGAAGTTCGACACACAATGTTTCAATTCCACAGAGCAAGAGTGCTTGACTTTTCAAACCTAACAGCAAATCCATAGTACTGTTCTTTGGTTACACATTTTTTTGTACCAATACAAAACATGCTTCTATTAATTTTCACATACAGCCTAGTTTTTTTTCTAGAATGGTATGAAACAGCCAATCAGTTCTTTTTGTTTTGTAAAAAATATGTATGCCTCCATTTCCAAACTGTCTTTCTTTTCATATTGCCATTCTACTGAAAGACACCTCCTGAGTGCATCCAGTTCTCCTTTGAAGATGTTCACAGTGTGGATTGTAGGGCACAGCTATGTCTTCTGGAGTGAAAAGTTTGCAGAGAAAACAGATATGGTGAGAGACCTTGCTTTGCCAAATGTAGACATTAAATGGATTGGTCAGAGAGGGTTAAAGTGGCACCAATTGATGCCATTGGTGAAATCCTTCATTCAAATCCAACACCCTGACCTCATAATAGTGCACTGTGGTGGCAATGACCTAGGCACTTTGACTGGGGTAGGTCTGGAAATGCTTATGAAGGACACCTTTGCACAACTGTTTACACTTTTCCCTAAAACTGCCTTTGTGTTTTCCAACATATGCCAAAGGCAAAAATGGAACTGGTCCAATCATTTCTGTCCTCAGATTGACAAAGCAAGAAAGCACGTCAACAAATCTGTTTCTGCTTTCCTCCGTGACTATGGTATGGGTGCCATTTACCACAACAACTTGCGTTACGACATGCAAGACATTTATAGAGGAGATGGTGTGCACTTCAATGATGAAGGGAACAGAGTCTTCCTCTTGAACCTTAGACTCTGCATCGGTACTTACTTGTAGGTACCACTAAAAAAATGACTCCATAAACACAACAGCTCTTTTTAGAGCTCCCTAATTTCTAAACTCTTAAATCTGCTTTTCATTTATTTATTTTTTTTTTTTTTACCGTACGCTTACCGTAAGCTTACCGTACGCGTACCCCGTGATTTTTTTTAAAATCAATAAATGTTTTTTTTGTACTTTTCTGTCCTTCTTTGACCCCCTTACAATTGTTAGGGGGTCTGTAACTCTCCTCATTGCCCCTTTCCTTGTTTTCACTCTTTTTTTTCAGAGTGAAATACACAAAATGGCGGCCGCCGCTTCCTGGTTTCGGCCGATTCGAATGTTTACTAAGATCTAAGAGCCAATCAGAATCGCGCTCGCGCACGCCACCGTACGCTTACCGTAAGCGTACGGTAAGCGTACCGTAAGCGGGCTCAGATATATATATTGATTTAAAGGCTATTTTCTCAGAATCTACTGAACAGATTTACACCAAACCTACAAAAGGCACTTCCTTGACCTAGGGACTACCTCTCTGCCAAATTTTGAGTAATTCTGTTCAGCCGTTCGGGCTGTAGCTCGTTCTAAAGGTCCTATGGAAAAATGCATGGGAAAAACGCGTTTTGGGACCCCCCTTTTATCTCAGCCCCCGCTTGACGGATCCCCCCGAGACTTTCAGGGTAGGAGCGGAGCGTAGCGCCCCACCTATTTTGAGAAATTCGCGAGGATTCGTCGACCGGCGCCAAAGTTATTCAAAATAGAATGTTGAGGTTTTCCTATGGAAACGTGGTCCTAACTATAACTACCTACTGGCGACCGCCAGTAGGTAATATATATATATATATATATACATATATATATATATATATATTGTCCTTCGTTTCCCCGCAGGGCTGGTTTCTCGCGCACTCACGGAAGGAACAAGGCGTCACCAATTCTTTTCATCAAATTTCTTTTATTACAGCATGCCAGTTTGAAAACTCTACGCGTTTCAGTCCCAGCAGGGACCTTGTTCACGAGACTGGTATGTACTGAAACTTTTTTTGCTTTAAATCCACATCTAAAATAAAACGTGACATCACTTCCTTTTGGTACAGCTAGGCATTATGGTAATGGAAGTCCTTGCTTTTTAACTTAGCGATTTGCACAACAGCGTATTTGTAGTGTTTTTGGACAATTTAAACAACCTCGACTGGGGTATTCTATTGATTGACATCCCCTGCAAAGTACAATGTGAAGACTGCAATTATGATGTATGCTTTCCACGGCATTCGATCAAATTCGTGACTATACCCTGGTATATCTGTATGAATTACCACAATAAGTTGTACTGTCTGTGGCCCTCTAGTGGGCCCTTAGTTTTCATAGTTCGATTCACTGTTGATTGATTCAAACAATGTGTCCCAACCATATTTGATATGTCATAATTATCAATGCCCTCCAGTGGGCCCTCATTTTAGACCTATTTCTGAATCTTAATTACCTCCCAGTCGGCTTTCCTTTCTCATAAGATTTTTACTGTTCCCAAAGTGCCCCTAAATCCACCCAAAATTAGATTAACATATATAAAAACAATTTACTGACAGTCAAAGATAATGTCACTCATAGCAATAAGCTTGAAGTAGGTTATTGAGCAGTTTATAGATGGTAATGGAGTTCTTCGTCTTGATTTAGACCATCAGGGGTCAAAGTTCTGAAGTTCAAAATATGTTTCGATTCCTTTTGCCTCAAAACTCTTTCACGGTCTCCCCCTCTGGGGTGTGTTCCCACTGCTTCAATGGCATAGAATTTTAGATCTTTCCAATTTCCCTTGTGTTCCTTTTCCATGTGTTTGGCCACTGCATTACTCCTGTCGGTGTTTATTGTGGCCCTTACATGTTCCAAGATGCGCTTTTTCAATTAGCATTTTGTGCTTCCCACATATTTCATTGAGCAGGGACATTCAATTATATAGATCACAAATTGGCTCTTACAGTTGATTAGCTGTTGGATTTTCCACATACGTTTGTTAGCTATAAGTACTTCCTTGGTGTTTTGGGCGATTGCACAGACTTTACAACATGTACATTTAAAGAACCCTTTGGGTTTAAGCCAAGTGAAACCAGCCCTGCGGGGAAATGAAGGACAATTTGATTACGGCTTGACCCTGCCGTCTCTGAACGCACCGCCTCAGAGCGCCCAATGATTTCTCGAGTGGGTCGCTTTATAGAAATTACTTTGAAATCGGGTGAACGCCGGCCAGGAAACAAACAAACATTGGACTGCTCACGAAGTCTTACCGGGAAAAGCTGTAACGGGAGACGCGAGTCCGGAGGGAAACGTGGAGCCCGGGGAAGCTGGAATCGGTAAGCGAGCTACTTTGAATTGTTTTCCTTGATACAATGTATCCGAGTTGGAACGAAAGCCGGTTGGTCTTTATTGTGCATACTTCCCTGTAAAATAAACGAGTTAATCTCAAACTCGGAAACTAATTCTGTTCAAATTAAGGAGTTTAAAGTATGCACCAAGGCGGAAGGAACAACCAAGTAAGATCACGTTGATCTAGAAAATTTCTGCAGAAACATTTTTTCAAAACAAGCCAGTTCAACATGGATAAAAGAGCGGTCAACAGAAATGCACTCATTGACACATTTTTTGACGAAGAAGTTATTGCTAATGTTGGGGAAGGACCAACGAGCAGCTCAAACAAGCCTGATATCAAAAAGAAATTAAGAACATGGGAAAAATTATCAAAAAAAGAAATAAATAAGTGGTGGGAAGTGGCATCTTTAAAAAAATATCTGGAAGTTAAACGAGTGCCACGTGGACTCTGCATTGGTTTGATGCCCAATCATGTCGACACAAGTAATGAATTACTTAATGAATGGGGCGAACACATTCTAAAATCCTCGTTAGGACTCATGGAAATTTTAGTCAAACACATTGCAATCGCCTTGGAAAAAAACACCATTCAGTTAAAAGAAATTGAAAAAGAACGCGCAACTGCGGAAATGAACTTAGATCTAACAAAATTCAAAGAGGAATTGGAAAATTATATTGAAAAGCACGAAGAAACCGTGCGAAGAAGGAAACAATCAAAGTTTCAACGCGATAAAGAGGATTATTTGGAAGGACGCATCTTTACTTATGCGAGGAAATACGACCGTTTCAAACAACACGAAAAATCGGACTTGGCAACTAACAGCAGCAGTCTGTCCTCCTTGACATCAACGGATGCGAGTGATCTAGAAGGAGATCCAATCGAAAAAAGATCAAAATGTTCTTTTTTAGGGGAAATGAGGTTGGCACTGCAACAGAAAAACTGGGAAAAGACCATGGGAGGACCATCCTCCAACAATCGAGGAAGAGGCAGGGGGCGCGGCAATGCCCGCAGAAACCAACAAGAAGAGGCAAGCGACAGCACAAAACAAAGCTTCAGCGCAAACCGAGTGGGAACAATGACACGGAGCATGCGACAGAAATGGACTTAAAAAATCTGGAAAGCAGCGTCGCAAAAGACTCACATGAATTACAAGTAATCAATCTTTCAAAGAAAATTCTCACTGAAACTGAAATGGAACTTCTCAAACGTGGACTAAATTTCTGTCCAACAAGTGGCCTGGACCTAGCAGAAACAAGAATAGATCTATATAAGTTTATACGAAAAATCAAACTAGCAAAACTTTTTGCTGAAAACCCAAAAATGGCAAAATTCAGCAGAACCACTATAACACCGGATATGGATTTAATTGCACAAGATGAAGAACACTTCATTACCCTAATGGAATTAGACAAGAATCCGGAAGATGAGAGAGGTGAGTTACAAGCTTATTGTGACCAATTGGGAGCAGGATGCAGCCAAAAGAAATCGCAATCAAAGTTCTATCCGCAATTGCCACATGGAAACAAAATTGATCTGTTTCACGAATGTGTGATAAGAGATCTCTACCAACTTAACCACTCAAAAAAGCAGGACAATTTATCACATGAAGAGAGGAAGGCTCTGTCTGACTTGAAAAACGATGATACCATTGAGATAAAAATGGCAGATAAGGGAGGAAACGCCATTGTTTTAGACAAAGAGGCATACATGAAAGAAGCATACTCACAACTAAGAAATGAAGAATATTATGAAAAACTTAAAACAAATCCCACAAAAAAATGGAAAGAAGAACTGGACATTAAATTGGACACATGGAGCAAACAAAAATTGCTAGATGAGGATGAAGTGAAATACCTCAAAATGGAATATCCTAAAATGGCCACAATATATTTTCTACCGAAAATACATAAGAATTCAAAACATCCTCCTGGAAGGCCAATAATCTCAGCAAAAGGAGCCCTATTGGAACCAATGGCTAATTTCTTGGACGTGTTCCTATTACCATTCGTCAAGGGTCTTACTTCGTATCTACAGGACACAGGGGATTTGTTGAGACATCTACAAGATACCCCATGGCACCCGACATACAAGTTAATAACTATGGATGTCATATCACTGTACTCTAACATTCAGAATGACATCGGTCTCAAAGCATGTAAACACTTCCTGTCGGAGAGAAACATCCAATTCGCCAATCACAACAACATGTTATTGGAAATGATCCAAATATGTTTAGAACAAAATTCCTTCATGTTTGGGGAGGAAATTTTTCGCCAAGTCAAGGGTACGGCCATGGGATTTTCTTTTAGCCCATCGTACGCCTGTCTAACCCTGGGCCAATGGGAGAAAACCTGGGCATGGAGCATTGAAAATGATATCTTTGTCAACAAGACCATAGCCTGGTTTAGATACATTGACGATTTGTTGATAATTTGGGAAGGGACTGAGCAGTAATTTGCTGAGTATTTTGAGATATTGAACAACTCCCATTGTAATCTGAAATTCACATCCAACATCAGCGATCAGAGAGTGGTATTCCTAGATACCGAAATCTACATCTTGGAAAATACAGTACACACGACCTTACATCGTAAAAATACTGCAACAAACACAGTTTTACATGCTGGGAGTTTCCACCAAAAAAGTCTAATAAAAAATATTCCTTATGGTGAATTTCTGAGGATTAAAAGAATTTGCTCGAAAGATGAAGAGTGGGTAAAACATCGAAACCAAGCCATAACAAGGTTCAGAAAAAGAAACTACAGTTCAAAGATGATTCAAACCTCTTTACAAAGGACCACGACTATCAACAGAATGGATTTGTTAAAAGAGAAACAAAAAGAAACAAATGAAGAAAACAAAATAAGGTTAATAACAACTCACTCCACGGAGAATGCACAAGTGATGAAAATACTACGCAAAAATTGGCACATTCTGCGTATGGATGCAACCACATCGACAATAATGGGGGATCACCCAAACATAACGTACAGACGGGCAAAAAATCTAAGAGATCAATTGGTCCACAGTCATTTCAGGAATCAAAAGAAACAAGACACTTGGCTTAAACCCAAAGGTTTCTTTAAATGTACATGTTGTAAAGTCTGTGCAATCGCCCAAAACACCAAGGAAGTACTTATGGCTAACAAACGTATGTGGAAAATCCAACAGCTAATCAACTGTAAGAGCCAATTTGTGATCTATATAATTGAATGTCCCTGCTCAATGAAATATGTGGGAAGCACAAAATGCGAATTGAAAAAGCGCATCTTGGAACATGTAAGGGCCACAATAAACACCGACAGGAGTAATTCAGTGGCCAAACACATGGAAAAGGAACACAAGGGAAATTGGAAAGATCTAAAATTCTATGCCATTGAAGCAGTGGGAACACACCCCAGAGGAGGAGACCGTGAAAGAGTTTTGAGGTAAAAGGAATCGAAACATATTTTGAACTTCAGAACTTTGACCCCTGATGGTCTAAATCAAGACGAAGAACTCCATTACCATCTATAAACTGCTCAATAACCTACTTCAAGCTTATTGCTATGAGTGACATTATCTTTGACTGTCAGTAAATTGTTTTTATATATGTTAATCTAATTTTGGGTGGATTTAGGGGCACTTTGGGAACAGTAAAAATCTTATGAGAAAGGAAAGCCGACTGGGAGGTAATTAAGATTCAGAAATAGGTCTAAAATGAGGGCCCACTGGAGGGCATTGATAATTATGACATATCAAATATGGTTGGGACACATTGTTTGAATCAATCAACAGTGAATCGAACTATGAAAACTAAGGGCCCACTAGAGGGCCACAGACAGTACAACTTATTGTGGTAATTCATACAGATATACCAGGGTATAGTCACGAATTTGATCGAATGCCGTGGAAAGCATACATCATAATTGTAGTCTTCACATTGTACTTTGCAGGGGATGTCAATCAATAGAATACCCCAGTCGAGGTTGTTTAAATTGTCCAAAAACACTACAAATACGCTGTTGTGCAAATCACTAAGTTAAAAAGCAAGGACTTCCATTACCATAATGCCTAGCTGCTCCCAAAAGGAAGTGATGTCACGTTTTATTTTAGATGTGGATTTAAAGCAAAAAAAGTTTCAGTACATACCAGTCTCGTGAACAAGGTCCCTGCTGGGACTGAAACGCGTAGAGTTTTCAAACTGGCATGCTGTAATAAAAGAAATTTGATGAAAAGAATTGGTGACGCCTTGTTCCTTCCGTGAGTGCGCGAGAAACCAGCCCTGCGGGGAAACGAAGGACAATTTGATTACGGCTTGACCCTGCCGTCTCTGAACGCACCGCCTCAGAGCGCCCAATGATTTCTCGAGTGGGTCGCTTTGTAGAAAATATATATATATATATATATATATATATATATATATATATATATATATATATATCAACGCTCCAACTTCCTTCTGTCGCAAAGGAAATAGGCTTTCACGGGAGACGCTCGGAAGGAAATTTTATTCCGGTGTAACAAACAGACGCGTTTCGGCGAATTGCCTTCCTCGGTGTTTACTCGCACACCGGGAGGTCGCCATTTTAAGTGCATGCATAAGCTATCATAGCAATACATCAACATAGAAAGCGGACTTGCACATTCAACAAATATATCGTCCGCCATTGCTAAGTTTGCAATAATAACTTGTTCAGATAGTGAATACATGGCAAATCACAATTTCATCATCCTTAATGCCAATCTGAATTATAAGACAGAACGGAAAACAAGTTATATCCTATGTACACATTTGCACGCACTATGGCAAAATTTACGGGATATTTTTCACGTCAGCCAGCGACGTGAGTCAGAGGGCCCCGCTTTGTCAAGTTGGCCACGGACATATCTGGCGGCTGCTGTTGCAGTATTGTTTGGGCACCGAGGGATCGGTAGTTCCGTGGCACGCCTCACCTTCCAGGACATCCGATGGCGGCGAGATGTAGGGCGGGTTGCATTGTCACTCCTGCCTCCACCATCATTGATTGCCTGGATTGCGGGGCTGAAGCGGTGTTTGGGGACCCGAGGACACACCGAGAAAATTACACACACAGGATATTGGCAATTGGGTATCACCTTGCTTGCCCGGCATCCCGCGATTCCATTTGGACCCCCCTGCAGCACCTACCGGGAGTACAGAGGCATCCTGGGACCCGTAGTTCCTACGAAGGACGGATCGGTGAGCAAGCATTCGATGGGTGGAGCGGGTCACCACCAATGGTGAAGCTGCTGGACAATTATTTTCAGGTGTTCCCATGCCTCCTGGGATTTAGGCATCCGAAGAAGGCCGATCAAGGGCCGAAATGCATCATGCCGCATTTATTTCAATAAAAGGTGTTTCCGTACAGTCCCCCGTGAGGCCTCTGCTCCTTTCTTCCGGAGGAGATTTGTGGGATATTTTTCACGTCAGCCAGCGACGTGAGTCAGAGGGCCCCGCTTTGTCAAGTTGGCCACGGACATATCTGGCGGCTGCTGTTGCAGTATTGTTTGGGCACCGAGGGATCGGTAGTTCCGTGGCACGCCTCACCTTCCAGGACATCCGATGGCGGCGAGATGTAGGGCGGGTTGCATTGTCACTCCTGCCTCCACCATCATTGATTGCCTGGATTGCGGGGCTGAAGCGGTGTTTGGGGACCCGAGGACACACCGAGAAAATTACACACACAGGATATTGGCAATTGGGTATCACCTTGCTTGCCCGGCATCCCGCGATTCCATTTGGACCCCCCTGCAGCACCTACCGGGAGTACAGAGGCATCCTGGGACCCGTAGTTCCTACGAAGGACGGATCGGTGAGCAAGCATTCGATGGGTGGAGCGGGTCACCACCAATGGTGAAGCTGCTGGACAATTATTTTCAGGTGTTCCCATGCCTCCTGGGATTTAGGCATCCGAAGAAGGCCGATCAAGGGCCGAAATGCATCATGCCGCATTTATTTCAATAAAAGGTGTTTCCGTACAGTCCCCCGTGAGGCCTCTGCTCCTTTCTTCCGGAGGAGATTTGTGGGATATTTTTCACGTCAGCCAGCGACGTGAGTCAGAGGGCCCCGCTTTGTCAAGTTGGCCACGGACATATCTGGCGGCTGCTGTTGCAGTATTGTTTGGGCACCGAGGGATCGGTAGTTCCGTGGCACGCCTCACCTTCCAGGACATCCGATGGCGGCGAGATGTAGGGCGGGTTGCATTGTCACTCCTGCCTCCACCATCATTGATTGCCTGGATTGCGGGGCTGAAGCGGTGTTTGGGGACCCGAGGACACACCGAGAAAATTACACACACAGGATATTGGCAATTGGGTATCACCTTGCTTGCCCGGCATCCCGCGATTCCATTTGGACCCCCCTGCAGCACCTACCGGGAGTACAGAGGCATCCTGGGACCCGTAGTTCCTACGAAGGACGGATCGGTGAGCAAGCATTCGATGGGTGGAGCGGGTCACCACCAATGGTGAAGCTGCTGGACAATTATTTTCAGGTGTTCCCATGCCTCCTGGGATTTAGGCATCCGAAGAAGGCCGATCAAGGGCCGAAATGCATCATGCCGCATTTATTTCAATAAAAGGTGTTTCCGTACAGTCCCCCGTGAGGCCTCTGCTCCTTTCTTCCGGAGGAGATTTGTGGGATATTTTTCACGTCAGCCAGCGACGTGAGTCAGAGGGCCCCGCTTTGTCAAGTTGGCCACGGACATATCTGGCGGCTGCTGTTGCAGTATTGTTTGGGCACCGAGGGATCGGTAGTTCCGTGGCACGCCTCACCTTCCAGGACATCCGATGGCGGCGAGATGTAGGGCGGGTTGCATTGTCACTCCTGCCTCCACCATCATTGATTGCCTGGATTGCGGGGCTGAAGCGGTGTTTGGGGACCCGAGGACACACCGAGAAAATTACACACACAGGATATTGGCAATTGGGTATCACCTTGCTTGCCCGGCATCCCGCGATTCCATTTGGACCCCCCTGCAGCACCTACCGGGAGTACAGAGGCATCCTGGGACCCGTAGTTCCTACGAAGGACGGATCGGTGAGCAAGCATTCGATGGGTGGAGCGGGTCACCACCAATGGTGAAGCTGCTGGACAATTATTTTCAGGTGTTCCCATGCCTCCTGGGATTTAGGCATCCGAAGAAGGCCGATCAAGGGCCGAAATGCATCATGCCGCATTTATTTCAATAAAAGGTGTTTCCGTACAGTCCCCCGTGAGGCCTCTGCTCCTTTCTTCCGGAGGAGATTTGTGGGATATTTTTCACGTCAGCCAGCGACGTGAGTCAGAGGGCCCCGCTTTGTCAAGTTGGCCACGGACATATCTGGCGGCTGCTGTTGCAGTATTGTTTGGGCACCGAGGGATCGGTAGTTCCGTGGCACGCCTCACCTTCCAGGACATCCGATGGCGGCGAGATGTAGGGCGGGTTGCATTGTCACTCCTGCCTCCACCATCATTGATTGCCTGGATTGCGGGGCTGAAGCGGTGTTTGGGGACCCGAGGACACACCGAGAAAATTACACACACAGGATATTGGCAATTGGGTATCACCTTGCTTGCCCGGCATCCCGCGATTCCATTTGGACCCCCCTGCAGCACCTACCGGGAGTACAGAGGCATCCTGGGACCCGTAGTTCCTACGAAGGACGGATCGGTGAGCAAGCATTCGATGGGTGGAGCGGGTCACCACCAATGGTGAAGCTGCTGGACAATTATTTTCAGGTGTTCCCATGCCTCCTGGGATTTAGGCATCCGAAGAAGGCCGATCAAGGGCCGAAATGCATCATGCCGCATTTATTTCAATAAAAGGTGTTTCCGTACAGTCCCCCGTGAGGCCTCTGCTCCTTTCTTCCGGAGGAGATTTGTGGGATATATATATATATATATATATATATATATATATATATATCAACGCTCCAACTTCCTTCTGTCGCAAAGGAAATAGGCTTTCACGGGAGACGCTCGGAAGGAAATTTTATTCCGGTGTAACAAACAGACGCGTTTCGGCGAATTGCCTTCCTCGGTGTTTACTCGCACACCGGGAGGTCGCCATTTTAAGTGCATGCATAAGCTATCATAGCAATACATCAACATAGAAAGCGGACTTGCACATTCAACAAATATATCGTCCGCCATTGCTAAGTTTGCAATAATAACTTGTTCAGATAGTGAATACATGGCAAATCACAATTTCATCATCCTTAATGCCAATCTGAATTATAAGACAGAACGGAAAACAAGTTATATCCTATGTACACATTTGCACGCACTATGGCTATTTAACAAAATTTACGCCATGTATTGGCTGTGGCATCCAGGTAACATCGCTAAAAGCGGATTAATACATTGCTTTGAAAAAACCGCCATAAATAAACAAACAAACCTACAGTTGTGGATCATTAATTCGACCATGTTCATATTACATGACGGTACCTCACAACTTGAATACTTTGGGTCTAAATTCCATATGGATAATAACCACTAGGGCCACCCTAGCTTGTTATGTGCATCACAATTTAGCCATGTATTGGCTTACGGCATTACCCCTACACTAAATTAGTGTGTAATAGACCCAATTCCTGTCAAATTGTCAATGTCTGCATCCCGCCGAGTATCGGCTTTTTTGTACCATCCTTAATACATACTCAACACGTAAGACACAACTGCTAAAATCCTTCTCATAATATTGTAACAATGCAATCATTGAATTTGGAAGTCGGAAACAACTCTACTTTCAATTAATCAACTCATGGCAAATAGTACAGATGCTACTATTAAATCTCTACTCATACCTTATATTCTTGTTTTTTGCATTTCTCATGTGCCCAGGTGTGATGCCAGTTCCTCCAGTTCGAAAGGTGCAACCAGAGCTGATATATATATATATATATATATATATATATATATTCACTGAAAAAACCATAGGTTTCACACACGTTATAGTTAGGAATTAGCATTTAAAAAACCTTAGAAATTCAGTGAAAAAACCATAGGTTTCACACATGTTATAGTTAGCTGGACATTTTACTCGTAAAAAACCAATGAAATTGCCCCGTTATAGTTAGTTCAGCTAACTATAACTCGCGCGCCCGCAATGCACTGCTGATGACGTCACATATTACATCACTCATGACATGGTCAGTGACATCACTCATGACATCACTGATGACATCTCAAATGACATCACTGATGACATCACTGATGACATCATCCAGTGAATGTGTGTTTTTCTGAAAATTAAATATGTTTTATATATGTATATCTCAAGGTCGATGGAAGAATAAATGGGTATATAAGTGTCTAAATGGATGATTTGTTTTTGAAAAATTGATTGTGTAACTGACTGATTAAGTGTATCTCTCACTTTGTGTATAAGTGGCTGCATGGGTTGGTGAGTAGCTACATGGGTGTCTATATAGGTTATTAGTTGTTTTTTTGAGTATCAGTCTGAGTGTCTGTATGGTACGGTGGGGGGTATTACGTAGTGCATAGATGCATGAATGAGTGACTCACTGTTTGTATGTGTTGAAGACAGCATGTGTGCAGGACTGTATGGGTGGATGAGTGTGTGTATGGGTGTGTTAGTGAGTGAATGACTGTCTCAATAGTGTCTTCAGGAGTAACTACATATGTTTTAAACTAGTATATGTGACTATTGGTGTATATATGTGAGTATATGTGAGAGGGAGAGATTGAAAGAGTTCCTGTATGAATAAGTATGTGTTTCTATAAGTGATTGTTTAAAAGACTAAGTATGTGTAAGTTTCCGTAGAAGTAAGTATGGTGGTGTGTGTATTACTGTATATGCAAGTAAATGTATGTTTTATTCTTTATTAGCATGAGTGACTATGTGTGTGAGTAACTCTATGGATGAGTGGCATTGTGTAACAGGATGTATAGATGTATGAGTACATATGATGAGTGAGTACATGTATGAGTGACTGTATAGGACTGTTGGTGAATGAGTGGATGTGTATGTGGATCTTAGAATTACTGAAGAGGTTGTTGTAACTGGTATTGGTATGTCCATTGTTTTGAAATTTTTAGTCTCTATTTTTGAATGTGTGTATCAAAGCTTATATTAAGGTGAGAGGAGGTCTGCCACTCTATCACAAGGATGATGTCATCAGTGATGTCATCAGTGATGTCATTTGAGATGTCATCAGTGATGTCATGAGTGATGTCACTGACCATGTCATGAGTGATGTAATATGTGACGTCATCAGCAGTGCATTGCGGGCGCGCGAGTTATAGTTAGCTGAACTAACTATAACGGGGCAATTTCATTGGTTTTTTACGAGTAAAATGTCCAGCTAACTATAACATGTGTGAAACCTATGGTTTTTTCACTGAATTTCTAAGGTTTTTTAAATGCTAATTCCTAACTATAACGTGTGTGAAACCTATGGTTTTTTCAGTGAATTTCTAAGGTTTTTTAAATGCTAATTCCTAACTATAACGTGTGTGAAACCCATGGTTTTTTCAGTGAATTTGCAAGGTTTTTTAAATGCTAATTCCTAACTATAACGTGTGTGAAACCCATGGTTTTTTCAGTGAATTTGCAAGGTTTTTTAAATGCTATTTTTTTTTTTTATTCTTCATTTTTTTCAAACATATTTTTAATTTAATTTTCTTATCTTTTATAAAGACTATGCTTAAATTTTTAAAATCCTTAAATATTTTTTTTATATATATTTTTTAAAATAAACATGTAAAATTTATTTCCAGTTTTTTTTTTTTTTTTTTTTTATAGTACGCGTACCGTAAGCTCACGGTAAGCGTACGGTTTACGCAACGTCCGTAATCTATCTACGCTGCTTGCGTATAGTTACGTACTTTGCGTAGCCGCGCGTACTGCGCGTGGGACGCGTGCGCGCTTACGCAACACGCGCACGTTACGCGGAAGTGCCGGGGAGTGACTGTTATGCGCATGCGCGCAAGCGCGTGTCTTTTTTACGCGCACGCGTACTTTTTGCCGTAAGCGTACCGTAAGCGTACCGTAAGCGTACGGTTGGTCATGTGATCATGAAACACAACTTTTGATTGGTTGAAACTACTTTCAGTTCTAGAACTCTCCTACACCACACCCATTCCCCTCATTTCTGCTTGTGATCCCTTGGGAGAAGGAGCTGGTTTGTCTTTGGGATACGATGGCAGAACAGCAGAGCTCTTCTGAGAGTGAGGCTAGCACCAGCAGCACTGTCTTGAGGCAGAGAGCGAGGAAAGTAAAGCCTTCTTATGTTTGGGATTATTTTACTTTTCCAGAAGGCCAGCAAAAGGTGAATGCACCCTTAGTTACTTGCAAGCTGTGTAAGCGTGTACTTTCTAGAGGTAATCCTAACAGGAAGTATTCCTTTGGGAATCACACCATGAAGAGACACCTCCAGGATGTACACAGAAGGACACATGGTCATCTTTTTGGAGGTAACTCTTCAGAAAGACGAGCCAGTACATCCACAGCAGCTCAGCCTGGACCATCATCTGCAGGGCAGACTCCTTCTTCTGCAGGTCAGGTGAGCCCTTCATCTGTGGGGGGAGAATCTCCTTTTGCTGGCCCTCTGGAAATTAACCCTCGGTTTGCGAGGGTTGAAGTACGGTGCGCCACTTGTCACGATCTAATTACTTATAGGGAGACCAGTGTTTCCCTGGTGAACAGTAAAATAGATCAGCACACTTGTCGTACCGTCTAATATTCCCAATCTTTCTTTCCTCTGTCCCTGCATGAACACAACGGTTCTTTTAAGAGCCAACCTTATCTTTCATCTTTTTTTTTCTTTTTTTTTTAAAACTTTTTTTTTTTTTTTTTTACCGTACGCGTACGGTAAGCGTACCTTTTTTTTATTTTTTAAAAAAAAACACTAAAAATCATTTATCACATTACAAAGTCCTTGAGAGACTACAATTTTTATTTTTGACTTACCATACTCACTCAAAAAAATATTTATTCATTTGTTTTTTTAAAAAATAGTTTTTAAAATGGTTGTAGTTTCCGAAAATTTTCTATATCGATCTGAAAATAAAGAAAAAAGTATTAATATTTTTAAACCATTTTATAATACAGTACACATATTTACATTTTTTACCAAAAAATATTTTTGCCTTATTTTTGCTGTTTTCAGAATATATTGCATTTCACTATTAATTGTGAAAGCAATTGCATTCATCATTTTACAGCGGGCAAAAAAAATTAACAATCACAAAGATTGTATTAAAAAAGCCCAGAATCTCTTCTCACTTAAACTTATCATTACAGAAATGCATATTATTCTAAAAAAATATCATCTAAAAACAATACTTTTTTCTTTAAAATACCGTCTGATATGTTTGTTTCAGAAGTATAATCACAATATTATATCTCAAATAACTCCAAAATACATCTGATTTTATTTCCTTTAGGCCAAATAGTATTTTTTTTTTTTTCCTGGAATAAATTTCCAAGGGAAAACCATTAAAATTCTAAAGTTTAATCTGTCCAGATCTCACCAATTCTCTGTAACATTTTGGTTCACGAAAATTTTTTGAATAATTTATTTAGTCCACAATAGAATTGCTTACTTTCCCACATGGCCAAATAGTAATTTTTTAAATCATTTTTGAAAAAATTTCCAATGGCAGTCCAATAGCATTCCATAATTTAAAATGTGCAGAAGTTACCGATTATCTCTAAATTATTGGTTTTTCAAAATTGCATTAAAAATTAAAAAAGTCCACATTACAATTGGTTATCTTTCCTTTAGGCCAAATGATAATTTTAAAAATCTTTTTTCTACAAAATTGCAATGGTAATCCAGTAAAATGGTAAAATTATTTTGTCCAGATCTTGCCAAATCTCTCTAAAATTTAGGTTTCAGGAAGATTAGATAGGAATTTGCTAAATCAAAAGGCAAACGTTGTTTGAAAATCAATTGGGAATCATTACACAGTGTCCAGCCTTTTTCACATTTTAGATAAACTGTGTAATGTCCAGAAGTAACAGTAGGTCCATCATGGAAAATTATTGCAACAGTTACAAAAGTTTTTCCTGAAATTGATAATTGCTGTCCTGTAAACTTCTTTATTAAAGTATCCAATTTTGATCCATCAGCTCTACATCGTTGCATCATTAAAATTACATACTGTCCGTATTCCCTTAAAATTAATGTTGATAACATGTCAGAATTACACTCACCACATTTCATGCTATGATTAGCATCTTTAACTAATTTTGCAAAAGTGACTGTTTTACTCTCTGGCAATGTCAAATAAATAAACCTTTCATTATCAACAATAGAGCCACATATATTATAACAATTATCACAACTATGTTCCCATTTATAAGAGAGACCAAAAAAAATGTCAATGGGAACTCCTTCTTCTTCCACTACCTGAAGAAAATACATCAAAAATTCGTGTGCATCTTGCTGTTCATTTTGAGAAAACTGTGTTCGTCCTGAACATACATCTAAAAGTTTTCTAATATCAGTAGCACTTTCTATTTGAGTTTTATCTTTACTCAGCTTTTGAAAAAGGAGACTGAGCTCTGAACAGAATCTTTTTCCCTGATTTACTATTATCTGCTCTTGCAAACTTTCCAGATAAAATGCAACATTCAGCACTACATTAGCGTAGCAGTTGACACCAGAGCTATTTTCAAAATGACATCCTACAACCTGTTCTTCATTGTCCTTTTTCTTTTTGTTTGCAATTACATCACTCCTCTTTTTTTTCCTCTTCTCTATATCTTCATTACAGATATTCTCATTTCTCCTTTTACGAGAAACTACACGTTTCTCCAACACAGGATACTGACCTAAATGAGGAGCATAGCTTCTTCTTAATCTATTATACTCCTTTACACAGTTTGTATCAGCACTAACTTTTGAGTCATCAAAGTCTATCATGAATAAACCTGATAATGTTTTGACTCGTGACAAAGCTACATATGCCATACCTTCTTTGAACACAGTTGAACCAATGTTCACAAATGCACAATCTACAGTCAATCCTTGAGACTTGTGGATAGTTACAGCATATGCTAGTGAAAACGGAAACTGCTTCCTACGTACATATAAGTCTTTCACAAGCATGAAACGAACTGAACAACGACAAATGTCTTTAACTTCCTCTATCTGATCAAATTTTATCTGTAAACATTCAATTCCTTCTTTTTTCTGATAATTAATAAAACCCACAACTCTTCCCATCGCTCCATTCACTAAGCCTTTCTCAACATCCAAATTTCTCCTTAAAAACACTCTACAGTTCATGCAAACATAAAGATTTTTTTCTAATCCTGCTGTTTTGGAGATGTTCTTCTCTAGTGAGTCCAATTTATTTTTCAGTTTGCCTGTTACTGTGACAGTAATTCTTCCATCCTCAATTTTGTCCACTGCTTCCAATTTCCTGATGTCTTCCTTTTCCAATTTCAAAAGCTCCTCATTAAATATTGAGCATTCACGTAGAGTTGGCATTAAGCAGATGACACTTTTGTTTTCTGCAATATTCTTGTATATTTTCTCTGCAACTATTTCTTCCTTTGGAAATAAATTATGTAGCAGCCGACTCTGTAATGCTTTTTTCCCAACATCTGTGAGTAGTCCAATCCTGATATCTTTCAGAATACTTCCATATTCTTCATCGTTTGCTTGCCTCATATTAGTTGTAAGTTCCTTGTACTCAAAGAAGGACCAAATATTTGTATTTCCAATGCTTCCCAATGACTTCTTCGTGTCTTCATGTGTCACAGTATTAAACACTGGTTGTCCTTTAACTGGAGTAAGTTGCAAAAGATCCCCAAAAACTATGACGTGTTTTCCACCAAATAACACGTCATAGTCTGTCTTCAAAATTTGCTGCATTCTTAAATGCACAAAGGCAAGCATTAAGTTTGATACCATGCTCACTTCATCAATAATGAGAACTTGCATCTTCTTCAATACTCGTGAAACTTCCAAGGATGCTTCTCCAGTTAGCTTGTTGAATTGTATTTTGTTCTCATGCTCCACTGGTAACATTAGCAAACGATGTAAGGTGATTCCTTTTATGTTATATGCTGCTAACCCAGTTGGAGCAGTAACCACACAAGACAAAGTAGAATCCGTTTTTTGCTTTAGGTAGCTTCTGATGACTTTAATTAGGAAACTTTTTCCAGTGCCAGCTTGTCCGCTTACATACATCCTGATTGGATGAAATGATGTGCATGAGCACTCTTTTTTGATATGTAGAAATCCGTGATCAATTTTGTTTTTGATCTCTTCATAAATTTGTTGCTGCTCTTGATTCAGTTGTCTTTCCAAATTTTCTAAGTCTATAAATTCTTCTTGAGCTTGATTCATAGCCGTTTCCACTTCATTCATGGCTATTGATGCTTCATTTTCAACGATTGGTTGTCCTAGGGGATCTTGACTGTGTGTTCCTGAACTTTGGCTGTCCTGAGAACTGTCTCTAGCTATTTCTGCTGCAATTGTAGCTTCCTGTTCAATTTCTTCATTTAACATTTGCAGATAAGTTGAGAATGTACTGCATTGTATGCTGTCTTTGCAAGCATTAAAAGAATCTTCATAGCTCTGGAATTCTCCCAGTAGTTCATCCTCTGTACGCCATGGTTTAAACAACTGTAAAAGAGCCAAGTAGTAAAATTCTTTCTTGTCGGTAGTGTCGCAACTCAGCTTCCGGTGATTTATCAAACTTCCTTTGGTTTGCTTCACCAAACATCCTTCTTCACCAACAACTTTATATTTTCCACTGTTGATGTCTTCTGCAGCTTTCCGTGAATAAATGTAGTTCTGTAACACTTCATAGAGACACATGTTCTCCAGATGATGACTTCTCTTGGGATAATATGTGTCCAACATGTTTGTTTTCAATATGTCTGTACTTTCTGGGTCATTCTCAGCCAAATATTCAATTTCTCCAACAGATTTCAGTACCCGATTTCTCATTGCTGCAAGGCCTAAACTTGCCCAAATTATTCTTCTTGACTTCGAGTAGAGACTTGCAGAAGATAACCTATCTGAACATTCGTAGGATCCAATTTCTCGATGCGATAACATCTTCAAACTGAAACTGTACAGCTTCTTACTGACAGTCTTCTCGTGAGAAATCTCTTCCCACATTTCCTTCAATTCTGTTTTTTCTGATTTCGTAATGTAAGACGTTACATATCGAGCAACAGCAATGGAATTGTCAGCAACATACTGTATATCCATGTTAGCGTTCCACATGGATAAAATGACTGGGTTGTAGTCATTTATATTTTTTGATTCTTCTTTTCTTTTAAGGTTGTAGGTATTCTTAGGTGATTTTCTTGTGATAGTATGTCTCACAGCTGACATAAAACTGTTGACTCTTCCATTTGTAAGAACAGGTCTAGGAAATCCAAATCGACATTTAGTGTAGTATTTTTCTTTGCTCTTGTATTTCCGTCAACAGTATTTTCCACACCGATGACTTTGGAAACGTAGAACTTGCTCCTTTAACTTGTTCTCTTCTGTGCTTTTAGGTATAGCACATGTTGCATATTCTTCAATGTAAGATAACACTGCTTCATCAGTATCTGTTCCAAACTTTGGGGCATCCTTGATCCACAGCAGCATATGAATATGAGGAGCACCTCTTGCCTGGTACTCTTTTCTCCAAAAGAAATCCACTACTTCTCCAAGGGGTGGATTTTTTTTATTGCAGATGAAGGATATCATAGCCTCAAATCTATGATTGAAATATCTGCAAACATTAACCGGATCCAATGAGCACAGTTCTCCTGCTGTCTTGTATTCGATGTTTTTAATGTTTGAATTGGCCTCTCGTAGAAAATCCAGTAAATCATCCCAAGCGTACTCGGCACAGCTTAGGGTAAGGAACCATGTTGGTGTTCCTAAATTGCGTAACATGCATTTTAGTTCACCATGGCGTCGGTACCAATATTCATTTGTCCCACGCTGACAAGCCATCAGATTGATCAGTTGTGTTTCCAAATGATCATCTCGGTGCTGCACTTTCTCCATAAAATCCTTAGCAGAC
Organism: Triturus cristatus; assembly: GCF_964204655.1. Classification (NCBI taxonomy): domain Eukaryota; kingdom Metazoa; phylum Chordata; class Amphibia; order Caudata; family Salamandridae; genus Triturus; species Triturus cristatus. Next base: position 847,292,432 of record NC_140592.1, read on the forward strand.
ACATTTTGTAAATGTACTCCACTTTTTAAAATGTGATTTACTGCATAAGACAGTGCAGACAAGTCGCTTTCAAATAAAAGATGGAACAAATAAGGAATACTTTGTCGAAATCTGGGATCTTCAGCATATAGTCTTGTAGTTCGATACTCTGAAGCTGGAATCTGTTCTGGACGTTCATCGTATCGTCCTCCTTTTCCTTTAGGAAACAGCTGGGGAAAACATCGAGCTTCCAAGCTCTCCTCCCATACACTCACGGGATTTCCTTTTGCTTTCTTCATCTGAAAGAGATCAATATTGTCTCCCATAACTTCTTTCGAATGGAGAGGATGTATGCTAAAATGTTCATAAATTTCTTCTTCCTTTGACTTGTCCACTTTTTCAATTTGTCCAGTTGGTGTTTCTGTGTCTCCTTGTAAATCTTCTTCTTCTTCTTCTTCTTCTATATAAATTGATTCATACCATTTGTTATTTTTTTTCAAATACAAATTTGCTCTTTGTACTTTCCGCACATCTACCAGCTCCTGCCAAATCTTCTTATTCTTTGTAGGTACACCATTAACCAGAATAATTAATGGTTCAGTTTCCAAAGTATCCGCATCAATAGTTTCCATATTTTTTTTCAAATCCAAGGGCAAATACACCACTCTACCTTTTAAACCTCTCAGTAAATCTGAAGGAGGTAATTTACCAGTTTTGGGCTCCATACGTACTATGGTCTGGAACGGATGAACACATTGAATGAGTATAGACTCATATGTATTTAATTCAGAAAGTTTTTATGTACAGCTCTGGTCGGCATTCTATTTTCCTCTAACTTGTTGTAGCAGTATTTACAAATACGCTGATCTTCACCCAATTCAAAACAATTTTCAAGAAATATATATGTGGCAAAATCCATCCACTTATAATTATCTTCATTTTCACTCTTTCTGTAGAGATCAACATTCCTAGTTTGTTTTCTATAATGAGTTCTGCGGCAACAAATACAAGTAACATTTGGTCTTTCATTAGAGATTATTGCAAATTTTGTTATGTGATCATTAAATGTCTTACTTACACAAGGTTCTACATTCTCTTCCACTTCTGCCTCATTTACTGTGTCCTTCTCTGCACTGTTTTGTTCAGGACCAAAGTAACAAAACTGAATTTCATCAACAACCTTCTCTACATCTGATACCGTTCCTCGGAACAGAGCCCTATTCAATTCATTTAACTTTATTGCTGGACTTTTGGCAAAATACAACCGTCTCACAAACTTTCTCATTTCAGTATGATGAACAGCCAGCATCCTAAAATGATGGAAAACACTATTGCACACTTTTCTAGATAGACAAGCAAGAGAATGACCCTGCAAACCAGTATTCTCTCTCACTCTGCATGGATCCAGACTTTGAAGCACCTTAATCTTTTGTTTTACACTTTTTTTACTATATTCTCTTAGAAACTCTCGAAATCTGTCAATAGATTCCTGACGCACAGTGCAAATACTACTACAATTCCAAGTGTACACTGGGGCTTTAGGACGTCTCCCCATTGCCTCATCTGCCATCACTTGTACCTCATCTCTTGGAACCATTATCTCCTTCTCCATTATGCAACCATTTTTTACTTCGTATGAACGACCTCTGGTGTCAACTGCATGCAGCAAACTATTACTTTGAAAATAGCTCTCTTCATTAAAAAAAGGTTCACTACTTGAACTATGCATCCACTTTCCTAAAAACACTTTACAAAAGTTTGTTCTGTTCACTACTCTTTTGCTTTTGCTTTGTGATTTCAGTACATTAACCATTTTATCTAATGTACGCATCCTATTCAAAATTAATATGAATAGTTTCCTTTTTAATTCTAATGCTTTTGCTGCAATGGCTTCAATTTCTTTTTTTCTCTTGTAATATTTAGCCTTTTGCTTATATTTCTTTATATCCTTTATCAAATTGGACATAACTCTTCTCTGAAACATTTTTCTACGTATCTCTTTAAATGCTGTTTTTCTGTTTATGTTAAACTTTTCAATTGCAGAAGGTATATTTGCATTAACTAAATTCTCAATTTTTTGCTGTTCTCTATGTTTTGTTACATTTTTCCGAGAACAGACATTTTGTACATTTTTCTTTGTTTTGAATATTTTGTTTAGAAATTGTTTTTTTTGCTTACCAGAAGATTTTTTCTTTTTCCCAACATCAGCATCTTCTACTAACTTTGGTCCTCCAGTTGTCTTCAAATATAGTTTTTTTTTTAGCGTTTTTTGAACTCGAGATTTTGTAGGCATCTTAAATTTTGTTCACTGTTCTTCAGTAATACCTGAAAAAAACTAAAAAAAAAATCCTTTATTGTATTTAAATATATTACTACATTTCTTTTCACAATAGTCACAAAACGAAATTTCTTTGCCAATTTGAATGCACACAAACTGCTCTTTTTTTTGGGCAAGTGAAAATCTCTTTTACAAACTGTCACATTATGAAACCAAGCTGTTTTTTCAGACCACCACCATGTGTATTCTCTGTGACTGCCTACACTCCAGCAGGGGCAACCAGCCTTAGTGATGCTGAATGTATTTGCATTACAGACTTAAACCTGAAAACCCCACTCGCTTCTAATTACTGTGCATGACTATACATGGCAAGCACATGGGTGTGTGCTAAGCCTCTGCTTCTTCCCCCAAAAATTAGCTCCCCCTTTCCATCTACTGCAACTGTGAAATCACCAGAGCAAGACGCAATAAATCTCTGCCTATAATTCTTCTATGCACACAGAGTCATGTTTTCACATTAGTGCCAAAACGAAATTTCTTTGCCAATTTGAAAGCACACTTACTGCTCTTTTTTTTTCGGGCCAAGTGAAAATCTCTTTTTACAATTTGAAATCACTTTTACAGACTGACACATTCTGAAACCTTTTTTTTTAATTTATTTAAATGCACATGTCCAAGCTGTTTTTTTTTCAGACCACCACCGTGTGTATTCTCTGTGACTGCCTACACTCCAGCAGGGGCAACCAGCCTTAGTGATGCTGAATGTATTTGCATTACAGACTTAAACCTGAAAACCCCACTCGCTTCTAATTACTGTGCATGACTATACATGGCAAGCACATGGGTGTGTGCTAAGCCTCTGCTTCTTCCCCCAAAATTTCGCTCCTCTTTTCCATCTACTGCAACTGTGAAATCACCAGAGCAAGACGCAATAAATCTCTGCCTATAATTCTTCTATGCACACAGAGTCATGTTTTCACATTAGTGCCAAAACGAAATTTCTTTGCCAATTTGAAAGCACACTTACTGCTCTTTTTTTTTCGGGCCAAGTGAAAATCTCTTTTTACAATTTGAAATCACTTTTACAGACTGACACATTCTGAAACCTTTTTTTAAATTTATTTAAATGCACATGTCCAAGCTGTTTTTTTTTCAGACCACCACCGTGTGTATTCTCTGTGACTGCCTACACTCCAGCAGGGGCAACCAGCCTTAGTGATGCTGAATGTATTTGCATTACAGACTTAAACCTGAAAACCCCACTCGCTTCTAATTACTGTGCATGACTATACATGGCAAGCACATGGGTGTGTGCTAAGCCTCTGCTTCTTCCCCCAAAAATTCGCTCCTCTTTTCCATCTACTGCAACTGTGAAATCACCAGAGCAAGACGCAATAAATCTCTGCCTATAATTCTTCTATGCACACAGAGTCATGTTTTCACATTAGTGCCAAAACGAAATTTCTTTGCCAATTTGAAAGCACACTTACTGCTCTTTTTTTTTCGGGCCAAGTGAAAATCTCTTTTTACAATTTGAAATCACTTTTACAGACTGACACATTCTGAAACCTTTTTTTTAAATTTATTTAAATGCACATGTCCAAGCTGTTTTTTTTTCAGACCACCACCGTGTGTATTCTCTGTGACTGCCTACACTCCAGCAGGGGCAACCAGCCTTAGTGATGCTGAATGTATTTGCATTACAGACTTAAACCTGAAAACCCCACTCGCTTCTAATTACTGTGCATGACTATACATGGCAAGCACATGGGTGTGTGCTAAGCCTCTGCTTCTTCCCTCAAAAATTCGCTCCTCTTTTCCATCTACTGCAACTGTGAAATCACCAGAGCAAGACGCAATAAATCTCTGCCTATAATTCTTCTATGCACACAGAGTCATGTTTTCACATTAGTGCCAAAACGAAATTTCTTTGCCAATTTGAAAGCACACTTACTGCTCTTTTTTTTTCGGGCCAAGTGAAAATCTCTTTTTACAATTTGAAATCACTTTTACAGACTGACACATTCTGAAACCTTTTTTTTAAATGTATTTAAATGCACATGTCCAAGCTGTTTTTTTTTCAGACCACCACCGTGTGTATTCTCTGTGACTGCCTACACTCCAGCAGGGGCAACCAGCCTTAGTGATGCTGAATGTATTTGCATTACAGACTTAAACCTGAAAACCCCACTCGCTTCTAATTACTGTGCATGACTATACATGGCAAGCACATGGGTGTGTGCTAAGCCTCTGCTTCTTCCCCCAAAAATTCGCTCCCCCTTTCCATCTACTGCAACTGTGAAATCACCAGAGCAAGACGCAATAAATCTCTGCCTATAATTCTTCTATGCACACAGAGTCATGTTTTCACATTAGTGCCAAAACGAAATTTCTTTGCCAATTTGAAAGCACACTTACTGCTCTTTTTTTTTCGGGCCAAGTGAAAATCTCTTTTTACAATTTGAAATCACTTTTACAGACTGACACATTCTGAATCCTTTTTTTTAAATTTATTTAAATGCACATGTCCAAGCTGTTTTTTTTTCAGACCACCACCGTGTGTATTCTCTGTGACTGCCTACACTCCAGCAGGGGCAACCAGCCTTAGTGATGCTGAATGTATTTGCATTACAGACTTAAACCTGAAAACCCCACTCGCTTCTAATTACTGTGCATGACTATACATGGCAAGCACATGGGTGTGTGCTAAGCCTCTGCTTCTTCCCCCAAAAATTCGCTCCTCTTTTCCATCTACTGCAACTGTGAAATCACCAGAGCAAGACGCAATAAATCTCTGCCTATAATTCTTCTATGCACACAGAGTCATGTTTTCACATTAGTGCCAAAACGAAATTTCTTTGCCAATTTGAAAGCACACTTACTGCTCTTTTTTTTTCGGGCCAAGTGAAAATCTCTTTTTACAATTTGAAATCACTTTTACAGACTGACACATTCTGAAACCTTTTTTTTAAATTTATTTAAATGCACATGTCCAAGCTGTTTTTTTTTCAGACCACCACCGTGTGTATTCTCTGTGACTGCCTACACTCCAGCAGGGGCAACCAGCCTTAGTGATGCTGAATGTATTTGCATTACAGACTTAAACCTGAAAACCCCACTCGCTTCTAATTACTGTGCATGACTATACATGGCAAGCACATGGGTGTGTGCTAAGCCTCTGCTTCTTCCCCCAAAAATTCGCTCCCCCTTTCCATCTACTGCAACTGTGAAATCACCAGAGCAAGACGCAATAAATCTCTGCCTATAATTCTTCTATGCACACAGAGTCATGTTTTCACATTAGTGCCAAAACGAAATTTCTTTGCCAATTTGAAAGCACACTTACTGCTCTTTTTTTTTCGGGCCAAGTGAAAATCTCTTTTTACAATTTGAAATCACTTTTACAGACTGACACATTCTGAAACCTTTTTTTTAAATTTATTTAAATGCACATGTCCAAGCTGTTTTTTTTTCAGACCACCACCGTGTGTATTCTCTGTGACTGCCTACACTCCAGCAGGGGCAACCAGCCTTAGTGATGCTGAATGTATTTGCATTACAGACTTAAACCTGAAAACCCCACTCGCTTCTAATTACTGTGCATGACTATACATGGCAAGCACATGGGTGTGTGCTAAGCCTCTGCTTCTTCCCCCAAAAATTCGCTCCTCTTTTCCATCTACTGCAACTGTGAAATCACCAGAGCAAGACGCAATAAATCTCTGCCTATAATTCTTCTATGCACACAGAGTCATGTTTTCACATTAGTGCCAAAACGAAATTTCTTTGCCAATTTGAAAGCACACTTACTGCTCTTTTTTTTTTCGGGCCAAGTGAAAATCTCTTTTTACAATTTGAAATCACTTTTACAGACTGACACATTCTGAAACCTTTTTTTTAAATTTATTTAAATGCACATGTCCAAGCTGTTTTTTTTTCAGACCACCACCGTGTGTATTCTCTGTGACTGCCTACACTCCAGCAGGGGCAACCAGCCTTAGTGATGCTGAATGTATTTGCATTACAGACTTAAACCTGAAAACCCCACTCGCTTCTAATTACTGTGCATGACTATACATGGCAAGCACATGGGTGTGTGCTAAGCCTCTGCTTCTTCCCCCAAAAATTCGCTCCCCCTTTCCATCTACTGCAACTGTGAAATCACCAGAGCAAGACGCAATAAATCTCTGCCTATAATTCTTCTATGCACACAGAGTCATGTTTTCACATTAGTCCCAAAACGAAATTTCTTTGCCAATTTGAAAGCACACTTACTGCTCTTTTTTTTTCGGGCCAAGTGAAAATCTCTTTTTACAATTTGAAATCACTTTTACAGACTGACACATTCTGAAACCTTTTTTTTAAATTTATTTAAATGCACATGTCCAAGCTGTTTTTTTTTCAGACCACCACCGTGTGTATTCTCTGTGACTGCCTACACTCCAGCAGGGGCAACCAGCCTTAGTGATGCTGAATGTATTTGCATTACAGACTTAAACCTGAAAACCCCACTCGCTTCTAATTACTGTGCATGACTATACATGGCAAGCACATGGGTGTGTGCTAAGCCTCTGCTTCTTCCCCCAAAAATTCGCTCCTCTTTTCCATCTACTGCAACTGTGAAATCACCAGAGCAAGACGCAATAAATCTCTGCCTATAATTCTTCTATGCACACAGAGTCATGTTTTCACATTAGTGCCAAAACGAAATTTTTTTGCCAATTTGAAAGCACACTTACTGCTCTTTTTTTTTCGGGCCAAGTGAAATTTGAAATCACTTTTACAGACTGACACATTCTGAAACCTTTTTTTTAAATTTATTTAAATGCACATGTCCAAGCTGTTTTTTTTTCAGACCACCACCGTGTGTATTCTCTGTGACTGCCTACACTCCAGCAGGGGCAACCAGCCTTAGTGATGCTGAATGTATTTGCATTACAGACTTAAACCTGAAAACCCCACTCGCTTCTAATTACTGTGCATGACTATACATGGCAAGCACATGGGTGTGTGCTAAGCCTCTGCTTCTTCCCCCAAAAATTCGCTCCCCCTTTCCATCTACTGCAACTGTGAAATCACCAGAGCAAGACGCAATAAATCTCTGCCTATAATTCTTCTATGCACACAGAGTCATGTTTTCACATTAGTGCCAAAACGAAATTTCTTTGCCAATTTGAAAGCACACTTACTGCTCTTTTTTTTTCGGGCCAAGTGAAAATCTCTTTTTACAATTTGAAATCACTTTTACAGACTGACACATTCTGAAACCTTTTTTTTAAATTTATTTAAATGCACATGTCCAAGCTGTTTTTTTTTCAGACCACCACCGTGTGTATTCTCTGTGACTGCCTACACTCCAGCAGGGGCAACCAGCCTTAGTGATGCTGAATGTATTTGCATTACAGACTTAAACCTGAAAACCCCACTCGCTTCTAATTACTGTGCATGACTATACATGGCAAGCACATGGGTGTGTGCTAAGCCTCTGCTTCTTCCCCCAAAAATTCGCTCCTCTTTTCCATCTACTGCAACTGTGAAATCACCAGAGCAAGACGCAATAAATCTCTGCCTATAATTCTTCTATGCACACAGAGTCATGTTTTCATATTAGTGCCAAAACGAAATTTCTTTGCCAATTTGAAAGCACACTTACTGCTCTTTTTTTTTCGGGCCAAGTGAAAATCTCTTTTTACAATTTGAAATCACTTTTACAGACTGACACATTCTGAAACCTTTTTTTTAAATTTATTTAAATGCACATGTCCAAGCTGTTTTTTTTTCAGACCACCACCGTGTGTATTCTCTGTGACTGCCTACACTCCAGCAGGGGCAACCAGCCTTAGTGATGCTGAATGTATTTGCATTACAGACTTAAACCTGAAAACCCCACTCGCTTCTAATTACTGTGCATGACTATACATGGCAAGCACATGGGTGTGTGCTAAGCCTCTTCTTCTTCCCCCAAAAATTCGCTCCCCCTTTCCATCTACTGCAACTGTGAAATCACCAGAGCAAGACGCAATAAATCTCTGCCTATAATTCTTCTATGCACACAGAGTCATGTTTTCACATTAGTCCCAAAACGAAATTTCTTTGCCAATTTGAAAGCACACTTACTGCTCTTTTTTTTTCGGGCCAAGTGAAAATCTCTTTTTACAATTTGAAATCACTTTTACAGACTGACACATTCTGAAACCTTTTTTTTAAATTTATTTAAATGCACATGTCCAAGCTGTTTTTTTTTCAGACCACCACCGTGTGTATTCTCTGTGACTGCCTACACTCCAGCAGGGGCAACCAGCCTTAGTGATGCTGAATGTATTTGCATTACAGACTTAAACCTGAAAACCCCACTCGCTTCTAATTACTGTGCATGACTATACATGGCAAGCACATGGGTGTGTGCTAAGCCTCTGCTTCTTCCCCCAAAAATTCGCTCCTCTTTTCCATCTACTGCAACTGTGAAATCACCAGAGCAAGACGCAATAAATCTCTGCCTATAATTCTTCTATGCACACAGAGTCATGTTTTCACATTAGTGCCAAAACGAATTTTTTTTGCCAATTTGAAAGCACACTTACTGCTCTTTTTTTTTCGGGCCAAGTGAAAATCTCTTTTTACAATTTGAAATCACTTTTAAAGACTGACACATTCTGAAACCTTTTTTTTAAATTTATTTAAATGCACATGTCCAAGCTGTTTTTTTTTCAGACCACCACCGTGTGTATTCTCTGTGACTGCCTACACTCCAGCAGGGGCAACCAGCCTTAGTGATGCTGAATGTATTTGCATTACAGACTTAAACCTGAAAACCCCACTCGCTTCTAATTACTGTGCATGACTATACATGGCAAGCACATGGGTGTGTGCTAAGCCTCTGCTTCTTCCCCCAAAAATTCGCTCCCCCTTTCCATCTACTGCAACTGTGAAATCACCAGAGCAAGACGCAATAAATCTCTGCCTATAATTCTTCTATGCACACAGAGTCATGTTTTCACATTAGTGCCAAAACGAAATTTCTTTGCCAATTTGAAAGCACACTTACTGCTCTTTTTTTTTCGGGCCAAGTGAAAATCTCTTTTTACAATTTGAAATCACTTTTACAGACTGACACATTCTGAAACCTTTTTTTTAAATTTATTTAAATGCACATGTCCAAGCTGTTTTTTTTTCAGACCACCACCGTGTGTATTCTCTGTGACTGCCTACACTCCAGCAGGGGCAACCAGCCTTAGTGATGCTGAATGTATTTGCATTACAGACTTAAACCTGAAAACCCCACTCGCTTCTAATTACTGTGCATGACTATACATGGCAAGCACATGGGTGTGTGCTAAGCCTCTGCTTCTTCCCCCAAAAATTCGCTCCTCTTTTCCATCTACTGCAACTGTGAAATCACCAGAGCAAGACGCAATAAATCTCTGCCTATAATTCTTCTATGCACACAGAGTCATGTTTTCACATTAGTGCCAAAACGAAATTTTTTTGCCAATTTGAAAGCACACTTACTGCTCTTTTTTTTTCGGGCCAAGTGAAATTTGAAATCACTTTTACAGACTGACACATTCTGAAACCTTTTTTTTAAATTTATTTAAATGCACATGTCCAAGCTGTTTTTTTTTCAGACCACCACCGTGTGTATTCTCTGTGACTGCCTACACTCCAGCAGGGGCAACCAGCCTTAGTGATGCTGAATGTATTTGCATTACAGACTTAAACCTGAAAACCCCACTCGCTTCTAATTACTGTGCATGACTATACATGGCAAGCACATGGGTGTGTGCTAAGCCTCTGCTTCTTCCCCCAAAAATTCGCTCCCCCTTTCCATCTACTGCAACTGTGAAATCACCAGAGCAAGACGCAATAAATCTCTGCCTATAATTCTTCTATGCACACAGAGTCATGTTTTCACATTAGTGCCAAAACGAAATTTCTTTGCCAATTTGAAAGCACACTTACTGCTCTTTTTTTTTCGGGCCAAGTGAAAATCTCTTTTTACAATTTGAAATCACTTTTACAGACTGACACATTCTGAAACCTTTTTTTTAAATTTATTTAAATGCACATGTCCAAGCTGTTTTTTTTTCAGACCACCACCGTGTGTATTCTCTGTGACTGCCTACACTCCAGCAGGGGCAACCAGCCTTAGTGATGCTGAATGTATTTGCATTACAGACTTAAACCTGAAAACCCCACTCGCTTCTAATTACTGTGCATGACTATACATGGCAAGCACATGGGTGTGTGCTAAGCCTCTGCTTCTTCCCCCAAAAATTCGCTCCTCTTTTCCATCTACTGCAACTGTGAAATCACCAGAGCAAGACGCAATAAATCTCTGCCTATAATTCTTCTATGCACACAGAGTCATGTTTTCACATTAGTGCCAAAACGAAATTTCTTTGCCAATTTGAAAGCACACTTACTGCTCTTTTTTTTTCGGGCCAAGTGAAAATCTCTTTTTACAATTTGAAATCACTTTTACAGACTGACACATTCTGAAACCTTTTTTTTAAATTTATTTAAATGCACATGTCCAAGCTGTTTTTTTTTCAGACCACCACCGTGTGTATTCTCTGTGACTGCCTACACTCCAGCAGGGGCAACCAGCCTTAGTGATGCTGAATGTATTTGCATTACAGACTTAAACCTGAAAACCCCACTCGCTTCTAATTACTGTGCATGACTATACATGGCAAGCACATGGGTGTGTGCTAAGCCTCTTCTTCTTCCCCCAAAAATTCGCTCCCCCTTTCCATCTACTGCAACTGTGAAATCACCAGAGCAAGACGCAATAAATCTCTGCCTATAATTCTTCTATGCACACAGAGTCATGTTTTCACATTAGTCCCAAAACGAAATTTCTTTGCCAATTTGAAAGCACACTTACTGATCTTTTTTTTTCGGGCCAAGTGAAAATCTCTTTTTACAATTTGAAATCACTTTTACAGACTGACACATTCTGAAACCTTTTTTTTAAATTTATTTAAATGCACATGTCCAAGCTGTTTTTTTTTCAGACCACCACCGTGTGTATTCTCTGTGACTGCCTACACTCCAGCAGGGGCAACCAGCCTTAGTGATGCTGAATGTATTTGCATTACAGACTTAAACCTGAAAACCCCACTCGCTTCTAATTACTGTGCATGACTATACATGGCAAGCACATGGGTGTGTGCTAAGCCTCTGCTTCTTCCCCCAAAATTTCGCTCCTCTTTTCCATCTACTGCAACTGTGAAATCACCAGAGCAAGACGCAATAAATCTCTGCCTATAATTCTTCTATGCACACAGAGTCATGTTTTCACATTAGTGCCAAAACGAAATTTCTTTGCCAATTTGAAAGCACACTTACTGCTCTTTTTTTTTCGGGCCAAGTGAAAATCTCTTTTTACAATTTGAAATCACTTTTACAGACTGACACATTCTGAAACCTTTTTTTAAATTTATTTAAATGCACATGTCCAAGCTGTTTTTTTTTCAGACCACCACCGTGTGTATTCTCTGTGACTGCCTACACTCCAGCAGGGGCAACCAGCCTTAGTGATGCTGAATGTATTTGCATTACAGACTTAAACCTGAAAACCCCACTCGCTTCTAATTACTGTGCATGACTATACATGGCAAGCACATGGGTGTGTGCTAAGCCTCTGCTTCTTCCCCCAAAAATTCGCTCCTCTTTTCCATCTACTGCAACTGTGAAATCACCAGAGCAAGACGCAATAAATCTCTGCCTATAATTCTTCTATGCACACAGAGTCATGTTTTCACATTAGTGCCAAAACGAAATTTCTTTGCCAATTTGAAAGCACACTTACTGCTCTTTTTTTTTCGGGCCAAGTGAAAATCTCTTTTTACAATTTGAAATCACTTTTACAGACTGACACATTCTGAAACCTTTTTTTTAAATTTATTTAAATGCACATGTCCAAGCTGTTTTTTTTTCAGACCACCACCGTGTGTATTCTCTGTGACTGCCTACACTCCAGCAGGGGCAACCAGCCTTAGTGATGCTGAATGTATTTGCATTACAGACTTAAACCTGAAAACCCCACTCGCTTCTAATTACTGTGCATGACTATACATGGCAAGCACATGGGTGTGTGCTAAGCCTCTGCTTCTTCCCTCAAAAATTCGCTCCTCTTTTCCATCTACTGCAACTGTGAAATCACCAGAGCAAGACGCAATAAATCTCTGCCTATAATTCTTCTATGCACACAGAGTCATGTTTTCACATTAGTGCCAAAACGAAATTTCTTTGCCAATTTGAAAGCACACTTACTGCTCTTTTTTTTTCGGGCCAAGTGAAAATCTCTTTTTACAATTTGAAATCACTTTTACAGACTGACACATTCTGAAACCTTTTTTTTAAATGTATTTAAATGCACATGTCCAAGCTGTTTTTTTTTCAGACCACCACCGTGTGTATTCTCTGTGACTGCCTACACTCCAGCAGGGGCAACCAGCCTTAGTGATGCTGAATGTATTTGCATTACAGACTTAAACCTGAAAACCCCACTCGCTTCTAATTACTGTGCATGACTATACATGGCAAGCACATGGGTGTGTGCTAAGCCTCTGCTTCTTCCCCCAAAAATTCGCTCCCCCTTTCCATCTACTGCAACTGTGAAATCACCAGAGCAAGACGCAATAAATCTCTGCCTATAATTCTTCTATGCACACAGAGTCATGTTTTCACATTAGTTCCAAAACGAAATTTCTTTGCCAATTTGAAAGCACACTTACTGCTCTTTTTTTTTCGGGCCAAGTGAAAATCTCTTTTTACAATTTGAAATCACTTTTACAGACTGACACATTCTGAATCCTTTTTTTTAAATTTATTTAAATGCACATGTCCAAGCTGTTTTTTTTTCAGACCACCACCGTGTGTATTCTCTGTGACTGCCTACACTCCAGCAGGGGCAACCAGCCTTAGTGATGCTGAATGTATTTGCATTACAGACTTAAACCTGAAAACCCCACTCGCTTCTAATTACTGTGCATGACTATACATGGCAAGCACATGGGTGTGTGCTAAGCCTCTGCTTCTTCCCCCAAAAATTCGCTCCTCTTTTCCATCTACTGCAACTGTGAAATCACCAGAGCAAGACGCAATAAATCTCTGCCTATAATTCTTCTATGCACACAGAGTCATGTTTTCACATTAGTGCCAAAACGAAATTTCTTTGCCAATTTGAAAGCACACTTACTGCTCTTTTTTTTTCGGGCCAAGTGAAAATCTCTTTTTACAATTTGAAATCACTTTTACAGACTGACACATTCTGAAACCTTTTTTTTAAATTTATTTAAATGCACATGTCCAAGCTGTTTTTTTTTCAGACCACCACCGTGTGTATTCTCTGTGACTGCCTACACTCCAGCAGGGGCAACCAGCCTTAGTGATGCTGAATGTATTTGCATTACAGACTTAAACCTGAAAACCCCACTCGCTTCTAATTACTGTGCATGACTATACATGGCAAGCACATGGGTGTGTGCTAAGCCTCTGCTTCTTCCCCCAAAAATTCGCTCCCCCTTTCCATCTACTGCAACTGTGAAATCACCAGAGCAAGACGCAATAAATCTCTGCCTATAATTCTTCTATGCACACAGAGTCATGTTTTCACATTAGTGCCAAAACGAAATTTCTTTGCCAATTTGAAAGCACACTTACTGCTCTTTTTTTTTCGGGCCAAGTGAAAATCTCTTTTTACAATTTGAAATCACTTTTACAGACTGACACATTCTGAAACCTTTTTTTTAAATTTATTTAAATGCACATGTCCAAGCTGTTTTTTTTTCAGACCACCACCGTGTGTATTCTCTGTGACTGCCTACACTCCAGCAGGGGCAACCAGCCTTAGTGATGCTGAATGTATTTGCATTACAGACTTAAACCTGAAAACCCCACTCGCTTCTAATTACTGTGCATGACTATACATGGCAAGCACATGGGTGTGTGCTAAGCCTCTGCTTCTTCCCCCAAAAATTCGCTCCTCTTTTCCATCTACTGCAACTGTGAAATCACCAGAGCAAGACGCAATAAATCTCTGCCTATAATTCTTCTATGCACACAGAGTCATGTTTTCACATTAGTGCCAAAACGAAATTTCTTTGCCAATTTGAAAGCACACTTACTGCTCTTTTTTTTTTCGGGCCAAGTGAAAATCTCTTTTTACAATTTGAAATCACTTTTACAGACTGACACATTCTGAAACCTTTTTTTTAAATTTATTTAAATGCACATGTCCAAGCTGTTTTTTTTTCAGACCACCACCGTGTGTATTCTCTGTGACTGCCTACACTCCAGCAGGGGCAACCAGCCTTAGTGATGCTGAATGTATTTGCATTACAGACTTAAACCTGAAAACCCCACTCGCTTCTAATTACTGTGCATGACTATACATGGCAAGCACATGGGTGTGTGCTAAGCCTCTGCTTCTTCCCCCAAAAATTCGCTCCCCCTTTCCATCTACTGCAACTGTGAAATCACCAGAGCAAGACGCAATAAATCTCTGCCTATAATTCTTCTATGCACACAGAGTCATGTTTTCACATTAGTCCCAAAACGAAATTTCTTTGCCAATTTGAAAGCACACTTACTGCTCTTTTTTTTTCGGGCCAAGTGAAAATCTCTTTTTACAATTTGAAATCACTTTTACAGACTGACACATTCTGAAACCTTTTTTTTAAATTTATTTAAATGCACATGTCCAAGCTGTTTTTTTTTCAGACCACCACCGTGTGTATTCTCTGTGACTGCCTACACTCCAGCAGGGGCAACCAGCCTTAGTGATGCTGAATGTATTTGCATTACAGACTTAAACCTGAAAACCCCACTCGCTTCTAATTACTGTGCATGACTATACATGGCAAGCACATGGGTGTGTGCTAAGCCTCTGCTTCTTCCCCCAAAAATTCGCTCCTCTTTTCCATCTACTGCAACTGTGAAATCACCAGAGCAAGACGCAATAAATCTCTGCCTATAATTCTTCTATGCACACAGAGTCATGTTTTCACATTAGTGCCAAAACGAAATTTTTTTGCCAATTTGAAAGCACACTTACTGCTCTTTTTTTTTCGGGCCAAGTGAAATTTGAAATCACTTTTACAGACTGACACATTCTGAAACCTTTTTTTTAAATTTATTTAAATGCACATGTCCAAGCTGTTTTTTTTTCAGACCACCACCGTGTGTATTCTCTGTGACTGCCTACACTCCAGCAGGGGCAACCAGCCTTAGTGATGCTGAATGTATTTGCATTACAGACTTAAACCTGAAAACCCCACTCGCTTCTAATTACTGTGCATGACTATACATGGCAAGCACATGGGTGTGTGCTAAGCCTCTGCTTCTTCCCCCAAAAATTCGCTCCCCCTTTCCATCTACTGCAACTGTGAAATCACCAGAGCAAGACGCAATAAATCTCTGCCTATAATTCTTCTATGCACACAGAGTCATGTTTTCACATTAGTGCCAAAACGAAATTTCTTTGCCAATTTGAAAGCACACTTACTGCTCTTTTTTTTTCGGGCCAAGTGAAAATCTCTTTTTACAATTTGAAATCACTTTTACAGACTGACACATTCTGAAACCTTTTTTTTAAATTTATTTAAATGCACATGTCCAAGCTGTTTTTTTTTCAGACCACCACCGTGTGTATTCTCTGTGACTGCCTACACTCCAGCAGGGGCAACCAGCCTTAGTGATGCTGAATGTATTTGCATTACAGACTTAAACCTGAAAACCCCACTCGCTTCTAATTACTGTGCATGACTATACATGGCAAGCACATGGGTGTGTGCTAAGCCTCTGCTTCTTCCCCCAAAAATTCGCTCCTCTTTTCCATCTACTGCAACTGTGAAATCACCAGAGCAAGACGCAATAAATCTCTGCCTATAATTCTTCTATGCACACAGAGTCATGTTTTCACATTAGTGCCAAAACGAAATTTCTTTGCCAATTTGAAAGCACACTTACTGCTCTTTTTTTTTCGGGCCAAGTGAAAATCTCTTTTTACAATTTGAAATCACTTTTACAGACTGACACATTCTGAAACCTTTTTTTTAAATTTATTTAAATGCACATGTCCAAGCTGTTTTTTTTTCAGACCACCACCGTGTGTATTCTCTGTGACTGCCTACACTCCAGCAGGGGCAACCAGCCTTAGTGATGCTGAATGTATTTGCATTACAGACTTAAACCTGAAAACCCCACTCGCTTCTAATTACTGTGCATGACTATACATGGCAAGCACATGGGTGTGTGCTAAGCCTCTTCTTCTTCCCCCAAAAATTCGCTCCCCCTTTCCATCTACTGCAACTGTGAAATCACCAGAGCAAGACGCAATAAATCTCTGCCTATAATTCTTCTATGCACACAGAGTCATGTTTTCACATTAGTCCCAAAACGAAATTTCTTTGCCAATTTGAAAGCACACTTACTGCTCTTTTTTTTTCGGGCCAAGTGAAAATCTCTTTTTACAATTTGAAATCACTTTTACAGACTGACACATTCTGAAACCTTTTTTTTAAATTTATTTAAATGCACATGTCCAAGCTGTTTTTTTTTCAGACCACCACCGTGTGTATTCTCTGTGACTGCCTACACTCCAGCAGGGGCAACCAGCCTTAGTGATGCTGAATGTATTTGCATTACAGACTTAAACCTGAAAACCCCACTCGCTTCTAATTACTGTGCATGACTATACATGGCAAGCACATGGGTGTGTGCTAAGCCTCTGCTTCTTCCCCCAAAAATTCGCTCCTTTTTTCCATCTACTGCAACTGTGAAATCACCAGAGCAAGACGCAATAAATCTCTGCCTATAATTCTTCTATGCACACAGAGTCATGTTTTCACATTAGTGCCAAAACGAATTTTTTTTGCCAATTTGAAAGCACACTTACTGCTCTTTTTTTTTCGGGCCAAGTGAAAATCTCTTTTTACAATTTGAAATCACTTTTAAAGACTGACACATTCTGAAACCTTTTTTTTAAATTTATTTAAATGCACATGTCCAAGCTGTTTTTTTTTCAGACCACCACCGTGTGTATTCTCTGTGACTGCCTACACTCCAGCAGGGGCAACCAGCCTTAGTGATGCTGAATGTATTTGCATTACAGACTTAAACCTGAAAACCCCACTCGCTTCTAATTACTGTGCATGACTATACATGGCAAGCACATGGGTGTGTGCTAAGCCTCTGCTTCTTCCCCCAAAAATTCGCTCCCCCTTTCCATCTACTGCAACTGTGAAATCACCAGAGCAAGACGCAATAAATCTCTGCCTATAATTCTTCTATGCACACAGAGTCATGTTTTCACATTAGTGCCAAAACGAAATTTCTTTGCCAATTTGAAAGCACACTTACTGCTCTTTTTTTTTCGGGCCAAGTGAAAATCTCTTTTTACAATTTGAAATCACTTTTACAGACTGACACATTCTGAAACCTTTTTTTTAAATTTATTTAAATGCACATGTCCAAGCTGTTTTTTTTTCAGACCACCACCGTGTGTATTCTCTGTGACTGCCTACACTCCAGCAGGGGCAACCAGCCTTAGTGATGCTGAATGTATTTGCATTACAGACTTAAACCTGAAAACCCCACTCGCTTCTAATTACTGTGCATGACTATACATGGCAAGCACATGGGTGTGTGCTAAGCCTCTGCTTCTTCCCCCAAAAATTCGCTCCTCTTTTCCATCTACTGCAACTGTGAAATCACCAGAGCAAGACGCAATAAATCTCTGCCTATAATTCTTCTATGCACACAGAGTCATGTTTTCACATTAGTGCCAAAACGAAATTTTTTTGCCAATTTGAAAGCACACTTACTGCTCTTTTTTTTTCGGGCCAAGTGAAATTTGAAATCACTTTTACAGACTGACACATTCTGAAACCTTTTTTTTAAATTTATTTAAATGCACATGTCCAAGCTGTTTTTTTTTCAGACCACCACCGTGTGTATTCTCTGTGACTGCCTACACTCCAGCAGGGGCAACCAGCCTTAGTGATGCTGAATGTATTTGCATTACAGACTTAAACCTGAAAACCCCACTCGCTTCTAATTACTGTGCATGACTATACATGGCAAGCACATGGGTGTGTGCTAAGCCTCTGCTTCTTCCCCCAAAAATTCGCTCCCCCTTTCCATCTACTGCAACTGTGAAATCACCAGAGCAAGACGCAATAAATCTCTGCCTATAATTCTTCTATGCACACAGAGTCATGTTTTCACATTAGTGCCAAAACGAAATTTCTTTGCCAATTTGAAAGCACACTTACTGCTCTTTTTTTTTCGGGCCAAGTGAAAATCTCTTTTTACAATTTGAAATCACTTTTACAGACTGACACATTCTGAAACCTTTTTTTTAAATTTATTTAAATGCACATGTCCAAGCTGTTTTTTTTTCAGACCACCACCGTGTGTATTCTCTGTGACTGCCTACACTCCAGCAGGGGCAACCAGCCTTAGTGATGCTGAATGTATTTGCATTACAGACTTAAACCTGAAAACCCCACTCGCTTCTAATTACTGTGCATGACTATACATGGCAAGCACATGGGTGTGTGCTAAGCCTCTGCTTCTTCCCCCAAAAATTCGCTCCTCTTTTCCATCTACTGCAACTGTGAAATCACCAGAGCAAGACGCAATAAATCTCTGCCTATAATTCTTCTATGCACACAGAGTCATGTTTTCACATTAGTGCCAAAACGAAATTTCTTTGCCAATTTGAAAGCACACTTACTGCTCTTTTTTTTTCGGGCCAAGTGAAAATCTCTTTTTACAATTTGAAATCACTTTTACAGACTGACACATTCTGAAACCTTTTTTTTAAATTTATTTAAATGCACATGTCCAAGCTGTTTTTTTTTCAGACCACCACCGTGTGTATTCTCTGTGACTGCCTACACTCCAGCAGGGGCAACCAGCCTTAGTGATGCTGAATGTATTTGCATTACAGACTTAAACCTGAAAACCCCACTCGCTTCTAATTACTGTGCATGACTATACATGGCAAGCACATGGGTGTGTGCTAAGCCTCTTCTTCTTCCCCCAAAAATTCGCTCCCCCTTTCCATCTACTGCAACTGTGAAATCACCAGAGCAAGACGCAATAAATCTCTGCCTATAATTCTTCTATGCACACAGAGTCATGTTTTCACATTAGTCCCAAAACGAAATTTCTTTGCCAATTTGAAAGCACACTTACTGATCTTTTTTTTTCGGGCCAAGTGAAAATCTCTTTTTACAATTTGAAATCACTTTTACAGACTGACACATTCTGAAACCTTTTTTTTAAATTTATTTAAATGCACATGTCCAAGCTGTTTTTTTTTCAGACCACCACCGTGTGTATTCTCTGTGACTGCCTACACTCCAGCAGGGGCAACCAGCCTTAGTGATGCTGAATGTATTTGCATTACAGACTTAAACCTGAAAACCCCACTCGCTTCTAATTACTGTGCATGACTATACATGGCAAGCACATGGGTGTGTGCTAAGCCTCTGCTTCTTCCCCCAAAAATTCGCTCCTCTTTTCCATCTACTGCAACTGTGAAATCACCAGAGCAAGACGCAATAAATCTCTGCCTATAATTCTTCTATGCACACAGAGTCATGTTTTCACATTAGTGCCAAAACGAAATTTTTTTGCCAATTTGAAAGCACACTTACTGCTCTTTTTTTTTCGGGCCAAGTGAAAATCTCTTTTTACAATTTGAAATCACTTTTACAGACTGACACATTCTGAAACCTTTTTTTTAAATTTATTTAAATGCACATGTCCAAGCTGTTTTTTTTTCAGACCACCACCGTGTGTATTCTCTGTGACTGCCTACACTCCAGCAGGGGCAACCAGCCTTAGTGATGCTGAATGTATTTGCATTACAGACTTAAACCTGAAAACCCCACTCGCTTCTAATTACTGTGCATGACTATACATGGCAAGCACATGGGTGTGTGCTAAGCCTCTGCTTCTTCCCCCAAAAATTCGCTCCCCCTTTCCATCTACTGCAACTGTGAAATCACCAGAGCAAGACGCAATAAATCTCTGCCTATAATTCTTCTATGCACACAGAGTCATGTTTTCACATTAGTGCCAAAACGAAATTTCTTTGCCAATTTGAAAGCACACTTACTGCTCTTTTTTTTTTCGGGCCAAGTGAAAATCACTTTTACAGACTGACACATTATGAAACCACCATGTGTAACTACAACAAAAACAATTCCCATTTCTATTATTCATTTCTTAAGTTACCACATACATCCCCTCTCAAACTGTAAACTCACCTTTAAAATTAGTTAGTTGTGAAAGAAATGTGACACTCAAACAGCAGATTATCAGAGCCAGGATCTCTGTTGTGTTCACCTCTCTCCTCTCAGCAGAACCAGATAATGGCAAACTTTCCCTCTATTTTTCCACACATATACATGTAAGTTTCAAATCTCAGTGCTTCCCCCTTTTTTTCAAATGTAATGACACATTTCTATTGGTTGAAAACCAACCCTTTTCCAAAAGTACCCTGCCCCCAACTTGACTTCTGCCTAGTACCCTTCCCCCAACTTGACTTCTGCCTGCTACCATAGCAACAGCTCATGGAACACTGCTGTGTGCAGTTAGGTCAGAAGTTCGACACACAATGTTTCAATTCCACAGAGCAAGAGTGCTTGACTTTTCAAACCTAACAGCAAATCCATAGTACTGTTCTTTGGTTACACATTTTTTTGTACCAATACAAAACATGCTTCTATTAATTTTCACATACAGCCTAGTTTTTTTTCTAGAATGGTATGAAACAGCCAATCAGTTCTTTTTGTTTTGTAAAAAATATGTATGCCTCCATTTCCAAACTGTCTTTCTTTTCATATTGCCATTCTACTGAAAGACACCTCCTGAGTGCATCCAGTTCTCCTTTGAAGATGTTCACAGTGTGGATTGTAGGGCACAGCTATGTCTTCTGGAGTGAAAAGTTTGCAGAGAAAACAGATATGGTGAGAGACCTTGCTTTGCCAAATGTAGACATTAAATGGATTGGTCAGAGAGGGTTAAAGTGGCACCAATTGATGCCATTGGTGAAATCCTTCATTCAAATCCAACACCCTGACCTCATAATAGTGCACTGTGGTGGCAATGACCTAGGCACTTTGACTGGGGTAGGTCTGGAAATGCTTATGAAGGACACCTTTGCACAACTGTTTACACTTTTCCCTAAAACTGCCTTTGTGTTTTCCAACATATGCCAAAGGCAAAAATGGAACTGGTCCAATCATTTCTGTCCTCAGATTGACAAAGCAAGAAAGCACGTCAACAAATCTGTTTCTGCTTTCCTCCGTGACTATGGTATGGGTGCCATTTACCACAACAACTTGCGTTACGACATGCAAGACATTTATAGAGGAGATGGTGTGCACTTCAATGATGAAGGGAACAGAGTCTTCCTCTTGAACCTTAGACTCTGCATCGGTACTTACTTGTAGGTACCACTAAAAAAATGACTCCATAAACACAACAGCTCTTTTTAGAGCTCCCTAATTTCTAAACTCTTAAATCTGCTTTTCATTTTTTTTTTTTTTTTTTTTTTACCGTACGCTTACCGTAAGCTTACCGTACGCGTACCCCGTGATTTTTTTTAAAATCAATAAATGTTTTTTTTGTACTTTTCTGTCCTTCTTTGACCCCCTTACAATTGTTAGGGGGTCTGTAACTCTCCTCATTGCCCCCTTTCCTTGTTTTCACTCTTTTTTTTCAGAGTGAAATACACAAAATGGCGGCCGCCGCTTCCTGGTTTCGGCCGATTCGAATGTTTACTAAGATCTAAGAGCCAATCAGAATCGCGCTCGCGCACGCCACCGTACGCTTACCGTAAGCGTACGGTAAGCGTACCGTAAGCGGGCTCAGATATATATATTGATTTAAAGGCTATTTTCTCAGAATCTACTGAACAGATTTACACCAAACCTACAAAAGGCACTTCCTTGACCTAGGGACTACCTCTCTGCCAAATTTTGAGTAATTCTGTTCAGCCGTTCGGGCTGTAGCTCGTTCTAAAGGTCCTATGGAAAAATGCATGGGAAAAACGCGTTTTGGGACCCCCCTTTTATCTCAGCCCCCGCTTGACGGATCCCCCCGAGACTTTCAGGGTAGGAGCGGAGCGTAGCGCCCCACCTATTTTGAGAAATTCGCGAGGATTCGTCGACCGGCGCCAAAGTTATTCAAAATAGAATGTTGAGGTTTTCCTATGGAAACGTGGTCCTAACTATAACTACCTACTGGCGACCGCCAGTAGGTAATATACATATATATATATATATATTCACTGAAAAAACCATAGGTTTCACACATGTTATAGTTAGCTGGACATTTTACTGATAAAAAACCAATGAAATTCCCCCGTTATAGTTACTGTAGGCAACTATAACTCACGCGACCGCAATCCTCTGCTGATGCTAATACTGTATTTAGACACTTATTTGCCCATATCTTCTTCCATTAAATTTTAGCTATACATATATTACAAATATTTTTTTTTCATAAAGACACATATGTCATCAGCAGAGGATTACGGTCGCGTGAGTTATAGTTGCCTACAGTAACTATAACGGGGGAATTTCATTGGTTTTTTATCAGTAAAATGTCCAGCTAACTATAACATGTGTGAAACCTATGGTTTTTTCAGTGAATTAGCAAGGTTTTTTAAATGCTATTTCCTAACTATAACGTGTGTGAAACCTATGGTTTTTTCAGTGAATTTGTACGGTTTTTTAAATGCTAAGTTACTTTACGCCATTTGTGGCGTGCGCGCCCACTTAACGCAGTTCGTTCCGTGCACGGATTTTATCAACTTTAATAAGCCCTGTACATTTGGTGGCCTTCGGCCACCAAAAGCACAGGGGGTGAGGTCAATGTGGATAGTGTTTTTTTTATTTCGATTTTATAATTTCATGTTGCCAAAATTACGTTTTTTTTCTCTATTAATAAGCCCTGCACATTTGGTGGCCTGCGGCCACCAAAAGCACAGGGGGTGGGGTAAGTGTGGATAGTGTTTTTTTTATTTTTATTTTTTTACCGTAAGCGTACGGTAAGCTTACGGTAAGCGTACGGTAAGCGTACGGTAAGCGTACCCTGCGAAATTGCCGAAAAAAAAATAAAACCGTTTTTGCTCTTGGGGGATGTTTGGGGACTCCCTCAACATGACTATGTGGGAGGGAGTTGTCAAAACAGCCCCGTAACATGTTTTTGGCCATCATGTTTGATAAACAACACTCAGTGCGAGAGACAAAATGGCGGACGCCGCTTCCTGGTTTCGGCCGATTCGAATGTTTACTAAGATCTAAGAGCCAATCAGAATCGCGCTCGCGCACGCCACCGTAAGCTTACGGTAAGCGTACGGTAAGCGTACGGTAAGCGTACCGTAAGCGGGCTCAGATATATATATTGATTTAAAGGCTATTTTCTCAGAATCTACTGAACAGATTTACACCAAACCTACAAAAGGCACTTCCTTGACCTAGGGACTACCTCTCTGCCAAATTTCTAGTAATTCTGTTCAGCCGTTCGGGCTGTAGCTCGTTCTAAAGGTCCTATGGAAAAATGCATGGGAAAAACGCGTTTTGGGACCCCCCTTTTATCTCAGCCCCCGCTTGACGAATCCCCCCGAGACTTTCAGGGTAGGAGCGGAGTGAGCGCCCCACCTATTTTGAGAAATTCGCGAGGATTCGTCGACCGGCGCCAAAGTTATTCAAAATAGAATGTTGAGGTTTTCCTATGGAAACGTGGTCCTAACTATAACTACCTACTGGCGACCGCCAGTAGGTAATATATATATATATATATATATATATATATATATATATATATATATATATATATATCTTACCTACTGGCAGACGCCAGTAGCTACCGGTAGGTAGTTATAGTTAGGATGTAGTTTCCATAGGAGGAGCGGTTTTTCATTTGATGATAACTTCGATGTCGTTTGACGAATCCTCGTGAAAGACACACACACACACACACATATATATGTATATATATATATTTTTATCCTCCTGTGCTTAAGTAGCAGCCACCGCACACCAAACCAGAGGGCGCGTCGTCGTCACCGGTCACTTAAGCTCAATCCGGTCTATCATCGCACATCAGCCTCGATACTTTCAAGGAAGGACGACGCCATGTGGTGATTTATTCTGCTTTATTTGTCGTTTACTCTACGTGTTTCGCCTGTGCCAGCAGGCTTGTTCACGAATAAAGTTTACTACACAATATACCATTTTAAATCTTGTGCATGTGATGTAAATCACGTGAGAACAACAAATACATGGGAATAGAAGACAGACTCGTAGTTTTTAAGTCTATCTATAACTAAACAGTGACTTCGAACATCGTTTTACTTCTCAAGTGATGTATTATTAATATATACATCGACTGGCATAAAAAAAAGAATAGATCATTTCATTCTAAAATCTACTACCATTTTAAATCACAGATCAAATTACAAATCAATGCCATTTCCTCGACTAATTTAATTCTAAGAAAATCATGCCCAAAGTGGGCTGAAGTGCCACAGTTCATATTATATGTCACTTAGGTTATCAGTAGCCCAAGTGGGCAATAGACAAATCTTCATGTAATATGTAGTATATAAAAAAGTGCTCTTGTATAGTGCTTAAAAACTTAGGAATTTGGAGAAAGGGAACATTCAAAACTTCTACATTAGAAAATACTAAAAAATATTATTTACACTTTTAATCATGACACTGCTTACGTGGCACAAGAAACAACTTATAAATGTGGATACAAATCCTCTTCTATATTCAGACCAGCAGGGCTTCTTGTGTTCAATTCTACTATATAGCAAGATTCCAATTTTCGCAAGCTTTTTTGTCTATCACCTCCTCTTTTATTTGGAGGAATTGCATCGATGACAAAATAGACTAAACTTTGAACGTCCTTATTATGGAATCGTTCAAAGTGACGTGCCACTGGGTAAGATCTACCCCTATTTTTAATCGCTCTTAAATGTTGCAAAATGCATTTATGTACCGGTAAAATTGTACTTCCAACATATTGCAGATTGCAAGCACATCTTAAAACATATACAGCATAGTCGGTTTTACAATTATACTGTCCTTTGATCTTTTTCACTCGCTTTGATAAACCAGGTTTATACGACATCGTATTTATCCCATGTGTGCATGCTTTACATTTTATTCATTTTACAAAACTATCTTTACGCTTTAGCCAAGATCCACTCGTGGAACTGCTTTTACTTGAAATCATATTGCTAACTAGCATTTGTTTAAAAGATCTAGCTCTGCGAAAAGTTATCAAAGGTCTTTTGGGTACTAATGGCCCAAGTACTGAATCATTTTTAATCACATGCCAATGTTTTGATACGATGTTCCTAATGGGGCCATGTAGTTTGTTATAGTTCGTAATTAATCTACACTTGTTAATATTTTTCTGTATCATTCACTTTAAAAAGTACATCCTCCCTTCTTTGTTTCTGTACCTTCTCTAGTGAAGTTTGAAGACAATACTCGGTATACCCCCTCTCTCTGAATCGATTTTTCAAATTCCTCTACTCTTTCTCTTTCACTTCTGGTTCACTGCAATTTCGTACTACTCTCAGACATTCCCCATATGGGATACTATTCACTAAGTTCGTCGGGTGAAAACTCGCTGCATGAAGCAGTGTATTCCCCGCTGTATCTTTCCTGTAAAGTTTCATCTGGAGTTTGAAATCCTTAATATAGATTGTTAAGTCTAGAAAATTAATTGAAGTATCATTAATCGTGCTAGTGAACTGCAAGTTCAAACTATTTTTCTAAAGCTTATTGATGAATTCTTTCACAGATGGTACTGTGCCCTTCCATACAATGAATAAATCGTCAATATAACGACTCCAGTGTAGGATATTGTTCTCCCACTCAATGTGGTACTGCTTACGGACCACCTGCTCCTCCCACCAGCCCATATGCAAATTCTCATAGCTGGGGGCGAAGCAGGTGCCCATTGCAGTACCACAGGTCTGATGGAACAATTCATCATTAAAGAAAAAATAATTATTTCTTAAACAGGTTAATACCATGGCTAATAACATCTGGGTATGAGACCATATTTTGATTGGTCTATTGCCCAGGAAATATCTAACCGCATTCAACCCGTCTTCGTGTTTAATGCTCGTATACAACGTTGTCACGTCAATGGTAACCAATAGAAGATCTTCTTCCCACGGTAAGTCATTCACTGTTTTGAGAAAAGCCCCCCGTATCTTGTATGTATGAGGGAAGTTGTTTAACTAGTGGATTTAAAAATGAATCTACATTATATATAGTGGTATATACAGTTTTGTTGTCATTAGCAGGGAACTGAGTTTTTGGGAGGCCAAAAGATTTATCTTTTGCTAGACCCCAAAACATGGGCATTTGTAGGCCATGTTAAGGTTTTGTTGTTAATGGAGGCAAGCAAGGAGTGCTCTTAGTGGCCTCTAGTCTCCATGCCCTCCCTTTGAGGCGACATGGATGACACATAAACTTGAAAGGGGAATAGGGACAACAGGAAGTTGGTCGTAGGTAGCAACTGTGGTTTTGTTCTACGACTGTATCAGGCTGGACAGTAAAACACCTGTTGAGAAAGGAGAAGGTAAATGGGCTCAGAAAGAGAAAACAATGCCAGAACTTCATCTGATTAAATGATAAGCCTTTTAGTGGAAATTACTGTTTCCCTGGAACTGCTTCCTCCTGAATATGTACACCTTGATTCTTCTCAAGGTTCTATAGCAGTTCTTTGACAGTTCTCAAATGTGTCCCTGTAAGACAGTTCACCAGTAAGTTCTGCCTTGATAATTTCTCAAGTTTCACAGCAGGTTTAATATCGAAATTACGTTGCTGGAATCAGAATGCATCGGGACAGGCGATGTGGTTTGGGGGTTTATTGATTACTGTGATGATCAATGGAAAACCAGGACTGCAGAACAGAGGGCTGTGTTGAAACTGTCATTCTGCTGAGAGGCCACTGGAGAGAGGGCGCAGTGATGGAGTGCCCCCTCAGGGAGCCGGCAGATGCTTGCAGGGCAGAAGCGCAGGGTCTGAGAGCCCATCAGAGAAAGGGAGCAGTATTTAGGGTTCACCACTGGAGAGTCGACTGATGTCTGGAATGTGGAGGCACCACCACTAAGAGGCCAATGAAGAATGGAGAACACCACAGAATCGCGAAGCATGAGAATATGTGCCAAGCGAAGAGGTGAAGTGAGCCAAGCAGAGATCCAAGAACAACGGGAACATGAAACCAAAGGCTCCGAAAAAGGAAATTTGTTAAGGAGCAAGTCAGCATCAACACAAGTACTTCGATACAGCGCTGATAAACCAAACAAGCAGACTTGTAGTATAGAGGAGTAGCAGCTTCTCTACATGGGTGTGCACCATAGACTTGCCATGCTCTGCGCCATACCCCTGAGACAAGCCCAACCTACCTATAAAGCCATTATGTACGGTATTGCAAAGGAAGGTGGTGCTTGAGGGTTGTTACGGTACCATGGTAGAGTCACTTCTAGTGGGCAGCACTCGTCTAGAAGATGCTCTGAGTCATTTGGTCAGGAGATATGCAAGGGGCATACCAACACTGAAATCCCTTAAAGAATTACCTCTATAATTGGTTAAATGCAGAAATGTAAATATAAGTGCAAATATCCTTATACATAAGGTGTTAACAATTCATCAATTGATTACCAGGTATATTAACATATAATTGTAGAAAATAAAATTCATCCACATAACTGTTGACGAGGTTTCATTATTTTTCAATTTTGGGAGTGGTCCGTAGCGTTTTCGTAACATAAGGATCAGCAAACACACCTTTTGCCCCTTGTGGGCTCGCAGGCCTGGGGCTTTTACAAGGCTGGAAGTGAGCAATAACTTACAGATGTCATTTCTTCTGCTAGTTACCTTCTGGGTTAGAGAGGACACCCAATACGAGGGAACCAAATAACCCAACCAAATTCTCTAACAACAAAAATATGGCGATTAAGGATTGCATTTGGTCACGGGATGTCTCTGTTTTTGGATCTGCTGTGCACTGTTTTTAGGTCTCGCTGAGACAGCGCAAGCTGTCTCTTTGAGACATTTTGTAAGTGGGTTTTCAAAAGTGCTACCCACATGGTTTTGCTGGCCTGGAGCTTGAGTGCACGATGGCGTGCACGTGCACAGCTGCTCCTCTGCTCCTTGCATTCCCCCCTTCTTTTCACCCAGCCCTTTGATGCTCTGCTCGCATCTCCCTCCTCCTCCTCTTTTTTTTTGTCACGTGTATTCAGGCTCCTCGCATTCCCCCCTCCCTTCTCGCCCAGCCCTTCTTGTTTTTTTTACTGCACTTCGACCTCTGGGTAAACATCACAAATCATTTAACGTGGAGTGTCAAAACAAATAGCTCCTTGCTCAATCCAATGAAAAACAATCATTTGCAATGCAATAGGTCTCGCATTTACGCAAGTTTAAGGTATTGGCATTGTAAATGACAATGCGTTTTATTTATATTTCAAAAACCAAAACAATTTCGGGGTGGCCTGAATCTTTTAAGCCATAGGCAGAGTGGAACTGCAGGGGCTCTTAGAAGGGGTGAAACAACAGCGAGACCTCATTAACATGCAAATGGTCTTTTAAAGACCTGTGAAGTGCTCGGGTGCGGCTGTGTGTGCGCCGGGAAGCTGTCTCCTCCCGGGCTGCCACACACGACGGGGGGGGCTGAAGCCCTTTGAGTCCAATGGGTGTTGCGCGCCTGACTCTCGCTCCTCTGTCTCCTTTTGTTCTTTATTTATCCTGTGCTTATTCGTGCCTCTCTTCATCCACCGTTCCTCAATTCCACTCCATCAACTGTCCTCTCTTTTTCCTCACTTCTCTTCTCTCTACTCTTCTGTTATGTTTTCCCATTCTCCTCTAACCTTGGCCTATTCCACTCCTTTTCCCTGTGTTATTTTACCATTCTCTTTCTCTCTCCTAATCTTCCTCTGTTCGCCCCTTCTTTTGTGAGTGGCAGTTCACCTTCATTTTCTCACCCCCCACTCGCATTGCCACCCAACCCGTTCCTCATGGACCTTATTCACAATAGCTGACGTTGATCTGAGTGCATTGTGGTTGTAAACAAGAAACAGGAGAGGCTTTCCAGTCCTGAGCCTTGCTCGCCCCGCTCAGAAGCTGTCAGGGTCCTTCATTGTCCGGGGTTGCAGCCTCGACCTGAGTTCAGAGCACATCAACACTGCTGTGGCAAATATTGAGGCTTAACAGGAGCTAAAGATTACATGCTTAATATGCAGATCTTGCTGTGGTTCAACTGATGCCCCATGTGGACCTTTTCTTTTAGTTGGATGTCACATGTGCAATTATGGTCGCTTATTATCCATATTGCAGGTCATTCCTTTTCATTCTCACTAAGGTGTAACACTGGTGCCCTCTGCCAGTCTTCTTAGTTGTAAGTTAAGAATTAGTCCTATGCATTTCAACTCTGGAACAGTATTACCAGACAATAATGTAGTAGGGATTTTGGATTATGTCATATGAACACAGGCAACATTTGATTGTAAACATTTTTTTTTTATTATAGTCAGAAATTATGACGCCAACAGTAGGTTATGTAGCTGCAATAAATTGTTTAGGTCATTGACTATTAGTGTACCATCACACCGATATACAAACAAGTAATGCTTGATCAATAAGTCTGGTGTTGCCAGCTTTCCCATCGTTCTTTGTGTTTGGTTGAATGCTGTATGGCACCTGGATTGCCTGCGATTTATGGTGAAGATACTGTTTGGCTCTGGGATTGCTTGATGTATCATATCCGTATCCTGAAACCGTTAAAGACCTGGCTATTCTCTCAGCCCTGGGCACCTTGTTTGCTGTGGCCCATCTATCATGACCTATTTTTTATCTTCTAGCGCCTGGACACCCTCGATGGAGCTGTTTCAACTCTAAAGATACGCCACATAATTACACTCTACTCAATGCAACATAAATACACTCCACATACCACTCAGTACCACATCATTACACACCACATAATTACACTACTCAATGCAACATAAATAAACTTCACATAATACCACTCAATGCCACATAATTACACGCCACATAATTACTCTACTTAATGCGACATAAATACACTCCACATAATACCACTCAGTGCCACATAATTATATGCTACATAATTACACTGCACTCAATGCCACATACACACCAAATACCACTCAGTACCACATAATTACACGCCACATAATTACAGTCTACTGAGTGCAACATACACTCCACATAATACCACTCAGTGTCACATAATTACACGCCACATAATTACACTCTACTCAATGCAATATAAATACACTTCACATTATACCACTCAGTACCACATAATTACACACCACATAATTACACTCTACTCATTGCAACATAAATACACTCCACATAATACCATTCAGTACCACATAATTACACGCCACATAATTACACTCTACTCATTGCAACATAAATACACTCCACATAATACCATTCAGTACCACATACTTTCATGTTAAAATCTTTTTTTAATCAGGTTGTTCAGTTGTATATAATGTCGTCTTGGTTTCTATAGAGGTAACAAAAATGATTAACACTTTTTATTATAACTTTTCAACATGATGCACAGCAGCCACAATGCTCTACAACATAGCCAAAAGGTATGGCTAAACACATAAGGTCCCAAAGGCGAGACCTGTTGGCTATGCCAATGCTATGCCAGCGCATGCGCTGGTCTGGCGAGACTTTTTGAGATAGAGCTACATTGCATGTGCGCGGGCGCCGCTCTTGACCGCGATTACTTTCACGGCCGCACGGCTGCTTGGCATAGCCAATAGGTCTTGCTTTTGGGACCTTATAAGTATTTAGTTCTGCAACTGTTGCATGGCTAAACACTTATAAGGTCCCAAAGGCGAGACCTATTGGTTATGCCAATGCTTGTTCTTATTTCGGCCACTCTCCTCTTGGCAGCCATGTTTTTAAGGGCACCTTCGCGTGCGTGTTTCTGCTTCTTGCGGTGTTGCACTTCTGTGCTCTATCAACACTGTTTGTTCAAGGTCAGATATTATTACACAAGCACCAGGATTTAATTGCCGAGGACATATGTTTTTCTGTCTCAGTGTAAGGTTATGGACATACACAGCCTTGTACACAAGCAACATGGCTAAACGTGGAAATTAAAATAAAGAACGGAGAGGTTTAAAATAATTATTTTGTACACAGAGCACTGGCCCGGAATCTCAATTGGAGCATTGTGGAGTGTGATTTTTTTTTAAAGGCGTGTCCGTGTGTGTGTGTTTGGGCGGGGTTGGCGGTGGAGCGAGGGAAAGAAAAGATTACACAAACACAGGAGAGCATCAAAGTATCATGATGTGCTGTGACTTTCTCCAATTATCCGAGGACTCCGCAAGAACTACAGTAGAAGGACAGTAGGAAATATGGCAAGATCAACTGAAAGCTGCCGATTCGTTCTGATGCGTTTTTTCATTTGATTTCACCTTCACAAAAGTTACTCCGAAGAACAGAATTTTATATTTTCCATTCTTCACATAAAGGGAGTAGCCAGAAAATTTAATTACCCCCCATTTTCAACCAAAGCTCTTATGGCACCAAGCAAGTAAAGCAAGTCATCGCATTTCTACCCAAAAGAGCTTGTTTGTCTGTGCAATCCAAGCATCTATCCATTCATCCTTTCATCCTTCCATCCACGCGCTGATATCCACCATTTTACCTTCACATTCTGTCATCCATTCAACCTTCCATCCATCACTCAGTCTGTCAACATTCTGTCTGTCCATCCATCCATCTGCACATCTACATCCAAACCTATCCATCCATCTTCAAACCTAACCATCCATCCATTCATCCACCCTTTCACTCACTCATCCATCTTTCCACTTATCCATCCCCCTTCAATCTATCCATCCATCCATTCAATCCTCTATCAATCCTTTTGCTCATCCATCCACCCTTTCATTCCATCCATCTGTCCTTTCACTCAATCCATCCTGTTTCACTCATCCATCCATTCAACCTTTCACTCAGCCATCCATCCTTTCACTAATCCATTCACCCTTTAACATATCCATTTATCGACTTATGCATCCATCCTTTCACTCATCCATCAATCCTTTCGCTCATTCATCCATGCACTCTTTCACACCATCCATCCATCTGTCCATCCATCCATCCATTTACTATTTCACTCAGCCATATATCCTTTCACTCATCCATCCGTGCATTCATCCATTTACCATTTCACTCATCAATCCCTCTTTTCACTCACTCACTCACTCATCCATACATCCATGCATTCTTTCACTCTTAAAATCATCCACCCTTACGTGCAGTGATACAGCTAGCCTCCCTTTCACTCATCCATCCTTTCACTGATCCATCCATCTTTTTGCTCATCCACTCATCCGTTCATACGTTTACCCTTTCACTTATCCATTTATCCAGTCACTCATCCATCCTTTCTCTCATCATCCGTAGATCAATCGATCGATCAATCAATCCATCCATCCATCCACTCACCCCTCCCACCCTTTCACGTTAATTATGAGACTTAGTCAGCCAAGGTGCAGTCAGAAGAAGCTAGTCATGAAACCCACCCCCGCTGTAGCTGCTAAAGCTGGGGAGGGGAGGGGGGGGGGTTGTTGAAGACGCCCCTGCTTCACATGCACTGCTTCTGGGGGACCCCTGTAGTACAAACAGTTCTTGGCTGTGTAGTTTGTGGTTTTCCCACTGTCATTGTGCTGTAACCAACATAACATTCGTGTTGTATCAGGAGTGATATCCATGTGGAGTATTGTACCCTGGTGTATCTATAGAAATAATCACCGTTTGGACTCTCAGACCTATTGTGGCATGTGCCCGGTAAAGTACACCAAGGCCTTAGTGTAGGATGTCAGTGTGAAACTCCAGCACCAGCAGAAATGTATTGAAGGCCCACACATCTCGATTACATTAACCCCTTCGCTGCGGTGGCGCTGTGCTCAAGACGGAGCCACTCCGTCATGAGCCACGGTTGAGCTGTGCTCATGACGGAGCGGTTCCGTCATGACTCCGCCCAGTTGCGTTGTCCCCCCGCACAGGCGGGGAAACAGCGCCGCGTAGGCGGAGCAGCCGCCAACGGTCGTGGCATGACGGAACCGCTCCGTCATGAGCACACGGCAACCGTGGCTCATGACGGAGCGGTTCCGTCATGAGCGGGGAAGGGGTTAAAACAATCGGAATTGATGACACATATTGCAGCTCACGGGCATTTAGATATCTTTACCGTTGTCTGGAAATATTGAGTTTAACACTGAAACTGCAATACTGACAATTTCTCTGTGCAAATTTCGACAGACAATACCCTGTGTCTGCATCAAACACACGTGCCAACAATTCTGGCTATTATGATCTTTTATTTTATTTATTTTATTTTACAGATTTGTAGAGCGCATGGCTGCCCGTAAGCGTCCCAGCGCTAGTGAAAAGAACCAAGTGCGAGGGAAGCATTATGGGAACAGCCAGGTCTTGAGTGCCCTACGAAATACGAGTAGGTTGGGCTGGGCTCTAATGTCTGGGGGCAGTGAGTTCCATAACTTGGAGGCATTGTATGCAAAGAGTCGACCTCCAGATCGGGCTTTCTTGATTTTGGGTACGGATGCCAAGTTGCAGTGTGAAGACCGTAACGTTCTCATGGTGGTATAAGGAGTAATAAGGTTTTTTAAAATGGGTGGGGCCTTACCATGCAGGATTTTATGTGTCGTGCAAAGTGCCTTAAAGTGTATTCTCTCCTGGATAAGCAACCAATGCAGGGCGTTTAGGGCAGGTTTGGCTGAACAGCGACGATGGATTCCAGTGAGAAGACGGGCGGCGGTATTTTGTACTATCTGAATCAGAAGTTTTTGTGATTGTATTGGAAGTAATGGCAGAATTTTTCTAGCGGTCCGTAGGAGGCCATGGCACACACCAGCCGTTTTCCTTGCTTGGGTGATAAAATTGAGGCCTTCATCTAGCCAGATTCCTAAACTCTTGATTTCTTCTTTCGGATTGGGTGGCGTGCCCATACAGGGCGGCCACAGGGATTTGGGTTGGTAAAGTGACTGATTGCCTAGGACAATTATCTCTGTTTTATCATTATTGAGTTTGAGATGTGAGGTGTTCATCCATTTGGTTATGTCGCTAAGACAGTTGTGGAGGTTGGTGAGGGATTGATCTTGCTGACTTAAGGAAACTACCAATTGGGTATCGTCAGCATATGTTAAAAGCTTGATCCCAAAAGGGGTGACGATCTTCTTCAGGGGGGACATGTAGACATTAAAAAGGGTCGGACTCAAGGACGAGCCCTGTGGGACCCCACAGCTGATGGCAGTGGACCTAGAGAGGAAATTACCATCTGCTACCTGGAAGGATCTATCGTTAAGGAAGGATTCCAACCAGGACAGGGCCGTCCCTGTGATCTTTGCAGATTTAAGTGTACAAAACTATATTTGTCAACGATTGGTTTACAAAACGAAGCAACCGCGATATATCTTTTACATGCAAAAAATCCAGCTGATACTCACAGAAGGAAAATGTTACCAGCACAGGTGCAACCATGTCCGCGGTCACTCATGGCATGAGATGAGGGGGCAATAGAGGCATGTTGATGTGCTGTCACCATTCTGTCGGTCCATTCATTCATCCGCCCTTCTTTATCCAAACCTAACCATCCAGCTTCAAACCCAAGCATTCATCCATCCATCCATAGATCCATCCATTCAGCCTTTCAATCATCCATCCATCCTTTTGCTCATACATCCACCCTTTCCTTACATCCATCATCATTTTAACTCATCCATCCATTCACCCTTTCACTCAACCATCCATCCTTTCACTAATCCATCCACCCTTCAACCTATCTATCTATCTATCTATCTATCTATCTATCTATCTATCTATCTATCTATCTATCTATCTATCTATCTATCTATCTATCTATCTATCTATCTATCTATCTATCTATCTATCTATCTATCTATCTATCTATCTATCTATCTATCTATCTATCTATCTATCTATCTATCCATACATACATCCATCCTTTCACTTATCTATCTATCCTTTTGCTCATTCATCTATGCACTCTTTCACTCAGTTCATCCAATCGTACATCCATCCATCCATCCATTTACCCTTTCACTCAGCCATCCATCTTTTCACTCATCCATCCACCCTTTGACCCATGCATCCATTTCATTAATCTATCCCTCCTTTCACTCACTCATACATGAACCCATTCACCCTTTCACTCATCCAACCACCCATCCTTTCGACCAGTAATCCATCTACCCTCCCTTCCACTCATCCATCCATTCTTCCACCCACTCATACATCCTTTCACTCATCCATCCATACATTTAGCCTTTCACTCATCCATCTATCTATTCACTCATCTATCCACCCATCCGCACATCTATCCATATATCCATCCATCCAATCCATCCTTTCACTCACCGCTCCTACCATTTCACGTTAATTATGAGACTTAGGGGTATATTCACAAGAATGAGTGCTAAACATCTTCAAAAAATGCAACTTTACACATCGCAGCCTATCGCGGCAAAATAACCCTGTGTCAACGTGGAATTCACAACAAGGCGGTACCATGCGATAGTCTGCCGAAACTTCGGCCAATGTCCGCGGTATAACCACCTCGATGGAGATAAAAACACAAACCTCAACGTGAAAAAACATGCGATGGGCCAAAGCGCGATGAGGAAAGCAGTGATAAGCAGCGCCAGGCCTGCAATACACACATGGCAGGTAGGAAAAATCACTATAAAAGTAGAGAAAAAACATAAACACAAACTGACCAACACCCAAGCACCATGGAGGCAGCTGGAGCAGGCGCAGAGAACGAGCGCAACCCCACAAGACCCCCGGACGACCAGCCTGGGACCTCGGGGACAGGGAAGGGCAAGGACAAGAAGAAGAGGAAGTCCGCAGGAAAACAGGATCCTAGTCACGGAGGTGATGGAACACCATCAACAACTGTTTGTCACCTCCAACGTGTCATTGGGCACCAAAAATGGAATATGGCGGGACATCGTGGACAAGGTGAATGCCGTCGGAGAGCACAAGAGGTCAATGGACAAGGGCAAGAGGCGATGGATTGACATCAAGCGGAAGATCAAGGAGAAACTCGCAGCCAACCAGAAGGCAGCAATGCAGACTGGAGGTGGTGGCCCAGCGCCACAGCTCGAGCTGGATGACATGGAGGAGCTGGTGTCGTCAGTCATCAGTGTGGAAACTGTGGCTGGAGTCGTAGGACCAGACACTGCTCGACAGGACACAACACAACCGCAACAGAGTGAGTGACCACCAGGTACTGGGGGGGACGGTTGGAGATGGCCACAATGGCACACATGCACAATCAAGCAGAGCACAGTGCACACCCACAATGACTCTGGGTCATGGCCCTGATCTACAGACAGTCACAATGTGCAATGCCATGCTGTCTGAATGTCAACATATACCATGCAGCTACATACATGTGGACACATTGTGTAATACATCAACTCCCCTTCAAATTGCAGGGACACCGTCAACTCCTCCTGAAGAGCAGTCCCAGCCACACTTCACTGATGATGAGGAGGACACCCCCAGCATCGACACCCAAGTCCTCCAAGACATCATTGACACCATCTGCAACTCACCTCCAGGATCAGGGCAGCCCAGCTGCATCGAGGAGACCCCACCCCCTACCCAAACCACCCAGCAGGAGGCACCCACAGCCCCGGCAGTCTACCAAGACCCCCAGGAACAACACATGGCCTTCCAACACAGTGTGCTGGAGTGCCAGAGGGAGACGGCTGAGCAGGTGTGGGTGGGGTTCACCATCATGGCTACCAAACAGGACGCCATCCTTGGGTGTCTGGGGTCCCATCAGGGACCATCTCCAGTCCCTAACGGACACCCAAGGCTCGCTCCATGGTCTCCAACGAGCCCTGACTGACATCGCTGGAATCATGACGTGGAGAGAAGAATACCTGTCCGCTCAGAGTGGCTCCAGAGATGACAGCCGTGAGTTAGCACACATGCTGAGGCTCATGGAGGACATGGTGCGGATGGAGGCGGAAAGGATGGTGGCCACCGCTGCACATCAGCGGAATGTAGCTGGGATCTACCATGCCCTGCAGATCCTCAACATGGCATTACTGCCACAAGGTGTGGCGCTCATGAATGCTGCTGCCCCCACACCATCCATATCTCCGCCCCCTGGTGTGTCAATGCCTCACAGTGCGGCAGGCGTATCCACTCCGGCACCTGATGTGTCACTGCCACACAGTGTGGCCGACAGTCCTCCTCCGGCCCATGATGTGTCAGTGGCACACAGTGCCGCAGCCAGTACTGCAACACCCACATGCGGGGCAAAGCACACACCCGAGGACCAGGACGTGGATGGGTTTGTGTTCAGAAGAAGGCACTAGCATTCATTTCCGCGACCTGGCCTGTTTCTGCTTGGTGCCACACATAGCCCCATGACCTTCCACTGACCCCCGATACACTCCGCTGCACTCACCTTGGACCGCGACATGGACTGCCATATCCTGCCTGATGACCAATGACACGGCAACCAGACTGTGGGCTGTACCCTTCCTCTTCCGCAGTACTTTTCATCCCCGGATGGACTCTGGCTGGCCCTACACGGACCCATATTGTGTAGTGTGCTTGGCATGGCCCTGTACTGCTCCAGCTGCACAACTCCACTGGATGGGCAATAAACATCCAGTAACGCACTGCTGTGTCATGTCTGTCATCATTCATGTATGAATGTGTGGATGAATGTAGGGACAGTGATTTCCCTTACGTCAATGATGCTCATCTAGTGGGATGCCAGTCACAGTGTGTTACATTGCTTATCGTGTTCCAGGTGCCGTGGACACTACAACCGGGACACACGCATTAGTCACTTCCTTGTCCGGACATGGACTGAACCACGCCCAGAGCCCCCAAGTCATTTTTGCAAGCCCTGCGCAGGTCCGGCGTACGCCAGACCAGACCACTCTGCTTACGCTCCGAGGGGGGGCCCACATAGCTATCTGTCGCATGTGTACTTGCTCATGGTGTGCAGGTCACCGGTCTAGTTGTCAGCATGTCACGGACACTCCCTGAGGGCAGGTTTGCATACACACCACACCCATCTGGCACAGGCATCACAGGCCATGTGACCCCACAAATATAAGGGTCCGACAACGTCACATTCCCCTCTGCCGGTGGTGACTGGATGAAGGACGCTCCACGGGTCTCAATCATAAAGGGCCCATGAGTTGTTGCGCACAGGGTTAGTGGCACCCGAAGCCTTGCAGCTGTAACGGGCCTACCATCACGTGGCGCTGACTGGTGTTGCACAGGGTTAGTGGCACCAAAATAGCTGAGTGGGTGTGCAGCCTGCGATGATGACGTGTGCACTGATGTGGTCTCCGCCATTGATGACTCAGGACTCAGCGTCATGTGTGGGACCTGCTGGACTGCAGGGTGGGTCCGCATGATGTGGACCATGCCATGGTGGCGGGACCGGGGCCTGGAGCTTGCACGGGCATGTGGTGTGCCCACTGGTGGACACACTGGTTGCAGTGGGTGAGCAGTTGGGCCTGGGTGCGCAGGGGCGGCGGTGTCTCTCTCGCTCCCTTCCTTTCCTTCTCTCTCTCACACTCACTCTCCCTTCTCTCCCTCTCTCCCTTCCATTCCTTCTCTCTCACTCTCTCTCCCTTCTCTCTCTCTCTCTCTCACTCCCTTCCTTTCCTTTTCTCACTCTCTCTCCCTTCTCTCTCTCTCTCCCTTCCTTTCCTTTCCTTTCCTTCCCTCTCTTTCTCTCTCTGGCTTTCTTTCCTTCTCTGTTTCTCTTTGTCTCGCTCCTTTGATGTGCGCATGACACACGTCCTGATTTGTGCTTTATTTTCCAGCCTGTGACGTCGAGATTGTCCATGACGGACCCAACAGGAGTCTTCAGCATTGGTGTTTTGTGTTGTATTTCAATAAAGTTTTTGGTTGTTACTTCAGTGCTGTGTGACTGTTTCTCATGTGTTTTCATTTTGCCAATGTGCGTCATCATGTGCTTTTTGTGGCTCTTGTATCGTGCACGGTATGTGTATATCCGGGGGGGGGGGGACGGGACGGGTCCTGGAGGAGGTGGCGGGCCTGGGGTGGTTGCAGTGGGTGTTGTGGCTCTCAAGGTTATCCACGTTGCATGATCATTGTCTCCATGGCATCTGTGGGTCTTCCGGTGTGGCTCTTGGCTAGGCTCCCCTTTATGCTGCAGGTAGTCGTCCTGCTTAACACCAGCAAAAGGCAGGTGTTGATTCCCTGCTGCTACCGCGGCTTATCGTCTGTTTTTGGTTCAATTCGTAGATCTGGCAGTTCGTTATGAA
Source organism: Triturus cristatus (assembly GCF_964204655.1). Classification (NCBI taxonomy): domain Eukaryota; kingdom Metazoa; phylum Chordata; class Amphibia; order Caudata; family Salamandridae; genus Triturus; species Triturus cristatus. Next base: position 847,332,127 of record NC_140592.1, read on the forward strand.
AGTGGTGTTGTGGTTTTTTCGTGTGTTTTTGCACGGTAACGCCTACTCTGCATTTCATTAGGGTTAGTTAGTGGTGTCCACCGTGAGGATAACTTTTGGGGCATTTATCGCAGGAATACTGGCGATGTCTGCAGTTTGCACCGGCTTGTGAATGGGTGTTAAATCTATCTCCACTTTTGATGCGTTAAGGTGGAGATAAATCGGAGATACGTCTTTGTGAATGTCCCCCTTAGTCAGCCAAGGTGCAGACAGAAGAGGCCCATCAAGAAAACCCCCCCGCTGTAGCTGCTAAAGCGGAGGAGGCGGTGGGAGGGAGGGGGTTGAAGACACCCCTGCTTCACATGCACTGCTTCTGCTACTGGGGGACCTCTGTAGTACAAACAGATCTTGGCTGTGAGGTTTGTGGATTTTCCTCTGTCATTGCACTGTAGCCAACATAACATTCGTGTTGTATCAGGAGCGATATCCATGTGGAATATTGTACCCTGGTGTATCTATAGAAATAATCATCGCTTGGACTCTCAGACATATTGTGGCATGTGCTCGGTAAAGTACACCAAGGCCTTAGTGTAGGATGTCAGTGTGAAGCTTCAGCACCAGAAGAAATGTATTCAAGGCCCATGCATCTCGATTACATTATAACAATCGGAATTGATGACCAATAATGCAGCTCACGGGCATTTAGATATCTTTACACGTTGGCTGGAAATATTGAGTTTTACACTGATACTACAATACTGACAATTTCATGGTGCAAATTTCGACAGGCAATACCCCGTGCCTGTATCAATCAATCAATCAATCAGGGTATTTGTGAAGCGTGCTACTTACCCGTGAGGATCTCAAGGCGCTGAGGGGGGGGGGGGGTGTGCCGCTACTGCTCGAAGAGCCAGGTCTTGAGGAGTCTTCTGAAGGCGAGTAGGTCTTGGGTCTGTCGTAGGTGGGTTTGGAGGGTGTTCCAGGTCTTGGCGGCGAGGTAGATGAAGGATCTGCCGCCGGTGGTCGTACGTTGGATGCGGGGGACAGCTGCGAGGGCGAGGCTGCCGGAGCGGAGCTGGCGGATGGGGGCGTAGAAGCTGAGTCTGCTGTTCAGGTAGGCTGGTCAGGCGTTGTGGAGTGCTTTGTGTGCGTGGGTGAGGAGCTTGAAGGTGATCCTCTTGTCGATGGGGAGCAAGTGCAGGTCTCTCAGGAGGGGGGTGATGTGGCGGCGGCGGGGGGCGTTTACGATCAGTCGGGCGGAGGCGTTTTGGATGCGTTGTAGCCGCCGTTGGTGTTTTGCTGGGATTCCTGCGTATCAAACACATGCGCCAACAATTCTGGCTATTGCAATGATTGCAGATTTAATTGTACAAAACTATATTTTGAACAGATTGGTTTACAAAAAGAAGTCACAGCGATTTATCCATTTAAATACATTTTGCATGCAAAAATATCCAGATTTGTTTCAGCTGTTATTCACAGAAGGAAAATGTTACAATCACAGGTGCAGCCATGTCCGCGGTCAAGCATGGCACGAGGTGTGGGGGTGATGGAGGCAAGGGACATGTTGGATGTGCTGGAGGGGGATCAGGGCAGGGGACACCGAGTAGGGGATGAGTAAGGAACCTTAGGTTTTGGACTTCAGAGAGGAAACTCTGACTTGGCGGGTCAAGGGTTAGAGAAAAGAAAGAGAAATCCAGCAGAGCGCTGCCTGAAGTACATGAAAAGGTCAGGAAAACAAGGTCAGGAAAACTTACACAATTTTCAAGACAGTGGACCTCTGGATCGCTTCCATTTTTATAGGGTTCAGGAAGATAGTATGCTTTTAGAACAGTGTCTCTATACAGCAGGGAGCTTTCCTTCTGTCTGTACGCAGTGACATTTCTCCACAGATCCAAATCCACCCTGGCTCAGATCACAGACAAATATTCAGTTTTTCTCGCTGATCACAGGCAGGTATGACAAGACACAAGCATCTGCCTGGTCACAACAGATTAGATGGCAGGTTTCGATCCTTCGGCCTATGCATGAGGATATCTAAGGAAAATCTATTGAGCCCTATTCTAAACTAGGAATAAGGACAGCCCTGTTTAAGTCAGGGAAGCAGGAAAGGTGTCAGCATAATGGGAACTTCAGTACAAGTTCTCCAAATCAAGGGGAAAGCATAGCATAAAGCCACGCAAAATAGCAAGAGGTGTGTACCTCTCCAGATCTAAGGGGCATCTGCTGCCTAACTAACAATGCGAACACCTATTACAACGTACAAAATCGACATAATCTCCAGTAAAATTCCATCATCACAGTAGAAATTGGCTACATCGTTCCATTCTCCCTCCTTCCAATTGGAACATCGGGGTGACTTTGAGCGTCCAGTGTTGGTTTCCACAAATATTTTAAATTTAGGTTAATGGATATATTGGTTTTTCTTTGTGGGTTTTTAGTAAGATATATTTTATATTTATTTTTCCAGCCTTGAAAAAGTCTTAGTAAAAGACGAAACACGTGTCGTCTAGATCGTGTGCTGGGATTTCAGTTTTAACAAGTAAGATGACAATCTACTGAAACTGAAGGGGTTTGGATTCTTTGACAATGGAGACTATTGACTGATGGAAGTGATCTTTCCTATGTGTACTGACGAGTACATGTTATTTTGGATGCAGTGATCAACCTACATTAATGTTGGACTGAACATTTTTTATACGAGGGTGTGCTGTTCAGGCTCTTTCTGATTTTCAATGTATGCATGTTTTTTAATATGCTGATGATGTCTCTAGGTAGGGGATGTCAATATTTGCCTGAAGCACCCCGATTTAATTGTGAACAATTTAAACTATACGCCAAAAGATAACTTGTTCTAACTAATAATTTTGTGTTATATTCTGGTGTGCGGTTATTCCTACCTACTTGTTGTCATATAACTTTAGGGGTGTGCCAGGCTGAGGTGGGCTTTTCCTACTCTGCTTACTAATTCTCCCGCCGTCCTAAAAGCAAAAGTGGGGCCTGGACAGGGGGGTGGGCATCTCTCCTAGTTGAAGTTGCCCAAATCAGCACATCACAACGTGAGACCCTTTGAGACTCACCGCCAAGCGTTGCTGTTCCTCCCTAGGGTGACGTGTGAAGCACCTCCACCCAGAGCAGGCTTTGTTCCTGACCTCCGAGTGCACAAAGATCTCACCCCATGAGGTCAGAAACATGTCTGGTAGTGTCTGGCTGGTGGGGACCAGTCAGCAAATACACTAGAAGTTGGTCGTTTTTCAGGTGCCATCTCTAACATGTCCTCTGAGTGCATTTTATAATAAATCCAACACTAGGCATCAGTGTGGGTTTATAATGCTGAGAAGTTCACTACCAAACTTCCCTGTTTTTAGTAAAGCCATAATGGAGCTGTGGAGTTTGTAATGACAAACTCCCAGCCCACATACTCAAAATGGCTTCACTGCACTTGCAATGTCTGTGAATGGCACAGACACTGTAGGGGCATATTGATCATGCAGCTATGCCCTCACCTGTGGTATGATGCACCCTGCCTTTGGGCTGTTAACCCTGCTAGAAGGGTGACTTACCCATGCCACAGGCAGTGTTGGGGTCATGGCCCACAGCGTGGTGTGCCATGTTGACTCTTCAGTTTGGTCTGCACCAAAACATGCAGCCTGCAGTGGCAGTGTGTGGGTGTTAAGGTAAGGGGTCTCTGAGGGTGGAATAATACATGCTGCAGCCGTCATAGGCCTTCTCTGGTCACAAGGCCCTTGGTACCAGTGGTATCTTTTACAAGGGACTTGCATGTGGCCCAGAGTTGTGGCAATTGTGGAAACAAGGGTACCGTTTTGGGAAAAAACACAGGTGCTGTGGCCTGGTTAGCATGCTCTCAGCGCACACTCAGTCAAGTTGGCATCAGGTATCTTACAAAAAGTCAGGGGTAACCATGCAAAACCTTCCTACAATAGTGTACTGCTTACGTTTATAGCATGTTTCTGAAGTTGGTTTCTTTCATTCTTTTATTTCATTGAGTGTTTTTTCACTATTCTTGGATTTATTCTGAGCAGAAAGTGCCATTCTCTAATATCATATTACTAGGTATGGACCACATTGGAAAGACAATTTGTAAAGTGTTTAAACGTGTTTTAAAACAATTGAGCTCATGGCTTTTTGGTCTTTATTTACCTGCAAGGTTAATTGTAGCTATCTGTTGGTTTCACACGAGTAGCAGAGCATTTTGTCAAAATCTAGGAATGACTTATCATCCAGTATTTCCTCCATTTGACTAATTAAGCAATTAAAAAGGATAGCCTTCAGTGATGATCACTGGGCCTCCCCCTGCCATGCCCTCTTCTCAGAGTGATAATCTGTCACTGGTCTTCGAGATAGTTCCACAGGCATTTTATCACTATGGGACTGACGCTGAGGTTGTTGGGTACTTAGGGCCACAAGTACGAAACATTTTTAGGGTCGGAAATGGCAGATTGGGCCGTTTCCAACTGCAAAAATGCTTTTAATTATGTACAAATTGGGATTCTTTAACACGTTGCTGAATCACAATTTGTGCTGGCGATTCGGAATTTTGAAGGGGTGTGTTTAGGGAGTCCCTTCCAAATACCAAATCTGAATATTTTGTAAATGAATCATGGTCGCAAATCATTCATATTTTACCAACTAAATGAAGGAAGTGGTGACCTATTTGCAAATGGGATGAGGTCCCCAGGGGGCCTTTTCTCTATTGAGAATGAAAAACAAATGTTTGTTAAGAGTAGGCAGAGCAGTCCCACGGACCACTGCCTACTCTTAAAAAATGAAACTGCAGTTTCATTTTTTCTTTGTAAAAGTGGTGGTCTGCTGACATCAGACCAGCATCCCTGTGATGGGTGCGATTCCTAATGGGTCGCAAATTGCGACCTACATCATGAATGTGCATGAGGTAGGTCTATTTGCAACCCACTAGGAATCGCTATGGAAACTCATAAGAGTTTCCTACATAGGAAATACCGATTTCCTAATTGCGATTCAGAGAGAATCGAAATTAATAAATTGGTATTCCTGAAATTGATCCATCTGGTCCTAGATGCTTATTCAGTGCTTAATTTGTAAGAGAATAAGTGCTGGCACCCAAAATGTTGCTCCGAAGCCTGTCTCTGGCGCTACTGAATTTAGCAGTGGCGAATACCAAGGCCTAACTTGCCTTGATTCCCTCATACCTCCTTAATCGACCTTAGACACTCTCTGACAATTTTATTTCACTCTTCGAGGTTTGTTTTCATCCCTGCTTTTCCCTTTGTCACTGGTTTCCTATCATTCGCTCCCTCTTTATTTCCCCCTTTTCTGCTTTTCTCTCTTTTTTCTGCTTCAAAGTCTTATTTGAACATTAAGTCCTGGTTTCCAAAAACTTGTGCCAGTGGGCCTACCTGCAACCACTGACTCAAATTAAGAACGCCTTACAGTTTTTCTCTTGTGTGGAACTGGGTCTGAGGATACACTGAAAAAAAGTAAACCATACCCACTTTTATTCTTTGATCTATGCTCCAAATGACATACCTAATGTTTTATTCCTTTCCACTGTTGAATAATTCTTACGAAGTTCTTGTGTTTCTTTATGTACAATTTTGCTTCCCAAATTATTTTTTGTGTGATTTTCATAGGATAACCACCACCAAGCACAGGTTTACATGCCATTTTCAGCCAAGCTTTTAGTTCTCACCCAGTCCAACATGCATAGGCCAACAATTCGCTGAATCAAAAATAAGCAGGGTGTGGAGGGCAACACATTGAAAAGTCCTGGCGTCTTACTAGTTAAGGGGTAACAGAGAAACCCAACTGCACACTAATCGGACCAGAAATACCTACCCTTCCTTTGATGCAAGAGTTGCAGAAATCTAAAAGACATGCTCACCAACTCCTCATTGCATTTATTTAGTAGGTACACTGTATTTCTAAATGAGGCCTGGTATAGAAGAGGGTAAATACACAAAATAATAAGATGTATATATTCTGCAATTAGATAGGTGGGATGATGGAATGGAGGCGTAGGGCCTCATTACGAGTTCCCCGATGCAAGGAGTTTAATTCTGCATCCTCAGAGTTAATAATAAATGGGGTCATGGTCCGGAATTAGAAGAAATTTTGGTTTGAACTTTGAAAATCACTTGAGAATTTAGGAATGACAAAGGGAATTCCTAATTCAGGGTCCCAATCACCAAGTAATTACGCATCTCTCCTGGGACTGATTCCCCTGGAGATTTCAGTTGCTTTCAATAGCCAAAATCTTTGGGAGTGGGGTGAGTAACTGGTCTGTTTTATTTCCACAGAGGTTGCAATTCTTAATGAGGAAGTTATTATATTAGAGTAAATATGCTGAAGTGGAAACCGACCCAAATTGGTTGGGAATATAGCAATCATTGAGAGAGTATTGAAAAAAACAGTTTCCTTTGCTCCTTGGTTCTGGTGTGCAGACCTTTGAGGGTACCTTTGTCTAAATCACTGGATCTGCAATGTTGATGGGCTCTATTTGATCTACAATATAACAAAAGAGAGAGAAAGGGATTTCACAACTAAGTTGTAAGGGGTACTCCCAGTCCCCTAAGGTATACAAAATAAACAAAGAAGGGGGTATCCTTAAATGAAAGAAGGTAAAAACCTTCTATCTGTTAGCGATTTCACAGAGAAATAAAAAGAGAAATTATTTCTTTTTTATGAAACCCCTCACTCACCAACCTAGTTGGTGACGTGCTTCATCATCGGGGTTCACCCGGGCAGCCGAATACCACCCGGGTGTGCTTCAACGCCTGATTACAGCAGAGCAGGTTTGTTATTATGTCAGTACGTGTAAGTGACGTGTGTGAGTGAGTGAAATAAAGTTAAAAGTAATCCTACTGTACTCCCTAATGAATTTAATATGGAGCAGCAGGATCACAATTAAAAAAGTGGTGAGGTGTAATACTAATGTAGGTTTGATTTGACCTAAAGTATTATCCAAAAATTGATGGTCTACATGTTTCAACCTTTGAGTGTAGTCACAGGTTTTCGTTAGGACCTATCGACACACCGGGCGGTCTACACACATTAAGGTGCATCCAACCCTGGAGCATCTGTGTGCCACCTACAGATACTTGCGGAGGTGGTAAAAGGGTTCAGGGAGTCCTCTGCGTACAGATGAACATGAAAAAAGAACATACAGTACTGGGCCGTCAGAAAATAATCTATTTAAAATTAGAGTGAACAGTGCCCATTTCCGTGTGAACTCTCATTTTTGCGCATATAATCACCACATTCTGAGTTATACGCCCCGGTAATTGCCAGTGATTATTGGAACCGAACATCCGTTCCATATTATGCGAAATTAGCATCAACCCACTAAATCGTTGTGGAAGTCGTGGGTGTCTTACGGCTACACAGCAATGGTGAGCATACTTGATGTGTAATTCTACAGAGCGGCCAGACGCACGTGAAAACGACTCTATTTGTGACATGCGTGCGCTAAGGAAATTATTTAAAAACAGAACACAGTGAAAATGAGGAAAAGACTCAAAACTCACTCGCGATTCTTAATCGAATCGTATCATGGGCTCATAAGGGAGGCAGACGGTGCTGCGTTACTGTTGGACAAAAAACACAAAACACGGGCGGCACTGGTCAGAACACTCAACTCTAAGTGCCTCACGTGTGTATGGCCACCAGCTCTTCCCTCCACACTCTTACCTCAGCTCACCGACTACCTGCCACAAACCTGCGGTACTTCCCCTAGGCGCCCGGATGTTACTGAGTGGGCTGCAAAGCTTCAACTAAATACTCCTCACTTCCTGGTTAAACGTCACATGACTAGTGGGCGTGACCTGGAGTGAGGAGACAATTCTTAAAGGGACAGGTCGGTTTTACCGGTGAATGGCTAGTCAAAGGTGAGACGATAAAAAGGAGTCAAGAGTGATTGTTAAAAAAAAAATTTTTTTTACATGGAATAGGACATTCCACACATAGGAGGAATGCTCCAAAAAGGAAAACAGTAGTTCAACTAAAATTACATGGCACATTGAGGTTACTTGTTCTGCACAGAGTTCCAGGGTATGCAATCGTTCATACCATGTTTGTGGGTGGACAATCTGTGTATCCAGCGTTGTTCTTTCTCATACAGATATTTCTGTGTGTTGGTACCAGTCACAGTTTCAATTATCATCCAACGCATGTCGTTAGGTGTATGATGGTGTTGAAGAAAGTGTTCTGTTAGACGTGTAGTTTGTTTTTTGCATCTAATAGTGCTCCTGTGCTCATAGATTCTCTGCTTCTCTTTCCTTGCTGTCATCCCTATGTAACGAAGTTTACACGGGCAGGTAATTAAATATACTGCATTGGTGGTATTACAGTTTGTGAGTTTTCTTTGTGACCATTCTCTGCCAGGTTCTAGGGATAGTGTTTTCGTGGCCGTGGTGAGGTGGCACACGCTACAGTCACCGCATGGAAAGTGACCTGTAATGTTAGGTAGTCCCCATGAATTAAGGACAGTACATCTTGTTGGTATTTCTGGTTGTTATGGTCTGGTATGTATCAATGCATCCTTAATACTCCTTGCTCTCTTAAAAGAGAACAAGGGTTTATCCCATTTTAGATTGCCTGTATTCAAGATGTTCCAGTGTTTGTTAATTGTCCTTGTGACCTGGTTAGAGATAGTACTTTATGTGGTGACGCACGTAAGAGGCGTGTCCGTCACTTGTTTCAGATTGGGTTCCAACAGTGCCTCACGGTTCTGATTGGCAGCCCGTTTTTTGCAAGTTGCTAATATCTTTTCGGGATATCCTCTGTCTGACAATTTGAGTGACAGGTCATTAGCTTGGGAACGGAAGTCAGAGCTCTTGCTACAATTTCTCCTAATTCTGAGATATTGTCCGAAGGGGAGGTTTTCCCTGAGGGGCCTGGGATGGAAGCTATCAAACCTAAGTAGATTGTTTTTCGCAGTCGGTTTGTAGTGTGTGCGGGTTTAAAGGGCCCCGTTCTCTATGGTGATCACAACGTCCAGAAAGACTAAGGACTGGGTGTCACTGCAGTGAGTAAATCTAAGATGGTCATCACATGTATTTATCCATAAGAAAAATTCATTTAGAACATTCTGAGGTCCATTCCATATTAGGAGTACATCCTCAATGTACCTTCGCCATAGTGTTATGTTACTAGAGAAGGGGTTGGATGTGGTCAGGATGAATTTCTTCTCAAAGTCATAGACATAGAGTCCTGCCACACTCGGGGCGAAGGTACTACCCATAGAAGTTCCACCCGTTTGTAAATACAGGGTACCCTCGAACTCAAAAAAATTCAGTTTCAGGGCTAGGGTGGCGCAATCGATGATGAACCCCTTGGGGGTTCTATGGGACCATTCTGAGTTATCGAGTGACTGCTCAAGCACGTTCAGAGTCGCATCCTGAGGGATGCTGGTGTAAAGGCTTTCAATATCCAGGCTGACGAGGATGGTGTGTTCGTCAACCTGGATTGTTTTGAGTAATGACAGAAGACTTTTGGTGTCCTGGAGATATGTTTCCGATTGTTGGACAATAGTCTTAAAAAAGAAGTCACAAAATCTTGATAATGGCTCCAGGAGTGAACCAATCCCAGAAACAATGGGCCTCCCTGGTGGTGGAAACTTTTCTTTGTGCATTTTGGGGAGGATCTAAAAGTAAGGAATTTTGCCTTCCGTAGTGGTCAAGTAATCTGCCTCCATTTTGGAGATCTCATTGTTACAGGCTGCTGCATTAACCAATGAACTGATGTCACATTTTAGGTCAAAAGATGGATCAGAGGGGAGTGGGAGGTAATTTCTCCTATCAGATAACAGTCTCAGACATTCTGCTCGATACATTGCTTTATCCAGTATAACCACCCCTCCACCCTTATCAGCTTGTTTTATTACGATGTCCTCACCGTTTTTAAGACCCTCTAGAGCAATCTTACAATCTTTGTTGAGATTGAAAAACGGCTTCTTGTCTGGTAGTCTCTCGATTTCATTGAAGACCGCTTGTTCAAAGGTGCTTATTTCACCAGGGACCATGTGTGGTGGTGGTGTAAAACTAGATTTGAGTCGTAGTCCCGTCTCATTAGTGTCAACATTTGATGTGTCATTACTTTTAGTTGCAAAGAACGCCTTTAGTCTTAGTTTACGGAAGAAAGTGGCAAGTTTACAGTGTAGATTGAACTTATCTAGTTTAGGTGTCAGGACAAAGCCCAGTTCCTTTTCCAAAACTTGTTTTTCTGCCGATGTGAGCTCTTTTTTCGATAGATTTGTGACTAGGCTCTGTTGCTGCTTGTCCCTGCCTGGGGTTCTTTTGTCTTGCTCCTTGTGCTGTGTCCCACTGCCCCCTCCTCTTCTTCCCAATGGACCTGTTGTTGATTTTGCGGCTTCCTTCGTCCTCTTCCCCTTCTGCCTCTCCCTAAAAAAGGCAGCCTGAACATGTTTTGTGGGAAAGAGGGTTGCATGAAAGGTGGTTGCCAACCGTACATAGGATTGAAAAGACCGGGTGGTCCCCCCATCATTGGTGGATTAACGGTGGGCCAGCCACTGAATGGTCTTGATCTGCCCTTGTTTCTGTACCTCCCACTGTTCGTACTGGAGGTACTGCTATCGGATAATATGGAGCGGATGTTTGGTTCCAATAATCACTGGCAATTACCGGGGCGTATAACTCAGAATGTGGTGATTATATGCGCAAAAATGAGAGTTCACATGGAAATGGGCACTGTTCACTCTAATTTTAAATAGATTATTTTCTGACGGCCCAGTACTGTATGTTCTTTTTTCAGGTTCATCTGTACGCAGAGGACTCCCTGAACACTTTTACCACCTCCGCAAGTATATGTAGGTGGCACACAGACGCTCCAGGGTTGGATACACCTTAGTGTGTGTAGACCGCCCGGTGTGTCAATAGGTCCTGACGAAAACCTGTGACTACACTCAAAGGTTGAAAAATGTAGACCATCAATTTTTGGATAATACTTTAGGTCAAATCAAACCTACATTAGTGTTACACCTCACCACTTTTTTAATTGTGATCCTGCTGCTCCATATTAAATTCATTAGGGAGTACAGTAGGATTACTTTTAACTTTATTTCACTCACTCACACACGTCACTTACACGTACTGACATAATAACAAACCTGCTCCGCTGTAATCAGGCGTTGAAGCACACCCGGGTGGTATTCGGCTGCCCGGGTGGACCCCGATGATGAAGCACGTCACCAACTAGGTTGGTGAGTGAGGGGTTTCATAAAAAAGAAATAATTTCTCTTTTTACTTCTCTGTGAACTCTCTAACAGATAGAAGGTTTTTACCTTCTTTCATTTAAGGATACCCCCTTCTTTGTTTATTTTCTATTTGATCTACTCCATATGCATCCACAAAGTGACATGTTCACCTCTGTTTTTATAAAATGACTGATACCTTTAAACTTGAGTTGAGAAGCACCATGTTGACCCTATTTTGTGAATGCAGCTACCGCCAAAGTAAATATTGAGATCCATGTCTGCCCTACAACATGTGGATGGACCAAACGGGACTCCATTTTTGTCAAAACCTAAAATCATCACCATATACCTTCTCTTCATATTCTGTCTAGATCTCTGAGAACAACCTTTCAAAGGGAGCTCTCCTACCATCTTCTTAGTAGTACAGTCCAATCGGTGCCATTTCCGTAAAGGCTGTGTTTAGAATTACAGGATCGTAGGGGCAATACGCTACCACACTTTCACCTTTCACACATTCAAGAAATTGAATCAATTAATCTGCAAGAGTGTAGGGGGAAATACAACAGAGGTGCAACCAATAGGAAAGGAGGTAGGCGAAAAAGTTCTGGATGACCCTGCAAGCAGGGCCAGGTCCAACAGGTAGGTGTTCTGGTGTCCCATGCAAGTTGTAAGGATTGAGGGTTGTGGTCTGAGTGTGTGCGCCTCAAGTAATCTGTGTGCTGGATAGTATGGAGGAGGCTGATGGACCCCACGATTCTGTTGAGTCTGACATGCAGATCATGCAGAGAGAAGTAAAAGGAATAAACTCATGTTTTCGGGGTGCGGGTATGCCATATGTCTATAAGGTGCCAGTGTAGGAGACTCGCCCAGCGCCTAGGCATTAGAGGTGGCCAACATGCGTAGCAAGGCAGGGAAAGAACAGTCCAGACCCATGTCTAGAACAGGTTTAAAGTCACCCCCTAGGAGCCACGGGATCCCACTCAAATAGGACATTTTGCTAGATAGTGTACGAAAGATCAAGGTCTGGTCAGTGTTGGGGGCATATATTGTCCCTATCAAAAGACGGCAGTCATCTAAGCGGCCGAGTAGTAACACATCAGCATCTATCACAACCTCATCCAGGGACCCCCGGCTTTACCATGATCAATACCCCCCTGGCATAGAAGAAGTAGTTAGTAGCAAATACTTGGCCTCGCCAGCGTCACTGAAGTCGGCGAGCTTCGACAAGTGTCAAGTGTGTCTCCTGCAAGAACACTATATGAGTGGATCTGGTTTTAAGGTTTGTATATCCAGCATAACGGCACAAGAGCATGTGCATACCCCTCATATTCCATGTGAAAATGTTAGTGTGGGTCATGAGAAATGGGAGTTAAAGCCCTGTAGGCAGGTAACTCATGTGGGGCAGTGGTCCCCACAGTGTATAGTGGCATTAATAATAATAATAATACAGAGATTTATTGAGCGCGAACAGCTACCTCTGGGGAGGTGTCCCGGCGCTAGCGAGTCCCACAACAAGAGTAAGTAGTCAGGAAGGGGGGCAGGATTATTGCGTAAAAAGCCAGGTTTTTAGGAGTTTCCTAAAACTTGCTTCTGACGTAGCGGATTGGATGGCAGGAGGCAGGGTATTCCAAAGTTTCGCCGTGCCGGCCGAGAAGGATCTGCCTCCAAGTCTCGCTTTCCTTATGTGCGGTACAGTTAGCTTGAGTAGGGAGTTTGAGCGTAGCTCACGTTTTTGGTGGTAGCGAGGAAGTCGGAGTTTCAGATAATTTGGACATGTGCCTTTTAGCGCTCTGAAAGCCAGGGTTAGCACTTTGAACTTAATTCTGCTTGCCACTGGTAGCCAGTGCAGCTCGTGCAGATGCGGAGAGATATGCTGCCTAAAAGGGACCCGTTTTATTAATCTCGCAGCCGCATTCTGCACGATTTGTAAGCGTTGCACCGCATATTTAGGTAGACCAAGATAGAGGCCATTAGAGTAATCGAGTCGAGAGGTGATTGTTGCGTGAACAACCGTTTTCCGGCACTCGAGTGGTAGCAAAGGCAGAAATTTCCGCAAATTTTTGAGTTTATGCAGGCAGCCCGTGGTGAGCTGTTGTATATGCGGCAAGAAAGACAACTTCTCATCCCATTTTACTCCTAGATTTTTTGCATGGGGGCTGGGAGATGGGGCAGGGCCCATTTCCGTTGGCCACCACAGATCCGGAGGGGGATGTTTGGGGTTACCAAAGAATAGCACCTCCGTTTTGCTCGCGTTCATTTTAAGTTTGTTTGTGTTCATCCACTTGGCCACGTCTTGCAGACAGCCCCTGATTTTGCTAAATGCTGCCTCGGACGTGTCTGTGTATGGGAAGACTAATTGCGTGTCGTCCGCGTAGGATATTGCCTTGACCCCCCATTTGGCAATCAAGGTGAAGAGTGGGGCCAAGTATACATTAAACAGCAGGGGGCTGAGTGCCGACCCTTGTGGGACGCCACACCAGAGATTTTTTGGTCCAGAAGAGAAGGGGCCCAAGGCCACTTTCTGGGAGCGATTAGTGAGGTAGGAGAGTAGCCAATTGAGAGCTTTGTCTCCAATACCTATGTCCTTAAGTCGGGTCAGCAATCTGCTGTGATCTACAGTATCAAAAGCAGCTGATAGATCCAGGAGCACCAGCATAGCTGATGCCCCTGAATCTAAGGACCACCTGATAGACTCGGCAACCTCAATGAGGGCCGTCTCGGTGCTGAAGCCGGCCCTAAAGCCCGACTGAGTTTCATGTAGGGCGCCGCTGTCTTCAATAAATTTGTTAAGCTGCCGTTGGATTATTTTTTCAAGCATTTTGCCGGGGGCTGCAAGGAGAGAGATGGGTCGGAGATTGTTCAGATCATCCGGTGCGCCTTGGGGTTTTTTTTTCAGCGGGAGAAGTGTGGCCTGTTTCCAACAGTCCGGAAACGTGCCCGTAGCAATGGACGTGTTCCATATGTGTAGGAGGGGAACTGCAATTGCTTCCGACATTAGTTTCCACAGTTTAGGTGGGCAGGGATCGTCCGGGCCTCCCGATTTACATTTTTGTAATTCTTTTACTGCTTCAGAGAGGGTAATAGGCTGAAATTGATTTAAAGGGGTAATAAGGCACTCAGAGACTCTTAGCTCATCCATTAATGTCGGCTCAGGGTCCGTAAAAGTGTCATAGACTTTTAAAATTTTGGTATCAAAGAAGTCTGAAATGGATTCGCAGAGATTTACTGAAGGGATGATATCCGTCTCGATAGCTCTGGGCTTGAAAAAGGATTGAACAATCTTGAATACTTCTTTGCTTGATTGTTCCGCCTGTAGGATGGAGGCCTCAAAGAAGTTTTTCTTGGCTTTTTTAATAGATAAATGTAGAGCATGAAGGGCTTTTTTATAGCTAGATTTGGCAGCGTCGCAGTAGTTATCTCGCCAAAGGCGTTCCAGTCTTTTACATTTACTTTTTTCGGCCTTGAGTTCAGGGGTGAACCACGGTGCAGAGGGAGATTCTCTTCGTGATGTGGCAATACTGGCCGGCGCTATAGAATCCACTGTTTTGCTTATCCACAAGTTCAGAGAAGCCGCATCGGAATTAGCATCTGAGGTAAGGGGTATGGGGGTCGCGCGAAGTGCTGGGCATAATTTGTCCGCTGTTAGATTGTCCCATTTTCTCCGCACATAGGATCGCTTTCCAGTGCTCTGAGATTGGGTGGGGATTGAGATGGTCATGGTAGTTAGGTAGTGGTCCGTCCAGAGCAGCGGTAGCGGAGAGGAGGCTGTTGTGTTTGGTATGTTGGAAAAGAAAAGATCGAGCATATGCCCTGCCCGATGCGTGGTGCCTGTAATAGCTTGAGTCAGATTGGCCGATTGCAGGGTAGAGATAAGATTGGAAGCCTGTGGACAGTCAGGAATGTCGGCGTGGAGATTGAAATCGCCGGCTATGAAAAAGTAAGAGTGGTCTAGAGAGTTTAGGATTATAAAGTCCGTAAGCTCACACAGGGCTGATGTCGGACAGTCAGGGGGTCTATAAATAACTAGGCCTGTAAGAGATAGTTGGGGGGTAATTTGGAGGCAAAAGCGTAGCCCCTCAATGCTTGGGAGTGTTGATGGGTAAGTGCAACCAGAGAAAATGGGTTCACTGGAGTAGTAAATCATAATCAAGGAAAGACGGAAAAGCAGAACATGTAACATCATCAGAGCAGAGGAACAACGGGTATCTGCCAAAACTGCCAAAATGTCAGTGGCAAGTACCGGCCTTAAAGGCTGGCTAAAGGAGGTGCCAGGGGATGGTGCGAAGCCAAGGTTGCAGGGCCCCGTATAAAAGGACATGAAGATACCAAGTATGTGGATGAGTGTACATATAACTGCAGTGCAACATGAGGCATAGAATACCTGTGTGTGAAATTAGGTGGGACACCCCTGAGAACTGGGCAACCGCCGGCTGCAACAGAAGCGAGGTTAGCACATGCATAATTAATACAATAAAAGAATATGGTGATAGTCAGCAATGTTTCATATAAGGTCCTCAGCAGATTGTGGAATCACTTCTGGCGGGGCACTCTGGAAGGCCACGTAGCAGGAAGGCCACGTGGTAAAGGACCCATCATGACTGAAGGATTTCTTAGAGCTAGCCTCTGGTGTTGCAGGGATTCTGCACATAGAAAGAACTATGCACAGGAAACCAGGACCTCGGTGTATTGTGGTGTACCAAAAAAACCATCTCAGTACCTAGAACCCCAATCAGACTAGCAATAGTGTCTCATTCGTTCTCCATACTCCAGCGAAGCTACCAATGATTAGGCAACTTAGAACATGCGACTTTGTTCCTCTCAGGAGTAGTGGGAACAAGAACACTCTTTCACTTAACACTCATACTAGTCCACAACGTGAGTACTCAGAGACACTGCATAGTTTAAAATGTTTATTTTAACTAACATGCTCTATAATGCAGTACACGAGCCAATACTAGCAGCAAAATGCATAAAAACAATATAATCAGCATTGTTACAATTCCATAGAATACAAACTGGGATAACATGTTATAATGACAGTGGAAAAAGGACTACTGTGCCTTACCACCATCCCCGTGCTAAGAGCTAGTTTATTATTATGATAGAAGACCTCTGGGCTTTGTCAGGGGGACCCCATACCTCAAAGTCTTAGATGGAAAAGTCTACATCTCCGGACAAGTACAAATATTCTGTTCTTGAAAGATTTCTTCAAGGGTCTAAACATGCATCCTGTTGTAATATTAAAAGGCACTGAAAAATCAGTAGCGCAGCTCTGTTTTCTGACCTTGAACATTATGTGCAGACGAGAAGCACAGAGCACAGTAAGGTTTGTGAAAGGCAGACTGTTCTCATGTGAAAACGTGCAAGCAAAGTATTTATGAAAACAGAGCCATGTAGGAACGTGTGCAAAAGAGGCTGAATGACGGCCAGGCATTTATGAAGTGATGCTAACTTAGCAAGGTCTGCTGTTAATGCCCTATCCTCACTGCACCCTCCCCTGGTCAGTCCCATGGACGGTGCATTAAGCAGAACACAGAGTTCAATAGTCTGAGCAGTATATAAGAGCATTCATCGTAAGTATGTCTCAGATTATGCAAAGAGAGTCTGTTAGAAATGTGCAGTAATGCTAGAAAAAAATTAACGTGTCAAAAAGAAACACCAAAAAAATGTTCAGCAGAGATGGGCGCCAGCCAAGTTAATCCATCAGAGTGTATGAGCAGTAAGTGGCAACCGCTTCCAAGAGGAAATCATTGTTATCATCCGAAAAAAGAGATGCCATCCAGTTTAGTAAACTGAAGCAACACACGTGTTCTTCAATAATGGGTGCTTCCAGCACCAGCGTAGGACAACTTGCATGATACTCAATGTAACTACGTTGCAGAAAATCATGTGCCGCTGCACAGATGTCCCATTATGCCAAAACTCCAAGCGCTGCTGCGCAGGCCATAAAACCAACACCTCAACAGTCTTGCTCATGGGCCATTAAGGGACTCATTAGCGTGTCAAAATCTGGTGCAGGCGATGTAGTATTGGAGAGGCAAAGATCCAATGCCCACTGATACCGACATTCCATGCAGGTGAAGACAGGTTGCACGCAACTCCAATACGCAAAACAAAACGACAATCCATAAGCCACACTGAGAGTGGCCAGCGGCAATGTACCATAGCATTTAAGCACACGGTTATGTAGCAGCTGTAGCCGGGCGGTGAACGACCACAAGAGGAGCAGCCATTTTGTAGCAGGCAAATCAACAGCAAAACTCCAGCAGATAAGGCAAGCACTAGTGGCACCCCCCCGAAGATGCTGGAAATAATAGAATGAATAAGTGCTGGTATCACACCGAATATAGTTTGTGAAGAGGTTACAAGGCCAGAGCCCACAACTTTAAAAAAATGTGCCACGCCTGCAGTATGAGAGGCATTGAAAATAGTATGAATCAATTCACTGAAATGCTGTAGGAGGTCAGTATTCAAAAGGGCTTGTACTTCTGTCCGCGTGTTAGCCACCTGGAGGACGAATGTCTCACGGGCAGATGTGAGTGCAACTTCTTTTTTTTACAATAAAGCTCTTATTCTGCTAAATTTATTGAAGTCTGCCTTCAAGGTCGGAATGGAAGGCCAGATCTAGTTATCGAGCCTCCCATGTGGAGGTGGAAAAAGCACATTTTTACAGCAAACCACGCGCTGCGAGACAGTCACAACGTAAGGGATGCCAGCTAACATGCAGCAGCATTCTTCATTATTTAAAAGCAGAAAACTACCGTTCGCTAGCAGAGTAAAAGTAGGTTTAATGGATGGTACTGGAGTACCTTTCAAAATACACGCAACATTTGGTGCGGTAAGATTACACGCGCTATGCAATTGTATGTTCTTGCAGACTAGGGAGTATTCGATCGAGGACTCACATGATTCACCAGTCAGGTAAACCTCTTTGTCATCTCTCTAGCATCTGTATGTGAAAGCTGAAGACCACACCTCATTAAGAAAAGAGCCGCCCAAAGGTTCAAAGCGGCCTAGCGGATAATGCTTTATGCAGGAAGTAAATTTAAACAAGGAAAAAGGCAGTGTTATAACCCCGTGGATGAGCCAGACTGCTGAGTCCGTTTCGGCCACGGAGAAGGGAAAAAGGTGTATTTTTTCAATATATAAAAGAGTGTATGTAGCATCTTTTCATGGACATAAACTGCTGTTTATCAGTCAAGTTAAAATGTAAAAATAAACTTGTGGAGTTCAAATAATCCCATGGCACTTTCCCCATTTTCAGTGTTTGCAAAGTCCATGCAAATTACATTACTGAACGCAATTGATTTTGACCATGATATAAAACAGCCTCCTCCTCCTGTACAATATCAACGACAGATGAAACAATATTATCAAGTGTATGAATGCGGGAAGAAAGTGTGTTGCTACTATTGTCAACAACAGCAAGTTCTTTTTCTAAGTTGGCTGGATCTATTGTCCTTAACCTGGATGCTGCTTCCATTTGCAATAGCTTCCATATTTCATTGTAAGCAGCATAAACAAATCTTTTTGATCTTGGAGCAACAGGGCCTTTTATGAAATCGGTCAAATCAATGTCATCTGACAGTAAGGATAAAAAATGTTTAACTGATTTCAGTGTAAAGTGTTGTAACCAATTTAGACATAGTTTCCCAACAGAATAGGCGGTAACCGAATGTGTGTTAGAAAAACGTGGATCAGGTTTATCCTGAATGTAGCTTGGGGCCTTGTTATAAAAATGCAGTTGGCAAGCATCTGCACTGGTTGGCCAACTAAGCCACCCTAGGGGGTCTAAACTGGAAATATTAAATGTAGCATTCGAGATCAGTGCTTGTAATTGTTCAATGGAGTAATTTGTATGATTGCTCCAGTTATTATATTCAGCTAGTGGTGGAATAGTGGGGCCATTCATTTGCTTCGTTGAAGCCAAACCAAGTAGTCTGGAAAACTGAATTATTTAAAAACTAAATTTGTGTTGGGATGAGGCACGCACGATGCAAAACTTCTGTGCCCCGCACCTGCCAGAGTCTAGAACCCAAACTGATTATAGATCCACTGTGGCTTTCCACAGATCATAGCCACCCACAGACAATTCCTCAATAAAGGAAGTGGAATATAACAATTTAGTGTGGGTGAGCATTACCTTAGGATTGGATGTATAATTCAATCTAAAATAGTAAGAACCTGGGTTGTACCTAACAAAATTTGTAAAATAAGTACATTTACTTAACATTGTTTTCGAGCTGCCATTCACTGGAGTTCGGCAATGATCCCATTGTGTTTAATTAAAAACATTTCTAAATATATTAGCTTTATGTAGAAAATGATGTCCATAATGCTGGTAGCAAAATAAATCAACATAATTTGCAGTATTTAAATACAAATCTTCAGCATCAAAAGCAGCATAATACTTTAAATCCGAAAATAACGATTGTATGGCTTGAACATCCCAATCATCAGAACATATGTTTTGTTTAACTACATCACCCATTGAAACACGAAGGACATTTGGAACATTAATAATCTCTGTAGGGCCATGAATTTGGTACTCCACTGCATCCCAGACAATGCCATCTGCAACTGGACAGGTGGAGATGTTGACAAAAGTCTGGTCTCTTTTCATGATGTGTGAAGATGAGTGTGGAGCCAAAGTTCCATCAACTAGTTTAACAGCAGAGCGTTCAGGCAGGTAGTGACCATTGATGAGAAGGAAGAAAATTGTCACAAACCCAGTGGACATGCACAAAAATATTGCAATCAGCACCAACCAGATGTATGTCCAAGGAGGAACCAAATATGTCTGTTTGAACCAGGTAACAAAAAAATTGAATTTTGTAGGGGCTGTAGATGATGTGGAGTTTGAGTCAATTGAAAAACGTGACTGGTTAAGGGTATCCGGTTGCAGACCAGGCAATGACTCGCTTGTCGGATAAGTATACTCAGTCTCATTGTTACAGCTAGATGTCAGCGGGTTAAGCAAGGGATTAGCAACAGAGTCCATCTCTATGGCAGTGTCATTCCTTGCGGTGTCAGAGGCGCCAATCACAGAATGTCTTGCAATTGCTGGACATGAAGAGGCAGGTGTTATGCTATTCAGGATCGTCCAGACGTTGTAGCTTGACATTGTCGATCGAGATGTATCTGTTGTCTTTTCGAGCAGGAAGCAATGGTAAAATGACTGTACGAGTACCCTTCACTCCAAGCACTGGAACCGGTGCACGATATGATGGACCAAATTCTTTTTTGTTTTCCACCTTCTCTCGGACCAGGTCTCTGACTTTGGATAGCCAGCCGATTACCGGAATCTGCAGTGCAGCATCAGTGGCAGAGGGTAAATGTTCCTTTGCAAGACTGTCACGGCTCTCTTGTAGATTCTGTAACACAGCAGAATGATTATCTACGTCACAGGGTGTGGCAGATGCCGCCATATCTAGACCATCAAGGTCTGGCACAAACATTTTCATGCCAAAGAGCATTTCGTAAGAGGTACGCACACCCAGAGATCTTCTAGGGAGATTATTTAGTGCACGTTGTACGCTATACAAATGGGCGAACCAGTTCCTGCCAGTACCTAAGACCCTAGCTGTCAAGGATTGCTTTAAGTCACGGTTCATTCTCTCCACAACTGAGTTGTCCTCAGGCCTGTATGGAGATGAAAATTTGACCTGCAGCCCCAAAGACTTCATGGCATCCTTGTACGCCTTAATCGGCGAACGCTGGACCCTGGTCCGAATGGAAGGTGCCACATGCAAAAATTCCCACAAAGACACGCAAATCCCTGATGACAGTTCGAGCATCAGCACTTCGTTGTGGCCATACCCAAAGAAAATGTGTGCACAAATCAACTGCAACTAAGATAAATTTGTAGGTAGTATCTGAAGAAAAAGGACCGCAGTGATCTAGATAAACACAACTGAATGGTTTATTAGAAATGTATAGCTGTGTTTGTGGTGGGCGTGTAACCGTAGATGGTTTGATCTGCTGATAAATGTCACAAGAAAGCACATAATTCCGGGTTTGTTTATATAATCTACACCACCAGTAACGCTGCTGTAAGATAGAGACCGTCGCTGACTCGCCAGCATGGGCTGTAGCCATGCCGTCATATGCAGCTGTTATCAGTGCAAGTCTGCGGTCCACGTTGGGAATTAACCTATCACAAACGGTATTAATTCTCACATTAAGGAACTTTATCGAGATTTAAATGATAAGAGTATTGTGAAGGGAAACCTTGCGGGTAATTATCACCCTTCGCTGTAGCAGCTATGACTGCCAGAATGTCATTATCAATCTTATTCATGGATCTTGTAACTGCTGCAACTGAACACGTGGCTACTGCAGATTTAGCTGCTTCATCAGCTAAACTATTGCCGACCATTTGAGCACCCACGCGCTGGTGGCCAAGAGTATGAATTACATGTGTGAGTGGCAGACGTTCTTTAAGATCTGCAACTCTAACCCAAAGCATCTTATGCTTAATTGCGCTGCCTTTGGAATCGCGATAGTCATTCTGAGACCAAAAGAATAAGTTGTCATTGAAAGACTGAACACAGCAGTAAGAATCACTTACGATTAAAGTAGTCACATTAGGATCTGCAAACTCAAGTGCAAGCACCAAAGCACGCAGCTCGGCCAATTGGGTGGTACAGTCACCGAGTGCCTGCATATTCACGACACTGGACTTGAACTCTCCATTTACAATGGTACCTGCCACTATCGCCCATGCTGCCGAATAAGAATGTTTTGATTCTATCGCCGGTTGCGCCGAACCGTCGGTGTAAATGATACAATGGTACTCCTCAAGCGGGAGCATGGACAGAGGAGGAGGTTGAACAAATTCATACTGCAAAAACTCCTGAGTCTGCAGAGAGGAGTCAAAGATAAACGTGACATCCGGAGAGGTCAAAGAAGTCTCCCAATGTATCCACAGTGGATGCAAAGCCTTGGAGTTTGGTACACTCGCATTTGTCACTGCTTCTAAAGCAGGGTACGGTGTCACAACTAAAATTAGTTTCCCCTGAGCCAGTGAGCGCTCCTTCAGGATTACCATCTGGACAGCTGTCAAAACTTTTTTTAACAGTGGAAAATCGTAGTTCTGCTGAAATGTACAAATGTGACTTGTAAGCAATAGGCACTGTGTCACCTTCATTAAATGTCAAGTATGTGAAACCAACTGCACCTGGCACGATTTGTATCACCAGGTTGGTGTGGTTATCACGTGTCAACAAGTATTTAGATTCAAGAAGATCAGACTGCAAAGACTGCAGGATAGCTTAATGTTCCGGAAGGCAGCAGGCTTTTGAAAAAGTAGGTTGTATCAAAGCATACAATGGTTTGATACGCTGGGCATATTCGGGAATATGAGTACGACCAAAATTTAAAAATCCCAGCAGAGATTGTAGTGTTTTCAGGGTTGTTGAAGGATGCAAACATGCGCACTTCTCCAAGAAGTGAGGTGCTCAACCTGGACCTTCATTATTGAGCTCGTAGCCCAGGAACAACACTGTGTACTCTGCAATGTGTTACTTTGCAAAGTTACATTTGTAACCATAGTCAGCAAACAAAATAATGATGAAGTCTACACAACAAAGATGCGGTCATAATTCGTCGTCCATGAGATTAATATCATCAACGTACGTGTACGCATCAGGGTCTATGTTGTCTAGCAAAGAGACAACACGGGCGGCGAAAACACCTGGGCTGTCTACAAGAGCAGAACTGTGGGTATTCTGAACCGCAAAGGTGCGACAATGAGAGTTCAAATGTCGGTAATCCAATATAATGCGGTACAACCCATCGGGTTTGGTTACAGTAAAAAGAGGGTTATTCATCGGTGATACACATGTCTCAATAACTCTTGATACTCTAATTGATCTAGAATCTCTGAAACGGGAGCTTTTGCCTTACACCGGAGGGGATATTGTGGTTGTGGCTGTGGCATAGACCGCAATCGTATCTCATTTGGGGGAGAATCTTTATCCCAGCCCACCTGAGTACGGTACAGTGCCGGTGCAAGCACCAAAGCCCATTCTTCTGCAAAAGCCAATGCTTGCTCCTTAGAGACGTTATGTGAAAAACTAGGGAGTATTACCTCTACCGCCTTGGAGTGGCTAGAACAAAATAAAAAAATTAAAGTATGAAGATACAAATTTTATTCGCAACATATTTAGAAGCACAGTATAAAATATCTTATCGGAATAATAGCTCTAGCAATCACAAACTGATCTTAATTCACTCTGTCTTGTATTAATGTAATTTAGGCCAATTGTGTAATATTATTGTTTTTATCATTTTTGTTTTAAGTTTAGGAGTGAGTACAAGAATTAGAGATAAGATATTTTATACTGTGCTCCTAAATATGTTGCGAATAAAATTTGTATTTTAATATTTTCACTTTTTTGTTTG
The DNA here is from genome assembly GCF_964204655.1 of Triturus cristatus. NCBI lineage: Eukaryota > Metazoa > Chordata > Amphibia > Caudata > Salamandridae > Triturus > Triturus cristatus. The sequence goes on from NC_140592.1 coordinate 847,355,720, forward strand.
GTTACATTTCCTCCTTGTTCACTTTTCATTTGACTGGTGTATTAAGGGTGTGTGAGGTAAAGTAAGTTGTTGTGTATAATATTTACCCGAAGGGGACTTTTTTCATGACTTTGGTCGTTGTTGGTACCCTTCCCCTTCGTTGCTGGGTCCCTCTCTCTCTATTTCTGCGGCTAGAACAAAAGGCGGGGGCCAATCTGCCTCTGCTAACAATATGTCATATGAAGAAGTCAGATTTTCCCAAAAAATCCCTTTAACTACACGTTGTATATCACCTTCAATCAGAAGTACAATTTCATATACTCTGTCAGGGGGAGCCACTCGAGTGTCAGCGGTTTCAACTGTAATAAATGTCTCAGTTGCTGTCGCCTTCAGAAATTGACGGAGTGCTTGCCGCACTATTGTAATCTCCGCTGCGCGGTCGAGCAGCGTTACTGCTAATGTTAGATTCAGGAGCCGGGTTCTCACCGTCTGTGGCATATCTCGCTGTTAATGCAGCAACTTTTTTTTTCTGAAACTGTGGGCGCAGACGAGGAAAGTCGTCTTGTTTCCCTTTTCCGTCACTCTGACGAGGTTGCTCATGTCCTTGCGGGGCAACTTGACCTCTGCCGCGATCCTGGCATTCATCTCCACCGGCTTGTGAGCCTGATGTTTCCTGTGAAGAACGAGGAGAACGCTGATCAGGAACCTGAAACCTGTCAGGAGACCTAATTCTTGCGCGATCACGCAAATCATATGTGCGCTCAGAAGACACGGGTACCGGTGACGCTACACGCGACCCTTGTTTCTGTTGCTGCTTCCCCTGTTTTTTATTCTTCCAATTCTTTTTTGGAAAGGTGGGACAGTCGTCCCTTTCAGACTGAGACGTCTGCTGTGTTTGCTGTTGTGCCGGTATTCTAGCAAAAGGCTTAACACCCAAACTATTGCGACCAATGGTTTTATAAGCCTGGGCAATAATTTTCGGTAATTTGCGTGGCTTATCGTCCTCCGGGACAAGGCGCAAAGCATTAGACACTTGAAAGTTTACCGCATCTCCCTTGACCTTTGCAAGGATGAGTTCAGCAACTACGTCGAACACCCCGACTAACCTCATTCCTAACTCAACTGCCGCCTCCGGACCGTGCTCATCCTGAACACGCTTTATTATGGAGGGAAGTACAGTCATGGAGGGTGTGCCGAAACACTTCGTATAAACAGCCGCAAAAACTTTACCCCAATTATCACAATCTGTGACCTCGGGTACTAAGTCTTTCTGCAAACTAATTGTTAAAATCCTGTGCTTCTCCACAGGAGTGGTATTTGGAAAAACTGCCTCCAGCTGGTCAAATTTCTCTGCAAGCCAATAAGGTAAATCATCTTTATTTTGTGGACGCTTGCCCATAACTGAATTAACCATGACAGGACTAATAGACATTCCGCCAGGTCTAGCTGGTTGCGCTGCAACCCCAGGTGCTCCCACCTGAAGATTGTGTGTTACAAATTGTACTAATGCTCTATGCACTCGGATCAAAGATGTGTGCATAACACGGAGCTCCGCAATCACAACTGTTAAATAACGTGTATGTGGTGTGTACCCGGCCAAAACTGCCAAAGTGGCCCCATCTATCGATAAAGGGCCTAAACGGACCAGAGTCACTGGGTGGGGGAGGGCTCCATTAAACCAAATGCGGTGCTGCCATGCCGACAGTGGAACTTCAAGTGTCCTGTATGGCGGATAAGCATGAGGTGTCTGTGTAGGAGTGTAGGTATGGAACAGATTATCAGTTCCATCCACCTGCGGAAATGTTACCCAAGAATAAAACACCTCAAAGGGGTACGCTGAATCGTAGGCGCCTAAATGACGTCTGAGTGCAGCGCAGCTATGTGCCGCTATATCAACGTCAGCCATGAAGACTAAGAAACGAAAAACAACTCAGTGCGTGGTAGCGCAAACAAGGGTAGTAATTCAAAAGAAGAACAATACCATTTCATAAATCCAAGCTTGAAAAAACCTATAAAAACATCAATATAGGTAGGTTACACCGTCACAGATGTTTCTGGAAAACAGAAGTGAGGGGGTTGTGGACCAGCAAAAAGTACTACTAAAGTGCCTTGTATATAAGTACCAGACCAAACGTTAGGGGCGCCATGTTGCAGGGATTCTGCACATACACAGAACTATGCACAGGAAACCAGGACCTCGGTGTATTGTGGTGTACCAAAAAACCCACCTCAGTACCTAGAACCCCAATCCGACTAGCAATAGTGTCTCATTCGTTCTCCGTACTACAGCGAAGCTACCAATGATTAGACAACCTAGAACATGCGACTTCGTTCCTCTCAGGAGTAGTGGGAACAAGAACACTCTTTCGCTTAACACTCATACTAGTCCACAACGTGAGTAATCAGAGACACTGTATAGTTTAAAATGTTTATTTTAACTAACGTGCTCTATAATGCAGTACACAAGCCAATACTAGCAGCAAAATGCATAAAAACAATATAATCAGCATTGTTATAATTCCATAGAATACGAACTGGGATAACATCTTATAATGACAGTGGAAAAAGGACTACTGTGCCTTACCACCCTCCTCGTCCTAAGAGCTAGTTTATTATAATGATAGAAGACCTCTGGGCTTTGTCAGGGGGACCCCATACCTCAAAGTCTTCGATGGAAAAGTCTACATCTCCGGACAAACACAGCTCTTCTGTTCTTGAAAGATTTCTTCAAGTGCCTAAACGTGCATCCTGTTGTAATATTAAAAGGCACTGAAAAATCAGTAGCGCAGCTGTGTTCTCTGTTATGTCTAAGGTGCATGGGACTGAGCAAATTCAATTAACAGTGGTGTTGTTTTCTGACCTTAAACATTATGTGCAGACGAGAAGCACAGAGCACAGTAAAGTTTGTGAAAGGCAGACTGTTCTCATGTGAAAACGTGCAAGCAAAGTATTTACGAAAACAGACCCATGTAGGAATGTGTGCAAAAGCGGCTGAATGACAGCCAAGCATTTACGAAGTGATGCCAACCTTGCAAGGTCCGCTGTTAATGCCCTATCCTCACTACACTGGATCCAGACAGAGTGTGGTCTGACATTGTGGATGCCATCCATATGGGCTGATGCCTCTCCAAGATCACATGCACCAGGTTTGGTGCAGATTTGGGTGGTGAAGGGTGGTGCTCCTTCCTGTAATGCCCCTGGTGGTCGCTCCTCGGTCGCACCCCGAGGCCATGTTGCCGGAGGGGACGGGAGGCACAAGGCCCCAAGTCCAGTGTACTCCATCCAGTCCCACACATATTCAACAGATTCAAAGAAGTACACGGTCCCGTGCACCACCACGCGGAGACAGTCAGGGAACAAGAGAGACTATTGTATGTACAGCTCTCAGAGGCGCTGCATGACTGCAAGAAAAGAGCTCCTCTGACGCTGCACTGCCATAATACTGTCAGGAAAGATCATAACAGAGGTATTGTCCACTTTTATATCTTCTAGCTTATGAGCCTCAAGTAAGATGGAGATGCGGTTCCTGTAAAGAAGCAGGCTGAACAAGAAATGCCTGGGGTTGGTGCCAGATGGTGGGTGGCGTGATGATAAACGGTGGGCCCATTCAATCGAAAACAAGGCAGAGAGTGCCAAGTCAGGGAGCAGGGTACAGACCTAGGTCCTAGTGCATGACACTACATTCAGGAATTCCACAACTTCGGGGAGACCAACCACACATATGTTATTCTGTTGAAATTGGCCCTCCGCGTCCCCCACCCTCCATTCCAGCACATGCACACGGTCCACCAGGGCCTCCACTAGAGGTGCTGATTCGCATGATGTCGGTTGGAGTTCAGCCAGCATGTGCTTGACATTTTGTTTTTGTCCACCTGTTTGCGGTGATCAGCATGTAACAGGGCGAAGTCCCCCATCCCTTTATCAATCCTGCTTTCAAGTGATGTTTATGTCTGCTCAAGAGATGTTCTGATCCTCTCCACAGCCTGCAGCACAGTGTCAATTTTAGTGCCAAGGGAAGCAGATGGGTCGGGCTGGCCCATTGGTTCAAGCTCCCAGGCAGCTGCCCCACAACTGATGGCTGTCGCAGCATTTTGGGCCAGGCCCCCAATTGGCACGTGTTGAACATCAGAGGGGCCTGAGTCAGGCAGTGTGTACCAGCAGCCCCCTCTCCCAGTCCGTTGGAGGTTGCTGGTGGTGTGGGGTGTACAGCCAACTAGAGATTAAGGAGCAACTGTGATCATACCACCAAATAGGACCCACTTGTGTGTGCCTTAGTGTATGATGGAATGCTGCTGCATGAGCAGTCCAGGAGTGGAGTGGGGTGCTTGTCCATCAGAAGGCAGAGTGGGAGCTGCAGCATGTGGGGCCTGCTTGCATATGCCAGCCAGGAAATGGCGCTGCAGCACGAGCAGCCCCGGGCTAGTGAGCGACCATGCCCGCCGAGCAAGGACTAAGGAACTCATTCACAGGTCTGGTAGGTGCGCAGGTTGGGTCTCCACGGTGTCTTTTCTTCGGGCCTTCTTGCTGACACTTATGAGTGTTGGGGAGTGTCGCAACATGGGCAGCCCACCTAGGTATTGATTCCACCATCACTAGGTCCCAGGACGTGGTAGCCTGTGCGGCAGGCGGGCGACACCGGCGATGAGGTGTTTCTCGTCACTCTGCAAAACAGTAACTTTGCAGGAGCTGTACAGTGGTCCCAAAGTCCATGGAGCAGAGAGTGGCAGGCTCTTGATGTGTCAGGCCCAACACTGCAGAGAGGACGTGGCTATTGGCGAGCCACGGTGGGGTCTCCAGTGCAGGGACCAGACCGGGGGCCACCACACCACCTAGCGACCACGGGCCCCCTACAAGTGAGAAGAAGTGGGAAGACGCAACCCAGGATACCAAGAGGGGGGTGTACGTGTAGGAGGCATATGGTGGCGTGGCACAGCAACAGAGTGCCACCCCAGGTCTGGCAAGCTGGCCAGAGAGAGCAAGGGAGTGGTCAGTGTAGTCAGCGGCTCCTATGGGGGTTGCAGGCCTCACCGCCACCATATGCCTTGTCTAGTCGTGGCGGAGTGAGCCGGAGTGAGCCGATAGGCTCAGTCTGCCACCCCAAGGGTCGCGAGCCCCAGGAAGCAGGACCTGTCTTGTATCATAATAAGGCAGCTAGGCAGGGGGTGGGTATAGCGGGAGCGGCCGATGGGAGCCAGTCCCGGCCGCAGCAGCCAAGTGTGATGGACAGTGGAACTGCAATGTGTCCCGGCCCAGGTGTGCTGGATCAATCCGCTGGGACCAGGTGACCCCCTTCCCCAGGGGGGCACGTCAGAGTCTGTATCAGCTCGATGGCTGGACCCAGATCCGGTCTCATCACCTGACCAACGTGGTCCAACTCTGCCACAGTGATATGTGGCCAGGCGAGAGAGATGCCCCAGCAAGGGCAGCCAGGGAGAACCAGCGGCAGCCGCGCCAGGCAAGGATGGTGATGGGTGCATAGGCAGCAGGCCCAGCACGGCACATATATTCCAGGAGGGCTGCGTCATCTGCCATAGGCTGCTACATGGTCACACCCCTGGCAGGGGTGTGAGCATGGCGCTGGCCCACGGCCACCCCGTCTCCCACATAGGGGCAGTCATCCTCGGGTCCTGTTGCAGCGCACCATAAGGCCCACCCGGCGGCCCTGTCTGGTTAAGGGGAAGTAAAGGAGGGAAGCCAATGTTGTAACAGTGTTGCAGCCTCCCCGCCAAGGCGCTGCACCAGGGGCACAATGGGGCAAGCGGTGCGGTGCACAGTCACCTTGTTGGCTGGGTACAGTAGTGGACAGGGGCTACTATTGTGCCAGAGTGGGAGGGAGTGCTCTGTCGCTGTTGTTCTTAGCTCACCACTCCACTGCTTCAGTCTGTAAGCACCTTTGTGGCCAAGTACGGAGTCAGGGCCCATGTGCCTTTATGCTCACATGGTCCCAGCGGCCACTCCCAGGCAATGGGCTTGCAGCGGTAGGCCTCGATTAGGCCCTCTTCATGATTTACCACCTGCCGCTTCCAAACCATTCATTTTTGACAGTGGCAGATCCAGGGTACTCCCTGGGGAAAGTTGGTGTGCATTGGTGCTTCAGTGGAATAGTGGCAGTCAAGATTACCCCCAGATAAAGGCGTTGAAGTGCAGAGCTTACTCATGACGTGTCCATCATTGTAGCATTGCTACATCCTCCCACCAATGCGGTTTCATGCTGGCTCGAGGCACTCACCACTGTTGCCCTCTCTCAGGCACACGGGCTGCGACACCCGTCGGCCCTACTCCAAGTTGACTTTAAGAAGGCCTTTGACTCGGTAGACTGGTCCTTCCTGAGCACAATCCTGGATGGAGCGTGGCTGGGGCCCCATTTCTGTAAGTTTACTAATCTCCTGGACTCCCACCCATCTGCGCAGATTCAGGTAAACGAGTCCTCCTAATCGACATCAGCCCCCGGCACTGTAGGCATCTCTCCTCTCTCCTGTTCACCCTTGCGATAGAGCCTTTGACATGCATTATACGGTGCAATGCCCAGATACAGGGCTGGGTATGGGACTGAGGACCAGAGGAGCACATTGTACTGTATGCAGATGATATACTACTCTTTCTAGCTAATCCGCAATCTTTGGGCCTGAGATGCCTGGAAAAAGATTATCTTTGTGAAGGGGCCTCGGGTCTCTGTGTCAACAGGGTAAAGTCACCGCTGGTGCCAATCAAAGGCGACCTGACTACCTGCTCATGGAACACCTTCATCCCTACACATCTTCTATCATTCCGCTACTTAGGGATTTATGTTTCCATGCTCCCGAAATTGACATGAACTCTTAACTTGTCTCCCCTATTCACTCACATGAAACAGGCAGGCCCAGCAGAAATGGAGGTGCTTCCCCTTCAAGTTATGGGGCAAGTGGCCCTCTTCAAAATGATTGTGTTAGCTCAGATCCATCTATGTCTTGCAAAACTTCACCCTCTCTCTCCCCCAAGAAGTGGTTACACAGTCATAACTCCAGTATCCACACCTTCTTGTGGGCAGGTGGCCGCCCCCAGATTGCCCAGGCCAATTGCCCGTCGTCACCCTATGATGGAGGTCAGGGAGTAGCTGATCTTAACTGCTACTACTTAGCCTCACGGTTGCCAGTCAATAATGACTGGCTCAATGGGGGCTGTGATGACTTGACATACCAGGCCGAACTGACCATGCTGAATCCTGAGCAGATCCTGAATATCCTTTATGGGGCCCGATCCACCGCTCTCACCCAGAGAGCACTAGGGTGGTATTTTTACGCTTCAGGGCAGTTCTGCGCCTCACATACTGGGATCGGAATCTGACAGAGGTAATCCCTCCCTCTGACTGGGAACATGGCTACTCCACATTACAATGCTGGAGGGATTCCCAAAATGGGATAGGATAGGAATCACTCTCCTGGGCGAAGTATAGGCAGGCAACTGCATACTGATGCTCCAGGAGATTCAGAAACGGTTCCTGCTTTCCTGCACTCAGTTTCACAAGTATTTACAATTGCGGCATGCCCTTGTGGTTAACATCCCCTCTGGCACAACAGTCCCAGAGTTTAGCCCCCTTGAGGCCAAATTTCTGGCCGGGAAGCTCGGCAAGGGAGAAATTTCACAGGTTTACCTATCCTTGGTTATAAGTGCTCCAAAACAGTTCTCAAATTAAAACAGAAATGGGAGGGCTGGTTGGCTGAGCTGGATGATGCAGACTGAAGGGAAGCCCAGATGACCCCCAGGGAACTGGTCATATCTACACGCCTGCGCCTGATTCAACTCAACTATTTGCACCTCCCTTACATGATCCCCATATGACAGGATCCCCCAACCTACTTGCTTTCGCTGCACAACACCAGAGGCTGGCTTCTTTCATTGGGTCTGGGCCTATCCTGTGCTTGCCTGTTATTGGCAGAAAATAGAGTGCGAGCTCCCATTGGTGCTAGACTGGGCACTCCAGCTTGCCTCTCAGATTACCCTACTGGGGTAGCTTGACGACCTTGACAGCCCCAGACTCGAGCATGTGTTTATAGGGTGACGCTGCTGGTTGCTAAACGAGACATAGCCCGGAAGTGTAACTCGACACACCCTTCTTCAATGGCCAAATGCCAGGCCGGGGTGGACTGGTGTGCTCAACAGGAAAGGCCCAATTACGCGGCCTTTGGCTGCCCACAGAAGCATGGGAAGATCTAGGGCAAATGGTGGGATTACTAGAGACTGAACTGGGGGTGTGATTATTATGAGATGTGAAAACTGGACATGGTCAATGGTGGATGTGATGGGTGGTTTTTGTTTTTGAATTGGTTAATGTATGTGGAAAACAATATCATTTGGCTATTAAAAAATATCTCCTTAAACTCATAAATAGGAGGTGATTAATCCACTAACTGGATTACGTGTCTGTCTTCCAAGTGGCGCCACATAATGTGTTTACATCTTTAATCAGACCTGGCGTTTTATCTGAATGCACTTTGCATGCTTGGATTCTTTTTTAACCTGATCATTTTAATTGTTATTTTACATGGTATTTCATAGGATCAGAATCAGTTCCAGCTTTTTAGAATAAAACAGCATTCCAATTCCCTATAATGTCCCATTTCCACCTTCTCCCTTTTTAGGTCGAGCCTAGCAGAAGCGTGCATGCGCTGCTCGCTCTGCAAGGCATGCTGTCTTGGAGTATGCACTGGAAGCCCCGCCCACTCTCCGTCCATATTTATCATTGGCTTGTATCATTGTCCTCGGTAAATGCTGACTTCTGATTAGTAAATAGGCTTGTTAGTACCTCTTTGGTACCCCCTTGTCTGCATTTTTTACCTCCTATAATGACTGTACCTTTTACTTGGCTCTTTACAGAGTCTGCTTTATCTAGTGGGTGAGCACTATTTTGTTTATTGACACTGATGGGGACAATGGCGGCTGCTTTTTGTATTTGCAGCGAGCCCACACAGGACAATGGTGGCTGTTTTTTTATAGAGCGCTATGCCGTAATAACTTTAGAGACAATGCGCTCAGTTACACATTTTTTTAACTTTCATGTTGAGCGTGGCGCCCGCTTCAGGGACACAACGCTCAGTTAAAAAATATATATATTTTAAACTTTCATGTTGAGCGTGGCGCCCGCTTCATGGACACCGCGCTCTGTTTAATTTTTTTATTTTTACTTTTAATAGTCAGTGCGCCGCCCGCGTCAGGGACACTGGGCTCTGTTTCTTTTTTTTCTTTCTTAACCTTTAATAGTGAGCGCAGCGCCCGCTTCACGGACACCGTGCTCTAATGTCTCACGTTGCTGATCTAATGCCTTCGGTTTGGTGGAGCATTCGTAATGCAATAGGTCTCGCATTTACGTGAGTTTGACCTATTGGCATTGTAAATGACAATGTCTTTTATTTATGTTTTGGTTTTTAAAACATAAATAAAAGGCAGTGTCACTTACAATTCCAGTAGCTTAAACTTGTGTAAATGCGAGATCTATTGCATTGCAAATGCTTGTTATAATGGGGCAATTAGGCACATGAGGTAAAACAAATCAATATTCTTAGGGCCTGATTACGAGGGGGGCCAATAAATTCCGACCCATTCGTAAACCCCTGTTTACGTAAGGGTTCGAATTATGAGTATGGCCATATTTAACGCATATGATAATTATATGATGCGTTAAATACCTCAGCAGTCAATACATTTTGGCAGATTAAACCTGCAAAAATTTAACAGGGAAAATTGTGCTGTATTTACTGTACCATGCGGATTTTGGTGTGTTAAATTCCAAAATCTGCATGTTATTCTCCACAAACTTGTGATAGGTGCTATTTAAGCCAGCAGTTGCCGGTGGGGCCCACAGTCACTGTCACTGACTATTGGGGACCAGAACTTATTTTTATGCCTCAGACATGTACAAGAGCAAGAGGAGGACAACATACAAAGAGGAAAGACGGAGTAAGAGAAACACTGAGAAACAGGCACCCAAAAATAGTGAACTAAAGTTCCAGGGAGTGTCTAATAGTGGATTAAAGAGGGCTGAGGTGGCTTTAGGACTACTCAGCCTTGGTATATGGTGCTGTGACATTTAATTGCACGGGCCGCTGGCTTCTGGGCAGAGCTCTGGGCACCAGCACTTGTTTTACGGCTTATACTTTCTCAGTAAAACTGCAAGTTTGTTGGTCGACATAAACGTAAAAAACTATGCAAGACTGATTCTACGAACACCATCAGGATATGTTGGCCTTAGGCCTGCTAGCTCACAGTGCACCATCTGTACCCCTAGCTGCAATTGAATAACAAGTGGAATGTGCAACCCCAGAATACAACCCTCACTCCCCAATGCAATTGTGGAAACAGATCTAGAAACCTTTCATTTGGTTACTTATGCATACCCAAAGACATGCACAAGAAATACACAACATGGCGTTTCAATATTTATTGATGCACTATTATTCTTGAGTAAAGTACGTGAGTTGCAATAATCAATAGAAGGAAACAGAATAGCGTGATCAGCATTACGGAAATGATGAAGAAGATAAACGATTCCACCACTGTGCTGTAACAGAGAATATATGGTTTCAGATAAATACAGTTATAGTTTGTGCTTCTACCTAGCACTACCTAACGTACTATGCCTAGGTAGGGTGAGTTTGCCATAATCCCTGTAGGGTGATCTAACTCCCCCATTTTCTGCGGGTAACTTTTATCAAGAAGCCCATCTCTGTGGAGAACTGGGCTGCATCCCTTGCAAGAGGTAAACAGGAATCAGCTATGGTGGAATTCTGGCATGGGGTGACCTCACAGTGCCAGCAAAATGCTCCTTTAACTAAGAGATGTTTATATAATAAACAGCACCCATCTTGCCATGCTGAAGACCCAGTCAGGCCGCTATTGTTGATTCTTTTGTGATAGCTCAGTCTCTGAGTGGACAATAACAAACAACAACATTTTATGCAGTAAACTTAGCCCCTGTACAGAATGTTTAAGATATTTGTTATATGCCTACGAAGTAGAAACGTAAGCAAAGCCATATCTGAGAATATTATCCAGCACAGGCTCGTAAGCAAATGTGTGTCAATTCTCAGCACGGTTAAGAAAAGAAGGAAACTTTAAAATGTAAGCATGTAAAATGTGGTGTTCCTACTTTTCCTATATGTGAGCACATGACACACTCATTCTATTACAACTTAAGCACCGCCTGGAAGCGACTCAATTCAAAATATGCAATGTACAACAGTATTATGCTGACTGTAAAAAAAAACTGTTAACACAACATCTTGGAAAAAGCAAACACCCTTAGGCAATGCAAGATTAAGTAAAGCATGTGAAATATAAACAAGAACAACATGGATTATTTTACATGATTTTACGCTCATTGTTCAGAAATCAATCAGTGTTTTTGCCTGTAAAGCTAAGGTCATGAATACATGGCCTGAAAGGGACCCGGTTCAACGTCCGTTTTTAATTGCTACAGGGTCTGGGATTTGGAGAGACCTGGCCCACTTGAAGCCCTGAGTAAAGTATAATCTTTCTATTGCTGCTATGTACCATAGTCTGAGGTGGCAAAGATTGCCACAATCGATTTTATGACCAAAAAGATTTCTGTCTAAAAGGGTCTAATTATCAGACAGTCCCTACAAACGTGTTTGAAGTCTCACTTGCACAGTGGGGGCAACCCTGTAGGGGTCCCTCAAACTTTCAAGAGGGGCCCATTCAGCCCAAGGTTAATGCATATCTTTGAGGCATGGGAGATGCAGGAACCCCTCATCACATTCTGCAGGGGGATCCATTATTTTGTGTTACACCACTGGCTGATGTCTCGCCAACAAAATAAGTTTGTATTGGGAGAAAAACTATGGGGTTTCGAAGTGCCTAAATACCAGTCATTTACCACTTTGTAGTTGGCTTTTCCCCTGGTATGCTATTCATGTCCTTTATAATATCTTGCCATAGGTATCCCCATTGGTTATCTATCACCTGGTTGTCTCTCTAGCATTCCATTTGTGCAGGTATTTGTATTCCATTTTATGCAAATTTCAATTCAATTCAATCTTTCTTTATTCGGCATTTCAAAAAAAGCCATAAAAGATATTGTTACAAGAGCATATACATTATAAAATTCATCACATAAAAACAATAAGTTCATCACATTGATACAAAGAATTTAAAATCATCTCCTTCATTGACATGTGTGTTTGCTGCATTTCCCATGTGATTAGCCTAAGTGGCTATGCAAGAAGTGGCATATTTGAAAAGGTGTGATATGGTCATTTCACAGTTTTACCCTAGGTTGGATCTATGTCGCATAATGTACTGCAAGAGGTTCGAAACAATGTAGACCACCTCTTCCCCCTCGAGTAACTGTAAGTATAATAAAGCTGGGCGGCATGTGCGAAAGCCCCTACGCTTTAATAGGGGGATTAATAATTTCCTCCGTTGATGCGTGTAGTGTTTACAAAAAAGGATGGTATGAAGTGTAGACTGGGATGATGTCCCATCGCAGGGACATGGTGGCAATATTTTATCCCAGTTATTTTTAAACGGAAAAGTGACCAGGCGGTAAAAGAGGTTCAATCTAAACCTGACTAAAAGGAACTGTTCATAGGGAGCTATGTTGTATGTCAGGTAGGGCTGAATACCAAATGCCGACTGGACTAATAAACAGTGTCTAGTTGTTTGTTTCATAACCTCTAAGTTAAGTCTGAGCTCTTCGAGGTGGTTTAGGCAAAGTTTATAAAAAGCTTTTCTTGCTAATTGCTGAATCTTGGTCGGGTCTTTGTAGTAATTTTCTAGGCCAAGATCAGTAAAGAATTTTTTGATGTAGTCTAACCACCTGGATCTATGTGCGTTATCTAGGCTCATACAGTCTTGAACAATTTGCTGCGTAAGGACTGTGTGTTCAGATGTCCAAATCCTGTGCCATAATAACAGAGGCTGAATTCTCACCAAATCTGTGACATATGGGAGACCCAGTTCCAAATGACAGGGATAATTGGGGGCTGCCGTAGGTAGGGCTAGAAGATATTTCAAGAAGCCATTTTCGACCAATTGGATAGAAGTAGCCGCTACGTGACCCCATACACCTGCTCCGTATAGGGCCACTGAGAGGCATTTGGCTTTATAAATTTTGATCATCTCTGAGGGTGCTTTTTTCCCTATTTTCCTTGAAAAGTTTGTGAGTGCAGAAGTGTTTCTTGCAAATTGCAGTTTCCTCACTTCTACAGCCGGTTTCCAACTAAGTTTTTCGTCAATCATGACGCCGAGATAAGGATACTTATCCGTGGTTGATAATCTTTCGTCATTCAGGTAGATGGGCTTAGTTTTGTTCTTCCTTTTAACTCCAGCCTTCATGACGAAAGTTTTCCCGACGTTAATTTTAAGGTCAAGGTTGGCCATGAATGAAGCATAACTGTTTAGGGCCTTCTGTAGCTCATTGGGAGTACGAGCTAATATCACAGCGTCGTCAGCATACAGAAGGGCTGGGACAGGGCGGTTTGCTACCATTGGGAGATCTTGGGTCCCTTTCAGCATCTCTCTTTCTAAGCCGTTTGTGTAGAGGGTAAATAGGAATGGGGCCAGGACACATCCCTGCCTCACGCCCTTCTCCACCCCGAACGGCGCTGTGAGCTCTCCCCCTATGCCGAACCTTACTCTAGCTGACGCGTCAGCATAGAATTCCCTAATGTAAGTTACCGCGGTTTGTTCCAACCCTATATCTAATAGGATGGGCCAGAGTTTGGAATGGCTAACGCAGTCAAATGCAGCTGATAAGTCTACGTAGACCATATATAAAGCTACAGCTTTGATGTTAACGTATTTATCAATTAGTAATGATAAATTTAGAGCTTGGTCTACGGTCCCCAATCCTTCACGGAACCCGTATTGTAAATCGGATAGAATGTTATTTTCCGCGACCCATTCCTGCAAGCGATCGAGTAGTATTCGGCCCATCATTTTTCCTGTGGAGTCCAGAAGGGAGATGGGACGGTAACAGGAGGGTAGGTTCCGATCTCCCTTCTTAAAGATAGGGACTAATATGGAACTCTTCCAGGACTCAGGGATACCGGTAGAGGTCAGTGCATTGAAGACCCTGGTCAGAAAAGGGATCCATAACTCGGGATACATTTTATAGAAGTCTATGGGGACACCGTCAGGGCCAGGGGCCTTGCCTTTTTTGCTTGCATTTAGTGCCCTTTCTACTTGGTCACAAGTGATGGTCATATCAATGGGAAAACTCGGGAACTGGTGCTTGAGAGAATCATTTCCTCCGAGGTCATTTATTATTGGGTTGGACTTAAAGATTTGTGAAAAGTGCTCTACCCATTGTCCTTCGTCTATAGCAACCTCTATGTTAGGGAGACTGCCCTTATCAGTTAAAAAGGGTGTTTTTACTATCTTCCAGAAGGTGATATTATTATTACTAAGACAGCTCTCGTGTAATTGGTCCCAGAGTTGTCGTCTTAGTTCCGATTTCCGTTCCTTAATAGCAATGTTATATGCTCTCCTTAAGCTAGATATTTCTGCCCTATCCCTGGGCGTTTTGTGTAAGGCGAGTTTTAGGTTGGTATGCGCGATGGTACACGAGTGATTAAACCAGCCCTGGCTGCTCTTCTTTGTGCTGTTCTTTTTTACCATTAGGGCATTTTTTATGGCTTGTATCACCAGCCCAAAGTTGGTAATAACGTCATCGTCGGGAGTGGTCATATCCAGACACTTCATTATAGGTAGGTAGGCTTCAGTGATTACAGTACTAGCTGTTTCTTCCGGATCGACTATGGCCCATTTTAGCGAGTATCCGTTTACTCTCGCTAGTTCTAAGTTATTCTGGGTAAGGACACTAGAGGTTTTTTTGGTGGGCCCTATCGAGGTTGAGAAGGTTATACTTAACGGATAGTGGTCACTTAAGACTACCTGGTGGGTTTCAAAGATCAAATCTTTAGATATCGGACCATTTGATTGTAAAATGAAATCTATCGTTGAATTGCAACCTCTACCGTGGAATGTTGGGGCCAACGTCATCTTTCCATTTGTTAGTTTTGATGCAATTCTCAGATCTAGGTTGAAGATTGTTTCATTTAGAAGACTACCTAAAAGTGAGTGGGAAAAATGTAAGATGGGATTATCGTCTTCATCGTTTAAACCACACAAATGGGTGTTTGGGGCAGCACAGATAATCTGGTTAAAATCGCCGCCCCATATGATGGTCACTTCTCGAGGTGATTTTTTTATTGTAGATGATATTATGGAGAAGATAGAATTAATTTTCCCCATTGCGTCCCGATCCGATAAGTTATTATAGAAATTAACCAAAAGGAAGTGGTCCCTGGAATTTGGTGTGATACTGAGAAGCTGAAAGTTGGAATCGAGCATTATCTGTTTGATATTTTCTAGCTTGACCAGATTTGATATAAAAATGGTTAAGCCTCCTTTGGCCCTGCCAGACTTAGAATGTTCAGCTGGTGAGAAATATGTCCTGTAACCTTCAAGATGGGCTTCTGTAGTTAACCATGTCTCCTGGAGGCATAAAATATTAAAATCTACTATAAAATCGGTCCAAATATCGTTCTCTAGTTTGGAGCGTAGACCCGCCACGTTCCAAAATAGGACTGCGATTTTTTGTGTATTACGATCCTGGACGGAAGTATTTTTAAAATGTGGAACAGGTGTCGGGGATACCAAGCTTGCTACTCTTGGCGCCACGGCGTTGTTTTGGGCTGTACGAGGTGACTCCTCGAAGGCTTGAACGGTACGGAATGATGATGGATGGGAAGGAAGGCTAGATGCTTGTCCCTTCCTTGTGCCGTAAAGAAAGCCCTGACTATGAGCCTCTGAAGGGAGTCAATCAACATCCTCGAGTCCTTCAAGGGACGAAAAACGATTTGATGTTGGGATGTTAAAATTAAAGGGTCTTAATCTATCCCGAGGAAAGCTATTGGGCTTGATCAGATTTCTAGCTAGAGACTGTGGGTAGAAATATGTCAGATCATAAGTTCTTATGGAGCTTTGGTTTTGGTTTTGTAGCCAACTAGTTATGTAAGTGGTTGCTCTGTGATCTCTAAAATTGACAATAATTACGTCACCTTGTATTTCCTTTGGCCGGGGGCCTACCCAGGTTAGTCTGCGAACATTCAGAATTTCCCCGTTGATGTTAGGAGGCAGCGGCCTATACTGTCTCAGCCAGTGCATCACCTTGTTTTTCAAATCGTAGTAGCCCTCCCTTTTCCCTGGGTCCAGTGGCGGAACTCCTGTTAAAACTACGACGTAGGGAACTGCTTCTGGAGGTAGATGTATGTGATTGCAATTTAAACCCTGGTTATGTCTGATGGAAGTGTCAGCAGATACGATGTCTTGTTTCTGGTTTGAGTTAACAGATTTAGTATTGTCAATACTCTGATCTTGGACTGCGTCAGTGTTGCTCTCTCTGACTGGCCGCAAGTGGTTTTGAGTTTCTTGGATTGCTGGTTTTATATTTCTTTCTGCGATTATTTTGCTTTCGTTTGTTACTAAAGGTGAGATAAGATCAACAGGACTTTTTGTTTGCATAATTGTATGTGATGATAAGAATTCGAGTTGATCGCAGTTTGTTTATGTCAGCTTTTCTAGTGAGTCTAGTTGTGTAGATAAACCCTTTATTCTTTCTAAGACAGGAAGAACAAGAGATCTGACTAAGATTTCTAATCGACCCATCAGTTCGTTAACAATTACATCATGGGTACAAGTGTTACCTTGGGAACCAGAATCGTTTGTATGTTTAGTGTTTAAAGAGTGAGTGGGTTCTTTTTGGTCTTTTTTGTTCGAGTTAACATTTTTTGAGCATCTCCTCCTTTTTTTGGGGGGGGGGGGGACAATAGTAGTGGTAGATCTTGTGGGCTTCGTCTGTTTGGAATTGGTAGCAGTAAACCTGAGGGGTGATGCAATTAACGATATGCAGTCAGAGGGAACATTGGGGTGGGATTTGGCAGCCAAAAGTGGCGAACGGGTATGGGAATGAGTTGGAGATGTAGACTCGAGAGTAGGTGAAAAAATCCTAGAATCGCTGGGGGTGTCGTGTACTACGGAGGGGACAGGAATTGTGGGGTTCGGAGACAGTGCTGATCGAATAGGTCCGAGAGAGGAGCGCTTATTTTGTGCGAGTTCAGCCGATAGGCGTCTCTCTACTATAGCGATCTCCTGCTCAAGGACTGAGGCGGCCCTAGTGATGAAGTTGTCTAGTGTGCCACGCACAGAGCCTCCCAGTGAGGTTCTACTCCTTGTGCTAAGTGTAGCCATGGTGGATGGTTTGGTTAGTCGACAATGGGCTGTGGTTATGTCAATGCTAATGCAGGTGATCCTAGAGAGTTGGTGAACAAATGCAACACGCTTAGGCTAGAATAGGCACAGTGTGACTAAACGTCCAAGTCAAAGTCTACCTTTCGTTGCTTGCTCCGGTCGTCAGAGGGGGGGCCCAGCCCAGCCTCTTCCTGCCCCTGACGGCCACAGACGGCCCACCCTTTGCCCGGGCTTAGCCCGCGCGCGGTCCCGCGTCGCAGGGGGCGGGATGGATTAAGTAGCGCCTCCGGGCGCGCAAGGTCCGTGGGGTTTCCTTCCGGGTTGCAAGGGGTTGCAAGGGGACCTGGGTGTTGAAGTCCCGCCGAACGCTCTCCCCTCACAGCGGTCGCGGTGACAGGCGACGGCGGGGGAGAGACGTAGGAGCCAAAAGAAGGGCAGTTGAAACAGGTAACTGGAATCAGGGCAAGCAGCGTCCACTGACTGGCAAATTAAAAGTGAAACCACAGGTCCTATGATGAAATCTATGTGCCATTTGAATGCGTCACCTATGTTACATGCCCACTTGGCCTGTTAGTAAGTATGGGAAGGGCCTGGCCAGTGTTTTTTTCAGCAATCAAAGAATCTCACAAAAAACAAGTGTGGAAAATGTTCCACGCTTATTCAGATGGAAAGTGGCAATGGTGTGGTATGTCGCTGGTGGGGTATTTTAGATCACTGGTGAGGTAGTACACTGTCATTCACAGACAGCACATTTTCCGTGGAAATGGCCACTAAATTTGAATAGACATGCATGCAGTTTTCTTGGTATGACTATACAGTGCACAAGCAATAATGTGTGGAAATCGGGTCTCAGCAAATATTTAACATTTACACATCACCAAATAAAGTGCCTTGATTGCTCTGAGCCTTTTAAAAACGTTATTTTCATCACACTTTAGAATGACAAAAGAATGTGCGTCATTTGTGCTTTATTTTGATATATGTGTATAGTTCATTTGCAGATATTTGAATATTGTTGTGTTAGAAAAAAACTGACATCCTACAGCCATACCTTTCACTTACTGTACTTCAGCAAGATTGACACATATGTCGCTTTCACAAAACCCTCTCACTAGTTTCCCAAAAAACAGCCATTTGCCAGAACACTTAGCCTGACAGTTGAACTGTCTTGAATGGGCAGCAAAATTTCTCTTATGAAATCCAACATTGTTATTTCTAGGGGAGCCGCAGCACCCCCCCCCCCCCCCCCCCCCACACACACACACACACAATTTCAGCGCCTACTCCACACCCTTCGATCGCCAACAGCCTAAACTCAAGCAAGCTGGAAATTAATGAGCTCGCGATATGTAGCTTCACCTTTAGAAATGAATATGAAAAGGTTCTGGGATTCCCCGGGAGCACGTGAGCGAGGGGAGGCGTTTGGATTTGTTTGTAGTTCATGTGGGAAAACGGCGTGTGCGCAGACAGCTAGGGTAGCTCTGTGACTCACGGAATAAATGCGCAACCAGTGACTGGGCGATGTGATGTTTCTCCTCGCAGCTTCTATCGCACGTAACTCTTCCGAGACGCCTCTTCAGTGTGCCGGGGAAACCCTCCCACAGACAACAGAGGCGTAACGCCTGTCTCCGCCATCGCTTGCGAATAATATCCCAATGGCGCAGCCATCCAGAAAGTTTGGAAAGTCAATGAAAAAACTATTCAAGAAAAACAAAAGAGATGGGACTGCGAGCGAAAACACGAGCCTTCTCCTGCCCGCGAAAACAGAAACCACAAATAACAAAGTGCAAGCAAAACTGAAGCAATGTGGACGCAAAATCGTCGAAACAGTCCGCGCTGAGAAAACGCGAAATGCAAGACCGAGCAGCCCACAGACCCCTCCAGGTAAGGGTGGCTCACTGAGTGTGCGAAGGTGGGGGGCACAGAGGAAAGCTGAGACGGTTCACTGTAGCTCGCACCACTGCAACTCCAACATTCGAAAAAGCACCTGTTGATTAGAGCGCAGCTCTCACGTTTTCAGACGGCTTATGAGTGACATTTGGCTGAGGAATGCGTGATACTTTGTTGCAGATACATTCATGTTCTTTGCCTTTGGCACTGCCATGATTCTGATAACCATATAGGGCCTGATTCACAGAACTAACAAGACAAAATTCTAAACTTACTACCATTTTTCTCAGTTTAGGAGTAGTAAAGTTAGGAGTCCTAAATTTAGGACTACTAAACTGAGAAAAATCCTAATTTTAAGACTTTCGGTATTCACAGAAGGCAATTAGGAGTCCTAAAGTTAGTAGTCCTAACTTTACTACTCCTAAACTGAGAAAAATCCTAACTTTAAGAGTTTCGGTATTCACAGAAGGCATTTAGGAGTCCTAAAGTTAGGAGTCCTAACTTTACTACTCCTAAACTGAGAAAAATCCTGACTTTAAGACTTTCGGTATTCACAGAAGGCATTTAGGAGTCCTAAAGTTAGGAGTCCTAACTTTACTACTCCTAAACTGAGAAAAATCCTAACTGTAAGACTTTCGGTATTCACAGAAGACATTTAGGAGTCCGAAAGTTAGGACTCCTAACTTCTGTGAATACCGAAATGAGTAAGTGCCTTTTGTGAATACCAAAAGGAGTAAGTGCCTTCTGTGAATACCAAAATGGTAGTAAGTTTAGGATTTTGTCTTAAATTAGATCTGCGAATCGGGCCCATAATTCCTTCACTCACTGTCAGATAAAATGGTAATTACAGTTGGCACATGTGACAATCAATTTGAGGGCTCTGCAGAGAGGCCAAGGATTGGATGAGAATGTAGTATGAATTCTTGTGAGAAACACTACAACTCCAAAGCTTTCATTTGTGCCCAGTTGTGCAGAGCCACCCACAACCTGGACTCACCTCGACAGTTAGGGGTCACTCAGTTCATATTACGCACTGATATAAAGAGTCACAAGATTGGTAAAAAAAAGCGAAAGAAACATAGTATATTCAGGGGCGACTCCGCCTCAAGAGCAGAGGAGCGTCACCCTGCCTGCTGCGAGAGCAGTAGGCAAACACAATTAAATAAAATGGTCTGTCAATGCCATTTTATTTATTTGCCACCACAGAGGCTCGCAATATGTACAGCGCGAGATTGGGTTGGGGCTGAATCCCGCAAATGCAAGATGACAGCACAGGTTTACAGTGCGCATGTCAGATTGGTTGGCCGTCTTGCGACGGACAGCCCCACATGCGTACTGTAGACCCAGCAATCCAACGACTGTGAAACAGCCTGGAGATGGCTGGCACAGGCCCCCCGATTCAAAATGAGGGCTAGGGTAACCTGCTCAAACCAATCCTGGAGTTACTTTCATGTTCCAGGACTGTGGAAAAATGCACAAAGAGGTAAAAACAAAGCATTTACAAAAAAATAGTGACAAATAGATACTCATTAAGTAGCAGATTACCTCTAAGTGAAAGCAGAAAACCTGGATAATTCACAGCTTCCCCGCTTAAATTGTGTGATTTTAGCAAACTCCTTTTTCTTCATAATCGCATGAGAATGTACTTTAAAATGCATGAGTTCAGAATACCAACTGTACAATACCTACAGTGTTTGACTTAATAGACCAAAATGTTGCTTTATAATACTCTGGGAAACATACATGGTTAACATGACAATTGTCTTACCTCTTGGTTCACTAATGGCACTGTTGGCAGTGTGGTGACCGAGGCATGAATGTTTTTAGGTTCATGTTTAAAAACTATCACATTTGATAAGTACTTCTCAGTTCTAGCCTAGAATATGTTAATGTCAAAACTATCACATGTTAAAGAAATACACACTTTTTTAATTTTGAAGAGACTTTATCATATTTTATGTGATATTTGTTGTATGATTTACATAGTAAATATTTTCAGAACTTGACTAGTATACAGGCTCTAGGAGCCACGCCAGACCACTGACTCGACTCTGGCTCGGCCCACCCTTTTAATTGCTTGGCTCGCCTACCTCTACTGTTAATATCTTGCAGCACAGTACTGATAAACACTTGCAGGCACATGCATCAAAAGAAAAACTGATCGCAAACAGGCAGATTCTCGGAATCTGCACCTTTACGAGCAGTATTTTTGCATTTGGGATGCATCATCTCAAATACAAAAATCGCAATTTAAGTAATCTCTAAATTGCGATTACTTAAATTGCGATTGCATTTAAGGAATCGCATATTGAGATTCCTTAAATGCAAAGCATTAAAGTAAAAAAATTAGCGATTTCGCTAATAGGGGGCGCAAATTACCATGAAGTTGAACTTCATGGTAATTTGCAAAAACTTTGTAAAATGCACTACAGTGCATTTTTCAAAGTTCCATTTTACACACACACATGCATATGCAGATTTCAGGGGTGCAACAAGGTGTCCTTTTGACACCCTGGCACCCTTGAAATTGCATTCTCAATTTGCGATTCTCTAATTGAGAATCGCAAATTGAGAATGTCTTCCCATTCATTCCTATGGGCCTCTAGGCCCATAGGAATGAATGGGGAGGTATTCCTTAATTGCGACTCGCAATTTGCGAGTCGCAAATTAGGAATGTTTAAAATCGCTATTTTTAAAGCGATTTGTACTTGCATAGGCTTTTGCGATTCCTTAATTGCGATTCCTTAAAAATCGCAATTAAGAAATTGCAAAAGCCAACATTGATGCATGTGCCTGTTGGTGTGATAGCACCAGGAAAACATAAAGTGATTTTGAAGTCTAGTTGCCAATTATGTTTTGTAAAACGTACCATTCTAGAGCCTGTGTCTTCACAGTGATGTCTAGTCAGAATACAGCTACTTACTAAACATAGGTAGCCCATTTGTTGATCATAAATCAGATGAGGTTTATAATAGAGATTTTAACAACATACTGCAAGATATTTGGTCTGGCTATAGGGGCTCTCTGCTAGATCTCATGCCATCAGTTCTTAAAGAATTGTGATAAGAAGTGGTAAAGGTGTGGTAAGTTGCCAGTCACACCTTTTGGAACACTCTGTTGTAAATATCTTACTTAAATGTGGTGTGGTAGCACACTGTAATTTACTGACAGCACATCTTCCATTGAAATAGTTACAACATTCACACTGACATGCAGTTTTACTGATAAAACTATATTGTGCTCAAAAGATAATGTGTGGAAAATCGATTTTCTGAAAATATTTTTCCTTTGCAAATCTAAATAAAGTGTCTTGAATTGTTTTGATGCATTTAAAATCTTTGTTTCCATCACACTTCAGAATTACAAAAATAGTCCTTCATTTTTGCTTTCCTAACTGCTGATATATTTTGAAATATTTGTACAGTTCATTCACAGGTATTTACATTTTGTTGAGTTTTTAGAAAAAAAGCTGACACCCTACAGCCTTTTCTTTAGCACTCCCCGTACCCCAGCAAATTGTCAGATAGTCCACTTTACAAAATCCTCTAACTTTGCATTCAGAGAAAGAAAAGTAAAAACCAATCCCCATGGTAAAAAAACATAAGCAGCAAGTTGTCAGAAGACATAGCCTGACATCTGACCTCTGTGTTTGAAATGTGACAAGATAAAAATAACATTTAAAGGCATCTTTATTGCTCATTCTCCTTCTGAACTCCAGCACGGTTATTCTGGGGGTGCTACAGAACCCCTGTGCCGCTATCTTCAGCATCCATGTGTTTTGGCCCGTTATCTGTATTCATTGCTGCTTTAAGGTTTACCACACTTGCTGCTTTAAGATTCACCACATCTTATGAGGATGGACAGGCATTAGGAGGAGAGACTATTGTATCAAAGATCTGCCCTGATGGACTCTGAGACAGTCCTTCTATATGACCATCGTGGTGCGGAGATAAGTGAAGGTCAGAGTATATATCTAGTTGGACATGCAGCGCTGGATTAGGTTAGAGTTCTCCGTTTGCCAGCATTGTTTGTCAATTCTTTCTATAGTATGCCCACTTTGCAATCTTATTTAGCAGTTGCTGTAGGGTGATTGGTTATAGTGGTCTTGAATATACACTGTCCCATTGAGCCATTCTGAATCTGTTTCATCTTATGTCTATTTGTGCTAAAATGCGATTGGGGTTTATCATGAAGCCTGACTCGGTTACAAGTGGCTAAGAGACGCAGTGGTGTTTGGCAAGGCAGAAAGCCAGAAGAGGGGTAGATGTCCTGAAGTGAGCATCCATTTCTGGGAGGTGGGGAACTTCCTTGGTGTTCTGGGGTAGGAGAGGTTGAGGTTCTGGTCCTAAGCCTTTTTCAGTACCTAACAGATCCAAACAGTGAAATGGCCATGCACTCTCCCTCTTTTGATTCTATTCATAATGAGACCACCCTGGGGTTGCTTGTGTTCCACTTCACAGAGGAGCTGGCCTGGCAGTTGGGTCTGGACTGTTCTCATTGGAGCAGAGTCAATACTAATTTGCATATGGCTGGGTCCAAACTAAGGTGGCATGGTGTGCAAAATAATGATGAACTAGGGTGCGGCCCGAAGTAATTACCAGTGGCTGAGATAAACATTCCATTCATCACTTTTTGTATACTTTAGTGTGTCGCTCTAAATGGGACTGGTATGGACAGACGTGAGTCCTGTGCACACTCTGTCACTGGAACCAAGCTATACCTGGCTGAAGAGCCCTAAGTAGGGTGAAACTGGTCATGGGTTGTGTGTGGACCTGGCTGCCGGCTTCAGTCTGGACTGTTCCCATTGGAGAAGGGTCTGGACTGATTTACATATGGCTGGGTTCCAACTAAGGTAGCATGGCATGCAAAATAACGATGGACTGGGATGTGGCCCTAAATAGTTATCAGTAGCTGAGATTAATTGAAGCATTCCATCCATTACTCTTTGTATACTTAAACATTTTGATGAAACTAGCTGGTGCACAAGCTCTTAGAGCCAGAGCCAACCATTTGATCAGCTCTTCCTCTTAATTTGCTGCTCGTCTACCTCTAAACTACAATTATCTGACTGTACATCAAGGCAGCTGGCACTACAGCCACATCCCTCTAATTTGTGCTAAGGGTGTTGGAGGACTTTGAGAGAATGGCAGGCGGCGTGGCCTTGAAACAACCTTGCCGCTTCATTATCCACACCTACTATAGTTCAGCAAATGAAAAGGGAGAGGAAAGTCTGGCAAAGGCATAGGTGAAATACCTGTGGGTGGCACAGACTTGAATAGTGTGATTAGAAAGGTAGGCGTCAGACTTGGCATCCTCGGCGTGGTTTCCCTGACTTTTTGCCTTAACCTCCTGCATTTTTTCACTGTGTAATGGATTTCGTTTTTGCTGGCCTAGATGCTTCAGGCACTTTGTCACTGCTGATCAGTGTCAACGTGCAAGTGCTCCCTGTATAAACTGTGATTATGATTGGTTATCCACAATTGGCACATTTGAGTTACTGGTAAGTCCCGAGTAAAGTGCACTGGGTGTGCCAGGGCCTGTAATTCAAATTCCACTTAAGTGGGCTTGCAGCACTGGTTGCGCCTCTCATATGAGTCGCCCTCTAAATGTGTCTCAGACCTAATACTGTGGTGTCTGTGCACAGTTTTAAACTGCCATGTCAACCTGGCAAGTACACCCGCTTGCCAGGTCTCATCTTCCTTTTTCTTACATGTAAGGCACTCTTTAGGTAGGCCTAAGGTACCCCCATGGGCAGGGTGCAGTGTATGTGAAAGGGAGGGCATGTGCTGATGTGTTTCATGTAGACATTTTCTTGTTTAACCATTCTGGCTGCCTCTGCTGTTTGTGTATTTACTGTCTGTTTTTGGAGTTACAGGATCTGAGGATGTGCATTCCCTGTAGACAGTCACACGGGGGTTGAGGTGTGTTCTACCTTTCCTGGGTGACTAATAGCTGGGCTGAATAGACCTTGGCTTCATTTAGAGTAGTGGGAGGTGTTTCACTTGCAGCTGAATAGGCTGTGTCTCCTTTGCACAAGGCTATCTCCACCTCCTGTAGTGAAGCTGGGCCAGAGAGGGCAGAACTGGTTTGGACTGGGCTCAGAGACCCTTGCCAAAAAGAGAACAAATAGAAAATGGGGTATAAGTCTTGGAACTTAAACTCCAGAGAATTAGATCACTTCTGAACTCAAGGGGAACCTCTGCCAAGGAGAAGATCTGGAGAGCAGTAAGGAGGAGTACTGTCCATTTGCTGTGTGTGCTTTGCCGGGTTGGCCTGCAGTTGCTGCTTCTAATAAGGAGAAGACAAAGACTCACTGGAACTTTGCTGTGAACCTGCTTGAAGAAGAATCTCCAAGGGCTTGTGTGTGCTTGCCTCCTGTCCTGAAGTCTAAGGGCCACAAAGACTTCACCTGCACCCACTGACCAGCACCTGGACTCCTCTGTGGACTCCTGTATTCAAAAGGGCGCCAATTCCAGTTCCTGTGCCCTGAGAATGTGTGTGGTTGTTCCTGCAAAGCAAGAAAAACAACTCAGGCGCTGTCAGCGGTGTTGCCAGTGAGGCCATGACCATTACCGAAGCCGGGGGCACCGCTTGTTTAGTGCACGATGCAAAGCCCTGCCTGCACTGCAGCTCTGATGCCTCTTGATGTTTGTCGATGCCTGCAGTTATCAGCTTTCCTGACGCAAGCACTCGCACCGACACCGTCACCGCCAGCGCCAGTATCACGTTATCGCTGAGCCGATAACCGATGAGTGTGACTTCACAAACTCTTCGACGTCACATCGCTTTACCAGAACTGATGCCTCATCGCCGACACCGCCTCGATTCCCCTGTCCTGGATTCGACGCCTCGCCCCCTCACGGACGCAACGCCTCACCTCCCCTGTGGCAGAAAAGAACTGGCTTCACCTCGGCACCGACGCCTCACCTCCACAACGCTGTGCATTGCCTTATGACTTCGTTTCCAAGGTACTGTTGTTTGGGGGTCTATGTGATTCCGTGCCTGGCCCACGCACTTTGTGGTCTGCGCGGTGCTTTGGATTTGTGCCTGTGACAATGTCGTAATAGCTCCGGCTGGAGCAATTTTGTTTATACAGTTTTATTTTTGAAGGTACCATTTTAAAAGCGATAGCTTGATACATGTATGTTGGATTTTTGACGTTTTAGTCTTGTTTGGGTTAGATAAAGATACTTTATTTTTCTAAACTGGTGTGGTGTCCATTTGTGGTATTTTCACTGTGTTACTGTGTGTTTAGAGTTCAAATACTTTACACATTGCCTTTGGGATAAACCTGTCTGCTTGTGCCAAGCTACCAATGGGGTGAGCAGGGGTTATCTGAAGTATGTTACTCCCTTACCCTGACTTTAAGGAAGGGTCCCTACTTGGACAAAGGTGCGTATCTCTGCCAATTGCAGACCCCCATTTCTAACAGTAAGCAGGGTCTATTATTGCTCGGATAAATCTTGTTGAACTCACCAGTGGTTTTAGCCACTCTGAACTATTACGGTTCTCGAATTAAACATTTGGAAAGAACATTGTTGCCACGCCAGTTCTGGAGCACTTATTAACATGCATGTAAATGTAGTTTTGCTTTTATTGATTTAAATTGTTTTTCCTCAACTTTGCTTCTAGTGGTACTAGCTGACATTATCTCAAATGCCAGTACAGCAGATACAAAAAAAAGAAATACACTTCTGCTTTAGTTCCTCGCTGTGGTCAATTAAGAAGCAAAACACGCTCATGGCACTTCCCCAAAAATGTGTTACATATTTTCAGGAATAATATTTAATCTAAATATAAGGTAACCCACCTTGCCACTAAGTGCCTGATTGCAAGTTGCTCGTTAAATTGCGATCCGTGCACAAACACGTTTCCTGTTCGCTAGGGCATAATTTGGTGGTGCAATGTTTTGTAGCTAAAATTATGTCTTCCTATACTTAAGGAGACCGTGTGACACAGGATGTTCTTATTTTTAATGCACTGGTATCAGACAGTTCTCATGTCTTAAGAGCTGGAGGTGTCATGTAATTGTGTTGACCCTAGTAGTGTCTCTTAAAGTATTTCTTTTATTTCTATGGGTTCCTTGCTCATAGGCTGATTTTACTCTTAGGCGCATACTCCTCGTTTGGTGTGCTTCTGTTTTTTAGAAGCACTGGGAAAGAACGGAGTATTTCAATGTTTGGGTGCTCATGAGATGTTTCCAGTGTTTAATGCACTAAAATTGGCGAAGTTATTAATCTTCCTGCAGCTACAGGCCTCGTACAGTGTGTTACCACCCTTATGGTCACACACCGCATACAAATAATTGTTATTCTTGGCTTTCACATGCCTGACATGGAGAATTCTCTCATTTACACAAAAGGCTCAAATAAGGGGCGTTTATCCATAGGTACATATACCTCACATAGGATGTTTCTATCTCTAAGAACACATAGGACTCTTATTCAGTGTTATCATCCGCAGGGGCATAGCAGTGCTCAATTTGAGCCAATGGTTTCTGCTGCTTTGCACTGGCACTTAATTGTTGGTACTGGTACTTATGACAATCCCAAACATGGTGATGCTGTCTGTCTAATTTTGAAATGAGCACAACAGTTTAATCATTATTTATACATAAAACATGACTGACAAGAGCTGCCCAAGCCATTCTTATAGCTTTGGGCGACCAGGAATAGTCCAAATTGTCGCCCTTGTCGCACAGCACAGGCTGGGGTAATGGGTGGTGCAAGCTTCAGTGGGCTCCTGATAATTCCCCTGGCACTTTTTTTTTTCTTTTACAAATTAAGCATCCCTGTACAGAGTTTGCATCTATCTCCAGAAGCAGAGGTCTCACACAGTGTTTCTTTTTGCATAAGTGAGAGACCCTATTAGTAACAAGCATTTGCAAATCCAATAGGTTTGACGCTCACTGCCAAACCTTTAGTATTTTTAATGCTTGTTTTGTAATAGGTTTTGTAAAATGTTATTGTTGGGTGCACACAATTGACTAGTAAAACGAGCCTCCTCCAAGAAATGCTCCCTTGGGCTTTGATTTATAATAGCATGGTAAATATGGTGGTTATGACAGCAAAATCAACATGTTTGAAAGGTGGGGAATACCCGATGGCAATAGTGTGTATGATTGTCATCGCTACTCCTCCATTCATGCACTTAAAGTCATCCAAAAGCATTGTCATGAATTTCTGGGAGCTATGGAGGTATAATTGTTGCACCTCCCACTAATTTGCACCATTGGCATTCGTTTTGATCTTGCTAGCAACTGTGTAGAACTTAAGAAAGTGTTTGACAATTGAGTCACTAGACATACAGCCTGCAGAATCCAGTATTTAACGACAAAGGTCCCAAAGATTGACTTTCTCTATTGTCTGACTTCCTCTATAACAGATGGTACTAAACACATAACAAGAGCCATGTAAAGTATGTAAAGTAAAATTAAAAGGAAGTACTAGACACTATTCTATTCTGCGTAATGTTATTTCTAAACAGTTATGGGACAAATATGTACTTTTTTGCAGTAAAATAACATATTTGATGTTCCTCTCTGTTCTGGCTACAGTGGCTTTAGCTGTTGTGAGTTCTCAAGTCGTTACTATAGGAGCATGGCATATTGATGATGGTTACTGTAAGAAATGTGGTTGTTGGTTGAATGTGGTTTGAGCCCAGGTCAAGCAGCTACCACAATACTTGCCAGGGTGTGGCACAAGGCAACCCTAAATTAACCTGTGCTTTACCCTCTGGTACCTTGGCACAGAGCAGTCAGGCCTAACTTTGAGGCAATGTGTAAAGTATTTGTGCAACACTCCAAAGACTAATAAAGTGAAAACACCACACAAATATTATCCCACACCAAGTTAAAAACATTTTTATACGTTATTTTTAATAAATGAAACAAGTCCAAAACAACAAAAATCCAATCAGTAGAACCATAGATATCCAATTTTATAGGTTTCAGTGAAAATAGCACCAAATAGCACAAAGCTCCAACTGTGGATATCTGGTCGCACCAGACTAGACAAAGCCACAAGTTCAGGCCAACCATGATGCAGCACGGGCCGGCACAGGGACCCAGTTAGAACGGCTGAGCAAATTACCTTAAATCCTGGTTTGCGGAACATTGCGAGGACCCGTGTTGAAGATACATTGCAGTCAAATGCGATGCAGTAGTTCCAAGATGCAACAAGACTGCGGTGCGAAGTCCTTTGTTGTCGTCGAGGATCCCATTGATGAAAGACTGTGATGTTAAGCCTGGCATTGAGGATGTGTCACACATTCAGGGTGCAGCGTCGGTTCTGAGGAGCTGCTAGCCTGTGATGTAGAGTCCGTAGTCGAGGCTACCATCAATGAGGGATCCAAGGGCCTGAACAGAGGATGCATCGCTCAGAGGTAGTTCCAATGGGGCAACGGGCTGCACGGCGATGTGGGTCCTTGCTGCGGTACTGATCCAGCCAGCAGCGGCAATGCGCTGATTCTTCTTGGGGTTGCGCTGCACAGCAGAGGTGTTGCGTCGGTTCAGTTGGCTCCACAGAGGCTGGCAGAGCACCTTAGACCCACTTCCAGGGTTCAGGACTGGGGTAGCACTACTTGGCAGGGTAGACTCACAGATGGCAGAATCCAGGTGCTGGGATCGAGGTTGTTGGACCCATCTGTCCCTTAGGCCCAAGTCAGGAGGCCTTACAAATAGCCCTTGGAGTCACTCAGGTGGTCCTGGGTGCAATAGATGCAGGTCCTGTCCTTCTCACCCAGGCAAGAGGGCAGCAAGCATGGAGTAAGGGGTCTAGTCTTGGACCCTTGAGATTCTGGATAAGTTTTTTAAGAGCAAGCATTAGGCTAGTGCCTGTCTTCCTCAGGGTGTTAATATGTCATTTAAATGACCCCTGACTGTCCAGAATGGTGCCCATGTATTTGTATTCAGAGCTGTGCAAAAGCAGTTCCCCCTTTAGGTGCCACCTGCTGCGAACAGCCAATTTCTGGCCAAAGATGACCGTCATTGTTTTCTTGTAGTTTATTTCAAGACTGTTTCTGCTGGTGTAATTGTGCAGACAGAAGAGTTGCCGCTGAATGCTGAATCTGGTTAGACTTAACAGCACGAGGTCATCCGCATAGAGCAGATGTGTCATATGCCGACATCTCAGCTTGAAAGGATGATAGTTAGCTTTATCTAAGACCTCTGACATGTTGGCAATATATAAATTGAAGAGCACAGGGGCAAGAATAGAGCCTTGTTTCAGGCCCAGATTTGTGTGAATTTTTCCTTGAAATGCATGTGCCGTCCTCCAGGTTGACCTGCACCCAGGTGTTAGAGTACAGCCACACAATTGCTCCCACTAGATAATCCGACAGGCCCCAATCCTGAAGTTTGCACCACAGTGAGCCTCTGGGGACGGTGTTGAATGCAGCTTTAAAGTCAATAAAACAGGAGTAAAGTGTAGAAACGCTCCAGTAGTGAAGTAGGAGGACCTTATCGGTAGTTGTACTTCTAAAAAAATTAATTAACCCCTTGTGTGCCATGCCCTTTCCCCGCCCTGTGCCGGCCGTTGCATTAGCGGGCGGGGTTCATGACGAGCTGGACTCGTCATCGGCACAGCGCAACCGTGGCCCATGACGAGTCCAGCTCGTCATGGGCACACAAGGGGTTAAGGAAGAGCAATATAGGTGGGACTTGTAACAAGTGAAAAAACAGCTGAATTGCCATGTTATTTCAAATATTCTTTATTTCACTCACTGATTAAAAGCAGCAACAGATTTTAGTTTAACCTTGCCAATCCAAATTGAAACCGAGCTGATTTCGGTTGGATTCCTTATTCCAAGATGGCGGCTGTGCCTGGAGCGAGAAAAATTAGTGTGATAAGTCCATTCCTCACCAAATAGTCCTTATACGAACATTTATTGATAGCACAATCTGGGGGTGGCGTTGCTTGCATTGTGAGATGGAGCATTAATAATGACACGCTGACTTTCAATATCCTGATTGCAGTGAGCGCAGCTTCTCAGCAGTAGCCAGGTCATGTGGAGCGTCATCATGTAAGAAAACATTGTACCTCAATTGTTGTTAGGAAAACATTGCTACCGAATATCTTTCAAATGCATGCTGGCTTGTTGGAAGTGTAGGGATTACAACCGCTGTTCTGAGTTCTATCTTTGTAGTCATTAGAACCAACTGCTTGCTTTGTTTTACACATTCCATAGTCATGTGGTGGCATCGTTCTGAAGATAAGTTCTGGGCTTACCATGGGAAAATTCAAAGGAAACCAAATAAAAAGATGTACTGTTTTTGGAACGTTGCAATTCCAAGGCTTGCGCGTGGACAAAAAGTGCAGTTAGTGACTGATCCATTACACACAGCAAGATTAGAAGCAACTAACGTTTTCTGAAAGTTGTAATCACAAGTTTCACGCATGAACTGCAAGCACGGTTGGTGACTGATCCATAGCATACTGTAACTTACTTTGCATTCAAAATTATCCTTCCTTAATGCCTCATAGTGATCACACCTTAACAGGAACTGTTGCAACAATCCACAGCTAATTTGCTGTCAAACCTCTAGTGTATATGGTTTAAAAGTGAGCCTACACTATTGTTTCCGCTAATTGAGGCTTTTTAGTTCTGCTAAACGTTTGAACTGGGGCATGTCTATTAATCCTTATTGTTTATGTTGTTGTTGCATTATTGTCATGTGTAGAAAACATTATTTTGACATCTGTGTTAATATGTTGCATGATATTTAATTGAATGGGCATGTCATTCTTCTTTAATGCTTTAATGTTCATGGCAGTATATCAAATAGATTGAACAAAATGTGTTTGAATTATTAGTGAAAAATACATTGTGATCACGCTGATTAAGTTTTGTGACCTCAAAATCAAAAGATTCTTTTTCATGGATTAAAGCCAGTACTGGCTCTCTCTTTGTTGTTTCACACTCACTTTCCAAAGGTGGCATTTTCAAAATTGTAATTGAAATTTCGACTTTACCATATGTAGAGATTTTTTATTATAATTCCAAAGACACCAAACATGAAGGAGTCACCTGTTCCCATTTGGAGATTACAGGGTATTAAATGTATTAAGGTAACTCCAATGTTATCTTATAGGAGAGGCAGGACTTAATGTAGTGAAATATTAATTTAAGAGTGTTTCACTACCAAGACATGTAAAACTTAATAAAAGTACATGTCCTACTTTTTATATACATTGCACCATGCCCTCTGGGCTGTCCAGGGCCTACCCCAGGGGTGCCTTATATATGTGCTGTCATTTATCCTGTCTGCTTAAGTTGTGCTGTTTATTTATTAATAACGATGGTTGATATGTACTGTGAGTTGCAGGGTGTGTGCTTGTGACTGTTGGCAGATAGGGCTTCTTTTGTTTTCGTGAGTACAGTGATGGCTGGAATGAGTATTAAAAGGAGCCATGGACCATGTCAATGCATTTGGGGTTGATCCCCCCCCCATGCTTTCTTATTTTAAGTGTGGCCAAATAATTACTTTGACTAAACAACTGCTCCTATATATTGACAAAACACCCTTAAATACGAAACAGTACTGAGTCCAATACTTCAGGGTCTGGCACAGTGCTCATGAGCATTATTTCTCCGCAGCTTCAAATCACAAAAATGTCTGGTGGTGCATGACTGGTTCTCAGTCCATCAGCCGCCAGGTCCTCAGCTTTTCAGCTATAAAAGCAGCCTGCTGTTCTCCAGGATACCCGTGGTTATCCCTATGCCATCCATGGCCAGATGAAGCCACCAGATGTGTCGTTCCAACTGTAGGGTATGCAATTCCAGAATAACCAACATTTTAACTTCTTTTCCGACCACTGTGAGAAAACACGCGTAGAAATATTTTTATGTGCTTATGATTGAGATATCGATCAGTTCTTTACTGAATTGACCGCTGGACATTGCCTTTGAATAACACTGCCTTACTGCACCCTTTCTAGGACAGAGAGGCACCGTGACTAATTGTTTAACAAATACATCACAAGAGCCGTTTTGCATATCTGCAATACTTCCCTTCATATATTCTTTGACTACCTTTTGATATAGAACACCAGCCTTTTCATCTGCTTAGCAGGTCATAAGAACTTCTGCTTTATGTTTTATCTAACCTGTATGCCCTGTCTCCTTTAAAATTAATATATGATAAAATTGTACTATATTTTCCCTTTGCCTGTCCACTGGCACCTGGTTCGCACCAACAAAAAATTGAGCCACTGGGTGGCTTCTAAAGTCTTGCTTTCTCAGCTGAGGCTGGGCCAGACAAAAAGTTAATAAATAAATCTGCAGCAGATTATCTCAAAACCTGATTATGGTGTGTAGGGTATGGTTTGCTAGCCACTGTTATTTCATTCTATTAGGGATTGCTATTGTATCTTACTTGTAATCATGTACAATTGTATATTTTATAAATGTTTGTGCAGGTACATACAAAGCACTAGTTGCGGCCTGCCAAGAGCAAGCAGCAAGCCGGAACATAGAATAAGTAATCAGTTTGGGCAATAATATAAAGATAAAGTAAGCCATTCCTAGGATTTACTCCTGTAGGAAATCCATGTTTTTGCATGGATCCCCTAGTTTCTTCTCCTGGATATCTGGTATTGCCCCATCTAGATAACTGTATCCTGCTAAATAGGTCCACACCGTTTGTGCCATTTTTTTAAACTGGAAAACTGTGTTGCAATCAAATTCATACATTACACTCTTTTGTAAGTCAGTTGTAATGTGTGCACATATGGTGGAATCTGTGCAGAGATCAACCTCTATCCTGCAGAGAAAGTTTTCTCCACTAATATGAGGAGCAAAAAGCTGCAACATGAATTTAAACACAGCGATATGGCAGCATAAATCAAGCCATGATCACAAATGCAAATGTAAAACTGGTTTTGCATTTGAAAGGCCTTGTTTAGCTGTACATGTGCATTTAAATACTATCCACTGGTACTTTGTGTGTAAATCTTAAACGTACAATGTTTTCCCAGTTGAAACTACAAAGCTATCATGGGCTAATACGGTGGGTTGAGTGCAAGTTGCTGCGACGTGCGGCAGTCTTTTAAAGTAGCATTTTGCTTAAAAGGCTATTCTAGATAACTGGAGTTGAGAAAATAATACCAATTTCATTTTACCATCGTGTAGGTGAGTAAGGATAGAAAAAAAAACAAGCACTTGCAATGCAATTGGTCTCGCCTTTGGGTCCTTATATGTATTTAGCTATGTAACACATTAGCCTGGGTGCTGAAACATCTACTGTTCTTTAACATGGAGGGAAAGTAAGCACCAAACTGTGGCACACCAGGTATGGGAACACATGGAGAGAAATAGTGCCTATCAGTGGGAAATTTTACAGTCCAAAACTCTGTTTTTAATATAAAATCAGCCCCTTCGGTGGTCATAACACTGAAAATACAAGATTTGAAAAAACTATTATTGTCTACTGGTGCTCATTGAATACAAGTTTATATGGCCTGGAATCTAGGGAATGCTAAAGTGATTCTGGTATTTTACTGACCTCTGCTGGTTGTTTTCTATCAAGAAAGTTAAATAGAGGCAGTTGCCAGAAAGTCTCTAAGTAGAAATCAATTCTGGTATTTTATTGACCTCTACTGTTCGTTTTCTATCAAGACAGTTAATTAGAGGCAGTTGAAAAAGCAGAAAGCAATTCTGGTATTTTACTGACCTCTACTGGTCGTTTTCTATCAAGACAGCTAATAGAGGCAGTTCAACAGAAAAAAAGTCCCTAAACAAAGGCGGAAGCAGACATGTCCTAGGGCTGATCTCCAGAACCCACAATTCTTTCAGTCAGCGCAAGCACTGTCTAGGCTCGACCTAAAAATCTGTGGCAGCAGTGGGTGTGACCAACAATATGACCTACAAGATGTAATTCCCAAGTCCACCGCACCAACATCCCCATCATTATCCAGCATTTCTTTGTGGCAAATGCCCCAAGTTAATTCAAACTATCTACAACTGAAATGTAGACGGCTGTCAGTGGGCTGATATTGGAGCCTAAGTAATCACGTTGAACTGACGCTTCCTTTGTGCCTGTGTGGACAATGGTGACTAAGAAAAGCTGTCACAAATTCGCCTGCCAAGGATACAGCCTGAGGGCCAAGAAATTGTAGAGAAAACACATTGGTGGAAGTCAGATCACCCATCATGCTTGAATGGGTGGGGGGCATGGTCCAGCACAGAGGGGATGTCAGCAACCAGTCCTGGTGGCTGGGGAATCATGCTTCCCTCTGTGAGATGGCCTGTGCCTCTTACTGTGGTGCAAACAAAAAGAACAGATGATGGACGGAATGCTGAACAAATCAAACATTCACCCCAGTCACAGATCAGGGTTTAAGCCATCGTTTCTTTGCTCACCACACTACCCAGTTTGGACCCAGCCATATTGAAATCAGTCTTGACCCAGCTACCCAAAAGAATAGTCCAATCTGAACTGCCAAGCCAGGGCCTCCTTGGACTGGAAACAAGCATCCTGGGACTGATTTTGGGTAGGGCTCCCGGTTTTCCGTTTTTACGGATTTCTACATATAAATACAGACGGAAAACTATTTTTCCTTTGTCTGTATTTATATTTAGAAACGGAAAAATACTAGTAAAACTGCATGGATGAGGTCGCCTTCAGGCATGTGCTAATCAGCAGTGAGGAAGCACACCTCGGTTGCACATTAAGCTCCTCTGCTACAATCTAGTCACTCGCCTCAAAGACACTCACTTGCAGTGCACGTTATGTTAAAGGCAGACGGCCCATTGTCATTCTAATGTGATAAACATCTGCAGTCAGAATGACAATGGGCTGTCCACAGCCTGTGTGAGGTCGGGGAGGGGCTGTTGCATCCCGTGGAGTTCCAAAGAGATGTGCGAGCTGGCCCCAAGAACTTTTTAACGCCTGGGGGTTATCGCAGCTAAGCTCCCCGGGTGCACTGATAAACACTGAACAAAGCATGGGCCATGAGAAAGCTTACACCGGCCCATTGTGCCTGCTGCCACCAGGCCCTGGTGCGTGGGTGCCAGGAGCTGTTTACACAGGAGCTGCGGGTTCACGCCTTGCCCTCCAACAATGGACTGCCAGGGACGGGCATTCCTTCCTGAACTCTATTTGATGAGAGGCAGACAAGGCCTGGTCTGTTCGGGGAATGCCAGGAGTTTCCTCCCCTTGAAGAAAGGCCCCCCTGGGCTGAATCGAGACAGAGAGAGTGAGGCGTTCTCCTTTCCACCCCTTGCCATGGTTCAAAGACACCGCAAACAAGCTACAGAGATGAGTTTTCCAGCACCGAGTGTAACGTGACAACGTATACATTTATATAGCGCTTGCTGTTTCAGGTTTGCAGCTTGGCAGAGCTACAAATAACTACTGCCACTAACGCCCAACTATATCTTACTCATTTTATTGCACTCAGAAGGAGTACACACGTGTACATATCTGCCCAAGAGCACACTGCACCTGTTGAACTAAGGTCCTGACCTGTTTCTCGCTCACTCCTGCAGTACTTGCAGCACCTCGTCTGTGAAAGTGTCACCCAGAACACTTTTTTGGGAGCCTGGACTTACTTTAATCCAGAGCAAGATAGGGACAGGCTGAAAACTGAGAAAGAAGGAAGAGGAAAGTAGGATAACAGTGACAAGAGTGAGACGACTAGAAGTGCAGATGAGTGGGAGAATACAGAGACTAGAATGTAATAGAGAAGGAAATATCCTTTCCCCAGTCAGAGTACTGTGGGGAACTTGTGGCCTTGTGTAATTTGCCAATGATGTTCACTGATAGCCCGACAGCACTCCTTTTCCTTACTACTTTAGAGACACCGAATGGCCTGTATCCTTTTGAGATGGTTCCAGTCCTGCAATTGAAAATCAGTGGGGGTTTGACGTTGAGAGCACATCCAGTTTAGGAGCTCTGTAGATTTTAGCACTTGCTCGGTGTGCTCTGGGCCCTCTTCATCAGCCAAGCTAGCTTGAATCCAGTGGCACAGTGAGTGTGGAGCCCATTTCTGGGCATACCCTTCACACTTAGGGCATCAAACGCATAATGAATTATTGCGCTACAGCTTCTCTTTTCTGTGCTGGATAGACTGGGCAGAGGTGCGGATTTTTGCATGGCCTGCTGGCAGATGTGAGAAGATCCAGGCTGGTCAAAGGTGATGACAACAAAAGCAAAGGACACACACAAGAGCCTGCCCTCTGTCTGTTATGCTGGATTGTTGGGGTCCGTGCTATGGAGCTGCTGCAATGTGGTGCTGACCCTAATGGATCTAGTGGCCTGGCTTGCTATGGGAGGTGAGAGCAGGGGGGAGGCTGGCTGTGAGGAGTCCTAGGGCCTAGAATACTGACCATACCATGTCCTGGAATTCGATCTTCCTTATCAGGCATCTCTTTCGGGTGAGGCTAGTGCCAACCTGTGCAGTGGACGCTGGGATGACCTTTTCAAAGGCTTATTGATGGATTGCTGAAACATTTCCTGGAATGAAACACCAAAGATTGATCACAAGTGGTGGGATTTTTTGAGGTTCTGGTTCATAGAGTCCCAACCTTGTTTTCAAAAAATCATATGATGCTTTAAAGGTATCTTAGTGAGAAGGTATTGTGTGCAACACAATTGCTTATATCTTGAACAGACCCAGGCCAACCTTTGGCAGGTGAGACTCCTTATTTGATTATTGGTCCTAATCTGGTTGAATGTTGCTATGATCTAGAGACTAAAGGAGGCACCGAAAACCCAGCAATCGCAGGGCCTGAAACCTCAGTGGCTAAGCTGTTCCTTGCCCTAGATGATTATTGCCTGGCTAGGGAGCCCCTACAAAAAGTCAAGGCACCAGTTGAAGACTAAAATACACCCGGTTTGCAGTGCAGGAAATAACATCAGTGTTGGAGACCAAGTAAGACATTGTTGTTAATGATGTTGGGTGTTCTGAGGGCTGGGAATGGAAACTCATTGATAGAGTAAGGCCAAAACTAGTCACTATTTAGTTTGAGATCACATACCCAAAGAAGGCGGTGACAGACATGATGGAAAGGATCAGATTTCTGGAATACAGGGCAAAAAATGTTGAGAGTAGACACAGACGACAATATTAGGGTGGGAAGTTTATCATAAATGATTGAAGTGTTAAGATTTTCCTTGAGGACCGGCTCTTTATGACACAGACGCAGAAATGTCTGTTGGCTTTGTTTTCTGTTGAAAGGGCTCACAGTGTGCTAGTTAGTCCCTCTTCCGGTCAAGATAGTAGGTAATCATTAGTTAGCTATTGCAGCTGGGGTGGTGCGTAGGGAGCAGCTAAGCTTCATGCCACACAGATTCACTACACTGTACGCCTCCCAGTCTGGATTCCGCAGCAACCACAGCACCGAGACCGCCCTCCTCGCTGCCACCGATGACATCCGCATGCTGCTAGATCAGGGACACACCGCGGCCCTCATCCTTCTAGACCTTTCCGCAGCTTTCGACACAGTCTCACACCGCACTCTAGCAGCCAGACTACACGAAGCGGGAATACGAGGAGCCGCCCTCAACTGGATCCAATCTTTCATCTCCGGCAGAACCCAGAGGATCCGACTCCCTCCCTTCCTCTCATAAGCGATGGAAATCAACTGTGGAGTACCCCAAGGATATTCACTCAGCCCCACGCTCTTCAACATCTACATGGCCCTCTCCGCCAGCGTCAGACAACATAGGCTCAGCATCGTATATCCTACGCCGACGACACCCACCTCATCCTCTCGCTCACAAAGAATCCTGAAAACACCAGACTCTGCTTCCAGGAAGGGATGAAGAACGTAGCTACCTGGATGAAGGACAGCTGCTTGAAACTAAACTCAGAAAAGACCGAGGTCCTCATCCTCGGCCCCCGCACCTCCGCCTGGGACAACACCTGGTGGCCCTCTGCCCTCGGGAGCCCACCCACCCCTACAGACCATGCTTGGAATCTCGGCATCATCCTTGACTCCTCCCTCTCCATGAAGCACCAGATCAACGCCGTCGCCTCCACCAGTTTCAACTGACTTTCATCCTCCGTAAAACCTTCAAATGGATGCCCCCCGACTGCAGAAGGACCGTCATCCACGCACTCATCACCAGCAGACTAGACTACGGCAACGCCCTCTACGCCGGAATCAACAACACTCTTCTACACAAACTTCAAACCATCCAGAACGCCACAGCCAGACTCGTCCTCGGGACACCGTGCCACGAGCACATGACGCAACACCTACGAGGCCTCCACTGGCTCCCCGTCGAGAAGAGGATCACCTTCAAACTCCTCACTCACGCCTACAAATCCCTCAACAACATCGGTCCCAAATACCTCAACGAGAGAGTATCCTTCCATGTACCCAAGAGAAACGTCCGCTCCGCCGACCTCGCCCTAGCAGAGGTCCCTCGCATCCGCAGAAACAGAACCGGCAGGAGAGCTTTCTCCTACATTGCAGCAAAAACCTGGAAAGAGCTCCCGCTGAACATCGGACACTCCCTGACCCTGCACACATTCAAGAAGGACCTGAAGACCTGGCTCTTCGACTGATCCAGAGCCGCTGTCCCCCCCCCCCCCCCCCCCCCCCCCCAGCGCCTTGAGACCCTCATGGGTGAGTAGCACGCTTTATAAACCCCTGATTGATTGAGTGATTGATTGAGTTCATGCAACCAGCACATTTGCGTGTAATATATGTTTAAAAAAACCTCTGTGGCATTGGATTTTTATTATCTACGGCCCAACAATAACTTGTTGGTGAAGTTGTCATATTCTTCATTACATCAGTCTGATCTGGTGGCTTAATACCTTACCTCCAGCTAAGCCTTCTGAGGCCTAGAAATGATTTAATGATATTCAATGTTCTAAGCAGTCTCGGACCCCCTGAGTGTTCTTCGCAGACTCCCAGGGGTTATCGGACCACAGGTTAAGAACCACTGCTCTATGCACTTTAACATTTTTTTGTATGTTTGAATGTATATATGATTCTCATAATGAATTGTGGTACACGTTATTATGAGATACAACTTATGTGTGTGTGTACTTTTTCATAAATGACTGTGATATATAAACACTATAAATATATGTTGCCTAAAAAGACCATGGTCTGATACTCAATAGTAAATCATTATAATGCAAATGAGGCGGTGCCCAATAATGACTTGCATTATTGCAGCGCTAAAAGTTAAAGTTTAATCAATCGCTTAGGGACCTACTATAATATTTCACAATATGAGGCCACGTTCCAGCGGGTTTTTAGGGCTTTCCCTTCTAATCTCTGGTACTTTTTTTGCTGCAGCTGCTATTGCTGTTAATTGGTGCACACACTTCAATTAATTCCTGGTTTGTCAGTAGGATGAGTGACACCTTTTTCATTCGACTTACTTTCCATCACGTGAGAGCGTTATGTGATTTCTTGTTGCCTCATACTGTTTTCTTTTGGCTTCTTTAACATAAGATGTGGCCAAAAATAATAATACTGCCATCCGTTGAGTCATTTTCGCTCTATCTGGAAATTCATGAGCGCCGTGGAAGTTAGCGGTGTCCTCGTGCGCGGGAACCCTGCCTCCCTACGCTTCTCTTTTAAACACTAAATGCAGTGGCGGCTGTTACCCTAAATATTTGGTGAGGCAACCACTGACTTGCAATGCCCGGGGGAAAGGGTGTCGAGGTGGGAGCAAGGTGTACGAATGTTTCTCTGGCCCTCCAGGTCCACTGCTGTCACTAGCCCGCAGACTCCGACTCTTCACCGCTCCTTCTCATCCGCTGTCATCCCTCTCTTCAGCACGAGATTTACCCCTTCATTACTACCCATCTTTGTTCATCCTGTGTCTCTTCCAACAGTTTTAATGCCTACCAGTGCACCATCCATCACTTACTCATTCCCTCACACTAACAGCTGGGACTGCAGCTTGATTGCCTGTGCTCAAATAAAGCCCACAGCCTTCTGCATGTCTAGGCCAAACATGTTGACTTTACCAATGTTTGCTTTTAAAAGGCAGAAAAGGTTATGAGTGCAAGAATGTTGCGCTTGGCTTTCCTTTCAAATCTGTGAATAATGTAATATAATAGTACTGCTGTTTTGTATGTTCATAAGAACTCACGGGTGAGTAAAGCATACGGTGTTCATGCGCTGACAAGTAATGGCTCACCCGGTAAAAAATGCATTGCAGAGTCCAATATTTACAGAGCGCGTGAGACCTGGCAACTCATGAAATACCCAGAAACAACAGAACATTTCCGAGCAATGCATTTCACTGCACATTCCTGTGGAGAAGAGCTTGAAAATTCTTGTTCAGAACCGAAAGAAGGTCGACACCCCTATATACTTCTGAAATGTGGGCACTCCAGACAACAAAATAAGTGGTTTATTACCCCCATGCTGCTTGTAAACACTACATGCAGCTGTGTGCAGAATGTCGTTTTAAGAGTGCACGTTTGCAAACTAACTGACTCATTCTAAGGAATTGACAACATGACGAGGATTCATTGTTTCAGACTTCATGCTGCAAAAGCAATACAAGCTATGCATAGACTGTCACCCGGTCGTTGTGCGCTGGCGCTGGTATGCAGCAGTACTCCACACTAATCCAAACGCTGCTCTCATGCTGCTGATAATGTTAGCAGCATGAAAGCAGCGCCAGGATTTGCTGGAGTGGGCTGACTTGAAGCTCACACAGGCAGTGGGTGTCTGTGCCTGCCTCTACACTTGCTGTGTAAGACAGCTGGGTGGAGAGGTTTACACTGGGCATGTCAGGCTGGCCATCGCAAGACAGCTGGCCAAAGTGACATGCGCAGTGCAAACTGGTGGCAGTGGCGGCTGGTGGAATTTGAAACTGGTGAGGCATATGCAGAACGAATCAACGTATGCGAGCGCGAGCAAGCCCGACGGCAATAAGGGGGGTTCGGGGAAGATCTCGCATTTAGCGATGCACCGCGCGCAAAGTAATTTGTTTTATTTACTTAAATATGTACTTACCTCCGTTCATCCATATTCCGGTGTTTACATTTCCCCGCCCCGCCTCACTGCCCCACCGAACTCCCTCCACGGACCGCTACTGATTTCAGAGAATTTCTGGGTTTTCAAGTCACACACACACCGACAGGCTCGGCACATTTGTTAACTCGCAGAGGCGTTGAGACAGATGCACTGACAAACACCACTGTCAGACCACTGACATGCAGGCTTGTGTAAGGAGAATTACACAAATCAGCATTCAAACACACAGGTTCAGAAGATACAGAAAAATTGTGCAAGTACAGAAGAGGGTAATAAAAAACGTAAACACCGACCTGAAGGAATTACAGGCTTGCAAAGATACGTGGTACAAGAAGTACAACGTCGCCATAATGGTGAAAGGATAAGACGGCCATGTCGGGATTTGAACCTGAAGCTGGCAGAAATCCCCCTTCTTTTTGCACCGCGGACATTACACCACAGGGATATCCTAGCGCCAACTGCGTGTTTGACATGCAGAGCTCCTTCAAAACACATTTGCGTCAAGCACACGCAGAAGCAAAACAAGCACTGGCGTCTGGCAAAGCCAATAGGCCTGGCATGCATTTTGAGCCTCAAATAAAACATAAAACCCTGCTGCAGAGTAAAATCAAACAAAACAATCTGTATGCAGTGTATTTAGGAGATAAAACATCATTATAATGATTCCGAATAGTTTTGAGAAAATCTTGCAATTGAAAGCGATAACATCTTCCTGAAACACATACAAAGCACTAGTGAAACGCTGTTTTGCTCCGCGACCCACCAGCCCCTTGGAGACCAGCTGGGGTGCTCGCAATCCAGCTAAACAAAATGGGAACCCCCTCACCACGAGAACTTCGAGCCAGGGACTTGGCCAGAGGGGTCATTAAGCCCAGGGTCAAGAAGGTGGAGAGGCCGTAGAGCTGCAGATGCGAAGGTAGCCCGAGGGTCGAAAGGAGTCTGGAGTCCGGGGATACACGGGTGTGCAGGTCAGTAAGACACTGCTCAGGAACGATGTGCCGGTTTTCCAAGGAAGCCACCCGCTGCGTCAGAGCAAAAACATGTTAAATATTAATCTGATGCACACACTGAAAGAGATGGAGCCGGCCAACTCTTAAAGCAGCAGCGCAGCGTGTAATTCACAACCAAGGGGGTCTATGCTTTGCACAGTCACAATGTTTCAAAGGGGCATATGTATCAACATCTCCATTTGCGATTCTCAAATAGCGATTTTTAAAGAATCGCTATTTGAGAATTGCAAAACGGGATGTATTTAAAAAATCGCAAAACTTTAGCGATTTCTTAAAATTCCTTAATTGCGATTAGCAAATTGCGAAATCGCAATTAAGGAATACCTTCCCATTCATTTCTATGGGCCAGGAGACCCATAGGAATGAATGGGAAGTAATTCTCAAATTGCGATTCGCAATTTGCTAATCGCAATTTGAGAATAATTTCAAAGGTGCAAGGGTGTCTCATGATGACACCCTGATGCACCCCTGAAATGGGCATGTGTGTGCATATGGCACACATACATGCCCTAAGGGCATGTATGTGTGCCACGTGGCACTTTGTAAAATTCCAATAAGTGCATTTTTAACAGAAATCGCAAATTACCACCAACTAGAAGTTGGTGGTAATTTGCGATTTCTTAAGGATAATTCGCAATGCTTTGGTGCGTGGTACATATCATTTAAGAAATCGCAATTTGCGATTTCTTAAATGCTTACGCAAAATTAAGAAATCGCTAAATTAGCGATTCCTTAAATTTGCGATGAGAATTTGCTTCATACATCCCGTTTTGCGAATTTTTAATCGCAAATGCTGTTTTTTGCGAATCGCAGCGTTTGCAATTAAAAATTCGGTTGATACATATGCCCCCATATGCTTAGCAATTGCGAATATTTCCTCCTGAAATACTTGGCATGTACCATGTTGTGTTTCTCCCAAATCCCCCGGCCTCTCCCCCAAAAATAATATTTTTTTGCACTCTGTACAAAGTAGTTCAATGAATTTTCTGAGCTATACCCTGAAAATAAATCTGAAATCTTTTAGAAATATGGCGCTGAAACATCAAACCATCGACGGAGCACAATGATTCTTTCGAGTGTCGAACACATGCTTTCATCCACAACTTCCTCCCAAAAAAGTCACACTGGCCACAACATAGGCTTTTCTTTTGAAACTTAGCATGGAGGCCAAACATTGAATGGGTATGAATTCGGACCTCTACACTCACCATTAGGGCCAGTTAGTTACACTCTGCAAGAATGTCAGAGATACTTAAGAGTG
Organism: Triturus cristatus; assembly: GCF_964204655.1. Classification (NCBI taxonomy): domain Eukaryota; kingdom Metazoa; phylum Chordata; class Amphibia; order Caudata; family Salamandridae; genus Triturus; species Triturus cristatus. Next base: position 847,400,066 of record NC_140592.1, read on the forward strand.
CAGTACGTCAGCACCCTCAGCTCTCGGTTCAGCACTTTGTATGCAAACCAAAATTCACGCGCTACATCTACATTGTCCCTAGTACCTAAAGCAAATGCAATCTGTAGAGAGCACCGTGTAGGAAACCTGCACCCTTCCTTGCAGTGGTGCCGTTCACTCCAGGGCAAGTAAGATGACGCCATGTCGTAAATACAGGCAGGAACAGCACCAGCCGTGGAATGGGCTCTGAAACCAAACGAAACCGCTCCCTGCGCCTTCATACCCATGACCCTGTGAAGATGCCAGGATATCGCTGGGTCTCTCGACCCTATAGCAGGGGCTTGGGGTGATTTTGGTATAACCTCCATTGCCTGGCTGAAACAGGAGCGCTGCAAAGCTGAGCTTCCGAACCATCCCATTTTCCAGGCTATCGACTGCACGCACAGTGCAATCAATAAATCCATAGGAAATGCAGAGAGATTCATTAATCTTGAGGGGCCCTTCGAGCTCGCATGCAGCTGAAAAACGGGGTTCACATTCTACAAAATTCACGGACAGAGCGTGATTTTTCCATGCCAGGAAATGAGCTCTATCCAAGTGTCTTTGCAAGTTGTTTTCGGAAAGCCTTATGTAAGCACCACTACAAATATAGAACAATTAGACACTCCAGGGAAGCAGTGCGCGCCGCCTTCTACTGACCACATTGTTAATTTACCCCGAAGTCGGCCTCGTTGTACAGAGTCACGGAAGAGTAATTTATTGTTTGTTTTAAGGGGTTACTAGAAAGGAAGCCACCCGAACTATACATGCGGGTGCAGCATTACTTTAATGTGTATTACACGAATACCACCCTGCCCGTACCATGACTTCCTAGCCACTGCATTCCACACCATGTCAGCCACCCCAGAATTCATAGGCAGTCGCGGCTCGCGCTCTAATACTCGCGGGCGGGGGAGGAGATGTTAGGGATCACGCGCGGGGGAGATTAAAATAAAGCACCACTATTAAGCAAACTTAACTAAACTTACCGGATTCGGCCCGTCGCCTCTGCGAGTCCTCCTGGGCCGGGGTCCGACTACCGCGTTGGCAAGTACCGCCTGCTCTCAGCCAATCCAGACGCTGCTCCAGCAGCAGCGCCAGGATTGGCTTGAGCAGTAGTGCGCATGTTCTGTTTAGGGCTTATTATTTTTTGCGACCGGCCCGAACATGCAGCATGGAACAACCCTCGTTCTTCTAATGAGCAGCCTAGTGTGCGCATGTTCAGGGCTGGTCGCAAAATGTTTAAGCCCTAAACAGAACATGCGCACTCTTGCTGTGCGCTCCGCCCACCACCTGATACGTGTTATGGTGGTGGATGTCAACTTGCAGCTGAACTCCTGTAGTGTAGTGTTGCCCCGCCCCCTTCTAATCCGACTGCCTCCGGCTCTGGCGGCCTGGGATACAGGGATTACCTAATTGAGTGAGTCAGAGTTACAGAGTGACGGGCTGACGGCAACGCTCAGTGGTGGGGGCAACGCCCAAGCGCCCTAATAGACGCACCGCCCCTGACTGGTGGAGTGAGCCCACTCTCCTGCAGCCAGTCAGAAGTGGCCCGCCCCCAAACTCGGCTCGGCAGGGGAAATGGAAAAATAAAATGGTAACAAATGCATTTTATTACAATTTTAGTTTTCACCTTTGCGGTGCTGGCTGCGGGGGGGGGGGGGCAACGCTCCTTTGCCCTCATGCAGGTGTCCTCTGCTGATAAGCTGAAGACAGCCAGTGGCATAACGAAAGTTGAGGGGGCCCCCCTGTCTGGTACACAGATGGCGCCCCTTCCGATTTAATCCGGAGCTCTCAGGCCTGAGTTCTGTGATGAGGGGCCCCCTGCAACTCGGGGGCCCCCCTGCACTGCGGGGGCTGCGGGGGCCTGTGTTATGCCCCTGAAGACAGCCCTTTCAGGTCGGCTAAGGTATTTTTAGGAGGATCACAGATTTCATCATAGGAGTGTAGCGTAGTGGCTTCCGACGATTGATGTTCAAGCATTATTGAGAATGTCGTCATTCCCCTAAAAAAGAAATCGAACATTAGTATGTCAGCTGGATAATCTTCGTCCCATCTCTCGCCTGCCTTACTTTGCTAAATTAGCAGAGAAGGTGGTAAACATCCAACTGACTGCTCACATCAATCACCATAACCTTTTTCATCCTACACAATCAGGCTTCCGTACCATTTACTCTACTGAATCGGCACTGCTCTTATCTATTGAAACCATCCGTAGACATGTAGATGCGGTAAAGACGGTTGCTCTAGTCCTTTTAGATCTCAGTGCCGCATTCGACACTGTTGCCCAACATACGCTACTTCAGCGCCTTAGGGAAGGAGGCATGGCTGGTAGGGCGATGGAATGGTTAAGGTCCTTTCTACTTGACCGCAGTTTTCAGGTATCGCAGAAACCTTTCCTCTCCAAAAGTGTCAAGCTGGACAAAGGGGTCCCTCAGGGCTCCATACTTAGCCCGACTCTCTTTAATCTCTACATCACCCCCCTGGCAGAGATTGTAGGGAATTGTGGTGTCATACGCTGACGACACACAACTTGTGGTGACTCTTACTCAAGACTCTGAGGAGGCAGCCATTAATTTTTCAACGTGTCTTCAAGAACTGGCATCATGGATGGCCTCTAATTGCCTTAAACTTAATAGCAATAAAACCGAGGTTCTAGTGATAGGTAAGGCTCCCTCGATTTGGTCTTCTGCATGGTGGCCTCAGACGCTGGGTCCTACCCCATCATCTAGGGATCAGGTAAAGAACCTGGAGATGTGGCTAGATACCAAACTATCTTTTGAAACCAGGCGAATGACGGGAAACTGTTTTGGGGTCCTGCGCAGTCTCCGGAAGACCTTAGATGTACTCCCTGTGTCAGCGAGGAAAACGATGGTCCTCGCCCTTGTGACATCTTGTTTGGACTACGGGAACGTTCTTTACTTGGGATCAAATACTAAATGTGTTCAGAGACTCCAGAGTCCAGAATGCAGCAGAGTGTCTCGTTCTAATGCTTTCGAGGAGAGCCTCATCTAGCAAGGCCTTGGCTTCCCTGCATTGGCTCCCGGTGACGGAACGTGTTCTTTTTAAAGCTATGTGCGTTAGTCACCGCATTCTGCAGAAGAAGGGCCCCTCCTATTTGCATGACCTTCTTATCCCATATGTCCCCATGCGTTGTTTAAGATCTAGTGGGACGGGTCAGGTCAGCATTCCGACCATCAGAAGAGCCAGGATGGGCGGGCGCTCCTTCCGCTCTTTAGCGGCCACACACTGGAATAAACTTCCGTTAGGGCTCCGACTGGAATCATCGGAGACTATTTTACGGAGAAAGCTCAAGACGTGACTTTTCCCATCTGGTAATTCCCCTGTCTGATGTCTTTTTTTGCCTCACCCTACTTGCCTGGAACGGGCTCTTGTCGCAGCGCGGGGACACACTAGTGTAATATGCTCTCACGGGAAAAAATATTTTCTCTGTGGTGAAAAAAATACTAAAAAATGCTTTGCAGACTGCAAGATGGCCGCACCGATGTGAGGCTCCCGACGCTCGACCCCTCGCATCCGGCCTTTCTCCGTGTTCCGCTGACCTAGCAGCGCCCCGGAGGTCCCTATCTGCTGCGGGACCGGGGCTCTATCATCGGTGACATTCTTGGCCGTCTACATGCTCCCTGGCCCGAGTTTTGCCGACTTTCGTTTCGCGGCCGCGAGGGACGCGGCTGGCTGGATCTGAGGCCGGCGCCGGGGGCTACGCGAGACCGCGGCGCCCGAGGGGGGCACGGGCCGTGTGGCCGGCGGCGATTGGCCTTACAGCGCGGGACCCGCGGAAGAGGGTCCCGGTCCTGTCCGGAGCTGCTGATCCCGGATCCCGGTTTGGAGGGGGGCATGCTGTGCCCACGGGACTCCTGAGCCCTGCAGAGACCCCGAGACAACGCCGATCCGAGGAGAGAGGCGCGCACCTGAGTGAGCGGCCCGTGGGGCCGGGCCTGGTTTCCTTCCCTGTGGTGGCCGAGAACTGGCGCAGACAACGTGAAGCACCCACAACAGGTACTGGCGTCGGCGGTTGGCGGCGGGGGCCCATCGCCACACGAGGGTCCGTGCGCTCCCCTCCCCCGTCGCCACCTGGGCAGAGAAGGACCCCCTATTTCCTCCCCCCTCCTTGGGGGGGGTTCAGTTGCAGAGCGCCGCCGGTGTGTGCCCGGGAGGCCGCTGTGGGGGCTTAATTGGACACGGGCCCTGTGCCTGAGATACCGGTGGGACTAGACCACGCCGGGTCACCTTTACGCGGGGCTGCGGCACCCCCGGTGGTCTCTTGGCCCGTCGCAGCGGGAGGAGGGCACCGCTCCTGCCCCTCGAATCCACACCAGCTGGCTGTTGGGACACTGGGACGGCGAGCCACACAGCGCCTGGGCACCGGCGCACGTGCCCCGAGGGCAGTCATGGGCAAGGAAAGGGGTGCCAAGTCGGCGGCCGCGCCCCACCAGACCAAGATTGATCGCTTCACGACCTCCGAGCCCCCGGGTGTTGGGGGGGAGGCGGCGCCGACTCCCGGCACGGACCTTGCCGCCATTCTGCAGGCCATCACCGCCTCCCGCACGTCCTTGGAGGGGATGGTCGGGGAGGTGAAGGTGGACGTGGCGCTCCTACGACAAGATCTCCGCAATGCCACGGCCCGCATCACCGAGACAGAGTCCCGAATTTCGACCGCGGAGGACGACATCCGGCAGCTCCAAGATCAGGTCCGGGAGCTCACGACCCATTCCAAGGAACTGCACCGGCGTGCGGAGGATGCCGAAAACCGGGCCCGCCGCAACAACCTCCGCCTGGTGGGCTTTCCGGAGGGGGTCGAATCTGGCCGCACCGACGACTTTCTAGAGAAGTGGTTCAAGTCCTGGATGCCGGCGGCCAGCTTGTCCACCTGGTGCGTAGTGGAAAGAGCGCACCGGTCGTTGGCCGCCAAACCTCCGGTGGGGGCCCCACCGCGCCCCTTCATCCTGCGGATCCTCAATTTCAGAGACAGAGACGCTATTCTGAAGGAGGCGCGACTGCAGTCTCCCCTGTCCTTTAATAACCACACCATCATGGTTTTCCCCGACTACACCCGGGAGGTTCAAGAGCAACGCCGCTCATACCTGGAGGTGAAACATAAGATGCGCTCCTTGGGTCTTCGATACCAACTTCAATTCCCGGCCCGCCTCCGCGTGGTCTTTCAGGATAAGACCCTGTTTTTCGACACTCCCCGGGCGGCCTGGACTTGGCTCACTGAGGAGCGACCCCTGCGCCAATCTGGGCGGGCGTCCCCGGCTCGGAGGCCTTCGGACCTGGATACCACCAGACCCCCTCGCCCACGCCGCAGGAGGCGCACACAGTCCCGGCGGCCCCGGGGGGGGGTTGGCAGCTGGGCCTCGCTCCACGAGCATGTCGGGCAGGAGGCCGCGGGACTCGTCTGCCTCATCCGAGACATCCTCTCAGGCGGCTGGGGGCCTCCGGAGCCGGTCACCGCGCCCGCCGGACCCGTCCCTGACCCCCCTCATCGCGCCTGTGGACCTTTCTGATCTCTCCCGCAGCCCGGCCATTTGACTCTGGGTGGTCTTCTGTCTTGGCAGCAGCTCTGGCGGCCCGGCCCCGCGGCTGAGGCCTCCGCCACGGTCCTGGACTCAGTGGATCTCCGCTCATGGGTAGTAGTCTAGGCCGGAACACTTGCATCCGTACTTCTGGAGGGGTCCACCACGCTCTTGACACCGAGCGTTTCGCTTGGGGCTTTTGTAATAGTTGTTGAAGTTAGGGCGACAGATGCTTCAGTTCTCGAAGTGTAGGGTGGGGGGTGGGGGGTTGGGGGTTGGGTTTTGTTGGATGTTTTGTTGGATGTTCCTCCTAGGGAGGGTGGTCCTCTTTGTTTGTGTCTGGTTTTTCCTGGGTGCCCCGCATCGCTGCTTCCTGCGAACGTTACCGCAAAGCTCCGCGCTTGTTCACACACACGACCTGCTGCTGCCCGCTCCCGTCTTGGCGCCCCTTGGCTTCCTCCCGCGGGCGTCATTGCAGCGCTCCGCGCTGGCTCACACACACGGTCTGCTGCCGCCCGCTCCCAGCCTGGCACCCCTGGCCCCCTATTGCCTGTCCCCTGCTTTCCCCATGGGCCCTGGTCCCTGCGCGCCGGTGCGGCATGATGTCCTCCTGGCTCCCTGGGGTGGCTCCGACCCTGCGGCGTCCCATTGCGCCTGTCGTATCTATGGCTGACGTAGCCCCCAGGGCGCAGCTGCGTATCCTGTCCTGGAACGTGAACGGCCTGCTGGATAGGCTTAAGCGCACGGCGGTCCTTAAGTATGCTCAGCGCGTTGGGGCCGACGTCCTCCTCCTTCAGGAGACCCATCTCCTTGGGGAAAAATGCCCTTTCTTGGCGCGTTATGGGTACGACCGGGTGTGGCACTCGGGGTTTTCCCGTGGTTCCCGCGGGGTGGTGGTCCTGCTGCGTCGTTCCTTTCCCTTCGTCCTTCAGAGGGTGGCCCGTGCGCCCCATGGAATCGGGATTGCTATTTGTGGTACACTGGAGGGTCGCCCGGTCAGCTTCCTTTCGCTCTATGTGCCCCCCTCGGGATTGTCGCAGGCTTTATCCCACGCTGCCTCGTTGTTGGACTCTCTCCCCGTGGGCGCTACCGTCCTTGGGGGCGACTTTAACGCGGTCCTGGCCCCACAGCTGGATTCGTCTGGACCGATTTCGGATTCCCGCGCCGCGCGGGCGAGACAGCTGGCGGGATGGGCAGAGGCCCAGGGCCTCTGCGACGCCTGGAGGCTCTGGCATCCTCACGATCGTCAATACACCCACACATCAGCCGCTCACCACTCTCATGCCCGTATTGATGTGATTTTTGTCCCTCCCACCGAGTGCGGAAGCGTCCAGGATGCCCACATCCTTCCCAGGGGCATTTCGGATCACTCACCAGTCCTCCTGAGTCTGGGCCCCCCGCCTCACGCGGCTAGGCCGGTGTGGAGGTTCAGCGCCTGGTTCCTCCAGGATAAGACATTGCGTGAGGCGGTTGGCACTGAGCTTACTCATTATTACGGTGCCAATGAGGGCTCCGTTTCGTCGGCGGGCACCCTCTGGGAGGCTTGCAAGGCAACCATCAGGGGGGCGGCCAAGGCACATGTGGTGCGGCACCGCCAGACACAGCTGCGGCAGCTCACTGCTTGCGAAGCCCGGGCGCTGCGGCTGGAGCAGTCGCTCTCCGAGCACGACGACCCGGCGGTAGACCGTCAGTTGCGGCTCCTTCGTCAGGAGATTTGTCAGCGGTCCCTCGAGGCGGCCAAGCTTCTTTGGCAGTCCTCGGTAGCGAGGGTGTATGGCTGGGGGGACAAGAACGGCGCACTGTTGCACCGCCTGGCCACTTACCCCAGGGCGTCGCGCATCATTCCGGCGATTACCGACTCGTCGGGGGTGCTCCAGTCCTCCTCCGTGGCGATGGCAGCGGCATTTGCCCAGTTCTATTCTCAGCTCTACCGAGCGCGTGCGCCGGACCTTTCTCTGGACGCCCTGCTCGCGCCCGGGACCGCCTGCCTGGCCCGGCTTCGGCCGGACGAAATGGAGAGCCTGGAGGCCCCCATCTCCGTCGAAGAAATAGGGGAGGCAATCGGGCGTATGTCAGCGGGGAAGACACCAGGCCCGGACGGCTTTCCTCAGGAATTCTTCGCGGCCTATAGGGACACCCTGGTCCCGCGGCTGAGAGCTCACTATGCGGAGGCGCTTGAGAGGGGTTCCTTCCCCCCGGAGTCTGACCTGGCCACGATTGTGGTTTTGCCCAAATCCACGCCGCCGTCCACCGACAGAGCTGCCTACCGCCCAATTTCGCTCATCAACACCGATGTGAAGCTCTATGCGGCGGTCTTGGCCCAGCGGCTTAGGCCCCTGTTGTCTACCTTGGTCCACCCGGATCAATGTGGCTTCATGCCCGCTCGGGGCACGCGCCACTGTCTGCGCCGTCTCCACGTGGCCTTGGCCCACCGCCATCGTCTGACCCCGTACCTCGCTCTACTCCTCGTCGACTTCGAAAAGGCTTTCGATTCGGTGGGGTGGACCTACCTCTTCGACGTCCTGTCCCGCATGGGCTTTGGCCCTCGGTTCGTGGGGATGGTGCGAGTCCTCTATGCCCGGCCCCGTGCCAGAGTATTGGTTAATGGTGCGTTGTCAAGGCCCTTTCGGATCGGCCGGGGGACGAGGCAGGGTTGCCCACTGTCGCCCCTTCTCTTCGCTCTGGCGATGGAACCTCTGGCCGCCCTGATTAGATCTGACCCCCTCCTTCGGGGGTGGGAATGGCCTGGCCTGGAAGCCGACAAAATCGCCCTCTATGCGGATGATGTCCTACTGTACCTTGGGGACCCAGCGCGCTCCGGACCGCGTGCACTATCCATTCTGAGCCGTTTCGGCCGGACATCGGGTCTCTCCCTCAACCCGCGGAAGTCGATCCTGGTTCCGTTGCACCCCTCCAGGGAATGCTTTGACTGGCAGGAGACCATCCCTCTGCGCCGCTTATCATTTCAGTACCTGGGCATCTGGGTCTCCCTCCTCCCGGAGTTGAGCTGGGCGCTCAACGTCGCCCCCCTGGTCAAGAGGGCCAAGGTCGACCTGGCGCGATGGCAACAGCTGCCCCTTAACCCGCTAGGGAGGGTCGCCCTCTACAAAATGATGATCCTTCCCCGGTTTCTGTACGTATTGCAAAACGCCCCCCTCTCCTTTCCGCGACCGTGGTTCCGCGAACTAGACGGGATGGCGACGAGATTTCTCTGGGGCGAGGGGAGGCAGCGGCTGGCTCTGTCGACGTGCCGCATACCCACCTTTGACGGGGGCCTGGGCATGTCTGATCTTTACCTCTACTACATGGCCACCCGCCTCCTGGTCATTCACGACTGGTTTGGAGGGGGTTGGTCCGACCCGGCCTACAGGGTGGAACTCAACGGCTTGGGTTTCGCCGATATCCAAGATCGCCTGTACGGCGCCCCCATCCCTGCTTCTTGCCCGGACATCACCAGGGCTGTATTCCTGTCCTGGCGAGTGGCGCTCCGCCTCACCCGATGGACGGGACGGTTGACCCGGGTTACCCCCCTGTGGCACGGGACGTGGTTGCGGGAGGTCACAAAACTGGAAGGCTTCAAATCATGGGACCTCATCGGCATTTCCCAACTGGGGGACGTCTGGCGGGGAGGGCGGATGTGTTCCTTTTCAGAGCTGCAGGCGCGGTTTTCCCTTCACTCCTCTCAATTTTATAGATACCTCCAGCTGCGCCACGCCATACGCACCTACACCCCACTGGACGTCCGGCTGCCAGACCACAGCCCTCCGGAGGCTCAGGTCCTGCTGGGCAACCTGGGGAGGGGGGGCATTTCCAGGATTTATCGCTCCCTCGTCAATTGCACCCCTACATCCCTTGCGGGTCTTAAGGAGCGCTGGGAGGGGTGGGTGGGTCCCCTGGATGAGGCCGACTGGCGGGACGCCCTTATGGCCCCCCGCTTGGTGACGGCCTCCGCTAAGCTGCGACTCATCCAAATTTATTATCTCCATGCGGCATACCTCACACCGGCTCGCCTTCACCGTGCGGGCCTCTCCGGGGACGCGGCCTGCCCCCGATGTGGTTCCGAGCCGGCGGACTTCCTGCATATGGTGTGGTCCTGCCCTGCCCTGGAGGGGTTCTGGAGAGGCATTGAAACCGAGCTTACGGAGGTCCTGGGGTGGGAGGTGCCACACGACCCCCGACACTCGCTGCTGGGCATCACAGATGGTTTAGATGGCACGCGTTCAGAGCAGCTGTTTCTCATGACGGCCTTGATGGTGGCCAAGCGCGACATTGCAGCGGCATGGAAGCAGCCGTTGCCGCCAAGTGTGGCTAAATGGGGAGCTGGGGTGGACTGGTGCGCGGCGCAGGAGCGGACTCTCTATCGGGCACGAGGATGCCCCAAGAAATACCGGAAAGTTTGGGGGAAATGGCTAGGCAATATACTTTAGTAGGACGGTTCGGGGGGTGGAGGGGGGCTTCTGGGGGCGGGGGGGAACGGGGGGTGCTTCCTAATGTATTGCTGTGTGGTACTGCTTCGGAATACCTGACTGTTTCTGTTGTTGTACCGTTTAAAACAATAAAAACTTGTTTATCAAAAAAAAAAATGCTTTGCAGTATTGTGAGATGTTTTTGCATGGACAAATGTAACCTATTAGATATTATGTTTGCTACGCATTATTTATTATGTTAGAAATTAGATGTGGTCTGGCCACCGAAGGAGCGAGCCAGATGCTGGACTGTAGGTAAGGTCAAGGTCCTTTTGTACCCTCTAGCCCTAGACAATCTGACCCACCCCAGCATGCATCACGAGTAAGACTCCAGGATTTGTGGTATTTAGTTTTTTGACAGTCCCGTCTGTATATATCCATATTTATTTTTTTACTCATTTTAGCTGTATTTATCCAATTTATGTTATGCTTAGTGTAAACAATGAAGCTGCAATGGGGTATATTTGTGTGTTTATTGAACCAAGAAATGTTTACTCATGTTTGGATGTCTAATTAAGTTTTAGCCATTTATAGTACAATACAGTCATTTGAAATCATTTGAATTGTAGAACAGTTTAAACAGCTGTGTTGCTGCAGTTATTTAAGCTTCATTAGGACATCCTTTTCCTTTTTTTAACTTCCATACCTGTCGATCTGCACAGCTATTGACCCAGCATGCATGATTGACACTAGTGAGAATTGTGCAGAAGAAAACCTGTTTTGTTTATTTTTAAATATTTAAAAATAAATACAGCAATGAAAATGGATTGTTTTCTGTCTGTATTTACCTGCAAAAATCAGTAAAAATTGAACATTGGGAGCTTTAATCATGGGGCAGCCCAGTTCAGCCATTGGGTGCTTTAACTGTGCGTTATGGCAAGCTGCCCTTTCACAAGGAGCACATCCCACACAGAGTAGTTCCCTTTCGTGCCAGGAACTACAGTAGCAATTTTGTTTAGATTGATGATAGACCGGTAGCCTCCCCAACAATAAAGTTCTGCAAAACCCTTCAGCGAAAAAAATAAGAATTGCCAAATGCAAAAGGGGGGCAGCCAACACCAGACCTATTGGCTTTGCCAATGCTTGTTTGAAATTTGAATAAAAGTTATCCGACCCTCGGTCCAGGTCCACTCTCTCCCCACAGCTCCGCTGTGCCGTCTCTTGTCTCCAGACCCCGACCTCCTCCTTGGGAGGTTCAAGGCTGCTGCCTGCTCCTGCGCCTGCTGCCCGCTCCAACTGGGACCAGACTGCCTGCAACCACGTAACCTTTCTCATCCGTTTTTTCTTAATTTTTCCCTGTTGTGCCACTTTTATTGTGCCCATCTGTGTCTTGCTCTAATTCCACCACTGTTTTTATTTTCTCGTGCCTGCCTGTTCCTTTCGCCGCTGCTGGCCCTGAGGCCCCTTCCCCCCAGAATTCCCCTCCAGAATTCTCCCGCTCCGGCCTCCCAGCTTCTCCTCCCACCTCCCCTACTTAATGGCGGCCACTGCAGGGGAGTGCAAGTAAGACCGCCGACCCTTGGTCTAGGTCCACTCTCTCCTGCAGCTCCGCTGTGCCGTCTCTTGCCTCCAGACCCCAACCTTCGTCTTGGGAGGTTCAAGGCTGCTGCCCGCTCCAACTGGGACCAGACTGCCTGCAACTACCGTAGCCTTTCTCAGCCGTTTTTTTCTTTATTTTTCCCTGTTGTGCCACTGTTATTGTGCCCATCTGTGTCTTGCTCGAATTCCACCACTGTTTTTATTTTCTCGTGCCTGTCTGTTCCTTTCGCCTTTCGCCGCTGCTGCCCCTGTGGCCCCTCCCCCCGTAATTCCCCCGCTCCCGCTTCCCAGCCACTCCTCCCTCCCACCTCCCCTAATTAATGTTGGCCGCTGCGGGGGAGCGCGAGTAAGATCTCTGACCCTCGGTCTAGGTCCACTCTCTCCCCGCAGTTCCGGTGTGCTGTCTTCTGCCTTCAGACCCCGACCTCCTCCTTGGGAGGTTCAAGGCTGCTGCCTGATCCCGTGCCTGCTGCCTGCTCCAAATCGGACCAGACTGCCTCCAACCACCGTAACATTTCGCAGCCGTTTTTTTCTTAATTCTTCCCTGTTGTGCCACTGTTATTGTGCCAATTTGTGTCTTGCTCTAATTTCACCACTGTTTTTATTTTCTTGTGCCTGCCTGTTCCTTTTGCCGCTGCTGCCCCTGTGGCCCCTCCCCCCGGAATCCCCACCGGAATTACCCCGCTCCCACATCCCAGCCTCTCCTCCCTCCCACCTCCCCTACTTATTGGCGTCCGCTGTGCTGACGCGCTGTCGGCGCGCCGAAGGCGCCAAAAGCAAGCCCTTCTGCGCCTGCTCCCACTACCCATCGCTATGACACCACCACCCTCCTTGCACTCAACCCTGGAAGACTTAGACAATGCCAACAGGCCTCGCCGAACACAAACCACAGCTAGTTCTCCTGCCTCCACTGCCGCCAGACTCTCACTGCCACCCCGGCCTCCAACACCGCTGACGCCAGCACCGGCGACACCATAAAATGCATCCTCCTCAACGTACGCTCCGTTCACAATCACGCCATGGAAATCTGGAACCTACTCGACTCACTCTCGCCCGACATCGCCTTCTTCACAGAGACCTGGACCAACGCATCCTCCACCCCCAACATCAACACCGCCATCCCAGATGGATAGAAGATCCAGAGGAAAGACCACCCTAACCACCCAGGAGGGGGCCTCGCCAGCACCCACAAGAGCACCCTCCACCTCACCACCTCCAGCGAAACCTTCCCCTCCACCGAACACCTGCACTTCCAGATCCAGACCACCCCCAAAGCCACATTCTGAGGAACCCTCGTCTACAGACTCCCCGAACACCCTTCGCCACCACCATCACTGACTTCATCGCACCCCACGCCATCACCTCAACAAACTACATACTCATTGGAGACCTGAACTTCCACCTCGACAACCCCAGCGACCCCAACTCCACTATCCTTTGTGACAACCTCACCAGCATCAGACTTAAACAACTCGTCAACACACCAACCCACAGAGCAGGACAAACCCTCGACCCCATCTTCGAGGCAGGAAACAGCATCCGATTCAGCCACCCAACGCAGCCGCCATGGACCGACCACCACTAGTACACTTCCCCATCAACAAACCCAAGGCACCCAAACCAGGCCCACGCCCACCACGAAGGAACTGGAGAAGGTTACTGATGAGCAACTTAACTCCACCCTCACCTGAGACAACCACACCTGGGCACCCGACACAAACGATGTAGCTAGAGAACTCCACACCTGGATCACCGACTGCGCAGACGAACTCACCCCGCAACGCAACCCCGACAGACAATGCCCCAGGAAAGCTGCCTAGTTCACCACCGCTCTCCAAGAAGCCAGATGCACCTGCAGACGCCTGGAGAAGAACTGGTGAAACATCAAGACAACCGGAAACTACACCACCTACAAGGATGTCTCGACGGACTACCACAACCAGATCAGAGCCACCAAGAGGAACCTCATCCACAACAAAATCCTGGACAACTCCACCAACTCCAAGGAACTTGTCAGTGTCATTCAAGAATTCACCAACCCATGCAGCGAAGCTACAGCCATCTCCCCATCCCAAGACCTCTGCGACAAGCTTGGAACCTATTTCCACCTCAAGATCAAAAACCTCTACGACAACTTCATCGACCTTCCACTAGGTGCCACAGACAGCCCCACGCCCCCAGAAACACCAGCCAGCCCACCATCTACAACTGGACAACGATCACGGCCGAAGTCACCGTCTTGACCATGAAAAGCATCCAGTCGAGGGGCCCCCACCGACCCCTGCCCCCTCATATCTACCACAGAGCCGCAGCCGCCATCGCACCCGTACTACAACTCACCATCAACACCACCTTCAAAACAGGCACCTTCCCAGACGACTGGAAGCGTGCAGAAGTCAGACCCCTGCTCGAGAAGCCCACAGCTGACCCCACAGACCTCAAGAACTATTGGCACATCTCGCTCCTCCCCTTCGCAGCCAAAGTTGCAGACAAAACAGTCATCAGGAAACTGGCACGATTCATTGAAAGAACGCCGTCCTCGTCCATCCCAATCTGAATTCCGAAGAAACCACAGCACAAAGACTGCCCTACTTGCCACCACAGATGACATCCGCACCCTCCTGCACCAAGGCCACTACGCACCCTCCTCCTACTCGACCTATCAGCGACCTTCGATACCATCTCCCACCGCACACTAGTCGCCAGACTACACGTCGCAGGCATACAAGGAACAGCCCTGGACTGGATCCGATCATTCCTCACCGGAAGAGGCCAAAGGATCAGACTCCCATCCTTCCTCTCCGACCCCACAAAAGTCACCTGTGGAGTCCCACGTGGTTAATCCCTGAGTCCACCCTCTTCAGCATCTACATGGCCCCCCTCGCAGTCATCGTCCGACAACACGGCCTCAACATTGTATCCTATGCCGACGACACCCAGCTCATCCTCTCCCTCACCAAAGACCCCACCACTGCCAAACTCAACTTCCAGAAAGGAATGCAAGACGTTGCAGTCTGGGTGACCAACAGCTGCCTGTAGCTCAACGCCGAGAAGACAGAAGTCCTCGTCCTCTGTGCCACCCCTTCTGCATGGGACAGCACCTAGTGGCCGACCACCTTCGGAAACCCACCAACCCCCTCAGACCACGCCAAGAACCTCGGCATCATACTTGACTCGTTCACTCACCATGAACCAACATGTCAACGCCGTCACCTTCAGCTGCTTCAACACCCTCCTCATCCTCCGCAAGACCTTTAAGTGGATCCCCCTGAGTAAAGGAAGACAGTCACCCATGCACTCATCACCAGCAGACTGGACTATGGAAATGCACTCTAAGCCGGCATCAACAAATCCCTACTCCGCAAATTCCAGACAACACAGAACACCACCGCCAGACTCGTCCTCGGCATCCCCCGACACGAACACATCAGCCAACACCTACGAAGTCTCCACTGGCTCCCCGTGGAGAAAAGAGTCACTTTCAAAATCCTCACTCATGCCTACAAATGCCTACACAACAACAGACTCAAATACCTGAACGACAGAATCAACTTCCACGTACCTAAAAGGAACCTCCGATCTTCCAACCTCGCACTGGCCGAAACCCCACGCATCCACAGAGACAGAGCAGGCGAAAGATCCTTCTCTCACATTGCAGCCAAGACCTGGAACGAGCTACCGGCAGACATCAGACGCGCCCCCTCCCTGAACAACTTCAGGAAGACCCTCAAGATCTGGCTCTTCCGCTAAACAGATCTGCGGACCCTCCCCCTTCATCACCTTCAGACCCTCACGGGTGAGTAGCGCTCTTACAATTCCCTGATTGATTGATTGATTGATATGACGCTTGTTGTACGATTTACATGTTAAATATTTCCATGTCTCGGCTCGTGCATGGGCTCCTAGAGCCAAGCCAGACCCTCGGCTCAGCTCATGTTTGGCTCTCTCTGTTAATCCATTAACTCACCTACCCCTGTTACATATATGGAAATTTCTGTGTTAGAGTAAATGGGAATTCTGAGTGCTTTTTTGGCGGGGTCCTGGGAAACTGTAACTGTTGTAACTTCCCCTGACCTACTTCTAGAAACCCTTGAGAATTCCAGTAACTTGAAAATCTGCACCCAATTGTAGATTTAATCCCCTTGGAGTAGATTTTACAATTTAGCTACAATGTTGGCCAGAGCCGGACTGGCCGTAGGGGGCACTGGGCGTTTTCCCGGTGGACTGCTAGGGTGAGGGCCTTTTTTGTTACCAGGGCCGGCCCCTTGTAACAAAATCGGCCGAAGCCGGTCCCAAGTAAACAGCTCGGCCGCCCCCCCGCACCACAGGGGGCGGGTCAAGCAGTTTGCCTGGTCTAGTTTCGGTTCCCAGTCCGGCCCTGATTTTGGCCTCTAATGCTTAATCTGCATACCATGACCATAGCATTTGAAAATGGGTCCATTCAGGATCTGTACCCTGGTTTGTGGGGATGTTTGAACCATACACTACAATGGCTGCAGTCTTAAGTGAACCTGCCCTTCTACTTGCTCCCTGGTACGTGGCTTGATTGCTCAGAGAGTTAAACACTGCTGACATATGCGATAAGTGCAAAATCCCAACATGATCCACTTAGCCTTCCATATCTTTCAGTTGGAGTGCTAGTAAATTGAGTTATTGTAGCATCTGTTATTTGCAGTGTTTATAAATGGCTGAAATGCTTTATAAAGCTCAATATTTTGTAAATGTGACTCTTTTCAGAGTTGCTTGATTTCACAACAAAACCCAATGATTGCGAAGGCTGTCATCAATTAATTGGTGCCACACCCTGTTGACATTGCTCCAGTATATATCACATGCACCCACACACAGTAATTATGTTGAAGGTCAGAGATTGCCATGCACTTGGCAAACAAGCTGGCAGGTATTAGTGAAAAGCAACACAACTGGTTTGGAAAACTGGTTCTACTATTGTCTTGTTCCTGAAATGTATATCCCAAAACCAAACAGACCTAATAAAAGCATCTGAAATCATGTGACTAAAAACAAAAACGGAGTTATAAAAACTTATGGGAACTATAACGTTACCAGGGAATACCAAGACAGGTTTATGCACTTGCTATGGAGGCAAATTGTGGACAGTGTTGCTAAAAAATTCAGGAAAAGAGTCAAAACAAGATTGCGGGACAAAAGGAACATTTTATGAACCCATCTGCAGATGTCAAACAATGATATAAATGTATGTAAGTAATTATATGACTGACATCGGTAAAAGTCAAAATAGGTTCATGTTCTTTGGTTTTTATAATACCCAGAAGCACTGACCAATCATTTACATATAACTTGCTCACTTGAATATGAAAAGCCCAGCAAACGTGCGTTTACCCCTTAGCCTTGTTTCTCATCCCCTCTCTCTTTTATGGGACATGTTAACAGTGGACTAGACTTAGCTGGGGTCGACTCTGGTGCAATGGCTTAGAGGGGTCTCCTCCCCAACGGAACCTGCCAGAAGGAACACCCAAGTAAACCCCATCAAGAAAGGGATCAGGTAGCCCCTGAAACTGTGAAATGCCCACCAGGAAACCCGAGCCAGATAACTTTAACAGAAAAAGATGCATCAGTTGTCTCCCCAATAGTTGAACGTACCCGGGTAAAAGCCAACTGGGACATACAGACCCGGCCCTCATCTATGTGGAGTTCAATGTAGGGATCCCACCATTGGGAGAATGCATGTCAGGTGGTATCCCACCAAAAGGAAAATATGTCCCATGGAAGCAACCAACAGTGAGATACATGCCAGAGACCTTTCCAACAGGTTATTGCATGCTAAGAAACCACAATCAGGAACAACTCAAGGTAACCAACTAAGAAGGAAATGTGTGCTGGAAGGCTATCACCAGGGCCATGTATGTTATGGAATAACCTATAGGGATGTATGCGGCAGGTCTCAGCCAAAGTTGAAATGTGTGCGAGGTAAACCACCAAACGGTTAAGAACAAGTAAATATGCACCGGGTAAATCATCACCAAGAAAATGAGCTCCCGGTCACCCACCAATGTGAGGCCCACACAAAAGCTTTAATCCACACTAATGACCATTCTGTAAACAATAATTTGAAAATGGTACAGAAAAAAGAAAATGATCTTTACACTTGTAAATTCTATTGCAGAAGGCTCAATCCTTTCATTGTAGGGTGATCTGTAAATCTGCATATACCCAGGTGCAGTGTATAATTTGTAACAAACATAAGTGCCAGGGCTCTCATGAGGAGGCCACTGCAGCGTGTACCACACATTGCCCCTGCCATGCTGCCAATGATATTACCAAGACAACTACTAACCATCACACTCCTACAAGTGTGAGAATTCGGACTATTCCAGGACCCCAAAGCTATAAAAATGGCTTGGGCGGCAAGCAATATATTTTTTAATGTGTATTAAATTAATAATTGACTGTTGTTGTGGTCATCTCTAAATTAGACCGCGCCGCCTTGTGGCAGACTGTGACAAGCACCGGTGTTGACAATTAAGTCCAAGTGCCGAGCACTGGAAACTACCTGCTCAAATTAAGCACAGCCCTGGTATAAATTTCTACTAGGGAATGAAGAATAGTTCAACAAGAGGTGAGTTACACCTAGGTGTAGGAGTAGATCTACACCTGAGTTTGCTTGCACATTCCCATTTACTTGAATCAGGCACAAAGTTTCTGTTCTTCTAGGTAATTTAATAAATGTGTCTCGTGTTCATTTCAGGCAACTTTATATACTATAATTTTAGTACAAAGTGAAATTATCATTAGATGCATCACCAATGTCCTGTGTGGAGGGGTGAAACCATCGATATTCAACCTCCATCTGACATCAGTGTCATTTGAGTATCTGGTCTCTAGGGAAACAACAAGTGGTGTGTGGTTAGTAGTATCTGGCAACCAAAATTGTAGCTGAGACACGTTAGCTTTTGTGAATCAATTACTTTGACTGCGTTATTTTAGGCTGCATTTTGGATTATATGCATGGTAGATGTAAGGTGCTTACAGAAGAAGAAAAACTTTTGGACAAAGTGGAAATCTTTTTTTTTTTTTACTCTTTAGAACTACTATGTATCTGTCCCTTTAGCAACATGAACTCTGCTTTAAAAGTTTTGAATGTAACTTTTGTGCTGGAATGAAATTTTATTGCTATGTTCTTTTATGATTCTTTGAATCGAAATAAAGACAAATTGAATTGAATAATCTCGCAATCGATTTTCAAAATCAAAGATGAAATAATGTATTATGTTTAATATATTTTATGCTGATCTATAATTATAATTCTGTATTTTAGGCAACGATCTGAAGGCACTGTTGGAAGGAAACAAGTTTCTTGAAGCATGTAAATATGTAAATGAACAGGAGGAAAGCAACTCCATTGATGCAGAATCATGTTACCAAGATATATCCACCTGTATGTGGAAAGTCATTGAAGTGTTCCTCTCTGACTGTGTTTATTCGCATGGTGCCTTAATACAGGTGGTTGAAGCTGTAAAGTGGGAGAAGAAAAAGCACAGAGAATCTCTGGAAAAGAGCTTTGACTCTGAATGTGCCGCAAGGTGGATTCACAAAGAATGGGAAGCACAACTGGAGTGCTACCTAAAAAAAGCAATACAAACATGCATTCCTTTGTTTCCTTCACGTAGTAGAACATTGAGTGAACATTTAAGAGACCTTGAAATCTTCATTGATTCCAAAGTTGGGGAACATGGACCTTTCCTCAAAGAAGTCGGGCTTCTCGTAACCTACATAAAATGCTTTGACCTTTGCATTCTTGATCACCTTGAAGCTGTTCTAAATTACTGTAATGAGTATGGAAAATGTGCATTACTTTACCTATGGGTTACCAAACATTACAAAAGGTAAGTCCTGCTGAATAGATGTATCTGACACACTGTGGTGAAGCGTAAAATTATTGTCCTAATGCACCGCAGCGAGCGAGCCGGCACTACTTACGGAGGGTTCGGGGGGGGGGGGGGGGGACCCCACCCATGAGAAAATTTTGAAAAAAGAGTGGACAAATGCTACATTTTCAAGCAAATTTGAGAAAGCAGGAAGGTTAATAAAGTAATTGTGAAAGTGCATTTATTACATTAATAAACAGATGTCATATAACATAGGTAGCTGCTTATTCAGTATATGTCTCTTTGCTCTCCCTGGGCCCTTACATATCACTCCTCTGTGTCTTTGCTCTCCCAGTGCCCTTACATATCTCTCATCTGTATGTTTGCTCCCCCTGTGCCCTTACATATCACTCCTGTGTGTCTTTCCTTTGCCCGTGTCCTTACATATCTCTCACCTGTGCCTTTGCCTCTCCATGTGCCCTTACATATCACTATTGTGTGTTTTTGCTCTCCCCGTGTCATTACATATCAGTCCTCTGTTTGTTTTCCTCTTCTTGTGCCCTTGCATATCACTCCTGTCTGTTTCTGCTCCCTCAGACCCCTTACATATCACTCTTTGGTGTCTTTACTCTCCCTTTGCCCTCATATATCACACCTCTGTGTCTTTGCCTCTCCACATGCCCTTACAGATCACTCCTCTGTATATATTCTTTTTCCTGTGCCCATCCCTCGCAACCCCCTTTGCCTTTATCCACCACTCCTAGATACTTTGCTCTCTGTGCCCCTTCTGCATCAGTCACTGTGTCTTTCCCTCTCCTATCTGTTTCACTTTTGCCTTTAACTTTATCTCGTATCTATCGCTCTGTCCCGTCCTCTCCCTGTGCACTCATGCACCTCTCCAGAAAACTTAAATAAAACCATCATACTAAGGTGCTGCTAACCCTATCTACCTGCCAAAAATGCACCCATATCCCACAGCACTTTATCTTCAACCACCTCCTTCGTTGCACTCTGTCCTGAGATGCATCCTCAGACCCCTCTGATCTGTCACAACCAACAGAAAAACACTCCCCCACACAAGATCCCAACAATACACCCTGCCTACCACTCATCCCCCACTGTGCAGCATGCTACCTGCCTGAAAATGTGCTATCGCGCACTGCAACGGCATATGAAGCACTATGTGAGTGACACAATACGCTAACTTATCTCTTCCTATCCATCACTTCGCCATCTCTCCTCAGCTTCCTTCCCTCCCACTGTGTTGCCACGCGCCTCTTTGTCATTGTGCCTCTCTAGCCTCCCGACCCTCTCATCCTCTCATCTCCCTCCCTCAATGCCCTTCTCCCCCCTTACTCTTCTCATTCACCCCCTCTCACCCATCCATCGCTTTGTCACTCCTGACTCACTTTTAACCTTTCATCTCAATGCTCCATGGCGTTCTCCATTTCAAGCTACTGTTTAGTTTCTTCCCTCTTTCTCTGCCCCTGTCCGCCCTCCTCTTTGTCTTTCCCTTCTCCATTTGACCCTCCCAGTCTAGTCTTTATTCTCCTCCATCCATAGTGTCCCTTCCTGCTCACCCCTGTGTCACTTTTCCCCTCTCTAAATGTAGCTGTTACTTCTGTGCTCGTCCCACACAAGCGGTTACTCACCCACAGTCCACTGCGCCAGAGCCTCAGAGGCGCCATACCATGGTACCGGGCGCCATCAACTCACATATTACTTTCTCACAAACGCACGTCTTAAGCGCAGTAACCCCACGTGCTGCCTCCTCCTTAAGGCAAAATGCACAAACCACCATAAAGCCACTACTCCCCCACACTACACGCAGAGACACTGCACTGGTCACTATTATATGGATGTGGATTACAAATATGGATTATTATTATAAATCCCCGTCACCACAGAAATCAAGTGCCCAGGTCCACACGTGGGCAGCTCATCAAATCCACGTTTTTTTCTATGTATTCTGGGACTGGTAGTCCTGTATCTCTAATTAACCGGTACTACAAGTCCCACAATGAAAAGACTAAATTTAGACTGTGTGTGCGCCCAGAGGTGTGAAACTTGTCAGCTCCGCACTCTTCCACCATGAAAGACCTATGACCTGACCCCCCTCCACCCCGCCCCCAACCCTGCCTTCTGTGGAGGACCATTGCACCAGCCACCTTAACCCCCACACACTTTCTCCCCTATACCCATCCTCACCTCGCCAGAGAACCTATTCAACGCCTCTTCAACAAAGACAGGACGGTGACCCTGACACTTACCAAACCTAGCATTTTTGGAATCTCTGGCATGTGGGTTGAATTGTAAACTGAAAGTAACAACGCTGCACCACATGTTTAGAGGTAGTTTTAAAAGCAATTTAGTTTTGCGTTAGCTGAGTTTTCATGCTTTACTACTCATAGACTGAGACTAATTTGTTTTCATCGTTAAGATATCTCTGCCGTGCTTTGGTGTACGTCTATTCCCTCTTCAGATCATTGCTGCTGTGACACCTGTTTTGAGAGCTGCATTATCATTTACATCATGTAGTCAGTGTACTTTGTGAGCATAGCGGTATTCTTCATTTACAGTCCCTTTCCTTGTTTTGTAATTATAGCTTCATCCTCAGCACAAAACCCCTTCTACGTTACTGGTGTTCTCACCTCTCTCCAGTCTTTGCAGCAGGACTGATGTAGCATCTTCCAAGTCTTAAAACCCAAACGAGGGGCCCCCGTAGGTGTGCTATAAAAAGCACAAAGAACCAACGATGAGCAATCTGATGAAACCTTATCACACTATTCGCGCTAAAAATGTCAATCAAAAACGGATCACTGTTTTTTTTTTTAGAGTTGTGAAAGTTTCAATTGAATATGTTAGATGATATAACTATATCGGGCAGCATTTATTAGTATTTCTAACCTGGCTTTACCTTACAATTAGAAAGATTTACTAAGGAAAGCTCCCACAACGATGTAGTGAGTTTGTCAACAGGCACTATTATCTATAGAGTAACATGATACTCTATTAAAGCACGTACGAAGAAGTATTCCGCTGTTTTCGCTGTTAAGCAAAAGTAAGCAGAGTGAGGTAAAGTCATGGTTTGCCAAGAGTAACATCATTCAAGTAAGTGGGAGCAACAATCTTAGCTAAAGCTGCCTGCCCACACAGTCTCCAACCAGCGGCAGCCACTGGCCAGCATGCTCGAGGGGGGGAGGGGAGGGGAGGGGGTTGTCACCAGCGGGGAATAAAACAGTTAAAATAAGTACCTCCGCACCGTCTCCGCTCCAAACCGCGGCCGGCCACATTGTACTGGTGGGTCGTCCGCGTGTTCCTGCTACAGGAAGCAGCCAGCAGGCAGCTTCCCTCCCCTACAGCAACGCAACGCGAGCCAATTACAATGCTGGTAGGCGCAGCAGGCGAGCGCCCCAGCCGGGACATTTTCTCTGCATAGAGAGAAAGGGAGAGTGGGCGGTCCTGCTCGAGGGCAGGGGGAAGTGGCTTACCCACTGTTGTGGGAACTGACTGTTTGGTCTGGTCCAGGGCCGACCAAACAGTCAGTACCCACAACAGTGGGAAAGCCACTACCCCCTGCCCTCGAACAGGACCGCCCACCTGCCTGCTCCCAACCAGGCACAGAGGCACTTCTGCTTTCTCGCATGGCGAGAAAGCAGTGGGGCGACGCCCCCACGCCCCAATGGGGGAGCCACCACTGTAATGCAGAGACATTTTAAGGTATGTTAAACATGGGCAATTGCCTAGGGCTCCTACCTCCCAAAAGGCCCCCTGGCAAAGTTATATTTCTCTCTCTGTAGTTCACCTCTCTCTAGTTCTCTGTCATAACCTCTTTCCCTCCCTCTGCCTACCTATAAATCTCACCCTCTCTCTCTCTACCCACTTTCACCTTGCAGATTTATGAAGCCGTGGGCAAGATCTGTTTCAGCTGTTTTTGCGTGACATTGTTTCCACAAGTTTAATTTAATATTATTTGGCATCTTAAGGGCTTGAATTAACAGAAAATGTGTTATAAGTTTAAATTTGTTTTGGACAGGGTCCCTAAATATGTCCTGCCTGGGGCCCCAAACAGGGCTGGACTGGCCGTAGCGGGCACCGGGCATTTCCCCAGTGGGCCGCTAGGGTGGGGACCGGTTTTGGGCCCCTGGGAGGCCATTTTTGTTACCGGCGGTCGGCAATATCGGCCCCTTGTAACAAAATCGGCCGAAACCCGCCCTCGCAAACTGCTCGGCTACATCCCCCCTCACCACAGGGGGGGCCGGCCGAGCAGTTTGCCAGGGCCGGTTTCGGTTCCTAGCCTGGCCCCGGCCCCAAAAAAACCTTAAGATAAGACTTTGCTAATGAAAAGTGGAGTATTTTGGTCTGCTATTGGGGATTTCAATCGTTACTAGAAAGAGCAGAGTATGAGAAAATATTGTGATGTTGATGGGGCAATATCAATGTAAAGTCAGAGATAACGTGTCTGAGCCCATAAAGACTTGACATTCCAAGCCGACTCCTCCCACCATGTTACATTTCGCTTCGGGCAGAGATAAAATGAGGGGCTATTTATGGACTGTTATGATAGGTAAAAAAACATACTTTCTTAACTACAAGCAAAATGGATGTTCTGAATTTAAATCTCAAATACTTTAGGTCACTTGGATTCCATTGCTTTAAATGTTTGTAGTGTCTTTTACTTGACAGTAACTGCATTTCAGGGAGGTAGGGGCCTAATCACAAAGGCCTTTGGAATATGTAAAATAGTACTCTCAATCAATCAATCAGGATTTAGGCTAATCACCCGATAGGGTATCCAGTTGTTTGCAGGTCCTGGAGGCTTATTAGAACAGCCAGGTCTTGAGGGTCATTCGGAATTCTGGAAGTGAGATGATGGTCTGGAGGTGCGTGGGGAGGCTGTTTTAGGTCTTTACTACGATGTGGGAGAAGGAGTGACCTCCACTTCTGCTTCAGTAGATGCGGGAAGTACGGGCAAGTGAAAGGGAGGTAGAGTGTAGTCTTCTCGACGGTTGGTGGAAGTTCAGGTGGTGGTGAATAAATGTGGGTCCTTAGTTGTGTAGTGCCTTGTGTGCGTGGGTCAGCATCAGGTCAGCAGCAGCAGTGGGCCAGAATACAACTCTTGTAGGTACTTTTACACGTTTTTGCGACTTGAAATAAAAAATCTAAAATAGGACTACTCATATACAATTAGAAATGACTGTGCACTCTTTGGACTTTAATAGGGAGTTGGACATTTCGGGGCTACGTCACAAAGGCATGTAAGAGTATGTAAGAAAGTACTTCAGTAGTACTACTTGCTATAGTCATAAATGCTTTTGTAAATTGGCCAATTGTTTTCTGGGATGCCATAGATGTTAATACAATTCTGTATAATTATAAAACTGCGCATATAGTTCAGTGAAAGATAGCCACATCTGTCCCTATTTTAGGCTTGCATTCAACACAGAACTCTCCTTTTATATACTGGCTACACCACGTGGTTCATTTAGAAGTGGGTGGCAATGGTGAGAGTGGTAAAAATATCTGGTAATTGGGGGCTCGGCTGTGTTTTTTTTGCTTCGACAATAATACAATGGTGACACTGGAAGAAGACTTGTTATGACTGCACACCCTCTGGTGATTATAAGAGATGTCGTCTGCAGCATTTTTCTGCTGGTCAAATAGGATCATCATCAGGACTATTGAATAAGGTGCCTGAGAGACATTGTGCCAAATATCTCGAGTGATTGTACGATGTAGATATTACAATCCTGAAGCGGGAGCCGCGTCTGTGAAAAGGTAATTGCAGCTGGTAGAGAGGTGCCTTCAGGGGGGCGAGCCGCTCAATCTCGCGCCACATGAAGAGATAATTCAGGCTAACGCACCTGTGACTCGATCACTGATTATTGCCAAGCATCCCGTGATTTCACTCCCACAATTAGGCTGCCTCTCTTCCCTGTATCATGCAACAAAGGCATCTCTCTACCGGCCGAAATTAACTTCAAGATGGCACAATGTCTCTCAGGCACCTTATTCAATAGTCCTGTTGATGATCCTATATCTCCTTGAGAAGGATCGAAACGCTGTCGACACAATAGTCAACCTTATACACATTGATTCTTGTATTTAAATATTGTGTAAAGGTTGCTTTCTCGCATTCGTTGTTCCACACTTTATGTATGTCTCTATTTGAAACAACTGCATAATTGCCTGAGATCTTTTACTTTTGTTTGTCTGTTTAACGTGGGTCAATGGATACAGGCTTGTATCCCCCTGTTATTTGACTCACATTTGTTTGTTCTGAATTTGATTTAATTTGCATATTAAAATTGTCTTTATCCGGCTGGATACTGGCGCAAATATAGCACTGACTGGGGCTATATTCATCGAACTCATTCCTCACTTTTTCAGGGACCACTGTCTCTTGTTAAAAAAAGGATAAAAACTAACAGCAAAAACATCAGCAGTAACACTATTACTGATGGTTATTTCCCAAATTAGAAGTTGGAGGTCCTTAAAATGGAGACAACGGCACAAGTAATGGTGTTCCTGCTAAATTTACTGGACCATATATTAATCACAGTTGTTTGTCCCATCGTACATTCTAGGGTGCAGGTTAGGTAAACCAGCACTAGGCTTATATTATTGTGTTGCAGTACATAATGTGCCCAGGGCCAGTGTTGCCACTATGCACACACTGATATTCGTTACTTCTAGTTGCTTTAGTGCTTCGCTATGGTGTAATCTTTTTTGGTTCCCTCATCCTCCCCACCAACTTAAAAAGGAGCAACTAAGACCTGGACATTTCTCTCAAGGGCTCCACTGTGGCACCAGGTGGCAAACATTTTGTTTGGGTGGTGAGACCTTTCTTGCCCCTCTGTCAAAGAGGATTGACCAATAGATTGGTACTTTATAGCCCATGGTGGGATGAGAAGTATAGTAGTGCTGGGACAGTTTTCAGAGTGGGTGATGGTCACTGGATTCAGATTAATTTAGGTTACTAAAACCGTAGTGTTGTTGATGAGTGAATATGGGAAATTACTTTTTAAAAATTCTAAAGTGGAAGAGTGAGTTGAGATACCCAGGCGCGTGGTGTGCACTATATAATTACTATCAGCCAGTAAGTCAGTGGGCGCGAGGGGGGTCTACTTGAGGCATTTTGTAAAACTGGACTGGACTGGAGCATTTTCAATACATAATAAATGGTGAAATTGTCGTATAGGTAGCTATGGCAGTGCATGTCATTTTCCATCCAAATTGCACCTTGATGCTATTTGGAGCTATGTCTTAATTGTTTTTCCACAGTTTATAATGGTCTCCTTTATTGTTAGCTCAGCTAGGGATTTCATGAAGTCCTGTAATACTCAAACTACTCAAGATAAGGGGTGAGAAGTACCTCTCTTCTGTCCCCCCCCCTCACAAGTAACCTAACACACACAAAAGGGCAAAGGGAAGTAATCAAAGTAGGGTTCCCTGCTTTGATTACCTCCTTTTCCCCTTTTGTGCATGTTAGCTCATTTAATACTTAACATAATAAACAGTGTTCCTCTTGCCTTCAGAGACAAATGGCACAACCTTTGCCCTTAAAGTTTAACATTTTTTGGAACTAAACTCTTTTTCCAGAAATATCTTGTTGCAGTTTTCTAAAAAAATACTCTTTTTGTTCCTACATTTTTATTTATTTTTATTAACTAAACTAATTGTATCCAAACATTAGTTTGTGATGTTCTAGCTTAAAATACACACATTTAGCTCTACAATGCCAACTTTTTATTTTTTTGTAAATACAAAATTATTTCCGCCAAATATCACCTAGTTTTTTAATGTTTGAAGCCGGTATGGTGTACATAGTATAGGTGTACACCCCCCTTACAATTGAGAATGGTTGTTTCTATGAGAACCCATTGTGGAATTTCCTTTCACAAAGGGACAATATACTTAGCATGAGTCAGTGTGTGTGCAATCCATTACGTTGCGGTGTGCGGTAATAGTAAGCCACCAGCAACCATGGCAGCATGTGATTTCAGTGCTTTAAACCTAGGCCCTGTTCCAAATTAATGTTTTAATATTTGACATTCAGAATGTCCTTGGGGCCGATTCACAAAGTCAGCTTTACCTGTGAGTAAATCTACATGTGTAAATTTACTCTTACATTTTGTAGCAACTTTACTACTTTGAGCTATTCAGCATTTCAAAGTGTAAAGTTACTATAAAGTGTAGATTACATGTACCCACCCCCTGAAACAGGGATGGAGTGTGAAAAAATATCAAATACAACTGGAAAGTCACTACTACTACTTGTAAATTTGAAAGCATATGACGTTTCACACACTTGGCAGTGACCTCCACAACTGCGACTGAGAACTGCTTATGGTAAAGTATATGAAAACCTCTATATGTTTATTTAAGTTTAAAAAAAAATGTAACACTATTTTATGTTAATGTAAATACATTGTTATATGTTTATTAAATATAGAATAACTTTAATCAATGTAATAGCAGTATTAACCTAATTTGGACTCAAATATCTAATCTATGTACACTAATTTAAATTGCAATACTTTTTTTAAAGAACTATTTAAAAAAAAAACTACCCAAAGTAAAATGTTTATTGATTACGCATTTAAAGTTACGAAAGCTTATGTATAGAATGCATTTAAAATAATTATGTTTTAAGAAAGTGGCATACTTTTTTAAATTTCATAAAGTTCAGTCCAATATTTTATAATAAGATAATGTATTTTTTTATATTGAATATTTACCATTAAATAAAATGTAAATGTAATAACTTATTTCAACATTATTTTATTATAATTCCGTGCCTCCATTATTTTTTATGGTAGAGTGCTGCAGTACCAGTGGTTGGCCATGTGTGGTGCTAGGCATACTCCACGCCTGAGCTGGAGTACATTTACTACTTTTTTCAACCAATTGTGGCTGTAGTTTGTAAATACGAATGGGCTCACTCTTGTGGGTGGGTGTTTGTATTTGAAAACTCTCCTCAAATTTTTATTTACCTCTCTCTACACTCCTCAATTTGGATGTAAGTCTTCCCCATTTTCCTAGCACTCCCCTGTCTCCCTCCCATATTTAATATGAAAACGTAGATCTATGTGTACAGATATCTCCGCTCACCTTGCAGAGACTGCTGCATCGGAAAGATAGGAGTTTGTGAATAGCAATTCGCTAACTCTTTTCTGGGAGGGTGTACGTCCCACCCTAATAGACATACGTGTGCAGAGATGTTTGTATAGAAAAGATGGGAGAGATAGAATTGTAGATGTCTGCACGTAGGTTTGTTAATAGCATTTTATAGTACATGAGTAGAACTATTTCAGTACTGCTAAACATAACACTAAATACAGTTTGTGAATCGGCCCCTATAAGTTTTTTTCTATAACAGATCATTACAAATATCTAATTAGAAAGCACATTAGTCAACCTTTGTAACAATGGCTCCAAATCACCTTACATCATCTTATCTAAACTTCTGTTAATCTGTATGCCCAAACATTAGAGGCGGGAAGTCAGTGATCAAATATGTGCTCCTACCAGTGAGATTTTAGAGGCTCATTTGAACATAGGTATTTCATCTTGTGTTTTCCAATTTTATCCATATCCCGAGAAATTAGAAAAAGAAGGGATTTGAGCTATGAGAGCTGGTTTAAGGTCTCTGTCATCATCAACATTACCAACAGGTGTTCAGCATACAACCATACCTGTTATTCTCCTGCTAGTGTGGTTATATCCAGAATATCATTATTTTGACACGCTGCTGCTAGTGTCTCCTATGCCAGCAGGACAAGCAACGGAAGAATGTGCATACCTGCTTCAAGCTTCCCAATACCCGAAAGGGGCAAGACAAGAAATGTCCACATTTGATCACTTTTGAATGGCCCTGAAATAACCAATCCACTTTTCTTATAAAAACAGCTTCTGATCCCAACTGTTATAATAACGTAAACAGACAGCCCCATTCCACACAAACAAAGGCCTTTTTAGTGTCTATGGAAATTACTATTTTGTCATTAAGATCATCTTTTGCCTGGGGGCGTGGCTAGTGTCCACTCAAGCTCACTGAGACCCGCATTGATGACAAGATGGTGGCGCCTACTTCTTTACCTGAAGATCGAGCATGAGGCATCCAAACACACTCCTGCACACAAGTACTCCAGTGGGTTCTGCACTTGCTCAGACTCCAGTAACAAACACTGTGCCCTTGTGGTGAGACCTTGAATTTTTCCTAATAACTAACACGATGCACACCCTTGAATTGCTCTCGCCGCGTGCCCCTGGGGGCCCAGTGAGTGGTTCTCATGGCCCACGGACCTTAGCCCTGGAATTCAGAATGCCCCAATGCCTTAAACATTACCATTCCCGACAGGAAGATCTGGGCTCAAATATTGCCCATTTGTGCTGGCGCTGCGGAGCACGCTTTAAACTTATCTCACCACATGACCTCTCACAATCAGTGCGCCATCCTCATGGCGCTCAGACCTCACTGCACACATGCCCCATCCATTATATCTAACACACACCCGATGGCCTAATAACTTTCACTGTAATGAGGGCCTCCACCACTGCAAGACAGTGATCGGGACTTCCATCTGGACTTCCACCGTACCGATGTTTTAGCTGGCAGATGATGTTATTGCTTTTGGCTAGTGCTGTGAGGTATGCTCTGACTCTCTCTCGCTCGTGGCCCAGTGCGCGAACCTCAAACCCAGCATTCGGTGCCCATTACTGTGCCAACACCCTGCCTGCACTCATTAAACCAAATCTTTGCTCAGCCTGTCAAACATACAAGGATAATGTGCAGCACACAATAAGGCGTCTGATGTTGCGATCAACAATAGAGAATGTGAGACTGCAATCTCGGTAAACCTCTTTGGTGCAGGTGCTTTCTATGGATATGTGATGGATACTTAATGGATGAATGATAGATATGTGATGTTCAGGTAAACTCAGATGACCTGATGTGATCCTGTTCCATAAGCGAGCCTTCCAGTGGGTCCGTACACTGCATACTAGTAGGGTGATTGATACCTATAGAACACTGCAGGGGTAGCGCAGCTATAGTAGACTCTGCACTGTGGCCTTATAACAGACTCTTCTTATCTCCGCTGCTGATACCCTGCCATGGTCACCCATCTTGTCAACCCAGCTGGTCCGACGCAAACCCCATTGCCTCAGTACTTCAGGTATTTGCTTATTGCTCTATCAGAAGTCAACTGGTACACTGCAAACATGGTAGACCAGAGGGATCACAAGACACCGAAAGACATAGAAATCAAAACTGGATTCAAAAGGTCAAAACATGAAGCCTTGAACCCTGAGTCACCCTTTAAGGACAAGCATGAGAAACAGTCCACCATGGAAGTGATTCTCCAAAAATACAACAACGTTCACGATATTGCTCAAGGCACAAAGACCAACACTGACATGTTGCAAACTGAAGTAGCTGCAATCAGAAGAGACCCCAAAGAACTAAACTTGAGAGTATCGAAAGCCAAAAGCCAAATAAGCATGACAGAAGATCAGCTGACAGTGCAATCCAATCCCCTGCTTAAGAACAGTAACACCCTCCCGACTCTCAACACGAAATTACCGAACCCGGAAAATCGTAATAGGAGGGGGAACCTCAGAATCTTTGGTCTGCCAGAAGCAACAGAAGACAAAGCTCCTTCTGTGATCGCCTTCTTTGAATCATGGATCCCGGCGACCTTGGGAATCAAATCCAACAAGGACCTATAAGTCAAGTGCTGCTAGTGGGCCTGCAGCACTGATTGTGCCACCCACATGAGTAGCCCTGCAAACATGTCTCAGGCCCGGCACTGCAGTGTCTGTGTGTGCAGTTTTAAGCTGCCATTTCGACCCGGAAAGCACACCCACTTCCCAGGCCCAATCCTTCCCTTTTATTACAAGTAAGGCATCCCTAAAGTAGGCTCTATGTAGCCTCATAGGAGGGTGCAGTGTATTTAAAAGGTAGGACGTGTACGGGGGGTTTTACGTGTCCTGGTAGTGACAAACTGCTAAATTCGTTTTTCACTACAGCACGGCCCGTCTCTTCCATAGGTTAGCATTGGAGCTGCATTCACTCTAGACAGTCAGACAAAGGTAGCTGAGGTGTACCCCGCATATCTTGATGACCCATCACCAGGTCTCCCCGAGCTAGATCGGAGGGAGGAGTTGACACTTGCACCTGAATAGGGCTGTGCCTATCCATTCACACAGCAGTCTCTACCCCCATCATACTCCCATTCTCAACCACAAGATGAGCATAGGCGGTTTCCTGCACCTCCAGGCATCGCCATTACACGGACGTACCCGCCCGTGTCCTCCCATTACTTACGTAGCCTTACTCTTGGCTCCCTCTACCCGTTAATCGGGTCGGATTTTTCACCGATACAACGATACCCGTATTACGCTCTACACAGGCCTGAAGAGCCACAGGCATCGATCGACCTGTTGACGAAATACGTGTCGGCTGGCGTTGTTGTTTTTCTCACGAACATTGCTTACATAAAACTGTCTTAACGGAACTACCGGTGTCGACCTTCAGACAATTTCTTATTGTGTATCAACTGTTTATCTATTACGGTTGCCCAGTTTGCTTTAAATCTACCCCCATCATATGTCTGGAGCCAGGGTCAGGAAGGGCAGGGTCTTGTGGCTTACAAAGACTTTCCTTTGAAGTTTGCCTACTTCAAAGGCTGAATTGGGTATAAGTACTGGACCTCTGACATCAAATACTCGGAACACTTCTGGATTGAGGACATTCTGCAATAAGAAAAGCTGTGTTGCTGTCAGTACCATCTGCCACTTTGATGTTTACTTTGCTGTGCTGGCTTGCTTCTGCTGCATCTGTCCTGGGAGTGAAAGGACTGGACTTTACTTTCTACATCCTGCTTTCAAAGGCTTGAGATGAGCTTGCCTCCTGTTGGAAGTCTCAGGGCCATCAATGACTTCCCCTGCAGCACCTGGACTTTTCTGCTGAAAGCCCCACTCTTCGTAGTGGTGCCAAATCTAGTTCCTGGGCCCTTGGAAGTGAGTTTGCTGTGTTCAGCAAGAGGAAACCAGCCCATCGACTTTAAATGTGACTTTGGAGCCGGCGCTGCTCTTCGAAACCATGCCTCTGTTTGCAGCGGAGAGTGGTCCCCGGTCCACACCCAACGACTGCCTCTGAAGAACCACCACAGATGGAGTCCCGAGTACTGTGTC
Source organism: Triturus cristatus (assembly GCF_964204655.1). Lineage (NCBI taxonomy): Eukaryota > Metazoa > Chordata > Amphibia > Caudata > Salamandridae > Triturus > Triturus cristatus. Next base: position 847,432,673 of record NC_140592.1, read on the forward strand.
ACCGAAGTCCGTGGTGCTTGACACCAACTCTGCTGCCGCACTGATGGCCTAGTGGTGTGACATCAACACTGCGAAATCGATGCCGCATAGTTGACTCTCGACACTTCATTGACCCCACACCTCCAGAGGAACCGCCGCATCACCTCCCCTGTGCCTTGCAAAATCCCAAGCACCGACTTGCCAATGTCCTCAACCACAATAAGAAACCAACGCCGCCCTGGCACCCGTGACACCTCACCTCCCAGGTGCCTCGCAATGTCTTAGTTTTGTCAACTTTTCCTAGGTACTGTAACCGGAGTCTGTATGACTCCATAGCCGGCCCGCACTCCATCGTGCTCGTCCTCGAACTCTGAGATTTAACTCCGTCAAGCACGTCGTTATAGCCCTGCATTTAATCTTTGACGATTTGTAATTTCATTTATGCATGTTGGATCTTTGTTGTTTGGTCTTGTTTTACTCAGATAAATATTGGCTAGTTTTCGAAACTGGTGTGGAGTACTTTTGTAGTATTTTTACTGTGTTACTGTGTGCATGTATAAATACTTTACCCATTTCCTCTGAGGATAAGCCTGACTGCTCTTGCCAAGCTACCAATAGGATGAGCAATGGTTATTCTGCGGGAGTAACTTACTTACCCAGACTAGAGTGAGGGTCCCTGCTTGGACAATGTGTACATCACTGCCAACCAGTGACCCCATTTCTAACAATGCCCAAAAGGGCAAACGATTATTTTACTTAAATAAAACTGGAAAGTCCCTGGTGGCCTCCCTAAAGTTCAAGCACAATTATAACTTATCCAGATGATTAAAGATGAACAAAACAAATTACAAACTTCGGCAGAAGTGATACTTAAGGTTTTCCAACGTTTCTATACTAAATTATACACACCCTCTGTCAACACCACCCTAAACGCCTGCTCAGAGTTCCTGTAACTGTAACAATTAAACAAATCTCCAACAGTGATCGAATGTCACTAGCCAGACAAATTACCAGAGAAGAGATTTATCGTACCATTAAAAGTATCCCATCTGGTAAGGTGCCAGGACCGGACAGTTTCCCAATTGAATTTTACAAGACCATTTCACCGTCAATTATTGACACACTAGATTTGGTTCCCTCCCACTTCACTGCCTCTGGTTCAGTATCAGGGACCGCATCCAAAGCCATCATTGTATTCATACTCAAAGATGAGAAGGACACCTGTGAATCCAAAACCTTTTTGCCTATATCTCTCATAAAGATGTAAGCAAAGATATATGCAAAAATCCTTCCAAACCGCCTTGTACCTCTGATTCCTAAACTATCCACCCCACCCAACCTGGTTTTATCAAAGGACGGCTAGCCAGCGACAATATTTGCCTTTTCTCCCATGTCATTGAGAAAGCCTCCAACCTGCTTTCCCCCCTTGCAGCGGCCATAGTCTTGACGCAGAAAAAGCTTTCGATAAAGTCTCATGGCCATACCTCAAAGCTGTTCTCTCAAGACATAACTTAGGGGAAGATTGTATCACGATGACCATGGCCTTATACTCAAAACCCTTGGCGAGAATTTGAGTCAGTGGAGCCCTATCCCAATTCTCATGACCTTGCCATTATTGTGATTCTAAACAGTATTGATTGTTTCTCCTGTTTCTCTGGATACTCCCTCCACAGGGACAAAACTGAGATCTTTCCCCTGAATGTCCATTGCCACCCCTCGATAATTGGCTCCTCCTACTTCCAATTGAAGTCCATTATCAAATACCTCAGGATATGGTTTTGTAACAACCTTTTTGAGTCTATCTCCATCAATGAAAACAAAACACTGAATAAAATAAAGGATCTACTGTCTACATGGTAACCAAAACATATCTCCTCATGGAGTAGATTTGAAACTGTCTAAATGATGGCATAAGCACTGATTAACTTCAAATCCAGTATTCTCCCTGTTCGCCTCTCCCCAAAAGTCTTCCTCAAGATTGATAAGGGTGTTTCAAACTTCCGCTGGGAGAGCAAGAAGCCTAGAATTAGTCTTACAAAACTGAGGACACCCACCAGAGTAGGAGGTTGCAACTTCCCAAGTTGGGTCACTTACCAAACTGCCTACCTGGCAGCCCGAGGCTCACCATGGTAAGAAACTAATCCTCAGTCCTCAAACTGTCAAAATCTTTAAAGACACTATATCTGCCATATTGTCCTTAGCCACAGCACTAGCAACTAATATTTTCAAATCATTTCTTAGTCCCATATTGGAAAAAATAAGAAATGATTACAAATTTCCAACTCATTAACCATCGGCCCGATATGTGCAGCCAAAGGGATCTTCACAATATCAGACATCTACACAAATGCCAAACAACTCTTGTTTGCTTCCCTACAACTCAAGTACAATCATGGATTTTTATGATTTCCTACAAATCAAGGCCAACATACCCAAGCTTGATTCCCTCCACAGTTCACCTATACTACGAAAATTACAACTGATACTCTTGAGGGGTCATGCTGCTTTGATATTCTACAAAATAGTCACTACTACCAAAACCCCATGCCACACACCCCTTTAACACACAATTGGTTGCCCCACTTTTCCTCTATAGGGCTTGCTTTCCCAGTGAAGACACCTGGTCAAAAATTGGAAATCTACTTAAACATAGACTGACTCATTAATCCAAACGAAATTCTTCACTGTACACTGCTTTTACCGGACCCCCGCAAAATTGTCCCGACTGAAACTCAAAGACTGACACATGCTGGACATGTGACTTGCCACCTGGTGCCTGGTTCTCTGGCCCACATCTGCACGCCTACTGGTGAGACATCTCTTTACAATTACAAAAAAAATTACAAATCTCCATTTCATTATCTTTCCCACTTATCATATTGGGACTACACTTTGCATATCCCCCAATTGACCTCCCTGACACGGACCTTACCCTACTTGATCTCCCACTCACTATTGCCATCAAATTGATACTGATTAATTGGAAGTCCAGCAACAACGTATCATATCAATCCAGGTGGGCTTGGGTTACCTACCTAAGAAGAATGCATATAACCCAATCTCTTAATAAAGGTTACCCTATATCCTCCCAATTTATTCGATGATGCTAGACCTCTTTAATCGCAACCTATCCTCTTAATGGGAAATCTAGCAATACCAATACTTTCCGATCACTTGATCTCAATCTCTGATACTATCCGAAGTGCAATAGCTCTCCTAATAACTCACATTACTCCGCTTCACCCCCTCTACCCCTCCCCATCCTTAGCCTTTGAATCAATCTACATTTATAACCACATATATGCTACGTATATACTATTTAAGAGCACCCCACAAGAATCATCTAGACCCCTAACACCTATTGCTATATACCTTTTTCACAAACTAATTCTCCAATTTGACATCACAATCCTTTTGTACAATTTCAAGCACTAAATGCTCTGCGGACTCTGGCTATTATGTTCATATGTATCTCATTACGTACATGTCTCGACAATTGTACTCATTTCTTAAATTATTCTTCACCCTCTTTTGATTTACTCTGTGTATTGTTTTCTCGTTATTAAAAATGGCAATGAAATATTTTGAATAAAGAAAGTTGTGTTGCACTCCAGAGTAACTCAAAATAGTGATCTGAATTAGGAGCTATTAAGGTAATTTACAAAACTGTGTGTGCACTCTGTGAGGGGACTCTACCCTCACCCCCGAATGAGACTAATGAGAGTACCTAGGAAAAATGCTCCGGGCACAGTGTGCACTACTATTTCCCACGACAGGAATAGACTCTGATTATGACTCCGATGAGCGCTCTTTAACAACTTGAACAAAAATGTTATATGCATAGACACTAATATTCAACAAACGAAAGTGCTGCACATTATAACAGTCGTAAATGAAATCTTGATCAATTCGATTTAATTACATGATTCTTGTCAATAAGTCTTCCACATGAAGGCTAGATTTAACATTCTTTAGAGACTAGCAGTGCAATTCATCCCAATATATTTCTGGCTGAACCAGTAGCCCTACGTCAGGAGTGTCTACAATCAAAAACATATAGGAAATTTAGAAAATGTAACATCTGAAAATATTATGTTATATAAAGGACCTCATACCGTGAGGGACAATTCCCAATGTGTATAAAAACTACAGAAGGCCACCAATCATCACATAAAACTCCAACATAACTAAGTAGTTCTTCCAGGTGGTAAATTTCATGCCTCTCTTGATCTCCTGTTGTGCAACAAAGTGCTCTGTGAGTCAGTTTGCTGAGGAAATGAAAAAGGAGAAAAAAAGTGCAGCAAAGGTGATAGTGCACTGAGGTAGTTACTATTAGAGATATGCCTGCGAACCGCCTCGGGAGTAGCCAAGAATGATATTCCAAGTTGAAGCATAAATCTTGCAAAAATGCTTATTGTGAATTCTCATGCAAAGGTGTATGAGATGACCCCGCCATTTACAGCATGTATTCAATGTTTGTGCCGCGAATTCAATCTGAAAATGATGAACTGAATGACAATATGACGCTACTATATGAGTGTCCAATCGCTCCTGATATAGCAATGATTAAATCCTTCAGTGGAAAATGCTGGCTTGCAAAATCTGGACCCGACTCCTAACAAGCATTTGCAATGCAATAGGTCTCGCATTAGTAAAAGTTTGAGCTTTTGGCGTTGCAAATAATAATGCAACACCAATAGCTGTAATTTTCAGTAATGCTAGACCTAAGTATGCCACTATGGCACAAAATGCACACACAGATGACAGAACAATGGGAGAACGTATTCGGTAAACAAAAGATATGTGATGACGATGTCAGCTATAGAGACAACACATTCAAAAATAAAAAGACATAATAATAGAGGGTCGGAGTGTCCTTAATTATTAAAGAGAATCGGAATGTCAATACGCCAAAGGCTTCATCATGTTACTAATAGGAGCTCCCTTCACAAACAGTTACAGCAGTTCACAGTTAATTCGACAAACATGTCCCATACCTAATAACAAAATACTGCCAAAGAACATGTCGCACTATTGCAAGGTTTTATCAGTGCTGCCACGTGCCAGTCTGCCATTGCTGAATCATTTCTGTGGCACCGATGACAGCGCCAAGTGTTACATTAAGTTTTTGGGGGAGAACGTGCATCTGCTTACTTTTTCTTCTTCTTTTGGAGTACACATTTAGGACTGATCTTCCCCGTTGCCGTACCCAATCCTGCCTCATCGAACTCAAAAATTCACCTCATTGCCAGCACTTTTCAGGAATAATAAAAAATACTGCAATGGCTCACATCAAAACACAAATATTGCACAGGTTCACGCATACACTGACAGAAATACTTCAGAGGCTCACATTCCCACACTTGCCGAAATACTACAAAGGCTTACACTCACACACAAATACTGCACAAGGCTCACGCGCACACACAGATACTGCACCGGCTCACGCGCACACACAAATACTGCACCGGCTCACGCGCACACACAAATACTGCACCGGCTCACGGGCACACAAATACTGCACAGGCTCACACACAAAACAGAAATACAGCACAGGCTCACACACATACTGCACAGGCTCACGCGCACACAGAGAAATACTGCACAGGCTCACGCGCACACACAAATACTGCACAGGCTCACGCGCAGACACAAATACTGCACAGGCTCACGCGCACACACAAATACTGCACAGGCTCACGTGCACACACATACTGCAAAGGCTCACACGCACACAGAGAAATACTGTACAGGTTCACGCGCACATTTACAGAAATACTTCGACGAATTCCGGAGATTCTAATGGCAGTCGGGAGCCTGGTCAGAGCCGCCATGAAAAGAGAGTGCAGCCTGACATCAGTACTTGATTAAAAATATTGTCAACAGCGAGTTTTATTACGTGTGCGTACGGATATAAGAAAACAACAGCAATAAAAAAAAAAGAAAACTAATCACAAAGAAAGTTCTCCCAAATAATATTCTAGCTATTATGTAGAGCGTGAAAGGCGCCAAACAGAACTCAGCCCTGCTTAAAAGTAAAGGTCCCATATGCAGAGGGATTAAAATTGAGATTAAATTCTTCCATCACACAGACAAACCGGACATTCAATTACCCTTAAAGGAAGTAGATAGATAACAATTTGCTGCTTTCGGTAGATCTAACCTGTGCTACCGCCAGTTTTCTCCATATACATGCCAGTTGTTTGCTTCGTTTTTCAATGCTCCCTTACTAGTCTTCAAGCCGGAAGTCAGGCGCCCTTGTCCGGGACGTGGGCGGGGCCTGCTCTGGCAAAAACAGAAACCGGCGTGCCGTGCTAACGCGGGGCTCCCATGTTGAAGGGAAAGCCCCGCGGTGGCGGCCGGAGTGAAGAAAAGCCCCGGGTCCCAGGAGGGGGCCCGGGTGAAGAATGCGGCGGCCGAGGATGACCACAGCAGCGCGGGGCTCCCAGGAGTGCAGGGAAGCCCCGCAACAGAAGTGCTGCAGCCGCGAGGAGGAGCCCCCCCAGAAGAGCAGCCCAGTGAGTAAAGAAGGGCTGGGGGGGCTCCGTGTGGGCTATTGTTGCTCAGAATTGCAAAAGTACACTTTGCGCCAACAATAGCCCACACGGAGCCTCCAACGGGGCTGACATGTTATCGGAAGCGGGACAGGAGATGTGCACATCGCGTGTGTGCACGTGCGTGTTCATGTGCGCGTACACCGGCTCAAATCCGCCAAAAGCCTTGCGCGTGCCCATCTCCTGTCCCACGTCCAAGGCAAGTCAGCAACAATAGATCTCGCTGCGGACAGCTGCGCTTCGCGCTGTGTTCGCAGGCGAGACCTAAAAATGGAATGAACCGTAAAAGGCTTCTCGAGAGTATAATGGTGAAGTGATAGACAAATAACATAAGTTACTAACACATTCTTGCTCCAAAGTGAAAACTTGCCGAAGTTCTTTAAACAGTGTGTCCCACGAGACGCAGTCTGCAGGAAGCCTCAATCCAACTAACAAAAAGAAGAGGAAAACCACCAGAAATGACACCGTAACGTGACTCACAGAGCACTTTGCACAATAAGAGATCAAGAGAGGCATGACATTTACCACCTGGAAGAACTATTCAGTTATGTTGGAGTTTTATGCAGTGGCGGCTCCTCGAGGGAGTGCTGCGGGGCGGTGAGGCGGGGCGGGGGTGGGGCAGGGTGGGTGGTAGTAAACTCCAGCATACTGCTGAACGGAGATAAGTAAATAAATAAATAAATAAAACAAATTACATTGTGCGCGCTGCATCGCCATTTGGCGTTGCAGCGCACGATGTTATTTGTTTTATTTATTTATTGCACTTGCTTGCTCTTTGGTACTCGCCTTGGAACTTACAGGAGCTCCGTACCAGCTGGCTACTCGTGACCAGAAAAGGACCTTCTCTTATCCATTTTCCATGCCCTAACTACCCTCCATCTGGATTTTTGGCACTCTGGCGACCCCTCGCTGGCGGCGTGAGGGGCCCAGGCCAGGTCCTGGGACTACCCGTTGTTCTGGATCTGTTTTTTGCACCGGACACAGTGATTTCCCTTGCTTTATTTAGCATTTCATACTTGGGACCCAGGGCTCAGTGTTCTCATTGATATCAGTTCCAAGGCATATCCATTCACCGCCTCAGACTTAGTGGTGGACTTAGTTCATCCTCGGCTGGACCTCAGGCGCTTCCTTTTGTTGCTTGTCTTGTTTCATTGCGCCCTGAAAAAGGTGAGACCCACATCGGGGTCACAAACCAAAACGCGCGTCGGCACTGGAAGTTTTATGTGTACTTGGTTTCCCCTTTTCATGTCAAGAAGAATTTAGTTCTTTCATTTGATGACTTGTGTTTACTACGGCTCTTCAATTATGAAATAACATTGAACTGATCATTTCTTCCACTTATATGATCTTGTGGTTTTATACAGTGTCATTAACCGTTTAGGATCAAAGGGGGTCTTTGATGCTTTGTATATATATTAGTATCCAGAAGGTTGTGAATCCTTAGTTTTTAGCACGTCTGTGTATGTATGGGTATGCACTGGTCTGTGTGAACGTCAGTGAGTGTGAGTTGTCGGGTTGCGCTTGGGTTATATCTTGTGTTCAGCATATTGTATTTTCAAATATTTGTATTCTTTGTAATCTATTGAATAAATTTGATAAATGTTTGTACCAAATTCATTTGTGTACTGTTTTGCAGTAGGCCCGCTTTCATGTACATATATACCTGTATTAGTGACTATTAGCATTTCTAATATATTGTCCAGGCAGGATAATGTTGTTTTGATTGTATTTCTCAGTTTCCCCTGTTTTTCTTGCGTATGTATCAGTTTCAGGGGCCCCTTCCGTGTGAGTGGATCTTCTGTAGTTTTTATACACATTGGGAACTGTCCACCACGGTATGAGGTCATGTATATATCATAATATTTTCAGATGATAAATTTTCCACATTTCCAATATGTTTTTGACTGTAGACACCCCTGACGAAGGGCTACTGTATCAGCCCAAAATGCATTGGGATGAATTGCATTGCTAGTCTCTAAAGAATGTTAAGACTAGTCTTCATATGGAAGACTTATTGACAAGAATCATGTCTTTGTAATTAAATTGTTGCACTTTCGTTTGTTGAATATTAGTGTCTATGCATATATAATTTTTGTTCACCTTGTTAAAGAGTGCTCATCTGAGTCATAATCAGAGTTTTTTTCTGTCGTGGGAAATAGTAGTGCACACTGTACCCAGAGCATTCGTTCTAGGTACTCTCATTCATAATATATTTTGAACATAACAAATAGATCATCTTTCACCTGCCACATAGCATAAAAGAGGTTTCTCAAATACGTGCTGGAAGAATAAATAAATAAAATATTTATGTGACTAGCAAATTAACTTTGAATAATGCTGTTTGTATGTCGACTCGGTCAAAGAAAATCCTTGCATATGACAATCGAATTCTGAAATGGTCTATTAATAAAAGAAAAATTATTATTTGTGAATCACAGATTTGGTAGGGTACCCTAGCAACCATAAATTAAATTAGCTCTTTAAGCTAAAAGAAACCACAAATACATAGGGTTTCAAATACAGAAGTTCAGTGAGAATCACATAACATTGTAAAAAAAGGGAGTGCACAGGTGTTGGGGCCTGAGATAAGGAGAAAAGAATAGTGCAAAGTTTAAAAGCAACACAAATGTAAAAAAGATTTCGGCTGAACAAACTAATCAGTACTTTCTAGTCTCCGGAAGTAAGATGTGAAAGAGAGGCTCAAACCTTCATACATAGATAAACAATTTCAGTAGGCATGATTAATGATGCAAGATGTGACCTTCTACCAAAAAAACTAACGTTCAAGAATCATGTTCTATGGGATTTCATGGTGTCAAATTAATTGAAACACCTGTAAATTAAAGTTAACAACTTCCATGTCGTAGACATTTTCCATTCTTCTCTACTCCGATTAACACCATTGGACGCTCAAGTGCAGTGGCCACACGTCCTGCTGCAGGAAGTGCTGGAATTTGAGGTTGTGCCTATTGCTACCTCAAATTCATGGGATGCGTGGTCCTAATGAGGGTTTTTTGCATGTTTGCACATTCTCTTATTTTGGTTTCTGCTGTTCAATTTAGATATCTGCAAGTAAGGTCAAAACCGGAGAGCTATGTAAGACCCTTTGGCTTTAGCGACAACATTCTCGATTATGAGATCACTCTTAATTCCGATGCAACTGGTATCAACACTTACTGGTGCCATCGGAATTACAAGATACAAAGGAACATCACAGTTTAATTTCATCATGAGATTTCAACTGCTTTTGCTTCCCCACGACGGCCACAGTTAAGGGTGGGGGCGGTGCTGCCGATTCCTGCGTTTGCTGTCCCGAACTCCCCCCCTCTCAGCTACGCCACTGGATCAGACTTCTGATCTACCGGTATTTTCGCCAATCCACCATAGAGTTACTAGAACCCCTATTATTGGTAACTTTACGGTTGGCAAAGTTTCCAGGCAGAATATTAGGGCATGCAGATGAAGCCCTGAATGGTGCGAGCATCAGTACTGAACACTGTGGCTGCAAGTCCACCTTGTGTGGGAGTTGACAACATGCAAGTGTTTTGTGGTGACAGTATTTGCTTTAGCTGCTTTGGTTCCCTGAATTGCATTTCTCCAACTGACCAGTAGATGGCAAGGTTAGGAAGGATTTGAATACACGATCTAGATGAGTAGGGGGGCTTGGGGGGGAAGGCGACCGCAGGGAGTCCCCACCCCCGGGCAGTTTGGGAGGGGGCGTGTGGAGGGAGGGGTTTGCGGGCCCCGCGCGGTTTTTGAACTTGGGCTGGCTAGTAGGGAAAAGATAGCCCAAAGCCAGCCCAATTAGAGCCCAAATGTATCGAAATGTTGCCCAGGTATAAGTACCTTGGGAGCCCGCCCCCGGCCACCATTTTAGGTTTGGTGACCTGGTGGCCGGGAGCGAGGATAGTGTCGTGTTTTTTGTCGGAGGTGTCTATTGATTGTGTGTAGGTTCGTGATGTCGTCCCAGGATTACCGAGTGCTGGAGGCTCTTCGGCTGTTATCGGAGGCAGGCAGGATGGACTTGGTGATCGGGGACGTCGCGGGGCCGTCGCGGCCCCCGCGGCAGGCCTCGGCCGGAGTGGCGGCGGCTGTTGCGGCGTGTACTTCGCCGAAGCGTTCGAGGCAGGGTGCGGTAAGTGAGAGGGGGCGCCCGCGTGTGAGAAGGGCGGTCCCCGCTCGTCATGGACAGTCGGGTCGGGTAACGGTGCCGGGGGAGGCGGGTGTGGTGTCTGCGGCGGGGCCTGGGGCGGGTTTGTCGGCGCGCTCCGTGTCATCGCCTGCGATGGTGGGTAAACGCGGGGGCGGGCGCGGCACGAAGCGTCGTTCGTCGTCAGGGCCGGAGGTGGTGTTAGGTAGCGCGCGGGAGGAGGAGGCTTTGCGGAGTGTGGGCGGGCCGGCGGGTGGTGAGCAAGGGGCTGGTTGGGCGCAGGGGTCGGCACTGGCGGCCGGTTATGCCGGTTTTGAAGTCGGAGATTGCTTGTTTGTCGCGGGGAGGGCGGGGGGGTTGAATACGGGACCGGAGCCGTCACGGGGCTCAGTGCCGGAGTGGAGGGGCTTGGGGGGGTATGCTGGGGCGGGTGTGGTGGACGAGCGGTGCGGGGGGCAGGGCGAAGCAGCGCCTGTCAGCCCCTTATTGTTTTCGCCGGGGTCATCCATAGGGGGCGCGGTTGGTTCGGTGGGGGCGAGTTCGTTGGGGGAGGGAGAATGGGCGCAGGTGGAAGGGTGGGGTTCGGCACAGGAATTGAGGAGGCAGGGGGAGCAGGGGTTTGGGGAGCAGGGGTTTTTGGAGCGGAGGAGTGCAGAGCAGCTTCAGGTCCCAGGAGGGGTGGGCTGGCATTCCGTTGATGAGGATCTTGGGGGGGGGGCTGGGGAAGGGGCGTTTAGGGAGGAAGGTTGGTTTGTCGGGGGCGGGGAGGCAATTGGGGGGGGTGTTGCGAGCGAGGGTCTGGACATTTTTCCCTCCTGGGCAGAAGGTGTCAGGAGCCTGGGTGGGGAGGGAGCGGCAGGGTGGTCAGGTGCCCTGGGGCAGGTAGCGGTAGGTGGAGCCAGGACGAGGGCAGTGTATGGGGCGAGCGGTCGGGCCCGTGCCAGGTCAGTCCGGTCGCTGTCTGGGGGGAGAGGTTATGGCGAGGAGGTGGCGTCGGCGGTGGGTCATGCTCGGTTGGAATGGAGCGAGGATGAGGAGGAGAGGGTGGCGCCGCTGAATGCGGGAGCGGGACGAGTGAGTGCGTCAGGTAGTGGTGTGGCAGGTTCGGTCTTGCTGAGGGGTAGTGGATCGCGGGCAGCCAGTGGTTTTGTTGCTCCTGGCACACCAGTCCAAACTTTTTCTTTACAGGTTAGGTCAAGTGGCAGAGCAGCGGACTCGGTAGGGCAAGGTACGGCCCATTATCGCCGAGGAGAAGGGAGGATGAGGCCTTGCGCGGCACATTCCGTACCGGCGGGGGATCCCGTCGCGGTCAGCGCACGAAGGTCAGGCGCGACCTCGCTGGCCCCAACGTCACGGCGTTCAAGGTGGATGGACTTTTCTGATAAACTGGATGCTTGTGTTGAGCGTGGTAGAGGGGAGGACCGGCGAGTACAGTCGGCTCCCCCGCAAGGTGGTTATAGGGCCATGGAGGCCGCTGGTGCTAAAGTAGGGTCCGGTAAGGCCCGAAAGGTGGATTTTGCCGAGGAGGAGCGGATGGTGGAGGAGCCATTACTGCTCGACTATGATGAGGATAGCCCCGAGGAAGGGGAGATACGGGGTGATGAGGTGGGGGGACACTCTCATGCTTCTCGTAGTCTGTTTCAGGTTCCGGGTGTGGCACCCATTGCACAGTCGGTGGTGGTGAAGTCGGCTGGAGAGCACGGCCCGTCAGCGAGGGCGCATCCTCCAAGGGATTCTTCGGCACGGGCGGTGCAGCGGTCGGAGTCGGTCCGCACACCCTCCTTAGAGCCAGGTGAGAGCGCAAAAACACAGGCCAAACCTATTATGGTGTCTGTGGGGTCTGGAGAGGACGGGGGTGGGGGTTTGTCCGAGGGGAGATTGTATAGAGGCAAGTATGTGAAGGACACTGGGGTTGGTACGGGGACGGAGGGAGCATTGTCGGGGGCCAAGGTGGAGAGTGGGTCTAAGGCGGAGGCAGGCGATGGTAAGGAAAAGCCGCAGAGCAAGGAACTAAAGATTAAGAAGCTCCCCTATATGGGGGTGACTAAGCCCCTGGGTGCGCATTTAATGCTGGCAACCAAAGAGCGTATTTGGAAGGGTGAATATGTTGAGATTCTGAAACTGTTACACAGGGAGGTGAGGTCTAAGGAGGGTTCTAAAGAGGAAGAGTACGAGCTGGCCAAGCGCCCTAAGGTGCCGCTGACGATCGAGAACTGGACGGCGGCGTTCTTAATTTATGCTAGTGTTTACTGCGAAAAGTTTCCTGAGCGCTGCGTAGCCATATTTAAGTATATGGACGTTATTCGGAAGGCTCAACTCACTGGTACGGGTTATGCTTGGGCCCAGTATGATGAGGAATTTCGAGCACGTATGGCTTGGGATGATGAAGCTAAATGGGGCGAGTTGGATAATGACCTGTGGCAACATACTATGGGGGCCGCGCCAGGGGGAAAGACAATTTTTACGGCTAGTGGTCTGCCGTTAGTGTACCGGCCCTTTCAGGGAAAGCCCACCCGGGGTGGGGTGGGAGGCTCAGCCGCATCACAGTCTGGGGTCGGGGCTTGTTGGGATTTCAACAAGGGCCTGTGCACGCGTGAATATTGTAAATACAAACATGAGTGTTCTAAGTGCGGCAAGCGGCACTCCCTCGTCAACTGCTGGGGAGTCAGGCCATCAGGAGGGCAGCAAGCAGGTGCAGGGTTGCCTGGCAGCGCGCAGCAGTCACAGGGTGGGCGAGGGGGTAGGGGCGCACAAGGTCCTGGGCCAAAGGGCTCCTACACCAATTAAATTGGCTCGGCTAAAGGCTGCCCTGGAGGGCTACGAGGATTTGGTGGCAAAGCGAACTCTTTTGGATGGTTTCAGGTGGGGTTTTCATTTGGGGTACCACGGGCCCCGGCAGAGAAGGTGGGCGGATAATTTGAAATCCGCAGCGGAGCACAAGCTGGTGGTGCGAGAAAAATTGAGTAAGGAAGTGCATGAGGGGAGGATGGCAGGCCCGTTTGGAGACTGGCCAGTTCCTAATTTGATCATTTCCCCTATTGGTGTGGTGCCCAAGAAGGAGGAGGGGCAGTTTCGGCTGATTCAGCATTTGTCATGGCCTGAAGGGTCGTCAGTCAATGATTTTATCGACGAAGACGCGGCTTCGGTGTCATACTCATCAGTTGACGTCGCTATGTCACTGGTTGTGGCCGCGGGCGCAGCTGCAGGGATGGCAAAATGCGATATTAAGTCGGCTTTCCGGCTGCTCCCGGTTCATCCGGATGACTGGCCTTTGTTGGGCATACAATTTGAGGGTGAATGGTATGTGGATAAGGCGCTACCCATGGGTTGCTCGGTGTCATGTGCTCTTTTCGAGCTCTTCAGCACTTTTTTGCAGTGGTTTTTCACGCACCGCACTGGTCACAGCTGGGTCACACATTATCTGGATGATTTCTTTTTTGTGGGCTCGCCGGGCTCTTCGGAGTGCCGGCGTGCGCTGGAGTCGTTTCAGGAGCTTATGGAGGATTTGGGGGTGCCTTTAGCTCCGGAGAAAACAATGGGGCCGGATACTGTCATTTCATTCCTGGGCATTGAACTTGACTCAGTTGCCATGCAGGCCCGGCTGCCCGCGGATAAGAAATCTAAAATGTTGGTTTTGCTGGACGAGATGTTGGCTCGACCGAAGGTGACGGTGAGGGAAATACAGGTGTTGCTAGGCCATCTGAACTTTGCTTGTAGGGTGGTTCGGGCGGGGCGGACTTTTTGTCGGCGCCTGGGCCGGGCCTTAGCAGGCCGGCACTTGCCTCATCATCATGTGCGCCTGTCGGCTGGGGTGAAGGAGGATTTGCGGATGTGGTCCTTTTTCCTGCACTCATTTAACGGGGTGCCTTTGGCCAGGGACGAGGATGTACAGTGGGATGTGCAGCTGTTTTCAGATGCGGCGGGCAGTGAAGGTTTTGGCATCTACTGGCAGGGTCATTGGTGTGCAGAGCAGTGGCCTCGGGAGTGGAAGAATGGTGGGCGGAGCATTGCCTTTTTGGAACTCTTCCCACTTTTGGTGGCTTTGACCATTTGGGGCAAAGAGCTGGAACACAAGAAGGTGCTTTTCCGTGTGGACAACATGGCGGTGGTGCAAATAGTCAATAGACAATCGGCCAGGGATGAGCAGATTCTGAAATTACTGAGGGTGTTTGTGCTGGGCTGTTTGCGCTATGACATTTCATTCAGGGCTTTGCACGTACCGGGCGTGGACAATGACATCGCGGATGCTTTGTCTCGTTCACAGTGGGAGAGATTCCATGGGCTGGCCACAGAGGCGGACAGGACACCGACCCCGATGCCGGAGCACCTCTGGTCGGTCGGCAACGCAGGGTGTTTCAACTGGTGGTAGGTTCTTTGTCGGTTTCCACGCGTACGGCGTACACATTGGCATGGAAGGAATTTTTGGCGTCAGGTGCTAGTAGGAGGGTAGAGCCGGGGCGCAGTTCGGAGGATGTGGTCCATTTTATCCTTGACCTCATTGAGAAGGGTCTGTCGCGGGTCACTATAGCAGGGAAGTTGGCTGGGGTTGCTTTCATGGGGAAGCTTTTTTGGGGTTATGCCCCGTCTGCTGGGGAAATAGGTCGCAGGATGCTTGAAGGGTGGGCGAGAGAACGGGGCGGTACTGGGGTGTCCCGTTTGCCGATTTCCTGGCAGACGCTGGCTCGTTTGCTGGCTGTGTTGCCTGCAGTTTGCACTGGCGATTTTGAAGTTGCATTGTTTTCTACCCTTATGGTTTTCATGTTTTTCGGAGCTTTCAGGGTTTCGGAGCTCCTGGGGACCAAGTTGAAGCGGGGTATTTGTTGGCAGGATGTTTTCATATCGGACGCTGGCGTACATGTTTGGTTGGCCAGTTCCAAAACAGATCAGAAGGGGGCTGGTAAAGGGGTTTGGTTGGAGGCGGGATCCCCTAGTTGCACATGTCCGCTGCGCTGGGTCAGGCAGTGGAGGTCGCTCTCGGGGGGGGACGGGGGCCAGTTAGTTTTCCAACACATAGACGGGGCGCGCGTCTCTGACTATCAGCTGCGCATGGTCCTGCGTAAGGGGTTGCAGCGGTTGGGGTTGGATGGCGCGCAGTTTGGGACACATTCTTTCAGGATTGGGGCAGCGACTGAGGCGCATAATCGGGGTTGGTCGCAGGGCGATATAATGCGCTTGGGGCGTTGGTCCTCTTCCTGCTTTCACAGATATGTACGGGAGGATCCTCCTTCGGCGCCTGCGTCTACTGCTTTGGTGTGAGTCTCATATTTGTTTTTCATTTCAGGTTCGGTGGCCGGGCCACACACGAGGGAGTTGACGGTGTGGATTGTGGGGCATTCCTTCGTCAAGTGGGCGCACGTTCAGGCGTGCAAAAGTTATTTTGGGGAAAGTTTGGGTTTCAATGGCAGCCTTTTTCGACTGGTATGGAAGGGAAAGGGGGGGATGCTCTGGAGGGAGCTGATCCCCTGTCTGAATAAAGCCATGGTAAGGGGTCAATGCCCGGATATTCTTTTAATTCACTTGGGGGAGAATGATCTTTGTAGTGTGAAAGGGGTGGTATTGTTGCGAGCCATGAAAAGAGACTTGGCGTTGGTGAAAGAGCAGTGGTCGGGTTGTCATGTTCTCTGGACAGAATTGGTCCCGCGGAGGGTGTGGAGAGGGGCGTTGAAGCCCAGGGCGGTTGATAGGTCTCGGAGGAAAGTGAATTTGGAGATCTCCCGGTTTTGCCGAGATTTGGGCTTTGGGAGAGTCACTCATAAAGATATCCGCTTTGAGGCGGTAGAGTTTTTTCGGGGAGATGGGGTCCATTTGTCGAGGTTGGGCATGGATCTTTATTTGTTGGAGCTCAGGGAGGTCTTGTCTCGGTGCTTGAGGGGGCAGAATCAGGCTCGTTGTGTTTAAAGCCTTTTTTGTTGGGGGGCAGAAAGAGGGGAGGGTAGTTGCACCGCCCCCCTCTTTCTGGGTGGCGGGGGTTATGGTGATTTCTGGTCAGTTTTACCGGAAGTTGGTGGAGTGATTGGGGTTGAGTTGGGGTTATCGACAGGAAAAGGTTAGTTTGGTAAATTTAGTTCGGTTACACAGTTTGGGGGCCGATAGCTGAAAAGGGGCAGGCAGGGGAGTTTTGGTTAACAGAAGGTTTGGATTTAGAGATTGTTGGGGGGTTATACAGGAGTGTAATGTTTTATAATGTTTTATAATGCTTTTATATTGTTGTAATGTTGTAATGTACGGGCGGGGGCGGGCTCGAAGGTATTTAGGGGAGGGGGCGGGGGGCGGGGCTAGGCATGTTATATTTAGTGAGGCCTAGTTTTGGAAGGCGTTTCGGCCAAGGATTTTAATTTGTAATGTGCACCTGTTTCCAATAAAGCGGCCTTTTACACACAACGATCTTGTCAGTGGCCTGCTTCCCCCCCTCCACCCCTCCCTCCCAAGGGGGGCTTGGGGGGGGAAGGCGACCGCAGGGAGTCCCCACCCCCGGGCAGTTTGGGAGGGGGCGTGTGGAGGGAGGGGTTTGCGGGCCCCGCGCGGTTTTTGAACTTGGGCTGGCTAGTAGGGAAAAGATAGCCCAAAGCCAGCCCAATTAGAGCCCAAATGTATCGAAATGTTGCCCAGGTATAAGTACCTTGGGAGCCCGCCCCCGGCCACCATTTTAGGTTTGGTGACCTGGTGGCCGGGAGCGAGGATAGTGTCGTGTTTTTTGTCCCCTCCCTCCCTCCCTCAAAAAACACGTTTTTTGGGTGTTTTTCTCCACTTTTTTCGTTTCGGGGTCCGGGTTTTCAGCATACGTTTTTCCAGTTTTTCCCCCTTTTTTGCGAAATTTTTCAGGCGTTTTGTGGGAACAGATGTGCAAGGGGTTCTGCTATGTTTGTACTTTGTCGCTTGGAGCAGGTGCTGTGCGTGGGTTATGGTGATTTCTGGTCAGTTTTACCGGAAGTTGGTGGAGTGATTGGGGTTGAGTTGGGGTTATCGACAGGAAAAGGTTAGTTTGGTAAATTTAGTTCGGTTACACAGTTTGGGGGCCGATAGCTGAAAAGGGGCAGGCAGGGGAGTTTTGGTTAACAGAAGGTTTGGATTTAGAGATTGTTGGGGGGTTATACAGGAGTGTAATGTTTTATAATGTTTTATAATGCTTTTATATTGTTGTAATGTTGTAATGTACGGGCGGGGGCGGGCTCGAAGGTATTTAGGGGAGGGGGCGGGGGGCGGGGCTAGGCATGTTATATTTAGTGAGGCCTAGTTTTGGAAGGCGTTTCGGCCAAGGATTTTAATTTGTAATGTGCACCTGTTTCCAATAAAGCGGCCTTTTACACACAACGATCTTGTCAGTGGCCTGCTTCCCCCCCTCCACCCCTCCCTCCCAATGTTCTCAGCAGGTTTATTGGCGTGTGTTTTAGAAGGGGGGTTATGCCACTTCTGCAAACTGCAAAACTGAACAGTGAATGGATATGTTTCCCATTCTCACCATCCTGAGTGAGAATCATGTTGTGGGTGTTAATAACAGTGTAATCCAGACTCAGAGAATTCTTTCCATCTGTTCCAAGTTATTTGGTGGTGAAGAAGATCTAAGCTTGCCGTCCGTGCTGGAAAAAACACAAATCGCCCGTTTATTACTGTAAATGTCGACAGACCCCATATCACCTTTCCCACCTTGGAAACTCTGCTGGCAGTCACTGCTGCTGCTCTTCAGGTGACAGCAGTGGCTGTGTCTGAAATGAACTGCTGTCCTCTGCCACTGTTTGAGATAGGGTTGCACAGCCCATCTGTATAGTGGTGCCATGTTAAAAGTGGGAGAGGGGGTGAGAAAGCAAACACAGAGACAACTGACTGCCATCTTTCTATCCTGGCCCCCCACCACCTGAAAACATATGAGCATCAAACAAAAGGCTGTTAATCAGGAAGATTGATGGTAACCTAGGGCACAAATGTATCTCTGAGAAGCAAAGTCTGTTCCTGACGCAAAATGCTTGCTGTAACTTTAAGGCATTCAGTAAAAGATTGTCAGAATTTGGTTCAGGTATACTAGAGGGGGTGGCAAGAGGTGGGGGACAGAATCAAATTCGAGCCATCACTAGCTTCAGTGGCATGAAAATAACTACAAGGACTTGAAATACAGAGTCTTTTTACGTGCATTTCCCCACATGTCAGGGCGAAAACCAATGACGTTTTGTACCTGCTGGAAGCTGGTGATGGGTGGGAGCATTGGGTAGGGACTCTGAGGTTAAGGCAGGATTTAGCCTATTTGGAGGAACACTGTCTGCTCCCCATGCTGCTGTAGTGTTTCGGTGGGTGCCAAGCTGTGCTGCCGCCTGCAGTCTCTGGTCCTCCAGGAGTAAAGACCGGTCCAGTGTCATTGACTCTTGATTGCATTGCCCTTGCATAATGCAAGGGGACTCAAGGGCAACAGGATTCCTAAGTCAGATTTCTCAAGCCACACAAAGTTACCTTGGATGGCCCTGCATTGCTTGGTAAATCTGGAGAAGCGCAGGCAGCCCGAGTCGCAGCCTTACGTTACTCTGCGCTGGGAAGGTGTTACATGGGTGGAGTTTGGGAGACCAAGCACACACCCAGGCTTTTTTGCGCATTTCCAGATTTACCAAGACTAGTAAACCTGGCAATGCATTAAAATTGTATGCCTTCCAAAAAGAGGTGCAACAAGGAGAAATATCCTAATTTCGCCTCATTGTTTCCTCTTTCTATGTGTTCTGCATTCTGCAGCACACTTAGAAAGAGGAAAACGCCTCTAAGGATTTTTTTTTTGTAAATTCTATTTAGAGGCCTGACATACCCGTGTCCTACTGGTTAATACTCTTTTAAGAGTCTTTGGATTCTGTTATAGAGGAAAACTTGCCACTCATTTGAGGATGGGGCCAATAACATCTCCTATTAAGTCAAATGTCAACCAAGATGAGTTGGCCTCCAAAATTAAAAAGATTTCTCTGAATAAGTCACTTACGATAAGGATGTAAGTTTTCCCTAAACATAATTAGAAACAAATATGTTCCATAAAATCTTTTCACAATGAACTGCTTAATTTTAATTTTATTTTTTGTTCGTAGGAGGAAGGATACCGTATATCACATATTTTACAGTTAAAAAAAAGGGCAAGAGATTTTGATCTAGAGGTATCGTAACAAATCACACTGTATATTTGATAACGAGACTGACTTCCAAATTGCATGCAAGTGTTTTACCCTATAGGGGCATACAAGGCTAGAGATTTTTCAAGGCTGTTCTTATAACATGTTCGATGAAATAATTCAGACACTAATAAACTGCCTCCCCTCTGCCATTTCACTAAGTTCCTCTCTTCTTTCGAAAATCTTATCTCCTGAGGGACCCATCTTTGTATTGCTATATCTACAAATTCCAGTCTGTATCCCCTGACTGTCTCTAGAATCCATAGATCCTGATTCACTTTCTCCGAATCCCCCACAAATTGTGCTAGTCTGCCCACCAACATTACTGGGATACCTAAATGGTCTCATAATATTCTTAACTGTTGAAAATCCTCTTTGCCATCTATATCCTCAAGTTGATATTCCTCTATTTCACTGCCTTTGGGTGTAGAATCCCTGATAGGATCCAAATCCCACCTTGTGCCAGGAGCCTGCACATTTAGCGCATGTCTAGCTCCTTACCGCCTGACCTGAAAATAAAGAGTGTCTGTCAGGCTGACTGTTGTAATCGCCTACTTGGTACGTTCCTTCCCCCCCCCCTCCTTCCTCCTCCCTTGGTTCTTCCCTCTCCCTGTCACCAACATTCCATTGCACCCTTCCTCTGACTAGGCTGGATCCTGTGGTGGTGTATGACCATTAAAGAAGAGTTCTTACTTACCTGCCTTCTGGTCATCTTTATAACACTGGCGACGCATTGCTGTGTGGGGACGGCTCACCATCACCCCCAATTGCTTCTTCAAATCCAGCTATCCTGTGTAGGCGGTCGTGAGTACCTTGCTGCCCACGGAGGCTCTGCTGCTTCAAAGTAAGACTGAGGCTGTGCTTAGAATGGTGCTTCCACCTCCTTCGTTTTATTAAGCTATTTTGCTGCTGCATGCTTGTGGCTGAGAGAAGGATTAAACTGTGCCACGTTCGTTTCGCCTCCGTGGTCTTATGACACTTGCTCTGTGTGTGGGCCTCTTAGCGCTGCTTCTCCCGTCTTGCCGCGGCTCCGTCTGTGGTCCTGGAGGTGAAGGATCGCTTCCAGCGCTGGTCCGCCTTCGCCTCAGTGACGAGGCTTCTATTGTCATCTGTCCCTCTGGTGACGCTTCGGCCATATGGCAGGTGACTCCCTTTTGTCTCCTCAGTGCTGTCCGGAGTGAGGCAGGCTGCTGTCTGAGGTGCTGTGTGGTCGCTCTATTCTTCGGTCGGAAGGCAGCTTCTTGGAAGTTTCTCTGGGGCATTCCCTGTGTGATCTACTCTCGGCGCCACTTTCCAACTTCCTCACATGAGCGGCGCATTCCATTTCGCACGCCCTCAGCTGATCGTCGATGGTGACTTTCCTCAGCTGAGGCGCTCAGGGTGCGCTGCCGATTTTGGCCTCTGGGTGGCAGTGTGGCTCAAGTTTTCAGTCCGGTTGTGAGGAGATCGTCTCCAGCGCTAGTACACTTTCCATCCACGTTGTGGGACCCTCTATCAAGCTAATTTTTCTAATTAACTGACTGACTGGCTAATTTTTCCTACGTTCGCTGATGGGCACAGCTCAAGGGATTCCTGCCTGTCATATCACGCTGACGGGCACAGCTGCACATTGTGTTAATCACTGCTGGGCACAGTCATACCTCTTAGGACGTGCTTGTCTGCTCAAGCTGACAGGCTCAGCTGCTCCTCGCGAATGGTTGCTGTCACACGCTCTAAGGGTCTTTTTTTCATTTTGAGGAGATTTCCATCATATACTGCGGAGTTTAGTGATTCTTTTGCTTATACGTCATGGTTACTGCACATTGGTGATTTTGTTTCTTATACCTCATATTGTCTGTACAAGCGTATACCTTGGATTTTATGTACTGCTTCATTCATGTATTGCAGTGTACAAGGGGGTTGTGCATGTGGGGGGTTGTAAAGCAAAAGTAGAAATTGTGATTGCTTGTCTGCATTCTTAGCAACGTTTTGCATTGTGTGGGGTGCTCTTTCCAGTCTTTGTACATAATGGCAGCCGCTAATATGTCGCAGCCTCCACCATTCCTTAACGAGGCAGGAGAGCCAGTTCTGCCTTGGAAACAATGGTTTGGGTTACTGGAGTCCTATTTAATTGCTATAGGGGGGGAGAAATTTTCCCATTTACGTAAATTACACACCCTGTTACACAATTTGGGTATTGAGGGACGTAAAGTGTATGATGACATCTCCACTAATGCAGAGGGTGGAAGTGACAGTGATGACGATGAGAATGTGTATATGGTGGCAGTAAATAAACTACAAAAACATTTTAGTAAGAAAATAAACGTAGTGTTAGAGAGACATAAATTCTTCTCAAGAACACAGGGAAAAAATGAGAAGGTTAATCCATTTATTGCAGCCTTAAAGGGTTTAGCGAACACATGTGAGTTTGAATCCCTTCAGGATTCCCTGATTAGAGACCAGTTGGTCAGGTGCACCAACAATCATAAGATTCAAGAGAGGCTGCTTGTGGCCAATCCTAACCTCAAGGAAGCCATAGATATAGCGGTAGGGATTGAGCACACGGCAGATTGTATGGTTGAAATGAAAGGTGAAGGGGGCAAAACCATGGAGGTCAATGCCATAAGCAAAGATCATAAAAGTAAGATAGCTAACACCCCACTTCAGGGAAATAAATTCAAGTGTTATAGATGTGGGAGCCCTACACACTTAGCCAATAACCCGATTTGCCAAGCACGTTCTGTTGTCTGCCACAAATGTGGGAAAAAAGGACATTTGTCCAGGGTATGTCATGATCAGCGCTCTAAAGCGGTGTTGGAGATTGAGCCACAATTATTTCCTGATCCCAAGTTAATTTTTCAACTTAAAGACAAAAACAATACCGATAAATTCCCATCTTGCAACATTACCCTGGATAACAAAACCCTAACGGTCTTTGCTGATTCATGTTCCCCTTACACCGTGGTTGATGCCACCATGTTTTCTCAACTGTTTCCCTCATGGGAAGAAACGGTACAACCTCCGGACATACAACCAGGAGGCTACAATGGGGACCCCATACCCCTATTAGGCATGACCACTAAGGAAATAGGGTTCAAAGGAAGGAACACGGTGGGCAAGATATACATTACCCAGAAGGGGTCCAACTTGTTGGGATGGAAACACCAGAGGGAACTCGGGATTAAGTTAGACCCCAACAGTCCCGACCAAGTCCTCTTAGTGGATCCCTCGGTGGGAGGGATGGATGTTTGCAATGATTTCCCCAAAGTGTTTTCTGATGACCTAGGATTACTCAAGAATTATCAGCATTCCATCAAATTGAAATCCAATGCCAAACCGGTAGCACACAAAGCCAGACCCATACCACATTTAATGCACGTGCCTCTTCAAAATGAGCTAGACAGATTGCTGTCGTTGGGGGTGATCGAACCTATAGAGTGTTCACAGTGGTTGGCCCCCATTGTTCTTACCACCAAGGCTACCAGTAAGGACATCAGGCTCTGTGTGGACCTCAGGGACCTTAACCAAAACATATGGGTAGACAGGCACCCCCTTCCACGCATTCATGAGGTGCTTACCCTCATTAATGGTGCGAGTTGTTTCAGCGTTCTCGACTTATCCTCTGCCTATCACCAGGTGGAGCTTCATCCCAACTCACGACATCTCACCTCCTTTGTGACACCCCTAGGAGCCTTCCAATTCCGTCGCATGCCTTTTGGGTTGGCTTCTGCTGCGGCCGCCTTCCAGAGGATCATGCAGCATGTCTTGAAAGACCTTCCCAGAACACTCTGT
Source organism: Triturus cristatus (assembly GCF_964204655.1). Lineage (NCBI taxonomy): Eukaryota > Metazoa > Chordata > Amphibia > Caudata > Salamandridae > Triturus > Triturus cristatus. The sequence goes on from NC_140592.1 coordinate 847,456,261, forward strand.
TTTCAAGATGACATATTAATCTACGGGAAGGACTTAAACGAGCATAACGTCACCCTCAGGATGGTCTTGTCCAACTTGGAAAAATCAGGGCTCACTCTAAAAAAGGAGAAATGTCGTATAGGGGTGGGATCGGTTGAGTATCTAGGACACACCATCTCTCAAGATGGGATCAAACCCAAAATAGACCTAGTTAAGGCGATTAGGGACACTGAGGCCCCTAAAGGTGTTCAAGACCTTAAATCATTTTTGGGCCTTTCCGAATACTATTCAAAATTTGTGAGGAACTATTCCTCAATAGTGGAACCTTTACGTAACTTACTCAAATCCAGAACCTTGTATGTGTGGTCCGATGCCTGTCAGAAGGCCTTTGATCTTGTCAAAGAAAGCATAATTTCTGCACCATCCCTGGGTAGGTTTGACCCGAACAAAACCACAATCCTTTGCACTGATGCAAGCAATAAAGGGTTGGGGGCCAGTCTCACCCAAATGGGGGAAGGCAAGGAACACATTGTGGCCTTTGCATCTCGAGCTCTTAAGGGGGCAGAAATCAACTACTCAGTGATGGAGAAAGAAGCACTAGCTTGTTTCTGGGCGATTAAACACTTCCGCTTCTTTCTGTGGGGTATCCCTTTTACTGTAAAGACGGACCACAAACCACTGATGTTTGCTTTCACCACCAAAGGGGCTAACAAAACCACTCCCAGAATTGCTAGATGGATTTTGGGACTGGAAGGATACAATTTTTGTGTGAGATATATGCCAGGTCATCAAAACACGGTTGCTGACTTTCTGTCACGGTCTCCCTCAGAGGGAGAAAGTACTCCTGTTAGCTGTGAATGTGATGATGTGATTTTGCAACTCACATGCCTAAAAAAAAGAAGAATGGAATGACAGTATGCAAAATGATGCAGAGATGTGTTCAATTAAAGAGTTCATCAAGAATGGTTGGCCGGAAAACAAGAATGATATTCCTATCAGTTTAAGTAAATTCTGGGATGTCAGAGTAGAACTCAATATACAAGGCAATGTGGTTTGCAGAGGGGAGAAAGTGATTCCACCGGAGAACCTGAGAGAAAAGATTGTGGGGCTTGCGCATGCAGGACACTTAGGGCGAAGCCTAACCAAGAATAAAATCAGACTGGAATATTGGTGGCCAGGTATGGACGCCATGACGGAACAGGTGGTGAGAAATTGTGTAGACTGTAGCCGGAGTGACAAAACTCACCAGACCCGCAAGCCCCCCCTGTCACCTGTCGAAGTGCCTAATCGACCATGGTCAAAGTTAGCCTTGGACATCATGGGTCCCCTCAACCTAAGAACATTAAAGGAACGGTTCATTCTGGTGCTAGTGGACTATCACTCAAGGTGGTTGGTCTACAAATGTGTCCAGCAGATAGACACAAGAGTCCTCATACAATTCTTAGAAAGTGTGTTCTTTGAGGAAGGGTTACCTGATACCCTTATAACAGACAATGGAGTACAGTTCACTTCGGACAAGATGAAAGAATTTCTGTATCACCGGGGCATCACTCACCTCAAATCTGCTTTGTACTGTCCCCGTGCTAACGGGTTAGTGGAAAGGATCAACCAGCTGTTCAAAGAGTGTTTGCAGAGAGCAGAAGTAATGGGGACACCAGCAAGTTCAGCGTTAGTGGAAACAGTATGGGCATATTGCACTTCTCCAAACAGTGTGACTGGGGTTTCTCCGTTCACCTCTCTCAAAGGAAGGATCCCGAAGACCAAATTAACTCCACCGGTAGGGCCAAGAAAGGACGCCGGTGTAGTAAACAGAGGTGAAATCTCAAGGAAAGTGGAGGAACACCAAGCTAAATACAAAGTCAGGTATGACCAGACCAAACATGTAAAAACACAAATGTTCAAAGAAGGTGATTGGGTCCGGGTGGATTTACCTAAAGCACGCAGGAAAGAAGCGTCAAGATTTTCGGATCCTTACAAAATAACTAGTGTGGGTAGGAATGTAGTCCATCTCGACAATGGCCAAACATGGAGCATGGACAGAATCATTCCTCATGGACAAGGGGGTGACTTGGACAACGGAAGTGACCCGGAGACAGAGTTGCAAACCCTCAGTCACAGAAGGTCTATGAGAGCAAGGAGCTCACCTGTATGGACCAGAGACTACTGTGTTAAATGAGAATTATTGTCAAATGTTCCTTGTGGTTCTTTACCTAGCTTTGTTGTTCTACTGCTTACATTGTTCTGCAGTGACCTTTCGCTGCTTGTTATATCTGCTATGTCTCTCTTTGCCCTATGCAGGGAGGTGTGTTGTAATCGCCTACTTGGTACGTTCCTTTCCCCCCCCTCCTTCCTCCTCCCTTGGTTCTTCCCTCTCCCTGTCACCAACATTCCATTGCACCCTTCCTCTGACTAGGCTGGATCCTGTGGTGGTGTATGACCATTAAAGAAGAGTTCTTACTTACCTGCCTTCTGGTCATCTTTATAACACTGACCTTTGGTCATCCTGACAGACACTCTTCTTGGTGGGCAAAGTGGGCAAAAGGTGAGGGTGTGTGGCCCCTCCACCCATTAGGCCTGGCTCTGGCTGTTCAGAACATTAATTTTCTCGCTATCACCAAGGTGGCTGTAAAAAATGTAGGAGAGTTGCCTCTCATATTCTAATTGGTCGGCCTCCACTGCATGATGGCCCAGGATGCCTGTTTCTTGCACTGGCACATCACTATTCTGTTCACTGCATATAAATAAGGTGAATTTGTATGAGATTTCATTTGTTTAAAAATGGTCAACAATGACATGTAATGGGAGGAGCCTAGCGCTTGACCAAGATGGCCGCGTGAGCTTAGAGCTCCCGAGACCCTCGCGCCCTCCGTCGACTATCCTGTCTCTAATCCTGATGGTATGCATGGCATCGTGTTGCTGAGTTGTCAGGGAGGCGATTGATGCTACCCGCGGTCGGATCGCCCATCGGGAACCGGACTTACGACTGGCGGAAGATTGCGGCCTAACTCCCGGGGATGCCAGGGGCTAGAGTTGGCAGGATGCCCGACTCCTAATTGATCAACAACGGCCTGGCGAGGATTGAACTGTCGGACGGAGGTCCTCGCTCTTTCACTTTCGATTTCGTTCCCTTTGTCTGCCCGGACACTGTAGAGCTCCGGGTGGCTTTATTACCCCAGGGACGCTCGGCGGGCTACTCTGGCAGCACAAGGCAGACCTGCTCACTCCTTATTCCTCTCTCTGAGAGGGAACAGTCTTAACTGCACTGGACTGCCTGGAGTCCATTATGTCGGGCAAAGCAGAAGGGGATCGGCTGAAGACTAAGTCCACCAGGCGGGGAACGTATTCCCAAGTCAACAGTATGGACCGCTACGCCCTCCTGAAAGCATCGCCGAGTGGATCGAGCCAGGCGCCGGATGCCCAGAAGGAGGACTCGCCTGGGACACCGGAGCTCTCCCTACAGGATGTCATGGGCGCGCTCGACGGGATGCAGACCTCGATGGGGAGGCAGTTTGAGGCCCTGGTGCATAAGGTGGATGCCATCCTGGTAGATGTCAATCTGATCCGCTCGGACCTGGGCAAGACGAACGAACGCGTTAAGAACCTGGACCACAAGACCACGGGCCTCACTGATGATGTTGCGGATCTGCAGACCGAGGTTCGGAAGCTGAGGGCCGAGAGTGACCTCGCCGCCCGCCGGCTGGAGGACTTCGAGAGCCGGGCCAGGCGCAACAATGTGCGCGTCATCGGGGTCCCGGAGTCCTCGAATGAGGCTTCGGCGGACCTGCTTGTGGAGGATTTGGTCCTCAATCATCTGAAGCCTAAGGGCCTTGGAAAGTTTTTTGCGGTGGAAAGGGCCCATAGGGTGCCGGGCGGGCGGCCTAAGGCGGGTGCCCCGCCGCGGCCGATTGTCGCCCGGCTCTTTCATTTTCGAGATCGGGACGCTATCCTGCAAGCTTCGAGGGTGACGGGCCCAGTCCCCTTCCAGAATGCGTCGGTGAATTTTTATCCGGACTTCACCCAGCAGGTGCAGAGACAGAGACAGAGCTTCCTGGGGGTGAAGCGGAGACTTCGGGAACTGGATCTGAAATATGCCATGCTTTTCCCTGCCAGACTACGGGTGGTGCATGAAGATCGGACATTCTTTTTTGACTCTCCTGTTATGGCCGACGAATGGCTGGACGCTTTGCCCCGGCGACGGACGGGGGACGACACAGCCGAGCATGGAGACAGTGGCCGGGATGGACAGGGCTGATATCTCAGAGCCGGCCTGACTTGATTTGACCATACTTGAAGATTTGAACAGAGTGCAGTAACTGTGGAGGGTTGCGGGAGGACGAGGGGTGCTCTTTTCCTCCCTTAGGGTACTTTTTGTTGATTTTTTGTTTTTGTAGGGCGACAGGCACACTGCAAGTTGGGGGGGCTTTGTAAGCTGCAGCAGGGGTGCAGGGTGGGGGGAGTTTTGGGGATTTTGAGTTTGTTGTTGGGGGGTTTATTTCTGCAAGGCATGATGATTATCCTCAGGGCTGTTCCATGGTGGCTCCTCGGGTGTGGGGTGGGCCTCTTTCCGTTTGAGGATGGGGGGTAGGGGCTTAAGTGTTATAAGCTGGAATGTTAATGGTTTGGGGGATCGCATCAAGAGGGGGATTGTTTTGAAATTTTTGAAACGCTCAATGCCAGATGTTGTCCTGCTGCAGGAGACGCATCTCATAGGTAATACGTGCTATGCCCTGAATAGGAAGGGGTATAAATTCATTGCACACTCGGGATTCTCTTCTGGGTCCAGGGGTGTGGGCATCCTCGTTAGAGCATCGTTGCCTTTTGAGGTGGACTCCACCATTGTTGACGATAGGGGGAGGTTTGTGGCGGTGGCGGGGCGGTGGGAAGGAAGGACTTTGGTTTTGGTTTGGGTTTATGTCCCGCCGGCCCTGCAGGCCTCCACATTTGCTGAATTGGGCAGGGCTTTGCTGACTCTCCCGGGGGGAATGCTGGTAGTGGGAGGGGATTTCAACGCTGTGGGCTCCGGACTGTTGGATAGATACCCGCCCAGGGACACAGGGGGGGCTCAGAAATGGCTTCCAGACTTCCTGGATACGTTTGGTCTGATAGACTGCTGGAGGCTCCGGCACCCCACACAGAGTCAATACACGTTTCACTCCGGGGCGCATGGTAGCCTCTCCAGGATTGATTACCTGCTCACTCTGGCCGCACATGCCTCGTTGATATCCGAGGCGAGGCACATGGCACGCGGTATCTCTGACCACTCGCCAGTGTGGATCCGGCTGGATCTAGGTCGGGAGGGAGGAGGGAGGGTGGCCCCCATCAACCCATGGTATTTCCGAGACCCCAAGATGCGCAGCGCCCTGGTAAAGAAGGTAGATAATTACTTTAAGGACAATCTGGGAACCGTGGACTCGGCGGTGTCGCTGTGGGAAGCTTTTAAGACCGTGCTTCGGGGGGAAGCCCTCTCCCTGGTGGTGGCTGCCAAGAATCGGAGGGATGGCGAGGTGCGGCAAGTGGAGGAGGAGATCGCGGCCCTTGAGGGGGCTATGGAGGAGGAGGTTACAGCGTCCTCACTGCATGAGCTTTGCTTGAAGCAGGCGGAGTATAGGGACCTGGTGACGAACGCCGCTAAGACCCTCAGTAGGGAACAACAGGGCCGCCTGTATGACGTTGGTGATAAGGCAGGGAAACTCCTGGCGTGGTTGGACAGGAAAGAACGGGTCAATAGAGTGGTGCCAGAGTTGACGGGAGAGTGGGGAGAGGCGATTGTGGAACCTGAGGGGATTGTGAAGTGTTTCGCGGAGTATTTTCGTAGGGTTTATTCCTCCGTGTCGGACAGGCCGCCCGAGGACTCGTCTGATCTCCTCCGTGATATCGAGTTGCCCTGCCTCTCTGACATAGATAGGGAAGATTTGGATGGTGACATAACGGTTGACGAGGTGGCGGGGGCGATTCGCGCGTTAAACTCGGGTAAGGCCTCTGGACCGAATGGACTGCCGATCGACCTGTACAAACTGTTCCCGGATAGGGTCGCCCCTCACCTGCGCGCCATGTTTTTGGAGGCGCGGGGGGATGGGATCCTTCCGTTGGATCAGCGGCTGGCGTCGATCGTGGTCATATATAAAGAGGGTAAACCCCGAGATAGGTGCGCCTCCTATCGGCCCATTTCACTCCTCAACGCTGAACCGAAAATTCTGGCCAAACTCCTGGCTACCCGTTTGATTAGGGTACTTGGCGATTTGGTCCACCCGGATCAATCTGGCTTCATCCCGCACCGAAACACAGCATTAAACCTTAGGCGGCTTCATGGCGTCATCGCCAGGGCGGGCACGCTGCGTGAACCGGCTATTGTGGCATCTCTTGATGCCACGATGGCCTTTGACACGGTGGAGTGGGCATACTTATGGGCCGTGCTGGCCAAGTTTGGTTTCAGTCGCGGTTTTGTGAGTTGGGTTCGGTTGCTGTACGAGGGGCCACTAGCGAATGTTGTTGTGAATGGTCGGGCATCTACTCCGTTTCAGCTTGGTAGGGGTACTCGGCAGGGTTGCCCCCTGTCGCCTCTGTTGTTCGCCCTTGCCCTTGAACCGTTGGCTGCGTGGATACGTTGGCACCCGGATATACGGGGCCTTCGGTGGTCGCCTGATCACGAGGACCGTATTTCGCTTTATGCCGATGATATCCTGCTGTATCTTGCCTCACTTAAGAAGTCACTTATAGTGGTACTCGCATCGTTCGGTAGGAACTCGGGGCTTGTGATTAATTGGGGCAAATCGTACTTGTACGTTCTTAGTGGCGAGGTCCCACCGATCCCTAGAACATGTTCGATACAGGTTGCCCAGCAGGGTTTCGTGTATTTGGGGATTTTTATATCCATGGATCCTGCTGTGCGCTATGAGAGGAATCTGCTCCCCCCCTTGGCGCGCTTGAGGCGAGATGTTGAAGGTTGGCGGAGGCTGCCGCTCTCCCTTGTTGGGCGTGCGGCCCTGTTCAAAATGATGTCTCTTCCCCGCTTCCTCTACGCCCTCCAGAACACCTTGGACTGGGTACCGGCCAAATACTTTCGGGAGGTCGAAGGCCTCCAACGGACGTTGCTGTGGGATGGACGGCCGCGAATAGCTATTTCAAAGTTGACGCTCCCATGGTACGATGGGGGCATTGCGCTCCCAGACATCCGACGGTACTATTGGGCCACGCAGCTGAGCGCGATCAACCATGGGTTTTATGGCCCTGCCCTCAGCCCTGGGTATGCCATGGATAGGTGGCTGCTGCGTGGCGGCAACTACTACAGGGCGTTGTATTCGCGGTCCTTAGACTCGTCCCTCACGGGGCCCACAGGTGTGGCGGTGCGTGTATGGAAGATGGCGACTGATTTGTTGGGCTGGAAGGATAGGCTCACCCTCGCTACCCCATTGTTTGAATCGGAAAGATTGGGAAGACTCTGGCATACGAAGGGCTTTGATAAGTGGGACCTGATAGGTATATCCAAGGTGGGAGATGTGCTGCATAAGGGGAGGGTGAAGTCCTTCGAGGAGTTGCAGACTGAGTATGAGCTAGGGCCCTCAGAGTATTTCAGGTATATCCAGCTGCGTCACGCCCTCCGATCAGTCCTCGTGGAGGGTGAGAAGGTGCCGGAGTCCTCTCCCCTTGAGGACCGAGTCCTTGATGGTCATATGCCCGAGAGCACGATCTCGCTCATATATAAGAAGTTGATTAACGTCCGGGCAGACATGCTTTTGGGGCTGAGAGAACAGTGGACTAGGGATGGCCTTGAGTTGGATAATGAGGACTGGCAGTCAGCGGTTTCTTCTCCTAGGGAGGTTGCGATCCCGTCGCGTCTGAGGCTGGTGCAGCTTAAAATACTGCACCGGGTGTATGTGACGGGGCCAAGGCTGGTCCACATGGGATTCTCGGAGGACGGCCTGTGCAGAAGGGGATGTGGTATGGTGGGTACTTTCCTGCACATCATTTGGGAATGTGGTGCCATTGTGGAGTTCTGGAGGAGAGTCCATGCAGTTATGGGGGAGGTGACGGGCATTGCGGTACAGCCGGAGGCGCGGTGTTGCCTCCTGAACGTCTGGGGGCCCACTGACCTCGATGAGGCGCAGACCCAATGGGTGACTCTGGGTAACATGGTAGCTAAAAGGGATATCGCGCGATTGTGGGGCTCCTCGGGACCCCCTACACTGACCGCGTGGAAGGAGAACATGGACTGGAGCATGTTTAGGGAGAAGACGGTCTACTGCTGTAGAGGTCGCCCCCGGAAGTGGCATGCCATCTGGGGGCGGTGGAACCAATACAGGGGGGGTATATGTCATGCCCCGGATCTGGAACCTCCCGAGGAACAGCTTTCCCCCTGACCTACTTTCCAGCACAGTTTGGTTTTAGGAACCGTCTTGGGCCTCTGCTGTCCCCCTTCTTCCTCCGTACACAGTCTTGTAACTAGTAGATGGGTGGGGTCCGGCCTCCCCTGGGGGCTTTCGCCATGGGCTTTCAATGTCCTTGCCTTGCTGGGGTTTGTTGTGAGTTTTTTCTGTGTTTACTTAAAATTGGACCTTTGCATTACTCTTTGAACTGTATTGGGGACACATCACTGTATCTAACTCTCAATGCTGCCGAACCTTCGGGCTGTCGGCTGAATAGCTGTGTCCTGAATTTTGAAATAAAGGTTTAAAAAAAAAAAAAAAAAAACAATGACATGTAATGAATATTCAATAATGTAAATTGACTCCCTGAAATAAATACATTAAAGGTAAGTTAAAAGCATACTACTAACATGATTAACTTTTGTGCTAATTACGTTTCAGGTGTAAATTCCCAAGTTAGTTTGTATTTGCATTCATTGTATATGAGCTATTTGCCCATGATTAAATTGCCTACCCTTGCTATTTATCCACGTTTCCAGATGGAAAGACATGCTGATAATCTGTTTGGCAAATTGAAAGCCCTGTGCTTATTGCAGGTCGCAAAATTTGTAATTTCGCACTACCTGCAGAAAACCTCTTGCAAATAGCATTGGGTTGGGGAGATGCAGTTTGTATTTGGGCAGCTAACACTGGTGCAATTAGCTCTTTATCAAACACCCCAGGGCATATTATCAAGAACGGCGTTAAAATTCTCACCGCTTTAGCAGCTGGAAACTGCCGCTAAAGCGGCGATAATGGGCTTGATAATATACCCTAGAGAATTCCAATAGAAGCCCATGTTCTGGTGTGAACCTGGGCTTCCTTTGGAATTCTCAAGGGCATATTATCAAGCCCATTATCGCCGCTCCTGCCGCTAAAGCGGTGATAATTTTAACGCCGTTCTTGATAATATGCACCCCTGCCTCTTGGGAGTTTGCACCTGAAGCGGAATTGGCACAAGGGTTTCAGTTTCGACTTTATTGTTTTAGTGTACCTGGTATAACAAAAATGCAGTTTTTAAAATCACATGCATAGATTTTTGTCTTGGAGATACTTATTTTGCATTATCACATTTTTAAAGAATTGTAAGTGCATCTTGTATTTGTCATAGGAAATTTATGGGATTCTCTGATCTCCACGTGGAGATTCTGGAAGCACAAGATCCATCACTACATAGCACCTGGACTTTCAAGGCTGAGAAAAAATTCCTTAAGTGTGTAACGGTAAGTCATCAGAATATTATAATGTGTGCTAAAGTAGAACTCTCACACCTTTATCAAAATCTAGATGTCTCAACTGCTACTATACTTGCAATGTGAGTGCCTAAGTCTGGTTTCTCACGTGTATCAATTCAATGACAATAATACCCCCTGAAGGATGATCTCAACTACTATTCAAGCTCATCAATTACTAGAGATCACAGGTATAATTTGACCACAATGCCCTGAGGCTGCCGATGGCGTCACAGCAAGTGACACCATATGGCCTTTGAGCCATGGCCGCACTGGCCAGCTGGGCAAGAGGGCAATCCCCCGGGAGGCGGAAGCCCCAGGAGACCGGTTTTGACACTTGGAAGCCGGTTTAGGCCTCCAGGAGTGGTGGTGCACGTTACACGATTCCAGCAGCAACTTTAAAAAGTTGCTCTGGTTCTAGCACACGTCTGCACATGGGGGCTGAAGTTAGAATTTTTGCCAGGACTTTTTTTAGTTCCCAGTCCGGCCCTTCTTTGAGCCCAGTCACATCACCAGTTATAACATTTTACAATCATGTTAGAAATGGGGTTCCTTGTTAGCTGAGTTATAACCCCCAGGCTAGGCAGGAACCACCACACTAGTAAGAGTAAGTGAAGTACACACTAAACGTTTGCCTGTGTTCACCCAATGGTAACTTGGCACAGAGCAGTCAGGCTCAACTAAAGAGGCTATGTGTAAAGTATTTGCGCAACACACTGTAATACAGTGAAATCACCACAAAAATATTCCACACAAAGTTAGTCAATAGTATTTCCTTTTCTCTTTAAAACAAGGCCAAAACAACAAAAATCCCAATTTGCAAAAGTATAACGATAACCACAGTGTTGAAATCAAATGTAATAATAGGTTTCACTCACACAGATCCCAGGGGGGATCGATAGATATGTCTCCTCAAAGTTTCTGCATGCCACAGGATGTCTCGGGATTTCAGCCGGCCGCGATAGTATGCAGGTCGGCTATAGGAACCCCACGGATCCTAGGTGCACACAGTACCTTTCGCTGGCAAGGTCGTCGGCCTCAGGTTCAGGGACCCGTGTTGGTTTACGCTTGGCGTCGTCGTTGCCCTGCCAACGAGTGAGGAAAGTAAGGTGGGGCTCAGCTGCAACGTGCTGCTCTTGATCCAGACTCCACTGGCATATGCGTTGCCCTGGCAACACTTAGGTAGAGGAATGTGGCGATCGATTGCTACTCGCTGTTTCTTCATCTGGACTTCGCCGCCACTCGGAATGAAGCACGGCTTTAGGGATCCATGGAGCCCCGAGCACAGAGCTCAACTGCAGATGTGGGCAAGTTCTGGTCTTGGTGCAGAGAGCACTGCTGGCAGTCTGGGTCAGAGTCACTGTATTTGGAAGTGTCAAGCGCTGATCTTTGCAAGGCTCAGCTGCTGGACTCAGGAATGGCTGAGTCCGGTAGCTGTGTAGATGAAGATGAAGTCTTTGATGGCCCTCAGAGTTCGTGAACAGGTGGCAAGTTAACATGCCCTTGAAGTTGCTTAAGTTACTTCTAGAGGTTGTAGCAATAAGGCTCAGTCCTTCTCACTGGCCAGGCAAGAGGCAGCAGGCAGCAGGACAAAACAGCAAAGAAAGTAGCAAAGTGTCAGTCCCCCCTACAGCACAGCACAGCAATCATCAGTCATCAGGCTAACACAGCAAAGCAGTTAGCAGTGTGACAGTTCCTCCTGAAGCACAGCTCCTCTTCCTGGCAGAGTTTCCTCAGGTCCCAAAAGTGAATAGTGTACATGGTGTCAGAGGTCCAGCACTTATACCCATTTTAGCCTTTGAAGTAGGGAGACTTCAGAGAAAGGCCTTTGTGGTGCACAATGCCCTACCCTTTCTTGCCCTGGCTCCAGACTCACAAGAGGGGTGTATACAGCCCTTTGTGTGGGGACAGGACCTAGCTCTTTCAGGTAGAAGTGTCAGCCCCTCCCACACATCTTGCTCATTTGAAAATTGATTTATCTGTGATCTCTTTTATCAATGTATGTGAGAATTGTTTGTTTGTGAACCCCTGTTCTTTGCATTTAAATATAAACTAAATCTCTATTGATACACCTGGCAATTGTAATTTACTTACTGAACAAATAAAGTATTGATTTAATTAATTTGCGGTTTCATGAGTTGACATTCTATATAGAATATATTGAATTAGAAAATAATTTTCAAATGAATCCCTTGTAGGCATCTTTTCCTGTTTAACTTTATTACCCAAGCCCACAAGGGTATACTGGCGTGCCCTAATTTACTGAAATATATTTCTAAATGGGGCATTTTCACACCTGCAATTTAAAACTCAACTTCACTAAAAGACGTGTTTTTAAATTGTAAGCCCAGAAACACCAAACGTACTTTTCCTATATTTTCCCAATTGAAAGTTACACTTGCGAAAGGTTACACGGCTACTCCAATGTTACCGTATGTCAGAGATAGGCCTTGCAGTAGTGAAATACGAATATAAGAGTATTTCATTACCAGGACATGTAAAACCTAATAGCACATGTCCTACCTTGTAAGCACACTGCACCCTGCCCATGGGCTGTCCAGGACCTACTCTAGGGGTGACCTATATGTAATAAAAGGAAAGGCTTGAGCCTGGCAAGAAGGTGAACTTGCCGGGTCGAAATGGCAGTTTAAAACTGCACACACAGACTCTGCAGTGGCATCCCTGAGACAAGATTAAAGGGATACTTTGGTGGGTGGCACAACCAGTGCTGCAGGCCCACTAGTAGCAGTTGATTGATAGGCTCTGAGCACAGGTAGTGCACTTTACTAGAGACTTAAAAGTAAACCAAATATGCCAATCATGGATAAACCAATTGTCATCACATTTTAGGTACAGAGCACATGCATTTTAGCACTGGTCAGCAGTGTCCTAAAGCCAACAAATATAAGGTCAGAAAAAGAGGAGGAGAAAGTCAAAAAGTTTGCGGTAACCCTGCAAAAAGGCCCATTTCCTTTAAATCAAATGAAGCAAGCCAACAAACTCCAAAATAGGCGTACAACTAATAAATAACTTTAAATAATCACAGAATCCTAAAGTCTACTAATTTATAGGGATCACAACTGAGAAGCCTCCCGACTTATAAAGAATGGCCATGCTGCCTGAGTTGAGAGGATTTGGGAAATCTGAAATTCTCTCCCATTGTCAGAATATATGAGTCAAAGACACTTTTGATTAATGCAGCACCAGAGCTATCACCCTTCAGACAGATGACAATATATTGGATTGACCTTAGGTTGAGCTTCTAAGAAAAAGGGATGTTGCTAATTAAGATACTTGTACAATAGGGAGAGATGAGAAGTGGTGGTCGTTTCTTCCGCTTTACCTCCGCCAAGCTCTGGAACACTCTCCACCTCCGATCGGAACCAAATATCCTTCCCTTCCGTAAACTTCTGAAAACTTGTGTTTTTCAAAACCCCTCCTATTAAGCTGTCGTGACCGGCGCTGGGACGCCTTCGGGTAGCCATGCGCTCTACAAATATCCATAACATAACAATGATCATATAACAGCACCTGCTGGGTTTCAGTCCATGCTTTTTGCAACCTTTCTAAGTCCTCTTCCCAGCTCGGTAGGAGAAGGCAACAATCCTTTGTGACTGATCGCCGGGCCACCATATCTTGAGGTGACCAAAGAGTCTCTGATTGAATTATAATAGTTTAACTCAAGTCAAGTAAATCTTTATTCGAATTTATGAACAAATTCATAAAAGATGTATAATTATAAAACAAAGTGTGAACACTTCCAAAATATACACAAAAGGCATATTACAATAAATTTCATACATTAAAAACACAACACAGTATAAATAATGTAAAATACTAAAATCTTAAAATGTACTACTTTAGTGACACATATGTGGAAGAATTCAGGTCAAAATATAGTACCACTATCTATTCATTTTCGTCATAGCTGAGATCATCTAGGAAAATCAACAATTTTCTTCTGCATAAAGTAATTTTAATAAAAGTACAATGCCAAAACACATATGGACATTTAGGGGCCGATTCCGATCCTGCATTTTTTTTTCCTGTCCGACTCGTATCGGTAAATTGTTCCATACAAATCGTACAGGTCCCGTCCGACCCGTGAAGTATGATTCGTACGGGAAAAATACAACTTTTCCCAATCCGATTTGTACGGATCGGCCAGATCCTTACAAATCGGATGGGGAAAAGTTGTACCAGATGGACCTGGACACTTTTCCGTACAAATTGTAAAAATGCAGTCCAACCGTACTAGTACGATCCGGACCGGCTTTCCGATTTGTACACGGGGAATGCCATTACCCGCTACGAAGCGAACTTTGTACGACTCGTATCCCGGTAAAAGTTGTTCCCGGGGTGCGAGTCGTACAGGGGAACGAGTCGTACAGGCATACACCCCCGTGCGTTGTGTATGTACGGTGTGTACCCCAACATCGCGTATGTACTGTGCGTACCCCCAACATCGCGTACCCCAACATCGCGTACCTCGGGTATGCGATGTAGGGGTATGCGATGTTGGGGTACGCGATGTTGGGGTACGCGAAGGTGGGGTACGCGATGTTGGGGGTACGCACAGTACATACGCGATGTTGGGGTATGCACCGTACATACACAACGCACGGGGGTGTATGCCGTACAACTCGTACCCATGGGGACTCTGCTTTTACAGCTGTTTTTGGCTCCCGTAAGAAAAGAGCCGTATGGAGTGCCATAGGGACGATTCTTACTTGCTGGGCTGGAAACCGCTGCTTAAATACATACAGACGTCGCGTGCAAGCTGTTCCGGATCAGAATCGTTGGTTTATTTTAGCTGTATGGTCTTTTGTACGATTTGTATGGAAAGAGGCTTTCTGTGCGAATCATACTTCCTAGGTTGTAAGAAAAGTTTACCGGGTACGAGTTGTACGGGAAAAACGCTCCATTCAACGATTTGTACAGCCTTTTTCCAGGATTGTAATCGGCCCCTTGGTAATTGCTTAAGATAAGTAAATGCCACCTCATAATAAAATATGCCCTGGGACAAGAAAAGTGGGCTAAGTAAACGCTTTCTGATATCACTGTAAAATTTGCAAAAAAGCATAATGTGCAGAGTTGATTGTATTACATTACCATCGCACTGGCATCTAGGTAGGTTTTGCAGCCATTAATCCGTTCTTGGGAAAACCACTAAAAAATTAATTGTCTTGGCGTGTAATCTGGTGAGCAGAAATCTATCACCCATATTCTTCACTCTAACCAGATAGTCTTGTATCCCTTCTACCCTATATCCTAGGAGATATCTGGTAACTGCTGTTTTGGACTTTTCTTGATACTCTCTTCGGGTATTCCTTTTATTCAAAAGGATAGGTTTAATTTATTTTTTACTATATTTCAGTATACCATGGGGCTCCAAGGAATCCAGGCTTACCCCTAGTTCATGGAATATGGATCTCACATTTTTTAACCAGGGGATTTTTTTCAGAATGATCCAGACCTAAATAATCATTGATAACCTCCCTAGGAAACTTAGTGCCCTCTTTTGACCAAATGCCATACCATTTTTTCAAAATACTTAATTGAATGGCCTCTTCAGTATATTCTATTCCCAATTCTAAATGCACTATTGAAGTAGAAGTTGAGCTGGGCACACCCAAGAGTCTTCATAAAAAATAATTTTTTGGGCTCGTAATAGAATACACTTTTCTCCACCCGACAGTGGTGAGCCATTCAGAGCTACTGGTAAACATTTACTCCTGTACAACCTCACCATTTCTCTCACTGGTTTATTCCCTATTTTCTTATAATATCTAAAAACTGCAGAAATGGCTGTAATAAAATTTAATTTAGCTACCTCCGTATGAGAAGACCAGTTACTTTTTTGAGAAAATGTAATACCTAAATAATTAAAAGTTTTGACCTCTGTTAGTTTATGTCCCTGTACATAGAAGCTTTTCCTGGGTCTCTTCTTATTGCCGCAAGATATGACAATCATTTTCCCTAGATTTAATTTAAGGGCTCTGTTTTCCATAAAATTAACAAAGTGATGGTGCAGTGCTAGAAATTATTATTGCGTCATCCACGTAAAGCAAAATAGGGGTTGGGCGTGTGCCTACCCTAGGGGCATCAGCATTAACTTCTTGCAAGGAATGATCCACCTCAATAATATACAAAGAAAATAAAAGGGGGCAAGCACACAATCCTAACTAATCCCCCCGGTCACTCGGAACTTCTCAGTGCATTCTCCATTTCTACCATAACGCACGGAAGGTGTTAATGTAGCATATAATCTGTAAAGGAAGCAAACAATGTCGCTAGGGACACCCATATCCATTAATACTTGTCAAAGTTTGGCATGGTTTACAAGATCAAAGGCCCTCGATAAATCAGCAGAACATAAATATATATGCTGCTCTCTTGTCAAAGCATATTTACTGA
This sequence comes from Triturus cristatus, assembly GCF_964204655.1. Lineage (NCBI taxonomy): Eukaryota > Metazoa > Chordata > Amphibia > Caudata > Salamandridae > Triturus > Triturus cristatus. The sequence goes on from NC_140592.1 coordinate 847,472,291, forward strand.
TAATAAGGTGTAGGTTAATCCCCCGTTTCACAGTGCCTACTTCCTTTCTGAAGCCAAATTGTATATCTGAGATTATCCCATATCCGTTGGCCCAAGCTTCCAGCCTTGCCAATATCACTCTGCCCATTAACTTCAAAGAGGAATCTAGGAGTGATATGCTGCAGTAGTATCTAGCGTCAACTCTATCCCCTTTCTTAAAGATGGGCACAATCACACTTTCAGACCAAGCTGATGGATAGCGGCCAGAAGCAGCAGCATTAAGAATTGAGGTAAGAATCGCGACCCATAATAATGAGTATAGTCTAAAGGCTTCCACAGGCACACCATCAGGCCCTGGCACTTTACCTAATGTGCTATTCCTTAGGGTGTTACTAACTTTCTCCATGGTAACAAAATCCAATGGAATATAATTTGGATTATTAGTACTATCCCTTAATTCATAGCACCAAAATGGGAAATCCAAGCACCAGATGGAACTGATATATCCAAAGTTGGGGTGGAGCCTTCCTTCAGAAATGGTGAATTCATAATTCTCCAAAACAATGTATCATCACCCATATCAGCTGCCTGTTCCAAGTCCGCTGAGTCTGCTCCTCGAGTTCCTTTTTTCTGTTATCTATTTCGGCCTTATAATTAGCTCTTAATGTCCTGATTTTTTCCCTATCCTTTGGGGTTTCCTGGAGGGCTTTTCGTTGAGCTTGATTCACTTTAGTACATAATGAGTTAAACCACCGTTGGGCCATTTCTATCTCCCTATACTCTATACTTCGTGGTGGTCAATGCAATTTATCAGAAATGGCTACAGTAATTTTGCCAAATGCTTCCACAATTTTGCTATGGTCCTCCACACCATTTGGTACATATCACAAAGGACTCCGATTGTTCAGAAACAACAATTTTGAGCAAAGGTTAATTTATCCCATACCAATTAATAATGGCAGTTTTATTTCACACTTGATTGGGGGTGCTTGCTCATAAGACTCCCCACTGCTGCAGGAGATATTCAAAGTCAGAACTAATGCAACGTGATCTCTAAGCACTGTACATATAGTTTTGTAATCTTTAATTAACTGTAAATTCTTGGCTGTGATAAGGATATGATTAATAACAGAACAATGCCTGTTACCAAAAAATTTTGGCATATCAATCCCATCTTCTTTCAAATTTCGGTCAATTCTTTCTATATTATACTGATATATTATTTCATGTAATATTTTCCCATAGGGATCAAGTATGAAATGAGACTGATATGCCCCAGACAGCACTACCTTTATTGTGACACTATTTTCTTAAATTCTCCAACCAAAATATATATAGAATCTGTGGTTAACTAGGTTAGGAAAGTCTCAAGGTCCTTTCTTAATTCCACTACTACCCTACCACGGGCATTATTAAAAAGTTTGTTATAATAATTAAGTAAAACAATCTCATACCTTTTGTTAATTGTAAGATGAACCATCTGCTAGAAGGGAGATTTTGTCATTATCTTTCAAACCTTAATAGGTATGTGGTTTGTGAGGAGTATAGCTAGACCACCTTTTGCTCGTCCATGTACTGAGGGTGTAGCCGGTGTTGAGATTGAAAAATACCCATCAACATGTAGATTCTCCTCAAGCCAGGTCTCTTGGAGACAGACTATATTAGTAAAATGTAAGGACCTAAGCCAATCTGGACAATTTATTTTGGACTTGACACCAGCCATATTCCAACTCATGATCTTTACTAGTTCCCTTTTATCTTGTACCATTTCTCCTTTTGCCACGCTACCTATTATCTGTCCTATTACATTTTCTTCCCCAAGCCCCAATTCTCTCCACTTGGCTCCCTGGAATTATCATGTCAATCTAACTCTTCCTAATGGGATAATGGGGTAAATCTGTCAGATAGGGCAAGCGTTGGGAGAGGTATACCATTAGAACCCTGTTGCCTCCCAAAATTTGAGTTCGCTGGGCACTTATTCCTGCACTGAGTATCGCAGGGTTCCATTTCAGGGGATACACTCCTCCCGGGTAATCGGTCTATAAAAGTATCCCAGAGGAAGGGCTTCAATTCTGCTTTGGCTAGGGGATCTCTGCATTAGGCATCGTAGGAGGTTTCCCACAATAGTGGGTCTATGAAAATTCAAAATAATACAATCTTCTGAGTTATCTCTGGGATGGATTCCAAACCATGGAACTCTCTTTACATGCTAGATCTCTCATGACAAGTCCCCCACCCAACCAGAATTTAATTGTAACCAGTGAATTTATTTATTCCACAGGGATTCATAATCCTCCTCGCCCTCCTTTTGGAACCTTGGCACACACTTAAGAATAATGGTGTACGGGGTACATTTAGGGGGAGATGGGGGTATCATTTTTGAACTGGTCATCCTTCCTGCTCATTTTCCTCCCAGGGTCCAGACCATTGCAACTTATATTCCTTACTGGTTCCATTAAAAGGGATTGAAATTGCTAGGGGGGAGGGTAAGTGCTTTACTTGTTTTTTGGTTATGTTGTCTCTTAGCATCTAGCCCTCCACCAATTCATTATAAGTCACATCGATTCTGGTGTCCGATGATGGTGGCACCAGATTTCCATGCCCTTGTCTTTCGCTTATGATGTTATTTAAGATGGAGAGTTGTGAAGATATAACATTTAATCTTCACAAGAGAGGGGCAATTTCCAGTTAAACTTGATCTCTGAAAAGTTATTTACTCTTTTTCATCTGTAAGCTCATAACAGAATCCAATGGGGGGGAGGGGGGAGGGGCAAGAGTCCGTAGCCTCTCTGTTAGAATTTATTGACTCTGCTACGGTGGTAAGTGCTTCCTGCCTTTCTTCTCCACCCTCCGCATGGGACTGCTGTACACCTTTTTGGGTTTTAGTTGGTTTTGCCTTAATACTTGTTTTATAAGACCTCTTTGCTCTTTTTGTTTTAAGAGGGCTAGTTTCTATATCAGGCTCCCCAAGACTCCCTACTTCCCCTTGGTACTATCTGGACCCTCAAACATTTCTTAGTCTGGGAGTGTTTGATTAGATTTCTCTACATTGGCATCCACAGGGGCCACGCCCAGACCAAGAGTCTCCTTTCAGTTAAATTTATTTCTGAACTTACCACACTATTAGCCCTTTCTAGCATGTAATCGATTGCGGTGTTTTTAGGACTTTGCCCACCTACAATACCCACCTGCCTCCTTTTTACTTATGAATAGTATACCACAAGCAAAGAGTCACAAAGACTCTTTCCTTCCTTCACCTTTTGTGTGTTTTAATGTTAGGCAGAGGCCAACAGCAGGGTCCAGTCCAGGTCCATTGCCACCAGTGAACTAGTTAGTTTCAATCAATCAATCAAATAAATCTTTATTCAGATAATAATATCCATAAAAGAATCACACAGATAGAATTTAGAAAAGGTCTTAAGAATTGTATGTAAAATCCATAAAAATGATCTCATAATGTGGACAATTAGATATAGAGATGCAGGACACCAGATACCAAGCTAGACATCAACTCAATGCTCATTGAGTTAAAAGACATTATCAAAGGCATCAGTTGAGGGATAGTTAATGGGCTATTCATTTCCATATCTTAAAATGTCCAAGTATAGCAACTGTTTCCTGCTTTGGATGGCATAAGAAGCTTGGACAGAAACTCAATAGCACAAATTCACATTATTAAGATTATGGATAAATTTAAAGGCATTTTTATAATAAATAATTTTTCCTTTTAAAAACAATGGCTGCAGTATTTGTTTCCTCAGATCTCTATAAAAGTTATAAAAAAGTAAAAAGTGCAATGTAGTCTGGTTAGACTTGCCATTTGGGGACAAAAGCCCATCTCGGGGAAAGCAACCAAAAAGTGCAATGTGCCTATTTGCAGTCTCGTTAAATAAAATCTGTGTTGAATATTTGGTACTTAAATGAGATAGCTCTAGGCATTCGATTGTATGGGACCTGAGAGGTACATTGATACTGTCGGTTTGACTCACTCTCTCTTTTCTCTATCAGCCATCCTTTTTCCCATCAAAAAGGAATTTAAATCTTTCTTACTGAATTTTAGTACTCCTCTGGCACATCGAAGCTCAGTTTCCCATCCACCTCCTTTAGCAGACTGTTTACATATGCCAACCAGGGTATTCTTGCTCTGTGTTCCAAAGTAGGACAGTCTGTTATCATCTCTTTGGTGAATTTAGTGCCGGCTTTACTCCATATGTTATACCAGAGTGTGATGTTATTTGTCTGCAAGCCATCCTCTAAATAGGGGTCTGCTAATTCCTTGTGAGCGATGTAAGAGGAGATTGAACGGGGCACAGCTAATAATCTGCATAGGAAGAGATTTACCCAAGTCTGCAACAATTTACAATTTGTCAGTCCCCACAATAGAGATCCATAATTGACGCTAGCAATACATTTACTTCTATATATGGTCAACAGTTCTCTAATTGACAATTTTTGTTTCAAACCTAAAAAGGACTTCTGAAGATCTAATGAATTTCAGTTTTGCTGCTTCTACATGAGTCCCCCATTGGCCATAACTAGAGAAATTCACACCTAGATATATAAAACTTTCTGTTACAGCAAGTGCTACTCCCTTAACATGATGAGTTTTCTTCTTGGGTCTCCCTTTCCCACAAGTCATAGTAAAGGTACTTTTAGATACATTTTTATATCCTTTTCCTCCATGTATTTGGTGAAGTCGTCTATCAAGAGCTGGAGACCATTACCAGTTCTAGATATCAGGACGGCGTCATTCTCGTACAGGATTTCCGGTGTTAGACATTGGCCAACTTTTGGAGCATCTGCATTTATCTTTTGCAAAAACTCATCTACCCCATTAATATATAATGAAAATAAAAGGGGGGCAAGAATGCAGCCTTGCCGAATTCCTATGGTTATTTTAAACTGTGATGTAACTTCTCCCCTTGACCCGCAGTGTACCCTTGATGTTAACTGTGCATATAGCTGTGACAAAAAGTTCACAATCTTAGTGGGGGCCTCCATCTTGGCCAGTGACTGCCACAACGTGGCGTAATTAACCAGGTCAAATTCACTGCTCAAATCAGCAAAACATATATTTGCTGATGAGCAGATGAAGGTCAATACATTGTTCCATGGTGCCCAGATCCCTTCTAAAACCACATTGTGCGTCTGTTAGGATCTTATTGTCTATCACCCAGGATTCCAACCTTTCTAATATGATTCTGCCCATTCATTTAGCAGAGAAATCAAGGATGGATATTGGGCGATAACACATTGCATCCTCCCTGTCCCCTTTTGAAAAAATAGGGACTATAATACTTTCTGTCCAAGATGAGGGCAGATATCCTATGCCTGTTGCATTGAATACTTGCATCAGTATAGGGGCCTATACATTAATACATGATTTAAATGTGTAAATTGGGATCCCATCAGGGCCAGGTACCTTTGCAACAGCAATTCTTTTCATAGAGGTAGTAACCTCCTTTAGACTAAAGGGTTTTAGGTATGGTGGTCCTACAAAGCATATTGCTCCAGGGGTTACGTCCATGTCTTGGTTTTCTGGGTTGAAAATTTCACCATAATGACTCAGCCAGTTGCCTGTTAGACTAACGACCTTACCTGAGGACCTGATGTATCTTTTAAAAAGGGCTGGTTTTCCAGAAAAGGGTAACATCCCTTGTTTAAGCTGCCTGTTGCAGTTTTGTTATTTACTCTTTTTCATCTGTAAGCTCATAACAGAATCCAATGGGGGGGAGGGGGGAGGGGCAAGAGTCCGTAGCCTCTCTGTTAGAATTTATTGACTCTGCTATGGTGGTAAGGGCTTCCTGCCTTTCTTCTCCACCCTCCGCATGGGACTGCTGTAAACCTTTTTGGGTTTTAGTTGGTTTTGCCTTAATACTTGTTTTATCAGACCTCTTTGCTCTTTTTGTTTTAAGAGGGCTAGTTTCTATATCAGGCTCCCCAAGACTCCCTACTTCCCCTTGGTACTATCTGGACCCTCAAACATTTCTTAGTCTGGCAGTGTTTGATTAGATTTCTCTACATTGGCATCCACAGGGGCCACGCCCAGACCAAGAGTCTCCTTTCAGTTAAATTTATTTCTGAACTTACCACACTATTAGCCCTTTCTAGCATGTAATCGATTGCGGTGTTTTTAGGACTTTGCCCACCTACAATACCCGCCTGCCTCCTTTTTACTTATGAATAGTATACCACAAGCAAAGAGTTACACCTAGGCCCGAAAGGCAAAAGAAAAGCCTCTCCTGGTAGTTTTATACTAAACCCACCTCTACTTTTATGGAGATGAAACTGGATGAAACTGTTACTGAAAAGTTAAATCAAGCCAATCTAAATATTTTTCACCCATCAAAATTAAGAAACAAGAACTGCTAAATCAATTAGTCTGTTTACTGCAAGTAATACTGGTGACTTGTTTGAATCCTCGCATGGGATAATGAACTGGCCTCTATATGTTAAAATCCGACTATCTTGAAAGTAATCAGTTCAGATACCATAACAGCGAACATCAGAGGGGTCGCCCAGCCCATCCTCTTTCAGGCTCTGATGGGCACAGCGGGATGTCCAAGGCGTTTTTTAGCATGTGTTGACTGTGGACCCCACCCCCTCAGGATGACTGCTAGCAAGAGTGCCTCCTGACACATTTCAAGCCGGTAGTTGGAGTCCGCAGGGATTCTGTCATCTCCTCTGTGCAGCTCCTAAAAAAAGTGTCAACAAATGCGCCTAATCATTATATTCGTTTTCCCTTCTTTTTGTGGTTCTCTTTTGCCAGTCCCCCTTTAGACTGGCAAAGAGACCTTTAGACAACCTGTCTATTAGGTTTCAACCCACTACCAAACAGCATAGCACAGTATGGTCTTATGGTGCCTGAGTGCAAGTCACCATTGGAGTTTGAATTGCCCAGTAGACCACCACCACAATATCAGGCTCTCACCTAGATGTAGCTCTTTTTCAACACTACATAAGACCCAGTAACCGCGTTGCCGTTCACCAATTTACTCGTACACAACACATTACTTGCCTTGCGCTATGGCTCGTCTCCTGAGCGGTAATGATATCGGCCTCAGCGCCCCCTCCCTCGGGCCCACCAGGCGAAAGCAGAAATGTAGGAAGTGCCATCCCCTCACAACCTCCCAACCTGATTCCTTCCTCTGCTGTCGGGGTTGTAGACAATCCTTTGTCTACGGATCCTCGGCGTCGCTTCTCATTGCTCCTCTCTGCGTCTCCCTCGGCATCTCCCTTGCCGGCTCATTGTATGTCCCAATGCATGTCCACTGATTCCGATGCTCTGAGCATTCAGTGCTGCAGGAAGACCTTAAGGCGGTAGGCACAATGGCTTCTTGCTCCTAAGGCAGCTAGTACAGCAGTCAAAAATTTTGGGAGTCATTTTCCTCCACCGTTTCTCCCTCATCCATTTGCATGGGAAGGATATCTGACAGGCAGCATGGAGATAGACCAGTGCTGCCTTTCAGGGACCTCTGGGGCAGTGGGGATGAGCACAGGCAGGTCCTGGCTACATCACGGGCCACAATGGCAAAAGAGTAACCATGACGCACATGTTTGTAAGGGCTCTCCTCCTCACGGGCCACTCCCGTATCTGCCAATAATACTGACCCCAACAGGTAAAATCTCTGACGCTCGTTTTCCACCACATATTTCAACTCAAGTCAATGGAGGTCACTGAAATCTCTTAGATGAGAGGAATAGACAAAGCAGCCTTGGTCATTTGTATCTGAAAAACCTCTTTTATTTACCTCTAATCTTGGTTATTCAAGTGCTAGTTTTTCTTGAGCAAGGTACTCTTTCCACTCACCCTTCTTTGCGGGGAATATTCTTTTGGTTCCGTTTACCAATACTTAAGTCTTTGTGACTGTTTGTTCCAGGATGGTGGGTGAGTGTAAGAAATTGGATTATTATTTTAGATGTGAAACTGCCCAATTCAAGAAATAATTATAACTCTTGTCAGGGCTAACCCTCAAAGTCACTTAATTACCCGAGCTCATCCCCCTGGTAACTATGGCACATAACAGACTGGCTTAACTTAGAGCACCGTGTAAAGTTTTTATGCTGTACCAAAACAGTAATAAAGTCAAAATGCAAAACAATACAAATCTCAAACCAAATTAGAACAAGCATTGGAAATGCAATAGGTCTCGCATTTGTTTAAGTTTGAGTTTTTGGCTTTGCTAATGGTATAGTATTTTAGCCATGTGCTATTGAGTGTATGTATGTGATGTGAGTGTAATTATGTGGGTTAAATTGTAATTGTTAGCTGTGGAGCAGTATGAAGCATAGAGTTAGGAGGCAAAGAGCAGTGTGATGAATTGGGAAGGAGAGTGAGGATTAGAAGAACGGCATGAGGGAGAAGGAAGGGAAGTGAGGAGGAGAGTAGCAGGGATCGCGGGGCGCTAATGCACACAGGGGGAAGGAATCAGGGGCAGCAGAACACTACTATGGATTCTTTCAAACCGCTCTGAAACACGGAAGTGTACGTGCAACGAGGCAGGAATGAGGGTGTGATTAGGGTAAAACGTGTTTGGAGGAGGGAGTGGGGTGTTGTCAAATGCGTCAAATTGTAACTATAAGTTTCAAATGTCCTTCTATTGTCCATGCCAGGCCTAGTGTTCAAGCAGCCTTGTTGTCTCCTCGGGAATGCATTTTGAGACTCATGTTTTTCATGTTTCATAATATAAATAGTACAAAATTTAATGTAAAGTGATGTCAGCTAAAAAGTCAAACGCTGCTCAGATTTTCCTAAGGCAAGATGGTAGGTCCGTGCCAGCGACCAGGTACCGCTGCCTTGGTTCTGTTTCCTGGCTCTGGAGCCGGTTATGTTTGGATGCCTGTTTCCATGCATCACTGGTATTCTGGTTCGAATTCAAGGGTGTTGGTGCAGGGGGGGTCGGCAGGCAAGCGATCCCTGGGAAAGCCCGTGCCGCGTGCAGCCTCACTGCGAGGTCCGCCTTAACACACCCGGCTGCTCTGCTCGCTCGCCGTATCTGGCAGACGTCCAAGGTGTTGTGACGTGACGAACGAGCCAAACTCGTTGGCATATGACCTCTCTTCCCTCGAGATACAGCAGAGTCTGGTACACTCCGCCCGCCTTCCGCGTCCTGGCACAGCTCTCATGGGTGGGGCCTACATCCCAGCACTTTCGTGTTAGAGTGTAATAGGGGCGGGGGTGCTACGAAGGGGGCACAGCAGTGTTGCGTGCAGGGGACACAATTTTACATCATTGTTCCCTCTGAGCGGGTAGGATACCCCAAGAATTCGCAAGCCGTCCTCCTCCCCGCCGGGTTGCTGATACTTGCCGCCCTTTTACTCGCCCCACAAACACGGATTGCTTTTTATTATTATGTATTTCATTCTCAAGATACTTCTAATTTGTGCCGCTGCGACCGCCAACTCATGGGACAGTACAACTGCAGTCTTTCTTGAGTGTGCCGTCATTGCCATCCCCATTTTGAAGGAACCCTTGCTCTGAATGCGATGGAAGGTAGCACATGGGAGGAGTGGTGGGAGGGGCTGCAATGACTAATGCCTTTTCTCAAACAAGCTGTGGCCATGCCATTGTGTGAATGAAAAAAGAAAGTGCACACCCAGTATTTAGAAGACACTGTGTCACGCCGAGCAGTAAAAGATCCAGTCCAGGTGGGCGGGACAAAAAGTGGACAAGGCGGGAACCAGGAGGGACTAAAAAGCCTCAGTCACAATCAAAGGACACCGTTTTCCATATCCAATGACGCAAAATGACGCACACCAATGGAAATAACGGGCGGAGCCGAAACTTAACTTCTCAAAGTATATTGATTCCAAGAAGCCCTCGCAAAGCGTGCAACGCATGTGCGCTGCAACGCCAGGCGAGACCTAAAAATGAAGTGAAATGTAATAAGCACAATTACACCAAAGGACAAAAAACCAATAAGAGAAAGCAGACATATGAAATGTTAAAGTTTTAAGTAGAAATAGCATAAATAAGCACATGTCATTGATAGTCAATGGTTGCGGTAGACCAGAACTTAGGAGCAATTAGAGGCTTACAATGATGGAGCATGTGTCAGATATAACATAATACAGGTTAGGCCAGTTCAAAGTTTGTATCTAATGACTTAGCCCTTTAAGTTCTAATCCACCACAGGAGTACATTTCTAAACGCACAGGACCTCAGAGGAGGCACTTAGCGAACTCACAGGGTGTCCAACAGAGGAAACACACAAAAGGTGATAGGAGAAATGCTTGCAGTTTGTCTAACCACTAGCAATCATTCGGGTAGCATAGCAACCCATCATTCTTTTGCTCACCTTGCCACCTTAGTTTGGACCCAGCCATATGCAAATTAGTCTTAACCCTGCTCCTCATGGTCCTAGATTACTTGTGTTCTCATTCAGTGAGGCCCTGGCTTCGCAGTTTGGGCTGGACTGTTCACATGAGGAGCAGGGTCAAGGCTGATTTGCATATGGCCGGGTCCAAACTGAGGTGGCAAGGTGAGCAAAGGAACAATGGGTTGGAATGCTACCTGAGAGTTTCCTAGTGGTTAGATGAATTGCAAGCATTCCTCCCTTCTTCTTTTGGGTTTTTGATGTACTGCCTTAAGAGGCAAGAGTATGCGCACACGGGTCCTGTGTTCACTGTGCCACTGGAACCAAGTTATACCTGGTTGATGAGCCCTTATCAGGGCAATAACGGTCCTAGTTTGCTTTTGTTCCTGTTTGGTGAGGATCTAGTTGTTCCCATAAAGAGCAGGGTCATAGCTGATTTGCACATAACTGGGTCCAAACTGAGGTGGCATGGTGAGCAAAAGAATGAGAGGTTGGGATGCTACCCTGAGCAATTGCCAGTGGTAAGACAAATTGTAAGCATTCCTTCCTTCACCTTTTGTGTGTTTTAATGTTAGGCAGAGGCCAACAGCAGGGTCCAGTCCAGGTCCATTGCCACCAGTGAACTAGTTAGTTTCAATCAATCAATCAAATAAATCTTTATTCAGATAATAATATCCATAAAAGAATCACACAGATAGAATTTAGAAAAGGTCTTAAGAATTGTATGTAAAATCCATAAAAATGATCTCATAATGTGGACAATTAGATATAGAGATGCAGGACACCAGATACCAAGCTAGGCATCAACTCAATGCTCATTGAGTTAAAAGTCAAGTCAAGTCAAAGGCTTTATTTCGATAAAAACATATCATAAAAGCTTTACAATTAAAAAAGAGTTTAAATTCATTTAAGTTAAAATCCAATATCACATTAAGAGAAAGACATTTCATAAATAGATGTTAAGAACGTATTAAACAATTTCTTTAAGCCTTTTGCTTCTGATGCGCCATGCCCAAGATAGAAATTTTGATAGGGCGCAAGCATACAGAGGGCGGGAGTCAGACATTAAAATACGTAACGCCTCAATGTAGTGCCTAGTGCCTAAAGAACGGCACAATTGCTTAAGCCATCTTCTTCTTGGGTATGCATACTGTGGGCATTCAAATAAAAAATGGGCCACAGACTCTTGTCTAGATAGACAAAAAGGACAAAATTCAGTGGTCTGGGCAGGGGGATTCCACCGGGAAGTAAAAACATAAAGTGGGAGAGTCCCGGTCCTAAATTTGAAATAAAGAGATCTATCAAAAGGTCTCTCAATAATGTCGAGATACAATTCCCGGATCGGCTGATCCTTGAATTCCAGAAAGTCCTCCGTGAGTCTACCCAATGTACAGTTCAATTTTCTTTGAGTCGCAATCCAGTTCCAGTATAGAGACTTAAGCGTAGCTTTCGGTGGGGAAGACCTGTTTTCCCATGCTGCGCTTAGCCCCAGATTGCACAAGAGGATTTTCATGTCGCTCAGCCACTTTATCTTGTGCCATCCCGGGAGTGACATGACTTCGGAGAGGCCTTTGGCATATTTAGCTAGTTCCGGGACACGCCATAGTCGGGCCCATAGCAGTAGAGGGCGAAGTTTCGCCAGGTCATCAATAGGACGACAACCTAGATCGAGCATCAGTGGGGTCGTTGGAGTACCTTGAGGGAGTGACATGATGGCCCTACAAAACTTTCTCTCAGCTCTTGACAACTCACTAATATTGCATGAACCCCACAGCTCAGCCCCATAAAGAGCAGAGCTGACTGCCCTTGCTGCATAAATTTCCATAACAGGGGCTATAGGTCTAATAGCACAGGAGCGCTGTTCCTTCAGTAGGGCCCCTGTTACTCTCTTGTGGGCTAGCAACATCTTGCATAAGTGGGGGGCCCATTGCATATTATGAGATAAGCGGATCCCTAGGTAATCAAACACATCCACCCTCCCCAAAGGTATGTCATTTAATTTCAAAGGGCGCACAAGTTTTTTGGGGGGGTTCATCACAAGATATTTCGTTTTGTCAGTGTTGATTACCAGGCCCCGTTTAGCGCAAAAGAGTTGGAAGTTATTTAATAATTTTTGGAGGCCCATAGGGGATTTGGAGAGTAAAAGGGTGTCGTCCGCGAAGAGGAGGGTAGGGATACGTTCCCCTGCCAGGGATGGTTCATCTGAAGGATCGTTCAGCAGATGCTCAACCACACCGTTCACATATAAGGAAAAAAGGGTGGGGGCTAGAACACATCCCTGGCGAACCCCTCTCTCTACCGGGATTCTACTAGTTCTCTCTCCATCCCTGCCCCATCTAATCTGGGCAAAGTTGTTTTCATGCAACCTTGCAATTAACAAAAGTAAGTAGTGGGGTACGCCCATGTCAGCAAGGACTCTCCAGAGGGTCTCCCTGGGTACCAAATCAAAGGCAGTCTTTAAATCGATAAATGCGAGATAAAGACTGCCCTTGCCTAGGACCACCACCTTCCAATACACTAGTAACAATCTAAATGTCTGTTCAATGGTACCAGTGCCTGTTCTAAATCCTGCCTGGTAGTCGGAAAGGATATTGGTTTCGTCGATCCATTGTGATAATCTGACCAACAACACCTTCCCGACTACCTTTTGGGTTATATCCAGCAGGCTTATAGGTCTATAGTTAGACGGGTCGTCCCTGGCCCCCTTTTTGAAAATAGGGACGACCTCCGCCCCTTTCCACGATGTCGGAATAGGAGCTCCCCTACTAATGGCATTGATCAAACAGCAAATGAATTTGCCCCAATTCGAAATATCCGAACGTAGCAGATCCCCGGGGATACCATCTAAGCCGGCTGCTTTTTGGGGCCTAATGTTACCAATTGCATACTCGACTTCTTTGATCGAAAAAGCAGAATCTGCCAAACCTACCCCCCAGTCATTGAGTGTCGTGATTGTGCCTAACGTGTCGATTTCATAGTCTACGCTTCCTATTGGGAGATCGGGAGTTGCTGGCGCCACCCCCCGCACCAGATCCTCATTAGAGGTGGCTATGGGGGAAGTTTCAAGAATATCCCCAGTGTGACTAGCATACAATTTAGTAAAATGATCGACCCATGCTTGACTTGTGATATTGCATGTGATGAGTTCGCTGTCGGGTCTTGTTTTAGCTCTAATTGCATCCCAAAAACGCCTTGGATCTTTCCCCAAGCTGGCCTCTTTTAAGGAGCACCAGTATTCAAGCTCCCACTCCTTTCTAGCGCTTGCGAGGGTTTTCTTGTATAATGTCCTAGCTCCCTGAATTGCTCCTTGATTTTTGCTTTTGATGGCCTTAATCAAGAGTGATTTTGCATGTCTACAGGCAGATGTATACCAGTCATGTTTCCCCCTAGGCTTCCTAGTTACCTTGTTCTTGGCCAGATGCTCCTCTTTAGAGAACACATTCCCAATAGACCTAAGGGTTTCCTCAAAGATGGAAGTGACCCGGCCAGGGGTCGAGAAGGCCGGGTCATTGTTGTCCAACTCCATTTGTGAGGCAATAAGCAGTGTGTGTATAGTGTTGAGTTTGGTTTCATCCTTGGAGACCAAACTCCACTTCAAACGTCTCCCACAAGAGGAGACAGAGATTTTGTTAGCTACCTTAGGAGATGTTTTAATCCTATCGTTGGGCCAGGGATTCCTAAGGGACAAGGAAAGCGAATTATGGTCGCTTTCAACTGTAGACAAAACGACCATATCCTGGACAAAACCCCAGAGGAAGAAATCTAGCATGATATAGTCGATCCTTGAGGTGCAGTTAGGTCTGTTAAATGTGGCCGCGCCCATAGGATCTGAGCGTGTGCGGCCATTGGCAGCTCTCAAGTCGAACTCCAGCGTTAGAGCATTCAACTGGATCGCAGTTGCAGACCATTTTTTAACCGGGGGGATGGCCAAAGACGGGATGCCCCATCTTACGTCATCCTCAGCCGGGTCAGAAGCGTCATCCTGTATCAGGGGCTCGTAGGTGCAATTAAAGTCGCCCGCGACCAGAACTTTAGCTCGAACTGTATTTTCTCTCAATATCGTGTCAAGAATGGAGACTGTCGGAGACGTAGAGCCACACTTAGCACCTCTGGCATATACATTAAGTACATCAAGAATAAGTCCCCTTTGGGGACCTCTCAGGGAGATTCCTAGGATGTCAGGACAATTGATTTGTTTTGCATCTATACGAAGATTTAAAGCAATGCTTATCCAAATGAGTAGGCCTCCAGAGGGACGGCCTATCCCATTTCTAGCAAGAACTGCAGGGACAAAATAGGTGACATAACCTACCCGGTGTAAGGGTTCTAAACTCCAGGTCTCTTGGAATAAACAGATCGTGTGTGCCTCTACTAAGGCATTCCACTCCGGAAGGCATAATTTCCTGTGGATGCCAGCAAGATTCCAACTTAGAATTTTTAGAGTACCAAGAGGATCGTGGACAACATTTTTTTGGGCACTTTGGTGGACAATAGAGGGCGTGAATAAAACAGGGGGCATAAGCTCAGTAGAGAGCTGAGGCGGTATGCTCCCATGCCCTGTGGTCACAGTGGAGCATGGGCTTAGAGCCGAGGCCTGCGGGGTTTCTTGAAGAATTAATTTCGGGGATGAGGCAGTCTTGGTTGAATCAATACTGTTTTCAAAGACAAAACTATCTAGGGGCTGGGATAATTTGGGACTATCATGGTCGGTTTGACTCACTCTCTCTTTTCTCTATCAGCCATCCTTTTTCCCATCAAAAAGGAATTTAAATCTTTCTTACTGAATTTTAGTACTCCTCTGGCACATCGAAGCTCAGTTTCCCATCCACCTCCTTTAGCAGACTGTTTACATATGGCAACCAGGGTATTCTTGCTCTGTGTTCCAAAGTAGGACAGTCTGTTATCATCTCTTTGGTGAATTTAGTACCGGCTTTACTCCATATGTTATACCAGAGTGTGATGTTATTTGTCTGCAAGCCATCCTCTAAATAGGGGTCTGCTAATTCCTTGTGAGCGATGTAAGAGGAGATTGAACGGGGCACAGCTAATAATCTGCATAGGAAGAGATTTACCCAAGTCTGCAACAATTTACAATTTGTCAGTCCCCACAATAGAGATCCATAATTGACGCTAGCAATACATTTACTTCTATATATGGTCAACAGTTCTCTAATTGACAATTTTTGTTTCAAACCTAAAAAGGACTTCTGAAGATCTAATGAATTTCAGTTTTGCTGCTTCTACATGAGTCCCCCATTGGCCATAACTAGAGAAATTCACACCTAGATATATAAAACTTTCTGTTACAGCAAGTGCTACTCCCTTAACATGATGAGTTTTCTTCTTGGGTCTCCCTTTCCCACAAGTCATAGTAAAGGTACTTTTTTTTTTTTTTTTTTTAAATATATTTATTAATTTCACCATTACACAGTTAGCACAATATATCGCATAATCTCCGATAGTAGATTTGGATTCTCATAAAATTTTACATACAGTGAATTAATATCGATACACATTCCAATATCACAGATTTATCCGGGCTTTCCCAGCTTAACCCTTTTAACCAATACCTTCCTTCCATTTTATTATAGGGTCCCATATCCTTAGCCCCAGTTTCCTTCCTGTTCTACCTTTCCGAGCATATATAGTTTTCTCCAAATTATAGGTTGACAATAGGTTAGTAAGCCAGACTTGCATTGTAGGTGGGTTTTTATCCAGCCAGGCCCTGGCTATGCAGAGTCTAAAAACTGCCATTGCCACAAAAATAAAATCTCTCTGGATAATATTAGTATCCGTAACAATTCCTAGCAGTATTTCCGGGGGGTTTAAGATAACTTGAATGTCCAGGGAGGCATCAAGAAATTTTCCTATATCTTTTAACACTGTTTGTAATTGCGGACAAGTCGCAAATATATGGATTTGATCTACCTCAGGGGAACTACACCTTGGGCATGTAGTGCCGGCGGTGCCCCCCCACTTTGCTATTTTTGCTGGAGTAAAATATAACGAGTAGAGAGTTTTATAGTGCTGTGATTGCAGCGGCGCTGAGCAGAGGAGAGTAAAGGTACTTTTAGATACATTTTCATATCCTTTTCCTCCATGTATTTGGTGAAGTCGTCTATCAAGAGCTGGAGACCATTACCAGTTCTAGATATCAGGACGGCGTCATTCTCGTACAGGATTTCCGGTGTTAGACATTGGCCAACTTTTGGAGCATCTGCATTTATCTTTTGCAAAAACTCATCTACCCCATTAATATATAATGAAAATAAAAGGGGGGCAAGAATGCAGCCTTGCCGAATTCCTATGGTTATTTTAAACTGTGATGTAACTTCTCCCCTTGACCCGCAGTGTACCCTTGATGTTAACTGTTCATATAGCTGTGACAAAAAGTTCACAATCTTAGTGGGGGCCTCCATCTTGGCCAGTGACTGCCACAACGTGGCGTAATTAACCAGGTCAAATTCACTGCTCAAATCAGCAAAACATATATTTGCTGATGAGCAGATGAAGGTCAATACATTGTTCCATGGTGCCCAGATCCCTTCTAAAACCACATTGTGCGTCTGTTAGGATCTTATTGTCTATCACCCAGGATTCCAACCTTTCTAATATGATTCTGCCCATTCATTTAGCAGAGAAATCAAGGATGGATATTGGGCGATAACACATTGCATCCTCCCTGCCCCCTTTTGAAAAAATCGGGACTATAATACTTTCTGTCCAAGATGAGGGCAGATATCCTATGCCTGTTGCATTGAATACTTGCATCAGTATAGGGGCCTATACATTAATACATGATTTAAATGTGTAAATTGGGATCCCATCAGGGCCAGGTACCTTTGCAACAGCAATTCTTTTCATAGAGGTAGTAACCTCCTTTAGACTAAAGGGTTTTAGGTATGGTGGTCCTACAAAGCATATTGCTCCAGGGGTTACGTCCATGTCTTGGTTTTCTGGGTTGAAAATTTCACCATAATGACTCAGCCAGTTGCCTGTTAGACTAACGACCTTACCTGAGGACCTGATGTATCTTTTAAAAAGGGCTGGTTTTCCAGAAAAGGGTAACATCCCTTGTTTAAGCTGCCTGTTGCAGTTTTGCCTGTGCTTCCTCCTGCAACTCCGCCTTTCTTTTTCTAAGTGCTTGCTTATAGGCTAGTCTCAAGGTGAAATCTCTTCCCTATTTCTGGGGTGGATGTGAAGGGCTTTCTTCAGGTTCCGGTTTGCACTTGAGCAAACCCGGTTAAACCACCTAATGGGTTTGTTATCAGGCCTCTTTATAGTTGGTCTCACTTTACCCCAACGGCTATTAATAATTTGATAAAACATCTACAATTTACAGGGCAGAGAATATTGGTCAGTGCTGGTGGAAAATTCATTGGGGTGATCCTTAAACACTTTTTCTAATAGGCGAACTCAGTTGACATTTGTCTACCTGAGGCTAATACCATTTGTACCATGGGTTTCTATATGTTCTGCCAATTGTGGTCCCTCGGTCCACTGTGTTTTACTATTAAGCAACATCAACAAGGGGTGATAATCACAAAAAAGGCTTGGAACATTTTTAAAAGAGTCCACCCATCCAAGGCCATCTACAGAGACCAGGATGATGTCAATAATAGGACCAGAATGGTGTTCCTGGAAAGAGGATATACATTTTCCCTCACTATCCCTTGCATGTTCCATGAACTCAAAATTTTATCTGAAGATCAGTTTGTTAAGAGCCTCGCCATATGGATTGTGTTGAAAATGAGTTTGGTTACCTCCATGGATATTTGTATATGCACACATCTTACTAGAGGGCTTATCACAGGTTTCAATATTAAAATCCCCGACCCATATATAAATGCAGCTATCTAGAACACTAGTCTCAAAGGATTCCAATTCTCTCCCCAGATCATCGATAACCCTTGTTAGAATCCGGGTTCTCTGGTTGGCACAGGTAGGTACTTGTGTCAAGCAGGGAACCTTTCCTCTAGTCAGGGTAGGGGGGTACACTCCAACAATAACCCCTGCTCACCCTCTAGGTAGCTTGGCGCGAGCAGACAAGGCCTATCTCAGAGCGTTCAGGTTAAGCATTTGTAAACACACACACAGTAACTCAGTGACAACCCCACAAATGGACTCCACACTGGGATATAGAAAAATAATGCTTTATGTATATGTAGTTTAGGCTTAGCACAAGATCAGATAACGTTTAAACGGCCCACAATACTTATTAAACAAAGAGTTCTTGGTTTGAGCGTAGTTTTAAAGTTCTGTGCGCTTCGTTCCTGTCCGTACGCTTCATACGCGGTAAAAACTGCTTGGGAACGAGTCTCACACGCACTGTAGGCACTTCAGAATGAAGCGTACACCCTCCGGTGCGAACAGGCACAGTACCTTTACTTGGTGAGTTCGTCACGGATGCTGCGCTGACATCAAGCGCGATGTACGGTGCGTTGTCCTCCTGGTGCGATGCGTACTACGGTACGTTAGACCTTGGGCGTGCAGGGCTTCAGCGGACGGTGCGTAGGTACGGTGCGTTCAAAGTTCGTCGTGGCGTTCGTGCCGTACCATGAGATTGGCAATCTTGACTCGAAGCGCTGGATACAAGCGAACAGTACACTCCGCACAGGGGAGATGTACGCGACTACCGTACGCACCGCAGCCTTCCCAAAGCAGGGGAAAGGAGCGTACGCTGGCAGTACGGTTCGTAGGGGATAGTAGCAAGTATGGTTCGCAGTCCTTCCGTTACGGTGCGAGCTACGGCTCGTAGGGGCCTGTTAGTCGCGTTGCTCAGGCCGGACGATACCTTCCTTTGCGGTGCGAGCTACGTTCGGGCCGGACAGCGGGATACCAGCTTTCAGGGGGTACGCTGCGATCAGCGAGACATACGCAGCAGTTCGAGTCAAAGATGTGGGGAAAACGGTCTGTTTTCCAAGGCGATCTCACGGCAGTGAAGTCCACTGGTCCTGGCACTTCGTTCAGGGGGCAAGCTCACTTACAAGCCCTTGGAGATCTCTCAGCACAAGTCAAATAAAAGTTCCTTGAGTCTTTTCTTCCTCTTCTTCAGCAGCAAGGCAACCACTGCAGGTCAATCCCCCAGGTCAGGGACAGTACTCCTCCATGCAGCTTTTCCAGTTCCTTCAGGTCGAACAGAGGTTTCTTCTTGGCAGGACAGGATCTAGTTTCTTAGGAGCAGGGCTCCTACATTTATACCACAAATCCTTTGTTCTCTCAGGCCAGGGGGGCCCTTGCCCAGTTCAGTCCAGTTCTGGAGCACTTTGTTGACGCGATGCAGGCTTCTTCTTTCAGGGTGCCGGGCAGAGCTATCAGATGCTCCACAGGGGGTGGAGCCAGCATTGTGTGGGCAGAGCACAGCCCTATTCAGAGTCCAGGTGTACTCCTCCCACCCATCTATATGTCAATCTTCCTAGTCACCACCAGGCTACCTAGCCCTGCCCATCTGGGTTTCCCCAGCCCTGTCACTCACACAAGGCAGACAGCAGATACACATCACGCAGAGGCGGGCTGAAATGGTTAGGCAAGCAAAGGTCAACTTTCTAAAAGTGGCATTTGCAAACGCAGAATATTAAAATAAACCTTACGAAAAGATGTACCTTATTATTCTGAGTTCAGGCATACTAGACTCGATTTTCTACCATGTTCCCTGGGTCTGTTAGGATAATAGGATGTAACAATCATAACAGCCCATTCTGGCCTATGAGAACAGGGTAGCCTTACAATAGTGAAAAACGAAAATGGCGGTAATTCACTATTAGGACATGCCACACACATCAGGGCTTGTCCTACCTTATGCTACAATGCACCCTGCCCTTGGGCCTACCATAGGGGTGACTAACATGAAGTTAAGGGAAGGTTTAGGGATTGGCAAGTGGGTGCACTTGCCAGTCAGCATGTTAGTACCAGACTGCACGCAGGTTCTGCAATGGCAGACCTAGACACATTTTACCAGGCCGCTTCTGTGGGTGGCACAACCAGTGCTACGAGCCCACCAGAGGCATTTGTATTTGCACGCCCTGGCACTCCTGGTGCACTTTACTGGGGTCTGATAGTAAACCAAATAAGCCAATCATGGAATCCAACCAACATATACATTTTACATAGGGAGCACTTGCACTGTGGCACTGGTTGGCAGTGGCACAGGGCTCTGAGCGGCCAACACCATAAAAACACATGAGGCACAGCGACAAAAAGTGGAAGGGAGACTCACGCCAAGGTGCTAGGTCTAACACGTGTCCCCTCCAGCTGAAAAGTGGGGAGAACTACCCTACCCCAGGGAGTTCCTCATCACTAAGGCGGAAAAATCTGGACAGACCGTCAGCATTGGCGTGATCTGTACCAGGGCGATGTTCCACCGTGAAATCCATACCCTGTAGGGAAATGGACCACCTCAACAGCTTTGGATTCTCACCCCTCATGTCTGAACCCGGAAGTGAGACCCAAACAGGTAGGTCTTAGCTTCTTCAGTGCCCAGACCACAGCAAATGCCTCACGCCCAATAGCACTCCATCTCTGTTCCCGTGGAAGTAACCTCCTGCTAAGAAAGGCTACAGGGTGATCTAGGCCCTCTTCATTAATCTGTGAAAGAACAGCCCCCACACCATGCTCTGAAGCGTCTGTCTGAACGATAAACTCTTTGGAGAAATTGGGAGCCAAGAGCACGGGCGCCGTGCACATAGCAGCTTTCAGGGCCTCAAAAGCAGGTGTCAGTCCAAATCACTTTCCTGGGCTGCTTCTTAGAAGTCAGCGCTGTCAAGGGGGCAACAATGTTGCCATACCCCTTGACAAACCTCCTGTAGTACCCGGTGAGACCTAGGAAGGCTCTCACCTCTATCTGGGTTTTGGGCGACTCCCAATTCAGGAATGTTTCTATCTTGGGTTGAAGGGGCGTCACCTGGCCGCTCCCAACCTGGTGCCCCAAGTACACCACGGAACCCTGCCCGATCTGGCACTTACTCGCCTTGATCGTGAGGCCTGCCCTCCGCAGCGCCATCAACACTTCCCAGAGGTGGCACAGGTGTTCCTCCCAAGTGGAGCTGAACACTGCGATGTCATCCAGGTAGGCTGCACTGAACGAATCCAGTCCAACCAACACCTGGTTGACCAACCTCTGGAAGGTGGCAGGGGCATTCTTCATCCCAAAGGGCATAACCCGGAACTGGTAGTGCCCATCAGGGGTGGAAAATGCTGACCTCTCTTTGGCCCCATCGGTCAAGGCGATCTGCCAGTACCCAGAAGTTAAATCAAATGTGCTGAGGTAGTTGGCAGCCCCTAGCCGATCTATGAGCTCATCAGCTCTGGGAATGGGGTGTGCGTCAGTCCTGGTGACCAAATTGAGTCCTCTGTAGTTCACACAGAACCGGAGTTTGGGTGTGGCTCCCGGCGCTGCAGCCTTTGGATCCAAGACCACTGGGCTGGCCCAAGGACTGCTGGAGGACTCAATTACCCTGAGTGCAAACATCTTGGAGACCTCCTCCTTGATGCATACCCTCACCCTGTCAGTCACCCTGTAGGCCTTGAGCCTCACAGGTGTAGTATCCCCAGTGTCCACATCATGGACGCACCAATCAGTGACACCGGGAACCAGGGAAAACAGATCAGAAAATTGCCCCAACAATTGGCGACAATCATTCTGTTGCTCAGGGGTCTGGGTGGAAGAGAGGATGACACCATCCACTGACCCATCTTGCTCCTTGGCTGACAGAAGGTCAGGAAGAGGCTCGGTCTCCTCTTCCATCCCAGCATCTGTTGCCAAGAGCATGCCCACTTGGGACCTCTCCAAGTGGGGCTTGAGGCGGTTGACATGAAGGACCCTTAAGGGGTTCCTTTGAGACCGCAAGTCCACTAAATAGGTAACAGGACTCTTGCGCTCCACCACCTCAAAGGGACCGGTCCACTTATCCTGGAGCGCACAAATCTCCACGGGGGCCAAGACCCATACCTTCTGTCCAGGCTGAAGCTCTACCAGAGTGGCATTCTGGTTGTATCACCGCTTCATCTCCTCCTGGCTGGCTTCCAGGTTTGCCTCAGCAAGTTCCCTGAAATGCCTAGTCTGGTTCCTGAAGGCCAGCATGTAGCTATATACATTCTGGGGAGGTTTCCTGGGAGATTGCTCCCAGCCTTCTTTGACCAGACTTAGAGGTCCTCTCACTGGGTGGCCGTACAGAAGCTCAAAGGGGCTGAACCCTAGAGACTTCTGGGGCACCTCTCCGTAAGCAAAGAGAAGGCATGGCAAGAGGACATCCCACTTACGCCTCATGGGTTCCTCAAGAACCTTTATCAGTTCTTCAGGGTTCGGTTGAATCTCTCAACCAACCCGTTTCCTTGGGGGTGGTAAGGTGTGGTGAATTTGTAGGTTACACCACACTCTTGCCAAAGGGATTTCATATACTTAGATATGAAATTGGTACCCCGGTCAGACACCACCTCTAGACGGAATCCCACTCGGGAGAAAATTTCCATCAGTGCACGTCCCACCACGGGGGCTGTCACTGTCCTCAGAGGGATGGCGCCCGGGTACCGGGTGGCATGGTCCACCAGGACCAGGATAAACCTGTTGCCCATGGCTGTCCTGGGGTCCAGTGGCCCCACAATGTCAATCCCCACTCGCTCAAAGGGGGTACTGACCACAGGGAATGGCTGGAGAGGAGCCTTCTGCTTCCTCCCACTCTTTCCACTTGCCTGGCAAGTCTGGGAGGTCCTGCAGTGAGTGTCTGAACTCCGGTGCATTTGGGGCCAAAAGAAGTGGGTGACAAGCCTTTCAGAGGTCTTGTCCTGCCCGAAATGTCCTGCCAATGGCACATCGTGAGCCCCAGTAGGAAGGCTCTGAAGCGCTGGGGTACCACCAGCACACGGGCTGACCCAGGCTCAGCAACCTTAGGCTCAGAATACAGGAGGTCGTTCTCCCAGTAAATAAAATGTGTTCCAGACTGATCACCGTTGGCCTGGTCTGCAGCCTGCTGCCGCATACCCACGAGAGAAGGGCATTCTTTCTGCTCCCTGCAGAATTCTTCCCTGGAGGGTCCTCCTTCTTGCTGCCAATGGGTCAGCTCAGGCAGGTCCCCCAGTTCAGCTATCTGTTCCCCTGTAGGTTCCAGGGCATCCCCCTCAAGGTCTGCTTCCTCCTGGACCGTGGGAACTTCGGGGCCGGTTTCCCTTGCCCCCTGCCTCTTCTCCCTAAGGCCGGTTCCTGGGCCTCCCTCTCAGGCTCCAGGTCCTCTTGAGCACCCCTACTGGCTGCCATGGACCGTGTGGTGACACACGCCCAATCAGGCATACCCAACATCTCCAGGTGAGCACTCCGCTCCACCTTAGCCCAAGGTGAGCTCTCCAGATCATTCCCTAACAGACAGTCTACAGGCATGGCGGGCCTCACAGCTACCTGAAGAGTACCAGAGACCCCCACCCCCACTCAAAGGGAACCTGAGCCACCGGGCAGTGACTCTCCGTGTTGTCAGCGGCAACAACCGGATAGAATGCTCCTGGGACAACCTGCTCCTGAGACACCAGGTGGCGCTTGACAGCCATCACACTGGCTCCTGTATCTCTCAGAGCTTCAACCCTATGGCCATTTATGGTCACCCACTGCCTGTATTTCTTAGTGTTCTCAGGCAGCTGGGTTTTGGGGACCACTTCACGGTCTCCTAATGAGACCAGGGACATTTCTACCGAACCCCACCCACCTTGGACACCCATTTCTCCACCCAGGGCTACATTAGCCGGGTTGCACCAGTGGGTGCTGGTTTACCAAACTGGCGACACTTGGGATCATTGGCAAAAGGACCCAGCTCACCACATCTGTAACAATTTGGGGGCCCTCTTTGAACAGGGTTACCTGTCGGGGACCCGGTCGGTTTCTGGGGTGGAGGAGGCTGAGAACCCTTTCCTGGGTTCCCTTGGGGATTACTTTGGGGCCTCTTTTGGAACTCCCTCTGTTTACCCTTGTCCCCCCGCTCTTCTGCTGGGGACCCTGCCCACCCTTGGCGGAGTCTCCCACGTGACCCTTGTGGACCCTGGTACTGACCCAGCGGTCTGCCTCCTCAGCAAGCTTTCTAGGGTTAGTCAGCCTACTATCAATCAGGTGCTGGCGTAGCTCAGGTAAACAATTACTGGACAAGTGCTCCCATGCCATTAAATCAAGAAGCCCTTGAAAATGATCGACCTTGCTACCCTTTTCCCAACCATCCAGTGCTCTGCAAAAAAAAAGTCACATACTCCACATACGTACTATTGGGAATCTTAGTGCAACCCCTGAACCTCTGCCTATACATTTCAGGAGTTAACCCATACCTAGCCATTAAAGCATCCTTCATATGGGGGTAAGAGTTATACACATCTGAGGGCAAATCTAGCAGTGTGTCCCGCCCTTCACTCAAGAACCGCCCCCACAACCCCGCTCCCCAATCCTTCTCAGGGACCCGGAGGGAGGACATGGCTACTTCGTAGGCTTTGAACCACTGCCCTATGTTATCATTTTTAAAAAGTTCCTTCACTACATCTTTGGGTATGTACACTCTGGACTCTACCTGAACTTGGGGTGTGCTGCCACCAGAGGGAGTGCTTCCCAAGCCCTGGGCTTTCAACTCCAGCTCCCTCAATTTCATCTCATGCTCCATTTGGCTTCTCCTCTCTTCCATCTCTAGCCTTTTTCTTTCCATTGACAGTTGTCCATTTAGTTTCGCCATCTCTATCTCATGAGCTCTGGTTTCCTTCCTGTCAGCCAACTCCTCTGGCGACAGGCCTCTGCCCAAGCTAGCGATGCTCTCTGCCTGCTCAATTTCCTCCATCTCATCAGAGTCTTTTCTTGACTCCATCCAGGCCCTCAGCGCCTTGCAAAGATCTGCTTTGAGCTTACATCCAACAGTGGGGACTTTGAATTTTCTGCAGAAGCCCTTCAGCTGGGCTTTTGTGTAGCTCTCTAATCTCTCTTCTTCCCATTCCACGTCTTCAGTTTCAGAGATGAGGGATGCTGCCCTTTCCACAACACCATCCATGATTCCTTTAACAACTGGCGATTTCCACAAAAATGCGAATTAAAAGTAAGTGGTTGCGCTATTGGTCTTTCTTCACTATGTGGCGTTCACCAATCACTGTGTATGTATCACAAATGCAAATTTGTAATCCTCACCGCTGACCACCAATGTTAGAATCCGGGTTCTCTGGTTGGCACAGGTAGGTACTTGTGTCAAGCAGGAAACCTTTCCTCTAGTCAGGGTAGGGGGGTACACTCCAACAATAACCCCTGCTCACCCTCCAGGTAGCTTGGCGAGAGCAGACAAGGTCTATCTCAGAGCGTTTAGGTTAAGCATTTGTGAACACACACATAGTAACTCAGTGACAACTCCACAAATGGACTCCACACTGGGATATAGAAAAATAATACTTTATATATATGTAGTTTAGGCTTAGCACAAGACCAGATAACGTTTAAACGCCCCACAATACTTATTAAACAAAGAGTTCTTGGTTTGAGCGTAGTTTTAAAGTTCTGTGCGCTTTGTTCCTGTCCGTACGCTTCGTACGTGGTAAAAACTGCTTGGGAACGGGTCTCACACGCACTGTAGGCGCTTCGGAATGAAGCGTACACCCTACGGTGCGAACAGACACAGTACCTCTACTTGGTGAGTTCGTCACGGATGCTGCGCTGACATCAAGCGTGATGTACGGTGCGTTGTCCTCCTGGTGCGATGCGTACTACGGTACGTTAGACCTTGGCCGTGCAGGGCTTCAGGGGACGGTACGTAGGTACGGTGCGTTCAAAGTTCGTCGCGGCGTTCATGCCGTACCATGAGATCGGCAATCATGACTCTAAGCGCTGGATACAAGCGAACAGTACACTCCGCACAGGAGAGACGTACGCGACTACCGTACGCACCGCAGCCTTCCCAAAGCAGGGGAAAGGAGCGTACGCCAGCAGTACAGTTCGTAGGGGATAGTAGCAAGTATGGTTCGCAGTCCTTCCATTACGGTGCGAGCTATGGCTCGTAGCGGCCTGTTAGTCGCGTTGCTCAGGCCGGACGATACCTTCCTTTGCGGTGCGAGCTACGGCTCGTAGAGGGGCCTTAGTAACGTTGTTCGGGCCGGACAGCGGGATACCAGCTTTCAGGGGGTACGCTGCGATCAGCGAGATGTACGCAGCAGTTCGAGTCGAAGATGCGGGGAAAACGGTCCGTTTTCCAAGGCGATCTCACGGCGGTGAAGTCCACTGGTCCTGGGACTTCGTTCAGGGGGCAAGCTCACTCACAAGCCCTTGGAGATCTCTCAGCACAAGTCAAATAAAAGTTCCTTGAGTCTTTTCTTCCTCTTCTTCAGCAGCAAGGCAACCACTGCAGGCCAATCCCCCAGGTCAGGGACAGTACTCCTCCATGCAGCTTTTCCAGTTCCTTCAGGTCGGACAGAGGTTTCTTCTTGGCAGGACAGGATCTAGTTTCTTAGGAGAAGGGCTCCTAAATTTATACCACAAATCCTTTGTTCTCTCAGGCCAGGGGGGCCCTTGCCCAGTTCAGTCCAGTTCTGGAGCACTTTGTTGATGCGATGAAGGCTTCTTCTTTCAGGGTGCCGGGCAGAGCAATCAGACGCTTCACAGGGGGCGGAGCCAGCATTGTGGTGGCAGAGCACAGCCCTATTCAGAGTCCAGGTGTACTCCTCCCACCCATCTATATGTCAATCTTCCTATTCACCACCAGACTACCTAGTCACACAAGCCAGACAGCAGATACACATCACGCAGAGGCGGGCTGAAATGGTTAGGCAAGCAAAGGCCAACTTTCTAAAAGTGGCATTTGCAAACGCAGAATATTAAAATAAACCAGTTCAGGCATACTAAACTCGATTTTCTACCATGTTGCCTGGGTCTGTTAGGATCATAGGATGTAACAATCTTAACAGCCCATTCTGGCCTATGAGAACAGGGTAGCCTTACAATAGTGAAAAACAAAAATGGCGGTAATTCACTATTAAGACATGCCACACACATCAGGGCTTGTCCTACCTTATGCTACAATGCACCCTGCCCTTAGGCCTACCATAGGGGTGACTAACATGAAGTTAAGGGAAGGTTTAGGGACTGGCAAGTGGGTGCACTTGCCAGTCAGCATGTCAGTACCAGACTGCACGCAGGTTCTGCAATGGCAGACCTAGACACATTTTACCAGGCCGCTTCTGTGGGTGACACAACCAGTGCTGCGAGCCCACCAGCGGCATTTGTATTTACACGCCCTGGCACTCCTGGTGCACTTTACTGGGGTCTGATAATAAACCAAATAAGCCGATCATGGAATCCAACCAACATATACATTATACATAGGGAGCACTTGCACTGTGGCACTGGTTGGCAGTGGCACAGTGCTCTGAGCGGCCAACACCATAAAAACACATGAGGCACAGCGACAAAAAGTGGAAGGGAGACTCACGTCAAGGTGCCAGGTCTAACAACCCTATTTCTCGTGTTGTCAAAAACATGATTGTAAAAATTAATCAAAATAAAATTGGCTTATGTGCCCCAAAGGTAACTATAACTCGCTCCCTGGCCATGCACAGCTAATTACCCCACATATTGCATCACTCATGACATCTTCTATGACTTAATTGATAATATCACTGCAACATTTGAAGTGAAACTATTATTGAGAATATTGTGCATGGCAGGGGCATGTGTTATGCAAATTTATTCTATAAGTACATTTTTGTAATATGTAATACATAATATAATAATGTAAACATTTAACAATAGGTGGAAATTTTGTAATAAATCATTAAAAAATAATGTTAATTTATTATAATAAATTACATTTCGTATTTTATACATTTTTATTGAGAAAAATCACATATCGATTACATATAAAAGACATACCATGTAAGTGACATAAAAATACCTATTGATATTATCAAAGAAATATAAAAATAGACGATCAATCACAAAGTCTGGAACAGTGGATCCATTAAAAAACAATACAAATGCTTTATATTCTAACAAACAATAAAGTGCCCGCATGTCAAATTAGATCGCCACCTCCACTGTTACTTTGTTCATTCAAAGGTAGGAACCCCTATACAGTACAAAGATAATACCAGCCATCAGAAAAGTACCATCGTGCCGTACTGAATCCCGACCGCCATCAGAATTACTTCATACCTTCAGTAATTACCAGAAAGAAACAATTACTATTATACTAGTAGCACTGAACACAAAAACCAAGGTGCTCATGCCAGCTAGATCATACATACCCCTGTCCAGACAAAAAGCAGACTTACGTACCCTGACCCGTAGTCTACGACCTAAAAAATAGGCCAAATCAAAAAGCCAGATTAACAACTATTCACATGTCTTGTATAATTAGGTACAAAGAAATCTTCAGCAGCTATGGCTGGCCCTCATGGAACGACCAGTTGCACTACTGCTGAATCTGTTAAATCCAAAAACTGCCATAAGGCATTAAATCTCTTTAGGCCCCCCACCCATCTTGCATATGCCTCCTCAAACATTTCTGTCCTAAGCATTTTATTGAACAACTCTTGGTATATTGGAACCCTGGATGTTTTCCAGTTCTATGGAATCAATGAGCAAGCAATTAAAGCAGCTATCGATATAAATACCTGTCCCCACTTGCAAATACCTGAACCCTGACCCTTGCTAACAAACCCAAAAAGTGCCACACAGGCCTCCGGGTCTAAATTAATCTGGAAACCGAGACTAAGAGCAGCGAAAACCTTCCCCAAAAACCATTCCCACATTTAGCAAGTGAAAAAATATGCAACCAACCTCCCATCCCCTGTTGCTGACAACAATTTAGCGATCCTCGTCTGCCGGGTAAATTCTGTGGAGGGCAGTGGGGGTATACAACTAGAAGGTGGCAACTGGATCGGAACATTCTTAGTAAACAAGAATGGTTGAAAGATATGAGAACATTAATTTAAGATTTTTTTTTATTTGATTAGGTGTTCTACATCATTGTTTTCGGTCTTGGATGCCTTTAAACCTACTGTTTGGGGGCATATTATTGCTTACAAAGCTCAGCAATCCAAAATGCGTGCAGAGCGGATAGCTGTGCTTCAATCAGCAGCAGATACAATGAGGTATTTCTGGCCTTGTTTAATATGTGCTCTTTAACACAGTAGTCGGTGAAGTTCACCTAGAAAGCTAGATAGTACTTAGTAATTTCTAAAGGGTTGTCTGATAGTCAAGTCACCTGAATGCCCTAGCAGGACATGAGTCGTGAAGGATGAGGTGGGTGGATCACACATGTTCCACTGCTAAGACACGGTCGGCCCCTCCCCACCATGTCGCATCCGCTTCCGCGTGGCGTGACGCTGACTTTTGGATGCCACGGCCGAGAGAAGCTGTCGGCTGCACAGTAGCGTGAATGCCAAAATCGCTGGAATTATCAGCTG